>NC_072440.2:12500-1262500 GCF_028878055.3 Symphalangus syndactylus
TGGCGGCGGGCCCGCGCAGGCGCAGAGAGACGCTGCAGGGCCGCGCAGGCGCAGAGAGGAGCGGCGGGCCCGCGCATGCGCAGAGACGGGAGGCGGGCGCGCGCATGCGCAGACGGGCGGCCGTCCCGCGCAGGTGCTGAGAGGCGCACGGCGCCCGCGCAGGCCCAGAGAGGCGCATGGCGCCCGCGCAGACGCAAAGAGGCGCAGAGCGTCACACCGCGCCCTCGCAGGCGCAGAGAGGGGCGGCGGGCCCGCTCATGCGCAGACAGGGGCGCCGGGCCCGCGCAGGCGCAGGGAGGCGCTGCGGGTACGCGCAGAGAGGAGTGGCGGGCCCGCGGAGGCGCAGAGACGGGCGGCAGACCCGCGCATGCGCAGACGGGCGGCGGGAGCGCGCAGGCGCACAGAGGTGCTGGGGGGGGCCCGCGCAGGCGCAGAGAGGAGCGACGGGGGCGCGCAGGCGCAGAGACTGGCGGCGGGCCCGCACAGGCGCAGAGTCACACCGCGCCCTCGCAGGCGCAGAGAGGGGCGGCGGGCCCGCTCATGCGCAGACAGGGGCGCCGGGCCCGCGCAGGCGAAGGGAGGCGCTGCGGGTACGCGCAGAGAGGAGTGGCGGGCCCGCGGAGGCGCAGAGACGGGCGGCAGACCCGCGCATGCGCAGACGGGCGGCGGGACCGCGCTGGCGCACAGAGGCGCTGCGGCCCCGCGCAGGCGCAGAGAGGAGCGGCGGGCCCACACAAAGCAGAGAGACGAAGAGAGGCGCACCGTCCTCGCGCAGGCGCTGAGAGGCGCGGCGGCCCTGCGCAGGCGCAGAGAGGCGCAGGCGCAGAGAGGGACGACGGGACCGCACATGCGCAGACAGCGGCAGCAGGCCCGCGGAGGCGCAGAGACGCCCTGCGGGCCCGCCCAGGCGCAGACGCCCGCGCAGGCGCAGAGAGGAGCTGCGGGCCCGCGCAGGCACAGAGACGGGCGGCGGGCCCGCCCTTGCGCAGATAGGGGCGGCGGGCCCGCGCAGGCGCAGAGGCGCACCGCGCCCGCGCAGGCGCAGAGAGGAGCGGCGGGTCCCGGCATACGCAGACGGGCGGCGGGCCCGCGGAGGTCCAGAGAGGATTGGCGGGCCCGCGCATGCGCAGAGACGGGCGGCGGGCAAGCGCATGCGCAGAGAGGGGCGGCCGGCTCGCGCATACGCAGACGGGCGGCGGACCCGCGCAGGCGCAGAGAGGCGCACCGCTCCCGCGCAGGCGCAGAGAGGCGCACCGCGCCCGCGCAGGCCCAGAGAGGCGCACCGCGCCCGCGCAGGCCCAGAGAGGCGCACTGCGCCCGCGCAGGCGCAGAGAGGCGCGGCGGGCCGCGCAGGCGCAGAGAGGGGAGGCGGGACCGCGCAGGCGCAGTGAGGCGCGGCACTCCGCGGCTCCGCCAGGGGCGCGGCGCAGGGGGAGAGACGCGCGGCGAGCCGTCCGTCCGCCAGGGGGCGCGGCGTAGGCGCAGAGACGCACGGCGACGCGGCCCCGTTGGAGAGGCGCGGCGCAGGGCGGAGACTCACAAAGGCCGGTCGCCGGCGGGGCGGGTGCAGCGCAGGCGCAGAGATGCACACCGCCGGGCCGAGGGTTGCGTGGCGTGGTGCAGGCGCACAGGTCCACATTCGCCCGCCGCCGGGCGGGGGGCCGTGGTGGACGAGATGCAGGCACAGAGACGCACGTCGCCAGGGGCATAGTGCAAATAGGTGGAACCTCAGTAATCTGAAAAGCCGGGCACTACAGGACCTGCTTGTTCACGGTGCTGTGCCACTGCGCCTCCTGCTGGCGCCTAGGGCGATTGCAGCGCCCTCTTGCTTACAGTGGTGGCTAGCGCCTCCTGGTGGCGCCAGGGCACGCAGGGCCCTTTTGCTCACAGTGTAGTGGAAACATGCTCAGCTGCTGGCACCTGTGGACACTCCCGGGCCCTCTTGCTCCAAGTGTAGTGGCGGCTGGCTCCCCTGCTGGCAGCTGGGGACACTGCTGGGCCCTCTTGCTTGCAGTGTAGTGGGGGCACGCCTTCTACTGGCCGCTGGGGGCACTACAGGATCCTCTTGCTCAGTGTAGAGGCAGCACGCCCCCTTCTGGCAACCAGGGCACTGCAGGGTCCTCTTGCTCATGTTGTGGTGCCCGTGCGCCACCTGCGGGCAGCTAAGGACACTGCAGGGCCCTCTTGCTCACAGTGTAGTCATATACCCCTGCTGGCTGCTGGGAACACTGCCAGGCCCTCTTGCTGGCAGTGTCGTGGCAGCATGCCACCTGCAGGCAGATGGGGACTATGCAGGGCCCTGTTGCTCCCGGTGTGACAGCTGGGGTCCACTACTGGCCACCTCCCGCACCACTTAAACTTGGAGCGCTAGTTATTAAGCCCCATCAGTTCTGTAAATTCAAACTGAAATGGAGCTATTACTGGGGAGAGCTGATGTCCCAGTTCTTGTCTAACTTGGAAGAAAGATTTTCACCAAGAGGCAGTACAAAGATGGCAGACAACTTCATTGAAAAGAAATACAGTCTGAAGAGCTTATTGTAGAAAAATGAGGAGGACTGGGCTGACTGTGCATGAAAACAGCCTAAGAGTCCAGTGCAGGGAATTTTATTTTGGACTTCTTCACATTCCTGCCTGTCTCAAGTCTCTGCCTGTTTTCTTTGGTTTTCCTGCTACTGCCTTAGGTCCCTCATTTGCCCCACTTAGGCGTGTGGGACCTCCTCACTGTTGGTTGAGGTACGTGTGGTGATGAATCCGAATCTACTCTGGCACCAGCCTCCTTTCCACCATCCCAGGCAGGCTGACAGCGGTGATGTTTGTACCTACTGTGCCTGCCTATCTCTTTTGAATGTCCATCTCTGCCCTAATCTGTATTTTTGGTGCCAGGTTTCTCTTAAGAATGTTCCCTTTGTCCTTCTTATGAGCATGTAGCTAACAATATTCTGACATTTTTATTGCAGAGTGAACGATGACTGGGGCATGTTATGAGGAGTTCTAGGGTGTTTCTTTCTGCATAGGTACCTCTTCTCCCTCCTACCCACAATTGACAAATGCCCATCCACTCCGGCACTAGAGATGCTACTAATATGTGAATTTTTGGTGGTCCCTCCAGGTGCGCCTTCCCAGACATTCCCTTTTCCACGAGCTCCCTCTCCTGTTCATGTCTAGTTATCTGTCTACTCTAACAGAACCCACTATCCTGTGTCTTTCCCCAAAATAGTGAGGAAATGATTAGTTGGAAACCATAAGAAATGATATGCATGTAGATTATAAATTTACAACTTACACAAATAATCACTCAAAGTCATCCTTACACTAAAAATACAAAACTATAGAATTTCTAGAAGAAACTATAGAAGAAAAGCTATGTGCCTTTGGGTTTGGTAATGAATTTTAACAAATGACACAAAAGGTTGATATACACAGAAGAAATGACAATGTGGATTTCTTAATATTTAAAGTTTATACTCTGGAAGAGACCTTGTTAAGAGAACAAAAAGACAAGCCAAATATTGAAGAAAATATTTGCAAAACACAGATCTGAGAATTTGTAATCAAAATACATAAAAAAATTGTTAAAACTAAACAATAAGTTACACAGCCCAATTAAAAATGCACACAGATCTGAACAGACACCTCACCAAATAAGATGTACAGATGGCAAGTAAACATACAAAAAGGTGCTCAACAAACTAGAGAACTGAAAACCACAATAAGATAGCACAGCTGGTCTATATCTCTTAGAACTGCTAAACTCTTTAAAAAATGACAAATTGCTGGAGGAAAAACAGAACTCTTTTCATTGCTGGTGGAATACAGTGTATAAGACCAAAATATGCCACCCCAAAATATAATGGTAGGAAACCAGAAAATGCCACCCCAATATATGTCCCTTTGGCTTAAGAATTATTCCAAGCTGATTATTTTGAAAAAAAATTCTAATAAAAGAAGTTCTGAAAACAAAGTAGAAGTTACACTTCTGTAAGGAAAATTTACATCTATCAAGGAAATCCCCATTTAAAAGCTACCTCTCTTGACACCAAGAAGAGAAGGATAACTAAATCACTAAAGAGTCTTATCAATGGAGAATGCATGGACTTAAGTCTGTATAACAAACCTTACCCTTGTCTCCCGTGCTTTTGCTGGTTAACTCCCCACTACTGCACCTCAAATCTTCTTTCTTTAAGTTGAAGATAGTATTTATGCTTGAATTGAAAGCCAGCTGTTGGAGATTTACTCATTTTTTCCCTGAGTATCTCCCATGTATCCATAAGGTATACATGTTTTTAAACTTTTCTGTTTTTCTCATTTGAACCTGTCAGTTTTTACAGAGGGTCCCATCTAAGAATTCCAAAAACATAGAAAATTTTTTTACTCCCCATTACAAGTTGGGCAGTTTTTTCTAAAGCTAAACAAGTCTCACCTTACAATCCAAAAATCACATTCCTAGGTATTTTGACAATTAGTTTGATGTTATTTCCAAACAAAAGCTACCATGCAATTATTTACAGAAGCCCTATTCATAATGACCAAAGGAAAAAAAAGGAATCAGAAAGTCTTACAATAAATGAATGTGTGGGAATCCACTCAGACATCAAAAGCTGTTATAAAGATTATTTAAATGAAAACATTCGAGATACTGAAGATAAAGGAAGAAATCTTACCAGAACTTAATTTATCCAATTAAAGCAGAGCTCCTAGAAAAATACAACTGCCATTAACCCCTTCAAAGGAGTTTCCTGCAAATTCAGCTGCCATGGAGACAGTGTACTCTTTCCCATTAGCACTGATAAATGAAAATGAAATTCTACCCTCCCAACTGTCTGAACAGATCCACTCTTGGCTGAGGGGACCCCAGAGTAACTTTCAAAACTGAGTTCTCAGCTTTGCTAGCATGGGATGATGGGGGTCAGATACACATCGTCATACCCCCTCCTTTGCTAACCATGATGAGACTTTCTTCCTTAAGGATTTAACAGAAACCAGCCCCTTCAAAGGCTCCACCACTGATATTAACCTCTCTTTTCTTGCCTGATAAGAGACCACCCATGAGGGAGAGGTTCTGGCCAGCATATAGGGGAGGCACAGAGCGAGTTTTCATGTTCTCTGCTTCACTTTTTAATGTCAGACGGCTGAAAACTCCACCCTGGGATCATGCTAACACTGCCATTTTTTGTACATGGGACCCATGAAGAAGCAAGAAACTCAATTGCGCATGCATGCATTTCTCCTTCCATAAATATTCATGACTCCTCCTAGAGCTTATTAAAGAAATGTATTTAGCCATTCCACTCAGCATAAATTACTATTTCCTTTACCTCCTCCTTGAAGCATCTGTTTCTGGCTTCTACCTGGAGGCTATGCTTCCCAGCCTGTCAGAAGGACAACCTGCAGGCCGCAACTCTTTATAGGAAATAAATCTCTCATTGGGTGTGGTGGCTCATGCCTGTAATCCCAGCACTTTGGGAGGCTGAGGCGAGTGGATCACCTGGGGTCAGGAGGTTCAGAGGAGCCTGGCCAACATGATGAAAACCTATCTCTACTAAAAATACAAAAAAATTAGCCAGGTGTGGTGGTGGGCATCTGTAATCCCAGCTAATCAGGAGGCTGAGGCAGGAGAATTGCTTGAACCCAGGAGGTGGAGGTTGCAGTGAACCAAGATCACGCCATTGCACTCCAGCCTGGGCAACAAGAGTGAAACTCTGTCTCAAAAAAAAAAACATAAAAATGAAGAAATGTCTTCTTTCCAAATTTATGAACCTCATCATTCTTCCATTGACAGCATTAAAAGGTTCAAAACGATCTTTCCATACTCTCCCACAGAAGCCCTAAAAACTGTCATTTTGTTAATCATTTTGGATGCCTGAGAACTTGTAATCCAATGAGTAGAAATGTTGGTACCCCATTTATGGCTGTCAACCTGCCAGTTCTCAGGAGTTTGTATAAGCCTAAATCTGAAAGGATCTCATCCCATTAGGACCCTTGTCTCCTTTTCTGTTGCCTTTGCCCACTGGCTCTGGCAACAGGTGTCTTTCTTTCTCGTTGGCTATATTTGGATATGGGGGCTCCATCTTCTCTGCCACTTTAGGGAATGCCTTTTGCATGCATGGCTAACTCATTAAAAAGCCTACAGTTTCACTAAAATTTTGAGTGAGTACTCTCTGAAGCTGGGTTGGAATCTCAGGCTTCTTTGTCTGGAAGGTAACTCTTGGGCTATAAGTTTCTTATCTTAGCTCTGGTTTTGAGGCCTCTCTGTTCTCCTCTTGGGTTGGAAGTTATTCCTGGCTTTTTGTTTCAAGGTGTCTCTGTGTGATCTTAATCTTGCTCCTTTCATGGGAACTTCTCAATTGACTAAATTCTCCCTTCTCGAACCTCTGCTGACTCTGTGTTCCACCAATATGGAACAATTCTACTTCCTTTCCTGTTTGCACACCTGTAATCCTAGCACTTTGGGAGGCCCAGGCGAATGGATCGCAACGTCAGGAGATCGAGACCATCCTAGCTAACATGGTGAAACCCTGTCTCTAATAAAAATACAAAAAAATTAGCCAGGCATGGTGGCGGGCGCCTGTAGTTCCAGCTACTTGGGAGGCTGAGGCAGGAGAATGGCGTGAACCTGGGAGGCGGAGCTTGCAGTGAGCCGAGATCACGCCACTGCACTCCAGCCTGGGTGAAAGAGCAAGACTCTGTCTCAAAAAAAAAAGAGAACAGAGGAATTCACACAAAGCTATAAGGACTGCAGCTGAAATTTGATAGTATGTTCTTAGCTTGGCTTTTAGCCCGAATAAGGTCTTTAAAAGTCAAATCTGAGATTCTGTATGAAAACTTCCAACGAAGAAACTTGAAAGCACCTATATGGTCGTAGCCTGTTCTTGCTGCAATTACGTAAATAATCAAGCAAAATAGAACAAAACTAGACTTATTTTTAAAACAAGAATAGTCTTACTTTGATTATGATCAAAAATGGTGGTTACTACAGACAGAAATTTTATGTTTCAGTGGAAAACTGTAACATGACCAGGCATGGTGGCACATGCCTATAATTCCAGCACTTTGGGAGGCCAGAAGTTCAAGACCATCCTGGGCAACGTGGTGAACCCTGTCTCTACCAAAAATACAAAAATTAGTTGGGCATGATGGCATGTGCCTGTAGTCTCAGCTAATCAGGAGGCTGAGGAGGGAAGATCATTTGCACCCAGGAGGTAGTGGTTGCAGTGAGCTGACATTGCACCTTTGCACTCCAGCCTGGGTGACAGAGCCAGACCCTGTCTCAAAAAAATTTTTTTAAAGGAAAACTATAGCCATTGTGGGTTATCAGATTCTAGTCTTGTTTCTTGTTTCTGGGCTATTTTTACCTCTTTGTAAACTAGATCCTGTCATCTGATGAATTTTTTCCCACAATGATACTTGGGGAACAAGAAGCCAAGTATTGTCTCTCCTACCAATGTATCTATTGTCAGTTAATTTGAAGGCCTCTAATCCTGGAACAACGTTAGAAGAGGAAGGTTTTGCTCCCTAAAATGCATAACCAAATTGTGGTACATTCATGCACTAGAATACTATTTAGCCATAGAAAGGAACAAGCTATCAACTCACACAAAGACATGAGTGAATCTCGCATGCACATTGCTAAGTGGAAGAAGAAAATCTGAGGAGGACACACACAGTGTGACCCCATTTAATGAGACACTGGAGAAGGCAAACTACACAGATGGGAAGCCATTGGCTCCATGGGGTGGGGGGTTGAAGCATTCCATATGATACTTTAATAATGGGATACCTAACACAATGCATTTGTTGAAATATGCAGAATTTTACATCCAAATGGTTAAAGCAAACTCTATTCAAATTAAATAAAATTAATCAAGATGTGGAGTATCCCAGGATAGAATACATTATGTGAAAAAGAATTTAACTATGCTACAAATTACTATGGGTTGGATGTGGTTTGTCCCCACAAAAACTCATGTTGAAATTTGACCCCCAATATGGCAGTGTGGGGCGGTGGGGCCTGGTTGAATGTGTTTGGGTCATAGTGACGGATCCCTCATGAAGAGATTAATGCCCTCCCACAGGGGTAAGTGAGTTCTGCTCTCACAGGAATCGATTAATTTCTGCAGGAGTAGCTAGTTAAAAGGAGTCTGGCTTCCTTTGCTTCCCTCTTGCTTTCACTTTTGCTATATGATCTCTAGTGCACCCCTTGCTCCCCTTCCACTCTCCACCATAAGATGAAAAAGACTGAGGCCCCACTAGATGCAGCCGCCCAATCTCAGACATTCCAGCCACCAGTATTGTGAGCCAAATGAACCTTTTTTACTTATAAATTACCCAGCCTCAGGTATTCTGTTACCGAAGCACAAAATAGACTAAGACAAAAAAATAGGTGAAAACTCACTGAAGATGTAGGGAAAATGGTGTTGACCTAAATCACTTTGAAAATGAATAGAATCTGTAGGCTGAAAGCAAATGAACTATACTTCATCATTGGATTCCATTTTATAAAGTTCTTTCCAACAGAAGCAATTGTTAACCATTGTAAAACCACAGCATCTGTATCTGGAATAAAACAATGACTTACATAACCTGCAGATGGTAGGAATCAGGCCTCTCACTGGTGAAGTGGGAGTTTACAAATTAGCAAGGCGAGAAGGCTAGAATGATTCATGTGATAGTAGATCAGAGGTGGAGACATCAACGTTGTAGGAAAAGAAAGAGAGATCAGACTTTACTGTGTCTATGTAGAAAGGGAAGACATAAGAGATTCCATTTTGACCTGTACCTTGAACAATTGCTTTGCTGAGATGCTGTTAATTTGTCACTTTGCCCCAGCCACTTAGCCCCAACTTTGAGCTCACAAAAACATGTGTTGTATGGAATCAAGGTTTCAGGGATCTAGGGCTGTGCAGGATGTGCCTTGCTAACAAAATGTTTACAAGCAGTATGCTTGGTAAAAGTCATTGCCATTCTCTAGTGTCAATAAACCAGGGGCACAATGCACTGTGAAAAGCCACAAGGACCTCTGCCCTGGAAAGCTGGATATTGTCCAAGGTTTCTCCCCATGTGATTGTCTGAAATATGGCCTCATGGGATGAGAAAGACCTGACCATCCCCCAGCCCGACACCCATAAAGGGTCTGTGCTGAGGTGGATTAGTAAAAGAGGAAAGCCTCTTGCAGTTGAGATGGAGGAAGGCCACTGTCTCCTGCCTGTCCCTGGGAACTGAATGTCTCAGTATAAAACCCGATTGTACATTTGTTCAATTCTGAGATAGGAGGAAAACCTCCCTATGGGGGGAGGCGAGACATGTTGGCAGCAATGCTGCCTTGTTATTCTTTACTCCACTGAGATGTTTGGGTGGAGAGAAACACAAATCTGGCCTACGTGCACATCCAGGCATAGTACTTCCCCTTGAACTTAATTATGACATAGATTCTTTTGCTCACATGTTTTTTTGCTGACCTCCTTACTATCACCCTGCTCTCCTACCGCATTCCTCTTGCGAAGATAATGAAAATAATAAAAACAGGGAACTCAGAGACTGGTGCAGGTGCAGGTCCTTGGTATGCTGAGCACCAGTCCCCTGGGCCCACTTTTCTTTCTCCATATTTTTTATCTTATTTTTTTCTCAGTCCCTCATCCCACCTGATGAGATATACCCACAGGTGTGGAGGAGCAGGCCACCCCTTCATCTGCAACCCAATGTGGGTGCCTTTGTCTAGGGTGAAGATATGCTAAGAATGTGAGCATTGAGGACAGTGGATGAGAGATTCCTGAGTACATCCACCGTCAGCCTTGCAGTAAACTTGTGCGCTCAGAGGAACCCAGGGTAACAATGGGGCAAACTGAAAGTAAATATGTCTCTTATCTCAGCTTCATTAAAATTCTCTTAAGAAAAGGGGGAATTAAAGCTTCTACAGAAAATCTAATTACACTATTCCAAACAATAGAACGATTCTGCCCATGGTTTCCAGAACAAGGAACTTTAGATTTAAAAGATTGGGAAAAAATTGGCAAAGAATTACAACAAGCAAATAGGGAAGGTAAAATCATCCCACTTACAATATGGAATGATTGGGCCATTGTTAAGGCAACTTTAGAACCGTTTCAAATAGAAGAAGATAGCGTTTCAGTCTTTGATGCCCCTGAAAGCTGTGTAATAGATTGTGAAGAAGAGGTGGGGAAAAATCCAGGAAAGGAAAGGAAACTTCACATTGTAAATAGGTAGCAGAGCCAGTAATGGCTCGGTCAATGCAAAATGTTGACTACAATCAATGACAGGAGGCAATATATCCTGAAACATTAAAATTAAAAGGAAAAAGTCCAGAACCATTGGGGCCATTGGGGCTAAAACCACGATGGCCACCTCCTCCTCAGCCGAGTAAGTGCTGGGGGAGGTAGTGTGAAACTAGGCTCGCTGCGACTTGGCTCCAGGCACGCATTATTGTCCAACCTACCGTTCACTATGGTGAAGGAGGAATTCAGACTCACCCTGCAGCTTCCTGTATAGGTCAAACAGTGGCCGCTCCCTAAGGAAAAGTTCGGGGTGCTACATAAAATAGTTAAAAAGCTATTTTAAAAAGGACATGTTTCACCCATTTTCTGTCTTTAGAATTCTTCTGTGTTTGTAATTCAGAAAATATCAGGCAGATGGCTCATGCTAACTGACCTAAGAGCGGTTAATGCGGTAATTCAAACTATGGGGTCTCTCCAACTCGTGTTGCCTTCTCCAGCCATGATCCCCTCTAATTATAATTGATCTGAAGGATTGCTTTTTTACCATTCCTCTGGCAAAACCGGATTTTGAAAAATTGGCTTTTACTATGCCAGCCATAAGTAATAAAAAACAAGCCGCCAGATTTCAGTGGAAAGTGTTACCTCAGGGAATGCTTAATTGCCTAACTATTTGTCAGACTTTTGTAGCTCAAGTTCTTCAACCAGTTAGAGACAAGTTTTCAGACTGTTATTCATTATGTTGATGATATTTTGTGTGCTGCAGAAACAATAGACTAATTGTTACACATTTCTGCAGACAGAGGTTTCAAACGCAGGCCTAACAATAGCATCTGATAAGATTCAGACCTCTACTCCTTTTCGTTATTTGGGAATGCAGGTAGAGGAAAGAAAAGTTAAACCACAAAACATAGAAATAAGAAAACACACGTTAAGAACATTAAATGACTTTCAAAAATTGCTAGGAGATATTAATTGGATTCAGCCAACTCTAGGAATCCCTACTTATGCCATGTCAAATTTGTTCTCTATCTTGAGAGGGGACCCGGACTTGAATAGTAAAAGAACATTAACTCCAGAGGCAGCTAAAGAAATTGAATTAGTTGAAGAAAAATTTCAGTCAGCACAAGCAAATAGAATAGATCACTTATCCCCACGCCAACTTTTGATTTTTGCTACTACACATTCTCCAACAGGCATCATTGTTCAAAATACAGATCTTGTGGAGTGGTCATTCCTTCCTCACAGTACAGTTAAGACTATTACATTGTACTTAGATCAAATGGCTACATTAATTTGTCAGGCAAGACTACAAATAGTAAAATTGTGTGGAAGTGACCCAGATAAAATCATTGTTCCTTTAAACAATGAAGAGGTTAGATAAGCCTTTATCAATTCTGGCGCATGGCAGATTGGTCTTGCTGATTTTGTGGGAATTATTGATAATCATTACCCAAGAACAAAAATCTTCCAGTTTTTAAAATTGACTATTTGGATTTTACCGAAAATTAACAGACAGAAACCTTTAGAAAATGCTCTGATGGTGTTTACTGATGGTTCCAGAAAGGGAAAAGTGGCTTACACCAGGCAAAAAGAATGAGTCATTGAAACTCAATATCACTCAGCTCAAAGAGCAGAATTGGCTGCTGTCATTTCAGTGTTACAAGGTTTTAATCAGCCTATTAACATTGTTTCAGATTCTGCACATGTAGTACAGTCTACAAAGGATGTTGAGACAGCCCTAATCAAATACAGTATGGATGATCAGTTGAATCAGCTGTTTAATTTGTTACAACAAACTGTAAGAAAAAGAAATTTCCCATTTTATATTACTCATGCTTGAGCACATACTAATTTACCAGGGCCTTTAACGAACGCAAATGAACAAGCTGACTTGCTAGTATCATCTGCCTTCATGGAAGCACAAGAACGTCATGCCCTGACTCATGTAAATGCAACGGAATTAAAAAATAAATTTGATATCACATGGAAAGAGGCAAAAAATATTGTACAACATTGTACTGAGTGTCAAGTCCTACACTTGGCCACTCAGGAGGCAGGAGTTAATCCCAGAGGTTTATGTCCTAATGCATTAGGGCAAATGGATGTCACACATGTACCTTCATTTGGAAAATTGTCATTTGTCCATGTGACAGTTGATACTTATTCACATTTCATATGGGCAACGTGCTAGACAGGAGAAAGTACTTCCCATGTTAAAAGACGTTTATTATCTTCTTTTGCTGTCATGGGAGTTCCAGAAAAAAGTAAAACAGATAATGGGCCAGGATACTCTAGCAAAGCATTTCAAAAATTCTTAAATCAGTGGAAAATTACACATACAAGAGGAATCCCTTATAATTCCCAAGGACAGGCCATAATTGAAAGAAATAATAGAACACTCAAAGCTCAATGGGTTAAACAAAAAAAGGAAAAAGAGAGTAAGGAGTATAACACTCCCCAGATACAACTTAATCTAGCACTCTATACTTTAAAGTTTTTAAACGTATATAGAAATCAGACCACTACTTCTGCAGAGCAACATTTTACTGGTAGAAAGAGCAGCCCACATGAGGAAAAACTGATTTGGTGAAAAGATCAAAAATAATACATGGGAAATAGGTAAGGTGATAACATGGGGAGAGGTTTTGCTTGTGTTTCACCAGGAGAAAATCAGCTTCCTGTTTGGATACCCACTAGACATTTGAAGTTCTACAATGAACCCATCAGAGATGCAAGGAAAAATGCCTCCGTGGAGACGGAAAACCCTCACTCGAGCACCATCAACTCACCAGGTGAACAAAATGGTGATATCAGAAGAAAAGATGAAGTTGCCATCCACAAAGAAAGCAGAGTTGCTGTCCTGGGCCCAGCTAAAGAAGCTGACACAGTTAGCTGAAAAAAGCCTGAAGAACACAAGGGTAACACAAACTCCAGAGAATATGCTGCTTGCAGCTTTAATGATTGTATCAATGGTGGTAAGTCTCCCTATGTCTGCAGGAGCAGCTGCAGCTAATTATACCTACTGGGCCTATGTGCGTTTCCCACCCTCAATTCACGCAGCCACTTGGATGGATAATTCTATTGAAGTATATGTTAATAATAGTGCATAGGTACCAGGCCCCACAGATGACGGTGGCCTTGCCCAACCTGAAGAAGAAGGAATGATGATAAACATTTCCATTGGGTATCATTATCTTCCTATTTGCCTGGGGAAAGCACCAGAATGCTTAATGCCTGCAACCCAAAATTGGTTGGTAGAAGTACCTACTGTCAGTGCCATTAGTAGATTTACTTATCACATGGTAAGTGGAATGTCACTCAGGCCACAGATAAACAATTTACAGGACCCTTCTTATCAAAGATCATTACAATGTAGGCCTAAGGGGAAGCCTGGTCCCAAGGAAATCCCCAAAGAATCAAAAAGCCCAGAAGTCTTAGTTTGGGAAGAATGTGTGGCTGATACTGCAGTGGTACTACAAAACAATGAATTCGGAACTATTATAGACTGGGCCCCTCGAGGCCAATTATATCATAATTGTATGGGCCAGACTCAATCGTGTTCACAGGTCCCATCCATCTGGCCCATTAATCTGGCCTATGATCGTGATTTAACTGAAAGCCTGGACCAGGTTCATAGAAGGTTAGAATCACTCTATCCATGGAAATGTGGTGTGTAAAACCCCCTTATATGCTATTTGTAGGAATCATAGATCTTAAACCAGATTCCCAAACTATAACCTGTGAAAACTGTAGATTGTTTACTTTCATTGATTCAACTTTGGATTGGCAGCATCGTATTCTGCTAGTGAGGGCAAGAGAGGGCATGGGGATCCCTGTGTCCATGTACCGACTGTGGGAGGCTTCCTCATCCATCTATATTTTAACAGAAGTATTAAAAGGAGTTCTAACTAGATCCAAAAGATTCATTTTTACTTTGATTGCAGTGATTATTGGTCTTATTGCAGTCACAGCAACTGCTGTGACTGCTGGAATTGCTTTACACTCCTCTGTTCAAACTGCAGAATATGTGAATAATTGGCAAAAGAATTCCTCAAAATTGTGGAATTCTCAGACCCAAATAGATAAAAAATTGGCAAACCAAATTAATCATCTTAGACAAACTGTGATTTGGATGGGAGATAGGCTCATGAGCTCGGAATATCTTTTTCAGTTACAGTGTGACTGGAATACTCCAGATTTTAGTATGACATCTCGAGCTTATAATGAATCTGAACATCATCGGGACATGGTTAGATGCCATTTACAAGGAAGAGAAGATAATCTTACTTTAGATATTTCAAAATTAAAAGAACAAATTTTTGAGGCATCAAAAGCCCAGCTAAATCTGGTGCCAGAAACTGAGGTAAAAGCTGTTGATAGCCTCACAAATCTTAACCCTGCCACTTGGGTTAAAGCCATTGGAAGTTCCACTATTGCAAATTTTATATTAATCCTTGTATGTCTGTCCTCTCTATTGCTAGTCTACAGGTGTACCCAGCAGCTCCGGAGAGACAGTGACCAGCGAGAACGGGCCATGATGACCATGGCGGTTTTGTCAAAAAGGAAAGGGGGATATGTAGGGAAAGGAAAGAGAGATCAGACTTTACTGTGTCTATGTAGAAAGGGAAGACATAAGAAACTCCATTTGACCTGTACCTTGAAAAATTGCTTTGCTGAGATGCTGTTAATTTGTCACTTTGCCCCAGCCACTTAGCCCCAACTTTTTGAGCTCACAAAAACATGTGTTGTTTGGAATCAAGGTTTAAGGGATCTAGGGCTGTGCAGGATGTGCCTTGCTAACAAAATGTTTACAAGCAGTATGCTTGGTAAAAGTCATTGCCATTCTCTAGTGTCAATAAACCAGGGGCACAATGCACTGTGAAAAGCCACAAGGACCTCTGCCCTGGAAAGCTGGATATTGTCCAAGGTTTCTCCCCATGTGATTGTCTGAAATATGGCCTCATGGGATGAGAAAGACCTGACCATCCCCCAGCCCCACACCCATAAAAGGTCTGTGCTGAGGTGGATTAGTAAAAGAGGAAAGCCTCTTGCAGCTGAAATGGAGGAAGACCACTGTTTCCTGTCTGCCCCGGGAACTTAATATCTCGTTATAAAACCCGATTGTACATTGTTCAATTCTGAGATAGGAGGAAAACGGCCCTATGGCGGGAGGCGAGACATGTTGGCAGCAATGCTGCCTTGTTATTCTTTACTCCACTGAGATGTTTGGTTGGAGACAAACAAATCTGGCCTACGTGCACATTCAGGCATAGTACTTCCCCTTGAACTTAATTATGACATAGCTTCTTTTGCTCACATTTTTTTTGCTGAGCTTCTTCTTATTATCACCCTGTTCTCCTACCACATTCCTCTTGCCAAGATAATGAAAATAATAATCAATAAAAATTGAGGGAACCCAGAGACTGGTGCCAGTGCAGGTCCTTGTTATGCTGAGTGCCGGTCCCCTGGGCCCACTTTTCTTTCTCTATACTTTGTCTCTGTGTCTTATTTCTTTTCTCAGTCTCTCATCCCACCTGATGAGATAAACCCACAAGCGTAGAGGGGCAGGCCACCCCTTCAAATGTAAACTTATGTTTAGTTTAATATGGAGACACACAGTTCTACATAGAAAACTTTAAAATTAGGTGTGTATAGGTAGGTTAGATACACATATATATTCCTAGCATTGCTAATGAAGGACAAGATACAATGTACTCATTCAGCAGCCAGATGTAAGTTTTCCTACCATTCTGAAAGGAATCAGGCTCTTTGAAGAAATGTCTGATACTAGAACTGGGACAGTAAATATAGGAGCCAGGATAATCTTGAAGTATCAGAAAGTAATTAAGTACTAAAAAAATTGAAATATATCAAAGAAAAATAAGAGCCAATAATAAAAGCTACCAATGGCCAACACAGGAATGAATTGTGCAACACAATGCTGCAGTGTTGAATAATAACTAAAGCTGAAAGTAATTATCTAGGTGTCTGTATTTGTATACATAGGTGATTAAGCAAATGGAGTTGCATAGAAATCTCCTTTGCAAAAGAATTCCAAATAATTGATGTAGACACTCAGCCATCAAGAAGGTGGAGCCAACGCCTCACTCCATAAGTGTGGGCTCTGCATAGTGACTTGCTCCAAAAGAACACATGCAGTATTGACAAGGAGAAAAAATAACTTCACAGTGGAGAAACCTGACAAACAGTAGCTCTGCCAAATGATCCAAGTGAACATCAAAGATGACAGTTCACCTTGAGAACATGAAGTGACAATGGGGGACATTCTACAAAATTCCTGACCAATCCTCCTCAGTACTATCAAGGTTATCAAGAGATGGAAAGCCTGACACACTGTCACAGCCAGGAAGAGCCTACGTGATGACTACATGTCATGCGGGGTCCTGGATGGGATCCTGGGTCAGAGTAAGACAGAACTAAGGGAGTCCAAATGAAATATGAACTTTAGTTAATAATAGCTTATCAGCCAGGTGCAGTGGCTCAAGCCTGTAATCCCAGCACTTTGGGAGGCCGAGGTGGGCGGATCACGAGGTCAGGAGATCGAGACCATCCTGGCTAACACAGTGAAACCCCGTCTCTACTAAAAATACAAAAAATTAGCCAGGCGAGGTGGCGGGCGCCTGTAGTCCCAGCTACGTGGGAGGCTGAGGCAAGAGAACGGCGTGAACCCCGGGAGGTGGAGCCTGCAGTGAGCCAAGATTGCGCCACTGAACTCCAGCCTGGGAGATAGAGCAAGACTCCATCTCAAAAAATAAAATAAAATAAAATAAAAAATAAAAAAATAAAAAAAAGCCTATCAGTATTGGTTCATTAACTGTGACAAATTATGTAAGATATTAATAAGCCATGTGAGACACACTGATAGAAGATGTTAATGAGAGGAAACTAGGTTGCGGCTACATGGCAAATCTCTGCTTTTTTTTTGGCAATTTCTGTGTAAGTAAAAAAAGATGTAAAATAAAACTTTATTTAAAACATTGTTATATTTTTTAATGCTTCCTTGTTTAATTATTTATGCTGTGAATTACTAGTAATTGACATTGTTAACTAATCCTGTTTTTTTAAGTAAGACCATTATGGCACAAAAAATTAAACAGTGCAGACTGATACATAAATCAAAACAAATGTTCTTTACATGTTTTCTGTTACAGTAGTAACAGGTATGTGTAAGCTTCATTATCATATTTTTTCTTGTGCTGTGGTTGTGTCCTGGGTTCATTCTCTAAAATGCTGATCACCTTAGACCAGGAAAAAAATAAACTTACAGACTCTGTTTCAATTCATGGCTAAATATTTTCAAAACAGTGACTTTGTAAAAATATGTTCCAATGGCAAATTCATTCATTGTGATGAGATCACTTATTCCAAAGACTTCTTGTCTTTATTTTGTTCCCATGCCTACCTTTTAGCCATAATACAACAGAATCAAATGTTGGCCGTTGGGAAAAAATATTCAAAGAAAGAAAGAATGTGAACAGAACTTACAACCATGAAGATTCAATGTTTTACCACAATGCTTTCTAAAACAGAAGAGTGTAAAAGGATATTCAAAGTCAATTTCCTTGGCGGGGCTTTGCAGAAAATGAGGAAACTAGAGAAACAAAAATGGCAGGACATTCTACGGGTGATTTTCGATGTTGCTATGTTTTATGGGAAAAAAATACTTTACCTTTTAAAGAATCACAAAGAATTATTGGGAACCCAAACTCTGGAATGTTTGCAAATTTAATTGAGCTTCTATGTAATTATGTCTATGTAGCTAGGCATGAAGTTGATGGTTTTTTAAAAATCTATGTCTTATTTGTGCAATGAACTACCCAATAAATAATTAATGCTCATAGGAAAACATGTTGGACTTTGTGAAGGGAAAATAAATCTTGGGGACCCAAAATCACAAAGCTAAAAGGAAAAGTCAAGCTGGGAACTGCTTAGTGCAAATCTACCTCCCATTCTATCCAAAGTCACCCATCTGCTCACCAAGATAAATGCATATCTGATTGTCTCATTTGGAGAGGGTAATCGGCAACGCAAAATAATGAAACCATTTGTCCCTTACCTACCTATGACCTGGAAGCCCCCTGTCTTGCCTTCTTTTCAAGTTGTCTCACCTTTCTGGACTGAACCAATGTACATCTTACACATATTGATTGATGTCTCATGTCTCTCTAAAGTGTATAAAGCCAAGCTGTGCCACGACCACCTTGGGCCCATGTTGTCAGGACCTCCTGAGGAGGCCTCATGGGCATGCATCCTCAAACTTGGCAAAATAAACTTTCTAAAAAATCTGAGAGCTGTCTCAGATTTTCAGGGTTCATACATGTAATGTAGGATGTCAATGTTTATAAAACAGACATTATTCTGTCTACTATTACAAATATGCTGCCAATTAACCTTAGGCTTTCTCAACAAAATGAAAAATGATGAGGTACAAACAGTATATGTAAACTTAAATAATGTTGCAAGTTTTAATATGCCTACTTTTCAATTTTTCAATACTATTTTTACTACTTTAACACTGTAAGAAAAATGAGTAATTAATACATGAATAAAAGTGTTTACAAGGGTTGCACGTGTTTCCTCCAGCCTCTGCCCATCCCCAGCTTTCATCCCAACGGTGCTGATGGTGACTCTAAGCATTGCTCCTTTCTCTATATCAAGATATCTCCCCAGAAACAAGCCCAAATCTTACCATATGTTCTGGCACGCTATGATGATGAGCAGTGGTGAGCAGCTGAAGCCTCAAGGAAGGGATGCTTTTGTAAAATAAGACTTGTAGAATATAACTAGTGAAAGTAAAGCCTATGGCAGAGTTCGTCCTCAGCACACGGGGAGCAGACAGGAAGCTTTTGCCTCACCTTCCTCAAAGGCCTGCAGCCACGTCTCCCCAGGTCAGTCTTAAGGACAATGAAACTCTGGTCTTCACTGTAGACACGCTACCACTGTAGACATGCTCCAAAGCCATGGTGACCCATCTTTGGGTGGGTCCTGAGGAGAACAAAGCTCTGGTTCTAATCCTAATCCTAACCCTGTCCCAAGACTTTGACCCTGAACCTAAACTCTGATCCCTACCCTGCTCCCTAATTCTCACCCTTACTTTGACCCTGACTTTGATCTTGACCCTGATCATGACCCCACCTCTAACCATACTTCCAGCCCTGACTCTGACCCAGATCCCAACCCTAACCCTAACCCTATTATTATCTTTATGATCTATCTCTAATCTTACCCTCTAGCTCTAAATAGCTGTACCCAACAGCACTTTTTAATTATTTAACTTCTTTTCCTTGAATTCTCTAAGGATATCCTAAAGGAGATGTCATTATGTATTTTGCATTCCCTCTAAGTGGTATGGCTTCAGATGTGAAGTTCTAATCCTTTGCAAGACATAAAAAGTTTGGAGGGTAATAGTACTGGGTTGTTAGGGATGCATGTTGGCATTCATGATAGTCATTGGTGCTGTTCTCCAAATATTTTCAGTTCATTTTTTATGAATGCATTCTGACTGTTCCATCCTACCTACTTAAATTTTTGCATGGCCACATGACTTTTTTGTTTGTTTGTTTTTTGCCAATGGAGGTGAGATGAAATAACACGTCACTTTTTCAGAAGAGATCTCCAAGAAACAGAGTTCTATTCTGCATGCTTTTTTCTCTTTTCTATAGCAATGGGGATCTTATTGATGGTCCCTCCTTCGGTCTGGATTCCTGTGTTAGGATGACACAGCACAGAGCTACCTCTCACCTGACCCATGATGAGATGTAAATAAATGACGAAGATTTTTGACCCACTGAAATTTGGAGGTTGTTTGTCACCACAGTTTAACCTAGCCCCCATTGACTGATGCAGGGCTGAAGAATGAGTCCAAACTGGATCTGGACAAGACATGTGAAGAGCACTCCAGGCTGAGTAAAATTCAAGTGTTGTCTGAAAGATAACAGTGAGCACAATATGTTATTGGGGTGGGTGTGGGATAAATAAGGTACATCAGGTGAGAATAATGAGAAACTCAACTTTAAAAGATGGTGCTGATTTGGACTGTGGAGAGATCCAAATGCTCTGCTTAGCATTTGACATTGTGATGGATGAACCAGTAATTAAGAGCCCAAAATGAAGGCTTGGGGTAAACATCTGAGGGTGTCTAATATCCCAATTTTTCATCCTAGAATGGGCAGAGTCCTTGACCCCCTTCTAGGGAGACTTCCAAAAGAAAAAAGACCTGCATTTCTTCAACAACGCACACTGAGAGACTTTCCTGCTCTTTTGACATGTGGCTAACACTCCTCACCTTTCATTCTGTCATCAGTGTTTCAGGGAAACACCTTTAACTCTCTATGATTTACAGGTTATTAAATGGCCCTTATAATTCCCTCCAGGGGTGGAAAACACTAATGATGATGGTGTCTGAGCTCACAGCAGCAAGCAGGCATGTGTGTTCAGCAGCCATGTGGCTCATTGCTAGGAGCTTACTAAATAAAATATTCTACAACATTGCTTAACACAAGGGGAGACGCTCCTGACTCAGAGGGTTTAATTGCTCACCTACTTCTTTTTCTGCCCTCTTGGGCTCCTAAAATGAAAAGAGCACTGGGGTGATAAATTGAGTCAAAGGGGTGCCAGCCGCATCAGAGCAAAATAGATTCCTAAAAAATCCCTGGCCTAAGATGACAGCCTTGGCTGGATACATTTGAATGTGCTGATAGTGGACATGGTAGAGTGAAGGTGGTTGAAATCTTCATATTAAAGAACTTCCACCCAGATTGCAAGAAAAGAGAGAGGAATGGAGATGGCAGCACGAGTTCCTACAATAAAAGCAGATGTTTTGAGATCAGTTATATTTGTTCTGAAAAAAATACAGAAACCAAAGTTTAGCCTGAGGCTACAATTAATTGGGCAACAAGCGAGAGGCACATATGGCATAGACAGATTTAAACATTTCTCCCTTATATTAATACAAGTACTAAAATTACAAATATATTGATTCCAAATAAAACAAATATTTAAAAAAATTATAAATATTCTAGCATGTTTATGGAATCTACAGTAGTTTTTGAAGGAGATCTCACAAACAGGTTTGGTTTTTGAAGATTAGAACTGATGGTCTAGAGAATTCATTTCATTCCAGAGAAAGAAAGAGATGAATTTCTTAGGTTCCTTCAGGAATGTGTCTAGCTTTGCCTAATCTTTGTTTGAACTATGGATGCAGCAGAAGAAAACATGAGGATTTCACAGATTTAAGGTGTGAATGGGCTACAAGAGGCAACTGGAAATTCTTTGTCATTGAAATGACAAAGGCTGCTGTGAAAAAAGCAGAGAAAGGGAATTTTTTTTTAAAAAAGCAAACAACAAAAACAAAAACCCCACAAAAAAGCAAACAACAAACAAACAAAAAACAGAGGAAGTATTCAAAACACACTGGGCTGTGACTGCTTCCAGGAATGGGCTACAAGAGGCAATTGGAAATTCTATTTGCTTTGCAACTGTGAGTTTTCCAGCCTGCTTCCTTTCTAAAGTATATTACTTTGTTTTTGGTTCATGAAGTTATCCATTTCTGTTTTCTGGAACAGCTATGTATTTTCTTTATCTATCATCTATCTATCCACCTGCCTATCATCTATCTATCTATCTATTTACTATCTATCTTTTCTACCTTTCGCTATCAAGACCTGGGGTCAAGCAGGATAGAATTCCAGTGTATGTTCACTCTACCATTTAAAAGAAGAGCTCTTGTAGGCATTCTCCAACACATCATAAACCTGAGCTTTCTAAAACAGGGTGTGGCAAACTACCATGCATGGGCGATGTCTGACACAGTCTGCATTTGTAAGTAAAGATGTACTGGGACACAGTGTCATGCATGTGTTATATAATGTCTCTGGCTACTTTCATGGTATAATGGAATAGCTGAGTCATTGAGAGAGGGACCATATGGCTTGGAAAAAAATAATTAACATTTAGCCCTTCGCAGAAAATATTTGCTGACTCTTGTTTTAAAAGGTCTCTGTTTAGAATGCTAACTATTGCCTTCTGGATAGAATCACTACTCTTTACCACAATCAACACAGCTTCAACCCTGCTTCTATATCCAGCCTCATCTATTATTTCCGCTCCTTCTCCTGATTTTCCTTCTGGCCGTGCTGATGGATTGTCAGTTTCCCAGATGTGCGAGAATCTCTCCTCCCTTCTTGACATTCTCATGCTTTCCCTCTGCCTCTCAAGAACTTCCTGTCCCATCTCTCATGACAAATCTCTTCTTCATTCTTTAAGATGCAGCCCCCTTTTCTCTTTCCTTAAAGAAGTCTGTCTGGCTCTATTTTGGGTGATGTGCTCCTTCTGCATCTCCCAGAGCCAGCCTGTGTGTGTCAGCTACAGCATTTATTTGCATCTCTGTGTCATATATCACCCAATCTGCCTAAGCTTGTGTGAGTCACTGCATGACAACTTCAGCCTCCACCAGCATTGTCCTCACTAACCACGAGGCTTAGACATTTGTCCAGTAAGCTCAGGGTTGTGGGGTGGTAGCAGTAACCAGCTGATGAGCATCATTTCTTACATCAGAATCAAACCTGTAAATCTCTGCCATTCGTAAGTATTTGGAGTTTAAAATTGGCATAAAGATTTTCCTTAAAATAAGAACAAATGGCTTGAGTAGGCTTTTGGAATATATGATATTTCTGTTGGTTCATTTTGGTGTTCAGCATTCCCACATGAACCTAAACACGACTCTGCTCTTAGTAGCTGTGCAACCCTGGGAAAGTCACTCAATCACCCTCAGCTAAATTTTGTTGTGTGAGAAATGGGAAGAGAGTTGTGATTTTTATTTAGTGAGTAATAACAAACAAAAGGCCTTTAGCTTCCTGGAACCTGGTATGTAGTAGATCCTCATGAAATACTAGCTCTGTTGATAAAACTAGACCGAAAAGACCTTTTGAAGTCAACAACAGTATCATGCAGTGAAGGATGAGATGAGAAGCTGCTGCTGCTGCTGCAGCCTGCAGCTCCTGGAGGCCCGTTTTGTCCATGATTTAGCAGGAATGCACTACCTTTACACGAGGAGACACTGCCCACAGGAACCAAGGCCATTCTTTGAAGACAAACATGTTTTAATAGACTTTGCATTATATAATAGTGTAATATAAATAATAATTTATTTACATTATTATGTTATGACTTTTGTACAGAGCTTTACACCTAGATATTCTGAAGTTGGTGGTCTGTGAGTGGCATCGAGTGATGACTGACACACTCTGACCTGGGGTAGAACAACACGTGTCCCTGCATTTGCTCAATTTCGGGGCATCACCACCTGCTTTCAAGAGTGTGTTTTCCTATCCTCCTGAGTTTTGCCCACTTAAGCAATGGTTTTGCTGTGATAAACAATTATACTATTTATCAAAATATTACTTTGGAGATTACTGGTTCACATAGTTAATTTTCAAGTTTTCTTAAAATATCAGGCCCTTAGCTAATGTCAGTGGCTCCAAGGATGAGAAGCTAAAAACACCTTTTTTTTTTTTTTTTTTGGCCAAGACAAAAAAACAACACATTTCAAACTTTACTGTCTCATGCTAGTCCCTGGATAATTAGAAGTGAACACACTCCCCTCCCAGCCCAATCACAGCTAGTGAACAACCAAGATCTCCTGCAGGTGCCTTTGCCTTGGCTTTGTGAGCCTGGAGTTGCTGGCTGGCACTGGGCAGCAGACAGCAGAGCTGGTCCCATTTCTCCATGCTTTCCCCACTCTTTGGGGGACATGGGCACATTGAACAACCTGGGTCCTCACCTGGCGCTGACTGGGAAGCTATTTGATGTCAGGCTCAATGTGAACTTCTGATTTGAAAGGAGAGTATAGGTCACCCGGCCCCACTTACTCATTTTACCAAGAATGAAAATAAGGATCTATTCCAGACATGAGAGTACACATTGTAAGGCTGTGCAAGCTTGATGCACTTGTATCCACTCAGCACACACTTACTGAGTGCCAAGTGTCTCCAGCATGAAAGGTGCTCTAGTTCCTGGGGTTCAACCCTCCACAGAGGACAGCAGCACCTCAAGGGACAGAGGTGCAAAGAGCAATGTGGGGGACCTTCTGCTGGAGAGGTGGCTAGGGAGGTCCTTAGAGGAAGTGACACCTGAGCTCTTCTCTGAAGGGTGAAGCTGAATTACTTGAAGCTTACGGCAAAGAGGTGTCCAGGGAAGTGGAGCCTGAGAGCCAAAAGCATGAGCATAATGACTTGTCCAGAGAAGTGTAACAAGTTCCATATTGTTTTATGCCAAATCTGCACAAGAGTCACCAAAGGAAAGAGCAGGATCCTAGAGCCAGGGCCTTGGATTTCACCCGCTGGCAATGGGAATGTTCACTGGGAATTTTGGGGGGCAAAACATGAAAATGTTTCCTCTTAGCTCCAATTCTCTATCTCTCTGTCTCTTTCTGTCCCTCTCTCTCTCCCTTATATTTAATTTTTGTATTATCCTAAGAAAACACAGATGTCTCAGGCATGGGGTTTAGCAGCCTGCCTCTTTCTGGATGACCAGGGGAGCACTTTGGCCTCTGTGACCTTATTTACAATAATTCACGAATCTTGCAAAAAAAAAGTCATGGTAGCAGAGGTTAGAAAATCTCCTAGTGTTCCTTCTGACACTTTGAATTTATGATTAATATGTTTAATCTTCATCTTCTGAAAAGTCACCAGTTACACAGTGAGGACCATAAAGGGAGTCTGTTTCTGTGGTTTGTGGCTTCAACAGTCAGCAGTTCTGCAGCAACAGCATTGCATGTGGGTTTTAGGCTGACGATGCTCAACAGTGGACAATTCTCTTCACCTGCCTGGGCCCCACGGCCCGCCCTTCCATACAGTGCAGGGTCACAGCTGAGCTCTCCGAGACATCTCACAGGGCCTCGGCTTCTGAAGTATCAAGTGTCTTCTAGGTGAAGATTTGGTCTCATAGCCTTCGTGGCTTCTTCCAGGTAACCGTTGGTTTTATGACCTAACCCTGGTATATGTGTGACATATGTGTGAATGTGCTCCCTGTGGCAGAGCTGAGGAAGGACTCAGTCATCACAGATGCCAAAAGGCAAATGCAGTGTGCTTTTTTCCAACGCCTCCAGTCTTGTATTATTTTTACCCATCAGCCCATTTGAAAAAGAAAAAAAAAGCCTCCTCTTAGAATTAAATCCCCTCTGGAGATAATGAGCATTTTTTAAATCTTTCATTTTTTTTAGTCGCATTTGCTCCCACTTCCTGCCAGGATCCACTAGAGGGCAGAGACACCCGTGTGTATTAGTGTGGCACTTGCTGAGTCATAATAAAAACAGATACCCTGCCCTCCCGGAGCAGAACTCCAGTGCCGGGGCCAGCAGCAGCAAGTAAGAAAACCTTGGTTTCTGTATCTGCGTCAGCTACACAGTGCTTGCACACAGGAGGCATCAGCCAGTTTTCTCAGTTAAAGACACAGAAACAAAATGTGTCCTCACTACTTTTTGAATTTACCATGTTATCTAATGTTTTAACTTAATTGAGTGAATAAACTCCCTATGCATCTGGACACATGCATGGAAAATTCACAAACATTTCAAATCAAAACAGAGTATTTTGCAAAAAGAAAATTTCTTATATATGTGCATTTCACTTTTTTTTATCTTTTAGTGATTTTAATGTAATGAAATTGAAAACGCTGTGCTTCTAAAAGACTTTTTAAGGAGCACGGTATTTTTCCGTTAAAAAATTGGCAAATTATCTTCTACTATAGATAGAAGTTAATTGGCTGAGGGCAATAAACAGAAGATTAAAAAACAAACATTATCCCCTGATATTCTATCAAAGGCTACAGTGAATTACACACCCTGGCATGGGTTTGCACACCACGTGCTGGAAGCCAGCAGTCATGCAGGCCATGCTCTCCCACATTTAAAGAAGCCCATGATTTGCAGATAACGTGACTGTATATTTAGAAAACCTCATCATCTCAGCCCAAAATCTCTTTAAGCTGATAAGCAACCTCACAAAGTCTCAGGACACAAAATCAATGTGCAAAAATCACAAGCATTCTTATACACAAATAACAGAAAAACAGAGAGCCAAATCGTGAGTGAACAGTTCATGAGCAATTCACAATTGCTTCAAAGAGAATAAAATATCTAGGAATCCAACTTACAAGGGATGTGAAGGACCTCTTCAAGGAGAACTACAAACCACTGCTCAGCGAAATGAAAGAGGGTACAAACAAATGGAAGAACATTCCATGCTCATGGTTAGGAGGAATCAATATTGTGAAAATGGTCATCCTGCCCAAGGTAATTTATAGATTCAATGCCATTCCCATCAAGCTACCAATGACTTTCTTCACAGAATTGGAAAAAAACTACTTTAAAGTTCATATGGAACCAAAAAAGAGCCCGCATTGCCAAGACAATCCTAACACGGAAGAACAAAGCTGGAGACATCACACTACCTGTATTCAAACTATACTACAAGGCTACAGTTACCAAAACAGCATGGTACTGGTACCGAAACAGAGATATAAACCAATGGAATAGAACAGAGCCATCAGAAATAATACCACACATCTACAAGCATCTGATCTTTGACAAACCTGAGAAAAACAAGAAATGGGGAAAGGATTCTCTGTTTAATAATTGGTGCTGGGAAAACTGGCTAGTCATATGTAGAAAGCTGAAACTGGATCCCTTCCTTACACCTTATGCAAAAATTAATTCAGAATGAATTAAAGACTTAAATGTTAGACCTAAAACCATAAAAACTCTAGAAGAAAACCTAGGCAATACCATTCAGGACATAGGCATGGGCAAGGAATTCATGTCTAAAACACCAGAAGCAATGGCAAAAAAAAAGCCAAAATTGACAAATGGGATCTAATTAAACTAAAGAGCTTCTGCACAGCAAAAGAAACTGCCATCAGAGTGAACAGGCAACCTACGGAATGGGAGAAAATTTTTGCAATCTACTCATCTGACAAAGGGCTAATATCCAGAATCTACAATGAACTCAAACGAATTTATAAGAAAAACAAACAAAAAACCCCATCAACAACTGGGTGAAGAATATGAACAGACACTTCTAAAAAGAAGATATTTATGCAGTCAAAAGACAGAAGAAAAAATGCTCATCATCACTGGCCATCAGAGAATTGCAATTCAAAACCACAATGAGTTTTTTTAAACTATCCAGAAATGATCCACCTTGCTTTGGAAATTGAGATTACACTTGCATGGATAGTAAAGATAACCAGGTTACAGAGTACTCTTTCTCGTTACTGGAAAGCAACTTCAACAAGGTCCCAATTAAATTTGAATCAAGTTATTAGCTTCTATGGTTATGGTGCCTTGAACATCCAAGTATAATCCAGTAACAGAGGAAGATATTAAACTAACAGGTCGTGGTTGAGTCAAGTAATTAAAACCCTAGGCAGAGCAGGAGGGAACTTCAGAAGGGTTGTTACATCCCAGAAGAACAGTTCTGAAGTACCCTGGAGACCTTTCTAATAACATAGCAACTAACAGTTCATCTAGCAATGAGGTACCTGATAACCGCACGGTGAACGTCTTTATAATGAGCTTTCTTGGCATAGCCTATCCTCTTTAATCACCTACAATATACCCTAAGATGAGATTTTAATAACAGAAATAGGCACTTACTCAACAATACATCACTATGACTATTTTTGTAACTTACTGGTACAGAATAGAGCCTACTTCTTTATGACTCCAGATTGTGTCATTGATTTATTGGGATGTCAGAATTTCAACGAGTTGGATTTTTTTTTTTTCTTTTTGAGACCGAGTCTCTCTCTGTTGCCCAGGCTGGAGTGCAGTGGTGTGATCTCCACTCACTGAAACCTCCGCCTCCTGGGTTCAAGTGATTCTCCTGCCTCAGCCTCCCCAGGAATTGGGACTGCAGGTGTACACCATCACACCTAGCTATTTTTTTTTTTTTTTTTTTGGTAGAGACGGGGTTTCACCATGTTGGCCAGCCTGGTCTCAAACTCCTGACCTCAAGTGATCCACCCGCCTCAGCCTCCCAAAGTGCTGAGATTACAGGCGTGAGCCACTGCACCCGGTCAGAATTATTTTAAATCAAGATGCTTGCCCTGTGACCTCAAACAACTCAAGACATTGGTTCTAGCTATCCTGTAGTTTTCCCTTGATTAATATTCACTTATTGCTTATTAAGGAAGATGCAAATAAGCATGCTGTTCCCAGCAGAAAGCATCACTACATCAAAGGTAGAAAAAAGAATCCTCCTTGACTTATGAGGACTAAATAAGAGACAAAGCAGGTAAAGATTCCTTTGTACAGGCTGAGAAAATGAATCATAGTAATGAATGAATAAGCCTGAGACAAATCAAAACAGCAAAGTATGAGGAAATATTTGGGGTAAATCACATGATGCCAAGGCAGCTTATACTTACCATATCTCACATAATGAACAGTGAGTCCAACACACACTGCCAGGACGATCAGGGATATGAAGATGATGAGGCCGATGAACCAGGGCTCCCAACAAACTCTTTTCCTAGCCCTCACCACATCTGGCCTAAGGAAGAAAGTAAATAGATAGAGTATTTCAGAGCATGCAACACATCCACTCCTTAGACAAAACAGATATTTTTGGGGAATAAAGGACATTCAGTTGGAGGGTTGTGTACTGTCTGGGTTTAGAGCACACCCTGGTTCTAGGCTGCTGAGGCCAATCCTGATTCTGACTCCTGTTTCTGGGCAAGTAGTTTGACTTTTCTGTGCTTCAGTTTCCTCATCCATAAAAGGAAGATGATAATGATAGTACCTATTTCATAAGATTAGGGTTAGGGCTAGGGTTAGGGCTAACAATGCCTGACGTGTAGAAAGTGCAATATTAAATGTTATCTATCACTTGTTGAGCCAGCCATGTACTTGATATAGAGTTAGACACTCAGGAGCTATAGAAATATTTTAAGCCTTTTCCCTAGCACTCTAGAATCTTAAATAGCCTTTGAAACGTGTTACAGCTTGAAGCATACCAGGTTTCACACAGAGTTGCTAATTCTATTCTTCTAATTTTCTGATCTATTACCAAACCAAACTTTGAGGATACATAGAACAGACAACCAGAGGCCGCTTCCTAAAGAACCTGAGGTTTTGAGCTAATATTTACCTCTAAGCTTTAATGATGCTACAGGAGGCTGGACACGGTGGCTCACGCCTGTAATCCCAGCACTTTGGGAGGTAGAGGAGGGCAGATCACGAGGTCAGGAGATCAAGACCATCCTGGCTAACACCGTGAAACTCCGTGTCTACTAAAAATACAAAAAAAATTATCCGGGTGTGGTGGTGGGCGCCTGTGGTCCCAGCTACTCGGGAGGCTGAGGCAGGAGAATGGCATGAACCCAGGAGGCAGAGCTTGCAGTGAGCTGAGATCGCGCCACTGCACTCCAGCCTGGGCAACAGAGCGAGACTCCGTCTCAAAAAAAAAAAAAAAAAAAGATGCCACCGGAAATTCTTTTTGTATGAGATTCCCTCAACTTCTCCTATTTGTTCTGCCTTCAAAAATACAAGTTACTGAAAAACATTGGTCCACATGATTTTTGTTTGATTGGTAAAGTTGCTGTCCCATTGGGTTATAATATTTGGTAAGCAAACTCTAAAGCCAGAAATGTGAAATAATAAGTCAGAGATGACTAAGGAGTTTGAATACGATACTCTTATTTTAGATTTCTTGAGGCATTTACTATGCCAGTGTGTGCTGTGCTTTTTTTTTTCTAGAGTGCTGTCTGCTACATGAGGACTTGAGGAAAACATGATATTCTCCTGGAGGAGTACTGGGTGTTGAATCAGAAAAAGGAGAATTCTAAGTGCAGCCCTTTCCATAACAGATCTGCGACTTGGACAAATCATTTAAACTTCGAGCTCAATTTCTCCTTGTATCAGTAAAGAGTGGGATAACCATTCCATCTAAAGCACTTTGGGACCTAAAATTAGATCATGAATGTGTAAACAGCAAAGCATTTTACAAAAAATACTTTTTGTTTACAAAAATCAAGAACACTCTGTTTCCTGATGATATAGGATCAGGAAGTGATGATATTATCATGTTGGCCCCTGTCACACCATCATTACATCCTGTCTCTGGCTGGACACAAAATAAACAGCATTGGCACAGAAGTCAATGGTGTTATCATCGCTATACAATCCTGTCCCTGGAAAAGGCACTGAGATGTAGTGGAAGGCTCCAGGGACTCTGCTTGTTCTCCTGCCTTGTTCCTGTGATTTTTCCACAGGGCCGTAACCAGGGAAGCTTTATCTTACTCTTCCCAACCTTTCCCATCTCCAGTATTCCCTTGAGTAGAATTCCAAACACCTGTTCCTAGAATGGCAATTACTGCAATATAAAAAGTCTTCTCCACAATGAGGTTACGTTTTACCTGCAACAGTGCCTAAGAAACCCGCAAAACTGCCTCCTGTTCCTTCATCCCTGAATGCTTGCTATTAATCTGTTGCAGAAGAAAGGAGATGCCTGTAACAGACGTAAGCAAAACTTTGAGGGGGAATACGGGGAGAGGAGGGTTTCTCAACTAATATCAAAACATGTCGGATGAAGAATATGAATGTGTGCTTGTAGAAAACATGAAATCATCAAAAGTATATGATTGTTATGTAGAATTGTGAAATATTAGACGCGTTCTATTTGTTCTGCAGTAAGTTTTTTGTTTTTTGTTTTTTTTTTTTTTGAGACGGGGTCTCGCTCTGTCGCCCAGGCTGGAGTGCAGTGGCGCGATCTCGGCTCACTGCAAGCTCCGCCTCCCAGGTTCACGCCATTCTCCTGCCTCAGCCTCTCCAAGTAGCTGGGACTACAGGCGCCCGCCACTACGCCCGGCTACAGTAAGTTTTAATCAAGACAAAAATGTAGACACTGCATCCATTCTATTGATGAGGTAGGTTTCATGTATTAACATTAAAAAGGTTAATGATAAGTTTTAATTTTAAAAAGTTATAGAATAATATGCATTCCATGTTTCAGTTTTTATAAATAAAACTATATACATGTGTGCATAACAAAATATATAGAAGACACAACAAATATTTATTAGTAAGAAGCAGAATAACATATAAGCAAGAAATTTTAATTTTAATTTACGGTTTTGTTTGTTTTGTGGTGGATTTTTTAAGAATAACATTATGGCTTTTGAATTAAAAAAGAGAGAGAGAGACATAGGACGTTCTTAAAATATGAAAAAAAAAAACTAAGGAAGATTATAGATGTATTTTCATGGAATTTACATCACTGCAGTGTCCAAGGTACCACTGTGATTCCTTTTCTGACCCCCACCTTCCCACATTACTCACAACTATTTTAGTGACTTGCTGTCCTGGTTGGATAGAAGAAGACAAAAGGGATAACATGGGACAAAGAAAAAAGAGAATCCAGTCAAAAATACTTTGAATAAACAATTAAGAGATTATATTTCTGAGCCCTGCCACCAACTCACTTATTATATAGTCTTGTACACACAGATTCAATTATCTGTCTTAATTTCTCCATGTGAAAAACAAGGATAATAAGTCCAGACCCCTCCTAACCTAATGAGCTAGGTAGAGATAAAAATGATAAGGCCGTTTGGTACTTTGAGCTCCCAAGTGGAAAAATCATTGTACAAATAACAAGGATGATAATTATCATCACCATTATTTTAATTATTCGTAATAGTGGTAGTGACCACATTACTAAGATGTTTGTCATTTGAAACATTATTTGTTCTTTTCCCAGTCTGTATAGCATTGTTTTTCAAACTGATTCACACTATTTTTTTATCTTTTTTGAGATATAATTGACCCTATTTCTTAATTACTTTTTTATTTTCTCAGTAAGTGAGTCAATACTGAATTCCTTCAAATTAGACGTGAAAAAAGTATGCTCAAAGAAAGTAGTAAAGCGAAGGATTAAATTTATTTTACCTATCAACAGACATTTGTATAATTAACCTCCTCCTGAACATACGTAAACACTTGTCCAGTCTTTATTTCCATCTATCAAAACTTATGTGCACCTATTCATGTAAAATCACCTTCAGATAGACTGAATTCTAATAGCTTTAGTAATATCAAATTGCCTTCTTTATATGATTTTCTTTTCAATCTGGAGACATGTATAATTAGTGACAAGTCAAGTGAATATAACAGTTAAAGTATGCTTATGTTTTTTAGCCCCGAATTACCAGAAAACAAGCAATATGTTTAGAGCTGCATTATTATTATCACTTATTAATGTGTCATTTTTACAATAGTTCTAAAAAAGAAAAGCAGCAGCAACAGCAAAAAGACAAGGGGAAAAATGTACTAAAAGTAATAATGACAAGTCAAGGCTCAGTGTTTCAAAGAAAAATTTACCAGAAGAAGCCTCTTCACAGCAATACCACCAATCAATAGTGGGTCTTTTAAAAAAAGAAAAATTATACTTTAAGCTCTGGGGTACATGTGCAGAATGTGCAGGTTTGTTACATAGGTATACACGTGCCGTGGTGGTTTGCTGCACCCATCAACCCGTCATCTACATTACGTATTTCTCCTAATGCTATCCCTCCCCTAGCCCCCCACCCACTGACAGGCCCCAGTGTATGATGTTCCATTCCTTGTGTCCATGTGTTCTCATTGTTTAACTCCCACTCATGAGTGAGAACATGCAGTGCTTGGTTTTCTGTTCTTGTGTTAGTTTGCTGAGAATGATGGTTTCCAGCTTCATTCGTGTCCCTGCAAAGAACATGAACTCATCCTTTTTTATGGCTGCATAGTATTCCCTGGTGTATGTATGCCACATTTTCTTTATCCAGTCTATCATTGAAGAAGAAAGGAGATGCGTATAACAGACATCACTGATGGGCATTTAGGTTGGTTCCAAGTCTTTGCTATTGTGAATAGTGCCGCAATAAACATACGTGTGCGTGTGTCTTTAAAGCAGCATGATTTATATTCCTTCGGGTATATACTCAGTAATGGGATCGCTGGGTCAAACAGTATTTCTGGTTCTAGATCCCTGAGGAATCGCCACACTGTCTTCCACAATGGTTGAACTAATTTACACTCCAACCAACAGTGTAAAAATATTCCTATTTCTCCACATCCTCTCCAGCATCTGTTGTTTCCTGACTTTTTAATGATCGCCATTCTAACTGGCATGAGATGGTATCTCATTGTGGTTTTGATTTGCATTTCTCTAATGACCAGTGATGATGAGCTTTTTTTCATGTTTGTTGGCTGCATAAATGTCTTCTTTTGAGAAGTGTCTGTTCATATCCTTTGCCTACATTTTTATGGGCTTGTTTTTTTCTTGTAAATTTAAGTTCTTTGTAGATTCTGCATATTAGCCCTTTCTCAGATAAACAGATTGCAAAAATTTTCTCCCATTCTTCCGGTTGCCTGTTCACTCTGATGATAGTTTCTTTTGCTGTGCAGAGGCTCTTTAGTTTAATTAGATCCCATTTGTCAATTTTGGCTTTTGTTGCCATTGCTTTTGGCATTTTAGTCATGAAGTCTTTGCCCATGCCTATGTCCTGAAGGGTATTGCCCGGGTTTTCTTCTAGGGTTTTTATGGTTTTAGGCCTTATGTTTAAGTCTCTAATCCATCTTGAGTTAATTTTTGTATAAGGTGTAAGGAAGAGGTCCACTTTCAGTTTTCTGCATATGACTAGCCAGTTTTCTCAACACCGTGTATTAAATAGGGAATCCTTTCCTCATTGCTTGTTTTTGTCAGGTTTGTCAAAGATCAGATGGTTGCAGATGTGTGGCATTATTTCTGAGGCCTCTGTTCTGTTCCATTGGTCTATATATCTGTTTTGGCATATGTTACGTATTTGACAGTAGCTTAGCTCTTAGGATTGTGCCTGCTTATCCTGTCAACAAAAGTATTTGAGATGTGTTTTACTTTGTGAAAAGCCCAAACCAGCAAGCATTGGTAACATCATTCATCCTTCTCACACTTTCTAGAACAAGACTAGAAAAATATGCACAGTAGAATTAAAAAAGAATATTATACATATGTACATGGATTATATATTTTCATTGCTGTTTTTTAAAGAATAAATACAAGCAAATTATTCCATATAAAATTACAAATAACATATTTCTGCCTTATACACTGGAAGACAAAACACATCTATAAGTATCTAATAGCATCATCCAGGCCCTTGGTCTGAATTACAATGTTCGCATTCCATACCATAATAATTACGGCTAGTTCTCATAGAGAAGTTACAAAACCCAGAGTTTAACTATTTCTATTTAACGAACCATAAAACTTAAGTGGCAGTATCTTTCCCCTACCTTTAAAAGGAGGTTGTGAAGATTGCATATGATATCAACAGACTTTGTTAGATAGGTGTACTACATAAATATTAGTGGCAACTCAACAGTAAGGAATGTCTCTGACCTCCACTGTGATTATCATCAAGGTCTTTATTAAGTTCACAGCTAGATATGGTACAGCACAGGTGACTACAAACTGATATTTCAGTTGACACTTGGCCTAATCTCTAGAAATTTGCAGCTACGTACAGATAGGTGAGTTGCAAAAAAATTAAAGATATTATTAAGTAATTAGTTATGGGTTTATAGACTTAAATTAAGCTACTGAAGTTTGAATTCTACTGATATAATTGCTTTCTTCTCCTCAAACCCTTTTTAGTTCAAGATAATAAATTGGCGTTATCTGAGTCAGCAACTTTATACGCAACAATATCCCACAGCAAAGTTAATGAGGGATGCCATTGCAGACAATCATAGGGAATTCTACACACTTCAAAGTGTGAAAGAAAAATAAGAATTGACAAGCAGTGTGCTGATATCATGGCAAGTGTATCAGAAGAAAATGATTGGGAAACCTGAGATAGAGACACTCTTGTGGCTGCTGATAGATAGCTTGAGACTTTCAGAAACTACCGAATCTTCCTGTTGACATTGTCTAGATGACTCCAAGAAAGTTTGCATGATACAATGGAAGTAGATCTAAACTGGAAAACCAGTAACGTATGTCTTAGTGTTAGTTCAAACAGATGAGAAATCTGAGAGCATATTCCACATCACACGAGTTCTAGCATCCCCTGAGCCCCAACTTGTATGATGTTGAGAGCTCTCCTTTTCTTCACATGTTAAAAAATCAGTGGAAATTTAAATTGATCTAAATGTTCTTCAATTGCCAACCAAGCTAATGTTCCATGCCTCACATAACACAAAAATATTAAATATCCTAATTAAAATTCAGCATTTATTGCCGGGTGCGGTGGCTCATGCCTGTAATCCCAGCACTTTGGGAGGCCGAAGCGGGCGGATCACGAGGTCAGGAGATCGAGACCACGGTGAAACCCCGTCTCTAATAAAAATACAAAAAATTAGCCAGGCGTGGTGGTGGGCACCTGTAGTCCCAGCTACTCAGGGAGGCTGAGGCAGGAGAATGGCAGGAACCTGGGAGGCAGAGCTGGCAGTGAACCGAGATTGCACCACTGCACTCCAGCCTGGGCCACAGAGCAAGACTCCGTCTCAAAAAAAAAAAAATTCAGCATTTATTAAACAATCAGACTTCAGGTAATTTTTCAAATGCCTCATTTTTCTGTTGACTACAATGTCAGATAATTTGAAATAATTTGCAGTCAAACTAAGAGACTACAAGTTATTTGAAACGATCTAAGTACCATACCTGAGAAAGCCAGACTTTGAAAATCATACTTTACTACTTGCTTTGAGAAGTTGATTAAGGGGTACAAAAGTATGGATAGAAGGAATAAGTTCTACTATTCAGTACAGTAGGGAACTTTTAGTTAACAATATCTTGTTGTGAATTTCAAAACAGCTAGAAGAGAACTGTAATATTTCCAACACAAGATGGTGATAGACATCCCAGTTACGTTGATTTGATCATTACACATTGCATACAAGCATCAAAATATCACAGATACCCCCAAAATATGTATAACTACTACGCATCAATTTTTTAAAATCTCTAGACCCTGATTAAATTGTGCCTGAATGTGACAGTTGGGCCACATGCTAACAGCCTGTTGTGTCCTCTGGCTTGCTGTTTCCTTAGAAAGCACTCTAAACCGTACACTAAGAATTCTTTAGACAATCTAGAAATTTCTACATGTAACAAAATTCTATCTGAATTAATTCAGCAATGAAGAGAAATTGAAAAATGTATAGACCTTGTCAATGTTTAAATAATTCTTCCAAAATGAAAAGTGAGTTTTCTTGATTAAAGAATTTTCTGCCTGAGTTACCGACCTGAAATATATGTAAGAATTCAGTTTTAATTTTTGGATGGTACACAAAATTTATGAAATTTTTATTATATACTCACCTTGACAATTATGTTCTAATATATTGGTATTTAATAATAACATAGTAAAATAAGCTCAGGTTCATATTAGAATAAAGTAGGATTTCTGTGCTAATTAATACCATAAAAATTATAAGAAATGCATTATTTTACCCAAAAGAACAAATACTTTTAGTTACCAATGTCCATGTGTTCACTTCATATCTATATACTGATGACTACAAAATCCACAACTGCAGCTCAGCTCACTTGCCTACACTTCAGAACTATATATTGACCAGCCTATGTTCATCACAATGGGCTATACCTCTTACCGTTCAAACTTAATACAGCTGTACTAGAAACTCCTAGACGCCTATCCCAAATATTTATTCTTTTTTTCCTAATAACAGAAACCTTGATCTTTGGTTAGGCACACAGCCACCAGAAAAATCAAATAATGCCCCTTGTCTGTAAGAGTCAGCATGTGAATACTTTCTTTACCATGGAGTCTCTATTTTGTCAGCTAGAATTCTAATGTGCATTTCACAGTTAGAATACATATGTGCTGGTGGAAGCAAAGTTGCCACAGTAGACCAGGATTTGGAAGACACATAACCAAGCTGGTAGAACAGCACAATAGTGGGAGCCTAGACTCCTGATTATTTTGTGAACCTCCCTACTAGCTCTTCCCTGCCTATCTCCAGAATTGTTTCGCATTAAACAGAACAAAATTCCATTTTATGTAATCCCCTGTTACTCTGGGTTTCCTGTCACTCATAGCTAAATCCAATACTATTATAATATGCAAAACAGATTGTTGCAATCAAGGGAAATTGCCATTTTCACATAATGATCTTTGGGAAAAGAGGACATGAAGACACATATTTACTAATTCTCTTGCGAATTCTGTATATATGAAAGATGGTAAACTATTTTAACTTAATTTTCTCTAGCAGCATAATTTTGAGATACAATTAATTATAATATTAATATATCAGAAGACCAAGGTTCTAGTCAAGAGCCTCCTTGTAACAAGCTCTATGACTTCAAGCAAATGACTTCCATTCTCTTGTTTAGTGGATAAAGACTTGGGCTTAGGCATCCAACAGCTTGGGATTAGTCCTAACTGCCTGTTACCAGCTAGGTGGCAGTAGGAAAGTTACTCACCCTCTCTAAATCTACATTTCCCCACCCACAAATGGAGATAATGATAGGACCTAACTCAGAAGATTCTTCTGAAGATTACATAAAGTAACACAAGGCAGATGGCACCATGCCAGGCACACAGTAAATACACCAAAAAAGTTGGCCATTTTCATTACTTCCTCTTTCATAATGAAAAATTAGTTTTAAGGTGGGTTGAAAAATCCACCCAGATGCCTCACATATGCCTAAGGGAATAAAAGGAAGGTAGAGGAAGCTTCTAGCCTCTATCCCACTCCACCCACAGCAATTCTGCTCCAAACATCAAGGGTCTGCATTAAGCTTCCAGTGCAAAAAGGGATTCAACTAGTAAAGAAAACTTTAAGAAGCATTCCTCTTCGGACCCATACAATTCAGAGACTTGAGTCAGGCAGCTGCCAATTGTCCCACAGTTTAGTACAAGAATTCAGTGCCCTGTTTTTAAAAGGCCAAATATAGCTTTATTGTTGAATCAAATAATGTATCCCCAAATGCCTAATAATGACTTGAATGTACTGTATAATTAAAAGATTGCTTTGAAATACTTTTAAAGTGTTCATTTATTATCTTTGGTATTTTCTGAATTAGGAAAGTTGAAACACTAAGATAAAGTAATTTTTTGAAAGCCAAGGTAAGTTATCTGTGCTTCACCAAAGAAGCACTTCTGATCCCAGAATCATGACCTGGCAGAAGACAGGACTAGAAAGCACAGGGCTGATGTGAGAACAGGTGTGCTCGGATTCCAGCTCTACCAGTCATTTAGCAGACACTTGGAAGTCTCAGTCTTCCTAATTTTTGGTTTCCCTAGCTGTAAAGTCACGGTAATATTAAAATTATCTGATTCTCAGGGTTGTAAAGTACTAAATGAGAAAACATATGTTGAAATTATATATGTAGCATATTTATGTCAAATAATATTTTTATTTTTACATTATGTACCCTCCCTAAATTTTACTACCAGTGACCTGACAAGATTTAATGTGAAGTAACTAATTTTAAATGGGCCATATATTTTCATACAAGCTTAAATGGGAATAGTAATAAAAATAACAATAATACGTCTTGGGTCACGTAGTCACCAGTGTTAATTTAACTCTTCTATTTGACTGTATTCACATCAGTATACAGGTGAAGTGGGAGGACGCACTCTATCTCTGTCTTGACTGACTCATCCATTCCTGTGGCCACAAGAAAATTATCTCATCTTTGAGCATTTTGTTCCCTTCCTTTAGAGAATGCAGAGAACAATGCTTCCTATCCGCTGGACTTAGAGGTCTACTTCAAAGATCATCCATAACAATGTTTCTTGAAAATGTAAATTTTTCATCTTTTAAGACAGTAAGTCAGTTCAATCAAAGTAGTAAAAGAACCACTTAGGCAGACAAAGGAGACATTGTGAGGGTGGTATAGCATTGTGATTAAGAGCATAGGCTTTGAAGTCAGATTGACCCTGGTTAACCATCAGTTCTGCCTTTTATTCTTACCCCTGGGCAAAAAAAAATAATTACCTGTATGAGCCTCATGTTTCTCATCTGTGAAATGAGTATGATAATATAACCATAGGTTGATATAAAGTTTAAATGCATACGATGTTTTAAGACAGTAGTTGGCAGATAGTACATGTGAAACTAAAGACAGCAATTATTATTTTGTCCTGCACTGACTCACAGTTCAACTTTAAACAAATTGCTAAATCCCTCTGTGTCTGCTTTTGCAGCTTCAAAACAGAGATATCATCTGACAACTTCAGATAAAAGGTTGCAAAATAGAATTTAAATATGCCTGTATGGTACTTTGGATCCCCCTAAGATTAGTTCTATCATCTTAGAATTACAATTCTAAAAATCTCAGAAATTGCCCTACCACACAGGCCATGTGTGTACATGGGAGAAGAAGGTTGGGCTCACAGGTTCCGGAATGACTCAGTGTTTCTGCAGCCCATTTTTCTTTCTCAACCTCTTAAAACCTTCCTTCTCTCTAATCCAGTCATTTTAAACCTATTAAAACCTGAAAATGTGAAAGTATTCTTCACAGTTCGTATCTATTGTCTTCAATGAGAGCAGATCCAAAGGAGTGCACTTGAAGAACTTCTCTGTGCAGTTTCTCTAAACTCTAACCGTGGGAGAGCCATAAAACAAGCCAGAGAACCCATTTCACCTCTTACCCTTCCAGAAGACCTGCTTCACGACTGTTCAATCTACCTTATTCACAAGCACTAAAACCATCAGGCATACTTGTAAATCTCAGTGCTAATACGGAAACACACGATACTGTTATTTTTCATATTTTTCTGGATTGTTTCTATTTATTTTCTCTTTAAGTTGAAGCAATGACATATTTTTGGAGGAAAGCAGACAATGACAGGACAACAAAGATTCATTAAGCAGACAGCTACTGCAGACCAGTGAATTAGTTCCATGAAATGTTGCCCTAAGATACACATGATTTTCACAATATAGCAAATGTAATCCTTTTTAGAAAACAGAGATGATGTAGTTAAGGTGCTATAGGCTGATCACCTTTGAAACAGTGCAGAAAAGATGAATCACTGCTTAATTAGTTTAAATACAAAGTCGGTTGCATTAGGGCAGGCAGTGCATTTTTCAAAATGTTTTTAAAACTTATAAATGAAAGTAAAATTATACCTCCACACTTCTTTCCTCAGCATAAATGTGCATGATTTCATATTAGACTTTACATCTTCTGGTTTTTTAAATCTATGCACCGACATTTTCTCCATGTGTGGGTTTATTTTCTATTTCTCTGTTGCCATCTATTTTCTCTGTAAACTTTCCAAAGATTCTACTTTTAGCTTCCTACACATGGTAGACAATATGTTATAGGGAAAAAAGTATAGATTTTAAAATCAGAAAGATCAGGGTTAGATTCTAGATTCAACACTTACTAACCGCCTAGACAATCTGAGCCACAGGTATTTCATCTTTTAAAAGGAATGAAAGCAATAACCACTTATCAAAGCATTATCAAAATTTAATGAAATTGCATTTTATAAGATACACAATATATAGTAGATGCTCAACAGATAGTCTCTTCCACACAGGACTCAGTATGCAATGAGAACACACTAGAAGTTGTTATATGGATCAGGGCTGATCCTAGTTGAAGGAGAAGTATGAGCACATGTTAAATACTTACAGAACAATCACATAGCACCTCTGGGCCTAAGCCTCAAAGGAGTTTCCCTTCAGTATCCCTACTGACTGTCACAGGGTAACACTGCTAGATTAATTTTATACCATGGTTTTTCCTGTAAACAAATAGATTTTTATGATCCAAATAAAGTCATCCTCCTTATCAGACACAAATTAACCAAAAAATGTCTATGTTCTCCCCTCTCAGTTTCCCATCCTTCCTGAAATTATCCTCTCTTTCTTAATCATCACCATGTTGCATAAATGAGTACTTTTCTCCCTTGAAGGGAAAGGTGACTGGGAAAGAGCACCTCCCATTAAGATGTAATTACACCAATTTAAATAAAACAAAGAATACTTTTAACAACTGGCCTATTTCATTTATGGTTTAATTTCTTTCAGACTTACACATTTCTTTTGCTTTTTCTATGTCTTTACACTATTAGTGCTTGTCAAACTTTAGGGGAAATAAGAATTACATTGTGTAAATGTTTTAAATATGATTTCCATGTCTCAACCAGAGATTCATTAGAATTTCTGGGATGAGAGATGGACTTTCCTATTTTTAATAAGCTCTGTAATGCACGGGTCTATGGACCACACTTTTAGAGACAGTGCTTACCCTATTAAGTAAAAATTAAAGTTGTCCATTTTGTCTCATTTGAATATTACTCATTTCACCTTCAGCCATCTCAATATGTGTGAATGTCAATGCCTATAAATTCAGTCTGCTTATTTTTACTTCTCAGTGGTTGCTGATAAATATAGTTAGTATACACCCCTATCACCAATAAGTATATTTAATGGATACGTTCTTCTCTTCCCAAATCTGTTTTCTATAAGCTTATGCCTGATAAAGTTTTCTTTAACTTTCTGTTGTGTGTTTATAAAATTCATGTGTTGATCTCTTCATGCTCAAAGAATAGTCCAAAATAAGAGTTTGGAGAAAATGGCAGTACAAGAAGAATAATGTTTACCCAGTTTAAATTTTTTCCTGCCCTTAAATTCTAAAAAAAAAAAAAAAAATTGATTCTTATTCAGGTAGAGTCAGGGAGAAGGCGATCCAAAATCTGACTATTTAATAAAATTCCCCACCTGTTTCTTATATTCTTTCTGAGTTAAAACAAATGACCTTAAAAAGAAATTGTCTGCTTATATCCTAGGATTTCAATTATCCCTCTTCCTCGATAACACTCCTGTTGGAACATTTACGACAGCAAATTTGAATAATAAACTTAATCCCTTTTTGCTCTAGTACATGCTCTTAACATTTTATCTAATCTAGACCCACTCAAACATAGATGTGCTTCATCTGTTATACAATCTTCAGATCAGAAAGATGTATTTGTTTGTTGGATGTTTAGTTTTGGATTTTGTTTTTTTCCTTGAGAGATTACTTGCATCTATTCTGCAGCAGGAATTTTAAAAATAGGCACATCTTTTGCTTCAAATTAGACACTACACTCAGAAAAGTTGACTCCAGTATTCCCACATTATACCTCTTCTACACATTTATAACCAAATTCCAAATATCTGACATATACCATAGATAAGGCTTGGAATCTATTTAGTATGTTAAGTTTATTGGAAGCTTTCTTGAAGCACTGTTTTCTATAGTAAAGTTAATGAGAAAAAGAGAATAGGGTACAAAACCATCATTGGTCGTAAAGAAATACTTGCGAAAGGCAGGGAGCCTTAATAAGCCTGACAAAATTTTTAGTATCCGTAGCTTTCAGTTGCTTCATGGATATGTACAGAAGAGTATTAAACTTCTAATAACAAGTATGTAGAACTTTCAACTGATGAAATAACCTGTTTTTCCATGTTAAATGAAGACCACAGATTTCATTCAAAGTTTAACATTTTCAAACTGTTCTCAAAGTAAAAACTAATAAAAAATGATAGGTCAATATGTGAATCAGAGAAAAGAAACTTCCATCAGAAGATAAAATTATTTTCAAAGACAAAACTAGTACCCCAAAACCTTGTTACTGATTAGTTCCTAACTTTGAAAGAAAACCTCATAAAGATCATGACTTATCTTTGGAGAAGTTGACTATGACCAGGCGTATCAGTGGATTTATTTTTTAAGTCAGGCTATAATAATTTAGTCATATTATTTTCTTCAGTTGTTTCTGATTCTTTCAAGACATCTAGAATTTTTGAATTTTTAACTACTTACAGAAATAAACATATTTTATCTGCATTATTTCAGACTTTTTTTCATGTACACTTTCTAAAATAAAAGTATTTCTCAATAAGACAAACAAAGCCCAACCTAAAAATATGTTATATCTTTCTTGAAACATATGGGCAAAAGAACTAAAAGACAGCCGTCAAACACCATGTACCTTTACATTGTGTAGAAACCTTCTAAAAGTAACAGGAAAACACTGGGATACAACACGAGAGGACAGGAAACACTAATGCAGAAAGAATAGAAGTCTTTTTCTTGACATAATTCTATGTAAAATCTCAAAAATATGTTTCTATATTTAAAAAAATAATAAACTGTAGATCTACACATTCCTTGGTGTGGCTCATGCTGTTTTAATCTAAAAGTTACCTTAAGACTTCTAGAAAGAAAAAGAAACTCACCGATACATCATTGCCGACCAGCAATGAAGAGTCCTGCGAAGATTGAGGTCTACATCCAAGTGTGTGCATCCAGCTCTATCAGTGACTTTGTGGGCTGAATTGAAGTGAGGAAATAAGTCACTGATGATCTCAACAGAACCAGTCTGACGAGTCTTGGCTGGTGTAGTGGGGACTATATGTGACGAGCAGGACAAGGACAAATTTTTCAGGGAGCAAGAGCAAAAACTAATTTATAAGCACTTCCTAGGAGTGGGAACTTAAAAACTATGTCTTAAGATAATTTATTTTAACTGTTAGTGTAAATCAGATTTTTAGAAAAGTCAGATATATAAATTTGGAAAGAAATGTTAAAACTATCTTGCTTGACTTTCTCTTGTTTCCAGAGAAGAAACTGAGGTTTAATTAAGTTAAATGACTTGGTCAAAAACCAAATAGGTATTAAACTGCCAAGCCAGGACTGACATTCATATTTTTTAAACTAGCCTGACACATTTTGCATTCGATTATATACATAATAAAAGTTTCCCTTTGGTTTTAACTATGTTAGCCATTGAAAATACATTGGAGATTAGAAAAGCCTTAATATTTTTAAATTATGTGGCATCATTCTTCTAGAAAAATCAGGTAGTTTGCAAATGTCAACTCACCCTTGAGACATTATATTTCTTTCATTATAGTGGAGACAGGCATATCAGCTCACACTGAGTCCCTACTGTCTTATTTCTAGGATGTAAGTAACTTTTTTTTTATGTGTGCTCACATACTATGCAAATATCTGTGTGTTTGTGTTAGGTATAATCTCTAAATTTCTTTCCCTAATCCTCACAAAACAGAGTAGGTGTTTCTCCTCTGTGCCTTGATGGTATCATAATACTTACCTCATTATACTAGAATTTTTTATTAATTGTATCTCAACTCCACAAGGTTGTGAATTCTTAACAGACTGAAACCCTGTTCCTAGCATATTCAGCCTCTCTAAAATATGCATAAAAAGAATGAGTAGAGGGCGGATTGCAAGGAAACGAGGAGAAAAAGAGGGGGGATAACCCATCCTAAAAATCACCTTTAAAAATATTGTTTAATTTCATTACACATCCATTTAGCCAACAGCTCACCTAAACAGATGCAGGAGTTGGAATGTATATAATATATGGGATCAGACTGCCAAGAATTGGAATCACTCTCTAACAGTAACCCAAGAAACCTCTGTGCTGAGGCATACTGTGCTAGGGGCTAGCAACATATGTCCTTTTTATTCTGGTCACTAGATCACTTACCCTGATGAATAGCACGGATATTTATTCACTTAAAGTCATTCAATATATAGCATTGTGTTTCTGTATACTCATTTAAAAATTACAATTTAGCTAAAAATAAAGAAACAACAATGGCAGAAAAACTTCTGGGTTGTGAGATTAAGCTGTTCTTATACAGCCTTTAACAAAGTGAAGTCTCTGCCAATGAAATGTTAATATGGTCTAATAACACTATATTCTATTTCATACTCACATTTTATGAAAATATTGACTATACTTTTGTTTTCAAAGGAAACAGATTCCCTCTCAGTGTAACTTTGCGCCAAGACTTGCCAGAATTATTTTAACAAAATCTCAAGACGTTTGTTTCTTTCACAAAATCAAGATTTCAAATTCAAGTAAATTCTTTATATAGCCCTATGGACCGTATACTTAGGTTTATATATAACCTAGAATTGTAGATACAGAAAATAAGAGGGCTCTCATGATTTTTTTAAAACTCTGTGAGTATAAGCTACAACTTGTAGAAAATTAAGAGAGTAAGCATATGTAAATGAAGGATGAGTGAATGTCAGACTAAAGATATTAAACATACGTCTTCCTTGCTATACTAATGGCCTTTGTCTTATTTCTGGGACGGCCATCTGCTCAATGGGCATTGCAGTGTATATTATCAAATCTCATGATATATCTTACACTTTAGTAGAAATTTGAATGGCAAGGAAAGAAGGAATGAAACACTAGAGTCATAATTTTGTCTTCCAAAAGTTCAAAAAAGCAAAAGTTTGTCTTTCATTCAAATTTTTGTTGCTGCTTTTTCTAAAACCATAAATTTTATTCTGCAATACTTTTGTCCTAAACTACATGTGAAGAAAATGTTTTCGGAGACTTATTCTTCTTTTTTTGTGTTGGTCTGTGTTACCTGTGCCATTCTGTGCAATGTCAGGAACTGTCAGGAGAAATATATTTGTGGACTTGAGTCTCTTAGAAATCCACAGTAGATATCTTACACTGCATAATAAATAAAACAGCAATGTGACCACAGACATTTTTATCGCCAGCAACTTATTCCACAGTCCTGTTTATACTTAGCAAGGTCAAAGCAATGAGGCATCTTATGGCCTTAAACTACAGAAGTATAGTTCCCAGGTGGCTGGTCATAGATGATTTTTATCATTGTTTGAATATCTCCTAGCTTGAACAAATTTTTATTATACGTGATAATACATAAATGCCTATCTGATTCATTTATGGAAGCCCTTAAACTTATACTTTAGTTATATTTGCATAATGCTAAGGCAATCCTTTTGTTGGCCAGTTTATTGGGATGTACATTACAGACTGGCCAATATTGTTAAACTAGTGAATTAACTAGGTGTCCAGGTAAACACAGCTATTGTCATTTGTGAATCCATTCCCTTCTATCATGTGTTGTTTTGAAGGTTCGCATGCACTTTATTTTGTTTAAGTTGAGAAAACAAAGAGGATCAATATAAGTAATTAGCATTTAGAGATAAGCTGTCACTACTCTGTCACTGACTCTCCTTTTCCTTGTGCTACATTCTTACCCAAAATATTACTGGCCGGGCGCGGTGGCTCACGCCTGTAATCCTAGCACTTTGGGAGGCAGAGGCAGACAGATCACGAGGTCAGGAGATCGAGACCATCCTGGCTAACACGGTGAAACCCGTCGCTACTAAAAATACAAAAAACTAGCCGGGCATGGTGGTAGGCGCCTGTAGTCCCAGCTACTCGGAGAGGCTGAGGCAGGAGAATGGCCTGAACCCAGGAGGCGGAGCTTGCGGTGAGCCGAGATCGCGCCACTGCACTCCAGCCTGGGGGGACAGAGCAAGACTCCGTCTCAAAAAAAGTAAAAAAAGACAATGCAAAAAATTAGCCCAGCGTGGTGGCGTGTGCCTATAGTCCCAGCTACTCGGGAGGCTGAGGCACAAGAATCGCTTGAACCCGGGAAGCGGAGGTTGCAGTGAGCCCAGATTGTGCCACTGCACTCCAGTCTGTGCGACAGTGAGACTCCATGTAAACACAAAACAAAACAAAATGAAACAAAACCAAAAAACAATACCAGACAGGCACTTTTGACACAGGCTGCAACATGGATGAACCTTGAAGACATTATCGTCAGTGAAATAAAGAAATCCCAAAAGGATAAACACGACCAGGCTCAGTGGCTCACACCTGTAACCCCAGCGCTTTGGGAGGCTGAGGCAGGCGGATCCCTTAAGGTCAGGATTTCGAGAGCAGCCTGGCCAATATGCTGAAAGCTCGTCTCTGTTAAAAATACAAAAATTAGCTGGGCGTGGGTGCGCACGCTTGTAATCCCAGCTACTCGGGAGACTGGGGCACAAGAATCGCTCGAACCCACGATGTGGAGTTTGCAGTGAGCCGAGATCACGCCACTGCACTACAGCCTGGGCGACAGAGAAAGACTCTGTCTCCAAAAAAAAAAAAGAAAACAGAAAAACAAATTCAACACGGTATGATTCCACTTCTATCAAGTGCCTAGAGTAGTTAAACTCATAGAGTTGCAAATCAGAATGGTGGCCCCCGGGGTGGGCGAGAGAGAGGAATGGAGAGTTTGGTGAATGGGTGCCATTTCCATTTTGAAAGATAAAACTGTTCTGGAGATGACGGCGGTGATGGTTGCTAAACAATGTGAATGTACTTAATGTCATTCAACTGTCAACTGAAAAATAGTGGAAATTGTCAATGTTTATACCGGCCATTCTAGATGCAATCATATCTATTTACAACTTTTAGTATCGACACGTGGTATATTTTCCCATAATCAAAGATGAAAATGAAAGCAGTTGGATCTTTAGAAAGAAAAGAAGGAAGCGAAGAATACACGCAAGCTTCCTCCTGATTACAGGAAGAGCCCCAAAGCTTCTATGGACACTCCCTTTTCTCTTCTTCTTCCTGCAGTCTTATGAGGAAATCTTTAGAGATTGGGGAGCTTGGGCGACTTTGGCTAATGAGGAGCTCTGTGCCTTGAGCCCCCCAGGCCATAGAATAGTCAATACTCAGTCTGTGCCTCCAGCCCTGCAGTCTGAGGTTCCAGTCCTGGGGGCTCCACACCCATCACCTGTATCAGGAGGCTCATGTCTCACCCTGTCTTCTTGCCAGCCTTGAGGACGGAGTCTGAGCCTCCATCGTGCACCACGCAGGGAGGGCAGTGGACCTGTTCTCCGCGGTCATGGCCCGGCAGGGGGGAAGGGCAGTTCAGCTGTGGGACGTTCGGGAGCCTCGCTTTGTTTCCTCATCCTCAGGGCAAACAGGACAGTGCGGTGGGCAGATGGGAGGAGACCAAGCTGCAACCTGTCAGCTCAGCAGACTGTGGAGTTTCTGTTCTTGCTTGTGGTGAGGGGGCCTCAGAAATCTTATTCAAACTTTTGCCTTCCTCCCCCACTGAGTTGTCCTTTTCATAGACACCTCACCCAAGATAGCAGGGAATGAGTCCCTCTAAACTATTCCCTAAGAACAACAAAGATGATGAAGGTGATGATGAGGATAAAGAGGATGAAGACAGACACCAGGGCATCATGAACCCTCACTGAGGGCTTCCTAAAGGCCAGGCTCTGAGCTCTGTGCTCTATGCAGCTTGTTTCATTTCATCTGCGTAGTTTCCCAGTTACGAGTGCACATTTCATGATGATTTTACGGACTAGAGAAGGAGCAACGCATTTTCATAGGACTTGTACCAGATTATGAAGTCAAAAAGGGTGAAGTCCAATTTGAACCAGGCAGTCTAAGTCGGGACACATGGCATTTGGCCGATCCTATCCCTGCATCCATCCTGCCCTCTCAAATCCTGGTCACTCAGGCCGATGCCCCTGCTCACTGTGCCCTTCCCTTTGGGGGTTCCTTGTAGACCACAGCTAGACCAGTGGGTGCCACAATCACTGTGTCAAGTAGAGAAAGGGCAGCTGAGATCACATCAAAGGTTCCAGAAAGAATGGGCACAGGATCATTCGGGACGCATCTCTCCCTTGCCCCTGTTCCTGGCTTTCCTTACAGCTCTCAACTGCCTCAAAGGAGTCATCGATTCGGAGTTTGGCTTCCATTCCTACTGAGGAAGCTGGAAAGCGTTTCAAAAAATGCTCCTCAGACGTGCCCGTGGTTAAGACCTCTCAGCTCTGCTTACAACTTTTGGAATCTTGGCGCGGTGGCTCACCCCTCTAATCCCAGCACTTTGGGAGGCTGAGGCAGGCGAATCACAAGATCAAGTGTTCGAGACCAGCCTGGACCACACGGGGAAACCCTGTCTCTACTAAAAATAGAAAAAAAGGAGCCGGGCGTAGTGGTGGACGCCTGTCCTCTCAGCTGCTCGGCAGGCTGAGGCAGGAGAATAGCTTGAACCTGGGATGCGGAGGCTGCAGTGAGCCGAGATCACTCCACTGCACTCCAGCCTGGGCCACAGAACGAGACTCCGTCTCAAGAAAGCAAAAAGAAAAACAAAACCCAAACCACAACTTTTTGAGAGTTGGAAGACCATGAAGTAGAGTACCCGGGACTTAGAGTCTGGCCATGAATTTGGAATACCACCCTTTCTACTTCTCTGTATGGCAGGCGGAGAGATGTCCATCCTCTGAGACTCAGCACTCTCATCTGAGCTGATTTCTAGGTGATCTAGTGGAAGCGAGCGATGATGAAACCGATCGTGGGTGCCCGCTGCGTGATCTCTCTGTGATGGATGCGGAAAGTCAAGGCAAAGTGAATCTCCCATACACTCGTTACTATTTTAAGCTTCAACTCCATACAGTTCAACGGAAATTTCCCCTGACCTGAAGTTCCGGTTTCCCTGCATTCCAGACAGGACATTTTCTTCTGTCCTTATCTCAGTAAGTACTCAGTATTGTGAGAGGAACAAGTGAGTCTCTTTTGTTTCTGATTCCCCAGAGCCTGTATCTTGCTTGGCACAGAAGAGGTAGCAAAAGTCAAAATCTATGTTAATTCTTGAACTGACACTTCCTTGGTTCACAATAATTGGCTGTCATCAGTGTGACTTCGGCTTACTTGATTCTTTTTGTTTTTTGTGTTTTGAGACGGAGTTTTGCTCCCGTTGCCCGGGCTGGAGTGCAGTGGTGTGATCTCGGCTCACCATAGCCTCTGCCTCCCAGGTTCAAGCCATTCTCCTGCCTCAGCCTCCCGAGTAGTTGGGGCTACAGGCGTCCGCCACCATACCGGGAGAAGTTTTTGTATTTTTAGTAGAGGCGGGGTTTCACCATGTTGGCCAGGATGGTCTGGATCTCCTGACCCCGTGATCCGCCCTCCTCAGCCTTCCAAAGTGCTGGGATTACAGGCGTGAGCCACCGCGTCTGGCCGAACTTTCTGATGAAAACTCTAAGTCCACCTAAGCTAAAGACAGGAGTTGTAGCTGACGTGAATTTTCAAAGAAGACCTACCGATTTGAGGAACCAATTACTCTCCTGCTGAAGGTGAAAAGTCAGAAAACGGAACGATGATATCACTAGGACCTAACCGGCATGTGGAACTATTTTCTGCTTATGAACTATCAGCTTTCATTTCATTTCCAGCTGATATGGTCTCAGCTCTTGTTGCCCAGGCTGGAGTGCAATGGCTCGATCTTGTCTCACCGCAACCTCCGCCTCCCAGGTTCAAGCAATTCTCCTGCCTCAACCTCCCGAGTAGCTGAGATTACAGGCATGCACCACTATGCCCGGCTAATTTTGTATTTTTAGTAGAGACGGGGTTTCCCCACGTTGAGGCTGGTCTCGAACTCCTGACCTCAGGTGATCCGCCCGCCTCAGCCTCCCAAAGTGCTGCGATTACAGGCGTGAGCCACCACACCCCGCCCGGTCTCAGCTGCTATACAGTGTTTATAAATGTTCTAAATCAAGGGAATTTGTATCAATCTAGTAGAATAAAATAAAATATTTGAGTTCTTAATTTCCTTTAATTAGGATAACCTTTTTCTTCAAGTGAAGAGAACAGCTTTGTTATGTATTTTTCTTCGGACAAGATAGGCTGTATTTTCTAGCAGTTACGCATTTGTTATATATGATGATCTGGTTCTTGGAACATTCTTGAATCTAGTGTCTCTAAGGCAGGCGTGTACAGCAAGAAGTGAAGAACACAGAAATCAATGATGAAAGCATTAGAAGACAAGTGAGTTTCTCAGAACTGCAAAATATTGCTGAGCGTGGATTGCTCTGAAATCTGAAAACATTACTTGTGAATTGCTTCTATCCAAAATGCAGACACAATGCCGGGTGTTGGTTTACTTGTTTCCCATTTTTCAACCCCCTTTTCTAGGCAAAAGGTGTCCAAACCATGCAGACCCACAGAATCGAACCGATGTCTCTAGATTCCTCCTCCTAGAACTCTCAGGGGATCCAGAACTGCAGCCAACCCTCGCCGGGCTGTTCCTGTCCATGTGCCTGGTCACGGTCCTGGGGAACCTGCTCATCATCCTGGCCATCAGCCCTGACTCCCACCTCCACACCCCCATGTACTTCTTCCTCTCCAACCTGTCCTCGCCTGACATGGGTTTCACCTCCACCACGGTCCCCGAGACGATTGTGGACATCCAATCTCACAGCAGAGTCATCTCCAAGGCAGGCCGCCTGACTCAGATGTCTCTGTTTGCCATTTTTCGAAGCATGGAAGAGAGACACGCTCCTGAGTGTGATGGCCTATGACCGGTTTGTAGCCATCTGTCACCCTCTATATCATTCGGCCATCATGAACCCGTGTTTCTGTGGCTTCCTAGTTTGGTTGTCTTTTTTTTTTTTTTTTCTTCTCAGTCTTCTAGTCTCCCAGCTGCACAACTTGATTGCCTTGGTAACGACCTGCTTCAAGGGTGCGGAAATTCCTAATTTCTTCTGTGACCCTTCTCAACTCCCCCATCTTGCATGTTGTGACACCTTCACCAATAATATAATCATGTATTTTCCTGCTGCTGTATTTGGGTTCCTTCCCATCTCGGGGACCCTTTCCTCTTACTATAAAATGGTTTCCTCCATTCTGAGGCTGTCATCGTCAGGTGGGAAGTATAAAGCCTTCTCCACCTGTGGGTCTCACCTGTCAGTTGTTTGCTGAGTTTATGGAAGAGGCGCTGGAGGGGACCTCAGTTCAGACGTGTCCTCTTCCCCCAGAAAGGTTGCAGTGGCCTCAGTGATGTACACGGTGGTCACCCCCATGCTGAACCCCTTCGTCGACAGCCTGAGAAACAGGGATATTAAAGGTGTCCTGCAGCGGCCACACGGCAGCACGGTCCAATCTCCATATCTTTGTATCTGTTCCATTCCTTTTGTAGTGTGGGTTAAAAAAGGCAGTCAGGTCAAATAAGAATGATAACACAGGGTGAACACCCACTGTGACATTAGGAGTAATACCTCCTTAGGATATAAAAAACACTGTCACAGAGTATACACACGAGGGGTACACCCACTGTGATATTAGAAGCAATATCTCCCTATAATATGAAGAAAAATATCACAGGGTGATTTTATTCCCGATGTTGGTAATAAAACAATGATAAATATTAAGATTAATAACTAATATTAAAAATGGCATTAATAGTAATAATTCTAATCATGCATAATCCTCTCTTTAAAATAATCATTAATGATTAATAACGTTATACTATGAATTAATATTACCATTGATAGTTATTAATGAGACTGATGTTTAATAATTCACAATATTATGACTCCTAATACCGCAGGAGGTGTACACCTGCCTGTGATATTGTTCCTAATATCCAGGGATGGAGAGCATGATATTAGTTTTAATATCGCAGTAGGTGTACACTCACCCTGTGACACTGATCCTAATATCCAGCGGGTAGAGTATGACATGACTGCAACATAGCAATGAATGTACAGCCACCCGGTGATATTGCTCCTAACATTCACGGAAGAAGCGTATGACGTTACTCCCAATATCGCAGGGAGTGTCCACCCCTTTTGTGATATTGTTCCTAGTATCCCGAGGGGGAGAGGATGATAATAATTCCAGCATCGCAGGCTGTGTTCACCCACTCTGTGATATTGTTATTAATATCGCAGGGAGTAGAAACACCCCTGTGATACTGTTGTTAATCTTCAGGGAGGAAGAAGATGATGTTACTCGAATAGAGACGGGTGTACGTCCTCTGTAGAAAGCCGGTGTACACCCGTCTGTGCAATAGTTGATAATTTCCAGAGGGGAAGATGATATTAGTCACAATATGGTAAACAGGCTGAGTCCACCGCGGGTCCTAAGAGCCAGGGGGGCAGAGGGGCTGGCTCTCAGTCCCCACCTCGCGGGGGGCGCCTCGCCCCCCTGCCTCTCCCGCCCTGCATATTACGAAAAATATCACAGAGTGGGTGTACACCTCCTGCGATATGGGGGGTAATATCATCTTGTCTTCTTTTGGATAATAGGAACAATATCACACGGGTTTGTACACTTTCTCTGATATTGGGAGTAATATCAACCTCTCTGCCTTGGAATATTAAGAACAATGTCACAGAATGGATGTACACCCCCTGCGATATTGGGAGTAATAGCAGCCTCTCCTCTCCGTGGATGTTCGGAGTCATATCCCAGGGTGGCTGTACACCTCCTGCTGTATGCACCCTATTTGTAATCTTTTATCCCTCGCCCCCCTCCCTATTAAATAATAGACAAAAAATAATGGGTTTAGAATAAATGAGTTCAAACAAATTGTCAAACATATGTGGGAAAATTGGAATCAGTTTCTGAGGAAAAGCAAAAAACTCAACAGAAATGCTCAGAAAGCATCATCCCTTCATGCCTAGAGCTGCCAGGACACCAGAACACCAAAATCAGCTAGGGAAATTTTGTAGAAGTCCTAGATGTACTAGTTGTTCTGTGAATACACAGAGATGTAATTATAACTGTTACCTGCATGTAGAGTAAAGATGAGAAGGGATTGGTCATGGTGGCAGCTACCTCAGGTGTTACAGAGCAGACGTGGTTCCAGGACAGTATGTGTCAGGGCAGAGGGGTCCTCGGAGGCTATTAGAAGCTGGTCATGGCACAGACATTGTAAGTCAGATGGTCTCATTACTTTCAATGACGAAAGCAAAATTGCTTTTGCATCAGCCTAATACAACGGCCTGGCAAGAGCACAGGAAACGTCCCTGTGGTGTTAGATGGAGACCTCTGATGCAGCACAATTCCTTCATCCCCTTCTCCAAAACCCCCTCTTCCAATTCCACTGAAGAGAAAATCTGATGCAAATCTGGTGTAAGCAGGCTCAGATATATCTACCACTATAGATAGTAGAGGTGACTCACAAATCCAAGCCTATCAAATACATCACTAACAAATTACATGTTTAATTTTTTTTGAAATTAGGGATCATGATGTGAAAGTTATCAGAATCAAAACTGTCACTAATGTTTAAAAGGAAAAGAAAACACCTGGACAAATAGATTCAGAGAAGGCCTTGAAGAGAGGGTTCTCATGCTTCTAGGCCTGATAACAAAAACTATCACAAAATACCACAAAAACCACAACCTTGCACAAAGGCCATAGCAACCTTACACAAAATACACTTCTGTGAGGACATCTATCCAGCAACCACCTGCCCAACCTTCAACTGACATCGACCTTGTTGTTGATCTGTATAGTTGAAGATAACTATATCGAAACAATTACATAAGCCTCTTCATTTTTCCTTTATTTGTTTCTACTCCCCCATGCTTCCAGGTTGATCGTTTTTCTGTTAAAGACCTTGTCTTCCTTCACCATTTGAATCTACATAGTTTCTTTTCTCAGGCATGTTCCCATTGCAATGTCCTCCTCCCTAAGGTGTGTCTTTTTGCATCAGAGAGCCTTTCTCTGTTTTCTAGGTTTACAATGAGAAGGGCTCTAAAGCATTTTTGTAAAATTTTTACTGTCTTCTTAGGAACAAATCACTGACTTACAGTATTGATATTGACTTATTTACATTTCTGGGGATGAGGAATTAAAGATTTCACAAATTTTCTTCTTGAGAAGATCCAAGTTTTCACGTGAGCAAAACTGAATATGTAAATTGATATGTAAATTATGCTGCAGAAAATATAGTCAAATGTTTACTTGTATTTAATTTGTTTCACATGAATATTGCATATGTGAGATAATATACTAAGAAATTATCACATTTAATGAAATGCTTTAATCAAATTCCCGATTGAATTTTTGATATCAATATCTTTTTCTTTGTTTAATCCATCTTTAGAATGAACAGGGCTGTCTAGGCCAAAGTCCTCACTTCTATCTACATTGTCTGAGTTACAGAACTTTTTGAATTTATTATGTTGTCACAGGAAGTTTCCTATTGCTTGTTTAAAGGAGTCTCTCTCAATATGATGCAGAATCCAAAAGCCCTGAAAGGCGTATATCCTGAGTTTCTGTTACCGGAGCCAAAGGTTGCCAATTTCTTGTAGATCCTGCTACAGTTAAACTTCATTTAAGTAATCATTAAAAGCTGCATTTATTCCCTCACTTGAAATTTTGATCTCACACTATTAGGACTAACTCTCTAAGTCTTTGCTAAGTAATGTTCCTCCTTTTCTTGTAGCTTCACTCTGATGATCTCTATATGCAACATCAATTGACATAAAGTACATTCAGGGCAAGAGAGTTTCCTTAAATATTACTTCGTTATTCAAAATAATCACAAAAGCACTCATCGTGGGAAAACTTGTGAAGATTCATATATAGGGAAATACTTTTTCTGAGGCATAATTCTGTAAAGAAATTCACCTTAATTTGAATATATATGGGAAAATAACCTTGTTCACTAGTAGCCTATATTCACTGTTTTCTTCCCTCATAGACCAGCCAGTTCACTATTATTCTCCAAATGATGTGTGCCTCAGTAGAGTCTAGGCTATCTGCATACCTAATTTTTCCCACAAATTACTGTTTTGAATTGCACTGAATTCAATTCAAGGGGATGTCATTTATAAACAGTGCAAATATATACTGCACAAGGGATCTTAGAAATCATATGCATGGTTTGATCCATAAGCTCATATGAGCGTGCAATGTCAACTTTTTTCATGTTTTTTTTAAACCCACTTAAATTCTATTTTAAGCCACCATCTCTCTGTGCTCTTAGGGCAGTTAGCCTTAAATCATTTTAAGATGCTCCACCTCTAAGTACTGTGATAGTGATAGAGATGTCACCAGTCAGGTGTCCTAGGAAACCGACTCGGAGTTGGAGATTTGCATGCAAGGAAGTTGAAATGGATATTCCCAACACCTGCGAAGAGTGAAAGCAATAGGATTGGGCAGAGCAGGAAGCTGGCTGGAATTCAATCACTATCATGGCCGCAGCCCGCTCTACAGGGATCTTGGTGAGTTTACCTAATGACCTCAAATTGGAGCAAGCAAGCCAGGCCATTATATTTCTGTACCAAGCAGTTCTCGGATGTGGGATGCCTTGAGAAGGGACATGAACTTGGATGAAGGAACTTTGCTGTGAGTGTTGTTGCCAGGAGTCAGCTGTCAACACTCCCAGGAGACGGGGAATTTTGCTTTAGTCACTGAGGTGGCACCTAGTGCCAGACCACAGCCTTGTTAAACAGAGCAGGTGGCACCTAGTGCCAGACCACAGCCTTGTTAAACAGAGCCAGAATTTGGAGGATGGATGGTGGGTTTAACATTTGGGGCTTGACATCTTGTCCCCACAAGCTGCTGCTGGCCTATTCCTTGTCCATTTCTGTGTGGCCTGTTTAGGCCCACCGGCTTCCTGCTTCTTCTTTACTATATCTGGAATGCAAAAATCTACTCGTAATTTGGCCCATTTGCCCTTCTGCTTAGACATATCCTTGTAGCTATTTTTTTTAAAGATGACTATGCCTTCTAGAATATTTCTAAGAAACTGCCTAAGTCACCACTGCTACCAAGAGGCCTTTGCTTTTTCCTCTTCTTAACTATGAGAAAGGAAGGTAGGAGTGTAGGGAGTGAGTATTTTCTAACCTGGAAAAAAGTCATTTTACCCTATATAATTTTTGTTAGCGAATTCCTTCTTTGCACTTACTCCACAGTCTTTCCAAATTCTCCCAAATGCTCAAACTTTTAAAAAACAAAAGACAGAAATGATAGCAGGTTATTATTTTTTCCACCAAACCTTTTCTTTCTATTCCTTTACGTCAATGAGCTTAGAATAACTGCTCCTGGAACTGGGAAAGGGACTTGGGAAAAGAAAGAAAAAAAAAGCTCTCAAAGTTTAACATCACAAAACATTATAGTCACTGTTATTTTATATTTATTTATTTATTTATTTATTTATTTATTTATTTATTTATTTTTGAGATGGAATCTTGTTCTGCCACCAGGCTGGGGTGCAGTGGTGCAATCTCAGCTCACTGCAACCTCCGCGTCTTGGGTTCAAGCGATTCTCCTGCCTCAGCCTTCTGAGTAGCTGGGACTACAGGCGCCGCCACCACACCCAGCTAATTTTTGTATTTTTAGTAGAGATGGGTTTCACCGTGTTAGCCAGGATGATCTCGATCTCCTGACCTTGTGATCCACCCGCCTCGGCCTCCCAAGGTGCTGGGATTACAGGCGTGAGCCACCGCGCGTGGCCTTGTTTTGTAATTTTTACATCATATATCCCCTGCGTTAGACCAAGAGCTTGTAAAAGCCAGAAGACATACACCATTTGTAGTTCAATTAGAGACGTTTACTGATAAAACTGATTCTTCCATCTGAGGGTGGTATTTGTAGTTACAGTAATGTAGATGACAATCTAAGTTATGTTCTATAAACTGTGTCACTGACATCTCAATCTACAGCTAACTTTAATTTTTTAGAAGCAGAGGAGTGGGTTGTATAGGTTTAGAAATACATCCATCAAGCTAGTTAAGTGAGATGGATTGAAACCTTCAACTCACTGGAATATTTACCAAATTGACTATTCATTCTCTAAAGGAGCCATATAAACAAGGTACTTTCTAAAATTCAAAATTATGTAAGGTTTTATTTCCTTTTTATGCTGTTATGAATTGGATTGTAGAGGTTATAAGGTGAAATAAGGTTACTTTTACAGTAAAACATACAACACATTGTCACAAGAGGGCAGCCTTTGAACATGAATTGCTTCTCAGGCATCCTTGAAATTTTGAGAGTTACTTTAATTCACACAACTAAATAATAAAACACTACAGAGGATCTAAGAAGATACTTTGACTTATGCATATTGTTACTTTTTTATTACTGCTAGTGGAAGATGTAATCTATAAGGAAGGCAAGGGCTGAATTTGTTTTATGTAAAAAGACAAATTTCTTTGGGTTGTAGCTTTCAAACATCAAGATAGTAGGTCAATGTCTAAATGAGTGTATCAAAGTTCTCACACTAGCACATGTAAATCCACCTCTTATCTACCCAAAATTCTAACCAAGCAAAGGCAAAGTGGAAGAACCAGACAAATGTAAGTGCCTAGGATACATAAATGCCACTGGAGTTTTTAATTTTCAACCTCCCAAGTTTCACTAAGAGACATGTTATTTGGAGAGGTTGCTAAAGTGTAATTGCATGGTGTCTCTGTGTACGGTTGGTCTGGAGTTCTCTCTGTCCAGTGGTTGCCCTCAACTGGTTAGAGCCACTTCTATAAAGATCATGCTTATGTCCCTGGAGCAGTCCACAGCACTATCAATGTCTGACCTCCACCTTGTTCCAATTAAGATTTCTGTACTTACTGAATTGGAAAACATACAGGTGTTTTCTGCCTGGTCACTTGTGGTTTTACAACACTCTCCCCCTCCCCACTACTGCCCCAGGTGATTTTGATGCCAGCCAAAGTGTGAGAACTACTGGCAGCTGCTGGCAGAGAGCAACAAAGGCCCAAACCCTCTGCGCGATTTCAAGACACGTATCTGCTTTTCAGCTGTATGTCACAGCTGAGCCCACGCCTCCTCCCTCAGCACTTGCAGGCTATGCTGTCCAGCCTGTGTCCAGGATCAGTCCTGATGTAAGGCACGTGGGGTTTAAGGAGTTCTCTCTTCAGTCTTGTTTCTGCACCATCTCTGAGAGTTATATTCTAGTTGTAATCATGGGGCTTCCTCCTTTTGTTTCCAGTCCCATGCTCGTTTTCTCTATCACATTCTACCTTGTAATAACCTAAATCTTCTGGTGGGCAAGCTTCTTCCACAATCCAATTTGTGTTTATGAGTTCCTGCTTTGGGGATTGGCTTCGTAATCCAGGTATTGCTACTGCCTTGAATGCGGAGACTGCATCCTTCTGTCTGGATTTCTTGAGTTTCTGGATCGTAAACCTTATTAGGGCCCCTTTTTCCTAGAATTGGAGCCTCTACTTTGTTCTTGCTACTTTAGTTCACCCAGAAAGCGCGATCTCTGCCTAAATTTCAAAGTGTTGGCTAGTTTAAATATCCTTTTGTAAGACTTTTGTCTTCCTGTGGGGTGATTTTTTCATCTTACATACAATTGCTAATCCTTTTATCTTGAATGTAATTGAAATAGTTTAATCTGTGTTACCAGCAACAAGAACCCCTTTTATGAGATGGAGAAGGCAGGTCAGTCTCATAATATGTGTCCCCCTCTGTGTGTTGAATTTATGTCAGAGCCAGGCTCTTTCCTACCTGATGTCTCTCACCAAATTCCAGTGTTTATGTCCTAGGAGGTGCCCAATAAATTCTAGAGTTGATACAAGCTGTAATTTTAGAGAAATTCAATTAAGTTGCTTAATTTAAGCAAAAGTTGAAAAAATCTTTATTTTCTCAAGAATTACTTTCTCTAGTTATAGAATTTGGAGTTGACAGGTTTTTTTTTTTATTTTGAAGGTATGGTTTCATTGCTTTTTAAACTGTCATTTCTGATGACAGGTCATCTGTCTATTTGTTTCCATGTATGTACATTATTTTTCTCCCTCACTTTAGCTACTTCCAAGATTTACTCTTTTTTTGCCCAGTGGTTTGACTATGATATGTCTGCATTTGGTTCTTTGTTTTTATTCTGTTCTTTGAGTTTCTTAAACCTCTAAGTTGATATATGCTGACAATTAGGAAAACTTTTGGTCTTTACTTTTTCAAACAGCTTTTTCTGTCTCATTTTCTCCTTCTCTACTCTTTGTAGGACTCCAATTATATTAGTTCTAGACTGGCCCTATTTTTATTATTTTTCTTCCTCTGTGTTCTTAACTGTATTGGGAAATTGTTCTTGATCTGTTTTTAAGTTCACTGATAGTTTTTTTCTGCCATCTTTAATTTACTGGTATTTGCTTACGATGTCATTTTTATATAAGATATTCTGTCCCTCAGTTCTAAAATTTGTCCCATTATTTCTTTATCGTTTTTACTTCTCTGTTGAGATTCTCCATATATTCACTCTTATGACCGTCTATTCCCTAAATCCTTGAATATGCTTACAATAGCTTATTTTAAATTTCTTATCTTCTAATCCCAGCGTGTGGGCCATTTCAATGTCTTAATCCATTGTTTACTTTTTTTCTTATGCGTCATATTTTCCTGGTTCTATGTCTAGACAGGTTAAATTATATGTTAGATTATGTGGATGATATTTTGTAGAGATAGGTTCTTTTATTTTCCTTTGAAGAGCGACTCTTTTCTAATATTAGTCTTCTTTGTGTAGAGAAAAACCAAATTTTTACTCCTGAGCTATATGCAATGGTTGAAATATCTGCTCTGTACTAGCAATTTAGCTGTTGTTTTCTGCTGGATTCTATGGAGTCTCTTTTTATCAATGTGAAATGTAGCAGCCGTCATATATCTGAATGAAGTTTAAGTGCTGATTTTAGATTTTTACTCTGTGACATTCTCCTTTGTGACTTTCACTTGTGTGAGATTTCCTCCCATGTCACTCAAATTTCCCAGGTCTTCTTTTCTGTCAGCCTGGAACTCTGTGCTCTTATTCCTCAAGCTAGTAAAACTCACTGCTTTACTCGTAGACATGCAATTTTGCACAGACCAGGGAGTGTCATCAGGTGTGAAGCTGCATTGATGCAAATTTAAATCATTGCAATTTTTCTTTATTCAATGGTTAAAAACTTTATCAGTGGTCAAATATTCTACTATTTCTGCCTATTTTCTGTTTCTTATTACCATCAAATGTGTATTTATTTTTTTTAGAGTTTATAGTTTTTTTTTCCCTGCATTTGAGTTAGACATGAGCTACTACCACATTTTGTAATTCAACCTTTTTGTCTAACAGTGTTTTAAAAAACTCTTTCTTTGGAGGGAATTCTCAAATTTCTAAATACTCTACAAACATTAGGATTGGGGCTCAAATTCCCAGCCAGATGTGCGTATGAAACATGGCCTCAGCTAATTAAGCATACCCGCATATTTGAAAGTAAGAAAAGTGTTAAGAGGAACTATAGATATCATTTTAGTTGATGTAAGGATGGAAAAAAAAAATAACCAACTTTCACTGGTGAACTTTGTCTTCAATTCTTGTTTTCCTGTGGGAAGTGGCTAATTTTCTGGCCTAGAGGTGTAATTGGTGTGTTGGTAACAATTGATTTGATGATAACCTGCGTTCATCTTTTTTAAAATTGCTGACCCACCATTGTTTCTGGTCCTGTTTTATACTTATGCAGTGTATAATCTCTCATGCAAAATTTAGTTCTTTGTTTCTCAGCTTAAACTGGATTTTGATGAGCAGTTTTCACCTTCAAATGAAAGAAACGGCTTCGGTTGATGTTACACAAAAATAACAACAAGAGAGCATTAAAGAAATACGTTTGTCACCTTGTGACATTACATAAATGAAACTTTGAAAATTCAACAATTCTGCTTTATAAGAAAATAGAAAGTTTCTACTGTTTTTCTTTATTTTCAAAGCTATATCATTAAATGAAATTTCTGCCTCATGGAAGATTTTTAGAACTATGTAACAATAACATACAGACCATTAGGAGAGAAATGAATAAAGACGGAAAGAAGTAGGCACTGTGTGGTCACGTAGATGGCGCACAGTTGTGTGCCTGGAGCCCTAATACATTTTACCATGGAATTTATACAATAAATGTTAGTTTCCTGTGAACCTGGTAATCAATATGACTTCTGCAGACATTTCATTAACCTGAGCATTTGAGGTTTCCTGTAGACAGACTGCATGTATTCTCATCTTTAACCTTTCCATAATGTTCCGTAATTAGAGATGTCACTGGTTCTCAAGAGCAAAAGAACAGCAGTAGCTTATAAAGTTACATTGTTTGTTTTTTACTAATATGTGAAGTGATTTTGTCTTTCATTTCACTTCTAGAGCTAATTATGTATTCTAGGTTAACAAAAATTCCAGATCATACTATCATGAGTTTAAACTTTACAATGAACTCGTTATTTCCATTTATTACTAGCCTGCATTATAGCAATATTTAGCTAATGAATTCTCAAAATAGTTCTTGAAAGGTGAAAGAGTGCCTCAAGTAAATGGTGTAATTATTTATTTCTCAGAATTTGAAATTCAGTGTTCTGTTTAATCTCAAAGGGATACCAATGAAGTTAGGGCGTAAGGACTCTGTGGTTAATAAAATGGCAAGAATTAAAAAGGATTATTACATTTTTTCCTCATACTATGATGGCTATAATTTTTTAAAACAGTAGAAATGTTTAATTTTTAAAGGCCGCTAGTGTCTATTTTATGCAAAGATGTGAGCTCCCCAGTTCAACCTGTTGTTTGAAATTTGACCAGCTTTTTCTTGCTCTTGTTCAGGACAGTTATTAAACAGTCCAGGCAGGCCTCCGGAGTTACATATATGTATGTGGCTCTGTGTATATATATATACACAGAAGTACAAGTAGCATATAATCAATTTACATAAGACTTTTGCTTTTGATGAAAATTCTTCTAAAAGTGAATATAAATTAATAGCATATGGAGCCTACAAAAATTGTCTAATAGGCAAGTAGTCAAAGATAATCTGTGAACAAAGAGTTTGCTAAAACATACTTTTTTTTTTACATGTAATAACTTTGTATCGAAGGGTTTCCAGAAATACAAAATGTTATAGGGCACTTATCCTGAGACACACAAAGGAGACAAGGGGTAGAGCTAGAATGGAAGGGAAAATAAAGGACAAATAGTGATAGATACTTAAGTAGAAATGTTTTTATAAGAAAATCATCAAACAGGTGGTAATTTTAAAACATGGCTTTTCCAGGCAGCAAATTTTCTGAATTTATTGCAAAAGAAGATAAATCACGTGTCTACATAGATCATGCCAATGAAATAAACAATAAAGGTTACTTATTAGAATATTGAAAGTGGTTGATAATAAATTATTTATATTTATGGTAAGAGCAATAAACTTGATTTTTAGGGGATTCAATGACTTCCTGAAAATATCCTTTCACAGATATTCTCAGAGTGTCTAGTTGGCAAAAGCACAGCTCCAAATAGCTATTTCTGTCAACGTCTACAGAACATTTACAGTTTGATTTCTGAAAGTTTCCATTTCTACTGATCTTACAAATTTGTAAAATGAATGCCCACCAGGACAAAATATTAAGTGATAAAATTAATTGGATCCTACAAGTGAAAATCTAGGCAAGGAACATCTTCTTCCTTCTTAATGAATGATTTTTATGTCTCTTTATTCATGTCCTTCTAGGTAGAGCAACACTCTGCAGACCTTCTTTTGAGGCATTTCACCACCAGAGTAAGTGTGATGTATGACTAATTAGTCCACCCACAGGGGGCTGGTGAAATTAAATTGGAAGTTATTTCCTAACTGGCATATCTTGGAGTAAAATTAATCTCATAACAGCTCTCATAAGACAGCATAAGCTTAAAAGACCATTTTTCATTCAACTTTACCAAACAAAGTGCAAATTTAGGACTCCAGTTGTGAAGTTTGGTTGTGTGTGGATTGTACAGTGAAGGTACCAGTGGACAACAGTTGCTCATCAAGCAAGTTTATACAAAAGCTTTGGGACAAGTCCAACTCTAGATAAAATTCTAAAGGATTTCCTGCCTGTGTTCAGAGTTTCTTTTTCTCTCTCCAAGGTAACCCACATATCAAAAGACATGGGTTGTGGGTAGAACTTCCTAAAATTGCTGGTGAGAAGTGTGCCATGCATAAACATACGTCACTAGCTTGAATTTTCTATTAGTCTCACAGGCAACAATTACAATCCTGTATGTTGTTCTATCTCCACACACTCCTGTACATAGAAAGATCAAGTAACATCCCTGGTTAAGATGTGTACAGGTTACAAGACATGTCTCAATATATTCACCAAGAGGTTTATTATTTTCACAGTGGCATTCACTAAATCAGTTGTCAGTGCAGCAATACTCAAGGAATAAGCAGGGTCTTTACTTTATCAAAGTTTGGAGTCAACCCCAAGTTAGATCACTGAAGCACATAACTATAGATAAGGTCACTCAAAAGCACAAATCCAGGTTATAAATATTCAGTTGTCGTTTATATGCATTTAGCAATTTGAATGCTGGGAAGTGTAGCCCAGAAAATCAATCGACATGGAACTATTGAAGAGGCATGCATGGCACCTGCACTTTGAATCTCTTCAGACTCAGGTTAAACAGGAGACACCGTAGCTCATGTATCCTGCAATAACCCTTCCTCATCGCCTTTTTATCTATGAACCTGCCCTTTTCAATGTTATCTATATGCCTGAAGGTATGAATACCCTTGATCTTGGTAAAAAATGGTACCACCCGTCAGCAAAATCTCACTGATCAGTGTCTATGTTACCTCACCGAGTTAGCCTTTTGTGTTGTTGTGGCCCAGGATGACAATGTTGACACAATCCAAACCAGTAATTGGAAAGTTAATGTTGGATGCGTCTTTGACAATTGATGGAATGACCTGAAATCAAATGTGAGGCAGTGGAGACTCAAGAATGCTATTCAGGCAGTTAGTGATCTGTGGAGATACTAAATGAAATATCTGGAAGGAATTGTAATCTTGCAAATATGCTTTTATGTGTTTCTTGACATAAACGGTTTCTCTTTATGATGGAGCTGCAGAGTGTATTTCCCATGAAGTTCCCTCAGTGTTAACTAACATAGTCATGTGTCACTTAATGACAGCGGTATGTCTGAGAAATGCATTGCTGGACAATTTTATTATTGTATGAACATCACAGAGTTTACTTACACAAACCTAGATACTATAGCTGATTACATACCTAGGCTATATGGTATAGCCTATTCCTCCTAAGCTACAAACTTGTGCAGCATGTTACTGCACTGAATACTGTAGGCAATTGTAACACAACAGTTAAGTATATCTATATGCTTACTTATATCTATACAGTAAGTGTATCTATACATGTCTAAACATAGAAGAGGTACAGTAAAAATACAGTGTTATGATTTTATTGCACCACTGTCATGTGTGTGCACCATCCTTGACCAAAATGTTATGTGATGTATGATTGTAACAAAAGAATTAATTAAAGATAATATTGAAGTGCCTATTGAAATTTCAATGAAGGAAGGAATATTTGTAAATTCTGATTGCCTTAAGTGGGAGTTGACTTTCTTCCTGTTTCCACGGTTGTTCTTGTGAAAGGGCATAGCTTTCCAAAGACCTGAAATCTCCGACAAATCTTGCAATTCTCTATTGCCTGCATTATGAAGATCACCTGGTATCAAATGAAGAAAAATGGTAGATTATAAAGACCTGTACTTTCTTGTCAGTTCCTAAACATAGCAAGCATTGGTCTGTCTTGAACATTTGTGCAGTTATAAATTAGCCTTGGGTCATGATTGTCTGCCTTTTTATCATAGACAAGATTTAATTTAGGAGATGTCCTTTTAATGTGTTATGTGAATAGTAAGTGCCACTTATGAAGCCCTATTTTCTTCCAGTCATTTTAATTGTCGAATCTATCCAGTCAAGATGCATTGTTAGAGGCTTCACTGACGACACCGTCTGTGTGTGTGTGTGTGTGTGTGTGTGTGTCTGTGTACATACATATGATTGAGCAGGATTTAATGTAAGTCAAAACATTCTCAAATTTCTTAGGACAATACAGCTTCCTTGGCCATTCCCTTGGAGCTCTGGGTTGAGGAGCTGGTGATGTGTGTTTCTTTTGCGTGTTCTACACGTTATCCCTATGCAGGCCTTCCTTGGGCTTGGTTTTGGAACCAGTGATGAGGAATATCATTAGAATTGTTGTGCTCAAAAAGATTCCTCCATTCTTCTGTATAAGCAATGGCAATTTTCCCAGACCAATATTTCTTCTTTTGAAATGGTAAATTTTGAATAGTAACAGGTTAGTATAATCCCATAAAATAACAAAGTTTGAGTCCTATGAACTGTGTTTTATGCTAAATCATCATTTACTCCTTGTATGATCTTTTTTTTTTTTTGAGATGGAGTCTCACACTGTCGCCGAGGCTGGAGAGCAGTGGCATGATTTTGGCTCACAGCAAGCTCCACCTCCCGGATTCACACCATTCTCCTGCCTCAGCCTCCTGAGTAGCTGGGACTACAGGTGCTGCCACCATGCCTCGCTAATTGTTTTTTAAGATTAAGGGCAAAATCAAAGCTGCTCCCCTATATTATATTCATAAACCAGCATGATTAAAGCAAGCTATTTATTTATTAGAAGCAAATACTCCAAATTTAGCATCTAAGACATGACAGCCTTTCAAAAGACATCAATTTACTTTTTAGTGTCTATAGCTATGTTTGTATTCATGTTATTGGTGTCCATAATATTTCATTAGATGTTGTGGGCAAATCGATAAATGAAAATAATGTATATGATAAGGAGAACAATCTAGGCCTCCTGGAGGCCCCTTACAACTCAGCTGGTGAAGCAGGAATGCCTGGGTGTAATAGTGAGAAACAACCTTTCAAACGTGTTGGGCAGTTTTCAGGCAGCGGAATATGTATGCCAATCCAGGCAGCAAGATATGTGGAGGCCAGTTAAAAGATCAGGTTGTGATTACACGTTTTTTTTTTTGTTTGTTTCTACTGAGGAAATATAACACTTAGTTATTATTTTCTCCATCTCTCCCGCTATTTTGTCAAAACCTTTCATGTAAGTTACTACCAAACACTGGGTTATCCAAGATCTGTGGGTCGTATTCAATATTTGCTTTTCCCTCAACTACTAACACATTTGATTCCCTTTGTAACTTTCTCCCGTTTCTCCTTTCAGCCTGTTTTCTCCAACCACACTGAGGTTATGAGCTTCCCTATGTACTCCCACACCCTGTTTCATCTTTAAGCTCCCTTGACCTACAGAGATTTCCTTTTCCTACTATTGTACTCATCTCATTCCCTAATTTATTTCTTCTTCTCTCTATACTTTTTATTCTTTTAGGCACAGCTCATGTTTCATGACTTTCAAAAAGTTTTTCTTCTGATATTCCCAGCTTGAATTAGGTTCATCCTAATCAGTTTACTTAGACTCACCACTCTGCGTATTAGTTGCTTGCAGTCTGTCTTAGGCTGGGAATTAGCTTCTTGTAGGCAGGGGCTAGAATTTATTTACTCTTATGTCCATAATGCCTGACACAGGAACTGTTCGCACATACAAATTGTAGGGCCATAATTCTTGAGAACATATGTATATTGTAGTAACTCATAAAGGCTTGAAATAAATTTTTAAAATGATGAATTGGGAAGTCCATGAACTTGATATCTTGATGTAGAAGAAAAGCAAGGGCAGATGAAGAAGTTATACAGGACACTTGAAATACCAGAAGAATATAGTCAGACAGCAATATTTCAATCCTAGATTTTTAGATGTGAAGAAGTTCTGAGAAATATTTGAAGACATGGCTCTAGGAATGAGTACATAACAGAGACCAGTAGCCAGAGTCAGAGCTTTTCAGAGTGAAGAAATTGCGTTGCAGGGAGAAGGGCTGTTGTATACTAAACAGAAATTGTCATTAAATGGAAGACTAAGCAAGAGGCTGATGATCTGTGGCTGAGAGATGCCAAAAGATGTGGAGATGGAGGTAAATGCCATAATCTACAAAGAAGATATGTTTGTGCCAGGAAGAAAGAATAGGTCTAGAATGTAATAAAAGATAAATAGGTAACTACATTGTACTGTGGTCTGAGAACTCACTGAAGGCATAGCCATTGATGTTAACTTCCACTTTGCTTCCAGACAAAAAATTTTAAATATCTTAAAAATTGCATTTGATATTGTATGATTCATCAAGACAGAAAGTAAAGCTGTAGTTGCCCTGGGAGGGCGGGGAATGGGGAGTCACTGTTTAATGGGTACAGGATTTCAATTTTACAAGACAAAAAGAATTATGGAGATGGGTGGTGGTGATGCTTGCACAACATTGTGAATACATTTAATAACCCTGAATTGTATACTTAACAGTGGTTAAGATGCAAATTGTTGAGTGTATTTTGCCACAACTAAAAAATGGAAAACAATAGTATTTGAAGATAAAGCCCATTTCATCTGGTAGCTAGCTGTATGTGTCTGCTCAGCTGTGGATAGATATTTATGCTGTCTCTGAACTGGAGGTTACTGGTATTCTCTAAGGCATAGGAAAATTGATCTTATGTGGCTAACTGAAGTGGGAATAGTTGTATCCGTCAGACAGTAATGATATAATCATGATAGTTTACATTTAATACAATTTACATGTGTCATACTTTCGAAAGCACTTCATAGATATTATTACTTAATACCATTTTCCCCTTACCATATTTGTCTGTCCTTTCTCTGCTGACTTCAGAAAATGTCTCTTCCACGATACTCAATACATCTCCTTATCTTTGTCACAATTTTAAGTCTCAGAGTCTCCAGAAAATTCCAGACAAGTCTCATCAGCTTCCGGTCATTGATTAATCGATGCCCTTAGAGGCTTTCCCTTCCCCTTCTCAATTGAACATAGCTTCCAAATATTCTTGCCAGTAAAACAAAGTTGTTTATAAGGTTTTGTATTTCTTCCTGTTGAATTATGAACATTTTTTCATATTGACATTGATTTCCATCTGGCCATGAAATACTCAAGGTGAAGAAAATGATACAAAATGGTTAAAATGTATCAAGAGCCAGGTAGTTTTAAGTGTCCTAGAAGCATAAACTAGTGTGATGCTCACCAGCTTATATGAGAGGCAAAAATGGATGAAACGATAAAACCAAGACACAGAGAGTTAAGGGAAATTTCCCAAGATCACACAGCCACTAAGGATATGAACTAGATTTTGACTTCAGGCTACTTACCCCAGAGCCTGTGCTTTCAACCATCATTTGTACTGCTTCCCTAAATTACACTCGACTACACTGTGACATCAAATTTCACCTATGACACTGATTATCTGGGGAACTTTGCAACTTATTCTGAATATGACTCAGTTTTCTTTTCTGTGCAGAGATAAAGTCAGTATATACCTCTTAGATTCGTTGTAAGGATTATATGAAATGACACATGAGAAGGCTTTAAAAGGACTTGGAAAGCAATAAGCTATTTTGTTTTCAATCATTTTTCAATAGGTTATCAGTGTTGTGAATGGTTCATGAAAAACGACTTTGGGCTCAGTGAGTAACTGAAATGTTGATGCTTAATAGTGTGTTTATATTAGTATAATAGTAATAAATGTTGTTATTGTTGAGTAATAGTTATTTTGCTTTTCACTGCTTTTCTTTTCCAGTGCTTTAGTCAGAGACTTCTTAAGCCTCCTCGAGAGTGTACACATTTCTTAAATTTGTTGGAAAGTACCAAATTTAAGATATCTTGCATTTTTTTCTTCCTCAGTAAACACTAAATTCTATCACGCAGCAGAAAAAGGGCTCTGTGATTGTCGGTACAATGGTTTCATATTCACTTTTATTCCCTGTATGGTAGTTCTGATTTAATTGCTATTTAGAATAAAACTTGTTCCTTATATGCTTTCATAATTATAAAATTTATGTTTTAATGCCTTCTACACCTATACTGTGCTTTTCTTTATTTCTTTATATCTCTCACTGTTTCATAATCCTGGTATTTGAAATCTCGTGAAGTGTTATTTGGGGATTTGCTGGGAATGTCATGTCCATAGTCATGTCTCAAGTTTGTAGCATCTTTAAAACATAATAGGAGATGGAATTCACAGCAGAGTAATAAGCCTCCCGCTTTAGGCAATGTATTTGTGATTGGTATGACTTCGTTCCCAGAGGGCAGTCAGCAACACAATATTATGGCTATGTGTACAAGGAAAACAAACAAATTTTTAAAAATCTCCTTTAAAAAAACAGTGCCCGAGCCTAACCAGTGTCATGCACAGAATCCGTTTCCACCTCTTCATATGGAAGTAGCTCTGGGTGGACGTCTAGAAAGTTGGATAACTATTTATCACATATGATCTGCAAAGGAAGAGATTTATAAGAAAGTGTTAAATTTAATCCATAGGAAAGCAAAACCAAAAATCAATGAATTTTCCATTTGTACTTTTCTCTGGGGCTCTATCCTCAAGATGGCTTAAATGCATTAGAATTCAATGACTAGGCCCAAGTGTTTGTTAGTGACATCAAAGCAAGGTAAACATTCCTGCTGTGTGAGTCCAAGCACAGGGACACTTGGTTTCCTTTGGAAGGATATCATAAAGGCAATGTTTATGAGTAATCATTGTCTTTTCTTCTGTAGCATCCAATGGTATGTACTATAATTTAGAAACGAAAACTACTTAAAGACCCCTTGCTAAGTTTCATGTATTTCAAACTCTCAGATCCTGAGTGTTTAAATATGCCTATATTTCTTCATGAAAAAAACATAATCTTTGCCAAGTTAGAAAAAGTCATATTCCCATTTTTAACTAAATATAGTCAGAAATTTGGACAGTTTTTAGCCTTCAATACATTATGTAATTTGGGTAATAGGCTGAAGAAAAGTAAGGAACTTCAGTTAAATTCAGAGAGAAGCTAGTAATTGTTTCTAAGACTCAAATGTATAGAACAGATCTCTGATATTAAGGATAAGACCGTCAAAGGTGACCCAAATTGGGTCATTGTGGGATTATTTTGGGAGGAATCATCATAGATTCTTACTGTTATAAATACAGTCAAATGTCAGATGAATATACTCCACTGAAATGTCCTCTAGGAATGATGTTGGAACCAATGTTGGTAATTTTGAAAGTCATGGAGAGGATTTCAGATGATTGAAGTCAGGCAACTCTCCCAGGTTTAATAAATAAGCAAATGGTGAATTCCAAAAATGCCGTATCAATGAGCCTCATATTGATCCAGAGCAAAGTTTCAGGAAGGTCCATTAAATGGGTCTTTTGAGAGAATTAGGATAAAAGGCTGGCAGCAGAGATTCACTAAGAGCAATGGTGCCAAGCTTGCCTCTTGGACATTGTTATCTGACAGATAAAGGTAGGCCATAGCGGCGCACAATACGGATATTTCCAGGGTAACGCTGTCGAGCTGCTATAACTTTCCTTGCCTCTTTGCTATCTTCTCCTATAGTCGACTCCCAAGAAAAAGATAGTTGACTTTTAATCCAGAAATGTATGTTAATTGGCAAAAACAAACAAATGAAGCCATAACCTATCCTTTAGGCTTCTCTCTGCTCAGTTATGAGATCATATGAATGTGCCCTTAGGAAACACAGAAGGCCCACACTATTATAGAGACAAATTTCTTACATTCTCTGCTGTTTAATGCTCTTCAAAAGACTTACCATACTTCACCAATTTGATTGCCAACTACTTGAACACAGGGACTTATTAAAAATTTTGCATATTATGAGGGCATTAACTTTTAAGTATTCGATTGTTAAGACAATGCATATTATTATAAAGCATAGAAGGCACACTTATTACCTCCTTAAGAACCAGTCTCTATTTCTCTGGTTCATAGAACTCCCAGGTCATAGAGGGATTAGACATTTGTGTCTTCATTTGGCCCTCTTCAGCCCTAGGATAAATAGTGATTAATCTAAGCCAATGGTTTTCAGCTCTGTCTGACCCAATGCCTCTACTTCATAAGAAATTCTTCAAAGACCCCTTCACTATTCTAAACTATTACTGACAACACAATGTATGCATTCAAGTTGTTGAAAATGTTAATGTTATGCTGCAGCTAACAAAGGAGAAATAATTTACTGTCAATATATAATCCAAAATGTATATAATTGTGCCAGAACATTTACATATCAAATGCAATAGAACATAATGAAATTTTCATATCTTCACCCATACCTTGAAACATTGTAAATAAAAAGCTACAAATATAGTTTCATTGAATAACCAAATGCCAAAACTGCCGTTTCTATTGTTGACATGATTGATCTGCGCTGGTAAATGTGATAGATACTTTCTGCTTGATCCTTATCCCCTGTTATACTCCCCTATTTACTGGCTTTTGTCCAAGTGGAATGGTTCATATTGAATATCTCAATAGGTTTCCATGCTCATTGCCTTCTATGCATGTTCATGAGATTAAAGGGAAGGAGGAAGTGGGATTGGGGATTATTGCCTAAACTCCCTCTCTGCTGGGTCTCTTTGACTTCTCTTTTTCATAAGAAAATCAGTGTTTCCTTGTGTGATCAGGGCAGTTTACTACCCGGAAATCTGCCCGCTGCTACTAACCCAGAGTTATCGTGGGGTGTGATCTCTGTGATTCCTTCACCCTTCTCCCCTGACATTTTCATAAGTAGTCTCTTTGGAAATAAACCCATGTTAAATTATCTTAGTTTGAGTGTGTTCCCTTTTTCCTATTGAGACTCTGAAATGAGTATCTAAACGAGAAATTCTACCATCTTTTCTCATGTACATAGTAGTTTAATTCCTGCAAAATTCATGGCACATTAAAACCATGCAAAAGTACTTGGCGCTTAGGCAGTTATATTTCGGTTTGTATAATTAAACGAAGCAGGTTATTCACCTACATTACGTTAGAAAGTCATTCAGGACATATAGCAATCCTTGATTAGGAGCGGTTATCCCACGTTACTGGACATTTGGCATCCCTGTTTTCCAATCCTTAAAGTTCCAAAATGCCCTCACTTATTCTTTCCTGCCATTGGATTTTGTCCCATTAAGCTGTAAGGCTGGGAATGCCATAGCCGTCTTGAAAACAGGTAGAAAGATAAGAGAATCACAAAGACGTGGATCATGTTGAATTAACTAACCATTGATACCATCTACTTATTGTGCGATTTCGTAAAAATTGCTCCTTGTTTTTTTCTACGATTAGTTGACTATTCTGTTACTCGAAGTTAAAAACTTTTTTTCTTTTCTTTCTTTCTTTTTTTTTTTTGACAGAATCTTACTCTGTTACCTAGGCTGGAGTGCAATGGCATGATCTTGGCTCACTGCAACCTCTGCTTGCCTGATTCAAGCAATTCTCCCACCTCAGCCTCCCAAGTAGCTGGGATTACAGGTGCAAGCCACCACACTTGGATAATTTTTGTATTTTTAGTAGAGATGGAGTTTCACCATGTTTGCCAGGCTGGTCTCAAACTCTTGACCTCAAGTGATGCACCCGCCTTGGCATCCGAAAGTGCTGGATTACAGGCATGAGCCACTGCCCCTGGCCAAATCATTTTAACCAATAGCAAAGCACATTACTTCATTTTTTCAAAAGTTGCCAGTAATTTCAATAAAAAATATTATATAACATGCTTAATGCAATACAAATGCTTTTCAATGTACAATGGGGTTGTCTTGATAAGATGATCATAAATTGAAAATACTGTAGTTAAAATGTATTCAATATGCCTAACATACTGAACATCACAACTTAGCCTGGCATACCTTTAGTGTGCTCAGAACACTTACATCAGCTGACAGTTGGGCAAAATCATTGAATACAAAACCCACTTTATAATAAAGTATTGGATATTTTATGTAATTTATTGAATATTGTACTGAAAGTGAAAAGCAGAATAGTTATATTCTATTCAAAGCTATCACTTTTGCTTCATCATAAAGTTAAAAAACATCATAAATTGAACCATTATAAGTTGGTGACCATCTGTGTATATATATGTGTCTGTGTATCTATATAAATATGTATGTTTATATATATATTTGTGTGTATATATATCCTCTGTGTGTGTGTGTGTGAGAGAGAGAGAGTGTGTGTGTATGTATGAAATTGTAGGAAAGTAAAATTTCGTGTCTTATAGATACAGCATGTTAACATGTTGGTACCTATCCTCCTGAGATGTAAAACTTTACATGGATAGATGTGTGCATTTACAATTGTACACAAAGAGAAACATATTCGCTAGGCTCTTTAGTTTTCTGTAGTTTCATTCAACACTATCTGGTTTATGTGGATGATTACAAATATAATGCTAGGGTGAAGGTTCTTCTCTATAACTTTGACACTTCCTTGATTATCAACCCTTGGCATATTCTTAGAGTAGGATTTTCTTTTAGAATTAAGATCCTTGTTTTAGGACTCTAGCCTGTTAACACACAGAGCCAATAATTATTCAGAATGGTTGGGTTAATTCACATTCCCACAAATGAGACATCAAATGTCCAGGCTGCACAACCTCATTAACACTGGATTTTCTGGACATTTTATATAGTATTTCATCTGATATAAAAAGTAGAATTCTAATTTAATTATGGTTGTTAATTTATTTTTATATTTTTAGTCATTATGAAAATGTTTAACTATATGAAAAGCCTGGAAAGTGTTGTTGTTTTTTTTAAGGTAGTACTTCAGAAATATTTGTGATACTTAATTTTTAAAAATTCACTCTAAAAGAATCTTGAAATGTCTCTTTAATGAAATGGGACATAAATACTCGTCACATTAGTGAAAAATATGTGTTTAAAATCTCTGCAGCAATCCTGTAAATATTAATAATTTTTTAAAAAATTGACATCTTCAAAATATAAATGTTCTAAACTTATAATCAGTTAAATATGTATCTATTAATACATATAGATACATGTATCTAAATAAATTTGAAGACTTCAAATTCCAGGTACAATATGATTTTTTTCTATCCTGTGATTTGTCATTCAGGATTTTGTAATTTGAACAGAAATATTTTGCCCTAACCATATGTCTTTTCTCTTACCTAAAAATGTTATTTTATGAAAAATTGTTTTAAAGGTCAGTTTGCATGTTGGAAAGCATCTTGTACAATGTTACATAACATATTTCATATTTGGCTGTGTTGTTTTAACTGTGTAAATATGGTTTAAATCTATGATGCTCTTTAGTGCTGATCATGAGGCAAAGCAAATTTATCTGTATGAAAGGCTCCTGTTAATTTTTAACTTTCAAAAGATTACATACATTCACCCTCTTCTGAATTTTAATTCCTGATGCAAAGATTATGAAATCTCGAGAGGATAATGAATCAGCTTCTGATTACATTCTGGAATCACGATTTGGTCACCCATCCAAGAATGCGTATTCAATTTCCTTTACATTACACACATATGTAATACCATGCTGAGTGATGTTGGGAAAGGTGTGTCTTCAGTGATGCCTTCATGAAGTTACAGTCTCACCACACTGAGGTATTTTCTTTTTAAACCTTTCTTTTCTGCTGTGAAGAAGTGCCTAAGAGATGAACAAGTGGGAAAAACTGAAAAAGAATCTTCATCTAATTCAGCAACTAGCTTTCGTATCTTCTAAGAATTTTTGTCTCCAAAAAGCTCTAATTTTCATTCCTTTACAAGCTTTATTTCTCTCTCCTTTCCAATACCAGACTTTGCTCTGTTTGTTTTCTCTACCTTTTTTAGAGACGCCTACAATAGAAAAAACTATGACATATTCAATACATCTGAAAATTTTGCATTGCCATTAATAAGAATGAATTATCTGTTTATAAAGAAAAAAATAAAAATATGAACCGAGAAAGCACAGAAGGTAGTAACCACATTTCGATGTTTATCATGGAATCCTCTTTATAATCCATCTGTTACAACTCCACAGAACAAATGACAAGTAATTGTGAAGTTTCCCCTCATTTTATAGGTTTGGTCTTGTAAGGCATACAACACAAATTTTATTTACTTTTCTTTTTGGTATTTGGTCAAGTGGCCACTGGGTGGATGATGGAGCCTCTTGGGATATACAGTCTTCTTCTAGTTTTGTTGATGTAAATATTACTGTGTGTTTTTCATTCACTTGTCATTTTACAAGGCATGCTTCATTAAAAATATGTCAGCATCACAGTGACAAATCACAAAATTTAAAAGGCACAAGAAAAAAACAATTTATTTAAAACATTCCTTTGTAAAAGTAGTCACCACTCTTAGTATTCTTCAACTATTTTTATTCTATTTAAATGCAAGCCTAGTTTTATCTCGAGTGTCTGACCTTGATGATATGGTTTACTTTAAACTTAGAAAATATTGAACTCTATTGGAAATTTCCTACAGATCAGCTTTTCTAGACGCCAAGTGCCTTGTTTTAGCCACGGTGATGACAGCAATTGGGTTCTCAGGGATTCTGGCCTCTGGCATCATCTCAGTTGTTTATAATTGAAGTTGGCTCTGATGCGAACTCAGCTTAGAGGCATGGTTGGACTGCTGGGCTTAAGGCTGGCCTGCCAGGAGGTTGCCTTGAGGTGTAACTAGGCAAAGAAAGAAGAAGGTTGGGCAAAATTACCAACAATCTTCAACTATGAATTTTTATGAGTAGGGGCTTCCCACACCATCAGGCACTCTGAGCTGGAGAAACAAGGGATTTTGAATTGAATGTTTAGTTTTTAGGCTTGATAGTCAGATTAGGGAAGTTTTGGGTACACCTTTCCCACTCTAGAGTCCTCTCCCTAACTCAGGGCCAATTTGGGACGTGGGCTCAATGGAAAAGAGTGCTGAGATCAATTAGAAATATCCATCATGAACATAGGAGGCAGGCATTCTGGCCAAGGGGTGTGTCTTCCCACTTTGTATTCCAGAGTGCGATTTCTTCTTGCTATCTGTCCCTCCATAAATAAGCGTTGGGTGGAGGACAAGCTGGTTACAATCGAGGATGGAACGAGATTCTAGCAGAATTGCAGAATGAACTGAGAGCCACCAAAGTGTGCCTCTGTGAACCAGCAGAGAGAGCTGTGGAAGGCAAAGGAAGAGGAGCCAAGAGGCCAGATAATATTCCTGCTTCCCCTACGTTGTGAGAGTGAAATGGTCCGCAACCTATGTCAGTAATTAACCAGAGGCTTTTTAGAGAGTAAGAATTCTGATAGACACTTCAATAGCTGAAGTCGCACTTCAGTACTGCACATAACCTGTGGACAGATTTTCATCATTATTAATTCATTTATTCAATAGATACATATTAAAGTCAAGGCATAGTTCTAAACTATGCAGTCAATTACAAAAAATAAATAATAATGAAGGGCATTAGCTCTGCCTCATAGGACGTTAAAGCTCTAGCTGCTAAATGAGACAAGTAGGGTTCCCACATCAAGTGCCTGGGCTCCTGTTATAACCTGGACTCTGCTTCCGATGGCTTCTCTTGTTTCCGTTTTGGTAAAGCCGTCATTTGGCTTAGTCCCTATCCTTGCTATGGTCACCCACCAGCAGGTGGACCTCCTTGACCGTAACTACACGCATAGATCTTTGATTGTTTCTTTTCAAATGTTTGCTTACTTTAGAGCTGCAGTCGAATGTCGTTTGGACCATAAGACTCTGAGGCTGTGTGTGGTTGAAGCTGTCTTGAGACTCAAAGAGCTATTGAGGAAGGGATTTGGTAGCTGAACTCTTTTGAAGTTTTTCTCTGTCTCTCACACATCTGGGGCTGAATAGCTGAATATATTGTTTAATTTCTACATCGATAATAGTTTAATAGGCATTCATGCAAATAAGTTCTGCTGGGAGTTTATTGTCCTACTCCAATAACCAGTAATGCATTCCTTGAATTCAGTGTAGGTATAAATTCTACATGGTAAGTGAAACTGTCTTTATGAATTACTGCTATAGAATATACTAGATTGTGTAGGTTTTAGTACAATCTAGGTAATTATCAAGCCTTGTAATATTTTCAGGAAAGTGATCCTTTCACTTCAGTTTATGGAACTTGGAAATTTTTCCATTGCCACCCACTAGTTAATCATAAACTTAATTCTATGTATCTGAATTTATTTTTCTATTTATAAATGTATCTGGATGCTTTCTCAAAGGTTTCCCAGATTAAAAACCTATGATTTTGAAAAATTAAAAGAGAAGTAATTAGAATTGTGTTAAAAAACAGAACCAGGCCGCGCATGGTGGCTTATGCCTGTAATGCCAGCACTTTGGGAGGCTGAGGCGGGAGGATCATTTGAGGTCAGGAGTTCGAGACCAGCCTGGCCAACATGGCAAAACCCCACCTGTAATAAAAAAATACACAAGTTAGATGGGTGTGGTGGTGAATGCCTTTAGTCCTAGCTACTCAGGAGGCTAAGGCAGGAGAATCGCTCGAACCCAGGAGGCTGAGGTTGCAGTGAGCCAAGATAGTGCCACTGCACTCCAGCCTGGGTGACACAGTGAGATCCTGTCTTAAAAAAAGAAAAGAAAAAGAAAGAAAATCAGAATCATACAATGAGAGAGGTTGTATAGCCCTTTTAATTGTCCATAATGGATACATTTCTTTTTCTGCGTAATAGTTTATCAGCATGAAAAAAAAAAAGAGTCACTGAACACTGATAATTTTCTTCTCTCTCTCTTTATTTTTCCTTTTTTTTTGAGATGAAGTCTTGCTCTGTTGCCCAGGGCTGGAGTGCAATGGCAACATCTCTGTTCACTGCAACCTTCACATCCTGGGTTCAGGCGATTCTCCTGCCTCAGCCTCCCAAGAAGCTGAGATTACAGGTGCATCCCACCATGCCTGGATAAGTTTTTGTATTTTCAGTAGAGATGGGGTTTCATCGTGTTGGCCAGGCTGGTCTCAAACTCCTGACCTCCGATGATCTTCCCGTCGTAGCCTCCCAAAGTTCTGGTGATGATTTTCATTTAACGGTGTTCTACAAAGTGAGTTTAGGCAGTGAAAAGGCACATGTCATCTATAGTTTACCAGAAAGTAGTACTGGTCACCAGCATTGAAGCATACTCCTAACCCTGGAAAATTTCTTCAGCTGCCAGAATTAATCTCAGATTTTAAGACTGGAGCAAAGACTAATTTGGTATGTGTTCATTTAGATTAGTAAATCTCCATGGTGTTCGAGCTGTATAATATCAAATCTAAAATAAGCCAAGAGAGTTGAACAATTTCTCATCTCTCAGAAAAAAATGCATCATTTTCAAGAGATTTAAGATTGAATTTAAAATCCAACTGCCTATTCCAGTGTATGTTTCTCCAGAATAAGGCCAAGCCCTAAAATTCTGGAGAGTGTCCTCCAAGTTCTGTTTAAGTAATAATTGATAAATCTATGGTTTAGATACGTATGGAATTCCATATAACTCTAGCTCCAGCCTTTGCGAGCAAAAATTGGCAATGACCATGGCCTTAATGGAGGCATGTGGTTAATTGGAATTTTCGGTACCAAAAGTCTCCTTGTTACTAGGTTATCGGGGTACCCTATAATAGTATCCATAACTCATTGCCCACTTGTCTGTTTTGATTTCTTTTTTAAAAAGACAATTTTAGGGCAGGCGCGGTGGCTCACGCCTGTAATCCCAGCACTTTGGGAGGCCCAGGCGGGCGGATCATGAGGTCAGGAGATCGAGACCATCCTGGCTAACACGGTGAAACCCCGTCTCCACTAAAAATACAAAAAATTAGCTGGGCGTGGTGGCGTCGCCTGTAGTTCCAGCTACTTGAGAGGCTCAGGCAGGAGAATGGCGTGAACCCGGGAGGTGGAGCCTGCAGTGAGCAGAGATCGTGCCACTTCCAACCTGGGCTACAGTGACACTGCGTCTCAAAACATACAAACGAACAAAGACAATTTTAAACTTGGAGGTTTTGTACCTCAATTCACATATGTGGCATATTTATAAAATAATCATGCCTTTACATATTTTTCCTTTGACATCTTAGCTATATATCCAAGCCATTTATGTTTTTTAATTGCCACAAATATTGCACCGAACTAGAGCACCAGGTACAAAAATGCCTGGTATAGCATTTCTTCTGGTTCTTGAAAGTTATTTTAATCCCCATGTTTAAGATATTCCTAGACAGCTATATGTAACTATAATTACTTCTGCTAGGTAGAAACATCTCTGTGGTCAACACTTGTGAAGTGCCTTGTAAATAAAAATATGCTTGAGTAGAAATAGTATTTTGCAAATATAGCCCTAAATAGAACTACTGATTTTACCAAGAATTAAAGACTCCAAACTCTTTGTCTTTCAACTTTGGTTGATAGGAACATCTGATTACAATGAGCCAAAAGCCTATGTGATCATTAATGAGGTAATTTTAACACTTACAAATGACACAGCTAATTTGTAATAGGTTTTTGAAGTGCAAATTGCATGTTTCTGTTTAAATAATGAGAGTAAAATATGGACACTATTCACACTCTATATACACAACTAACCCCAACTTGTCTCTAGAAGAAAGGTCTAATTTTTCCGGTCTCATCCACAAAATGAAGAGTTAAAAAGCTGTATCTTTATTCTCACTTTAAGTGATTTTTTAACCACTGTATAACACTACTACAGTTTGTTTGGAGATAAAATAACTCATGGTGAGAAATCCAGTTCTTGAAAGAAATCATTTTACCTTCAATCACATTTAGGATATCTATGCTTTTAGGGTAAGGATGAAAATTTATAAACATTTGTTAAATTATGCAACTGTTTTTGAAGATGTTTCAAAATTACATTTTCCTTATTGTACAACTAGTTTTCATGTATTCACAAATGAGACACATGAGAATTATTAATGCAAAAGCATAGCATATTGACAAAGTTTATAATGTAAATAGTTTAGTTAGGAAAGAATGTAATAAGTGAATTATCAAAGCTATTTTATTGGTCCCTAGATTTGCCATAGAAGAAAATGAAGCACCCTTATAAAAATTTCTCAGCAGTGAGAAAATTTAAGGTCTATTTTGTATGCCGTAAGCTCTAAAAAATATTATTGCCAATAAAAATAGAGTGCCTGATAATAAAACACAATCTAAAATTGTCTTTTTAAAGGTTCACTCTTATTCTTCTTCCCTTCCTATGTGTGCACAGAATACTGTCACTGTCTTGATTGGAACACTGTCTCTCTGTCTCAGAGGGTGTACAGTTTTAGAAGGGAGAAAATATTTGTTCATTTTGCTTCCTATAAGGTAAGGTCTCAGTGGTTGAAGGTCAATTAACAAACTTTTTGTCTTCATACTACTATCTTGGAATTACCAACTGGCTTCTATTTAGATTTTGAAAAATAAAAGAAAAGAACTAGCATTTGTTAGAACTTACTGTGTTCCAGAAACTTTATTGATACCATTTCTTCTCATTATCACATTCATTCTTTCAATTAGTATTATCTTTTCCATCTTAAGAAGGTGGGACCAGAGGTTTTGTAATGTCCATTAACCCACGGTGGATTTCATGGCTTGCAAGAAGAAGAAAGCGTGGTGGAACTCAGGTTTGTCTGATTCCAAATTCACATCCTTTCATATCTCCACGAAAGATAGAAAAGATAAATTGGGCTCTATTCTAACAAGAGAAACACAATTTTCCATCAGATAAATGAATGATTCTTAAACCTCAAAAATAAAACATGTAGCAAAAGCTCAGTTCAAGAGTAGACATAAAGGTTGTGACATGGGTAGTAGGGATATATGTCTAGTGACATAGATTTGCTATGCATATCTGATCAAAAATCTCCCTCGTGATTTTCAAATCAGATGCACAACTGCATTTAATGAGTTTCACAAATCATTAACATCAGTCTCTGAAAACAAGATTGTTAAAAAATATTAAGATTTTCAGCAACAAAGATCTTATCTAAATAGTAAGGAGATTATATTAGATGGCTCGATTCCCTGGGCAGTCTAGTTGACAATTCAACTTGTTCAAAGCTATAACATATGGCAACTTAAAAAATTATGAAAGTTTTTCTAACTTTGTGCTTAAGGTAGTTGGCCATTCTTCCTCTTGGGAATAAAAAGTGCAGATTTTCTGTCGAAGCATTTTGCTATTGTTTTTCAATTTCCATTTATGAGAAATAGATAAAATAGCAACTTTTTAGTTACAAATTTAAAGTCAAAATGGAGATAATTAAGTATCTCCATTAATTAAGTAAAGATTAATTTTTTAAAAAATAGCATTTACTAAATTCTAATTAATCAATTGATTGACTATTTTTATCCCTGGCTCAATGTAACTCTCTTTGAAATACTCTTGTCTCAATTCTAGTTTATGTCAACAATGTGTCATCACAGATGACTTTTTGTCATCTTGATCTCTCGGTTCTATGAACACCTTCGATCTAATGACAATGTTTTCCAATAGAATTGCTTCTACTCAAACTTCTGAGATCAAATTTGTGGATTTAGTCTCACCCCAATCAATTCTTCAACTCACAGGACACCAACTGGTGTCCTACAATTCAATTCAATCCTGAGACTGTCTATCTGGAGATAGCATCAGATCCCACAAGTTCAGGGTTCAGGCCCACAAGACTGCCCCCCCACCGTTAGAGACGAGTTGTGGGCCTCCCATACTCCTGACCAACTGGCTATAAATTAGGACTTCCATGGATTCCTTCCCCAGGTTCTATAATTTGCTAAGACGGCTCACAGAACCCAAGAAAGCACTTTGCTTACAGTTACTGTCTGATACAAATCAGGAACAGTCAAATAGAAGAGACACACAGGGCCAGGTATGGTGAAAAGGGGCACAAAGAGGGCCGACAGTTTCAACCATCTAGTTAGGCCTTCATCTTTCTGGTGTCCAGCACCCACCCTGAAGCTCTACGGGTCTCCAGCCACCACTCATGTCATGTCAATAGCATAAACTCAGGTATGGCTAAAAGGGACTTATGACTGGTAAAGGATGGTCCTCTCATCTCTATCAGGAAATTTCAAGTTTTAGGGGCTCTGTACAGTGAACTGGGGAGGAAGACCGAATAGGACATACCCTAGACCAGTTGTGCTAACTACTGTGTGCCTCAAAATTGCCTACAGTTGTGTTAAAATAAGAGATTGCTGAGAGCTGGTATTGGAATTTCAGATTTGGTAGATCTGGGGGTGTAACCTGAGAATTTGCAGTTCTAGTAAGTTCCCAGGTGATGCTGATGCTGCTAGCACAGGGACCACACTTCCAGAAGGACTGAGTGAAGCATTGTCATTACTTATAATAGCAACTTCTCTGTAGTCACAATTTCATTCATCCCATTCTCTGAGCTCCTCCTTTAATCATTCCTTTTCATACACTGACATAAAATTTTTCAATCTCTCTGAGACCTCCAAACTATTATTTTATCATATTCACAATGACCCTTACCTCCTTGATGTCGACTCTATTGCCTGTTCTCCTGCCTAAATTCCATGGCCAACCATTCCCAGGAAACTTCAACTTCCTTGTTTCTCTTTCACTTGGCTGAATCTAACCAGGAAAATAACCCTGCTTAGATCCAAATTTACACCAAATCCTCACATATATTTGAGCAACTAGCTATATGGACCAATTTGAAAAATATCCCACTTGAAACTGAGAATTTCAGTGCCGCCTATCAATCAGTCATACTACATATGTTCCAATCTATTCACCCTCTAATTTACTTAGTTTTGTATCTTATCCTGTCTCTAATCCCTAACACTTCCCCAGAAATCCTCATTCTCTTTTTGGTTGTGCTTCCCTGAGAACATTGCGTCACCCAAAGACAACTTCCACAGACTCCTGAAACAATTTAAACTCACTTTCCCATGTCTATATCCACAAACCCTTCCTTTTCACCTATTATTATCGTGAACTAACTGGCCCCTGTCTGTATATTGTCTGATGATGATTTCTATATTACAGGGTTAGAGATACTTTCTCATCATAGCTAGCTTAGAATCAAATCCATGCAGTCCACCACTGAAACTGGGGTTCCAAGTCAGTGTATTTGGAGAGGGAGAGCTAGTAGAAAAACAAGGATGAAAAGATCCAGGATGAAGCTCCTGATGGAAGAAAAGGCCATTTTTACTATTATGAACCCCTTGAAGTAGACCATAAGCATTCTCATCTGGACAAATATCCATTCATCCACACCAGTGAGCTGATTAAGTTTTAGGGTTTGAAGGGTCAATGAACAATTATTCCTCATTCAGCAATTAAAGAAGGATTAATATGAATATTATCTTGAAGAAGTTTAATTTAAAATGTATTTCATTGATCTTTGGCAATTGTCTTCTATCAGATCATTACCAATCAATATGAGTTGGGAGGAAGGGAGAAAACCCAAAACTTAATCAGATGCCTGAAGTTAAGGAACATTTTATAACCAACCCAGGGAAAAAAAAGGCTCAAAAAGGGAAAGATGAGGACATAGAAAATACATTTCAAATATTTTAACTTTTTGACAAAATGTCAGTTCTGTGCAAGAAAAACTGATGATTGTGTGAGTATAACTTTGTCATTTACATCTGCCAATGTGTTCAGAAATATATAACCTATAAGTTTTTTTAATAGTTTGACACAAAATTTGTTCATCAAAGTATCTAAAACATTCTGAAAATACTAAAAATTTTCAATTTAAATATTAAGCTAAACAGCTCTGTATATATAAATAAGCTCAAACAAACATGCACGCTCCCCAACAATAACACTGCTACAGATATTGACTGGTGGTTTTGGTTTCATTTCATCTTATAATGGCAAATCTGGTTAAAACCTAGATTCTGGGCTGGGCGCAGTGGCTCACGCCTGTAATCCCAGCACTTTGGGAGGCCGAGGCAGGCAAATCACAAGGTCAACAGATCGGGGCCATCCTGGCCAACATGGTGAAACCCCATCTCTACTAAAGAAACATACAAAAATTAGCTGGGCGTGGTGGCACGTGCCCGTAGTCCCAGCTACTCAGGAGGCTGAGGCAGGAGAATTGCTTGGACCTGGGAGGCGGAGGTTGCAGTGAGCTGAGATTGTGCCACTGTACTCCAGCCTGGTGACAAAGAGAGATTCCGTCTCAAAACAAAACAAAACAAAACCTCAGATTCTGAACTGAATCTCAGAATAAGGATCTCGAAGAGGTCAATATGTATGTAATCTATTCTTAAAGAAAAATTTTCTCTAATTGTATATTGGACTGTCACACAGCTTCTGACTTTGTTTATACCCTTAAAAAGTATCTAGATTTATGTGTAGCTTTTGTAAAGTGAAAGCTCAGAATGTCTACTCTGTCCTGGTACCCCTTTAGTTTAATTGCTGGAAAATATTTCATAAAAATGAATTGGTCAACAAATGGAAAATTTGAACTTTGCATACTAAAGTTTTTTTTTTTTTCAGACGGAGTCTTGCTCTGTCGCCCAGGCTGTAGTGCAGTGGCGTGATCTCGGCTCACTGCAAGCCCCACCTCCCAGGTTCACGCCATTCTGCTGCCTCAGCCTCTCCGAGTAGCTGGGATGACAGGCACCCGCCACCACGCCCGGCTAATTTTTTTGTATTTTTTAGTAGCAACGGGGTTTCACCATGGTCTTCATCTCCTGACCTCGTGATCCACCTGCCTCGGCCTCCCAAAGTGCTGGGATTACAAGCGTGAGCCACCGCGCCTGGCCTGCATACTAAATTTTTACTTCATATTATCGACTCTTGAAAAATAAGCGTGTATATTAGAAATGACACTCATTTGACTATACCATAATGCATTTCAGACTTTTTATCTTCAGCTACAGAATTTCTCCATCCTTTGAATTATGTTAGCTGGCTTTAGTTGCCCAGTGTTGGTGATCCGCCTCCACTAATTCACAGCTCTATTGTACTGCCCCCGGGGATGCATTTCCATAGATCTGCCTTGTTATGAGTGTCATTTTTTTCTTCTATTTTGTTGACTGCCATTCAAATATTTTTGGCTTTATCAGAGAGTTTCACTTTATTGTTTGTTACCTCCTCATTTTTTTAGCTTTTCATAAGTTACTGTGTTATATCTGCCTGGGCTTTTGGTTCCTTTACAGATTTGTTTGATATTATTTTTAGCTTATGATACTTCTAAAGTCTGTACCCTTTTAATTTTCACTTGCTTCATCTTCACATTCTTGTGTTTTGTTTTCATTTCAAAATACCAGAAAGTAAAATGTCTCAGCAGCTTGGTGAGTGGAATAGTTTATTTATAATCCAAAGAAAACACATACTTTTTGTGAGCTATCTGCTTATAAGTAAAAATTTTATATAGACATTCTTGAAAAAAAATCTTAAATTTCTGGGGGATTGAATGAGATTTTAAAAATCATTCTATACAACAACAGGTGCAAAATTTGTATTCCTCTACTCAAGAAAAATAATTAATGAACATTTGTTATTAGTTTACTAACATCTAAATGCTAATGTATCAATTATACATTATTAAAACACAATTAAGCTGAAGAGGTGAAAAAGTATAAAACAAACCAGTGCATAATTTACCTTTATTCGTATGAAACATCTTTTTCTCTCCTGAAAATAGAGATTAACCAGTGGTGTGCTGGGGCGGGAGGGGGTGTGTTGGAGGGAGAAAAGCCATGATTTGTACAATTTGCCCATTTCCATGTTTTAAATACTCCCACCCTGGCCAATTTCAAGCTACCAGCAATTTGATAACCAGTTCACAACATTTTTGAAAATTTAATAATCAGCTCTCAAAAGCTGGTACAGGCCAGGCTAAGCCAGCTTCAGCACAAAACTGAAAATGATTATTAATCTTTACTAGCTCCAGATATCTTTTAACATATATTGAAATCTATGACCCTTAAAAAGAAAACATATATACAGATTTTGACAAAACTTTGCAGTTCCACTCATGGATCCCTGTATAAGAATCCCCTTTCTATGTGTGTTTGCAATTTGAAGAGTTCAGACTTTATGATTCACAGGTGATAACTAATGATTTAATCTCAACACTTAGGCTTTTATAATTTGGGAGTCATGTGTTTAACTGCTGTAGTAGTAACTGCTTCTTCTCAGAGAAACTTAGAAGCTAAGACCAGGGCAATATCCCTTGGTCTGCAACACACCCCTTCTTTCTGAGCATATCGTATAAGAAGCTAACTTTGTCTCAAAGTTCATATGACTTTTGCATTTTCAATTACTAGCTATTTTCTTTTGGAACTGTAGGACTGGCAGAACTTTCCCTCTACCCTCTGAAGGTATGATAACTGAGTGTATGAAATAAATGGATAACGGGCATGTCAAAAGAAGAAAAGGTGTACACATTTATTACATGCATGGGGAAATCACAGGAAAGAAAAGTGGATGCAAAAACAAAACAAAACAAACAAAACAACGCAAAGAAAAAACCCCAGTGAGATTTAGGAGCTTATAGGGAAGGCAGGAGGGAGAATGTAGGAAACTTAGGGGAGGGGAAATGACTTTTGGGAAAGATGACCAGACCCTTAGCAGAATAGATGATAGTTTGTGACAGTCTGTCTTGGTGTGGTTTGGACTCTTAGTCTTCTCTCCTGTGATACGAGGAGTCAATTTTCCCGGGCTGATGACACTCCTAGGAAGGAGATGAATGTCTTTGTGCTGATAAGACAGTATCTTGAAGCTTTATTTTCCAATTCAGTTCTAAATCTGCAGTGTATCAAAATCTCCTCATTATGCTTTGGATGTTATGGTAGATAAATGGTATCTTCACAAAGATACATTCATTCTGGTATTGAAAGTTCCTTTTGGGGGGTTTCTCTTTAGGAAGGTAAAGAGAGTGCAGAGAAAGCATGTCCCGCATTTGTTGTTTTTCAAGTATTTTCAGTTCGATGTAATCAGTGCACCAAAGCAATCCACTCAGGGCTGGCATTTCCTGAGCACCTTCAGAACTCTTTTCCATCCCCTGTTATTTCTATCAGATCATGTGATTTAAGAACTACTTTTACTTGCCACTTACATATATATTGAAAAGGCAAACTTTCCTTTCATAGTTTGCTAATTTTGGCAAAGTACATTAACAAAAATTAAGTAAGTGAAATTTTCTGTTCTATTGTTTTGAAAACAATTCTAGAAACTGTCCTTGTAAGAACAGCAAAGAGAGATAAAAAAAAGATAATTCTCAACTGCTGCTTCAACCATTCTTTGCTTAACAATGTATCCAATTAAAAGACAAAACTCTCATTTCAGGTTTATATGTATCAATTGCTTAATTAGAAAGTAAATACTCCACCCCATATAATCTGGTGTCAAAAAACGTATAATAAAATTACTTTGATTTTGTTGCTGATAAGTTTGTGAATTTAAATCTCAACCTACTGTGATGAATTTATTTGCTTTGTGCTGACAAGACAGTATCTTGAAGTTTTGTTTTCCAACTCAGTTCTAAATCTGCAGTGTATCACAATCTCCTCATTATGCTTTGGATGTTATGCTACATAAATGGCATCTTCACAAAGATACATTCATTCTGGTATTCAAAGTGCCTACTTAAAATTCTGCACGAACAGTTTTATTGAAAAAATATGTAGACAAGCCATTTATTATACACAGTGACTTGGAACAAATTCTTATAAGAAGCATAGCATGTCTTCCATTAAATGTATACATTTTATAAAAAGTTACTGAAAGTCTTCCTGAGGTTAAACAATAAATCTTTTAAATTTAATCACTGTGCTACCTCAAAGGTATTTTTTTCTTTAGGACACTCACTTAGGGCATACGGTCAGATTTCAGCCTACTTTAAACAACTAGGCAGTATTTTTAGTGCATTTTTCTGTTTGTTAAAAAGCTAGTTGTTGAGAATAAGTTGCTCAATTATCTTCGTCAATTACTTTTTGTTTTGTTTTGTAATTATTATCCTATTTTGGTTTTCCTTTAGAATTGTGAAATATCTTGAATCAGAAATTGCAGAGAATATATAAATGAGTAAGCATGCACTCTGCAATCAAACTAGATCTCGAAAGTGTTTTGTTGTAGTTTATACCTTGAATTCAAAGTGCCATTTTATACAAGGCACTTGAAAAATTTTCAAGCTCATCTATTTCATAATAGTACAAAATTTATTGTTGTTTTATTTGCAAGGAGATAGACCAGATAAAAGATCACTTTATTTCTTACAGTGTTGACTTTGATATTCTAACCTTGTCAGTTTATACAGATTAATGAAGACTCCGTACATGTAAAATTCACTATAATATTTTTTCTGGCATGAGAGTCCAAACAAATAGTCAAACAGGTAACTACATATTCAAACACGTCAAGCAAAAATATACAATAGCTTGACAAAAAAGAAAAAAGAAGAAAAAAGAAACCCCTATACATGCCTTAACATTCTTAAACTCTGAGGACCAAATCAGATTCAAAAGAAACATTTCTGGTGGGCAGGGAAAGGGCTAAAAAGCTAAAGTATATAATAAGTAAATTCCCCATTGCTATCAAATATATGAGCAGCATGACATTTCAACGCATGTTAAAGTTTTCTGAAAAAAGTTCTAGGATAATAGGATTTCAACTTTGGATTCTACAGATACCATTCTTGGGATTGGTATGGGAGAATCATCCTCTTCATGTATTAGTGGATTCAAATGGAAAAAATTCAGGCAGCTAGTTCCTTTCCAAGAAGCCTTAGAGATTGTTGCACATAAAAATATGAACCATATTTCTGATTCAAACTTTAATTAGAGAATTCTCCTTATTCCCTCTTCTGCATAAAATTATGTACCGGCACTCTGCTCTCCAGACAAGTAAAACTTCTTACCTGCTATCATTTGAGACACCCAAGACTCAGAACATATTATTTCGTATCTGAAAGTCCCAACAAAACTTCTCAGAACAAAAACAACAGAAAGTTAAATACAGAGAGACAGGGTATAAAACAGTGGTTACCAGGGGCTGGGGGTGAGGAGAGAAAATGGAGACAGAGAATTCAGAGGATGCAAAGTTGCAGATATGTAGAATTAACAAGTTGAGGGATCTGATGCACAACATGAGCACTGTAGGTATTAATATTTACTGTATTTGGCATTTTACTAAAAGAGTAGTTTGTGGGTACTATTTCCTCACACACATATCCAGAAAAAAAGTAACTGAGATTTTCAAAGGGAATGCTTCCAGTTTTTGCTCATTCAGTATGATATTGGCTGTGGGTTTGTCATAGATAACTCTTATTATTTTGATATACGTCCCATCAATACCTAATTTATTAAGAGTTTTTAGCATGAAGGGCTGTTGAATTTTGTCAAAGGCCTTTTCTGCATCTACTGAGATAATCATATGGTTTTTGTCATTGGTTCCGTTTATATGCTGGATTAAATTTATTGATTTGTGTATGTTGAACCAGCCTTGCATCCCAGGGATGAAGCCTACTTGATCATGGTGGACAAGCTTTTTGATGTGCTGCTAGATTCAGTTTGCCAGTATTTTATTGACGATTTTTGCATCAATCTTCATCAGGGATATTGGTCTGAAATTCTCTTTGTTGGTTGTGTCTCTCTCAGGCTTTGGTATCAGGATGATACTGGCCTCATAAAATGTGTTAGGGAGGATTCCCTCTTTTTCTATTGATTGGAATAGTTTCAGAAGGAATGGTACCAGCTCCTCCATGTACCTCTGGTAGAATTCTGCTGTGAATCCATCAGGTCCTGGACTTTTTTTTGTTGGTAAGCTATTAATTATTGCCTGAATTTCAGAGCCTGTTATTGATCTATTCAGAGATTCAACTTCTTCCTGGTTTAGTCTTGGGAGGGTGTATGTGTCCAGGAATTTATCCGTTTCTTCTAGATTTTCTAGTTTATTTTTGTAGAGGTTTTTATAGTATTCTCTGATGGTAGTTTGCATTTCTGTGGGATCAGTGGTGATATCCTCTTTATCATTTTTTATTGCATCTATTTGATTCTTCCCTCTTCTTCTTTATTAGTCTTGCTAGTGGTCTATCAATTTTGTTGATCTTTTCAAAAATCCAGCTCCTGTATTCATTGATTTTTTGAAGACAGGGAAGCTCTCTATCACCACTCCTATTCGACATAGTGTTGGAAGTTCTGGCCAGGGCAATCAGGCAGGAGAAGGAAATAAAGGGTATTCACTTAGGAAAAGAAGAAGTCACATTGTCCGTTTGCAGATGACGAGATGGTATATCTAGAAAACCCCATTGTCTCAGCCCAAAATCTCCTTAAGCTGATAAGCAACTTCAGCAAAGTCTCAGGATACAAAATCAATGTACAAAAATCACAAGCATTCTTATACACCAGTAACAAACAGAGAGCCAAATCATGAGTGAACTCCCATTCACAATTGCTTCAAAGAGAATAAAATACCTAGGAATCCAACTTACAGGGGATGTGAAGGACCTCTTCAAGGAGAACTAGAAACCACTGCTCAATGAAATAAGAGAATACAAACAAATGGAAGAACATTCCATGCCCATGGGTAGGAAGAATCAATATCGTGAAAATGGCCATAGTGCCCAAGGTAATTTATAGATTCAATGCCATCCCCATCAAGCTACCAGTGACTTTCTTCACAGAATTGGAAAAAACTACTTTAAAATTCATGTGGAACCAAAAAAGAGCCCACATCACCAAGTCAATCCTAACGCAAAAGAATAAAGCTGGAGGCATCACGCTACCTGACTTCAAACTATGCTACAAGGCTACAGTAACCAAAACAGCATGGTACTGGTACCACAACAGGGACATAGATCAATGGATCCCAACAGAGGCCTCAGAAATAATGCCGCATATCTACAACTATCTGATCTTTGGCAAACCTGACAAAAACAAGCAATGGGGAAAGGATTCCCTATTTAATAAATGGTGCTGGGAAAACTGGCTAGCTATATGTAGAAAGCTGAAACTGGATCCCTTCCTTATACCTTATACAAAAATTAATTCAAGATGGATTAAAGATTTACATGTTAGACCTAAAACCATAAAAACCCTAGAAGAAAATCTAGGCAATACCATTCAGGACATAGGCATGGGCAAGGACTTCATGTCTAAAACACCAAAAGCAATGGCAACAAAAGCCAAAATTGACAAATGGGATCTAATTAAACTAAAGAGCTTCTGCACAGCAAAAGAAACTACCATCAGAGTGAACAGGCAACCTACAGAATGGGAGAAAATTTTTGCAGTCTACCCATCTGACAAAGGGCTAATATCCAGAATCTACAATGAACTCAAACAAATTTACAAGAAAAAAACAACCCCATCAACAAGTGGGCGAAGGATATGAACAGACACTTCTCGAAAGAAGACATTTATGCAGCCAACAGACACATGAAAAAATGCTCATCATCACCAGCCATCAGAGAAATGCAAATCAAAACCACAATGAAATAGCATCTCACACCAGTTAGAATGGCGATCATTAAAAAGTCAGGAAACAACTGGTGCTGGAGAAGATGTGGAGCAATAGGATCACTTTTACACTGTTGGTGGGATTGTAAAGTAGTTCAACTATTGTGGAAGTCGGTGTGGCAATTCCTCAAGGATCTAGAACTAGAAATACCATTTGACCCAGCCATCCCATTCCTGAGTATATACCCAAAGGATTATAAATCATGCTGCTATAAAGACACATGCACACGTATGTTTATTGTGGCACTATTCACAATAGCAAAGACTTGGACCCAACTGAAATATCCAACAATGATAGACTGGATTAAGAAAATGTGGCACATATACACCATGGAGTACTATGCAGCCATAAAAAATGATGAGGTCATGTCCTTTGTAGGGACATGGATGAAGCTGGAAACCATCATTCTCAGCAAACTATTTCAAGGACAAAAAACCAAACACCGCTTGTTCTCACTCATAGGTGAGAATTGAACAATGAGGACACATGGACACAGGAAGGGGAACATCACACACTGGGGTCTGTTGTCGGGTGGGGGGGCAGGGATAGCATTAAGACATATACCTAATGTTAAATGACGAGTTATTGGGTGCAGCACACCAACATGGCATATGTATACATACGTAACAAACCTGCATATTGTGCACATGTACCCGAAAACTTAAAGTATATAAAAAAAAAACGTAACTGAGATGATGAATATGTTAATTTGCTTGACTATTGAAACTATTTTACTATGTATATGTGTATCAAAACAACTTAAATATGCAATAAAAATGAATGAATATGACATTAACTTCTCATGTGCTGTCACTTTGGATCTAATCTTGCTACGGAATAACAAAAGGTATAGAGATATAATAATCACTCACCATCCTCTAGGTGTTATGGAATATGTTGGGGGAGTGGTGATAGAAAAATGGGTAATTCACAATTATTAACCTCAGGTTGCTTGAAGTTGATCCTATGTGCCCTGTAGCTAAATTTTCATTAATTCATGGGATAATCCCAACTGATACAAACATTATCAAGTTGCCAGTCGTGCCAGCCTTGAAGTGTTGGTCAAACTTTTGATTCTTGGCTGTATTCATTTGCAGGCTCCAGTTTCTGTTTTGTTTTTTATGTAAGTAAGTATATGGACGTTGGCCTCTCATTCTTTAAATTACCTTCTGTTATAAGCTTCTGTGTCGCCATGTTTGCTTGGCTTACTTATGCCTCTAAGGTCTGCCATTGCTATTCTTTCTAGGCTTCTCTCATCAGCTCTTAAATTCTGGTGCTTCTCAGGAGCTGGCCCTCCATCCTCTGCTCTTATGATCTATAATCTCTTAAGAGTTATTTAATTTGCAGCCATGTCTCCAGAAACACCTGTCATTTTATTCCTCTTGAATCTGTACCTATGTTTTCAACATTCCTTTTCTGCTAGAGACACACATGGGCCTCCCATGGTACTCACGATCTCCACATGCTCGTTATGGAACTCTTCCTCTTCTCTTCTCCCATGATTCCTCTTCCAACTTACTCCTCTCCTGCTTTGCACAGGCAAGTTATGGGAATACGACACACCTGGTTATCAAAGCCAGACACTCCACCTTTTTTTTTTTATCTCCTGTCCATTCATCTCACCCCCTTCCTCCACTGTATCTGTTACATCGCCAAACCCACTTAATTTTACCTCTGATATAATTCTACTCTATCTAGCCTCATATTCCCTACCATAAACTTCTCTCACGTGGACTATATTATATTTTTTAAACTGGTCTTTTGCTCCTTTTCATTTTTATTCCTCTACAGTCCATCTTTTTGACATTGCTATGGCACTCAAATCTTCAGAATAAAACAAACTCTTTTCTGGAAATTTAGGCTCTTCAGGATTTAGAGACAGCAGCTATCATCCTTTGCTTGATATTCAGAATATCTGGGTAACTTTTTAAAAACACAGGCTCACAGGCCACTCATCTGAAATTCTGATTTAATTGGCCTGGAATAGGGTCTAGGCATAAGTAAGTATTTCTTAAACAAAAAACCAAGGGATGGAAATATGCAGTAAGGGTATATGTAACAAACCTGCATGTTCTTCACATGTATCCCAGAACTTAAAGCATTAAAAAAAGTTGTATTCATCGAAGAATAATTGTTCCCAGAGGCAGTGGGTAGGTGAGGAGTGAAGGAATGGGGAATTACTGGTCCAAAGTTACAAAGTTTCAGCTAGACAAGAGGAATAAATTTTGAGATCTACTGCAAAGCAGGATGACTGTAATCAATAATAATATGTTGTATATTTCAAAATAACTAAGAGTAGTTTCAAATGTATCACCACAAAAACATCAACGAAGTGAAGTGATGGATATGTTAATTAGCTCCATTTAATCACTCTAAATTGTAGACATATCAAAACATCACATTGTACTATATAAATATAATTATGAAAAAAAATCAGACCTGATGTTTGAAATGATAATTATTTTTATAACCTCATTTCAGATTTAACAATGTCATATTATATCTTAGTATGTATCCATATTACCCACATGGGAACTACATGTCTCTATAAAGTTACCCAGGTGTGATATCCAAGATATTCAGTCAAGAGGGAGTGTATAACTGTTACTTTTAGTCTTCATTCATGTTAGTACTGCCCAGCCACAGTTTGTACAATAGTTTTCCCACTTTACAATTTTAAAAACCTATCATTCTTGATTTTATTAACTTGCCATTCTATCAAATTTAAACATGCTTTTATTTTTTAAAAGACCATGTCCAAGTGGCAATTCTATCTGTATTTCCCTCAAAAAAGCATCAATTGAAGAAATCTGAGAAATTCAACCAGCTCTGAACTCATCACTATTCCAATGTCTGTTATTTATTTATTAATATTATTATTTTTTTGAGGTGGATTCTCACTTTGTTGTCCAGGCTGGAGTACAGTGGTGCGATATCAGCTCACTGCAACTTCTGCCTCCTGGGCTTAAGTGATTCTCCTGCCTTAGCTTCCTGAGTAGCTGGAATTCCAGGTGCCCCCAACCATGCCCAGCTAATTTTTGTACTTTTAGTAGAGACGGGATTTCACCGTGTTGGCCAGGCTGGTCTCGTACTCCTGAGCTCAGGTGATCCACCCTCATCAGCCTCCCAAAGTGCTGGGAGTAGAGGTGTGAGCCACTGGCCCAGCCCCAAGGCATTTTTTTAAACCAGGACTTCTGTATAATGAAACTTTTCTCGATATCTTTTTAACCACATCCTCTTACTTATTACATCCATTCCAACTACCTGTCTTCATCTCGTCACACTGAAGTACTCAAACTGTCCACAGGCTGCAGAATGAATTAACTAGGACTTTATATCATTTTTCAAATCATGGAATTACACAATCTTTTGAGTATGGAATTGGAAGGCCTTTATAGTTCATTCAGTAGAAAACTGGAACATTTTTGAAAGGTGATCTGCTTGACATCTTTCAAAGAGTACAAAACCTTGTGAAGTAGCAGATGCAATGATTGCCAATATACTTTATGAAATGAATTTCAGAGTTTGAGATTAAATTGGCTTTTCTGAAATATGTAAGTCTGGAAAAACACAACATTTCTAATCTTGCTTTGGAAAGCCTTTAAGTAAAAATCAATTTCTAATCTTCTTTGAAATAAACATGGAATATCCTAAGGTTTTATTCATGTTTCATGAATTTCGCACATTCATCACATTTTAAAGTTATTTTTGATGCTTTGCATTGTATTAAAATCTCTCTTGGAATGAGAGGCCTGAAAAACAATCGTAATATACTGTTGTTGTCTAACAATATATCAAGTTTTTAATGACTCTTACAATGCAATATTTTTATCATTCTTGTAGTTTATCCACACGTATTTAATATTACTAGCAGAAATTTAGATTTTAGTAAATTAATTCTGATCTTCGTAAAATAAAACTATATCTATATCTATTAATTCTTTAGTCCATGAATCCATCTAACAATTATTATTGAACAAGTTCTAGGAGATAAGTACTATATAGTGGCTAAGAATTCTGAAAAATCATCTTATACCTATTATACAGAAGCAGAGCAAGACAAATGAACCAAAACTTACATAACACTGTGAATGTGTTTCAAGTTTAAAGATCTTAAAAAATACCTTTCATAAAACTAAAGATAAAACTTGATACTTGTTTCTACTACATTTGGTTTTATATACTTAGGCATATTATTTTTGAGTCTGGTATTAAATAAGCCAACGTATGTTTGCAGTCTATATCTTTATTCGTGCCTTTGATTAAAATATTGAATAAGCAAGATCTAAAGAAAAGTAACATACTGAATATGCGACTAGAAACCTCTCTCCAAGTGACCAGGCTGGGCAAAATGCTGAAATCCCATCTCTACCAAAAAATAAGAGGTGGTGGTGCACCCCTGTAGCCCGAGACAGGAGGCTCACTCGAGCTCAGAAGGTAGGGGCTACAGTGAGCTATGACTGCCACTGCACTCAGCCTGACTGACAAAGTGAGACACTGTCTCACAAAAAAGGGAAGAAAACCTGTCTCTGAGATGAAAAAGGAGTAAGAGGGTATTTAAGGCACACGTCCCCAGTGAGGCAGTCTAAATCAATATGAGCTTGAAATCCTTCCTAAACAATATTTAGTTCACTTATATTGTTCTGTTCTACAAAATCAAAGTATTCCTCTTAGAAACAATATTTACCAAATTTTCCTTTAGTATACCAATTGTGGTACAATTATGCCACTTCTGTTTAATCCTGCCTAGTAGTCCATGTTATCTGGTATAGTGTTCAAATGTGCAGGCTTTGAGCCACACAATACGGGCACAAAAATTTCTTCTGCCACTTAAAATTGGGTGACTTACTTCACCTCTGCATGCCTCAGTATGACACTAGTTGCTACCTCCTATAGTTGTGAGGATAAAATGTGTGTATACAGGCAAAGCACTTAGTATTTAAATACAACTTAATTATAGTCATAATTATTACTATTACTATGATTATGGTTATTATTTGATTAGCTCCCTCGATGAAAACAAAGCATAGGGAGTTGAATTAGAAAAGATTAGAATGGTGTTTAAGTTGGGTCCTGTGAAGCAAAGAGAAGAGTCATGACAATTCCTTTGGCAAGAGAAGCCTCAAAATAGAATCTGGGTTTCAAAATCTTCCTCCAAAGTAGAGAGATATGAAAGCTGGAAATGACATAAAGCTGTTTAGGTAGTCAAGTGGATTTTCTTCTAAATCCATAGCTTTCTTCTAAATCTATAACAACCAGATGAATTAACCCTTTTCTTTGCTCAGGTACCTATTCTCAAAGTTAAGGCATTCTGGATGCAGATTCCTTTGAGTTTTGAGATGATCATGATGGTCTTCATGCAGTCTTTCCCCCAGGTTGACACGTGGTTATTTCACTTAAACAGATTAAAATCAATACCTGGAAATACAAAGAAATGTATTTTTTAATTTCTCAAAAACTAATATTCACCAGTATGGAATGAATAATTGCATGCCTAGTTCTCCGTGTACTTGCTCTTTTAAGTAATATAGCTTGGTTTGCTTTCTTTTTCTTTTCTATCTACAATCAAATTCAAACTGCTATCACTGGGTCATACATAATCAATCAAATAAACTAAAAAGCTACTGAAAGAATTTTCCATCACTAAGCTGCCTTTTGGCAGCTGTATAATTGGTCTGCTGTACTAGACAGTCAAGTGCATGCAAATGCGTTAGTGCTCATGACTTGCTTCCAGGCCAACCCCAGGCTCACACTGCCAATTTTTTTTGTCATTGTAGGTAGGTGACTTTATGTATTTTTGGATTTTTATTGTATAATAATAGGGACAAGAAAAATAAATGTTCACCTAGGCGTCAAAGATAATTGTTAAGCCACTATTTTAAGTGATAGTTAACTATGGGACTCTATTGTTTTGTGAGGAATATAGAAAAATGTTTTGAATAATTACTCTTTCTGGGACACTTTGAGGGGTCAAATGTATTCTGTTCTTAAGTATCAGTTAAAACGTCTTTTGCATTCTCTCTGATCTGAGTGTTTTGATGTTGTGTGCAATGAACCAAAACATTGCATTACAAAAAGAAATCTTTATACAGTTGACAACTTGTAGGTCTCTGAGGAATCTATTCAATTAGTGTCATGTCCTGGTTCCCTGTAGTATCAAAATTCACAGAGAATTGAAATGTCTTAGAAGTTGTGTCTAATAAACCAAGAAAAGCATCATGAAATTTTTTCCTTAAAATGAAAGATAGAAAAAAATGTGTTTCTGCATAACTCATGTAAAAACAGTAGCCTAGAATCTGGCACTTAGTTGTTCATCACTGAAATGTGTTATCTGGGTCTGCTAACTTGACGTTATATAGCTATAATTAAAATCAAACCTACCTTGACTTTGACTCATGCTGCCTATTTTTTTTCTCAATGGAATCTGAGAAAATCCTATTTCTTGGGGAGGAAAGGACATCAATTTGATATTATAGATTGGAATCCAGCATTGGGATCAGGTGGAATAGGATAGATGCTCAGTGTGGATGGGAATGAGTAGAATCTTTTGGGTGAATGTCAACTGCTATCCATGGAAGGCAAAGAAAATGAAGACTAGACCAGAAGCCATATTGAACTTTATAAAGGCCTTTTCTGCATATATTGAGATAATCATGTGGTTTTTGGGTTTAGTCCAGTTTATGTGGTGAATCACTTTTATTGATTTGTGTATGTTGAGCTAGACTTGCACCCTGGGGATGAAGCCTACTTGATCATGGTGGATAAGCTATTTGATGTGTGTCTGGATTTGGTTTGCCAGTATTTTGTTGAGGATTTTTGCATTGATGTTCATCAAGGATATTGGCCTGAAGTTTTCTTTTTCTGTTGTGTCTTTGCCAGGATTTGGTATCAGGATAATGGTGGCCTCATAGAATGAGTTAGGGAGGAGTCCCTCCTCCTCAGTTTCTTGGAATACTTTAAGTAGGAATTGTTCCAGCTCTTCTTTATACCTCTGGTAGAATTCAGCTGTGAATCCTTCTGGTCCTGATCTTTTTTTGGTTGGTAGGACTCTCAGTAAAGTAGGTATTAAAGGAATATACCTCAAAACAATAAGAGCCATACATGCAAACCCAGAGCCAATATCATATGGAATCGGCAATAACTGGAAGCATTACCCTTGAAAAACAGCACAAGACAAGGTTGTCCTCTCTCACTATCCCTATTCAGCATAGCATTGGAAGTCCTGGCCAGGGCAATCAGGCAAGAGAAAGAAATAAAGCATATTCAAATAGAAAGAGAAATCAAAAACTATCTTTGTTTTTAGACATGATCCTATATCTAGAAAACCCCATCATTTCTACCCAAAAGCCTCTTAAGCTGATAAGCAAATTCATCAAAGTCTCAGGATACAAAATCAATGTGCAAAAATTACCAGCATTTCTGTATGCTAACAACAGGCAAGCCGAGAGCCAAATCAGGAATGAACTCCCCTTCACAATTGCTACAAAATGAATAAAATAGCTAGGAGTACAGCTAACAAGGGAAGTGAAAGACATCTCCAAAGATAACTACAAACCACTGCTCAAAGTAGAGAAGACACAAACAAATGGAAAACATTCCACGCTCATGAATAGGAAGAATCAATATCATTAAAAAGGCCATACTGCCCAAAGCAATTTACAGATTCAATGCATCCTATTAAACTACCATAGATATTCTGTACATAATTAGAAAAAAAAACTATTTTAAAATTTATATGGACCCAAAACAGAGCCTGAATAGCCAAGGCAACCCTCAGCAAAAAGGACAAGGCCGAAAGTGATCACACTGCCCGATTTCAAACTATACAACAGGGCTACAGTAACCAAAACAGCATGGTACTGGTACAAGAACAGACAGATAGACCAATGGAACAGGATAGAGAACCCAGAAATAATGCTGCACACCTACAAAAATCTGATCTTTGACAAACCTGACAAAAACAAGCAATGGGGAAATGATTCCCTATTTAATAAATGATGCTGGGATAACTGGCTGGCATTAGTTGAAAAAACTGGAACTGGACCCCTTCTTTACACCATATACAAAATCAATTCAAGATGGAATAAGACTTAAATGTGAAATGCCAAACTATAAAAACCCTAGAAGAAAACCTAGGCAATATTATTCAGGACACAGACACTGACAAAGATTTCATGACCAAGATGCCAAAAGCAATTACAAAAAAAGCAAAAGTTGACAAATAGACCCCAATTAAACTAAAGCGTTTCTTCACAGCGCGTGCGCACGCACACACACACACACCCACACACACACGAAAAAACAACTATCAACAGAGTAAACAACCTACAGAAAGGGAGAAAATTTTTGCCATCAATCCGTCTAGCAAATGTCTAATATCCAGCATCTATAAAGAACTCAAACAAATTTACAAGAAAAGGCAAATAACCTCATTAAAAAGTGGGCAAAGGACATGAATAGACACTTCTCAAAAGAAGACATACATGTGGCCAAAAACATATGCAAAAAAACTCATCAGTCATCATTAGAGAAATGCAAATCAAAACCACAATGAGATACCATTTAACACCAGTCAGAATGGCAATTATTAAAAAGTCAAAAATAACAGATGCTAGTGAGGTTGTGGAGAAAAGGGAACTCTTTCACACTGTTGTTGGAAGTGTAAATTAATTCAACCATTGTGGATGACGGTGTGGCGATTATTCGAAGACATAAAGCCAAAAATACCATTCAACCTAGCAATCCCATTACTGAGTAATTCCCAAAGGAATATAAATTATTCTATTATAAAGATACATGCACAAGTATATCATTGCAGCACTATTCACAACAAAGACACAGAATTAACTTAAACACCCATCAGTGATAGACTGGATGAAGAAAATGTCACACATATACACCAAGAAATATTATGCAGCTGTAAAAACAAACCAGATCATGTCCTTTGTAAGGACGTGGATGAAGTTGGAGGCCATTATCCTTATCAAACTAATGCAGGAACAGAAAACCAAACACCGTATGTTCTCACTTATAAGTGGGAGCTAAATGATGAGAACACATGGACACATGGGGTGAGGAACAGCACACACTAGGATCTGCTGGTGGGGGGCAGGAGGAGGGAGAGCATCAGGAAAAATAGCTAATGCAAGCTGAGCTTAATACCTAGGTGATGGGATGATCTGTGCAGCAAATCCCCATGACACACATGTACCTATGTAATAAACCTGCACATCTGCACATGTACCCTTAAAATAAAAGTTGGAAATAAAAAAATCCATATAAAAAAAGAAAATGAAGAGTAGAGAAGTTGGCTCTACTACCAACATCAAATAATGAACAAAGTTCTATGAATGACATTAAAATCTTACCAAAAAAGTAGTTGGGGAGTTAAATATAGGCAGAAAATAAAGAGCAAGGAGCAAGTAGCAGGAGGAAGCAACCCAGGAATATTTTGTTTTTAGCTCCTCAAGCTCACTTTAGTTGGTTATTGTCACTATATTGTATAGCTTTTTGGTTATTGATTGTGTAATATTTGGTTGAAAGGTTTGGCATAAAGGTGCAGTTTTTACGTAGACAGCTTCCTTCCCAGGCTGCAATGACTGCACATCTGCTCCCACCTGCTTGATACTGGCCTCTGCTCTTGGAGAATATAGAGCGACGGATGGCTGCTTATGGCGCCATCGATGCCCCAATGGCTTGAATGATTTCTGACTCTACCTAGACCCACAGTCTGACTCCTTCAAATCTTTTGATTTTTTTTTCCTTTCTATGCCTATGTTCTTCTAGTTTTTCTTATTTACTGCCTATTAGATAGACTTCTTTGTCTCAACTTCCATTTCTGGCATGATGTCAATTCCTGGTTGCCTACTTGCCTTGTGTGCAGGTGTATCTTGATCTCTACTCTGTTATTGGTCCTGACTCTGCCCTATTCAAGTGGTCACAATTTATCAACAGCCTCACACTACACTCTTCATTCAGTTAATGGGCCCACTATTTGCCAAATTTTGTTTTTATCTTATAATCCTAGAAAGTAAATAATTAAACAGCAAGCATAAAATACATTTTCTCCTTTAATCAGAATTTGGTACCTGGAGACTATAATAATGACTGTCATCCTGGCAAGCAAATTGATGATTTTTGCTGGTGGGAGAGTTCTTATTTTGGAAATACTTTTGGCAAGAGATGCCTGATTTTCTAGCCTTGTCAATAGGAAACAGCCATGCATTTCAAAGATTTATGAGGCATGATTATCGGAAGACAAATGACTATATTTTATACCAAAAGTTGTTCCTCCTGTGTATGTGATGTGACTCCATATGTGTTCTGGAGAACTTCATATTTTAATCTGTGCCAGGTGTATCCTCACGGCGTAAGAAAAGGACTAGAGAGTTAAGTTCGTCGTCTTGGACCCATTTTTGTTTGTTCTTTGTCTCATGATTAATTGTTTCCTTTGAATAATTAGTAGAACTTACATTGGATAAGCTTTCTGATTCTCATGATACTGAATGCACAATCTAATCCTTTTTGCATTACTATTTACTCAATATCGTTTTGCTGTTATTAATCAATGTCCACAGTTCTAAGGCTGAAATCTACTAAAATCTCCAGGAGTAAGATCGTTTCATTATAAAGTCCTGTCATGAGAAAATAAATCATTGTGAATATATGAAAGAACTTATTTGAGCACTGCAAGGCAGATCATGGCTTTTACTTGAAGTTATTTATTTTTAATATATAACTTCTGTAATCTCTCTCAGAAATATTCATCAAGAAAAACTACCAATTATGTTAGTGCCATTTCTAAAAAGCTACCTTTTCTTTTTCTAGAAATATGGGAAAGTTGTAAAAAATTATATTTCCTCAAAATTTTAGGTAAATATAATTGCATAATACAACCTATGGCAAATATTTAAATCTTTCTTAATCCAAAGGAAAATAAATTGGCTTTGTCTAATAATTACTAAATATCTACTAAATACTAAGACATGTGCTATGATTAACATGTGTTAATTAAATCTCATATGCCCCACCATTTTTTTCAGGTAGCAATTATTATTTATAGGTGAGAAAACAGATTTGAGAAGTTAAGGAGTAGGTAGTCCCTGGATTATATTCACAAAATGACAGAGGACAAGTTAAATCAGAGCTAGTTTAATGAATGCCCATCCTGTCTTTCCTACAGCATGCTATGTAATGTAACACTGATCTAAGCACACATTAGCATACGGTAAATTGGGAAAAGAGTTGCTCTGGATTCTGTACAATTATTAGAACATTTAATAATAATTTTATAGGAACTATTGATTTTTAGTTTAAAATTCAAAACAATTGATAGCAATTCATCTTTTAATATTTTAAATACATTTAGTTATATCTCTGTTTGTAACTGAATCAAACATTGTCAAATTAATTCCAACAAAACTACATTATTTATCATTTGATATAAATTATTAATTGTAATTTATTGATTGTGTGGTTATGCATGTATTGGATTTGTCTTATAATTGCATAAGAACTGTAAACATGAAAAGTTTGATAGAGATTTATGAAAGAGTTTAAATCAACAGTAGGAGCTGAGACTTTTTTTTTTGAAAAGGTGAATACCTTGGACATTTTCAGAAACAGAGACTAAAATTCCTTGTGCTTTGACAATTATGGTGGCCAAAGCTAAGAGATTACAGTTTGGCAGGGAACAGAATGCTCATGCATTTTGGATCTCATGGTGGTTGTTTCTCAATGCAAATCAACAATCTTTTAATTAAGTTATCTTTCCCAAATTTGTATATATTTTCAGTAGTGCCAGTTTCTTAGAGCCTGATTAGTTCTGGGCCCTCGTTTAAAAAGTGAAAGATGAGATAATAGAAAATAATCCCCAAATATTGTTGTTACTAGCCCACCTTCAACTCCATATTAAATTTTATACAAAAAGCTAAAAATTTCTAGGTTTTTAAAATGAGAAATTGAGGCACAAAATGCTTACTTCATCAAAATGGGGACATATATCATACATGAATGGGGAAAGATGGAAGGGAGACAGGAAGCACAGGTAGAAAGAGAAATGCATCCTACAATTTGACTTGAATTTAGGCATTGGGATAAGGATGTTTAGGCATTCGAGTTAAACAGTCAGCTACCTGCTTTCAGTATTTCTTCCAAGTCTGGTTTTGCTTTACGTGGATATTTGTTTTTCTAATAGAATGAATTAGTTTGAGAGAAACTACCACCGCTCAAAATTGAGGTATCATTTTAGCTATCATTAACAGCTAAGAAAGTAGTGGTATTCTAAAATTCCTGCATTTTTAACTCAATGTAATATCATGATGTTTCAGAGAGGTGGGTACTGGGATTATGCCCATTTTACTGATGGAGAAGTAGAGAAATAGAAAGATGATGTAATTTAAACAGACTGTAGGGATAAATTCAAACCAGTGTGCAGCTCCTCAGTCACTATATTGTATAGCCTTTTCCTGACCTGGCAAATCACTTTTGGCAGTCAATGGTTTGGCTTTTGTTTTGTTTTGTTTTTGAGACAGTCTCGCTCTGTCGCCCAGACTGGAGTGCAGGGGCGCGATCTGGGCTCACTGCAAGCTCTGCCTCCCGGGTTCCCGCCATTCTCCTGCCTCAGCCTCCTGAGTAGCTGGAGCTACAGGCGCCGCCACCGCGCCTGGCTAGTTTTTTGTATTTTTTTTTTAGTAGAAACGGGGTTTCACCGTGTTGGCCAGGATGGTCTCGATCTCCTGACTTCTTGATCGGCCCAGCTCAGCCTCCCAAAGTGCTGGAATTAATGGTTTGGCTATTTGAAAGCCTCACTAGCGAACATATTTATGGACGATGTAGTTTAAGACATGGAATCTACAATGGTTGCTATTAAAGAGTATTGATTGTCTGTTGGGCGTGTCACAGCTAACTGCTATTCAGTAACTAAAGCTGGTATGTGATGCCAAGGATTGAGCACAGAATGCATGCCTGCTGGTCACTGTGATCTCTTTATAATACTATTCTAAGGACTGTGCATCACTATTTCATAATCTATAGGCTCAATATTTGATGAGATATTGTATCTCTATTGAACTTATTTTGCAATTAAAATTTTTTAAATAAATGGGTTATTATTTTAAGGTTTATGCCATATAGGTTGAAAATGTTACAGTAATCCTCATGATTTTATGAGTAAAACTGAGGACTGTTTAAAGTGGAATGACTGGGAATATGTACACACTGAGGCAGCCTTACGCTCAATATCTCACAAATCAGTTGGTAGAATTAACTTTTAACATGGTTAAAGTTTTGACTAAACCTACATCCTTATTATGATTAAAAATGGGCTACGTATGAAGTGCAGTTTATGTAAAGAAATCTAATCATATTTTATTTTCCTCATAGGAATATTTTATTTTACTTTGATTTGATTTCTATTTATAATTGATTTGTATCAAATAGTGCTGCTTAAAATGATTATCATATTAATTAATATAAATAAAGTATCCCAATCATAAATTAATTCTATTTTCCTTTGGTAGATATTTCAAAGCATTTTGTCATTATTTATGACAGATACACAGATGTACATACACCTTCTTAATCTGTTAATTTTCCTTGTGGAGCCATCAGATTAAGCTTCTTTCTACTGAATTTCTAATTTGTGGTAGGTAGCCAGATGTAACTCTTTCAGTTGATTTAGTAGCAGGAGATAGATTCACCCACACTCCTTCTGCTAACGTTATGGTGGTATAGTGAGAAGAGAGCTTACAAAAAGAAGCATGCATAGTATTATGATCAGATACCTGAAAAATATTATAATGCCAGTGAAAAACTCAATGACGCTTCAGTATCCTTATATTCGTTTCCAAATTCAAGTACCTTTTATTCCTTCACACAAGTGTCATATCACAGCTATGCTTTCACAAAACCAATAGCTGGCAAACATCTACCTCTGTGAGTAAACTGAGTAGTTCCATCTATAATCAGTTATTTCTATATCAGCTGCTTGGTTGTTAAAATTATTTAGCTGTTGTTGAAAGATTATAATCCTTGTTCCGTTAGATAAGTTGATACATATGTAAAATATTTTGACCAGTGCCAGGATATAGTAAGCAATATAGAATGTGATGTGTTATATTTTTTTCTCAAATTAAAGCTTGGCTGTTTTGGTAGATTTTAAGATGAGACAATACATCTAACTTTCTAGATTTAAAATATCATACACACACTAACACATATTATTTAAAATATATCTTTTAATTTCATCCAGCAACCCTAATAGTGGGTATATCCCCAAAGGAAAAGAAATCATTATACCAAAAATACACCTGTATTTGTATGTTTATTGTAGCACTTTGCACAATAGCAAAGATATAAAATCAACCTGTATCCATTAATGGATGAATGGATAAAGAAAATGTGGTATACTTACACAATGAAATATTACTTCTATTAGTCCATTTTCACACCGCTGATAAAGACATAACTGAGACTGGGCAATTTACAAGAGAAAGAGTTTTATTGGACTTACAGTTCCATAAGGCTGAAGAGGCCTCACAATTATAGCGGAAGGTGAAAGGCGCATCTTACATGGTTACAGATAAGAGAGATTTTATATGGAAACTCCCCTTTTTAAAACCATCAGATCTCATGAGATTTATTAGTGATTATGAGAACAGCATGGGAAAGACCCGCCCCCATGATTCAATTACCTCCTACCGGGTCCCTCCTACGACACATGGGAACTCAAGATGAGATTTGTGTGGGGGCACAGCCAAACCATTTAATTCTGCCCCAACCCCTTCCAAATCTCATGTCGTCACGTTTCAAAACGAATCATGCGCTCTCAAAAATCCCCCAAAGTCTCAACTCATTTCAGCACCAACTCAAAAGCCCACAGTCCAAAGTGTCATTCAAGACAAGGCAAGTCCCTTCTGCCTAAGAGCCTGTAAAGTCAAAAGCAAGTTTGTTACTTCCTAAATATAATGTGGGTATGGGTATTGGGTAAATATAGCTATACCAAATGGGAAAAATTGGCCAAAACAAAGGGGCTATAGGCCCTGAGCAAGTCCAAAATCCAGCAGGGCAGTCAAGTCTTAATAGCTCCAAAATGATCTCTTTTGACTCCATGTCTCAATTCGAGGTCATGCCAATGCAAGGGATGGGTTTCTGTGGTCTTGGGCAGCTCTGCCCCTGTGGCTTTGCAGGGCATAGCCCCCCTCCTGGCTGCTTTCATGGGCTGGCATTGAGCATCTGTGGCTTTTCCAGGTGCATGGTGTAAGCTCTCAGAGGATCTACCATTCTGGGGTCTGGAAGATGCGGGCCCTCTTCTCACAGCTCCACTAGGTGGTGCCCAGTAGGGACTCTCTGTGGGGGATTAGACCCCACATTTCCCTTCTGCACTGCCCTAGCAGACATTCTCCATGAGGGCCCCGCCCCTGCAGAAAACTTCTACCTGGGCATTCAGGCATTTCTATATATCCTCTGAAACCTAGCAGAGGTTCCCAAACCTCAATTCTTGCCTTCTGTGCACCTGCAGGCTCAACACCATGTGGAAGCTGCCAAGGCTTGGGGCTTCCACCCTCTGAAGCCACAGCCCAAGCTGTACCTTGGCCTTCTTAGTCACAGCTGGAGTGGCTAGGACACAGGGCACCAAGTCCCTAGACTGCACACAGCAGAGGGTCCCTGGGCCCAGCCCACGAAGCCATATTTTCCTCCTAAACCTCAGGGCCTGTGATGGGAGGTGCTGCTGCAAAAGTCTCTGACATGCCCTGGAGACATTTTACCCACTGTCTTGGTGGTTAACATTCAGCTCCTCTTTACTTATGCAAATTTCTGCAACTGGCTTGAATTTCTCCTCAGAAAATGAGATTTTCTTTTGTATTGCATTGTCAAGCTGCAAATTTTCCAAACTTTTATGCTCTGTTTCCCTTTTAAAACTGAATGCTTTTAACAGCACCCAAGTCACCAAGCAGCACCTCTTTGCTGCTTAGAAGTTTTTTCAGACAGATACCCTAAATCATTGCTCTCTAGTTCAAAATTCTACAAATCTCTAGGGCAGGGGCAAAATGACTCCAGTCTCTTTATTAAAACATAACAGGGGCCACCTTTGCTCCAGTTCCCAAGAAGTTTCTCATCTCCATCTGAGACCACCTCAACCTGGATTTCATTGTCCATATCATTATTAGCATTTTGGTCAAAGCCATTCAACAAATCTCTAGGGAGTTCTGAACTTTCCCACATTTTCCTGTCTTTCCCTCAGCCTTCCAAACTGTTCCAACCTCTGACTGTTACCCAGTTCCAAAGTTGCTTCCACATTTTTGGCTATCTTTTCAGGAGAGCCCCACTCTACTAGTACCAATTTACTGTATTAGTCTGTTTTCATGCTGCTGAAAGACATACCTGAGACTGGGCAATTTACTAAAGAAAGAGATTTATTGGACTTACAGTTCTACATGGCTGGAGAGGCCTCACAATTATAGGTGAAGGTGAAAGGCACGTCTCACATGGTGGCAGAAAAGAGAAGAGAGCTTGTGCAGGGAAACTCCCCTTTTTAAAACCATCAGATCTCATGAGGCTTATTAGTGATCATGAGAACAGTATGGGAAAGACCTGTCCCCATGATTCAATTACCTCCTACAGGGTGTCTCCCACAACATATGGGAATTCAAGATGAGATTTGGGTTAGGACACAGCCAAACCATGTTATTACTCAATGATAAAACATGGAATCATGTCTTTTGTAGCAACATGGATTGAATTGGAGGCCATTATCTTAAGTGAAAGAAGTCAGAAACAGAGACAAATACCACATGTTCTCAGTTATAAATGAGAGCCAAATAATGTGTCCACATGAACATAGAGTGTGGAATAATAGACATTGGAGACTCAGGTGGGTGAAGTGGTGCTAGAAGCCAATGATGAGAAATTACTTACACAACCTACATTACTCAAGTGCTGAATACCCTAATAGCCCTGATGTCACACTGTGCAATATATCCCTGTAACAAAATTATACAAGTATTTCATACATTTATAGAAATGAAAAAGTAACAAAAGTAATATACATGAATTTATTTTGGATTTCAATGATTGTTTTCATTCATTTTTAAAACACTGCTTCTTAGGAAAATATGATTATGAATTTATTCCTTATGCCAGAAATAACTAACTCATGGGTATCATCTTACATAAATTTCATAAAACATAATTGTCTACTTTAAGTATAGCTACTTTTCTTACACATACAGTACACTTTGTGAGGGTGTTTGCCTTGTGAACCTATGAAGTAATTCTGAAAACTTTGTATAATTAAAACTTTCTAGATGCCTACTTTAAAAAGAATACTATAAATATTTTATATAACATTTCCCCCTTTCTAGCAATAAATTTCACACACAGAGATATGATTGGAAGAATGCATGGGTAAGCATGAGCATTGGGACTGTACACACTGTAATGGATACGTAGGGATTTATAAATAACCATGTGGGAGCTCTGAATAGAGATGAATTGAAAAAAAATCCTGCTTTGTGCTAGCCAACATGAACTACGGCCCAAACAACTAAAAGAAAGACTATATTTATAGTTTGCTGACCCCAAACTGATATATAACAGAAAATTACTGCTAAACATGATGTCAGCAGAAGCTACCTCTAATTATTTTCCATTGCTTTTTGCTGAAAAATGTCTGTTCTCTCAGATTAAAAACATAACCCTCAAAATTGTTTTAAAAATCCAGTCCCAATAAATTTTGATTATTACCTGCTAAAGTTTATTTAACTGTTAAGATAAACAAAAAGAGAACTCTAACATGGCATTTCATCGCTCATCTTTATTTTTAAAATGGTTATCTTGCAGTCATCCAATATTTTTTATCATTATTATACTTTAAGTTTTAGGGTACATGTGCACAATGTGCAGGTTTGTTACATATGCATCCATGTGCCATGTTGGTGTGCTGCACCCATTAACTCGTCATTTAGCATTAGGTATATCTTCTAATGCTGTCGCTCCCCACTCCCCCCACCCCACAACAGTCCCTGGAGTGTGATGTTCCCCTTCCTGTGTCCATGCGTTCTCATTGTTCAACTCCCACCTAGGAGTGAGAACATGCAGTGTTTGGTTTTTTGTCCTTGCGATAGTTTACTGAGAATGATGGTTTCCAGTTTCATCCATGTCCCTACAAAGGACATGAACTCATCATTTTTTATGGCTGCATAGTATTCCATGGTGTATATGTGCCACATTTTCTTAATCCAGTCTATCTTTGTTGGACATTTGGGTTGGTTCCAACTCTTTGCTATTGTGAAAAGTGCCGCAATAAATATATGTGTGCATATGTCTTTATAGCAGCATGATTTATAGACCTTTGGGTATATACCCAGTAATGGGATGGCTGGGTCAAATGGTATTTCTAGTTCTAGATCCCTGAGGAATCACCACAATGACTTCCACAATGGTTGAACTAGTTGACAGTCCCACCAACAGTGTAAAGGTGTTCCTATTTCTCCACATCCTCTCCAGCACCTGTTGTTTCCTGACATTTTAATGATGGCCATTCTAACTGGTGTGAGATGGTATCTCATTGCGGTTTTGATTTGCATTTCTCTGATGGCCAGTAATGATGAACATTTTTTCATGTGTTTTTTGGCTGCATAAATGTCTTCTTTTGAGAAGTGTCTGTTCATGTCCTTTGCCCACTTTTTGATGGGGTTGTTTGTCTTTCTCTTGTAAATTTGTTTGAGTTCATTGTAGATTCCGGATATTAGCCTTTTGTCAGATGAGTAGGTTGTGAAAATTTTCTCCCATTCTGTAGGTTGCCTGTTCACTCTGATGGTAGTTTCTTTTGCTGTGCAAAAGCTCTTTAGTTTAATTAGATCTCATTTGTCAACTTTGGCTTTTGTTGCCATTGCTTTTGGTGTTTTAGACATGAATTCCTTGCTCATGCCTATGTCCTGAATGGTATTGCCTAGGTTTTCTTCTAGGGTTTTTATGGTTTTAGGTCTAACATGTAAGTCTTTAATCCATCTTGAATTAATTTTTGTATAAGGTGTAAGGAAGGGGTCCAGTTTCAGCTTTCTACATATGGCTAGCCAGTTTTCCCAGCACCATTTATTAAATAGGGAATCCTTTCCCCATTTCTTGTTTTTGTCAGGTTTGCCAAAGATCAGATGGTTGTAGATATGTGGCATTATTTCTGAGGGCTCTGTTCTGATCCATTGATCTATGTCTCTGTTGTGGTACCAGTACCATGCTGTTTTGGTTACTGTAGCCTTGTAGTATAGTTTGAAGTCAGGTAGCATGATGCCTCCAGCTTTGTTCTTTTGGCTTAGGATTGACTTGGTGATGCGGGCTCTTTTTTGGTTCCATATGAGCTTTAAAGTAGTTTTTTCCAATTCTGTGAAGAAAGTCATTGGTAGCTTCATGGGGATGGCATTGAATCTATAAATTACCTTGGGCAGTATGGCCATTTTCACGATATTGATTCTTCCAACCCATGAACATGGAGTGTTCTTCCGTTTGTTTGTATCCTCTTTTATTTCATTGAGCAGTGGTTTGTAGTTCTCCTTGAAGAGGTCCTTCACATCCGTTGTAAGTTGGATTCCTAGGTATTGGATTCTCTTTGAAGCAATTGTGAATGGGAGTTCACTCATGATTTGGCTCTCTGTCTGTGATTGGTGTACAAGAATGCTTGTGATTTTTGTACATTGATTTTGTATCCTGAGACTTTGCTGAAGTTGCTTATTAGCTTAAGGAGATTTTGGGCTGAGACAATGGGGTTTTCTAGATATACAATCATGTCATCTGCAAACAGGGACAATTTGACTTCCTCTTTTCCGAATTGAGTGCTCTTTATTTCCTTCTCCTGCCTGATTGCCCTGGCCAGAACTTCCAGCACTATGTTGAATAGGAGCGGTGAGAGAGGGCATCCCTGTCTTGTGCCAGTTTTCAAAGGGAATGCTTCCAGTTTTTGCCTATTCAGTATGATATTGGCTGTGGGTTTGTCATTGATAGCTCTTATTATTTTAAGATAAGTCCCATCAATACCTAATTTATTGAGAGTTTTTAGCATGAAGTGTTGTTGAATTTTGTCAAAGGCCTTTTCTGCATCTATTGAGATAATCATGTGGTTTTTGTCTTTGGTTCTGTTTATGCTGGATTACATTTATTGATTTGCATATGTTGAACCAGCCTTGCATCCCAGGAATGAAGCCCACTTGATCATGGTGGATAAGCTTTTTGATGTGCTGCTGGATTTGGTTTGCCAGTATTTTATTGAGGATATTTGCATCAATGTTCATCAAGGATATTGGTCTGAAATTCTCTTTTTTGGTTGTGTCTCTGCCAGACTTTGGTATCAGGACGATGCTGGCCTCATAAAATGAGTTAGGGAGGATTCCCTCTTCTTCTATCGATTGGAATATTTTCAGAAGGAATGGTTTCAGTTCCTTCTTGTACCTCTGGTAGAATTCGGCTGTGAATCCATCAGGTCCTGGACTCTTTTTGGTTGGTAAGCTATTGATTATTGTCGCAATTTCAGAGCCTGTCATTGGTCTATTCAGAGATTCAACTTCTTTCTGTTTTAGTCTTGGGAGAGTGTATTTGTCAAGGAATTTATCCACTTCTTCTAGATTTTCTAGTTTATTTGCATAGAGGTGTTTGTAGTATTCTCTGATGGTAGATTGTATTTCTGTGGAATCGGTGGTGATATCCCCTTTTTCATTTTTATTGTGTCTATTTGATTCTTCTCTCTTTTCTTCTTTATTATTCTTGCTAGCAGTCTGTCAATTTTGTTGATGTTTTCAAAAAACCAGCTCCTGGATTCATTAATTTTTTGAAGTGTTTTTTGTGTCTCAATTTCCTTCAGTTCTGCTCTGATTTTAGTTGGCCTTCTGTTAGCTTTTAAGTGTGTTTGCTCTTGCTTTTCTAGTTCTTCTAATTGTGATGTTAGGGTGTCGATTTTGGATATTTTCCTGCTTTCTCTTGTGGGCATTTAGTGCTATAAATTTCCCTCTACATGCTGCTTTGAATGTGTCCCAGAGATTCTGGTATGTTGTGTCTTTGTTCTCATTGGTTTCAAAGAACATCTTTATTTCTCCCTTCATTTCATTATGTACCCAGTAGTCATTCAGGAGCAGGTTGTTCAGTTTCCATGTAGTTGAGCGGTTTTGAGTGAGTTTCTTAATCCTGAGTTCTAGTTTGATTGCACTGTGGTCTGAGAGACAGTTTGTTATAATTTCTGTTCTTCTACATTTGCTGAGGAGTGCTTTACTTCCAACTATGTGGTCAATTTTGGAATAGGTGTGTTGTGGTGCTTGAAAAAATGTATATTCTGTTGATTTGGGGTGGAGAGTTCTGTAGATGTCTATTAGGTCTACTTGGTGCAGAGCTGAGTTCAATTCTTCATATCCTTGTTAACTTTCTGTCTCATTGTTCTGTCTAATGTTGACAGTGGGGTGTTAAAATCTCCCATTATTATTGTGTGGGAGTCTAAGTCTCTTTGTAGGTCACTCAAGACTTGCTTTATGAATCTGGGTGCTCCTGTGTTGGGTGCATATATATTTAGGATAGTTAGCTCTTTTTGTTGAATTGATCCCTTTACCATTATGTAATGGCCTTCTTTGTCTCTTTTGATCTTTGTTGGTTAAAAGTCTATTTTATCAGAGACTAGGATTGCAACCCCTGCCTTTTTTTGTTTTCCATTTGCTTCATAGATCTTCCTCCATCCCTTTATTTTGAGATTATGTGTGTCTCTGCACATGGGATGGGTTTCCTGAATACAGCACACTGATGGGTCTTGATTCCTTATCCAGTTTGCCAGTCTGTGTCTTTTAATTGGAGCATTTAGCCCATTTACATTTAACGTTAATATTGTTATGTGTGAATTTGATCCTGTCATTATGATGTTAGCTGGTTATTTTGCTCGTTAGTTGATGCAGTTTCTTCCTAGCCTCAATGGTCTTTACAATTTGGCATGTTTTTGCAGTGGCTGGTACCGGTTTTTCCTTTCCATGTGTAGTGCTTCCTTCAGAAGCTCTTTTAGGGCAGGGCTGGTGGTGACAAAATCTCTCAGCATTTGCTTGTCTGTAAAGGATTTTATTTCTCCTTCACTTTTGAAGCTTAGTTTGGCTGGATATGAAATTCTGGGTTGAAAATTCTTTTCTTTAAGAATGTTGACTATCGGCCCCCACTCTCTTCTGGCTTGTAGAGTTTCTGCTGAGAGATCAGCTATTAGTCTGATGGGCTTCCATTTGTGGGTAACCCGACCTTCCTCTCTGGCTGCCCTTAACATTTTTTCCTTCATTTCAACTTTGGTGAATCTGACAAATATGTGTCTTGGAGTTGCTCTTCTCGAGGAGTATCTTTGTGGTGTTCTCTGTATTTCCCGAATGTGAATGTTTGCCTGCCTTACTAGATTGGGGAAGTTCTCCTGGATAATATCTTGAAGAGTGCTTTCCAACTTGGTTCCATTCTCCCCATCACTTTCAGGTACACCCGTCAGAACTAGGCTTGGTCTTTCCACATAGTCCCATATTTCTTGGAGGCTTTGTTCATTTCTTTTTATTCTTTTTTCTCTAAACTTCCCTTCTTGCTTTATTTCATTCATTTCATCTTCCATCACTGATACCCTTTCTTCCAGTTGATTGCATTGGCTACTGAGGCTTCTGTATTCTTCACGTAGTTCTCAAAACTTGGCTTTCAGCTCCATCAGCTCCTTTAAGCACTTCTCTGCATTGGTCATTTTAGTTTTACATTCATCTAATTTTTTTTCAAAGTTTTTAACTTCTTTGCCATTGGTTTGAATTTCCTCCCATAGCTCGGGGTAGCTTGATCGTCTGAAGCCTTCTTCTCTCAACTCGTCAAAGTCATTCTCCGTCCAGCTTTGTTCCATTGCTGGTGAGGAACTGCATTCCTTTGGAGTAGGAGAGGTGCTCTGCTTTTTAGAGTTTCCAGTTTTTCTGCTCTGTTTCCCCCCCATCTTTGTAGGTTTTTCTACTTTTGGTCTTTGATGATGGTGATGTACAGATGGGTTTTTGGTGTGGGTGTCCTTTCTGTTTGTTGGTTTTCCTTCTAACAGACAGGACCCTCAGCTGCAGGTCTGTTGGAGTTTGCTAGAGGTCCACTCCAGACCCTGTTTGCCTGGGTATCAGCAGCAGTGGCTGCAGAACAGTGGATTTTCGTGAACCGCAAATTCAGCTGTCTGATCATTCCTCTGGAAGTTTTGTCTCAGAGGAGTACCCGGCTGAGTGAGGTGTCAGTCTGTCCCTACTAGGGGGTGCCTCCCAGTTAGGCTGCTCAGGGTTCAGGGTCCCACTTTAGGACGCAGTCTGCCTGTTCTCAGATCTCCAGCTGCATACTGGGAGAACCACTACTCTCTTCAAATCTGTCAGACAGGGACATTTAAGTCTGCGGAGGTTCCTGCTGACTTTTGGTTTGTCTGTGCCCTGCCCCCAGAGGTGGAGCCTACAGAGGCAGGCAGGCCTCCTTGAGCTGTAGTGAACTCCACCCAGTTCGAGCTTCCTGGCTTTGTTTACCTAAGCAAGCCTGGGCAATGGAGGGCACCCCTCCCCCAGCCTTGCTGCTGCCTTGCAGTTTGATCTAAGACTGCTGTGTTAGCAATCAGCGAGACTCCGTGGGCATAGGACCCTCTGAGCCAGGTGCGGGACACAATCTCCTGGTGTGCCGTTTTCCAAGCCCATTGGAAAAGCGTAGTATTAGGGTGGGAGTGGCCCAATTTTCCAGGTGCCATCTGTCACCCCTTTCTTTGACTAGGAAAGGGAACTCTCTGACCCCTTGCACTTTCCGAGTGAGGCAATGCCTCGCCCTGCTTCAGCTTGTGCACGGTGTGCTGCACCAACTATCCTGCACCCACTGTTGGCACTCCCTAGTGAGATGAACCCGGTACCTCAGATGGAAATGCAGAAATACCCGTCTTCTGCATCACTCACACTGGGAGCTGTAGACAAGAGCTGTTCCTATTTGGCCATCTTGGCTCCAGCCAGCTTTTAATGAAGTAAGTTTAGGATACTCTTGTTTATTGTTTATCTAGGCTATGCTTTTAAGGTAAATGACTCATTTGTCATTTGAGACCATTTTTAGGCAAGCTAGATTTCAATAATAACAAAAAGCCATTATAGCTAAATTTATTTTTAATTTTTATTCCTAGTATGCATCATGATGCATGAACTAACCAGATTAATTATCATAGTACAGTGTAGAATTTGTCCTTAATGGGTAGACTTCTATAGGCCCAGAAGTAGATTGGTTCTATGATCTAAAAAAATCTATATGTGAAGAAAAATGCATGAAGGCATTTGCATACTCAACTCAGTCAGCTTTTTATCTTAAGTCAGTAAGGATCTACCACTTGGGATGGAATTTGTTTACCTTAGGGAAACATCTCATGAGTAAATAGTGATTATAAAGTATCATTTAATATGTCATCAATAAAGAGATCTCCCCCAGAGTCCCCAGGTAACATGTAACATAAAAAGCAATCAATGAGATGTAAACTTATTTGTAAATTTGGAAAATTGACATCTGCTCTGTAACTGGGTTAAAATGAATCAGGGAATAATGTCATTGAGTAAAAGGAGAAAGAAATTAGTACAGATGTTAGTACCAACACTGACAGTTAAGCCTACAATTCAGAGGGATCTAGCTGACAACTTTCTAGCTGTGTGACACTGGTCAAGTTTCTAAACCTCTCTGAGCTCAACTCCTCTTAGATATAAAACTTAGCTAATAAAATTCTTCTCATTGTGTTGCTACAAGACATAAATGAGGAGTACTTAGATAAGTCTTGGTACACAGTTTGTACTCAATAAATCGAAGTTGTAATTACTCTTGTAATTGTTATTAGTATAACATATTAGAGTTGGACATTTTGAAAAAATGAACATTGAACTTTTTTTCACTGTACCTCTAATGATATTCACCATTTCTGACAATGGATAAGTAATTTCAAAGATGAATTTTACAAACTTTTTTTGTGTATGGAGAGTGACTATTCTTTACCTACTTTAAAAAAATCTTATTATTTTACTCTCAGTGGCACTGTTGTCATAGCTTCTTGGATCTCTCTGTTTCCCCTTTTAACCTGTTTGTTCTCTAAAGCGACGGCTTTTTAAAAATTCTTCAATGGCATTCATTACTATGAGGGTAAAGGCAACTCTGTTTATCACAGTGACAAGGCATCCCAGCCTGACAGCTTACTTGGTCCCTTCCCCAGGACCATGCACTTCCTCTGTCTGGAAATCTCTTCCCTCCCACAAACTTTAATCTGAAACCCTAAGGACCACTGTACATGGCTGTGTGCTAAGTGTAACTTCAGTATCTTTCAGATCTTCTCCCAAAATCTATATTCTGAAAATTTTATTCGGAAGTATTTATTCGCTGATATTTTTGACAGGAAAGAATTAAAGCCCTCAAACTGTCTTTTCAAGATCACATATTTGCTCACATAGGACGCTAGGATTTTCAATTCTTCAGAGTCAACATCCATTCCACTCCATCATTTTAGGCAAACTTTAGTTCCTTTTACGCCATATGTCAGAAAGTAAATTTCTATAATCAGTCCCCATATGCTATCAATGACTTTAACAAGTTTTATTTCAGACTTTTATTTCTACTTCTGTACACCTGATTATAATTTATATTCTCCACTCCAGGTCTAACCCAGGAACCATTTAATCAATTCCCTCCCCACATCCCAAATTTACATCAGTGCCTACCACATCATGCTTCTGGAATAATCTTCCTAGCTTCCAGATCTAATATTGTCTCTCTCTTACTCTTAAAAAATTTAAAGTTTTTTCAAGAAGTACAACATTAGCTTCTATCTACAGTTTTAGGTGTAACTAGATAACTCGCTGTATCTCCACTCTCTCCCGCCTGACTGCACTAAAGGGCAGGAATTGTATATTGCTCAGTTTTGAACGAACCCACCCCCCTGTAAGTATACACTGAACCAGCCAGCCTCTAGTAACGTGGCACCTACTGAATATTGCTGTTGATAAACTTCATGATCACATAGCACTGTGACATAAACCACGTTGCTATAGTCAAATTCTAAGGATAAATTTAATGCATATTTAAAAATGGTTCTTTTGTAGGATGTTAGCCTTTAGAAAAAGATATGTATAATCTTAATTCTCATATGAGCTGTAACTCACACTTTTCAAATAAGCAAACTCAGAATTGTGAACAAAAGAGAAGAAACAGCCTGAACAGGAGCAATTCCTGTGTCCTTTGTCTGAGAAAACCTAGGGAATAAAGCATTAGATAAAATGCCATTTTCAAACAGCAGGTTGAGTCAGAATAAATGAATAATTTAAGGAAACTTATTTTCTGTCTTTAATATCTTTAGTAAAGCATTAAGGTCTAGGCTCCCCTCCCCACTCTCCACTGCTGTCCCCACTCACCTTCAACAACAATGGTCAACATCAAAGTGACTTGCTGCTGGGCATTTCAGCATATTAATATGACATTCTAATTAATCCAAACAAGAAGTCTGGTTGCTTTCAGAAGCTAATGATCAGAGGAAAGCCAAGATTAGTCATGTCAGGTTAAAAAAGTTCATCAGTCTCATCCTTTCTTACATTACCAAATTGTCAGAAAGTGACAGTCCTTGAAAAAGACGACAGCTGTTTACCACTGTTTCAGATAGAATCAAAACAAATCCAAACAGCACAAAACAGATAAAGGGAGATGAAGAAATAGAGCAAGAGTAAAAAAACGAGAAGAAAGGGATTACTTGGCTACTACTTTCTATCCTGTAGTAGCAGCTTTCCATTCCAAGTAGAAAAGTCTAAGACATGCAGAAGTTTTCTTCAGCAGTTGGTGACACTTGCACCATATGCTCATCTTTCGAGCCTTTTCCTATCACTGGGGTGTAGGACGGAACTAGCCAATCACACCAAATGTGCCTTTCAGAAGGAAGTCAACTAGTTCGCCATGATACAAGCATAACATAATTAAAAGATGATGAGATAGATATAAGTAATTTTAAAATTATACTTAAAACTGTATAGCAAGATTTTATTCAATGATACTTTTGGTAAATATTTTTAAATATGAAAGTTTCATATTTCTTCCTAAGAAATAAAAAAGTTGACATGTGTTACATGGAATGCGTAATTTTATTGTGCTAACTGAATTGTTAAGATTTGAAAATGTATTTTTATGTTTTGGCACATTTGGCATTCTAAAATGGTGAACATTAAAGAAATTGATAGTGACATTCACAGAGCAGTACTTAGTTTCTTACAAATTATTTATAGAAGTACATGTTGCGGATGCTATGAAAGACCCCATGTACAGTCACGTAATATAAACAAAATTAATTTTTACTACCCAAAATTCCAATGGAAAAAACGTACTGAAAATAAAATGCAAAACATCTCCATCTAAAGAGCAAACGACTTCCCTTTTAAAGCAGCTTGAAATCACTCCTAACTAGCTCAAAATCAGGAATCACATTACCTAGGACGTCTTGATTCAACTTCTTACAATGAAGATGTCCTCACATAGTTGCAGAATACTCCCTAGTTCAGCATGTGCTGCCAACAGTCAGCATGTTTAATTGATGGTGGAGAATGGGAACTGTGGTGGTTTTTATAAAATAGCCTCCACAAATTTTTTAGAACTTTTTTCCTTTTATCAATGGTCTATGTTGCCTACCCATGGAAATCTCAGCAGACTTGGGCTGGCTGAGAAGAAAGTGACACAGCCTGTCATCTGAGGCTCAGTCATAAAAGGCCATGCAGCTTCCAACTGGTTATCCTGGAATGTTTGCTCCCGCAGTGGTTTGTCTCGGGTGTGTGCTACTGGGACACAACTGTCATGCTGTAGGAAGCCCAAACCACACAAAGAGAATACATATAGGTGTTCCTGTTTATAGTTCTAGCCTTTGAGTGATTCCAACCCAGGGTCCAGACAAGTTAATGAAGACAACTCTAGACAATTCCACCTACTTAGGTCTTCCCAGCTGAGGCCCCAGAGTTTGTGGGCAGATTAGCCTTCCTCTCTGTACCCCATCTACACCCCTGACCCTCAGAACCATGAGAATCCTAAAGTGTTTGCTATTTTATGCCACAAATTTTAAGGTGGCTAATATACATGAATAGATAACCAGGAAACAAAAAAACTAATTATCAAGGTAGTTTTATATACTAAATCTGTGTATTTAGAATCCTACATATACTTCATTTAATCTTTACCACAACCTAAGAGACAGGTATTTTTAATCTGCTTACACATGGAAAATTGAACTTCAAAGAAGTTAAGCAACTTTCCTGAGAGCATTCTACTTTTAAGTGGCAAGGTTGCAATTACTCATGTCTGAAGTCTATTTTTAAAATGTTATTGAGTTTTTCCAGTCATGTTTATAAAAACTAAAAAAAAAAAAAATGATCTTCCTAAGTGGATATTTTAATGTTTCTCAAGCTCAATATTCTAGATATTGTCAAACATGATTCAAATCAACATCCCATCATTTCAATGAAAAAGCACTTTTGGCCGGGCACGGTGGCTCACGCTTGTAATCCCAGCACTTTGGGAGGCCGAGGTGGGCGGATCACGAGGTCAGGAGATCGAGACCACGGTGAAACCCCGTCTCTACTAAAAATACAAAAAAAATTAGCCGGGCGTGGTGGCGGGAGCCTGTAGTCCCAGCTACTCGGAGAGGCTGAGGCAGGAGAATGGCGTGAACCCAGGAGGCGGAGCTTGCAGTGAGCCGAGATTGTGCCACTGCACTCCAGCCTGGGCGACAGAGCGAGACTCCGTCTTAAAAAAAAAAAAAAGAAAAAGCACTTTTACATAACATGATCTGAAAAAAGGGGCAGTTGCTGAGTTCATATTTTAATTAGTCTGATGTCTGACTCTTTCTAGTGGATACTTAAACACACTTCTTGAAAAGATGAGTGCATGAACCAGTTCATGTTAACCTTAGAGTTCTTTGAGGAATGTTCTCGCAGATTGCTTGATACTTTCAAAGAAGCATGCAATAATCTTTCATGATCATATTTGCTTTTTCCTTCTCTATTTGTTGTAAGATGAGAGTGACAGATATTTATTCCTTTCATTATTTCAAACCAGTAAAATATTTTATTTAAGTGAATACTTAATACTTTTTGATAATGCCTTAAACTAGAAAGTATAGAATGGAGATGCAGAATTAATTAACATTATTGAGCCATTTCTTCAAAGTGAACTTGAAATTACTGCACAGCAAGAATAGGTATCTTCCAAATCTCATAGAAGTGCTACAAGGTTAAAAATGATAAGACACAGGAAACATTTTTAATGTTTTGGAAGTTAAAATGCTGTTTGTAATAATGTCTCTTATTATCATCATTAAAATATTGCCATCTTTAAAGAAATGATATTAACGTGTTTGTTGAAGACTTTTTTTGATGTTTCTATAATACTAAAAATAAGATAAGTAAAGACAAAAGATTGTAAGCCTCTACAAGTAGTTCAATACATCTTATATTATCATTGCTTAATTATTAGGTTAATGATGTTTTTAAGTGAAAAATATCTTCAGGGAGTCATGGAGGCTAGGAAGGTTAAGCACTTAACTGACAGAAACCTGCCCCTTCATCTCAGATTTATCATGACCCAATCTCATATTGATTTCATTTCATCATGGATTACCTTAGCTTTATAAGATTTCATAGGGGGAAATTTTTCTATAAAGATATGGGCAAAACATTATTAAAAAACATTTGGACTATAGAGGAAAATTCTTAAAAGACACAATTCTGTTACAGAAATATGCAGTTAACAGATGTCTTCTGAAGACCTTTTGCTAATTACAAGTACTACTTGCAAATATAATCCATCAAACTAACAGAGATTAACACATTAGTTAAGTAGCTGCAGCTATTTTTAAAAAGTATTTCTGGTTTTAGTTTTTTCTTTGAAAAGTACCTACAGTCTAATTGGGGACCCAGATACTAAGCAATCACTCGAAATTCGTTGAGAACAAAGCTTAGAATCCAGCTACATATTGCTGTAAGAGCGTATTTAATAGGACCATTTTACTCATTAAATGAAGTGAGTGGATGTTTACTAAGAAATTGCTATGCTGAATTAAAATGCTGCTTCATCTGGCAGGGCTGAGATTAACTTTACTAATTAAAGGGTTTGAAATTCTTGGGGCACTACCATTTGAGGCTAAACAAAGTTGAAAGCCTGTTTTTGTGCTCATCAAAGTCCTTCCTCCCTGATTCTCATATCCTTTCTGGAGATCAGTCTTTTCTTAAGATGATTTGAAGAAGAAAATATGATCTGTCTTTAAGATCAATCTTACTCTACACACTACAACTGTATCCCAACTGGCAAGGCCACAAACCTGTGAAATCATACTCATTTAATGAAAACACGTCTCTTACGTCAAGCATCCAGGCCTGGTGAAACTTTGCCATGCTGGGGTTCATTTTTTTTTTTTTTTGAGACAGAGTCTCGGTCTGTTGCCCAGGCTGGAGTGCAGTGGGGTGATCTCGGCTCACTGCAACTTCCACCTCCCGGTTCAAGCTATTCTCCTGCCTCAGCCTCCAGAGTAGCTGGGACTACAGGTGCCCACCACCTCGCCCAGCTAATTTTTTTGTATTTTTAGTAGAGATGGGGTTTCACTGTGTTACTCAGGATGGTCTTGATCTCCTGACCTCGTGATCCACCTGCCTCGGCCTCCCAAAGTGCTGGGATTACAGGCGTGAGCCACTGCACCCGGCCTAATTTCTTTTTTTTTTTTTTTTTTTTTTTAGGCAGAGTCTGGCTCTCTCACCCAGGCTGGAGTGCAGTGGCGCGATCTCGGCTCACTGCAAGCTCCGCCTCCCAGGTTCACGCCATTCTCCTGCCTCAGCCTCTCCGAGTAGCTGGGACTACAGGCACCCGCCACCACGCCCGGCTAATTTTTTTGTACTTTTTTAGTAGAGACGGGGTTTCACCGTGGTCTCGATCTCCTGACCTCGTGATCTGCCCGCCTCGGCCTCCCAAAGTGCTGGGATTACAAGCGTGAGCCACCGCGCCCGGCGCACCCGGCCTAATTTCTTACAATCTTTCTATCTGAGAAGGAAGATCAATGCTACATGTCTTGTCTCCAGTGCTCTTTCTCCTCATTCCTTATTTCTAACTAATGACTCTACTTCACAAGTGCTTGAGAACCACCCATAGTTCATCACATCTACTACCACACGAGAACACAAACACTTTCCCCATAGAAGTTGCAGTATCTATAGAACCATAACTTTTAAAACAATTGAACAGCAATTTGAATTTCCTTCACTGCTGGATTTTTGGATTAAAGTATCCGCAATCAGGATATTCTAGTTTCTCTCAAGATAATGGGTCATATTTGCTTCATATATATGTAAAGAAATGATTGATTTTTACATTTTTCATAAAACCAAGGAATGCTATTTCTTACATTTGAATTTGTGTCCACCTCTTGCTAAACTGAAATAATATATGGCTGTTAAATAGTTGTTTCTGCTCCAGGTACCACTCAACATGGTTCAAAAATGTCAAGGTTGTTAGAGCCAGGACACACTTTGCTATTTGCAAAATAATGAATTCTGAATTCTAACAGTGAGGAGGCAAAACTGATGAGCATATTAAAAATTGAGTTCTATGTGGCAATACATCAAGTTACAAACTACAACTCTGAACTGTAGACTTTTAAGTTACTGTTTGCGTATACGGTTTTTGCATATTTACGGTGGGAGAAATATAAATCAAAATATTAGCTTACATCATTCATTCTTTACATATTTTTATTCAGACCCTATAGATAGAAAGATGAATAAGACATTCTTAAGAGTTGATTGGTGGAGAGTTATATAAATAAAGAAGTATATCAAAAGATGTTTATAGAGTGAGAATGGTATTTAATAGGGGCATTTTACTCATCAAGTATAGAGGTTATGCTGAGTGTACCCAGGTGAGAGCTGATCATTTAACTTGGAACCAAAATTTAAAGGTCATAATAAATTAATTGAGGAAATGTTTTTAAGTGAAATATACATTTTTAAATATGACCGAGTCCTTTTGTAATTATCAACAGTTTAACATTAAGTGCCTCTTTGGTACACTCTTTCTTAATTCTTCACCAGCTTTCCCTGCCACCTGCTACGCATTACGGTTCCCCCAACTACCTTTTGTGCCCTATAAAATGAAACTCATCTTAATTTTAGTATGAATAAAACATAATAAGCAGGATGAATCAGCCACCAGAAGCTCACATAATATATTCCAGGAACAAATTATAGTGACATTTGTTTAATAAACTCCTTTTATATCCATGAACTGGCTTGTCTTCATTGAAAGTAAACATTCAAAGCCACTGTGATTGAACTAAAAAGTCAGAGTAACATTTTTGTACTCTCCCAATTTATTCTTGATTAGTGACTAAGGTATTAGGTTTCATTTCTTCTCAGTTCCAATAAAAATCAACTGTAGTTTCTGCTAATGCCTTTTCATAAAATGTAAAATACTTATCACTAATGATTTTCTTGTGTTGTGTAATTAAAAAAAATAAGATTTAATTTTCCCAGTAATAAGCAGAGTTTAAAATTTTTTTTCCACATAAGTTTATTATTCAAAATTTCAGAACTTGCTATAATTGCCACAAAAAGTCTCGATGTCACCTCCTCTGAAAACTATTTTAGGCAGAATAGATGGGCCAATCTGAGTCACAAGCAATAACTGTGTCTTGTAACTCTACGTACTATTATCCAGAGTTTCTGCTGTGCCACAATGGTCTCTAGAAGAGGAGAAATTTTCCTTCCTCTGGTGTTCCGTTTAATTAAGAGGGCTCCACGTAGCAGATGAGCTCCCAGTGTTAATTTAGTCAAATTCTTTGAATTCACTTGGCATTAATTTCCTCAGTACACACCCTGCCAATAGGATGGTTGGACTAGAAGCGATTGTGGTGTCATTTGTTTTGCATATATCAAACTAAAATTTCTTCTCCGTCCGGCTTTTGTGGCAGAGAATTTGTTAACAAATTTGTTCTTTTCCAATTTCTACAATCGCTTCCCTAAGACAATTTATTTTCCTTTTCTCCCATTTGGCCTTGGTCAAGTATCATAGCCTATGTCATCAGCTAAGTTATAGTAACTGTAACCTAAAAAGACAAAACAGGTCGTGAGCCCGGGTTGCCATCCCCTCCCTGTGTAAATCTGTGGGCACAAACAGAAATGTGCTCTTACTGAATACAGCATAATCCTGTACGTTCTACAAATGTTCTTACTTATTCAGTAAATTATTGACATTTTGTGGCCTAACACAGCAGTAATTTTCATAATTATGCTATGAATACTTAGGAAATATAGATCCTACAAAGTACAGATTTTACTATAGAGCTACTTGGTCGTTCTTACTGGTGTTATTATTCCAGGATCATTTCTACGTTATTTACGGGACTTTTTACTTTGTCAGAGGCGATTTCAAGTCTCTCTGTACGGTCGTGCTTATTTCACTTTGTATTTCTTGAATTTCTCCAAATTTTAGGTATTTCTACAGTATCTTATTTGGGACATAAAGATTTCTAAATATTATATATTTATTATAAGTTGTATCTTTCAATATTAAGATTTCCTAATTCTGACACTACAATTTCAATTCCTAGTTTCTTCTCTCGTTTCTTTCCCAGGTTATATTTTTTGCTGTCATTTTACTTTCTGCTTTAGGTACTCTCACTGGGTCTATAGTATATACTTGCTGTGTGTTGTGTGTGCTTTTGTGTTTTCATAACACACTGTAATGATCTGTTTTTCATGTTTTCTCCCAATTTTTGGTTGTAATAGGTATTTTTTCAATTTCTGACATGAAGGTTTTTTCCCCTATTTTTAATAGTTTCTATTTTATTTGACTCCATATTTGTCATATTTTTTATTGCTATGTCATATTTTTTGCCATTTCCCAGTAATTTTAAAAGATTATAGGATTTTAAATATAATTTTAATAATTTTACACTTTTCAATCATATGTTTAAATGCACATTTCTCAGTTTCATCATACGAATGATCATTATTTGTAAAGTGAAGAAAGCTTATATATACACCTTTTCTTTGCCCCTTAATTGGGTCTAAATACATACTGAAGTCTTGACCACAGATTATTGAGCCTGTCAACTTACGTCCTGTTTTATACCTCTAAGTATAATTTTTCTTTGAAAAGGGACTTAATTCTATTTACCAATACAATATTAACATCAGTACTTTCATCCTAACACATTCGTTGTGAGTTATTTATTTTGCGCTGTCAAAATAAAGTCATCTTCTAGTGGACACTTTGAGGGAGAGGGGTACATGGGTAATAGATTTCCAGATTTTTGTTTTTATTAAGCAACGTTTTTCCATGATCTGGGAATACATAAATGTCAACTGCATTTGGCATAGAATATTTTGTTCTCATATTAAGACTTTGTCAACATCTTTTCATTTGTCTTTTGACATCAAGTATTCTGAAATGAAGCCTAATAAACAATCACTCTAACAAATTTTAGGAAATTTATTAAGTATCACAGTTTAAGAGAGAATCCTTTTTTTTATTATTATACTTTAGGTTTTAGGGTACATGTGCACAACGTGCAGGTTTGTTACATATGTATCCATGTGCCATGTTGATTTCCTGCACCCATTAACTCGTCATTTAGCATTAGGTATATCTCCTAATGCTGTCCCTCCCCCCTCCCCCTACCCCACAACAGTCCCTGGAGTGTGATGTTCTCCTTCCTGTGTCCATGAGTTCTCATTGTTCAATTCCCACCTATGAGTGAGAACATGTGGTGTTTGGTTTTTTGTCCTTGCGATAGTTTACTGAGAATGATGTTTTCCAGTTCAATCCATGTCCCTACAAAGGACACGAACTCATCATTTTATATGGCTGCATAGTATTCCATGGTGTATATGTGCCACATTTTCTTAATCCAGTCTATCGTTGTTGGACACTTGGCTTGGTTCCAACTCTTTGCTATTGTGAATAGTGCCGCAATAAACATACGTGTGCATGTGTCTTTATAGCAGCATGATTTATAGTCCTTTGGGTATATACCCAGTAATGGGATGGCTGGGTCAAATGGTATTTCTAGCTCTAGATCCCTGAGGAATCGCCGCACTGACTTCCACAATGGTTGAACTAGTTTACAGTCCCACCAACAGTGTAAAAGTGTTCCTATTTCTCCACATCCTCTCCAGCACCTGTTGTTTCCTGATTTTTTAATGATGGCCATTCTAACTGGTGTGAGATGGTATCTCACTGTGGCTTTGATTTGCATTTCTCTGATGGCCAGTGATGGTGAGCATTTCTTCATGTGTTTTTTGGCTGCATTAATGTCTTCTTTTGAGAAGTGTCTGTTCATGTCCTTTGCCCACTTTTTGATGGGGTTGTTTATTTTTTCTTTTAAATTTGTTTGAGTTCATTGTAGATTCTGGATATTAGCTCTTTGTCAGATGAGTAGGTTGCAAAAATTTTCTCCCATTCTGTAGGTTCCCTGTTCACTCTGATGGTAGTTTCTTTTGCTGTGCAGGAGCTCTGTAGTTTAATTAGATCCCATTTGTCAATTTTGGCTTTTGTTGCCATTGCTTTTGGTGTTTTAGACATGAAGTCCTTGCCCACGCCTATGTCCTGAATGGTATTGCCTAGGTTTTCTTGTAGGATTTTAATGGTTTTAGGTCTAACATTTAAGTCTTTAATCCATCTTGAATTAATTTTTCTATAAGGTGTAGGGAAGGGATCCAGTTTCAGCTTTCTACATATGGCTAGCCAGTTTTCCCAGCACCATTTATTAAATAGGGAATCCTTTCCCCATTTCTTGTTTTTGTCAGGTTTGTCGAAGATCAGATAGTTGTAGATATGCGGCATCATTTCTGAGGGCTCTGTTCTGTTCCATTGATCTATGTCTCTGTTGTGGTACCAGTACCATGCTGTTTTGGTTACTGTAGCCTTGTAGTATAGTTTAAAGTCAGGTAGCGTGATGCCTCCAACTTTGTTCTTTTGGCTTAGGATTGACTTGGTGATGCAGGCTCTTTTTTGGTTCCATATGAACTTTAAAGTACTTTTTTCCAATTCTGTGAAGAAAGTCATTGGTAGCTTGATGGGGATGGCATTGAATCTATAAATTACCTTGGGCAGTATGACTGTTTTCACGATATTGATTCTTCCAACCCATGATCATGGAATGTTCTCAGCAAATGTAAAAGAACAGAAATTATAACAAACTGTCTCTCAGACCACAGTGCAATCAAACTAGAACTCAGGATTAAGAAACTCACTCAAAACCGCTCAACTACATGGAAACTGAACAACCTGCTCCTGAATGATTATTGGGTACATAATGAAATGAAGGCAGAAGTAAAGATGTTCTTTGAAACCAACGAAAACAAAGACACAACATACCAGAATCCCTGGGACACGTTCAAAGCAGTGTGTAGAGGGAAATTTATAGCACTAAATGCCCACAAGAGAAAGCAGGAAAGAAGATCCAAAATTGACACCCTAACATCATAATTAGAAGAACTAGAAAAGCAAGAGCAAACACATTCAAAAGCTAGCAGAAGGCTAGAAGTAACGAAAATCAGAGCAGAACTGAAGGAAATAGAGACACAAAAAACCCTTCAAAAAATTAATGAATCCAGGAGCTGGTTATTTGAAAAGATCAACAAAATTGATAGACCGCTAGCAAGACTAATAAAGAAGAAAAGAGAGAAGAATCAAATAGCTGCAATAAAAAACGAAAAAGGGGATATCGCCACTGATCCCACAGAAATACAATCTACCATCAGAGAATACTACAAACACCTCTATGCAAATAAACTAGAAAATCTAGAAGAAATGGATAAATTCCTCGACAAATACACCCTCCCAAAACTAAACCAGGAAGAAGTTGAATCTCTGAATAGACCAATAACAGGTTCTGAAATTGTGGCAATAATCAATAGCTTACCAACCAAAAAGAGTCCAAGACCTGATGGATTTACAGCTGAATTCTACCAGAGGTACAAGGAGGAACTGTTACCATTCCTTCTGAAAGTATTCCAATCGATAAAAATAGAGGGAATCCTCCCTAACACATTTTATGAAGCCAGCATCGTCCTGATACCAAAGCCTGGCAGAGACACAACCAAAAAAGAGAATTTCAGACCAATATCCTTGATGAACAGCGATGCAAAAATCTTCAATAAAATACTGGCAAACCGAATCCAGCAGCCCGTCAAAAAGCTTATCCACCATAATCAATTGGGCTTCATCCCTGGGATGCATGGCTGGTTCAACATACGCAAATCAATAAATGTAATCCAGCATATAAACAGAAGCAAAGACAAAAACCACGTGATTATCTCAATAGATGCAGAAAAGGCCTTTGACAAAATTCAACAACCCTTCATGCTAAAAACTCTCAGTAAATTAGGTATTGATCGGACGTATATCAAAATAACAAGAGCTATGTACGACAAACCCACAGCCAATATCATACTGAATGGGCAAAAACTGGAAGCATTCCCTCTGAAAACTGGCACAAGACAGGGATGCCCTCTCTCACCGCTCCTATTCAACATAGTGCTGGAAGTTCTGGCCAGAGAAATCAGGCAGGAGAAGGAAATAAAAGGTATTCAATTAGGAGAGGAGGAAGTCAAATTGTCCCTGTTTGCAGAGGACATGATTGTCTATCTAGAAAACCCCATTGTCTCAGCCCAAAATCTCCTTAAGCTGATTAGCAACTTCAGCAAAGTCTCAGGATACAAAATCAATGTACAAAAATCACAAGCATTCTTGTACACCAATAACAGACAAACAGAGAGCCAAATCATGAGTGAACTCCCATTCACAATTGCTTCAAAGAGAATAAAATACCTAGGAATCCAACTTACAAGGGATGTGTAGGACCTCTTCAAGGAGAACTACAAACCACTACTCAATGAAATCAAAGAGGATACAAACAAATGGAAGAAAATTCCATGCTCAAGAGAGAATCTTAAAAACATTTACGAGAAGCATGAGGTCAACAACAAAGGTTTCCACATCCCACTTTTGCTTTCTCACGTATCCAAGTCAATAGTATGTGGTCAATATTTTTGGAGTTTGTATGAGGTTGTTTTATTTCCTTGTTTCTTAATAAAGTTGTTTTCTTGATTTGGTGAATATTTTAGTTCATTTTGCTGCCACTCAGGGGAGGATAATCTGTAAACAGGAAATACCACCACATTCTCAAGAGTTGTATTTTCTCCTTTAATAATGGATTGCTAGCTACAAATGCAATAAAATAATCAAAAAGAGATAACAATTTAATTAAGCTAATTACAGAAAAAATAGATCCGTCTGCATCAAGAGTCTTAAAAATAGTACTTCATTGGATTAAAATTCAGCTAAACTGAGCATTTTAATTTTTTAGATGGGCCCATAGTCTAAAGATTTATCTATGTATTACATCTATTACCTAAATATTTAACAGCAACCCCAGGAATATAACAAGGCTTTCCCATTATCGCCCCAGATTTTTATCTATCACTTTACATTGTTCTTAAATATATGTGTGAGCTAATATGGCTGGTAGAACGAAACAGCCACACTGCTTCAATTGTGACTTGAAGATAATTGCAACATGATTACATGGGCCTCTGTGATATACTATCTTGTACATCCTTTATGAAAGAAGGACTGATTTTCCTAGCTGGTGGGAGAACTGTGGCAGAGAGCACTTAGCTGTCAGCCTTCTATGGGAAATTTCTTGGTTGTAGAAATTCCGGTGGTCATGTTCCTTTACAGGGAAGCCTTTACACAGTGACTGACTGATGTGTGAGGTACAGAAGCACACCCTCCATGTCCCAATTCAGAAAACTCTGAAGAACTCTATAAGTTTGGCTGAAGAATGTGTTGATATTGCATCACAGCTAACCTTCCTCTGCCCAATATTGCTTCCCTTTAATCCCAAGGATATTTCTTAATAAACTTTCAGCATATAAATTTGCATTTTAGTTTACTGGAAAACCCAAACCAACATGGGATAAGGAATAAAAAATAACCCTTTTTTGTACTAATAAAGCTAGATATATTTTTATTATCTTCAAATAAAAACTACACAGAAGCATTCTGTGAAACTTCTTTCTGATCTGTGCATTGAACTAACAGAGTTGAACCTTACTTTGATTGAGCAGTTCTGAAAAACTCTTCTGTAGAAACTGCAAGTGGACATTCGCAACGCTAAGAGGACTACAGTGGAAAAAGGAATACCTTCAAATAAAAACTACACAGAAGCATTCTGTGAAACTTCCTTCTGTTCTCTGCATAAAACTAACAGAGTTGAACCTTACTTTTGATTGAGCAGTTGTGAAACACTCTTTCTGTAGAACCTGCAAGTGGACATTCGAAGTGCTAAGAGGCGTATAGTGGAAAAAGGAATAACTTCAAATAAAAACTACATGGAAGCATTCAGTGAAACTTCTTGCTCTTCTGTGCATTCAACTAACAGAGTTGAAGCTTACTTTTGATAGAGCAGGTCTGAAACACTCTTTCTGTAGAAATTGCAAGTGGACATTCGGAGCGGTAAGAGGCCTATAGTGGAAAAAGGAATATCTTCAAATAAAAACTACACAGAAGCATTTTGTGAAACTTCTTTCTTTTCCGTGAATTCAACTCACAGAGTTGAATCTTACTTTTGATTGAGCAGTTCTGAAACACTCTTTCTGTAGAAACTGCAAGTAGACAATCGGAGGGCTAAGAGGCCTCTAGTGAAAAAAGAATATCTTCAATAAAAACTACACAGAAGCATTCTGTGAAACTCTTTTCTGATCTGTGCATTCAAGTAACAGAGTTGAAACTTACTTTTGATTGAGCAGTTCTGAAACACTCTTTCTGTAGAAACTGCAAGTGGACATTCGGAGCGCTAAGAGGCCGATATTAGAAACAGGAATATCTTCAAAGAAAAACTACGCAGAAGCATTCTGTGAAACTTCCTTCTGTTCTGTGCATTCAACTAACAGACTTGAACCTTACTTTTGATTGAGCAGTTCTGAAACACTCTTTCTGTAGAAACTGCAAGTGGACATTCGGAGCGCTAAGAGGCCCATATTGGAAAAAGGAACATCTTGAAATAAAAACTACACAGAAGCATTCTGTGAAACTTCTTTATGATCTGTACATTCACCTAACAGATTTGAACCTTACTTTTGATAGAGCAGTTCTGAAACACTCTTTCTGTAGAAACTGCAAGCGGACGTTCGGAGCGCTAAGTGGCCTATAGTGGAAAAAGGAATACCTTCAAATAAAAACTACACGGAAACATTATGTGAAACTTCTTTCTGCTCTGTGCATTCAACTAACAGAGTTGAACATTACTTTTGATTGAGCAGTTCTGAAACACTCTTTCTGTAGGAACTGCAAGTGGACATTCGTAGCGCTAAGTGGTCTATAGTGGTAAAAGGAATATCTTCAAATAAAAACTACACAGAAGCATTCTGTGAAACTTCTTTCTGTTCTGTGCATTCAACTAACAGAGTGGAACCTTACTTTTGATTGAGCAGTTCTGAAACCCTCTTTCTATAGAAACTGCAAGTGAACATTCGGATTGCAAAGAGGCCTATAGTGGAAAAAGGAATATCTTCAAATTAAAACTACAAGGAAGCATTCTGTGAAACTCCTTTCAGTGCTGTGCATTAAACTTACAGACCTGAAACTTACTTTTGATTGAGCAGTTGTGAAAAACTCTCCCAGTAGAAACTGCAAGTGGACATTCGGAGCATTAAGAGGCGTATACTGGAAAAAGAATTATCTTCAAATAAAAACTACACAGAAGCATTCTGTGAAACTTCTATGGGTTCTGTGCATTCAACTGACAGAGTTGAATCCTACTTTTGATTGAGCAGTTCTGAAACACTCCTTCTGTAGAAACTGAAAGTGGACATTCGGAGCACTAAGAGGCCTATAGTGGAAAAAGGAATATCTTCAAATAAAAACTACACAGAAGCATTCTGTGAAACTTCTTTCTGTTCTGTGCATTCAACTAACAGAGTTGAACCTTACTTTTGATTGAGCCGTTCTGAAACACTCTTTCTGTAGAAACTGCAATTGGACATTCTGAGCGCTAGGAGGCCTATATTGGAAAGAGGAATATCTTCAAATAAAAACTACACAGAAGCATTCTGTGAAACTTCTTTCTGATCTGTGCATTCAACTAACAGAGTTAAAGCATACTTTAGCTTGAGGAGCTGTGAAACACTCTTTCCGTAGAAACTGCAAGTGGACATTTGGAGCGCTAAGAGGGTAATAGTGGAAAAACGAATATCTTCAAATAAATACTACACAGAAGCATTCTGTGGAACTTCTTTCTGTTCTGTGCATTCAACTAACAGAGTTGAACCTTACTTTTGATTGAGCCGTTCTGAAACACTCTTTCTGCAGAAACTGCAATTGGACATTCGGAGCGCTAAGAGTCCTCTATTGGAAAAAGGAATATCATCAAATAAAAACTACACAGAAGCATTCTGTGAAACTTCTTTCTGATCTGTGCATTCAACTAACAGAGTTAAACCATACTTTTGATTGAGCAGTTCTGAAACACTCTTTCTGTAGAAAATCCAAGTGAACATTCGGAGCGCTAAGAGGGTTACAGTGGAAAAAGTAATATCTTCAAATATAAACTATACAGAAACATTCTGTGAAACTTCTTTCTGTTCTGTGCATTCAACTAACAGAATTGAACCTTGCTTTTGATTGAACGGTTCTGAAACCCTCTTTCTGTAGAAACTGCAAGTGGACATTCGGAGCGCTAAGACGCCTATAGTGGAAGAAGGAATATGTTAAAATAAAAACTACACAGAAGCATTCTGTGAAACTTCTTTTTGTTCTGTGCATTCAGCTAACAGAGTTGAACCTTACCTTTGATTGAGCAGTTCTGAAACACTCTTTCTGTAGAAACTGCAAGCGGACATTCGGAGCACTAAGAGGCCTATAGTGGAAAAAGGAATATCTTCAAATAAATACTACACAGAAGCATTGTGTGAAAATTCCTTCTATTCTGTGCATTCAACTAACAGAGTTGAACCTTACTTTTGATTGAGCTGTTCTGAAACACTCTTTCTCTAGAAACTGCAATTGGACATTCGGAGCGCTAAGAGGCCTATATTGGAAAAAGGAATATCTTCAAATAAAAACTACACAGAAGCATTCTGTGAAACTTATTTCTGATCTGTGCATTCAGCTAACAGAGTTAAACCATACTTTTGATTGAGCAGTTCTGAAACAGTCTTTCAGTAGAAAATGCAAGTGGACATTCGGAGCGCTAAGAGGATAATTGTGGAATAAGGAATATCTTCAAATATAAACTACACAGAAGCATTCTGTGAAACTTCTTTCTGTTCTGTGCATTCAACTAACAGAGTTGAACCTTACCTTTGATTGAGCAGTTCTGAAACACTCTTTCTGTAGAAACTGCAAGGGGACATTCGGAGCGCTAAGAGGCCTATAGTGGAAAAAGGAATATCTCCAAATAAATACTACACAGAAGCATTCTCTGAAACTACTTTCTGTTCTCTGCATTCAACTAACAGAGTTGAGCCTTACTTTTGATTGAGCAGTTCTGAAACACTCTTTCTGTAGAAACTGAAAGTGGACATTCGGAGCGCTAAGAGGCGTGAAGTGGAAAAACAAATATCTTCAAATAAAACTACACAGAAGCATTCTGTGAAACTTCTTTCTGTTCTGTGCATTCAACTAACAGAGTTGAATCTTACTTTTGATAGAGCCATTTGGAGACACTCTTTCTGTAGAAACTGCAAGTGGACATTCGGAGCACTAAGAGGCCTGTAGTGAAAAAACGAATATCTTCAAATAAATACTACACAGAAGCATTCTGTGAAACATCTTTCTGTTCTTTGCATTCAACTAACAGTGTTGAACCTTACTTTTGTTTGAGCAGTTCTCAAACACTCTTTCTGTAGAAACTGCAATTGGACATTCTGAGCGCTTAGAGGCCTATAGTGGAAAAAGGAATATCTCCAAATAAAAAAAACACAGAAGCATTCTCTGAAACTACTTTCTGTTCTCTGCATTCAACTAACAGAGTTGAGGCTTACTTTTGATTGAGCAGTTCTGAAACACTCTTTCTGTAGAAACTGCAAATGGACATTCGGAGCGCTAAGAGGCGTGAAGTGGAAAAAGGAATATCTTCAAATAAAAACTACACAGAAGCATTCTGTGAAACCTCTTTCTGATATGTGTATTCAACTAACAGAGTTGAACCTTACTTTTGATGAAGCATTTAAGAAACAGTCTTTCTGTAGAAACTGCAAGTGGACATTCGGAGTGCAGAGAGGCCTATAGTGGAAAAAGGAATATCTTCAAATAAAAACTACACAGAAGCATACTGTGAAACTTCTTTCTGATCTGTGCATTTAATTAACAGATTTGAACCTTACTTTTGATTTAGCAGTTCTGAAACACTCTCTCTGTAGAAACTGCAAGTGGACATTCGGAGCGCTAAGAAGCCAATAGTGGAAAAAGGAATATCTTCGAATAAAAACTACACAGAAGCATTCGGTGAAACTTCTTTCCGATTTGTGAATTCAAGTAACAGAGTTGAACCTTACTTTTGAGTGAACAGTTCTTAAACACTATTCTGTAGAAACTGTAATTGGACTTTCAGAGCGCTAAGAGGCCTATAGTGGAAAAAGGATTATCTTCAAATAAAAACTACACAGAAGCATTCTGTGAAAGTTCTTCCTCATATGTGCATTCAACTGAGAGATTTGAACCTTAATTTTGATTGTGCAGTTCTGAAACACTCTTTTTGTAGAAACTGGAAGTGAACATTCGTGGCGCTAAGAGTCCTATAGTGGAAAAAGGAATATCTTCAAATAAACACTACACAGAAGCATTCTGTGAAACTTCTTTCTGTTCTGTGCATTCAACTAACAGAGTTGAACCTTACTTTTGATTGAGGAGTTGTGAAACACTCTTTCTGTAGAAACTGGAAGTGGACATTCGGAGCAATATAACATGAATATATTTTTACTTTAAGCATATGAGTATAAGTGTAAGGGAACATGCCTGCAATTCCGCAAGGTTTGATTTTATCTTACACGTAGTTCGTTATCCAGTCAGTAAGTGTTTGTTGTACTCTATCCTGTGCCAAGTGCTGGGAATTGATTTATGAGGACAAAGTTGTAGAAACTCGGCCTATTGAGATTCTATTCAAAAGGGTCTCCTCAGTATAAGTTAGTAATGACATAAATAGACGAGATATTGACATATTATAATATATGCTATGAAGAAAAATCAGATTGAGGATTTTTAAAAGAGGTTGAAGGTGAAGTGAGATAAGGTGGGATCAAGAAATGCCTGTTTGAGGAAATTAATCTCAGGCCTGAAAGAGGAGAAGATGACAAGAGATTTCCAGGCAACCAGAAGAACACATGACAAGACCTTCTAACAGGAGAATGTTCAGCGTGTATGAGTAATAGAAGTCCATGGTGGCCGGAGCATAGTAAGTGAGCGATGCATGACATGAGGTTATACACACATTTAGAGTTAGGGGGTCCGAATATGGGTTGTGAGCTTTCTTGCACAAGTATTGGGAAGCTTCTGCAAGATTTTTCTAGGGCAATGACCTGATGTTATTCCTTTCCTGTTTTCTTTTTCTTTTTCTTTTTTTGGTGATTACTTTCTTTGCTTTCTAGAGAACAGATGGTAGAAGGGGGAAGTGGAAATATGCAGACACATTAGGGATCCATCAAAATATTGAACCGAACTGATAGGTTTGGCCGTGGTTTGACCTAGAGTGGTTTTTATAGAGAATGAGCAGAATGGATGCATTAGAGAGATTTCTCAAGTTTGATATGGTTGAGCTACAGATTGGATACAGGTAGGAAGATGGTAAAGGAAGGGATGACATCAGGTATACTTCGAGTTTGGTGTTGACAAGCAGGGTGCATGGTAGAGCCGTTTATGAGAAGGCTTCAGGAGAAAAAGGAGACTTGGAAACTATTCCGAAAGGTCAGAGACTGTGTTCTGAATCTCATGGTAGAAACAGGAAGGATTCTATTGTATACAGTAACAGGAAGAAGAATGCAAATGCAACTTTTTTGACCAGCTTTACAGAGTTCAGCCAAACAAGCCATACCTAGTTCAACCTCAGTTTAGAGATGAGCAAACTGAACTTCAGAACCTGTAAACAACCTGTCAGAATCAAAAACGAGCCAGAAGAATATTTCGCCCATTACATGATACTTTGTTTATTTAAATAGTTATAATTATTTTAGATATTTTACTTTCTTGATTTTATTATTAAGCACAAATAACATTGTACTTAAAGTTTATCTCTATTTTTCACTTTTCTTATTTTATCATAATTTCAGGTAAAAATCAATCAAAAATTATATTGAAATTGAAATACTGAATTTTATACTAAAGACAAGGCATCCAAATGAAAATGAAATTTTCCAGGTGAAAATTTCCAAATCATAAATATGTAGGGACAAAAAACTTTATTTATAAAGAAAAAGATAATTCTAATTAATTGATGATTCAAAGGTTTACAACTTTAAAAGTAAATATTATCTTTGAAGTAAAGTCCATTTAAATTATTTATGCAGCCAAAGTTTTAGTAATTGTATATGTATATCATGTAAACTTTTCCGAGAAAAATGGAATTGGAAATGTTAGAGTATTATGCGGAAAAAATCACCTAAATGAAAAAATTATCTCCTCATGAAGGATTACTTTAGCCACTTTGACAGGTGTAGGTAAAAGAACACTAAATGCACATCAATATGATTAGGAGATGCGCGCTTAGAAATACGTTATCATTGAAAAGAGAATTGTACTATCAGGTTTGCAGGGGCCCTTCTTATCCTTCATATTTATGTAACTTTGTCATCTATAGAAAGATTATGGGAATTTTAAAAATAGCTGATAGTTAAGAAACATCACCATAAAACTGTGCTGAATGCATAATAAAACATTTCCCTTCTCTCCAAAAGCCTTTTAAAATTATGTACCATAATCAGTATGGCCAGCAGAGGGTCATTTCCATGTTCAAGTTCCTCTGTTTCTCGAGGGTGAGAATCCTTCTATAGTCTTCTGAGGGTGACACTGTAGGGTTTTCTTATCCTGATTATTTTTACCTATTTTTTCCGATCCTTTCCTTTGTATATTTACATTTTACATATTGAAAGTTATTTTTTCAAATATTTTATATGCAAGTTTACAAAGTACAACGACTGTACATTAAAATAACTTATTTATGCCATATGGAAGTTTAAATATAATTTTACAATATCTAATATTGATTGTTTAGTTTCTAATCATTGATACTTGACATGATTTTTCCCAGCATACCTCAAAATATTCTTCAAAATCCTGCGAATTAATTCCTGTAACACTTCTGAGGTGTATTAATAAGCTAGAGATGTAAAGAAGATTTGCAGAGAAAATTAGGTTCCCAAATTAGAAATTTTGTCCCACTATCGACTAGAAACCTCTTGAAATGATCAAAAACAATAATAATGCATGTCATAGAGGAAAACCAATAAGCCTGCTGCAGCATGACTACCTCTGTGACCTCAGACAAGTTACGTGTGGGTCCGCACTTATTTTCTTCATCTCTAATAAATATTTGACAAATCTCATTTTCAAAAGTCTTTTAAGGCCTTTCCACCTTTTTTTTTTGAGATGGAGTTTTGCTCTCATTGCCCAGGCTGCAGTGCAATGTCGTGGTCTCGGCTCACACAACCTCCGACTCCCGGGTTCATGTGATTCTCCTGCCTCCACCTCCTGAGTAGCTGGGATTACAGGCGCGCAACACAACGCCCAGCTAATTTTTTGTATTTTTAGTAGAGATGGGGTTTCACCATGTTGGTCAGGCTGGTCTTGAACTCCCGACCTCAGGTGATCTGCACGCCTCGGCCTCCCAAAGTGCTGGGATTACAGGCATGAGCAACCGCGGCCTGTGAGGGCTTTCTACTTTTAAGATTCAGGACGCATAGCCTGGGAGGTAAATGGTAGTATATATATATATATATATATATATATATATATATATACACACACACTGTATATATATACATATATACGGTATATTATACTATATATACATATATACTGAATATTATACTCTATATATACATATCTACTGTATATTATACTGTATATATATATACACATACACACATACACACATGAGACAGAGAGAAGAGATAGACAATTTCATGTGAAAATATAAACTGTTAACATAAAATTTTGCTTCTCTGAGGAATATTTAGCATTGTTCTCAAACTTCTCTGCAGAATTTAAGCATTTTTCTTAGAACTCACCAGATAGAATGAGGGAGGGGCCATATGATAGGAGCCAGAGATGAAGGGAGAATAATAGAGAGGGTGCTTTGGGAAAAATAGTACAGTAAGGCTAGGGAATACTTCTCTCCAACGAAAAGACCAAGGTCACAGCTATATCTCTTCAGAAGCCAAACTTTCTTTTAAAATGTCAATTTCCATCTATTTCTTGCTTCACAGACATTCCATTCATTGCTGGATTTCAAATAAAGCCTTTCCATGTGCAACTTTTCTATAGAAAAAGAGAAATATGGGGGACAGTACAGTCTAAGAAGTGATTAAGAATATCTAGTGGACTTTCCCAGACTGTAAATCTTTACATATATCTGAGCCTAATGAGGTGATTTATTGTGCTATAATGCACAGTGAACTATACAGATGCTTCTTTTTGATCATGCTGCAGAATAGAACTAAATACTAAATACCAAATAGCACTCCCATGATTCTTAGAGATGTCATTCATATGGCATATTTATGCTTTTTTATATAGCAATTCTTATTCTTAGCTCTTAGGCAATTACGGAATCTTTTTTGTCATTTTAATAATCATGCTCCATTTGAGTTATGCAAGGTAGAAATTCTAAGTAGAAAATCTTGTTTTTATTGAACGTTTTTAGTAAACATTTTGGAAAAAGTCTGTTTTTTGATGCTACTTCTGCACGCTTTCTCAACATGATATTACTTGGTATTGTCCTTATTAACCATAGTACACCATATTCTGCAAATATTACAGAGGGTTAAAAATCAGTCATGTATAAGTAAAGTTAATGAAATAGAAAGGAAACCACATGTAGGAAATGGAAGGCAGAAGCAAATGTATTAACCGTGAGTTAGAAACGGTTTGGTCTTTGGAATGAAGCAGCAAGAGTTTAAAAATCTTGTTTGTGATTCACTAGCTTTGTGACCTTGGAGAATTACTTCAGATTTCTGAGTATCAGTTTAGTAGGTGATATCAATTGCAACTTCGCAGAATTATCATAAGTATTAAATAAAGGACTTAGTATTTGGGAGAGCATAGAAAATTACTAATAGTTACATTTTTGTTAATATTACCGTTATTATTATCATACGTATAGTATTTTCTTTCACTGACAATGCATTTAGGACATAAGCAGAACTATAGAACAGTGCTTCTCCAACTTAAATGCAGAGCATGAATCACCTGGAGTTTTGTCAAAATGCGAATTCTGACTCAGTAGTCCTGCAAACTAACGAAGTCTTGGTAATGCTGGTGCTGCTAGTTCACCAACAGACCACACGTTTTGCAACAGCTATATAGAATGTCCTGTTTCTTTTTTTAATCACAAAACATGGCAAGCTCTAAAATAAAGCAGAATAACAGATTTAAATGTTAATACTCATGTCCTCAATTTATAATTTCTCCCTCCCTAACAATGGTATAATTCTGATTAAAAATTAGCAAAGAAAAAAATGGAAATTAATCTTCCTATGTTTATTCTTTTAACAAATTCTGGGTGATTACTACTGGGTTACTTGCTGTAGGAAATAGAAAAATTGCTTTGACATAGATCCTCAAGAATCTGTCCCACTACAAGCTTATTTTTGTAGGAAGCTAAAAGATTTATATAAATAACCGTAATTAAAGAGACAAATGAAGAAGTGCAATGAAAGACGTAGGCAAAGTGCTAGAGGAGTTCGGGGTGGAGGAAAATTATCCTAAAATAATATCTATGCATAACATTATGCTATCTTCCCTAACCAGCGCTTGACCAGATTGTCACAGTGAACTTTGGTCCTTTCTTATATCTTAGTTTTGGTTCCCACATCCTTCTGTTTGGGGAAGTTCTTGTTTTCCTCATGTAATGACAACAACACTTAAACAATGTATACTAGATAAAAGGAAATATATTGCTTGCTTTATTTACATAGTTAATTTAATTTGCACAATGAACTATGAAGTAATCAGCATTATTTCCTTCATTTTACATATGAGAAAATGGAGAATCAGCGACATTGAATCATCTCAAGTTTCTAAAATATCCACTCTCACCAGGCTGTTTCCCTGTTTTTGTCTGTATGCTGCTATAACAAAATGCCACAGATTGAGTAATTCATAAAAAACAGAAATGTATTTCTCACAGTTCTGGGGCTGAGAAGTCTGAAATCAAGACAGCGGAGATTTGGCAGTTGGTCCCGAGGTGGCACCTTCTTGCTTCGTCTTCAGGTGACAAAAGTGGGCAAAAACGGACAATGTAAGGACATGGCAGAAGAGACTGAGGAGCCCGGCATTCCCCTAAAGCATCTTTTACGAGGACGTTTATCTCATTCATGAGGGTGGATCCTTCTTCACTTAATCACTTAACCAAAAGCCCCATCTCTTGATGTCATTGTCCTGGGATTTTAGTTTCAACATACAAACTTTGGATGGGCACATAGGTTCAAATCATAGCACCCTCCAAATTATAATGCCTCTCTCATGCCTGTTCTCCTTGAAGTACCCTCTGGTTTTGCTTTCTTCATTCTTGCCATCACAGTTAACCCTTCAGTTCCATTTCTTTAAGTAATCTCTAAATTTGTAAGATGGTTCCATCTTTTTTTTTTGTATATGGCAGTCTCTCAAACATATTTGTCATATGAACTAAGTAGGTAAATATGTAAATGCCTGCTAAATTTTAGTGAATGATATAATGGCCTAAAGATGTATCTACCCTTCAGCCAAGTATATTTACTTTTAGTAGCAATCTCCTGCCATATACAAAGTCACGACTCTAGGGGTAAACATTTTAGCCTGTGGGTAAGATGTAAAGCAGTGGTATGTTATACTGACAACTCACTGTCATAGCACTGGGACATGCTCCTCTATCTGCTACAAATTGAATCAACAAAATATGTATGATTTTGTGAGATTTAAGTGTATGCTCCTGTTAGTAAAATAAAAGTATGGGAAAACTTTACGGAGTAGATTTAATAGAAATGTTTTCCTGAGTTATCTGCCTTCTTTATTTTTATGTTATGCTTTAAGTCTATGGTCAATGTATAGAGCTATGATTGATGTGCTTTTCCAATTCTGTTCAGATCAGACAGGTTAATTTTCTTCTTTTAAATCTTCTTGAATTTTGTCTAACACATTTTGTTCAAATTTCTTACTAGATTATACTCCCTTCCCTAACTGCTTCATGATTACTTATACACAAACAATATTATGATATTTACACATTGAATTCATTTTAGGTGATGATTTTGGTCATAAACATGAGCAGGTTGTGAACTGTTTCAGCCATCCCAGGGCATGGCTGTCAGTCCCTTGTCTAATGTTTCAAAAAAATCTTGAATTTGTGATGATGCTGTGATGGCCCCTCAGATATTCTTACACACATCTTTGCCCCTTGTTCCCTCTAACTTTCCTCTTCTGAGAAAAAAGCAAACACTGCCAAGCTCACATGGAATTACATTTGGATGCAAGTGTCACTATGCGATGGTTGCCAATAAAAGTACACAAGGAATTTTATTATGGTGAATTAAAGGCAAACAGACTTCAGAGAAATGAGCACGAACATGAAAATGGCGCATGGTACGTGGATCTCACTGGAAAGTCATTCGGTACACAATGTTTTCACTAGAAAAATCCATTAGCTTTAGCTAGAAATTGAAATTACTTTGTAGGAAATCAGAATAAAATATGTGAAAACATTATATTCTGTGCAAGATTAATACCACGCATGGTGTTGAAAGGTTTGTGGTCTTGCTTCGACGATGCTAAAAGGTCAGAAACCACAAAGATGCATATGTGCTGTCGTTTGCACAGTTACTAATTTTTCTCATTATTTCCATAATGCGATGTGTTGTTTCAACAGAGAAACCCTCTGGAGAGTGGCTTGCACTGTTTTCAGGCAGCTCTTTTGCTTTCATGTTTTGGCCTTGACCAGGGAATTCAGACAGACTTTTCAGTTATTTTCGACAAGAATGTATTCATTTATTGTTTTAAATAATAATAAATAGATTTTAAAATTACTGTACATTACTGCACTTTAAACTCCATGAGGTCAAGGACTCTAAATTCTGGACATCATTGTATACCCTACATCTTGCACAAGGTTTAGAAAAAATGGCATGGACACCTATTTTTTGAATCAGTAAATGAATACATAAAAGAATTCCAAACTCTAGTCCAAGGTTTTAGATTAATAATGTATTAAAATGCGTAAAATTTATAGACAAAACTCTTCTTATTTAGAAGTTTATTCTTTAGTTGGAGAGATAAAATATATGCACATAAAAGCTTAAGGAAAAATAATAAGGGTTTTGAAGTACTTACTATGTGAAAAATTTAGCATAAATCTTACATCCATTTATTTAACACATTTTATACGTTGCATTATTTATATATAGTGCTGATTGGTAGAATTCATATGTGAACGGAACTATAAAAATTTTGAGGATAAGCACTAGAAACACAGAATAAATAGAGTGTTAACATGCAAAACACAGAAATACTTCAATTGACTAGGTGAAAGAAAAGATTTCTGGTTCCATGTACACTGATTATTGAGGGATGAGTATGACATTATTATGCCAGAATCAATAAATATTTTAAATAGGGAGAAAACTATAATTATATATCTTTGTGTTCAACAGGAGTAGCAGTACTGATAAAGTAGAAGTTTGTTATACCTTATTTATAGTCTTTTAAAGTTGTTTATAAATAAAATCTACTCCTAGTTAATTAATGGTTGATGTTCATTGAAGTGTTTTAAAATTTTTGACCTCTGAATTGCCTTGTACATATGGAGAAATAAAGCTTGCCTAGCATAATTTCTTGAGTGGAGAATTAATGATCTGGATAGATTTGTTGACAATAAATATGTCTGTACTTATTTTATTAATTCATTAATCTTCATGAAGAAAAATATAAAAGTCATATTCTAGTATTTTATACCATGGAAAAAATATCTTATCCTTTTCCTAAGGAAAAATACATCATGACACAAAAGTAAAGTTATTTAAATTACTTAGTTTGTTAATTAACTGTCTATTATTTCTATGGGTTGAAGTAAATTTGATACTCAATGCTATTTAATCTAATTCTAAAAGCTTGAATGAGTAATGATTTTTTCATGTAAGGTTAGTTGAAATAAATTATCATTGATTTTCAGATTTAATATTAATTAGCTATTGCATATTCTTAATGGGAAATAAGTGTTTAAAAAGCCCTTTTTGGTTGCAAAAAGACCACGCCCATTGTAGACTTCTTAGAATACATCACATCTGGCCTCTTTTTTAGAGTGGGGAATTCAACTCATAAGTGGCTGGACATTGATTCTGAACATTTTGAACATTATTTGCCTGTCTTCACTCATACTGGTTGCTGTTCTTTTATAAGTAATCACCATGTTTAGCATGCACTTGAACTATTGTTACTTAGGGTGCTTGACTATTTACAAGTCTCACTAGGATTCTAGGTATTCATTAGTCTCGTGGTGTGTATTTGCTGACGGTCCTATTATCTTTGTTGGTTCAGTTACACAGTACCATCTAAGATGCTGCAACACATTATACACAGGGTATGGGTTGTGGGAGCTACAGATTTCAGTTATTATTTAGGCTCAGAAACTTAGAATCTCTGCAAGGTTGGACATGTTCCTTAGTCTTGTTTTAAGACCGTCTTGTTTTAAAAGTTAGTCCCAAATTCTTAAAATATAGAATAGGGGTGCTAGTAGTGCTCACAGAATTGTAGTAAAGATCAGCTGGGAAAAAAGAGCCTATTAAACAGAGCCTGGTATTTAATAAGTATCAGCTGCCTTCAATTAGGAATCTGTGTTGTCGTGATTAGAAGATTGCTGGTTTATTTTACAGATCTGTAAGTATAGCCAAAATATGTCAAAATAACAACCAGAAAGAATCATATACCGTCCCTTGAACATTTCATCCCTAGAATCTAGCCAGATTAGCATCTCTATACTGGCAATACTGTTAACACAGATTGTGCTCAAACCCCTCATTGACTTTTCAGCACCTGTAAATTACTGGAGATTTAGGAAGAAGTCTGGGGTTATGGCTTAGTTAAGCTGAGTGGCCAGAAAGTGTGAGATGCTGGATGCCTCCTCCAGTTCATTTCTCCAGCGGCCGCACCAGGCGTATCCATAGCTCCGCTCCCGGGAGCTCGTCTCCGGCGTGGGGTGTGTGCGCACCCCTGGCCGGGCGGAGCCTGGAGCCTGCTCATTAGCAGCGCGGGCAGCTCGTGCGCCCGCAGGAGGGAGGCGGAAGCACAGCCCTGCGCCGCCAGCAGGAGGAGGGAGCGCGGCGGCTGCAGGCAGGGGAGGGAGAGGAAAGAACGGAGGGACGGTTCCCGGACAGAGCGGGAGGAATCGGGGAGCGGCCGGTCCGGGGGGAGCTGCTCCGCTGCGCTGCGCTCGTTATTCACAGGACGCGGCGGCGCTTCCCGGGGCCGCTTCCCGGTCCCCTGGGTGGAGGCTGCCGTCTAAACCTGACTCCAGGTGAGTTCCCCAAAGAGGTGAAGCGAGGGGTCTCAAACCAGAGACGTGGAACTGGCGAGGCTGCTCGGCTCCCCAGGCGCTGCTGCCTTGACATTTCCCGATTCACGGGAGGTTTTGGGGGCGGCTGCACAGGCTGGAGGGGCGGATGGGCGGTTGCGATCCTCAGCCGGCGTGGGGGCGTTCGGGAGGAATTAGCTTCAGTGAACGGGGTTTTAGGAGATGTCCCCAAGGCACGCGCTACGTATGCGTTTCTAGACGAGCTTTTGAGACAGAAATTTGGCTTTCCGGATGCCCGTTTTGGCCTTCTGTCCTTCCTTTTGCTTGCCTCATGCCCAATTTTCCAAGCCGAGGAAAGGACTGGAAGGGCGTGGAAGTAGGAGGTCTGGGCACAGAATGCGGCAGGGCAGCCCTGGTCTCCAAGTTTGGGGGTGGGGGGTGGGACTCTTTTCCTTTCAGCCTAATTTACCAGGGGAAAACCCGCAGAGCAACTTGAGGTGCCTTTGCTCCGCACCCTCCATAAGCTTATTAGAGGGAACTTCAGGCTCGCTAGACAGCCTGTGACAGGTGACGGCAATTGAGCTTAAAAGCCATGTTGGTTCACTTCGTCTCCTCTTTATCCTTTGTTGCAAAATTGATACCTTTTTGGATTTCTTTAACAGCACAAAGTTTAAGTGGCCGGCTGACAGGAAATATTTCTTTTGAAACTGCTATGAGAAAAGTGATGAGTTAACGTTGAGAGAAAGGCAACTTTATTTTCTTGGAAGAACTTTGGGGAAAGAGATTGATAGAGAAATTCTGGGCATGAAATTATGGACATTTCCCACAGAACTTCCTTCATTTATTTATTTTTTTACATTTCTTCATTTTTTTAATCGTGTGTGTGTGAGTGTGTGTGTCTATCAGAGAGACAAAATTCCTTGGAGGTATTAGGACTTTATTTGGTTCAGAAGTTTCTTTCTTACTAATAGCACTAATTTTTGATCATCAAGATTGTAAGAATTTACTAAGTGTTTTGCTTTTAGGTGTTTTGGATCTGTTTTTTTTAAAAATTCAATACTTACTTTGTGGGCCTTGCTGAATACCTGTCAATAAAATCGGTGGGCATACAGTTAGTCACATGACCCCTGTGGATTTAATAGCAGGTAAGTATACAAATGATAAGTTTAGGAAATAAATGTCAGAATCAACATTTAGGTGTGAAATTGAAATATCTTTCAAATATTTACCAAATTCTCTTTTAGGATCCAATGTCATTTTATGGTCAAGAGAGCTTAAAGGTTTCTCAGATTGAGATATATGTATCTACTTTGTTAATCCAAATGTAATGTTTTATTTTGTTCTTTCTTTAATGACTGTTTGAATTCAACAAATAAAACTTGCATATTTAATGTAAGGTTCTTTCACATATATTACTTCTCCAATTTTTAATATAAATTTAAGGAGAAAAGCAATATTAATTCCATTTTGTAGATGAAGAGACTGTGTCACAGAAGTATTACTTTACCTAGATTTCTGTAATTATTATGTTATAAACTTAGAAATTACATATTATTCTGGAACATATAAAATATATGAATGTTATAAACCATAAGAATTCAGACCTATGCTATTTAACTTCAAGTTTAGTTCTTTACCCAAACAATTGCATGACTACATTGAGACTACTGAAGTAATTATATATAAGCATGCTATATGAAAAAATAAAACGTTTCTTATTTTTCTCGTTTCTCTTTGATATAAAATATACTATAATTTTATGGAGTTATATTCCATATTTAGATGCTCCTAACTTCCAAATAACACCTAAACTCCTAAAAACTGACCTGTGTCCTTCTTAATAGAAGTGGCTTGACAGGGAGACTCAATTTTTACTAAGAATATTCTTGGGATAATTTATGTCTTATAATCAAGATAAAGACAGGCCACATTTAGTTGTATTTTTAAACCACTTAGTGTGAACTTGCAACGCAGACATAACTTGCTTCCAGGCTACACTGCCAGCTTTGCAGTGAATAGTCTTTAAGATTCCGTGGAAACATTGGCAGATATAGCTAATGTATATCTGACGTAGGATTTATGAGAAAAGGAGAGGTAGAAACTGAATGCTCTTATATTTCATATGTGACCACATTCATAAAACTTTATTGATAAGTACTTTGTTGTCTGACACGGGCTGATACAAATAGGCTTCTTCAAGAGTTGAGGAAGAAAACAAAATCCCTATAATACAGCCTTTTTCCTCCTTTTCTTTCTTAAGTGGTAATAGTGGATCCTAGCTTTTGTGTGTCTATGCATGCTCAATACAGTTAGGGGTATAAGGAGAAGATAAGCAAGAATATTGAATGCTAGCTAGGAAACTTTTTGGAGTCTCAAATACTTTGGAACGATTTTTCACATTATATACATAAAATTCCTAGTTACACTTGGGAACTAAGTATATTATACACAACTTTGCATCTGATTACAGGATTCCCTGTACATTTATAGCTCAGGTATTCTGGAAAGAGTCAAGATAATTAGTTTTATGGCTCTTGCCCGTGTGATCTGTTTCTTTCTGGTCCTGATATTAAAAGGATGACTTAAATTTTCTGGAATGTCAAAATTTTCTCTTCCCTTGGATCCTACAAAATACTTCAAGCAGTGTATGTGTGATTCTCGCTGTCATTCCAACATTTCCAATCCTCCTGAGAATGCTAAACAATGCCCTAGATTTCTTCCTTTGTAATTCTTTCAGATAGAGGGTTAGCTGAGTTAGGAAGAAAGGAGAGAGGGAGAGAAGAAGAGAGATGACATTTTATCCCTCAGGAAATAACAAGACCAATTGTATTCCTAATTTAGAAATATTATTCTACAAACATTCCTGAACAAGAGGGCTTTGCATATACATTAAAGCAGAATACCTAGTCAACTTCTAGTTGTGCCATGCAGTGAGATGGAAGTAAGATGAGCAAGCCGAGATCATTTTTGTTGGAGAACTGAGACCACATGAAATAGGTAACAGAGTTACCCCAACTGAGGGGCAAGAGGACTTGAAAGTTTCCTCCATAAATTTGCAGTTAGTACAGGGCTGCTCCAGTGATCAGAGTCATGAATGCCCTAGAGTGTCTGTATAACCCTGTACACAGGCTGAGACAGCTCTAACGGCCCAGAAAAGCCTCTGGACAGAATCACTGCACCCTTGGACATTGTCCGACCGCATGTATGAGAATAGTGAGTGCTGAGGAGTTGTGGGTAGCTCGGTACAACTCTTGCTAAAGGAGTGTCATCAACATTCATTGCTGAAAGTGAATTTTTTCATTCACATATGTGATGCCTATTAGGTCATGCTTTCTTGGATACAAATTTGTACAAGATATGAATTAATTTTTGAACATCCTTTCTTAAAAGTACCATGTTCATATAGTTGCTCATTTTAATATGAGTAGTTCAGATGGGACATAATACAGTAAGGAGATGATTGAACATCCTAAGAGCTAGTGTATATACCTTTGTTCATGATGAGATTCATCCCCTGTCCCCCTTTGTAGTGACACTGATGGCATAAGGGAGTATTAGATGAAATTTAATGCAGAAAACAATGGGATATATGAATGGTAGATATGGTTGACAACCACCATTTTCATTGAAGTTGTTTCAAAGCAAAGAAATTTGGGATAAATTCATTTTATTTGCTCCTGAAGGGTAATTAGGAATAAGTAGGAATTGTGAAGAGGCTGTAGTGTTGACATTAAGAGAAGTTTTTGATTCTTAAAATAGGATATATTACACAAGAGTGAACAAACAGAAGATACTGAACAAATATTCTGTCATAAGTAAGTGATGGATTATTCGGACTTGTTGAACTATGTTTTTAAATGTATTATTTAAATATTTAAATATTATTAAAACCTTAAATAATATTTAAATATTATAAAAGTTATAGAAAATTATGTTTTCAATACAAATATACACTTATAAGCTATATTGTAGATATGGGAGTAAACAATGCAATTTTTTTTAACTGAGTGAAAAATTTAGTTTTTTAAAATTCCAAATGGAGCTAACAGCTTAGTGTGATACATATTTTGAATTTCAAAATTTGTAACCAAATAGGACAAATGTGTTGAAGTGTACTTTTCTTGAAGAACCGTGATAAGAATGAGCGGTGAAAAAATTACAGCATACTTACCAGGGATCAAATACTTGCTTAGGGTTAATAAGAAAAATCTCAGCAAACGCTAGAAATGAGGTACACGATCTATCACAGACCCATGATTAAGGTGGTATCTTGTTAGGTATATGAGCTTGAAAAGAAACGGCATGGCTTCACTTTACCTCAGTTGCTTCTTTTGTAAAACGGGGAGACTAAGAGTGTGGTAACTCAAAATCCTTTGTTAATGATTTTCTTCTTAGAACAGTGCCAGGTCCAATTAGGATTAGATTGCTATTTTTATTATTGATATTTGCCCTAGTTCTGCCTTTTATTGACTGTGTGAAATTGGTGAAGATCCCTTTCTGAAGCTTTGTTTCTTACCTACAAGCTGGGAATAGAATACCTGCTATGAAGAGTGGTTGTTAGTACATTAGAAAGGCTGGGTATTTGTTTATATAATGGGCTCAGCGCATGGTAGAAATTTGATAGCATTTTTTTCTTGCCCTCCCATGTATTACTGTGGAAACATCCCACATATTATGTCCAAGTTTTTATTTTCCCCTCAAATGCAATGTCAAGCACAAAACATTCCCATCTCCCAATTCTCTTCTGATGTTCTACAACCATTAAAGTATAGAAAACTAGAATGAGTGTTTTTATAACTTTTGCTGTACTTAAGCATGTGGAGAGAAGAGCACTAGATCACAGGACACACTTTGATAGGAAAAGGGAAATATTTACACCGCAAACAACTTTCTCCTCATGCTTAACAGTTTTATGCTGTCATTCTGTCAGCACCAAGTGAGATTTTTCTCTTTAAATAGTTTTCTATTTGTGGTATGATAATTCATGTATGGACTTCATGTAATTAACATAAATATAATGGATAGTTGAGAAGTGGTTTATTTTTACCAAGAGGAAAAAATTTGTACACGATTTTTTAAAATATTGCTTTGAAAATATTTAAAATTAATTTTGATTCAGTTGGTGGAAGATAGTGTCACAAACTCACTGCTAGTGGTATTCTTGAGAAGTAATGTTTGAATTTTCTAGGTATTGTCCCCAGACTGGCTTAAAAGAATTTAATTTTAGATGTAAATTTTCTGCTTAACATGGAAGATTTTTCCCTGAAAATATTAGCTTCATCAGATACACAGTTGCTTAGGGGTAGCTACATGGAATTATGGGAAGGGTGAAATAGAAAAAAATTTTCATGTCTAAGTTATACATACTGGTGTAATCATATTGATTGGATGATAATGATAATTACAGCAATAATGTGATTGAAAGGGTAAGCAAGTAACATATACTACAGTTACTAATATAATCCTGTGATTGAGTTTACCACTTCGTTTCTCTTTTCTGGAATCCCTTAAGTTTGTCACTATTGCACTTTATTTCCTTTGCTTATTGTAGTGGTGTATTAGTTGTATTACTGCTGCTATAACAAATTACCACACATTTACATAACTTAACACATATTTATTGTCTTGCAGTTTCAAAGGTCAGAAGTCCAAAATCACTGTAATTAGGCTAAGTCAATGTGTCTGCAGTGTGGGTTCCTTCTCGAGGTGCTGAGGGGAGAATCCATTCTCTTGCATTTTCTGCTTCTGGTGGCACCTGTCTTCATTGTCTTTTCCCCATTCCTCCATTTTCAAGGTGCGTTGCTTTTATTTCTGTTTCTGTCTCCGCGTTGTCTCCTCCTTTAACTTTGAGTCCTTCTCTCCACTTCATCTAAGGACTCCTGTGATTACTTTGGACTCACATGGATGATCTGGGATAATCACCTTGTCTCCAGATCCTGAACTGAATCGTATCTACAAGTCCTTTGGCTGTGTAAGGCAGCACATTCCCAGGGCCTGGAGATTAGGTGAAGAACATTTTTTGGGACTATTATGCAGCCTATCACAAGTGGTAATAACACTTTTATGCCTTGAGACCCTGAAATTAATGTACTTGCTTACGCATGGAAAAGCAATGTATCTGTGGGGGTAACAGTTTATTTTTGAACCATTAGAAGGTATTGATGGGGAAGTTTTCATCTGACAACAGATACTGATAAATTAAATACCCTTAGATTTGTCAAAACTAGCTTTAGTAAAATATAAGTAAAAGTATTTGCACTGCTAGGGTCAAAAATATTAATTAAACCCATTATTTATCAAGGCCAAGTCCTGGATTAGTTAGGTTTAAATTAACATGGAACATTATCTTCCATAGTGCTTAATTGTGAAGCTTAGTTCTTGTTGACAAAAGCTCATCCATATAAGAAAGCATCGAAAGGTTGGTGTTTTTTTAACCTTTGCAGAATATAAATTTTCAAAGGGATGTTAGACAGTAGTTCCATCACAATTGATGCAGTTCACAAACATTCATTGTGAATATTTTATCTCATGAGTTATATCTATGACACTAATCATAGACTTCTAGAATAAATTTAGCAATGGTCATGTCAGCCTTTCGAATCTTTCTATAACCTAGAAGAGGATCATTGCATAAGATAGATTCATGTTCCCCTTTATTCCATTGTTGCCAGAGAGAACTTGAAATGCCCTGTTCAAATTAATTTAATGCAAATGAATTCTTGCTGCCTCACAAGTAGTTTGTCCTTCATTTTTCTTAAAATTATATTGAAAATGGATGTGACATGCTTTACTGGTTGTTGTGCAGGAAGCATTGTCCTTCCTGAAAGCTCCCTCATTTGTCAAAATGAAGCCATTAAGAGTAAAGTAAATTATATTATCTGATCATAGTATCACAATTGACCTTAAAACAATAAATTTTGTAATCAGTGCAAATTGCTGAATAGTGTTTGCAGTTGTAGAAATTTCAAAGGAAACCCTGTTTGAGATACAAAGCTGCTATAATCATTTTTAAAATCTTTGTTTTTCTTTTACTTTGGAACAGTAGTGCAGTAAGTACTTTTGCCTTATTGTTCTCTCTGCCTTCCAGAAACCCTCATTCAAATATTCTAAGTTTTTAAGTCTTTTTCATTTCTTTTAATATTGTAACATTTAACAATGTCAAAGAAAGTATAATTTTTCTGGAAATCAAGCTAAAAATAAAGAGAAGCCGATGTAAATGAACATCAAATTAACAAGATTGATTAGGAAAAGTAATTTTTGAAAAGGGCCCAAAATCCCTTTGCACATAAATGCAAAAGAATTTAGTGAAAAAGGTGAAACTGGAGTAAAGAACTCTACGGATGCGTAAGTAACTCTTAATGAGAATGAGTAACGTACATGCATATCTTTAGCTCCCAGTTTCAGAGATACAGTAGTTGTACAACAAATGGTCCTTTCCTGCTGTTAAGGAAGCCTCTCCTCCTCCAGCCATGCTATTCCTCAGAGCAAGCTCTTCCACTGAGTTTTCAGCAACCATAAGTAAGAAGGATGGTACGATAGGCTGCGTGTACATATGGCCCTCATTAGCAGGCCAACTGTTCCTTTTGCCCACCCACATCACTGGGGACATATGGCGTTACTTTGACTGTTGAAACAAGTGTGTGTGGACATATCTTGGTATGAGTAAAAGACTGTTGATTGTCTTTCTCTTGTCGCTCGTGCAACCGTCTCCTTGTGGAGATCATATTATCCATAACACTAGATTTGAGGATGATAAATGACGTTGTTATTATTAACTGAATTTGCCTCTCTAGTTTGATCACAAAACCAGCGAATGTTTGCTTATGGAACATGTAAAGCTTATAGAAGATGGAAAGCTTACAGAAAGAAGTGATGGCTTTTCTAAGCATAAGAATCAGGTCTTTTTCAATCAAAAACTAACTCATTCAAAAATTCAAGAGTTATGTAAAACCAGAACAGCAGAGGTTTCAGAAATGCTATTGAGATCATTTATTATAAAATAGCCATTAATGAAATGTAATAGTGAGTCTGTTGTTGTGACTATGTGGAGAAATGAATGAGAAAATATAAGATAGGCTGGAATGAAGAGAGTCATCTGATCCCAGCATAATTCATTTTATATAGTTCACAGTCTTGTAACTTTAAAAAAATTATGAATTTTTTCAATACTGTGAATTCTGAATTTGCAATATGAGGCTTTTCAATCCTTGCAACAAGTGTGTATTTTTCAGTGGTTCTAGAATTATCGGGGCTTTCGAGCTGCTTCTGATAAGAAGGCAAGGCTAGAGGACTCGTGTTGAGGTGGCATTTGCACAGGACTTTAGATAACATACATCGATGATGTAGAGAGAAGAGCGGGTGATGTTGCTCCGGATTATACGGGAAAGGCACCTTTTGCTCCCTCTCCTGACCTATTTGTGTATTTAGTTGTGTAGCATATTTCTTGTAGAATTACATAGTAATTTCACACACTACATTAAGAAAATCTGAACAATTTTTACTAAACTCATGTTTTCTAAATATTAAGTAAATAAAACCAATATTTGGCTAGGTAACATTTATAAAAACAGGATTTCTAGATGATAAATTTTCATCTATATCTATAGAGCTGATAAATTTTCAAAACCCTTTGAATATCACTAGTACTACAAAGTCTCGTTTCAGTTTCAGTGCCATGGCACATTGATTAATCACCACTAAAGCGGTACATGAAATATTTGGCAATATAGGTAATTGGTAATGGTGATTGATGCACAGAATACGGCACCATTATTATGCACTGGCCTTGAGAACTTTAGTTTTCATCTTCGTTCACCTGATAGAGAACAAACTAACAGCTTTTTTCTTTCAACTTGCTGGAGAATAAACTAACAACTTCAAATTATCTGATCCATCCAAAAACTTATTTCCTTGAAACTCACTGATTTATTTATTATTTCGTGGGGATCACTATTATTTGCTGTAGTAAAATATCAAATGATCGATGTTTTATACCAACATGGCAGCTCACATGGTAGGCAACAGAATGAAAACAAACAGGTTTACTACCAAGAATTATACTATATTGCTTTTATTGACAGAAAAAGCATACAGATAATTTTATTCAGAGATTTTATGTGAATTATTTTGATAAGTGTACACATATATTTATAAGTGACCTTTCTTTGTCAAGTGTGTGCCCACACATGTATTCATACTAAATCAATCTTAGAGATTTTATCCAAAGATTGAATTTCTTAAAGTGACTGTTCCAAATATGTATAATTTATGGCCAAAAAGTCACAAAATGGCAATACAAGGAGGCATAAAAGTGAAGATAAAGGGGGAGATGATGGTTAAAAACACCTGTAAATGAATAATTGATTTTGATTTAAATTCTCTTTAGTTCTTAGCTGATGAAATGAATATAAATGAAATTATTATGCAAAACACCTCTATTTGTTGTATATGCATGTACATATATGTGTTACAAATACAAAACTGATAGGATATTATTTAACATATATTCACACTCATAATGTGCATATATGTACATAATGAAAATGAGTGCTTGATTTATATGTATGTATACACACACATACACATATTGCATACTTTCATTTTTTAAAATTTTACTTTAAGTTCTGGGATACATGTGCTGAACATGCAGGTTTGTTACATATACGCTTACTGCATATTTCCATCCCTTGGTTTTTTGTTTAAGAAATACTTACTTATGCCTAGACCCTATTCCAGGCCAATTAAATCAGAATTTCAGAATTTGATCCTGTCATCATGATGCTAGCTGGTTATTCTGCACATTAGTTGAAGCAGTTTCTTCCTAGTTTCATTGGTTTTTATATTTTGGTGTGTTTTTGCAGTGGCTGGTACTGGTTTTTCCTTTCCATGTTTAGTGCTTCCTTTAGGAGCTCTTGGAAGGCAGGTCTGATGGTGACTAAATCTTTCAGCATCTGCTTGTCTGTAAAGGATTTTATTTCTCATTCACTTATGAAGCTTAGTTTGGCTGCTTATGAAATTCCATATGTACAGCATGGAAACGAGTGCATGTGATACACACACACACACACGCACACACATTGCATACTTTCATTTTTGTGTCCGTTTCTTTTCTGATTTTATCAGCAGCCAACTAAAGAAAATAGAAAAAAAAATTGGTAATTCGATCTTTCATGTTCTGCATCTTCCAGCTTCACAACTTATAGTTTTCTATTTTTATTGTTCTTGTGATCAGAATCAAAAAGTATACAATAGAATCAGAATCAGGTCAGAATCAACAAAAATACTATAATGTTTGTACATGCTTTCAATGCAGTTTGTCTCTGCAAAGGGTGTGTGTGTTTCTATGCAAATATGCGTGTACACAAGTGTGTAAATAAGTGTTTTATTCATGATGGAGAAAGGCTGGTCAAAATGATTCTAAATGAGATAGCACCACTGCAGCAGATAATTAGGTCTCTAGCAATAAAACAAGTCATTAAACATGTTTCTAAGCATCTACTCAGTATCTGGCACAATGTTAAGTAGTGTAAATATAATCATTAGCAAAATTCAGCTTCTACCCTCAATGGTACATGTGTAGAACAAATTGGTAAAGCTGGAGTACATTTCAGGACCAAAAACAGTTTCTGTGTAGTTCCCACTTCATTAAGACCATGTTGGATACCTCTCATACACTTAAGCCATAGGGAAGCAATTATTCCATCCATCCTTTTACAGGGTAGTGGTGAGGAAGAAGAGCTGACTGTCATGCTTGAATTCACATAATTTCATAATTAAATAATTTCATGTTACATAATCTCGATAAACCTAAAATCCAATATATGATAAAGATAGTGTTTCAAATCAGTGGATAAGTGATAAACAGTTCATAAAATGGTGTTGAGATAATTGGCTATATGTATTTTATAGTTGCACAAAGGTATAATATGTCATTAATAAATATTAATTCCATAGTGGATGTCAAATACACTTTTTCAAAATATAAAGAAAAAAACCATAGACAAATATCACTTGCAACATTACGGTTAAAATTAAATATCCAAACATAGCCCTAACCAGTAACAGAAAATTTAAAAAAAAATTTATGGATTGGAATTTGTTAAAATATAAAACTTTTCTTTTTCAGAGGATACATGAATATGTGTAAAAAGCAAATATCAAATCAGCAACAAGTGCTTGCAATTCACTTGACATATTTAAAATATGAGTAGTTCCAACAAATCATAAATAAATGATTAGTAGTCCAATAAAAAAAAGACAAAGTACATTGACAGGAAACTGTATGAAACTCATGAACACTTAATGTATTAGATTCTCTATTGTTAAACAAAATGCAAAAACAATAGAGAACATTATTAATATGGAGTTAATATTCAACAAAATTATTTTATCCATGTTATAAGTAAATATATACATCCAAAAACCCTTGTTTTCTCTGAAAGTTGTCACTTATGAGTCTATTTTGAAAATGTTTAAAGAACAGTAATTAATTAACTTTAATAAATAGGTACTCCTATTGAGGGAAAACAGACATTTCCATAATTTTTCTTCTGTTTCTAATCTAGTAGATGGTAGGAAAATAATGACAATTGCATGTTCATACCTGGAGAATATGCATTCCATTTCTTTTAAACTTTTGCATTCTCAAAGCTATATTGATACCTCAAAGCATACCCTTTGCTGTTGAAAACAGCCTTTCAAGTATAAAGACACACACATCACTTTCCTTAAATCTTATATAGGGCAAGGGCCTAGATGCCTATCAGAAAATGTATTTCAAGAATGCTTTTTTAGTAGTTCCTGTGGCCTTATCTTATAGAGGAAGGTTTTTTTTTTAAACATACACACAGTTTTTGATGCACATTTTTATTGGAAAGAGCTTTTATTTCCTTAAATGTTTTGTTGTCTAAGTGTGAAAAGTATCCTGCAGTGGAATTTAGTGGCACAGATGCTTATTGTGATAGATGAGATGAACTTGCTTCCCTAAGCATGCATGGGCATGAAATGCATCTGGCTTCTGTACATAAAAGTCAGTTATGTTCCCAAATGTGTCTCTGCATTTACACAGACGTTTAGGGGCAGACACCCTACTGTTCCCTCAAAAGGCGGCTCTGCTTAATTATGAAGTTCAAGTTAGACCAGAAGTTGGAAAATAGTAAATTCCACATTGCAGACAGAGCCTGAGCAGGTGATGTCACCACTGCATTCTAAGGTGGCAAGTCCTCAGAGAAGTCACTTATCACCTTACCATGGAGAAAAATAACCGTGTCCAGAACACAAGAGGATGCTTTAAGGTAGCGTACAATCAAGTGTGAAAACCTGTGCAATACATACCAGGTGAAATCCAGTTCAGAGGCTCAGGAAAACAAACAAATGAGGATATGCTTTAAAAAATAGGACTTAATATAAACAGTAGTGAGAGTAAAACTATTGCTAAGCACATAGGAAACATAAACCAGGCTTTCAGGAAGGAGTTTGGCACATGTGTGCACTGGTAGGAGGTGTAATGTGCAGAAATCCGGCCTTTTGTGGCATAGCAACTAAAGTTCCTTTTCTATTGTCCAGACAACCTTAAATATTCCTTTATGCAGTACTATTTTAAAAAGGCCATCTACTGTGCACAATGTGTTAGCATCAAGGACATGAAATTTATCTGGAATATACCAAAGCTTTAATCAATAGACTAGGACCAAAGCTTTTAAAAACAGGTTTTTTTAGATAAATCATTATAAGTTATTATTTCCTCACCATAGGTAAGGCATGATACATAACTTTACTTTTTCTCAGTCACTTAGTGTGTAGGTAGAATAATGACCCTTAGCAGGATGACCTTTTGAATGTGTTGTTAGGCAGCATGGGAGCATTATGGTTAGAGGTGGAATTAAGATTGCTAATCACCTGACCTTAAACTGGAGCGATTATCTTGAATTATCTAGATGGGCCCACTGTAGTCACAAAGAACCTTCAGACAGGAAGGCGGAGAGACCAGGGTGAGCAGAAGAGCTTGGGTAAACTGGAGCCGAGGCTGAAGTGATGTGCTGTGTCCAAGATGTGCAGAGGCCAAGAGCTCAGGGATACATGTGACCCCTCAAACCTGGTGAATTCTCTCCTGGAATCTCCAGACAAAATATAGACTTGATGATAACTTGATTTTAGCACACTAAGACCCATTTTGGACTTCTGACCCTCAGAAGTATAAAGAAAAAAATGTGTTGTTTTAATCCTCTGAGTTTATGTTAATTTACTGTAGCAGCAGTGAGAAACTAACACAGTAAGACGGCTTTTATTTTTATGTGATGTATAGAATTAAATTGGATATGCTAGGAAATATTGGAAATTTATTTATTTATTTTTTTGTCTGAGCTGGAGTCTGGCTCTGTCGCCCAGGCTGGAGTGCAGGGGCGCGATCTCGGCTCACTGCAAGCTCCGCCTCCCGGGTTCCCGCCATTCTCCTGCCTCAGCCTCCCGAGTAGCTGGGACTACAGGCGCCGCCACCACGCCGGCTAATTTTCTGTATTTTTAGTAGAGACGGAATTTCACCATGGTCTCGATCTCCTGACCTCGTGATCCGCCTGCCTCGGCCTCCCAAAGTGCTGGGATTACAAGCGTGAGCCACCGCGCCCGGCCGGGAATTTATTTTCTTAATATAGTTCTTCATATTAGAATAATGAGAACCATCGAGCAATGAAGTGTTGTATTTTGTGAAGGATGATTATATAAACAGTACGAAGGTTAAAAACCGGGCGGGGCCGGCTGGGCACAATGGCTCGTTCATGTAATCGCAGCACTTTGGGAGGCCGGGGCAGGTGGATCTCTTGAGCCCAGGAGTCTCAGATCAGCCTGGGCAACATGTGAAACCCCATCTCCACAAAAATACAAAAACCAGGCAGACGTGGTGGCGGCGCCTGTGGTCCCAGCCACTCAGGAGGCTGCGGTGGAAGGATCGGAGCCCGGCAGGTGCAGGCTGCGGTGGACCGTGATTATGCCGCTGAGCTCCAGTCTGGGTGACAGAGTGAGACCCTGTCTCCATTAAATAGATAAATACATATATATATAAGTAAAAGAGGAGGGTGTCTTTTGAAGGCTATTAAAGTCGTCTAAGTGTCCTCTGATTATATGAGGCTGGGATGGTGCATGGAAGGTTGTGTTGAATAACCTGATACTGTCTCTGAAACTATAGAAGCATTAGTAATTTTAGCCTGAGAGTGCTATAATCTGGGAAAATTTGGTCCAATACTTCCAGGGAGGGTTGAAGTTTTGAGATAGCTGGAGTTATTTCAGTTGAAGACCAGAATATGAGGCAACTGGATACTCAATTATAATTCAATTTCTACTCTTTATATTAGGTAGAAATGGGTAACATGTGGGACACTATGTTAAAAGTAATGCAGCCATAGTGTAGTGGTAGAAGCAGATGAAAAGTACTACAATATTCGTATAGATGAGGTACTGGAAAGAAGCAGAGTTGAGAAATTGGAGATAAATGTCAGTTTTCCAGAGCCATGGGATGAAAACCAAACAGGATTACAACAGATTCAATTCACTCAAGATGTCTAACTTGGTATTAGGTCAGAAAACTAAATTTGCCGTATTTTCTTAAAAGTACCCAAAAATGTTCCTTTTGATAAAACACGTGTAGTGCACCTTCGGATCTGATTTTTCTTTATGTTCTGTAAACTGCTCACAGTAAAACAAAAAAAGTCGGACAAATATGATGGTCCTTAAATCTTGTAGGAGTATGATGCTTCTCCAAAGAATAGAGGTTTTGCTGGGAAGGCCCTAAGCAAGGAATCAAATTTCCTTTTGCAAGAAATAAAATTCTCAAAAGTTCCCTGCACCTTGGAAAGCCTCTGGTTGAAATTAATAGCACAACGTTATTTATTTAAATTTTAACTTTTAAGTTCAGGGGTACAAGTATAGGTTTGTTACAGAGGTAAGCTTGTGCCATGGGGTTGGTTGTACAGTTTATTTCATCACCCAGGTATTAAGCCTAATTTCCATTAGTTGTTTTTCCTGATCCTCATAGCAAATATTACCCCCATAAAGTTTTATGGTTACTTTTTTCTTATGTTCTGATTAATGCCATTAGATTCACAAATTGAAATTATTTTTCAGTACTTTAATTCTGTCTAGAAGGTTTAAAAAATGTTTCCGAATTTCCTGTCTTCTTTCTTTGTTAGTCTTCTGAAAAGCTATATTCAATATAATTCATGTGCTTAGGTACAGTTTCACTAAAAGCGTATCTTCAACATTTGACCTGTTTAAAAGTTCTTAAGGTGTTAAGGAACATTAGGTATCAGAGTTTATGGCGTTTGATTAATCTGAATAAATCTTGGCATCAAATTGAATTCAGCAAAAGTAACAGTGATAAATCAGAGAGCAATATTTGAAATGTCTCCATGAAACATTTTAAAACAATTTTTAAGTTCACTAATTTGAGTCATTACACTTGGCCCTAATATAGTAGATTTTAAGTGAAGCTCAGTCGAACCTGGCAGATATCATATAGAAACTTTTAATAGTCATAACAATTCCTGTACCTCATTTGGAAAAAGATTATTTCCAGAGCATCAGTGCTTTGACCAGAAAGGCATTTATTATTCTGTAACACTTTTCTTGAGAAATTAGCATGATTCCTCATTTGAGTACGCTCTCTCAGATAAGATTCTAATATTAGGGTGTGAATAAAACTTCAGGGCATTGAAAGCAGCTGGAAGATAGACAATAGGGCGATCATCCTCTCTTGTCATTCTCTATCAAGGTCCTCTTTAATTATTGGCCTAAACAGCTATAACTTTATGGTGAAAACAAACCGCTTGGATATAGCGTTAAAGGTTGAAATAATGAATTATACATAAATCTATTTAGTTCAGTTATATTCTGTTGAATTGGGAGAACATCTAATTTTTAAATTTCTCTGCATTTCTTGAAGTTAGGAATAAAAGCTGGGGTGGGGTCTCCTGAAATAATGAGGTCTAGAATAATTTCTGTTGTTAAATTTACTTTTTAGCAGGATAAGTCTACTAAAATCAATATGAATGGAACCTTCAATGTACCACTGAAGATAATTAATCTTTGAGAGGTTGAGTAACCATTACAAGGTAATTTACCTAATTAGCAACTAAACCAACCAATTTTTAGATTTCTTAACTTTAAGACTATTGCTCACATAGTCACGTAAAGTATATCTTCCACATAGTCACAGGCAATCACAAGCTAACACGAGCAGTTAGCACAAAATATATGTTCCACACAGAATGCAGAACAAAAAAAGACACTTTAAAAATCCTTTTCCCTTTTCCAAATTCATATTTAAAAAGTTTCTTGTGGAATTTCCCAAATGCCAGCATGGCCACATATAATACAGATTGATACTGAGACCTCTAATGAGAAACAGTTAGAATTATGCTAAACAAGGAACATTCTATATTGATTTAACAAATTCTCCTCTTTCCACTTATAGTTTCTCATAAAATGTAACATGTTTGTCTCGTGTGGAGTCTGTATAGAAAAAGTGTGATAACTGAAGGTATAGATACACAGGTGTATGTGTGTCTGTGTGTTCCTGTGTATTATAGCCTTTCTTTAATGGTTTTCTCTTTGTTTATATATATATATACTTTAAGTTCTAGGACACATGTGCACAACGTGCAGGTTTGTTACATATGTATACATGTGCCATGTTGGTGTGCTGCACCCAGTAACTCATCATTTACATTAGGTATATCTCCAAATGCTGTCCCTCCCCCTCACCCCACCCCATGACAGGCCCCGGAGTGTGATGTTCCCCTTCCTGGGTCCATGTGTTCTCATTGTTCAATTCACACCTATGAGTGAGAACATGCAGTGTTTGGTTTTTTTTGTCCTTGTGATAGTTTGCTGAAGATTATGGTTTCCAGCTTCATCCATGTGTCTACAAAGGACATGAACTCACCATTTTTTATGGCTGCATAGTATTCCATGGTGTACATGTGCCACATTTTCTTAATCCAGTCTATCATTGTTGGACGTTTGGGCTGGTTCCAATTCTTTGCTATTGTGAATAGTGCCGCAATAAACATACGTGTGCATGTGTCTTTATAGCAGCATGATTTATAATCCTTTGGGTATATATACATATATATATATATAAAAACTATATATATATATTTTTGGGACGGAGTTTCGCTCTGTCACCCAGATGGAGTGCGGTGGCGTGATCTCGGCTCACTGCAAGCTCCGCCTCCCGGGTTCACACCATTCTCCTGCCTCAGCCTCCAGAGTAGCTGGGACTACAGGTGCCCGCCACCATGCCCAGCTAATTTTTTGCATTTTTAATACAGACGGGGTTTCACCGTGTTAGCCAGGATGGTCTCGATCTCCTGACCTCATGATCCACCCTCCTCGGCCTCCCAAAGTGCTGGGATTACAGGCATGAGCCACCGCGCCTGGTCTCTATTTAAGTTAGCTCTGTCCAGGGCAAACCAGCATTTCAAAGATACAATCTGTTTTTGCAAAAAGCAGGTATACACCTATCCATAGTGCAGACATTATGTCTACTTATTTCTCTCTAAATAGATCTTTCATTTTAACAAGTACTTCACCTTCACAAAATTTAGTTGAGTCAGTGAACTCATATGCAGATGCTATATCTTGGCCAGATTATCAAGAATTAAGCCTCACAGATAGGCTGTTTCCATTTCCTTTCACAAAGTTTATCAGTCCTGAGTTACTTCTTGATTTCTTGCCAGTGGCATATAATGATGACTCAGCCAAGTCAGTTCCCAGAGTTGGACTCTTTTTTTCTTATACATAGGAAACTTCTTTTCCAAGAATACTTGTTCCAGTTGCTCACAATCTTCATAGTTGATGATTATAGAATGATCTATGTACTTTCAATGTACCTTCAAAAATGAGATCTGCAGCTGGATAAGACGTGTGTGTGTGTATGTGTGTGTGTGTGTGTGTGTGTGTGTCTTAGTAGACTTAAACCGTTCATTGAATAAGAAGCCTAGTTGATAGTGTAAGGAGAGAGTTAGAAGAACAGGGAATTATTTGGTTTAAGGAATTGTGAAGAAAGGTGCTATGCCATTAAATTTTTTCTTTACTTTTGTGTTAAATCTTAATTTTGTGCAGAATTTACTAAGCTGCAGGAAACTGTCAAAATTGACTGTTGCTAAGTTCCATATTGCTTCGTAATTATCTTAAAACAAAAGTTGGTTGATACCAAAGTACAATTGTTCCTCTAGCTTTCATAAATTGAGACAGGTCTTTTTCTCACCCTCCACATACCTATGGCTGGAAGCCGAGGTGGTTGTTCTTGGTTCTCATTAAAACTTCTAGACTGTTAATTTCTCCGCTCCCTTCAAATTAGACTGTTCCTTTGAAACTCAAACCCCTTGGAAATATCAGCCATGCCCCTTTGGTATTACCATCATCAACAGACCTCCCTCCTGGGCACTCTTGTCTTTATTTATTTATTTTTTTTGAGATGGAGTCTTGCTCTGTCACCCATGCTGGAGTGTAATGGTGTGATCTCGGCTCACTGCAACCTCCTCCTCCCGGTTTCAAGTGATTCTCCTGCCTCAGCTTCCTGAGTAACTGGGATTACAGGTGCATACCACCACACCCAGCTAATTTTTGTATTTTTGGTAGAGACGGGGTTTCGCCATGTTGGCCAGGCTGGTCTCGAACTCCTGACCTCAGGTGATCTGCCTGCCTCAGCCCCCCAAAGTGCTGGGATTACAGGCATTAGCCACTGCACCTGGCCTCTTGTCATTTATTTAAGGCTTTAGATCTTTTGCTCAATATCATCTTCAGGCAAGTTCAGCCATCATTTTAGTGGCTCAGCTTTCACGTGAAAGGACCAGTACAAACCTCGGTTCCCCGTTTTTTGACATCTTTATTTCCATTACTTTTTTTCTTTCCTCCACTTTATTGTCATCAAATCTGAAACATTTTCTACAAGGGTATGTACCACCAGGATCTAGATGCAAATATTCTGCCTCCTGGACATCACTCCTTGCCAGCTCATTGGCCCAGATGTCCTCATTCCTACAACCCTTCATTTTCACTGAGACTCTCCTTAGGACACAGCTGCTGCTGCTCCCTCAAGATCCATCCGTACTCTCTTGCTTTCAGTTTCCACGTTTTCCTCCTCAAATGCCATAGTTCATTTTTAGCATTCCCTTGCAACTACCCTGAGCTTCATTTTCCCACAATTTATTTGTTTCTGTTTCTCTTCCCAAATTTTAAATATTGATGTTTCTAAGGGTTCTGTCCTAATTGCTCTTCTTTTCTCTCCACACACATACTCTCTCTAAGCTCTAAACACTACTAAACAGCTCATAAGTTCCAGTCTTAGAGTTTGGCCCAGACCTTTATTCTGGGAGTGGATGATTTACATGACAATAGCACTCGAATAATTCAGAGGTAACATGTCCTGGTTTCCCACATGTCAGTAAGTGGCACTGCCAGCCATGCTAGACGCTTATAAGTCATTTTTGGCCCTTCCTCAATATTCTGACAATATCCAATTCAACATTCATTTAAAAAATATTTTGGTTCCAAATACATCTGTAATTTCCTCCACCTCTTTTGATTTCCAATGTCCCCAGCCTAGCCAGAGCCACATATTTTCTTACCTACGCTTATTTTCTTAGGTCATCCTTAGTCAACCTACTTGAATTCTTAGTCTCCTACACCCTGTTAGCTACAGAGAAACCAAAGTGATCTCTTAACATGTCTTTCGGTTTCCAACTCTCCCACTTTTCTGGTGTACTTGGACTAAGATTTATGTTCCTCATCATTACTAATGAAGACCTGTACTGTTTCACATATCCTTCTCTTTCAGCCACGTCTCACATTAGTCTTTCTCCCTTCTGTACTTCATCCAGATTCCTACTTTTCAGTTTTTAATTTCATCCAATTCACAGGTTTCTTCTACATGCCAAGATCTTGTTCATATATTAGGGTCCATGAACACTGGGGGTTTTTCCTAAAAGACGCATCTTTCTGTATTGTATGAAGAGCTAACTCTTTTTATTCTCAGGTCTTACCTTAAATATTCTCACTTGGAAGAAGTGGTTAGAATCTGTATAATCCAAATTAATATTTCTTTTTTTTCTTTTTCTTTTGAGACAGGGTCTTGCTGTGTCACCCAGGCTGGAGTGCAGTGGCACAATCTTGGCTCACTGAAACCTCTGCCTCCTGGGTTCAAGCAGTTTTCCTTTCTCAGCCTCCTGAGTAGCTGGGACTACAAGCGCACACCACTACACCCGGCTAACTTTTTTATTTTTAGTAGAGATGGGGTTTTGCCATGTTGATCAGACTGGTCTCAAACTCCTGGACTCAAGTGATCCATCCGCCTTGGCCTCCCAAAATGCTGGCATTACAGGCATAAGCCACCACGCCCGGCCCAAATTAACACATCTATATATAAAAATTATATGTGTGAACCTTATATAATCTGAATTAAGATTATATCTAATGTTCGCCCCAACACCCTTGTTGTATATTCAGTCCCTTGCTTCACTTTTCATGTGGACATATTTTGTAATAATCTCTTCTCTTTGCTCAGTTGGATTTCTGTGCCTGTCTTCGTCTTCAGAATTGAAACCCTAGGAGTACAGGACTGTGGCTTTCTTATTGACCACTGCAGCTCCGTAACTAAGAGAGCATCTGATACATATGTGTGAAGGGAATTGGTTAAATATAGACCACTATGTCCAGTGGAGTCCACAGCCTATTCACTTCATGTAGTTTCCAAGAAACAAAGGCTTCTCAACATATATTAATGAATGAGATATGGGCCAGGGTATCTGGTCTGGCTGGAGATGGCTTAACTTTGAGTTCACTTGAGAGGGTATTAGTGTGAGCAGGAATGCTTTCACTCACTTCAAGAATTGCATGGTGTTTAGGGGGAAGAATCAGCCTGCTTCTCTGGAGAGACATGAGGGCTCTGTGGCTCCTGTGGGCTCTCAAACTGTTGGAAGATGACTGCTAAACCTGAGTTTTCAGGTCTCTTAGTTATATTCATTTAAACTTATAGATGATTTGTCACTATTTTAAGTTGTTTTTCACTGAAAAGTCAGTCTGAATATAGAGCCTTATTTCATTCAGATCAGAAAAACTGGGTTACAGTGAAATCTGTTTATCTATAATTTTTAAGTAAGTACAATTTTATAAACCAGTTATTCCTAACTTGAGAGGCCTGGAGGATTTATTACAATGTGTATTTCAGGGCCACATCTGCAGAAGTTTTGATACAACATTTCCTTACTAGTACCCCTGACAGCACATTTTGGCAGGCATCCTGTGTTATTCAGAAGCAGAACGTTTATGCACTACACTTTGGGAGAGAGAAGTGCATTTTATGTTACCATTTAAAGATGCCTGGTTCTTGTGGGGCAAATTGGCAAATGATTTATCTGAACTAATGGCAGAGTGGAATTTTAATACTTTAGGGTTTTCAGGAATCTTAGAGCTGTTTTCATTTGTCTCATACATAGAGCCTGAACCTTGAAGACATTAATGAATTTGTCACAGAAATTAAATTGGGTCAAAATTTACATTTCCAACCCATGTCTGTGCTCTTCATTCTAAAGCACAATGGCCTAGAGTCATATTTTAACCTCTAAGTTTTATCTTATTAAAAAATAAAATAAAATAAATAATTGTAAATACATGCATGTGTTATACCTATATATACAATTTATATACATTACAATATTAATTTGAATTACACATGACATCACTAGTAAAGGCCAGTTACAGTTTAGACTGAGATAAGCCCTGTGAGAGTTTACTAAGGTCAAAAACACTCCTTTTAATAGTGACTCAGTGGCATCTACTCTAAGGACAAAGGCTCCAGTATGTATCCTAATCTAAGTTATTACTGAATGTGAGTCCTGTGATAGCTTCTAATGAAAATTTTCCATTGAAAAAATCAATGTTAATAACTGGAACTCGAGAGCTGTAATGAGTTCTGCCGTGTTTTTCGGGCTTAGACTGTGTGCTATAATATCCTAAGAAGAGGAGTTGATGACCTGTGAGCTCTGGTCCCTTCCTGATCTCATTTGATTCTTTGGTCTTTAGTTTTAAAAGGGTGATCAGAGAGGTTGCTTTATAATGGAGAAGTTGAACAAAAGGACCATCAACCTGCAGGCTCACTGGCACAGCGCAAGTTTCACCGGATAAGCATTTCAGTAAAGAGGACTATTGCCAACAGCAATACTTGCAAGGAAGCTTTGTTCCAGAGAGGATTTTTTTTTTAAAGAAGCTGCTAGAAAAACTGACACTAGAAGCTAACTAGAGTCACTCTTTCTAGATATCAATAAAATTGTAAGTCTGAAGACATTACTTACCTAGATACAGAAATGGACTTTATTTAAGAACCAACTTTATACATACCTAATATACCTAGGCTTGTTGATCAAGTTGGCTGGCTGGGGAAGAATAAGACTATCTAGAAGATCCACATGATGAGAGAAAGCATTCGGGGAGGGCAGACAGATACTTGATGCTGGCCATAGATAGAACCCAGAGACGCTCTGTGATTGAAGTGGTTCTAATTCCTGGAAGCTTCGATTTGCTCTTATAACGTGTTCTAAAGCCATTTAATTCAAGACTACCCTTCCTGGTTGGTACCTGTAGATGTAATGCATCTCCTAAGGTAGTACTCTAGGCTCCATCGGACAGAACAACTACCTGGAGGTAGGTGGTGGAGCCTCCGGACTTCACGACACATTTCGCAATGCTGTTTACTCCAAAACACTGGCCTAATTGAACTAATCTAGCTATTGGGTAAGACGAGAAGTAATACAAGAACATTCTTAAAGTCTGTTCTCTTTTGCCTTGTGACCTTAAACATTTGAAAGACCAAGATGAACACTATTGAATAGAATTGTGTTTCCATCGTCATAACTAATCTGAAAGCCTAAGTTTTACCTCTTTCACTGCACATCCAATCTATTTTATGGGCAGGAGAGCACAATGGGCTCAGCTATCCAGGCTTTAGGAGTTATTTTAATCTTTTTTTTTTTTTATTATACTTTAGGGTTTTAGGGTACATGTGCACAATGTGCAGGTTTGTTACATATGTATCCATGTGCCATGTTGATTTCCTGCACCCATTAACTCGTCATTTAGCATTAGGTGTATCTCCTAATGCTGTCCCTCCCCCCGCCCCCCACCCCACAACAGTCCCCGGAGCGTGATGTTCCCCTTCCTGTGTCCATGAGTTCTCATTGTTCAATTCACACCTATGAGTGAGAACATGCGATGTTTGGTTTTTTGTCCTTGCGATAGTTTACTGAGAATGATGTTTTCCAGTTTCATCCATGTCCCTACAAAGGACACGAACTCATCATTTTTTATGGCTGCATAGTATTCCATGGTGTATATGTGCCACATTTTCTTAATCCAGTCTATCGTTGTTGGACATTTGGGTTGGTTCCAACTCTTTGCTATTGTGAATAGTGCCGCAATAAACATACGTGTCCATGTGTCTTTATGGCAGCATGATTTATAGCCCTTTGGGTATATACCCAGTAATGGGATGGCTGGGTCAAATGGTATTTCTAGTTCTAGATCCCTGAGGAATCGCCACACTGACTTCCACAATGGTTGAACTAGTTTACAGTCCCACCAACAGTGTAAAAGTGTTCCTATTTCTCCACATCCTCTCCAGCACCTGTTGTTTCCTGATTTTTTAATGATGGCCATTCTAACTGGTGTGAGATGGTATCTCACTGTGGTTTTGATTTGCATTTCTCTGATGGCCAGTGATTCTTCATGTGTTTTTTGGCTGCATAAATGTCTTCTTGTACACCAATAACAGACAAACAGAGAGCCAAATCATGAGTGAACTCCCATTCACAATTGCTTCAAAGTGAATAAAATACCTAGGAATCCAACTTACAAGGGATGTGAAGGACCTCTTCAAGGAGAACTACAAACCACTGCTCAATGAAATAAAAGAGGATACAAACAAATGGAAGAACATTCCATGCTCATGGGTTGGAAGAATCAATATCGTGAAAATGGCCATACTGCCCAAGGTAATTTATAGATTCAATGCCATCCCCATCAAGCTACCAATGACTTTCTTCACAGAATTGGAAAAAACTACTTTAAAGTTCATATGGAACCAAAAAAGAGCCCGCATCGCCAAGTCAATCCTAAGCCAAAAGAACAAAGCTGGAGGCATCACGCTACCTGACTTTAAACTATACTACAAGGCTACAGTAACCAAAACAGCATGGTACTGGTACCACAACAGAGACATAGATCAATGGAACAGAACAGAGCCCTCAGAAATGCTGCCGCATAGCTACAACTATCTGATCTTTGACAAACCTGACAAAAACAAGAAATGGGGAAAGGCTTCCCTATTTAATAAATGGTGCTGGGAAAACTGGCTAGCCATATGTAGAAAGCTGCAACTGGATCCCTTCCTTACACCTTATACAAAAATTAATTCAAGATGGATTAAAGACTTATATGTTAGACCTAAAACCATTAAAATCCTACAAGAAAACCTAGGCAATACCATTCAGGACATAGGCGTGGGCAAGGACTTCATGTCTAAAACACCAAAAGCAATGGCAACAAAAGCCAAAATCGACAAATGGGATCTCATTAAACTAAAGAGCTTCTGCACAGCAAAAGAAACTATCATCAGAGTGAACAGGCAACCTACACAATGGGAGAAAATTTTTGCAACCTACTCATCTGACAAAGGGCTAATATCCAGAATCTACAATGAACTCAAACAAATTTACAAGAAAAAAACAACCCCATCAAAAAGTGGGCAGAGGACATGAACAGACACTTCTCAAAAGAGTTATTTTAATCTTTAAAGAACAATAGACACAAGTAAAAGTACATACATAATGTAGGTATTTTATATTTAATTTTTATTTTCATATGCATGAAAAGGGTGTTCCAAAAAAAGATTAGAGAAGTCCATGGCATGTCTTTCTGGTTAATGTTACTTTATTTTTTGATTCATCTAAGATACTGCTTACAAGTTACTTGTTTTTTTTTTCATGGAAAACTTTTTTTAAATGAATTGATTTTACTTTTCATCAGCACAGTTGTTGTCTAATACCAAAGTTAGTTAGAAGGTTATGATTTTTCTATTTATAGAATGGCAGGGGCAGCGTTTAGATAATACATCATAGTAACTTGGCATTTATGAAATATTAGTTTTCCATAAACATGAACTCAGAGAGGAAGGTTACATTTTTTTAAATTATAATAACTTTTCGAAAACCATCTCTCCTTTAAAATGTTACTAAAACATATATTGGAACTGGTGTTTTAGATGCCAGTCCTTTCTGAAGAGTGTTTTGAGATTTTTTTCAAATACTGCCTCAGTTCTATATAAAATAGAAAAAATTCTGCCTTGTAAAATGACTACTGGATGTAGGTAAGAAGAAGTTAAGGAAATATTACATAAAAATAGATTTGCAAATGTAATTTACTGAAGGATTATTTACACTTTGATGAGTGGATCTGGATATTTTGATACTAAGTGAAAGTGGTTCCACTGGAATTAGAAGGGAACAGAGATCTGCAAGCAGGAGTGAAAAGAATGTCTGTAAGCCGGGCATGGTGGCTCATGCCTGACCTCGGGTGAGCCGCCCACCTCAGCCTCCCAAAGTGCTGGGATGACACGCTTGTTAAGTGGTACTCTAATTAATCGGTAACTTAAACCTCAAAAGAGATTCATTATGTACACAAAATTAATCTTGTGTAATCAAGTGTATAAGTAAAATTAATTGAAGAAATCAAAAAACGCACGGTGGCTGACACCTGTAATCTCAGTGCTTTCGGAAGTCTAGGTGGGAGGATCCCTTGACCTAAGGCGGCTGAGACCAGTCAAGCAACACGGTGGGACCCATCTCTGTAAAACAATTAGCCAGGGATGGTGGTCCGTGCCTGTAGTCCGAGCTACTTGAGAGGCCGAGGCAAAAGTATCGCTTGAGCCTAGGACTTGGAGTCTGCAGTGAGCTATGATCACACCACTGACTCCAGCCAGAGCAACAGAGGGAGACAATGAGAACACGTGGACACAGGAAGGGGAACATCACACTCTGGGGACTGTTGTGGGGTGGGGGGAGGGGGCAGGGACAGCATTAGGAGATACACCTAATGCTAAATGACGAGTTAATGGGTGCAGCACACCAACATGGCACATGGATACATATGTAACAAACCTGCACGTTGTGCACATGTACCCCAAAACTCAAAGTATAATAATAAATAAATAATAAATCACAAAACACTTGTAATTCCAAATCCAGATATATAAACCACAGGAATACTTAAACACACGCTATACACACATATAGTATATATATGATAAAATATATTTGTATGTTCAACTTGGGAAAGGTTGATGATTTTAGAAACAAACTAATAATTCTATTGCCTTGTGCTCTAATGATTTTCAATATGAAGATGTATTTGGGATCAAATACATGAGGCTCCACATACAAGACATCTTTCTTTCCCCTCTTCTCAGCATCATGTTTTGGCTGATTATTGGACTACAACTGGGAGATCTAGAACTAAATTCCTGCTTAGTGTTTACTTGTTCAGAGCATAGGCTTTGAAATCGTCCTGTTTTGCCTCAGTCTCCACAGTGGTACCTACTAACCTCATGACTAGGGGATCGTGTAGCATTTCTCTAAGCCTTGTTTTCTTAGCTGTGAAGTGGTAAATTTTGGAAGTGCTTTGTTCATAGGATTTCTGTGAAAACTGAATTGGGTAAAGAATGTAAGGCATTTATCACAGTAAAATAACCTGGATTACAGTAACTTTTCCAGGAGTGTTTATTAGTACTTAAACTCTCATTGTCATCAAAATTCTGTTTTTACATATGAACTTAGAAATGTCATTGTAACCTTCTCAACTCATTTGGTCATTTAAAATGGAGAGGTTGAGTTAGGTGTTTCTTCAATTTCTCTTTAGCTCTGATACTATGAGTCTGACGTTAAGTAATGCAAAGTTGGTAATTAAATCTTCCCCTTTCGTGATGTAGGAGAAAGGCATAAAAAATTTCTGGGTGACTGGATTCCCTTGCAAGTTTATTAGAATTGTAATTACGTAGCATTTTGAATAAAGCATTCATTCTGGAAATCATTAAGTTTATTTTTCTTAACTCCGTTATTTTGTCAACTGTGGAAAAATTGGGATTTAGGAGTAACCTCTGATTTAAAATTCCACCTACTAACCATTTAAATTGTAGTCTTGTAATTTCCTAACTTTGGTCTTGAAGGTGTTTCTCATTCTTATGCGTTATTATACTGTATTATATATTTATGCAACATAAAATTTGTAGTTTTAACTATTGCACATGTTTACATATGAAAGGTATAATTTTGAACTTATCATTATTAAATTTGCTAGTTTTTCTTCACTATTCATTTTGGACACTTATCCATATTAGTACATGCAACTCAAGTTTATTCTTTTGAGCTACTGTATATCATTCAAATGTATGAATAAATAACCTTGCTTTGGTGGACACTTAAGTATTTTCATGTATCCGTATGAAAAGCAGTTTCAAAATGAACATTCAAATATACATTGTCATATATGTGTATAATATTTGTATATATGAAGGTTCCTGTGGGTCATATATCTGAAATCAAAATTACAAGTGTTTTGTACCTTCTATAATGAATTTTACTCTCAATTTTAAGTAAACAAGATTAGTTTTTGCACATGATGCATCTCTTTATTCAGTTAAAATTACTGACATAATTAGAATACCACTTAAAACTTGAGAATATTTTCAAGGGTATTTATGCAAAACTTACATAAATGTGTTGAAAAGTCCTTTTGTATATATGTAGAGATTATATGGTATGTTAAATTCATCAATTTGCCTAAATATCAAGTTATACTTAAGTAGTGTCCATACACCATGCTTTTGCTTGACTGAACTCCAATATGTATATCGGGAGTACTTTTTAACATTCATAGGTTAAGTGGCCTGTTTTGGAAAATGATATTAAAAATGTAATTCAGATGAATGCTTAAAGATTATAAATGAATGAGCTTTCGTATTAATCATCAATATGACAACCCTAAAGGGAAGCATGATTTTCAAATGTACCTCCTTGTAGGCAGGATAATTCAGAAATGCACAGTGCATATTAGATATGGGATTTGAGTCATAGTGTATTTCTCTAAGAATGTAATTTATTATACTTTCACATCCACCCCACTGAATATGCAGAGTTTAAGATGCAATGGCCAGAAGACACGAGCGTGTCACTAGAAGGATGTGGACGTGGGCTCCGGGGCTGTTGATGATGACGGTGGTGTTTTGGGGTCATCTGGGGAATGGACAAGGCCAAGGTAAGTGCAAGGATTTTCTAATTCTTTGCGAGTTGGATGCGAATTTCACTTTGTGATGAAATTATGTTTAGTCTTTGGTTTGATGTTTAAGCAATTTGTTACAATCTTCCGTCAGGTTTTTGTTACAGGGTATTGTAATATCTCTGCAGTTAAATTGAAATAGAATTAGGTGTGAGTAAATGCATCAAAATTGAAGCCATCTTTCTGAAATTGGCTTTTCTCTGTTGTAATTGATGATATGTATATATATGTGAGGTATTACGAGGCCATATATATGCGAGTGTGTGTGTTTTGGGTGGGTGGGTGTGCCTGTGAGTTTGTGTATGTGGTATTTTACAGGAACATGTAGCATATAAAGTTGTTGTGATTTTGAAGAAAAGTTTTTGGACGTTTGTCTCTTTAGGGTTTTTATGTTTTTGGATGTTTGTCTCTTTAGGGTTTTTATGTTTTACATTTTAAAATTTCAAGAACCTATTCTTAAAGGATGTGATGTTCTTTAGAAATTAAATGAAAAATGTGACGTTTCTCGTTCTTCTGCCAAGTGTATTTAGGGGAAATTAATGAGAGAGTGGAGCTGCAATGTTGTGGCATCCTGAAATGTCAGTTGGAGAGTAGAAAAGGGCCATAGATTTTGGAATAAGGCTTTCAATACTGATTTCATCAATAGCTGTATGGAGTGGTTTGTGCCAAATCTAGTATCTGTGAATGTATTTTGTGATAAGTATTGTATTATTTTTGGAGGTGTGTTGCCTGCTCAGATACAAATTGCAATTCTGTATTTTATGTGATAAAACATCCTGACACCCCTGAAATTTTCTTTTCCTTTCGGGGCAAGTGTATTCAGCATTGATTTTCTGCATTTTCAAGGCTTGAAATGAAATCTGTGAGCAGGAAGTTTACAGAGTTATTTCAAGGGATAGGTATATTTCTCCAGATAAAATTGAAAGTGTGCAGTGTTATTATATAATTGTGATGAAGTTGAGCTTTGCTAGTTTGGAGTATCTAATAAAGTTTAACACTTTTTAAAAGATCCTTCAAAAAGATCAGTTTTCTTGCCATATGTAATATTGTTCAATGAAGATTTGAAATGAAATAGATATTTTTTCAAAACCACAAATGCATCTGTGCCTTTGTATATGAACAGTTGTATATACATGTAAGCAGATAATACATTTTGTTAATTAAGATCAGCTTTGATTTTAATTTTTCTTTCCTGTCATTCAGAATTTGTATTTGCATCTAATAGAATTCTCATTTTTCTTTTTTGTGATAAAACTAATGTAAAATATATTCAATACACATAGTAGTTTTTTTCACCAAAGGTCTAAAACAAGAATATGTAGACAGTAGCTACGTTGGATTTCTGTGGCTATAAGAGTTGTCTATTTCTCTGGTGATGTGTAGAATTACTAAAATGCAGCATGACAACTGTTTCTCTGTAATAGTGATCCAACATGACATGTAGTATTACACAGGGTTGCTAATACCTTCCTCTGACCATCATTTCCAGTAATTGTGGCTTGTTTTAGATGAGGAATAGGTTATTAGATATTTAAAATATTTGAGAAAAATAGGTATCTTCTCTCTTATTTACCCAAACCCTTTTATTTACTCAATATTGATGGCTCAAGTATTCTATCTTTCACTAGGGACCATCATTTATTAAAAAATGGCCTGAAATCAATTCCAAGTCTAGCTGTAGTGAAGCTTCTAGTGGGAAATGCAAGTTAAGTAATTTGTTTTCTTTCTAAAAGGATAAATTAAAATAGACAATGATTGAAAGAACAAAACAACTTAATAGAAAACATAATGGAATGCTTTGATATTATGATTCAGGGAATTTTGCTTCCTTAGTGGTAGCTAGATTGAGTGAAGGAGATTGCTTAGGTATAATGAGCAAATCTTATAATTGCAAGTATAACCCAAGCTGCATATCATCATCTAGCTCAATAAGCCTCATTAAATATTAAATATTACCTTTTAACTTTTATGCAATTAAGCAGAATTTAAAAATAAAAGTTTTAAAAATTAAAGTTTTTATTACTAAGTATCTTTTAAAATACAAATCTCACAGCTCCTTATTGTCAAGAAAAGAACACATGAAAATTTATAAATAAGGTTTTCTCTCTATTAAGTTTACAGACTTGCATTAAATATTGGTTATTGGGACCCACCATGTCCAAGATTATGATTAAGTATCAATGAAGTATGACTCTTGCAGCAAATATGCAAGCAAATGTTTTAAGATTATTTTCACATTATTTCACATAATTTCTTAAGCATAATAGGATAAGTAAATTATACTTTCTACACAAGCTCTTCACATTTATGAATAGACCATGTTCTAAATTTTTCAATCATTGGGGAATCCCAATGTCATATTTATGAATGGACCATGTTCTAAATGTTTCAGTCATTGGGGAATCCTAAAGCCATATTTATGAATGGACCATGTTCTAAATGTTTCAGTCATTGGGGAATCCCAGTGTCATATTTATGAATGGACCATGTTCTAAATGTTTCAGTCATTGGGGAATCTCAGTGTCGTATTTATGAATGGACCATGTTCTAAATGTTTCAGTCATTGGGGAATCCCAGTGTCGTATTTAAGAATGGACCATGTTCTAAATGTTTCAGTCATTGGGGAATCCCAGTGTCGTATTTATGAGTGGACCATGTTCTAAATGTTTCAGTCATTGGGGAATCCCAGTGTCGTATTTATGAATGGACCATGTTCAAAATGTTTCAGTCATTGGGGAATCCCAGTGTCGTATTTATGAATGGACCATGTTCTAAATGTTTCAGTCATTGGGGAATCCCAGTGTCGTATTTATGAGTGGACCATGTTCTAAATGTTTCAGTCATTGGGGAATCCCAGTGTCGTATTTATGAATGGACCATGTTCTAAATGTTTCAGTCATTGGGGAATCTTCCTAGAGAAACCGTGTGAGAAATTGTAGCTAAGCTCAAAAACGGAAGACAAAAATCGATTTAATGAGGAATGTAGATTAATGTCATAGTATTATCGCGACTGTGTGCAACCACTACTTATAAACAATGATATAAGAAATGCAATCTGAAATCTGAATTCTAAATAGGAATGTAGTGCCATTATCCCTCTGGGACCCTTAGGGTCAAAATAAGAGAAAAGGGATGAATGGTGGGTTGGAAGTAAGTCAGTGATCCTTGTCAAATTTTTGTATCTGTCAAGAAAAGCATCTGCTTGAGGACATCCATTTTCCTACTTCTGAGTTACAGAATGATAGGTACTTATACTGAATGTGACATTCCCTGACGTGGACTCTGTCTTTGCTGCTTAGGTGGTGTGTGCATGAGAAAGTGCTTAACATCTGAAAACGGAGACAATCCTTAGAGAAAGATATATATGAATTTTAAAAGGAAATATACCTACGATGGAAATAAAACAAATAGCATAAATATCTAGCTGTATTTGGTCTTTTTGGTAACTATTACAATATATACATTTTCAAACAACTAAGTTCAGCACTGACTTTGGGAGAATCTAGATAAAACTGAACTGACGTATAATAAGCATTGGTGTAATTAATAGCACAGCGGGCAGAACCATGGGGGTATTTCCTGAGGAAGAGGGACTATAGAGAGGCAAAAGAAAACCCAGCTCATTCTGGGGAGTGCCAGGAGCAGTTATTATATTCAGAACTGAGAACTTATTTCTAACTCACCAACCCATAGTTCTGGCTGAAGTGCAGTGGTGCAGTCATAGCTCATTCTCAGCCCCAAACTCCTGGGTTCATATGGTCCTCTCATCTCAGCCTCCTGGTAGCTATGACCACAGGTGTGCACTACTTTGTCCAGCCAGTTTATTTTATATTTTATTTTCATTTCATTTGTAAAGACTGGGTCTTGCTATGTTGCCCAGGCAGGATAAAAACTCCTATCCTCAAGCAGTCCTCTAACCTAGGCCTCCCAAAGTACTGAGATTACAGGCATGAGCCATTGCATCTGGCTCAAAAATATTTCTGTCCTAATGGCTTTAACAAAGAAGTGCCGTTTTGGGGATATATACAATGGTGTGCTGCTTGGGAGTGACAAAAAAATAATTATAAGAAGAATGGAACGAATATGTCAGTATGTTTTCAAAAGCAAGTTAGCCCAAGTTTTTAAACAAGCATAATTTTAGGGTTTTTGTAACTAACTTAGGGTTTAAATGTAGCAAAAATTTTAAACATTATCATGAATACACAGAAAATTTTAATCAATTTGGTTTCCATGATGAATTTACATGCTTAAATTCCTAATTTCAATTTGCTGCTAGATATGAGAAAGTTTGAGATTTTGAAGAAGCAAGTGGTTCTTACAAATGTAGCAAACTTAAATTTTGAGGACAATTTAATTTAACTTCCATTTTTATGACCAGATTTTGGGTCAGCTGTTAAGCATTCAAAAAATAAAATCTGATAATATCTGGCAATTCCAATTTTCAGTTTTATTGATCTTCACCATGAAATAATATATAAGGTAAGGGGCAAAATTTTGGAAAAGCAGATCACTTTGTTGTCCTATTTAGCAGGTTCTCAAATTATGCCATCCTGGAATCATTACAAGTAATTATAGGAAGACAATATCTTGTGTTTTGTATTTCATTGTTACCCATCCAGTTGTTCTCTAGAGATATCAGAGAAAACCCACTCAAGAAGGGAAGGTTAGATAAACAGCCCTCTCTCTCTCTCTCTCTGTCTTTGCCTCCATTTTGTTCCTTATGTTCATTTCTCAGTGCATTTCAGTTACTTTTATTGTTCCCTTCATTTTCTCTTTCATTCCAGAAGTTTAAGTGATTGCATAATTCTTTTGACAGCTGAAGGTAGTATCCGACTTTGAATGAAAGGTTTACAGCTACAGCTTTTCAATTAGAAAATCTCAGATCATGTGATCTATGAGTTTTAATATCTTAGGATCTCGACCAGTAAGGAATAATCACTTTGAAAAACCTTGATGCTACCTAGAGTTTGTGTTTTGTGAGGTTGCTTGGTAAATTATTTTCATTTGATAATTGAATATTGCTTCAAGAGAGGTGAGCTCAGACACTTGGCAATGAATATTGAATGTGTATTCCAAGAGACATGACCTTAAAATATCATCAAGCTAAGTAGTAGTGAAATTGAACTCTGCTGTATAATAGAAGTCAGTGTTTCTTACATCTTTGTGATATATAAATATTTTTACATTGTGGTAGATAATAATTTGTATGGGAACATTTAATTGAATTTAATTTATCCTATGGCAGAATTATGTTGCATAGGTCATTTTAGTTTTTGATTTAAGCATCTTAAAATTATAAATGCAAATATTCAACACGTAAAACCCACATGAATACACACTCCCAAACATTTGAAATCCTAACAGTCATTTCCAACAGCTTTTTCCTACAAAAGAAGTCAGCTCTTCTTAGAGATGACATGCATTCCCATAGCTTGAGAGGTGCACACTATAAGGTAAACAGAGAAAGGATTACAGCAGTTTAAGAATACCAGCGGATTTACTTTATAGACAATAGACTTTTGAATTACTTGTCTTCAAAATTTGGTTTCTTGAGAAAATTATCTGTGTAGATTAATCATGCATTTCAGATACTTTCCAGACATCTGAATGTTGTTTTCTTAAAAGTAGCCAGCACGCCTTTTTATGCAGTCTTCATGGGAGATAGTAAGAGATGTGTATGCTGTATATCTACTAGTAGAGATTGGTTTTTGAGTGCTTCCTTAAAAAATTATTTTTTCTGAAGAAAGGGATTTATTTTTTATAATTTAGATTAGATGATTTTAAATGTTTTTAGGTTTTAACCTCTCTGATCATCAGGGTCATTGCCATGGAAAAAATGCAAGTTATAGCATATTTCATTTTTATAAGGAAAGAAGTTGATAATTTAGACTTTTTTCTTTTACTAAATTGAATCAATATTTGGATGGCATTAATTCACAATAGCAACAAAAAAATCTTACTATTCAACAAAATAAAGTATGATTTCCTTCACATTTAACTTAATTTGTTCTTTAAAACATCTCCTAACGAAGGTTTTCTCATCCTCTGAAGCTGAATTTATTTAGGAAAAAATATTTTAAACACCATCCCAAGTGATATAACTATTTTTATTGAGCTTTGATGTTCTATTTGAACATATTTGAAGACTGTACAAGCACTCAATTTAGAATTAAGATTTTATTTGGAGATTTTGGTTGTATTTGAAATCTGTTGTGGAATTAAACATGAAGAATATGTCAATTTACTAGATGTCATTGTCTATGACACATTTTAGTCTTATCTTTCTGCCTATATGTAAAGAGGAATAGAAATAATTGGTACAAACAGGAAAAAAGAAGTAAAGTAGTAGGATCAGATGTGAGAAATATATAAGCTAAGATACTCTTTTTTTGTTTGTTTGTTTTTTGTTTTTGTGAGACAGAGTCTTGCTCTGTTGCCCAGGCTGGAGTGCAGTGACACAATCTTGGCTCACTGCGGCCTCCACCTCCCAGGCTCAATGGTTCTCCTGCCTCAGCCTCCTGCGTAGCTGGGATTACAGGTACGCATCACCACACCCGGCTAATTTTTGGATTTTTAGTAGAGACTAGGTTTGACCATGTTGGCTAGGCTAGTCTCAAACTCCTGACTTCAGTTGATCTGCCCAATTCAGCCTCCCAAAATGCTGGGATTTCAAGTGTGAGCCACCAGGGCCAGCCTAAGCTAAGATATTCTAGAAGCTAATAATAGTAAAATATAATGTAAATTGTTTAAAATTAATCTGTATATGAAATTTTTTCTAGGACTTTCCTGCCAGAAAAGTAGGAATAGAATGGCAAAAGGAACGAGGTTCCTTCTACAAGTAGGCACACATCCTATTTCACTTTATCCTGTGATCAGTCTCATAACCATCTCCTGGTGTGAAGTGCTAAAACTGTGCTTTAAGAATAACTTAAGTCCTTTATGTACAAACTAAAGTATGAGAGCCTGAACCTTGGAAACCAAGAGATTCCAAAAAGCCTTATGTGTGAGACTGGGTGCCACAGATCTTGGCAGAAATTACTGCTTATTCTTAATTCTTATCGTTCCTTTCTAGCACTTCAATTTATAATGCCAATATCTACCTCAGCCTAAAGACAAGCTCTAGAATCACTTGTGTTACTTATTACATTTCTTTTAAAAAACTCATGAATTACACATGAATTTCAAAGTTGCCAACTGAGATTCCAAGGACTTAAAAAAGAAAAAACGTGGCACCTTTCCATTATAAAGGCTGTACGCAGTCTTCATAGTGTTTGTCTTTAAGGGACAACATGCCTCATCCATCAGCAACTTTTCTTCCTTAAATCATCATATCTTGCCTAAAAAGGTTTTCTGAAAACTAAGATTTGCAGATTGTTATATCACATCTTAATCTACGTATCAACTTTAGCATTATCAAAGCATGAACTGTTCTGGGTTTTCATAGTTAATTATGTTTGTGGTAATAACTGGGATGCAATTGTTTTTCTTCTGATGATTTTGTACTTGCTTTTCTTATGGTAACTTCTGATGCTTGTTTGTAAGATCTTCCTCTCTTTTCTCCATCTGGTTATCTTCTTACCTTCTGTCCTTTAACTCAGATGTCACCCACACTGTGTGTCTTTCTGGATTGCTTCTTATTTAACTGTTGCTTCTCATAGTTTACATACCTCCTCCTGTACCACACTATCAATATTTCTCAAGCTGCACTATATGCTGGGTTGTGTCTTTATTTATTTATAAGTTCCTTGATAATTCGGACTATATATTAGTATATTCAAAAAATACTTATGAAGTGTTTACTTTGGGTCAGGAATTATTGAGTGAAGGAAATTGACCAAAACTCTGCCATCATGAAGCTCGCATTCTAACTTAGGGAGACAGATAACAGACAATGAGCCACATAAATATGCAAAGTATCGTAAGTTAGATGGTGAAAAGTAATCCTGGATGGGGATCAGATAATTTTGATAGGATAATTTTTAACTGGGTAGTCAAGAAAGTCCGCACAGAGAAGATGGCAATTGGAAGAACAAGGTGGTGAGAACTGCTGAGTCTGGAGCAAACACACAATTTGGAGTAGTAGAAGATTCCAGAAGTAACAGAATAGAGGCGAAGAAGTGGGAATTGTGTGGAGTCTTTTACTTGCTGTTGTAATGACCTTGGCTATGCTTTGAAGTGAGGTGGAAAGTTGGCAGGGACCTTAGTTTTCTTTTTAATAATTCACTATGAATTTTGAACGGTCACTATTATAGACTCAATAATTTTGCTTTATTACTCTTGCAATTGACTACAAAAGAGCGTATTGAAGAAATGTTAAATTCTAATTTAAACTGATTGAAATAGGTTTTTATCTTTTTATGTTTCTCATCACTGAATATCTCATTTTTAATTAGTTTGAAAGCATTCTAAGATAGTGAGCCAATGCAATTTAGCATAATGCATAACTTATTATTCATCAGATTTAGGTATTTAACCGAGGATGCTAATTAGGAAAGTAACTTGTTCTGTTGGATGATTTTGATAAAGCTACTTTCAAATGATTATCACATCCATTGATGTCATATTAAGTTGTGTTTCTGGAAACCAAATTTAGGCAGTGGTAATGAGTTAATATCTCTAAGTGGATACCTTTTATCTCTACAGTCAAGGATACTTGAAAGTGGAAAAACATACTGGCTTCAAGTCTTGGGAACTAGGACTTACCGGAAATGTGTGTGTTTGTTTTGTTTCCTGGTGGAATTGTCTTCTCGGAAAGATGGTGTTTCCTTTTCAATAGGAAAAAATTGATCCTATGCTGCTTTACTTTAATGCTTTGCTTTTGTCAAAATAGTGTTTTCTTAGGAAAATTAACCTATCATAATATAATGAAAAGAGAAATGCTGAAGACACAAAATGATGTCCATGTTAATATTGAGTAGGAAGCATCAAGGGACATGAGAAGAGGGAAGCGAAGAGAGGGAGAAGAGAAATTTATAGTGTAACAACAATTAGTAAAAAGGATTAGCATATACATGTAGTCAATAAGTCAATAAATGGCTGTTTATAGAAAGCCTACCAGGCACTATGGGATATAGCAGTGAAGAAGGCAAAGACACAATTGGCTATACTGTAGTGAGGAGGGAAAGAGGAGGAAGACATACAAATACCTAAAAAAAGCAATGGTGTGAAGGGCTATAAAGTACACTACTACGAAGAAGATTACATGTGATAACATGGCTGAGTAAAACTGTCAAGGAGGAAGGCACTGATCTGGCTGTAGTTATTTCAGAGCATTTTTCTCTCTGAGGAGGTAATATTTCATTTGAGAGTTGAGTGAAGACAAAGAGGAAGGTACTTTGAAGATCTGGGGTGCTCTGAGCAGAAAGAAGGGCAGATATAAAGATTCTGTAATTTAAAAAGAGAGCTTGATAGTTTCTTACAAAGAAAAGAAGGCCGGTTTGGCTGGAATGTCCATGAAGGAAGAGCATGGAGAGAGATTACATGAGTGTTCTCAGGGACCAAATCTAGATCTTATATCAAAATGTGAATATAAATTAACTACATTGAAAATTGTATGATGGATGTGTGATACGATGTGGTTAGCTCTTAGGAGGGTGTACTATTGTGGAAGGGTACAGTAGTGAAGGAAGGGGGTTCATTTAGCTGACTATTGCACCTGTCCAGTTGAAGGATGATGGTAGTTGGGATTATGAGTGTAGCAATAAAGTTGGAGAAAATCAGTTGAGATTGGAAGTTGATTTGAAGATGATTGAATTTACTGAGCAAGAATTATATCAAGGTATTTGGATTTAGGGACATGGGGGATTATGGTCACTTTTAGTGATATGGCAAAGTCTTGATGACATGAGGCAGTTTGCAAGTGACAGAGGTGTGGGTAGGTGCGTATGTGTGATTGATTTTACATTTTTTAATCTTAAATTAAGACGCTAGTTAGAATCCAAGTGGAGACATCAAGTAGGCACTGACAAGTTGACTTGGCTAGAGATGTGAGTTAGATCATCGTAGCCTATAGAGCATGCCTAAAGTCATGAATCTAGGTGAGGGGTTGGAAAACTATTATAGCCCATGAGCCAGATCTGGTCTGCCACCTATTTTTGTATGGCTCATGAGTTATAAGTACGTGTGGCATTTATAAGTCTAAAATGTAAAATACAGGGAAATTTTTCAGCAGGGAAAGTTCCATAAATTTGCCTCTTGGCAACACAAAGCCTGCAATATTTACTATCTGGCTCTTTGTCAAAAATGTTACTGACTCCTGATCTGGATGAAACCCTGTGAGGAGAGAGTGTTGACAGAAGAGAGAGAAGCATCACAGTGGAAATTAAAATTATGTCAACTGAAGTGTGTAGGGTAGAGAATTTAAGCCTGAGTATAACAGTAAGAGATTAAAATAACAGTAAATTCATTATCAGCGTGATCAATGAAACCTTTGGGGGCAAAGAGGAACTATCTTCGTCACACCTTTCACTCACTCATAGAAAGATCTTAGGCAGGAAATATAACTTGTTTGAAGATCTGAGATAAGGCTAATGTAGTTTGGACAAAGAAAGCCAATGGGAGGATGACATTACATCTGGCCAAAGATTTAGGGAAGAGCCAAATACTTCAGGCTTTTTAAAGTGATCTTTAGATAAAGAGGAGGTCATCAAGGCATTCCGAATTTGGAGGATCAAATCACATCTGATGGGAAAAAATCTGGCTGTATGTGCATCTAGGATGTAAGGAAGCCAACATGGATGTGAAGTTAAAATTGTCCATTGCAAATAATAAAATGAAGGCCCCAGGTAGCCTTGGCAAGGGCAGATTTGGTATAAAATCCTTATTGGAATGGGCTTAAGCAGTAACGGGAATACGGATCTAGCTGTTGTGTTTAGTAGAATTTTATCAGTCTTTTTGTTGTGTATGATATATAGATGGTCAAAATAAGGAACTTCTACATTTTCGGTTTTTGTTTTATTTTAATTGAGATTTGAATTAAAAATAAGAAACTTTTATTTTGAAACTTGGAGACTGTGTTTAAAAAGTATAGAGTAGGGCTAGAAAAAAACCTAAAACTCTCCTGATGAGGAGAGTGCTAATCGTGACTCTAATAATAATAAAATACTTTTCTGATAATTTTTTGTGTGTTTCATTATTTATATATGTATGGGAAGTTGTACCCTAGCCACATGCCAATTCACCTGGTGAACTTGATCTTCAACGTGGCACAAATATTTCCTTCTATCTTTAGCCTTCCGGGGTTTCTCACATGGACTATTGGCTCTTCCTACATGAACCTGCTGGTAGTACCCTGTAGGAGACATGCTACTCCATGACAACAGGCACCACGCTGTAGGGGAATTACCATACCTGTCAATCACTATCTCTAGAATGTGGCCTTTCATGAGCCCTGAGATTTCATACTGTTTCTCTGAGCTGTAACAATATTTATATTGAAAAAATAAACATGTTCTTCTATCTTTAATATTTTATATCTTATAATTTGAATATCCCATTTTCATTATACTACTTAGCTGCTAAGTTATGTTATAAAAACAAGTTTTAATTATCTGCAAACACCTTCAAATCTAATCCTTACCGGTGAAGACTGATGTCTGGTTAACATCTGTTAGGACATTTATTTCCATACAGTATTTATAGCGCCTTTTTGTTATTGATTGGTATGATAAATGTGTAACTCTTACACAAAGATAAAATTTTTAGATTTTTGTATTTAAAATACTGGTTATCAAAAGAAAAACCCAGATGTTATTTGTTTATGTTTCTGCTTGAGGTACTGAATCTATTTCAAGTCATATTTCTCAGTATTGATATACTTAATTTTGCTGAAATAATAACACACTAACTTTAGCTACTTTTTTTCTCAGTGTATCTCCTTGTCGCTCACCATTTCCGCCTCATTTCACTTCTCATCTTTATTTCTTTTTCTTTGGTCTTCTTTTACTTTAGGGATTCTTCCAATTTAGAAGTGTTCTTGTTTTCTGTTAATTACTATTCTTCTTGGATGTACACAGATATCCTTTTCCATTTCATTTGTGAATTCATCTCAGAGGCATTTTGTGTGTGCCTTTTACTCATAGCTTCTCAGAAGTCCCTTTCGAGGTTACCGATTTAACATGTCATGTACTATAAGGTTTGCATGGCATGGTGGCAGCTGACTTTGGTCTTTACAAGGATTGAAATGTTCACTCAACATGGATTGGTAGAATTTATTTTTTCCTTAAACATTTCATCGCCTTGTAAACAAACAAAAGCAAACCCAAGACTCAAAACTGACATTACTATTGGTGCCCCTGGAAATAGCTACCTTCTCACTAAAGTAGATTTTGTCATCCAACTTTATGTGTTGTTGAACACACATGGTGCTGTATGAGCACTCACTCACTAGTCTAGAAAACATTGCTGTGACCAGTTACCAGAAAAATAAATTCAGATTGCTCTTCACCTTCCACAGATGACCCTTCTGAAAGCCATTTGAATTCATTATAAATTATAGTTATATTAGTGTGACTTTAATTCACTTGTAATCTGAACTTTATGTGCAATGCATTTTTTCCTGTGTTTAATCATTTTTGAATGCTAAATCATTTGCAAACAAATGGCTTGTCCTTGAGAAAGAATTTAAGGCTGAAAGTACATTAAGTGCCATCTGGGTATCTGTGTCAATGGTTTTGTCACTACAAATGTGTGTGTGTGTGCATATCACCTACTTTATCACATTTATTTGATAAAATTGATATGCAATCTCTAAATCATTGTGTCTCCAACTTGTGTTATGCCACAAATACAAATTTTTGTCCTAAAGTTGATGGTACCCTTTGTAAAACTAGAAGTTCTCATTTGTGCAAAGGAAGGAAAAATAAAACAAGAAACAAATTCAATAAAAAAATTAAAGGTCAGATTTCTTTTATAGCTGCTGAGATCCTTTCTTTCCTTTCCATCATCCTCACATTCCCAAATCTCAACAAAGTTAAGAAATTAAAACACACATCATGAGATCATATGTTCACCTTGTTCAGGAACTGAAGGATTACATATACAAGACTATACCTTAATAAGTAGAGGGAGAAATATGAAGATATGAATAGAATATGAAAATTTATTATAATGCAGTTGTATTCTAAAGTGTTTCCTAGGCAGGCTAAGAGTATGTTGCCAGGAAATTTTAAGAGACCCACTCCATTATATAGAAGAGGATGTGTGCAGATCTCTTAATTCTGAAATGTTTAGAACTGAGTACAACAGGTCTTTGAATAACGACGTTTCATTCAATGTCATTTCATTATGATGTTGATGAGAAAAAACAAATTGATTCCAATTGGGGTTCACTGTCTGTGTAGAGCTTATGTATTCTCCCCATGTCTGCATTGATATTCTCTGGATGCTCCAGTTTCCTCTCACTTCCCAAGGCTGTGCATGTGAGGTTGATTGACGTGTCTATGTGGTCCCAGTCTGAGTAACTGTGGGTATGTGTGAGTGCACCTGCAATGCGACGGCGCCCTGTCCAGGGCTGGTTCCCACATTGCGTCCTGAGCTGACAGGATAGGCTGCGGTCAACTGCAACCCTAAACTGAAATAAGTAGGTAAATAATGATTTTACTAGCTTTTATTAATCTTAAACGTATGAATAGCTGAAATTTATTTCAGCATTTAATATTAGAAGTGTTTTGATCTTTATTTACAAGTTTGTTGACGTTTTAGTTACCAAAAGCCATAGAAGCTTAACTCTTTTGATGTCAACCTATGGTAAAATGGGTTTCGCTGACTGTATTTTTGTACCAATTAACCATCCCCAATTTATCCCTCCGTATGCGTGTATCAAAACATCACGTGACCATAAATATATCTACCTATGACCAGTTTTCAAGCACCTGTCAATGATGTTAAGTGAAGACTTATTGTAGTGCTTTTTTGGCATAACGAAAATGTGTGTGTTTTGTTCAAGATTGGAAAAGTTCTTTGTGTAAAGAACTAGACAGTAAATATTATAGGCTTTGCTGGCCATATGTAGTCTCTGTCTCTCCTTCATCTACTCATTCTTCTTCTCCCCTTCCTTCTCCTTCTTTAAACACTTCCAAAATGCCAAAACAATTTTTAGCTCTCAGCCATATGAAGCAAGCCATTGATTAAATTTGGCTTGTAGGCCCATAAGGTGTGAATTCCTTTACATCATCAGAATGCCGCATATATATGAAATGTTATCTATGAGAAATTAATGGTACTCCCAGCAGAGAGAAATTAGCCTAAGTTAAGTTTGGGCTTTGGAATTCAGGGGAATGCCATGCACAAAAATGCTCTGCTTTTAAAACTAGTTACTAACAGTCCATTTCTGATATCAGAAATACATGAAAACTACCAATTGAATGGACATTATTCACTACTTTAGTGCTGCTACTCCTGTGTGGTGGAAAAAGAATCCAGAAAGTTTTCCTTTCCATTTGAACATTCATGCAATAAAAATTTCCAAATCTTTTTTTGAACAAATTTTTATCTTATAGCTCTCTTGTGTACTTTATAAGTACGTTTTGCTGCTTATTCTCAGTAACTGTATTGAAACAATCTGTTTTCCTTTATCAATCAAAATAAAATAAGAAATTTAGCTTAATACTAATATTAAGCTGAAGTGCAAGATATATGAAAAAGAGAGAAAAGAAGCAGGATAAACTGACCTTTTGATAACTGCAGAGGACAGCAGATCAAAGACTGGACTTTAACGTCTGACATTTTCAGAATCTATCACAGTAAGTCCACTGGGTCCAGAAATAGGTTTTAATCCTAGATTGAAATGACAATGCTGTCATGACATTGAGTTTGATGGAAAAAGTGAAGTTAAAGTTTTTCTCAATATTTTTTTAAAATCAATGATTGATTTAACTATAAAATGGACTGATTCTGAAGAACTCATTCTGACGTTGGAGGTGAAAATGCTTTTACTCTAATCATTAAAATCAATTTCTCTAGATATCTGACTTTATTCTGCTTTATAACATAAAGAATGAAACTGTATTTATTAATGAAGTGTAATCTAGCAAAGTGGCATAAGCATAATTATGAGTCACTTACTAAAGTTGTGTGTTTTTTTCCATTGCATGAAAACCCTGCCTTGTTTTAATTTTTATTGACTCTTTAAAAGCAATTTTAGGTTTGTAGAAAGAAGTGAATAAGCATTCACACGTCATCCTCAGCCTCTACCCCAATTTCCCCGATTTTTAACATCTTGCAATAGTGTGGTACATTTGTTATAGTTGATGAGTCAATATTGGTACATTACTATTGACTAAAGTATGTAGTTTGTATTAGAGTTTACTCCTTGTCTTATGAATTCTATAGGTTTTGTCAAATGTGTAATGACAAATAATCCTCATTACAGTGTCATACAGAATAATGGATTCACTCTCCTAAAATTCTTCCTTGCTCCATCCGTTCATCGTTTCCTCTACTAATTTATGTAGAAGATAAATTAGTAGATTGAGTTGATGGTTATAGCAGTTTAAAGCACAGATAGAAAACTAGATTGACCTGCCTACCCAGACTGTGTTTCTCACTCTCACTGTGCCCTTTCTTAACCTTTGGAAATGCTTTTATTCATATATAAAATAGGCTATAACTTCATATAGTTGTATTACAAAAAGTTAATGCACAGAAAAAGACTTGTGCTAGGTATATGGTTTCTTCTCAGTTAAATGGAAGCCATTGCGTGTGTTTGTCAATAGAATTCGTCATACTTTATCTCACATATCTTTACGTCATTGTTGGCACATGACATGTTTAGACTGAACAAATCTCCTCCAAATCCCTAATAGCCACTGATCTCTTTACTGTCTCCATAGTTTTGCTTTCTCCAGAAGGTCATGTAGTTGAATCATACGGTATGTAGACTTTTCAGACTGGCTTCTTTCACTTGGCAATATGCATTTAAAGGTTCCTGTGTGTCTTCTGTAGCTTGACAGAATACTATTCCATTGCCTGGATATACCACAGTTTATTTTTCCATTCACTTCCTGAAGGACATTTCGATTTTAGTGATCATGAATAAGGCTCCTGTAACATTCATGGGAAGAAGGCTTTTGTGTGCATGTAAGTTTTCAAATCCTTTAAGTAAATACCAGGGAATGTAATTGCTGGGTTGTGTGGTAGGAGTATGTTTAGTTTTATAAGAAACTGCCAAACTGACTGCCAAAGTAGCTGTACTATTCTGCATTCTCACAAGCAATGAATAAAAGTTCCTGTTTCTCCTCACATTTGCCAGCTTTTGGTATCATCAGACTTTTGGATATTGGTCATTTTAATAGTCATGTAATAATATCTCACGGTTGCTGTGACTTGCAGTTCCCTAATGATACATGACTAGTAACTTCAAAATCCCCATTTGACAGCTGTATTTAGACCTTTGGACTATTTTTTAAATGAGTTGTTTTCTTTCTTATTTTCGAGTTCTCTGTATACTTTAAATACCAGTAATTTATCTGATATGTTTTGAAAATGTTTTGAATATGTTTTGAAAAAATTTTCTCCCAACCTGTGGCTTTTGTTTTCATTCTAAGCACAGTTTTAATAACAAAAGTCTTTAATTTTAATGATGCTCAATTTCTCAATTTTTTCTTTGTCTAACCCAATAAATCAGAAAGCTTTTTATCATTTCACATGACTTAATATTCAGGCAAGGTCTATATAGGCCCCTTTCAAACAGTCATAAAGTTTAGAAGCTCTGACCTCACAAACAATAACAACGACAACATAGAAACAAAAATGACAGCTTTTGATGTTGTCTCAGTAATTTCTCAATTCAAGAACAGATTACTGAGCTTTATAAGCAATACGTATAGATATCAATTTCACAATAAAATACCTTATGATATTTATCAAATCACCTTAGTTTTGGTCACTTATTACTATTAGACTAAAATGTAATTTGTCAGACATGAGAAATCCTTTGGAGTATTTTTTAGAGAACCAAGTATTTGTTTTAGCCTTTTCAGTTCTTCTCTTGCTGTTTCTCCAGTATAGTCATTCCAATTGTCTCTATAGATGTATTAATACCAGGTACATAATAAACACAATTATCTCCCACGTGTACCCCAACCCCATTCCCTGTTCATGCAGTCAACATAAAGGAAGCAGGTCAAAAGGAAGCAGGTCATGTACCCTGTGATGTGCTGGGTTGTAAGGAAAGGTACACAATTAATGTACCATGTCTGAGTTTTCTTCTTCTCTGTATTTGTTCCATTTAATGCATGTATGTTTTTTATTCCTTAGGCCTCTCCAGTCCTAACACACTCAGGGATACTTGATACAGCTATAAGGCTGTGTCTTTATCAGGTACCTTTGGGTTACCCCCGGCCAGGGGTGGGAAATAGAGGAAGTGAATGTCTGTATCCTCATTATGTATCACACAGAGCAGAAACATAAAGAAGCCTGTGCCATGAATGGGTCTCTTCTTTCTCCAAAAACCACCTACCCCTTCAACTCCCACTGCTTAAAGGAAAATCTTGTATTAGTCTCCCCATTTTCTCCTCAAACTTGCTTTAGCAAAGCAGTTCCTAAACCTCTGTTAATGTATGTCCCCACCCCTAACTCAACACACAGTCTCATGTCACATCACAGAAAAGAAGTTCAAAACAAAACAAAACAAAGCCACAGTCTTATAAGAAAAATAGGTAAGTTTTACAAAAGTTGTGTACTGTATCTCTGCTTTGAATTTTGTCATTGGCCAAGGATAGTAAAACTCTTGGAAAACTATAAAACAGGAACTTACGTAATATGTTTTACCCAAGATTTTTCAAACATTTTTGGAAGGATACTTATTAACATCTTGCAGAGGTAATGTTACATGAAAAACTTAGCATAAGACCAATCAGGTATTCTATGCAATAATGCAGATATATGAAAAAATAATATAATGAAATAAATGACTTTTCAAAAGGTATTGATCCTAGATCCACATTCTTTTTTTGGTTCAGGTGAGGCAATTAGAATGTGAAAAAAAGAAGCATAGAACAACTGTCTAATGAGAGGGACGAATGTTCCTGGGTGGAAAGTTATTAGAAGATAAATTAGTAGATTGACCCTTTTGCTGTCTACGCAGGTTTTTTTTTTTTTTGCTAGTACCAATAGAAACAAATTCATTTTATGGTTTGTGTCACTGGAAATGTGTAACTTAGTGGTAGCTGTATAGCAAACTTTGAATATGTAATAATAAGAGATTAGATGTAGGTTTAATATCATTATTTAATTTATTTGCTTGAATACCAGTGAGGAATTTCCACTTAAGCTCTCGTTTTCCAGATGAGTGTTTAATTGAATTCCAGAATTCATTTTGAAATAGAACTTTGTGTAGAATATGAATTTCTTTGCAAGAAGAATCATTTGTACACTTGGGTTTGAGAGCAGTTTAATGTCAATATAACTTCTTTCCAGGCTTTCATTTCCTGCTTTTTGATATGGGAATAATCTCATGGCGTGATTGTGAAAGTCTTAAAAGATAATGTTTGGGGGGAGGGGAAGGGATAGCAATAGGAGATATACCTAATGTTAAATGATGAGTTAATGGGTGCAGCACACCTACATGGCACATGTATACATATGTAACAAACCTCCACGTTGTGCACATGTACCCTAAAACATAAAGTGTAATAAAAAAAGATAATGTTTGCAAAGATACTCTGTGCACTCAAAGCGTGCTCTATGACCTTCATTGCCGTTCACATTTTGGGTTTATGAGGCTTCCATTTGCTGGCAATTGAAATGTGACTCTGAGTTAGATGCCGTGGTGTGGGAGATGATGTTTATTGGAGTTTAAAGCACAGATAGAAAACTAGATTGTCCTGCCCACCCAGACTGTGCTTCTCACTCTCACCGTGCCCTTTCTTAACCTTTGGAAACACCTTTATTTATATATAAAATAGTTTCATATACTATTTTATACTATATACTTCATATAGTTGTATTATGAAAAGTTAATGCACAGAAAAAGACTTGTGCTAGGTATACGGTTTCTTCTCAATTAAATGGAAGCTATTGCCTGTATTTGTCAATGGAATTCATCATACTTTATCTCACATATTCAGTGCTTTACATCATTTTTGGCACATGGTATGTTTAGACTGTGCAAGGGTTAATTACGCCAAATTTATCTATCTACAGTTAATATAGCCCAAGGTACCTTGTTTAGCTGAGCCAAAGTTTGCATTTATTAAAAATGTAAATTTATCTTGAAGTGATGCCTGATCTCACAGAACTATGGGTTCCAATCTCTAAATCACTGTGATCAGTAGTAAAACTATGTAATCTGTGTCTGTCCTACTAGCTATATTGCCAGAATCTGGAGCATGACTTTTGGGTCTTTCTGTAATGCCTTACCTCTCATCAAAATTCACAAAATTCACAAGACCTGCTCTCTGGATTGTGAGACTTTTGCATTACAAAGAAAAAGGTACTGTCCTAATGGCATTCCAAAGCCATTTGAAATGAGTTGCTGTCGTTTCCAGGGAGTCATTTTTGTGTTGGTTATCATTACTTTACCATTACCTTTTAATTTGGAAATGTTAAAATCCATTGCCATGCTCCTTGGAATATAAAGATCATATAGGGTCATTGACATGAGTCTGAAAGTATCAGTCACTGGAGACCTTCTAGTGGGATAATGTTGTTAATATTGCTGGTATTCTATTCTTCACGTTTCCTCCAGTAAAATGTAAAGTGACCAAAATATAAGCGTCACGCAGGCAAAGATTCTTTTATTTGTTCAACGAACACTGCTTTCACATAGTAGTCAGTTAATATTCACTACTAGAATGCATGTTGAATGGCAGCTCTTTTATTTGCCATTAGCATTGGCCCACTTGATAGCAGTTGGACAAAAAAATTGGACAAAGTGTGTTGATCTTTTATGAAAAAATAGATATCTCTTTCTTTCTTTCATTGTTGCGTTTTCTCTGGGCAAGTTGATACACACTGTAGACCTGATGTTATTTTAGGGATACAGTTGAAGTTACTAGATACTTTAGAGTTTATTTAATTATAATATGAAGCTTTGAGTTTCTGTTTCATTATTAAATAATTTATTTTATGATAGTGTTGCTTAACTTAGTGTGCAAGGCCTACAAATAAACCTAATAAATATCTTACAAACTACCTTAAAATAAATCTAACATTTTTTACTGAAATATTTTTAAACATGTTGAAGTTGGAATGCCAGGTAATTGTATACATACACACACACACATTTTCTTTTGGTTTCTTTGTTCCTATTATTGAAATTCCTATGCTAATAACCATATCAATTTATGAAACTCATTTTGAGAAAAAAGGCCTAAAATATAACTCATTTTTAAAATGATTTTCTCTTAATTTATAATGTCATACTTTAATAAAATAGGGTAGGGCAATTTTGTATAAATATTTATGCTAAGTTTTCTACATAAGTTACTGCATGTAGTCTAGTTTTTAATAGAAGGGTTTTCTTTTTCTTCAGTATCCACTTTAATGTCAATGACATTTAGTGTTTTTTACTTTACAGTTCTAAGTTACTTATGCTTAAAAAGACATCTGACTTTTAAGTTACTGTCCAACTTGATTGTTATCTCTCTGTATCTTATCGATGTGTTCTTGAAAGTAGTTAGATTTTGAAAGACATTACTAAGAGGGCTTTTTCTCATCTTTGGAGAGTAACTTGGGGTAAACGGTTGTCTTTCGTCTTTGTCCTCCTCTCTACCCACAACTCCCCATCCCAGATCATTAGCTGAACTTGTGTGCTCAGGTTAATGTTCTGTTTCACCTTTCTTGTCAAATTGCTAGATACAACTCTCTTCAGTTATATACTGTACAAACAGAATCTCATCTTTTTAATCTCTCTCTTTTAAACAAATGTGTTCACGCTCAGATTTGTTGTCATTTAGAACAGGACTTCCTATTAGAAATATAATAATTTTCCTTCATGTTGTATCTTCAATACAAAAAAAAAACAGAAAAACACGTATCAATGGTTTGCATGTGTCATGCTGATAGTTGGAGGGCAACTGATATTAGAAAAAGTGACACTATATTTCTGAACACAAACCTTGTTTCATCTTAGAAATTTGGTGTTGAACCAATTGTGTACCTCATAGCAATAAACTTTAATGAGTTGTTAATATGTGATTAACTGCCTTGGCCAAACTCAAAATCTTATTCACACATACAATACACACAGAGAACTTATTTTTATTTGTTCAGTCACTCCTTTAGTCGTTCATTTATTTCACAAACATTCATTGACACTTACGTGGCAGCACTCTTATAAGAATAGAATATACCCTGTTAAATCAGACATGATACTTGCTTTTGTGGAGCTTATGCTTTAATGGAGAAACAGAAAGTCAAGCAAAAACTCAAACTATATAACTTTAAATTGGATATGTGCTAATGAAGGAAAATGTGGCAGTGTAAGAAAAAATAATAGGGAGTTAAAGGATAAATAGGAGTTTGGTGGATGAAATTTATGAAGGGCTGAAGATTTCAAACAAAAGAAACTGATGCAGGAGGGTGCAGCTTTGGAGTCAAGAATGAAGTTCTAGGAGATAGCAAGGAAATGGTAGGAGAGGAGGTCAAAGTAGGTAGGATTTTATATATTATCAATGGGAAAATATTGAACAACCCTAAGCAGAAAGGCAATGATAGGAGGTCAAAGTAGGTAGGATTTTATATATTATCAATGGGAAAATATTGAACAACCCTAAGCAGAAAGACAATGATATATATTCATCTTCATTACAAATTCTTATATCTTTAGTAGACCTGTTTTCAGGCAAAACTTCATGAGAGAATAGTAACAAAGAGAAAAAAAGTGGTGTTCTCAGATTATCTCTAACTCACCTGATGACTTTAAGCTAAATGACCTCAACATTTTGTGAGGCTTTTCCTTCTTATAAAGTAAGGAGTTTAGATGAGGTGAGGTGTCCAATTTCATTTAGCTTCAATTTCCTGTAATTTGACGGCTGTCAAGTCATGCTTTGATTTGTTCTGTTTGTGAGCCAGAGTAACTTTAAGGCAGTATATTAACTAGGAGAACTATTTCTTTACTTTTAAACTTCAAAATTATGATGACATAAGTATTTTAAAGAGCATTTAGAAAGTAGACAAATGAAAAATTTTTAACATTTTGGAATGCTTCTTGTATTTCTTTTTGAAACCTAGGTTTTTGGTGGTAGTGTTGATATTTATTTTTGCCAAACTAACCATTCCATGTAATTTTGTAGCATTTTGGGTTGATGACCACCGTAAGTCTAGTATTCCCATATGTGTTAAAATTTATCTTTACAATTAATATATTTTCACTGAATTATTTAATTAAAAATTAAACTACGATTTCTAATACATGTTCAGTGAGATATTATTAGGCATTACCTGAAAGGGATTTCTGGAGAAAGAAAGAATTTCTGGTTAAAAGGAGTTGAGCAGGTTTTCCTAGAGCGATTCTCTTGGTCTCTAGGATGGTGCTACAGCATAAAATATCCTCCTAATTTACTTCACAAATTAGCCCTTAGATTTCATGAATTACTTATAATTTTTTTTGTAGACCACAGTTTCTTTGCTCTTCAGTATTACACTTGCTTATGTGAGTTTCTAAAACTAAGTTTAATTTTGGAAATTCTTAATTTTATATTTATATTTTGAATTGTGTTTAAAATTAAGTTTAGTAAAAAGCTAGGTTTTTATTTCTACCTACAAATTCAGTGTCCCATCAATAGAAAAAAAATTCTCAATAATATTTTAAAGTTACTTACTTTAGTCTTTGTCATTAAAGAATAAAATTTACCAGGCAGAAATGCCCCAGAAGCTACCTATGGAGGAAATATAAATATTATTATTACCTACTAATAGTAATATACAAAATAGTCAATTATGTGTATAGAAGTTAAATATATATAAAAGTTAAATATTTATAAATGATACAGGACTCACGTGTTTGTATTCTCTGACTGCTGTGCAGTCACAGTCTGATAAATTGATAAACAGAGTTTGCAGTAAAGAAGGAGTTTAATGATTGCAGGACAGCTGAGTGAGGAGATGCGAGCACCCTCAAATCTGTCTTTCCAGAGAGTACTTGGTTGGGGTGAAGGGATTGTAGAGGACCAGGGGCTGGATAAATGGGGTCACTGACTGGTTTGGGTTAGGGGGATTAAATCTTAAATCACCAGGATATAGAAACTTCACCCTTTAGTGAGTCAGCTTCTCCTGGAGCCCTTCGGAGGAGCTGATGTCAGTAGTTTTACTGGTATGTAGGATCTGAAAGAATACCTCAGAGAGAAAACAACATTTCACAATGCTCAAGTTGTTATCTATGAGTAGTTAAGTTAAGGGATGAATATTCTGATATATGTAAGTCATCAATTCTGATATATGTAAATCATCTATTCTGATATATGTATATCATCAGTTCTGATATATGTAAATCATCAGTTCTGATATATGTAAATCATCTATTCTGATATATGTAAATCATCTATTCAGATATATGTAAATCATCACTACTCACTATGCTGCATGATCCTTGACAAATTTTCTGATTTCCTTGTATTATTAAGTAATAGCTGCATTCTTTTAGGATACTATTTCATGATCAGCACTCTTCCTTCAGGCTCTACATAAAAATTATATAAGACTACTAAATCAGTTTATGATCTAATTATGTCATTTCTTTATTTGTCTATTATTTGCCACTGTAACTCAATTGTTCAAAGATTCAATGTAGGAGTCATATAATTCAGCCTGATTAATATAAGTATTTGCTCTAAATGACATTGGAAATATATATATCCATTATAGCTCATTTTAGCACATATGTTAATATTTCTGTTGCAGGATTCACTCAGTTATATCCTCATTAAATGTTGGTACACTTCGAAGATATCAAATGATATCAAATCAGCAATACTGAGCAGCTAGCTACATTTATGAATTTCTTATTTGCTAGTTGAAGTTACTTATATTTGTTACAATCTGGGAAGCTCTTAAAAATATAATTATGCCTTTAAATATATCTCTGCAAAAAAAACTTTTGGAAAGAATTTCTTTGGTGTCTCTGAGAACTGTGAAGTCTTAAGTCTGAACGGAATTAAAGGCATTTGTATTCGTCCATTCTTTTTTTTTTTTTCCTGAGACGGAGTCTCGCTCTGTCGCCCAGGCTGGAGTGCAGTGGTGCAATCTCGGCTCACTGCAAGCTCCGCCTCCCGGGTTCACACCATTCTCCTGCCTCAGCCTCCCGAGTAGCTGGGACTACAGTTGTCCGCAACCACGCCTGGCTAATTTTTTTTTGCATTTTTAGTAGAGACGGGGTTTCACCCTGTTAGCCAGGATGGTCTCGATCTCCTGACCTCGTGATCTGCCTGCCTTGGCCTCCCAAAGTGCTGGGATTACAGGCCTGAGCCACTGCACCTGGCAAGTGGTATCTTTTCACTTAGTTTAAGTTTACTCAGTGATGAGGATATGAACATTTTTCTAATTGGCATTCACTTCCATAACTGTGAACTCTACCCAGTGACCAGTATCTGTGATGGTATTAAGTACCACCTGTTCAAGCTATTTATGTGTTGTAAATTAGTCCCTAATACCCCCTGTTTCCAAAGTCTTATGACATCTAAGATGAAATGATAATAGATAATTTCATTAATTTATAAAACTCTGACAGAAGATGGGAGAAAGATGTCTAAACTAATTCTTTAGATTATATTTATCAAGAACCAGACAGATTCTAATCATTCTACATGTACATTAAATATATTGAATTAGATTTCTCTTCTAACCTTTACAATAAATGCTATATGAGCTTGTGTGTTTATTTAGCTCCTGGAAAATATTAGCTCTAATCTCCCCTATTTCATGCTATTTATGTTTTAAACCTCGTTTCTGAATGTGCTTTGTTAATTTGAATTTTATTGGCCTAAACAAATTTTTTCTTATAATCAACATAAATTACATCGCCATAACTCATATGAAGTTTTCTTCCCTCCCTCAGAAAGTTGTGACCAAACAGGATTTTAATACATTGCAGTTTTTGTAGAACTCCTCTACCAACAATTTCATAGCTAGTTAACTGTTTAAATGCACACTTACTGTGCTAATGGTTGGAGAATAAGAGGTCAAGATGGTGGCTTTTACAAGGAACACATATTTCTGAGCTTATGGCCTGCAAAGCTAAGATAAATTTTAAGAGAGAGAAAAATATCCTAAGTATTTATATATTTAATTATGTTATATTTGAAGTCACATATTTAGGAAATGAAAGTAGGTGTTTTCAAACAATGTCAGTTTCTATCAGCATGCAGCAGGGGTATCCCTCTCCATGCACAGATGCACAGAAACGAGAGAAAAATTAAGTACTAAATTCTAGTGACTATTATAGGATGATGCAAGTTTCAAGACATGTGAAAGAAAACACAAACTAAAATAATTAGTGAGGACTGTGATGTCCGATAAGGCAAGCAATGAATTCTCTCTTAGCCTCATCTTCTTCATTTGTAAAATTGTTAAATATTTTGCATGACTTCTTCATACTCAGACTTTAATTGTGGTTGGCTTAGAACTCTTTCTCTTTCAACATTGTCTTCATTTCTCCACCGTTTTACTAAATCTTAGTCGTGACTGTTGATATGTCCTCAAGTATCATATACGCACCACGTTCCTTGGAGGTGGTAGAGTGTAGTGAATAGTCAAACAGGTTCTGGGTTTAAATCCTGCATCCTCTGCTTTCTAGCTGTGTGATTTGGGTCAGGCTAGTTGCTATCTGAGCCTCATTTTCCTCATCTGATTGTTTTAAAGACAAAATAGTATATAAGACAAAAGAGTTAAACAATATGTGAAAATATTCCAGCCTCTGACACATCGAAATTCTCAAGAAATATTTACTGTTCTCAGAACAATATTCTATTCTATTCACAATAACAATTGTTACAATTTTTATGCCTGTTCTAAGTTAAAATCTCTACAAGTCCAAGGGTTAATCAAGAAACATTAAATGTCCCACAAATAATTATTTCTATTTAACATAATTTAATTTTAAAACAGTTTTAGGTTCACAGCAAAACTGAGCATTGAAGTGTAAAAGCTTTAAGATAATTTTTTGCCCTTTCAGTATTTAATTTATTTTATTTAGACCTGATTAATTATAAAATTATTTTTCCTTAGCCATGAGAATTCAATATTACGTTATAAAGATATTTCAACTGGAAAGCTTTTTTTTTTTTTTTTTTTTTTTTTTTTTTTTTTTTTTGAGATGGAATCTGGCTCTGTCGCCCAGGCTGGAGTGCAGGGGCACGATCTCGGCTCACTGCAAGCTCCACCTCCCGGGTTCACCCTGTTCTCCTGCCTCAGCCTCCCTAGTAGCTGGGACTACAGGCGCCTGCCACCATGCCTGGCTAATTTTTTGTATTTTTAGTAGAGACGGTATTTCACCATGTTAGCCAGGATGGTCTCGATCTGCTGACCTCTTGGTCCACCCACCTCGGGCTCCCAAAGTTAATTTTTGAATATATTTCAGATTTTGCTCTAGCATATTTAATGAGATATTAATGTCACTATACAATCTAAATTTTGGCATATCATTTTATGTCCCTCAGCGTGTAAAAATCCTTTGTCATTATAGCTTGTACTCTCTGTCTTTTAATAGTGAACTTAATGTATTTATACTAAATATGATTTTGACACATATGGATATATTTCTGCATCTTTAATAAAATTTCACTGTATTTTTACTTCTTTACTTTTTTCGTTTGTTTTCTGCTTTTCATTGACTTGATTGCATATTTTTGGGGGGTGTGTTGTTTGTATATTTCCTTTTCCATTTAATCTGTGTCGCTTTTCATTGCTCTTTAGTTATTAAATGTTGAACAAAGTGCATTAGCACTAATGAAGCACAAGGTTGCATTAGCAAAGTACAACTTGAAACAATCATCTCCTTCTACCTGAACAATTTAAAGGCTGTAGAAAATTTTAGATATGATCATCTCTTCCAGTTTTTATATTATTGCAATTTGTAAATATAATTATGTATTGTTTTTTAAATTCCAAGCTAAATAGTCATTATCCTTAATGTTATTATTGCTGTTACTTCGGTTATTGATTATTTAGATACACCAACGTGTTTTCAAGTTTCTGTATAACTCAGTGCCACTTAGATCTCACTCTTTTCTTCTCATTGAAGCATATATTTTGGTGCTCTTTGGTATGTAAACTCAATCATTTATTTGAATGTGTGTGTGTGTGTATGTGGCAGGGTCTCAGGCTGTCACCCAGGCTGCAGTGCTGTGGTGCAATCATGGTTCACTGCAGCCTTGACTTTCTGGGCTCAAGCAGGTCTCCCACCTCAGCCTCTTGGGTAACTGGGACTACAGGCATTTGCCACCATGCCCACACCAGGCTAATTGTTTGTATTTTTAGTAGAAATGAAGTTTCACTATCTTGTCCAGGCTGGTCTTGAACTCTTGAGCTCAAGCAGTCTGCTCTCCCGAGCCTCCCAAAGTGCTGAGATTACACGCATGAACAACCATGGCTGTCCTGAAAATTATCTTATTTTATATATCTTACTCTTAATAATTTAGAAAGGTTTAAAATAATAGATTGATGGATATTTTCTCTTAGCACTTTGAAGAGTTTAAAATCATAGGTTGATGGAAATTTTCTCTTAGCACTATTGTCTTTTATAATTTCAAGATGCTTTCATTTTAAATTATGAGTAGAAAACAGAAATTACCTAAAAGGGCACAATTACTAGACTGACAGTGTTATGGGTTGAATTGTGTACCTTCAGCAAATAATGAGGCGGTAATTCCAGTAGCTGTGAATGTGACCTTGTATGGAAATACAGCCTTTGCAGATGACCAAGTCAGGATGAAGTCATTAGGATGGGCCCAATCCAATATGACTCTGTAGTTACAAAAAGGAGAAATGTGGACACAGGGAAAGATAGGTATACAGAGAAGGCGATGTGAAGACACAGGAAGAATGCCATTGATAAGCCAAGCGATATGGTCTGTCTTAGCTCCTGTAACTCCCATGTGTTGTGGGAGGGATTTGGGGGAGGTAATTGAATCATGGTTGTAGTTTCCGTAACTCCCATGTGTTGTGGGAGGGATCTTGTGAGAGATCATTGAATCACGGGGTGGTTTTCCCCATACTGTTCTTGTGGTGGTGAATGAGTCTCACAAGATCTGTTGGTTTGATAAGGGGTCTCCTCTTTGCTTGGTTCTCATTCTCTCTTGCCTGCCGCCATGTGAAATGAGCCTTTCGTCTTCTGCCATGACTATGAGGCCTTCCCAGCACATGGAACTGTGAGTTCATTAAACCTCTTTTTCTGTATAAATTATCCAGTCTCTGGTATGTCTTCATGAGCAGCAGGAGAACAGACTAAAACACCAAGAAACACCCAAAGCTGCATGACATAAGGAGAGAGACTTCTCTGGAATAGCTTTTTCCTTGTGGCTCTCAGAAGGAGCCACCTTTTCAACACCATGATTTTAGACTTCTGCCTTCCAGAACTCTGAGACAGTACACTTATGGTTAAGCCACCCACTGTGCGCTGTTTTGTTAGGGCAGTCCCAGGAAACTACTACAGATACAAATCGTAAACAGAAACAAGAGCCAGGAGAAACCAGAACCTTCAACCCTCTATGCAGTACTCTGTCCTTTCTTTCTGGAGGTTTTCAGAAGGAATTTCAAGGATTCGGCAGGGGGTTGGTAGACCATGCTGGGCCCACTGTGTCCCATTCCTGCCAGATTCCTGCGGGAACTGCACAGTTTACTAGGTTACACTTTCTTTTCTGTTTATGGCTTCTCAGGATGCACACGTGACCCTATGCCCTCTCTTAATCCTGGCAACCCCCCATACTCTGCCTAAATAAATACCAGTGGACATAACTACCGACATGCCAAAGTCCTCAACATCTCATATTCCATGGAAGAGTACATAGACGGGCTCTTTATACTGTCATAGATTATACCACCCGGGTATCCAAGTGATGTCAACAGGGCCCCAGTGTTTTTTAGACATTTTAATAAAAATTTCTTTTTAAAAAATCAGATTTTGCTATAGAGTCAGGCTTATAATCCCTATGTTCTTTTCTTGACAGTATGTTTTTCCAAAAGAATCCTCAGCCATCCACATAAAAACAGTTTCCATATATGCGAACTGGAAATTTTTATAACTGGTAGAAACAGACTAAAAACTGGACTTTCAAAAAATATAGTTGGCCTTTCCTGTGTACGAGCTCCGCATTCACAGATTCAACCAACTATGGATAGAAAATATAGTATTCCCAGATTGGGCAGCCCAAGGATGCAGAGGGCTCAGTTTTAATTTTCCCAGGTTATACAGGACCAATGTTGGAATTTTAGCATTTCTGGATTTTGGCATCCATCAGGGTTCTAGAACTAATCTCTCACGGAGAACGTGGAACCACTGTATATACCAATGGCAAATAAGCAGTGAAAATTTGCTTAACGCCACTAGTCATTAGGAAAATGCAATTAAAACTGCAATGAGATGCTCTATACAGCTACTAGGACGGCTATAATCAAATCACAGAAGACGGAGTACTGATGAGGATATGTAGAAACATCAGTGGTATAGTTGCTTTGGATAACAATAGGGAAGTTTCTTTTAAATTTAAATATACATTTATCATATGACTCAACTATCAATTCCTGGATGTTTACCCAAGAGAAATAAAAGCATGTTCATACAGAGACCCATTTGCTAATGTTTATAGCAACTTTATTTGCATGGCCTTAAACTAGAAATAATCCAGAGGCCCATGTATTAGTAAAGGTATAATCAAATGGAACACTAGTTTGCGATAAAAAAATACAATATAGACATATGTAACAGCATGAATAAATCTCCAACGCATTAAGTAAACTCAATAAAAAACAATCAAAGCTACATAGTATATGATTCAATTTTTGTGACATTATTTAATAGCCAAAACTGTAGCCACCCAAATCTGAGTGGGGTAGACAGGGGCTAGGTGTCAGGTTGGGGGCGAGGGCTGATTACAAAGGGGCACCAGGTAACATAGTACTTTAGGTTGCTGTAACAGAATATCATAGACTGGGTAGTTTATAAACAACCAAAATTTATTTTTCACAGTTTTCGTGACCAGAAGTTCAAATTCACGTTACTGACAGACTCAGTGCCTGGTAATGACTCACTTCCTGATTCAGAGGTGGCTGTCATTCTTTTGTCTCCTCACATTGTAGAAGGACGGGATATCTCCAGGGTCTCTTATAAAAAGCACTAACTCCTTTGATTAAGTCTCTGTTCTTATGATCTAATCACCTTCCAAAGCCTCCAACTCGCAATACCATTATATTGGGTATTAGATTTCAGCATAAAATTTCAGAAGAATATAAAAATTGAATCTATAGAACAAGGGAATTTTTAGGATGAAACGTCTCCATTGAAGTGGTTGTTACACTACTGTAAACATTTGTCAAAATTCATCAAAATGAACACTTAGAAAATGCTGTTATATATCATTATCGTTTGGCTGTGTCCCTCCAAAAGGCATGTGTTGGAACATAATCCAATGAACCACTGTTGGGAGGTGGGGCCCAATGGGAGGTGTTTAGGTCATGAAGGCTGAAGCCTTGTGAACAGATTCATGCTGATTTAAAATAACTTAAAGCTGGGAGTTCAATCTCTTGCTGTCTCACCTTCCACCATGAGATGACACAGAAAGAAGGTCCTCACCAGACACTTGCCTTTGCATCTTGGATTTTCCAGTTTCCAGAACCATGAAGAATCTCTACAAATTGCCCAGTCTCTTATATTCCATTATAGCAGCACAGACTGAATGTAACTATACATGTATTGCATTTGAATGAATATTAGTAAGAAATTAAACATTCACCACAATAAAGGGATCTTTGAATGAGCACTGGGTCCCTCTGAGCAAGGCCATGGACAGATGTTATGTAAGAGAAAGGACTGGATCAGAACTTTGAGAGCAGAAAGCATCAAATATTCTACAGCTTGAGCCTTCTGTAATGGTAGCAGTAGGAACTGAAGATTCCTATGTTTTTGTTATCTTAGATGGTGAATTGGACTCCACTAATGGAGGGGCTTAAGATATCAGCAGCCATTTATTTTGTATAAACAGTTGTGCAAAATGAATGTGCCAATAAACCATAACAAAATAAATTGGGAGAGCTTCAAATCTAATCCACCTTTTAGGAAGTCTATGATGGATAGACTTGACCTACAGAATCTATGCACACTTTTGATAAGCCAATAATTTCCTCTCTATATAGATACCCCTAATTCAGGCTTCAGGGGCTAAAAAGTGTTCCCAGAGTTGCAACAAAATCATCAATACTTGAACAATATAACACACACTACAAGATTCCTTACTTTGAATGTTGAATATGTGTAGATATAGATACTAACAGAAGAAATTAAAGTTTGGCAGCTTTTGAAAGTGTAGTCATTTAAATATGTAAGGCACTGTTTGATGACACAACTAAAAATAAAGTTTTCATATTTCTTTTTTCAGTATTTTACATAATCTAGGGAGATATAAACTTCTGGCTAACAAAAAAATAAATGTTTGCTTAGGAAACAAGACTCCCAGACTTAAAAATCGTTACAAAAATACATATGTGACCAGCTATGTTTGGTTTCTCCGTTGTCTTTTGTTTGCATTCTAATTTTTCCAGCTTGAAGTATCTTGTCCTTACTCATTTTTAGACATCCAATACAGAGGTAATATTTATTTATTCAGTATTTGTCACTTTGAGAGTACTATGTTTTCTCAGATGTGAATCATCAAGTTGTTCTTGAATATTATACATTTCATTTTCAGGGTAGGATAAACTTTGTACCGATTATATTTGAATTTGTTACTTGAAGTGGAAATTGTATGTGATAGCAGAAAGGCTGAGTGCTTTGAAATGAGTAATACTGGATAGTGAAATATTGGTTAAAATTCTGGATCTTCCAGTGATAGCTGCCATCAAGGACACATTCCTTATCATTTTTAGCCTTAAGTCACTCACTTTGAACATGGAAATAATAAACACATTTTACAAAGTTATACTGGTGTGATGAGATCAGCATTCAGTAAAGGGAAGCTGATACGACTGTCAGTCAACGGATTCATCTAGCTATTTACCTACCGTTCTTTTGTTTTCCTCTCTGCAGCCAAAAGATTTAAGTTCAAATTCTGGATTGACAGTTTATTACATCTGTGACTTTTAGCAAATTATGTACTTTGCAGTCTAAAATTTCACATTTATAATGTATGATATTATTATTAAAGAGTCTATAAGAATCCAGTTTAGTGCCTGAAATATAGTAGGTGCTCATTTAATGACAGCTACTATTTCAACTTTTAGACATCACTATTACTACAAAACTGGCTTTGATATTTTACCTTTCTAAAATTTATTTTTTTGCTTCCTAAAATGCAGACTGTCCTACATCCAAACTACATTGGAAATTAAATATTTTAACGGAAAATAAAAATCACACACAGGTCAAGTAAGTTACAGTGGTTTTGAACAAAAGGCATACAATTTCTTTTTAAAAAAATATAAAAAGTACTAAAGCTATGTTCAACACGAATATACTTATATGTGTATTATATACATGCTGGAAATATCAGTTTTTAAGGGACTACATAGCAGCTACATGTTTTGATAATTGACATTATTCAGCAAATTATTCTAATACAGGAAGTATGTCAAATGATGAGTTCAGTATAACATTTTTATCTGCATTGCTTTGTTACTTTTGTGCATTACTATTAAATGCATTGTTATATGTTGCTGTAAGTTGTATTATTGCATATTAAAATCATTCTTAGATAAAATAAAAATCAACAAGGTCATTTGCACAGCTCGAGAAAATGTTTTTATCATACAGAGATTACGCATTTTTCTTTTAGCACTTTTTTTGCATGAAATCAATTGTTTCAGGGTTTTTTTTTTAAAAAAAACACATCTTCCAGGTAAAGTAAATATTTTCACTTTTAGCTACACATGGATATCCTCCATTATTTATGTTGTCATATACTTATCTTAGTAAAAGTTTGCCTAAAAATAACTGCTTATCCAAAGTGTACTTATGTTAAGTGTAGATATATTTTGAGTAAATAAAAAGCAGGTATTGTTTTCAGAGATAATCTTAAAAATGCTTTATCATGAATCTGGAGGTTAAATAGCTGGAAATGAAATCCAGAAGTAAATGATACCACTTGTAAACATACCTCTGACATTAGGAGTATACAGGAAATTATGACAAGTATCTGTTATCATAGATAAGTAAGGGTATCCCATGGGTAACTAAAAATGAGCATATTTAATGGGAGCCAAGTTTCGTATTTTTAAAAGACATGGAGAAATTTATTTTATAAGAAAAATCTGTTTAAAATGGAAAATCTTTGTAAAAAAACTACTCTTTTTAAAATCCTTTGCTAATGGCCTTCTTGAACTTTATCTTAATGTATATAAGAATTCTTCAAAAGTCACATTATATAATTAATTAAGGATACTAGAGAAAATTAGATACTGCAATGTGTCAACAATGTTTAGAACTGATGTTAAATAAGTCTGGGTGCAGTGCCTCACTCCTGTAATCCCAGCACTTTCGTAGGCGGGTCACCTGAGGTCAGGAGTTCAAGACCAGCTTGGCCAACATGGTGATACCCCAACTCTACTAAAAATATGCAAATTACCTGGGTGTGGTGGTGGATACCTCTAGTTACAACTACTCTGGGAGGCTGAGGCAGGAGAATTGCTTGAACCTGGGAGGTGGAGGTTACAGTGAGCCGAGATCACGCCACTGCACTCCAGCCTGAGAGACAGAGCAAGACTGTTAAAAAAAAAAAGAAAAAAAATCGCTGCTAAATACGTTTCTGGCTATTACTAATTTCTATTTGTGATGGTCTAGTTTGTGCTTTTCTTTTTAATAAAGACTTGTTTTTTAAAAGAAAGCACAGTGATCTGGATGATGTCTTATGGTAAAGCCTTGGGGTAAACTCCAAAGGGTAAGTATTAGCAGTGTCGATGCCACCTCATTACAGTAACCACAATACCACATTTAAAGTGAAAAAAAAATCAGACTTTTCTGAAGTGTCTTGCAAATTCAAGTCCTTTCTATGATGGCAAATAAAACAGGAATTTGGAGCACCAAACTTGCCCCTTCCTCTGCAATAAACTAAACAAAAGTTTCAAACATGTTTTAGAATGAATTCCTAATTTTATACATCAAATGACCACCCTCTCATCACATTGAATACCTATGGTAAGAAATTAGAATTCTCTCTCTCGTCCTTCCTTGTTAGTGTAGGGTAGAAGGGATTTTTTTTTCTCATCCATCACTAGGTTCATGGCTGAAGCACCTATAACAAAAGGCAGTTTAACAACAGAAAAGCATACATATTTATTTAATGTAAATTTTATGTGACATGTGGACCTTCAGAAATGAAGACCCAAAGAAATGGCGAAATCTATGTATATTTATGCTTAGGTTGGATGGGGAGTAGACAGTCATGAGGAAGCATGATTGAACAGAAGGAGTATGATCTAATGGTAATAAGCTGGGGGAACTTAGCAAGGCCTGTTTGTTCATATTATTTTCTGTGTCCCAGTGTGACATTCCTTGTCTCCAGATATGAGGCACATGAGGCTCTTATCACATACTTCAGAGGAAGATCAGATTCTTTTTTTATTTTTTTTTTTTGAGACAGAGTCTCGCTCTGTCGCCCAGGCTGGAGGGCAGTGGCGTGATCTCCGCTCACTGCAAGCTCCACCTCCCGGGTTCACACCGTTTTCCTACCTCAGCCTCCCGAGTAGCTGGGACTACAGGCGCCACCACCACACCCGGATAATTTTTTGTATTTTTAGTAGAGACGAGGTTTCACCGTGTTAGCCAGGATGGTCTCAATCTCCTGACCTCGTGATCCACCCACCTCGGCGTCCCAAAGTGCTGGGATTACAGGAGTGAGCCACCGCACCCAGCTGAAGATCAGATTCTTTTACAGCTTGCTTCAGAGAAGAAGGATTGGAGAAGGTCAGAGACCTTTCTCCTTTGTGATTTTCTCAAATGTGAAGGTGCCATCTTCTGGGGTAGCACGTTCTGAACCCAATGCTCTGGGGTAGCGTGTTTCTATTTGTAGAATATCAAGAGAATGGTGTTGCATCTTTCAGAAAACCCAGTCTAGAAAATCTTAGGAATGAAATATACAACCTAATTTTATACATTTTTCTAATTTCTATTTATGGTTAATATTTGAAGAAACATTCCCTCATGCATATAGAGTTTTAATTTAATGTAAGTGGATAATATACATAATAATGCTGGTTGCAAAGATTTTGTGTTCCAGAAGAGTTCAATAATATTTTCCTTAAAGGTTGGCGTGGAAGAAGAAAATTTATTTCCAACATTTTAATCTTTGACTCTGCATTAGCCATTTTCAAGTAGATAAATTAATTTTTTTCACTTGAGTTATTTACTGAAAATTGGTGAACTTAATTGCTGAAAAGCTTTAGCTTTTGCTGTTTTTTTTTTCGCTAATCATTGATTCAGTGATTACTATTTCTTTTCTATTTTCTTTATATGTACTGTAATTTCTCAGTGGCATTCAAGAAACCCAGGAAAGCACATTGAAAGTGGAATTATTTGAGCTGGACATATACTTGTGCATTAAAAAATTCTCCAAATATGTCTTTAAAACTTAATTAAAAATGTCAACTTAGAAACTTAATGTGCCTGGGGCTTAGTCCAGAGGACAGTGGTATCAGCTGAAACAGGAAGATAATGGAAGGGGATTTGAACTTTATGATAAGGACTCCTGGTCAGTTTAAGAAAGACAATGGCAGGATCAGAATATAAGTTACTGCCTGCTGTGTATATGCAGCAATAGTGGTTATACCTGGTTCTTTGTCTCCAAATCAGAGCACAGGCCCAACAAGAACAATCCTAGGTCCACTTATGAAGGAGGCTTATCCACTCAGTTGGAGGTATGGTTTCCCTGCATATTGCTGCCAACTTCCTGTCACTGCCCCAGAGGTTTAGAATTAGCATTAATGACCTTCAAACAGCTTAATTTCCCCAGAGTCATTGAACACAGCTAGTTGGCCCTACTAGGCTGAAAGCCATATGGCATCAATTGTAAATGTTTTGCTACCATTTCCCAACATAACCACCTGCCTGATTTACTGTTTGCTGGATACTCACCTTGAATGTGAATATGTCCACATAATTTTTTTCTTTAAATTAAGAAATGTAGTTTAAAATTATGATTCATTTTCTCCTATTAAGATGTTGAAGGGGGATGCTGAAGAAGATTCACATTGTCAGTTTTGTATAAATCCACTTGTTGGAGAAAAGGGTTGAAATGAAATTAACAAAACCATCACATAAATATAAACGTGTAGATTGTTAAAATTACAGTTTTAGGAAATTTGCAACATAAAGTACAAGGTAAATAAATATCTCATTTTGAACTCACATATTTAGTACAAATTATTGCCCAAAATACATCCTAGGGCTTGGGGATATTTAGAAAAGAGAAGACCCCCAGAGCTATAAATCATTAAAAAACCAGATAGCTTAACTTCAAAATGCATTTTATTTTTTTTAGTCTTGGGTTTCAAGATAAAACCTTGAAGAAAACTGTAGAAGCCTTTTCTCTTAGCCATAAAATAGACTCCATATCCCTCCCTTTCCTACCATGTATACTCCCTTCACATTTATCTAATTGTATGCTGTCGTCTATATGCCTTCTTAGAAGTTGCAGGGGCTAATCTTGAGTCTGACAAAGGAAGCTTGGAGACTCAGCTGCAAAATTCCCAAGATTATTTCAAGGTGGCTGGCTAGTCAACAACCCCGCCATTGTTGAGATGCTGCCAGCTCGTGATTCAGGAGGACTGAGACACAAAATAGCCACCAGAGCAAGACACACAGACATTGTACTCAGCACAATTTTGCGCGCCTTCCTTATCAATTTTTCCACACTTAAACTCCTACCCTCACCCCCAAAATTGAAGTGGTTGCTTTGGATGGGAATCCGGCCACATCCCCTTTACTAGTTTTGGTTAGTAAAATCCCTTTCTTTCCACCAGACCTCACTTTTGTGAATTGGACTCTGCAAGTGGTAAGCATTCAGATCTGTATTCAGTTACAACGAAGTGATCTCTCTGCAATGGATACAGAAAAGATAGGTTCAAGGGGAAATATAGGGGAAGAGGGAGGGGGAACTTAAATAGGGGGGATAAATGAATTTGGGATAATTAAAAGCAGACATAGAGAAAATTCTGAAGGGAAACTGGTAATAGTGTATATGGAGACATTGTGCTCCTCAATGGAAATTTTGAGGGTACGATATTGTTTCCATGCATCTCCCTTTCAGCAATTCATCCCAGTGACTTGATGCAATGACATCATCTGTTCTCTTCTGAGGAAACAGTTTTAGACATTCAAAGCCCAGTTGTTCAATGTAGCCGAGATTCTTTAATTTCTATTTCAGCTAATTAGTAGCAATACAAACTCTTGCCAAACAAGAAATGTGAATTCTTAAAGATTAAATTTTATTTTCTCTCTATCTAGAGGTAGGAAACCAATCTTTCGGGAGGCACAAATTACGATGACAGCCAACATTCATTTATTCATTCCAAAATAAAGCCTTTATGTGTAATGAATTATTTTTCGTAATTCTAGAAAGTGGCGTGTTCCAGCAATTATAATTATAAAGTGTACTGTTTTTGGAGGGTAAAATAGTAAGTCACATCATTAAGGTCAAAATGATGTTTAAAGGAAAACTATAACTATGCCTTTAGTATATTAAAATTAGATAATATTTTATACATCTGTCCCTGCAAAATAAAACACTTTTCATATGTTTTCTTTGGCTCACACACAACTAAATTTGATGAGATAAAATATACAAATATTTGACAGGGTCAATTTCCTTTTCAAGTTGGATTTTAATTAATTCAATAAGCATGTATTGATGACCTACTGTATGCAATACATTTGGCTAAATTTAGCATATCTGATTTTGCTCTATCATCATGGATCGTGATGTTTGTGACGGGGGATGTTTGTGACTGGGAGCTTTTTTTTCCCATTAGCCAAATAAATAAGTAGGTAAATGCTTAAAGATTTTTTTAAAAATCCACGTGGTGTTATTTTGAGAGGTATAGAATTTATCTAAGCTCCAGTTCCTTCCATTGGAAAAATGCATATTTAAATGAGGTAATATGTATAAAGGCAATGGTGGCTGGGCACGGTGGCTTGTGCGTGTAATCCCCGCAATTTGGGAGGCCCAGGTTGGACGATCGCTTTAGCCCGGGAGTTCAAGATCAGCCTGGGCAACAGGGAAAGACCCAGTTTCTACAAAATATTTTTAAATTTAGCTGGGTGCAGTGGCACGTGCCTGTAGTCCCAGCTACTTGGGAGGCTGTAGCAGAAGGATTGCTTAGGCCTGGGAGGTTGAGGTTGCAGTGAGCTGTGATCGCGCTACTGCCCTCCAATCTGAACCACAGAGTGAGACCCTGTCTCTAAAAATAAATAAATACAGAAATAAATAAATAAAGACATACATACATACATACACAAAAAAGGCAAAGAGTAGGCCCTCAATAACATGAGCTAATATCAATCTGTATTTCCATAAATTGGTATCATTCTATGTATTCATAGCCTCCAAACCTGTTATAGTCCAGTCTTCGGCTCCTTTTCCTGTGGCTTTAAAAATTTATATTAGATAAGGAAAAGAATCACACTATATACTTATCCTTAACTGTTTTATAGTTATTTTCAGATTTACATTTCCTGTGGTTACCAAATTACAAATGGCTACATGTAAAAACATACCTTTCTGGACAGTTTAGTTTCTCAAAGTTCAGAGGAACTCATATGCACTTACATGTAAAAATTATATAAAATATGCATATGCTAACTTCTCATATATACTTGAAAGACACCTAACAAAATTGAGAGTTCGCAATGGCGTTACACACATATTTGAAGTTGCAAATAGAAAAAAAACAGATATCCAGAAATCAGGCTGAGTTTATACCCTAGAGATATTTGCAATTCCTCCATAATAAAGTGACAAAATTTGTGACTTTGAAGCTAAAAATTATGTATAACTACATTTTACACAATTTTAGCCATCAACAACTTATATTAACAAATAAATTAAGTTATACATCAAGCCAGAAAAGATAGCAAATTTCTTATGTTCTAGTATGGGAAGAAGAAAGGCATTTTTAGTTTAAAATTTAGTATGCGACACAAAATGGCCAGATGGTGCACATAATCCATTTGTTGCAGGGCTTCTAGTTCTTTCTGTGCATTGGAAGAAAACCAGGTGACAAGTTAGGCAGCAGTTTTTATGTAGGACATTTCCAAATTGCATATAATCAGAGAATACGGATCTAGAAGATAACTTCCAACTAAAAACAAGCCATTCTGACTCAAAGTCACAAGAATTCAGTCTTAATAATCACAAATGCTTTCTGGTCTCAAGCTTAAATATCTATTCTCTATTTTCTTTGGACTCTCAGTGTCTTAGAATTTTTGCACACATAGTCTTACATTTTCCTCTTCAGAGAATGGGATTGGCAGAAGAAATGAGAGAACTTTTTGCAGCCAGTCATTTTTCCAAGATCACAGAGCTAGTCAATACACCCTGAGATTCACATAAAACATGAGAATAGCCAGTATGGGGTACCTAGAAATGAGGAGCACTGCAATTATAATACAAACAAAAATTATACCCCATTTTACTAGTTTGAATCATTACCACAATAAACATGGATTCATATGTTAGGCTGTGATAGAACCAAAAGAAGACATTTATGTGATTTTTTTTTTAATGGCATGCATCTGCTCGGGACAGGCTGTGCTTTTTAGAGGAACAAATTTATCCTTCAGTAAAAAATTCTGGAGAAGTGTGATATAAAAGATCAATTAAACTTGATATTTAAAGTCTTTGTACCAAAATAATGAATCTATTCATGAACAATACAAGAATGAGATTTGGCAGGAAAGCTATGTCAGTATATCTCATATCAGTGCCTAGCTAGGATGCTAATTCACAAGAAAAAATATTGTCATTCTCCAATGTCAGACGGTTATTTGAAGCCTGTCTGCTTTTTTTGGTAAAGATACTTTAAATAAGGAACCTGGGGAAAGAGTTACAGATATCTACTGGCATGAAGAGGAAGACTGTTTACTGAATAGAATTGAATGGATTTTTTTATGAGTATTGGTATTATTTCAATTTTCAATTAAAAAATAAACTGGTATATGCAAAATCTTCATGCTGTGGGCCATATTGAAAGATAGTAAATAATTGAAATAAAATGCCAAGATATTGGTGGGGACCCGTCTGCACCTACTAGGGTCTTGATGTTACCTGAGCCCCCTTAGGTATTTTAAATATGTGCCAGAAGACATGCTTCCCAGGACATGATTTTTCTATTCCTAAAAATAAGTTACAGGAAAAATAGACAAATGAAGACTAAATGTTTCAAGAGGGAACCCATATAATGGGTTAAATGAGGCATAGGATAGCAGTGTGTGAGGCATTTTGTATTAGAGCTCATTTAAAATACCATCGGTTACATGAGGTTTCAGAAAAAAAGAAAACAGCCTGTGTTCTGCATAAACAACTGTATGCAATGCATTGTAAAATGGGTATGAGGAATTAAGGAAAGAATGCCTTTTCTTCTGGTGTTCATCTTCCTCCTGGTTCCTAGCCAACTACAACAATTTGTTTTATAATCTTGCTTATGGCACCTTCCATGGCAACAGGTGCTTACTCATTTTGACAAATGTCACTTTATTAACAATCGTGATGTATGCAAAGAGGACTAACAATCCCTCTAGTTATGCAAAGGACAGGCACAGTACCCGCTGGGGATCAGAGCCTACCAACTTTGTGACAGCTCACAGTATATTTTCACTATTGAAGCCAATGGAGTATATATTGAATATACACTTTGTTCAAGGATTGGTCCTGCTTTATGCTTGAGGCTTATTTTATTTTCAACGTGTCCTGATTTATTAAACTAGTTTTATGATGGACACACCTAAAGAGCATCTGTCTCCTATACAGGAAATGGCCATGTTATAGTGACAAACTTGGCAATGTAGAAATAAACTTAGAAATGTAGGCAAATATGAGATGATACCTGAACATCATCTCAGCCACACCACAGTTATTGAGATATTGTTTTCTAAGGGTAAGGTCCAAACACTTTATCATATTTTTATATCTTGCATGTAGTAGATAATTTATATACCTACCAATCACACACACACACTTAATGTCATAGCAATCTAATTAGAAATAAAAGTTTCTAAATTTCAAACAATGTGGAGCAAAACTATAAAATATTGTCTTAAGTTTTACAAATTTTTTAAAAAGGTGATTCACAGGATTATGGAGGATATTGATCCAATTGAATAAAACATAAAGCCCTGAATACTTCTCCACTCTTCCATTTTTATAGAAACTAAGAAGCAATTTAAGGATTTCTTTTTTAATGTGAAGAAAAATGTTTTGTTAGATTTTCTGCTAAATGCCATTTAAATAATCAATTTGCCAACATTTAGGGAAATTGAGTATGCCACTTCTCTAAAAAGCTTGTCATTTCTCTTTAGGGTAACGTGTAACAGAGATGCATAGGAAAATTCAGGGATGTGCTTTGAAATACTATTAGTAGATAGCAAATGGGGGATAGATGGATAAAAATTTAATCTATATATTACTGGGCAAGAGTTAAAAGGGATAAAGTATCTCTCTATACACATGGGTCTCAAAATTGGCCTCAAAAATGATACTGAGTTAAAAAACACTAAGTGAAACATGGTGAATATCACATTTCCCTGTGTAAATATAAAAATAGAAAAAATATAACAATCATTGTTGATATATATTTAGGAAAGAAAGGATTAATAGTTTAATATTGAGAGTAGATTAGACACACACATATATTAAATATATAAGAATTAGCCTTTCGATTTGTTAATCTTTTTGTTTTAATCTGCTGTATCTCTATTTACTATTTCATTCATTATTATTGTTGGTTTTTATAATTGCATTTCTTCTGCTTGGGTTTCTTATATTTTCCCTAATATCTTAAGTTAACTGTTGAATTTATCGGTTTTCAGACTTTATTGCTTTCTTGTATGTTTTAAATATGCTTTCCTATTTCCAAATCTACAAATTTTTCAAAAAAAAAATGTTTTTTTCTGACTTTGAACTTCGTTGTGCTAAGAGAAGTATATCTGTCTGATAATTCCTTGGAATTGGCTGATATGTGCATTATGTCTTCCCCATGTGGTTCGGCTTTCTCTGAAGTTCCGTGCGTACCTGAGAACACTGTGTATTCCTTGGTATGATGGGTTTGTTGACTTCTTTATATGTTTTGAGGCAAGTTATTAGAGGCATCAAAGTTGAAATGAGTGTATAATTATCATTGTTTTATGATGTTTTCCATTCTATATGATGCTTTGTGCCTTAAAGACTTCACTCTATAATATTAATATAGATACACCAGCTTTCCTTTGACTAATATTTAAGCTGCCTAATTTCTTATCCTTTGTGTATCAGTTTTTCCATGTTTTTATTTTCATGTGTGATTCTTCGATAGTATAATCCTGGATCTTATCTTTTATTGAATTTAACCTTTAACTAGAAAGTTAATTTATTTACATTTATTAGGATTGCTGATATATTTGGATTCATTACCATCCTATTTCTTGTTTTGTATGTTCCTCTTTTGCTTCATCGCTTTTACTTTTTATCACTTTTTCTGCATCTTTTACATGAAGTTTTTATTTAAATTCTATTTCCCTCTTTATTCTTTTAATAGTTACCATGAAATTTTAACAGATTTATTTACTTAAAGTCTACATTAATCATTTTCTCTATTCCTTCTTTATATAACATAGGGACCTTAGAATTATAAAAATCAAATCACCTGCTAGTCTTACTTATTGTCCCATATTTTAATTATATCCTTTCTGTATTCCCAAATTTAATTTTTTTGTTATTTCACACAGACCCTGTGGTTTATCTACATGCTTTCCATGTTCTTCACTCAACATTTCTTCTTGTATCTGCAGCTTTCCTTTTGTAGTTATTTTCCATCTTGCTGACATATCGTCAAAAGTTTGTTGAAGTGTGAATCTATTCACTTTTAGGTTTCCTAAAGGGAGTTTTAGTTTTTCTTTTAGGTTTACTTACATCTTACTTTTGAATTATTTCACACATGACAAAATATGTGAGAGGAGTACAACTATTAATACTTCCTATATACCTTGCGCCCACATCCTTTACTTGTTTATGTTTTACTGAATGCACTTTATCATTCTCTCTCTCTTCATCCTCAGTGTTCATTTTATTACCATGTTGACAGGAAGAGTTGTTCTTGATATTAAGTAAGGATTTTAAATCAACTTATTATCACTGCAAATTTCCAAAAGACAGAAAGAAGGGTAACAGTGTGAATCTCTCTGGCTTCTAGTAGAAATGGAAATATTGCTTAGATTGGAGGAAGGTCATAGAGCACTCAGAAGAAATATGATCGTATTGTCATCATAGAAGCAATACATTTGTCTTTTGTCTCCTTACTTGTTTATATTTTTTTCAACTATTTAAATCAAACAATTTGAGGTGAAAGTTCACCACCACTCTCACCTACCAATAACAAGATAGAACAGTGGAAATATTAATTCACAAACATGTGTTTTCATTTTGATGATAGTCAGCTACTAATCTAGATGCTTGATATAAGAGACATTATCTAAGCTCTACCATACCTGTATCAGTAGAATTACTTCCCTATTATACATGAAGATATACAGGCATACCTTGGAGATATTACAGATTCAGTTCCAGACCACTGCAGTAAAGCAAACATTGCAATAAAGTGAGTCATACAAGTTTGTTGGTTTTCCAATGCATAAAAAAGTCATGTTTACATTACAATATAAGCAGCTGAGTGTGCAATAGAAGTATGTCTAAAAAACAATGCACATACTTTAATTTTAAAATACTTTATTGCTAAAATGCTAATGATTATCTGTTCCTTCATCAAGTTGTGATTTTTCACAGGTAAAGGGTTTGGTCCAAGTGTTGGTGGCAGCTGACCAATCAGGGTGGTGGTTTCTTAAAGTTAATGTGGCTGTGGCAATTTCTTCTAACAAGGCAGCAATGAAGTTTGCCACATTGGTTGACTTTTCCTTTCATGAAAGATTTTTTTTTTTTTTGTAACGTGATGCTGTTTGATAGCTTTTTCCCCACAGTAGAACTTCTTTCAAACCCAAATTCTACCATTGCTTTATCAACTAAGTTTCTGTAATATTCTAAATTCTTTGTTGTTATTTGAAGAATGTTCACAGCATCATTACCAGGAGTAGATTCTATCTCAAGGAACGACTTTCTTTGCTCATCTCTAAGAAACAAATCCTAATGCATTAAAATTGTATCTTGAAACTGCAGCAACTCAGTCACATTTTCAGGCTCCAGTTCTAATTCTAGTTGTCTTGCTGATTCCACCACATCCGCATTTACTTCCACTGAAGAGTTAAACCCCTCAAGGTCATCTGTGAGAGTTGGACTCAACTTCTTCTAAACTCCTGTTATTGTTGATATTTTGGACTCCTCCCAGGAATCACAAATGTCCTTAGTGTCATCTAGAGTGGTGAATCCTTTCCTGAAGATTTTCAATTTATTTTACCCAGATTAATCAGAGTAGTCATTATGGCAGCAATAACCTTACCATGTTTAGTTCTTATGTAATAAAACTTGAAAGTTGAAATTACTCTTTGATTCAGAGGCTACAGAATGGATGTTGTGTTAACGAGCTTAGAAACACTGATATCCTTGTTCACCTCCATCGGAACTCTTGGGTGGTCAGGTACATTGTCAATGAACAGCAATATTTTGAAAGGACTCTTTTTTTTCTGAGCAGTAGGTCTCAAGAGCGGGATAAAAATATCCAGTAGACCATACTGTTAACAGATATGCTGTCATTCAGACTTTGCTCCATTTATAGAGTACAGGCACAGTAGATTTAGCATAATTCTTGCTATTTTCAGAATCGTTAATCAGTATTGGCTTCAACTTCAATTTACCAGCTGCATTAGCCCCTACCAAGAGTGTCACCCTGTGCACTGAAGCTTTAAAGCCAGGCATTGACTTATTTTCTAGCCATGAACGTCCTAGACAGCATCTTCTTTCAATATAAGTCTGTTTCATCTACACTGAAAATCTCTTGTTTAGTGTAACAAACTTCATCTATTATCTTAGCTAGATTTTCCAGATTATGTGCTAAAGCTTCTACATCAGCACATGCTACTACTTCACCTTGCACTTTTTCTTTTATTTTGGGATGGCTTCTTTCCTTAAAAATTATCAACCAACTTCTTCTAGTTTCCAACTTTTCTTCTTCATTTCTCTCAGCCTGAAGAGAATTGAAGATAATTTGGGCCTTGTTGTAGTTGGTTTGATTTTCTATCCAGACTGATAAAACGTTCTTCATATCAGCAACAAGCCTGTTTTACATTCTTCATCGTTCATTTGTTCACTGTAGTAGCACTGTCAATTACCTTCAAGAACTTTTCCTTTGTGTTCATAAGTTGGCTGTTTGTTATAAGAGACCTAGCTTTTAGCCTCTCTCAGCTTTCAACATGCCTTCTTCATTAAGTTTAATCATTTCCAGCTTTTGACTTAAAGTGGGAGATGTATGATGCTTTTCTTCTCACTTGAACACTTACAGGCCATTGCAGGGTTATTACTTGGTCTAATTTTAATATTGTTGTGTCTCAGGGAATAGTGAGGCTTGAGGAGAAGAAGAGAGATGGAAGAACAGCTAGCTGCTGAAGAAGTGGGAACACACATGATATTAATTAAGTTTGCTATCTTATATGTGCAGAGTGTATGGTGTCCCACAATTACAATAGTGACATAAAAGATCATTGATCACAGATAACCATAAGTAATATAATGACAATGATAAAATCTGAAATATTGTGAGAAGTATTGAACTGTGACCCAGAAACCAAAAGTGAGCACATACTGTTGGAAAAAATAGTGTGGATAGAATTGCTCAAGGCAGGCTGGCCACAAACCTTCAATTTGTAAAAAACACAACATCTACAAGAAAAGTGCAATGAAACAAAGTACGCTTGTCATTGCTCCAGGTTACAGAGAAAAAAAGTGGAAGAGATTAGATTCAAATCAAATCTCTCTGATGCCAAAATCCATGATCTTAATCATTAAATACATTGCTTCCAATTTTATGTCTAGATAATATATATTTCATAGGTTTTATATAAAAATCTATTGTTTAACCTCATCTCATTAGTAATATATATATAATATTCAGAAAGTTTAATTAAACAATGGTTGCTTAAATGAACTACTGCTTTATTAAGCAAGAAACAAATCTTAATCTGTAATATATATTTAGAAGTAGCATTTATAACATTAAAATAAGCCATGATGGTTTTTCCAAAATAATGAGAAAATGACCCCTTAAATCAATTATACTTTAAAAAGAAAGATGCCTGTTTTGTCTGTCTTTATGAAGGAGATGAAATTTGGCAAGGCAAAAACTATAGATTGTTAAAAGAAGCAAGTTAACTCATGTTTATGTTTTATAACTTATTTTATTTTTTAAAACAACCTTGAGTAGAGTTTTCTTTGTATTTATTTTGTACTATTTTAAGATGTATAGGTCATTTGCAAGTAGTTAGTTTCTGAATTTTCGATGCAATCCAAATACTTAGTTTAGTATTACCTGTGGTTTACCTGCTAATTTAAAAAAATGACTAACATGCAAATTAAGATTATAACCACGCATTTTCAACTGCAAACTATATGGAGAGAGTATTCGTTATGAAAAAGATAAAAAATAAAAATCACATAGTTTCTATTTTCTTTGCAGTTTAAAAATGAATTGGAAAATGAATTAGTAATAATGTTTAAAATGCATTTAATTGTGTTTTTTAATGTTGCATGGCATAAAATTTTAATAGCTCGGTTAGAAATCTATGTCTGAACTAGATTTCAGAGAAATTGTTTTCCTCTTTCTGTTGGTGAAATACAAACTGCTGTGTCTTGATATGACCACTTGATGGAACTCTTTCATTTTGCTTTCAGCAATCTCTAAGCAGTGACAAACTTACCTTTCTTGGCAGGTATAAAAGTGTATATAAGTATGTATGTGTGTATATATACATGTATATGTATGTGTGTGTGTATATATATGTATATATATGTGTGCGTATGTATATATGTATATATATATGTGTATATATGTGTATATATATATCTATGCTTAAAGGAATTCGTTATTTGGCACATTTAGTATTCTCTACCGTTTTTTATGTATGTGAATTTTATTTATTTCTATGGAGAACCACAGTGTTAGTAAGTCGACCTGTAGAAAAAGAAATAAAATTCTACTTCTTAAATAAACTCTTGTTCTCATTTCCCTCCAAGAATTTTTTGCAAAAAATTAATTTTAAATAATTCTAAATATTTAAATATAATAATATCCAAGATGTTATTTGCTTTATAATCAAACTGAAACTGTATTTCTGGAATGCCTTCAAAATTCATAGTCAGAAGCATTCACAAGGTCTTGGGAATTAGAGGGTGTTAGGTAGCTGTGGGAACTTCCTAACAATTATCCTTATTAAGAAAGATAGTTTGAGAAGGGGAGAGATTGATTTTGAAGTGAAGCTTTCAATAAAGTCATATAGAACAATTAGGAAAAACTAGAAGTGAAGGATGGGGTGAAAATCACCTTCTCTTCATTGAAAACATTGACGCTATAGGTCATCCAAGAGCTGTGGATTAGGTATCAATCATCTATTTGTGACCTTTCATTTAAACTTTCTGAAGTTTTGCATAAAATAGGGATAATCGTAAATCTCTCACGAGGCTCAGATACAATAAAACTCACTGTAGTAATACATTTGTAAACTCTAAAAACATCGTGGAACTAGTAGTTGTTGGAATGATCACATTGTTGTAAAGAAAGCCCACATTAAGCATGTCAGCATATCTCGGAGAAAAAGGCCGTCTTCGGTAACTCTACCTTACAAAATATTTTCCATGCTCTGTAGTGTCTGGCTCCTAGTCAGAAGAATCTCAAGGAAGTAAGGCCTCTTTTTTGTTTGCCATTTATTCTAAGTGATCTCTGCCACTTCAGTGGCATCTAGTCCTATGCTAATGGTGGCCAAATCATTTTTCCAGTCCAGAATCTCTACATGAACTCCACCATCCTATTAGACACTTTCTCCCCAATATTCTGGAAACTTAAATTTCTCTGTCTTAAACCAAACTCACTGTGTTTATTCTGCAAAACTGTTGCATACACTTGGCTGACAGAGTTTTTGGTTTTTAAATTGATGACCGTGATTAATTTCTCTTTTGGCTCCCCAGTACCCAGCCTACAGTAGTCAGTGACCGATTAACCATTGAATGAATGAAGTATTTTGAAGCTCAAGACACAGATTTGACCTAATGGTGATAATTTCAAACATTAATTTGTTTTATTGTGACTCTGTTAGAGATTGGCTTATACAATATTACTTTCCTAGTGATTCTTGTTTTTATCTATTTTTGGTCTACACAAGGCATTGAAAATATAAGTCACTGAATGTGCCCTCATTTTCAGAGTTTAAAAGAAACTTCATTGCTGCACTAATGATAAACATTTAATCAACCCATTTTTAGGAATAAGTTATAAAACACTATTAATGCTTTTTCTCTATATACACTTTTTCTTCTTGAATTACTGGAGTGAGGAAATTCACTTAAGAGTAATGTCTTTCAATAAGAGCAGCTGTAAGGGAAAAGCATATTTTCACTGCCAAGAAAAACTATCAGATAAAATACATTCATTGTACAAAAAAATTACAAACGATTTCTGTAGACATGCAATATGGTATGTACTATTGAATGTGTTGGGGATAAAGTAATAAACAAAAGTACATGTCCTTACATTCTTTGAGCTTGTGTGGGAAACCCAATATAAACAAATGTGCTATTTATATTTCGGTTTAAATTATTTTATTTCAGGTTGCAACAGAACTATACAAAATGTGAAGTAGGGAAGGTGATGAAGTAACAGAGGCTGCTATTTTCTAATGGGTTGTCAGAGAAGATCTGTCTAAGGGGAGACTTTATATAGATATCTGAGTGAAATGATGGGCCAAGGCATTTCGGGAAGACATTTTGGATTGCCTCGAGAGGTCTCAAGAACCTTCCAGGGCTCTCCAGAACCCCTCTTCAGGGATCTCTGACAAGATACTGATTACAGAGATGTCTGAGGACAGAGCTGGGACAATCCAACATTTGTAGTACTGATGCAAAGAAAGCCCACCAAAAGAGATTTAGATCATTTCTATAGTTCTATAAAAATGTTTTTATGACTCCCAATTTTCATTTAGTTAGCGTATTTTTTCTTCTTCATGTCACCTTTACCCTTTGGTTGACTGTAAAGGAATCCATACACTTACGCAATGTATTCTGTAACAGCATAAGCTGTTTTCAATGATGGGAGCATCAATTTATAGGTAAGTATAACTCAATTAAAGCACATAAGTTCAGGTACTAAAATCAATACAAAGAGCATATTCTGGTACCTCCCAGTCGCCCGCCTCCGGTTTACATATGCTTAACATTTCTGGTGGACAGAATCTTGCTGCTTGTTTGGGATTCTTGACATCACAATATTCATCGTAGAGTAGGCATGCAATGCTTTTAATTTAAATCAATAAGTTAATTTCAAGGGGCAGGGAAGTGAGCAAAAGGGGGCTTATGACCCTTTTTCCTAAAGAGCAACCAATGGTCAGCCACCATTGATTGCTACACAAGGCCACTCCTGAGATCCCAGTTCTAATATCATAAATAATCAAGTACATGAAAATAATAGAAAATGAAACCCATCCTTTTCTGACAACAGTGTCTTGCTTCTGGAGATAAAACTAATGATTTTCCCAGAAAATTTTTAAGCAACATTTGGAGGAAAAGCTAAAGAGAGATTTGAATATTATTCCTTTAGGACAGGATTGCCTGGTAACTTACAGGGCACCTATTTAAATGTGAACTTCAGATAAGCCTCTAAGTATTTAAGATGTTCTTATACTAAAAAGTTATTTGTTTTTTACATGAAATTGAAATATAAGTAGAAATCCTATATTTTTATTTGCTAAATCTGACAATCCTATGTTAGGAATACTTTAGACAGATGAGGGTAAGATACTTTCTCTGGAAACATCAAGCAAGCTATTTTTGTTAGTCCATCAATCAAAGCCAAGGAGCCAATAGGATAGATTAGTATGGCTAAATGTCTTAGGCTATTGGCAAAAATGTGTGGGTGTAGTATTTTTCAGGACAAAATAAAAGAAAGGAAGTTAGCTTTTAGATGGATGAAATGTTCTTTCTTAGCTATGATTTTATTAAAAATATACTGAGATGAGAAAATCAATCCTTTCTCAGATGAGAAGAGATCCAAACATAAGCGCAATAAAACGTGTGAAAGCAATAAAATACATGCTATAGAATTCAACCATATTCCAATATATACTGATAGAGCAAATATGAGAGAGGATAATAATACATGAAGCTAAACTATGCCCTCTTCCATGAAAAATCATAGGCTCAAATTGTCTATGGAGGGGCTAGGCCACTCATAATGACAAAAGATGAAGACATTAATAAGAGTTATATAACATTTTTGTAGTTATATTAAGCTTCTAAGTGAGGGTAAAAAGTAACAAATATTCCCAACCGTGTGATAAAAACAATAAAAAATTACTGCAATTGACAGAACTCCAGGATCATAAGAGACTTGTTAGATTCTAAAGGAAGTTGCTAATGAATAAGGAAAGCTGTTAAACAGGCATTGAAAGTCTCCAAAGAACTAGGGCATGCATTAAAGAAATCCTCAGGAAAATGCAATATAGTAAAATTCAGAAAAAAATGTTTAACTGTGGTGTGGTATAAAATTCCAGTGGTGTGAATTTCAGAATCAAGAATAGACCTGAGAAAGAAGAGGAGGAGGAGGAGGAGGGGGACCTTTCTAGCAAAGATCATTACCTGTCAAAACCATGAAGTCTCTTAATAAAATAAGCTACTGACTAGATTTTAAATTTGCATTGGAAATGCCATGATTATTAAAAATTTTTACATAAAAAAAGGCCTGGGTTATTTGAATGTGTTCTCTAACTCTGGTTGTGTGCTTGGAAATAAAGCCCTATCACTGGCGTTCCAACTCTGCTGTGATCCTATTTTGGGGGTTAGTTCCTGGCAGTGCTGCTATGAGCATATTTGCCAAATTGTCTAAAGACCACTTTTCTTGTTATCCAAATATCAGTTTAGTCGTCCAACTTGTGTATACAGTTCTGGAACAAGAAGCATCTGGAAAAAAAAGAACATATTATGACAGTTAGCTAAAAGTGGGGGATGGTGATATTCTTTGGAGGAAAAGAATTCTATCAAGGACCTAATGTATTTAATTCTGTTCGTTAAAAACAAATTTCCAATGGTTTCAAGCCAGAAATTAATTAAAATAAAAATGGGAGTTAACATGAAATATTAACAAAACTTTATCATTTCTATTTGTTTTTGTTAACTGTGCTTAATAAGTGTTCAGAAAAAACATGGCATTATATTAATGTCTCCTAAATATTTGAAAATCTGTAATTTAGCACTTCTTACATTTCTTTATTATTATTATTATACTTTAAGTTCTAGGGTACATGTGCACAATGTGCAGGTTTGTATACATGTGCCATGTTGGTGTGCTGCACCCATTAACTCCTCATTTACGTTAGGTATTTCTCCTAATGCTATCCCTCCCCCAAACCCCCACCCCATGACAGGCTCTGGTGTGTGATATTCCCAACCCAGTGTTCAAATGTTCTCATTGTTCAATTCCCACCTGTGAGTGAGAACATGCAGTGTTTGGTCTTCTGTCCTTGCGGTAGTTTGCTCAGAATGATGGTTTCCAGCTTCATCCATGTCCCTACAAAGGACATGAACTCATCCTTTTTTACAGTTGCATAGTATTCCATGGTGTATATGTGCCACATTTTCTTAATCTAATCTATCATTGATGGACACTTGGGTTGGTTGCAAGTCTTTGCTATTGTGAATAGTGCCACAATAAACATATGTGTTCATGTCTTTATAGTAGCATGATTTATAATCCTTTGGGTATATACCCAGTAATAGAATTGCTGGGTCAAATGGTATTTCTAGTTTGAGATCCTTGAGGAATCACCACACTGTCTTCCACAATGGTTGAACTACTTTACAGTCCCACCAACAGTGTAAAATCCTTCCTATTACTCCACATCATCTCCAGCACCTGTTGTTTCCTGACTTTTTAAATGATGGCCATTCTAACTGGTGTGAGATGGTTTCTCATTGTGGTTTTGATTTGCATTTCTCTGATGACCAGTGATGATGAGCCTTTTTTCATGTGTGTGTTGGCTGAATAAAGGTCTTCCTTTGAAAAGTGTCTGTTCATATCCTTTGCCCACGTTTTGATGGGGCTGTTCGATTTTTTCTTGTAAATTTGTTAAAGTCTTCGTTGATTCTGGATATTAGCCCTTTGTCAGATGGGTAGATTGCAAAAATTTCCTCCCATTCTGTAGGTTGCCTGTTCACTCTGATGGTAGTTTCTTTTGCTGTGCAGAAGCTCTTTAGTTTAATTAGATCCCATTTGTCTATCTTGGCTTTTGTTGCCACTGCTTTTGGTGTTTTAGTCATGAATTCCTTGCCCATGCCTATGTCCTGAATGGTGTTGCCTAGGTTTTCTTCTGGGTTTTTACGGTTTTACATATAACATTTAAGTCTTTAATCCATCTTGAATTAATTTTTGTATAAGGTGTCAGGAAGGGATCCAGTTTCAGCTTTCTACATATGGCTAGCCAGTTTTCCCAGCACCATTTATTAAATAGGAAATCATTTCCCCATTTCTTGTTTTAGTCAGGTTTGTGAAAGATAAGATGGTTTTAGATGTGTGGTGGTATTTCTGAGGCCTCTGTTCTGTTCCATTCATCTATGTATCTGTTTTGGTACCAGTACCATGCTGTTTTGGTTACTGTAGCCTTGTAGTATAGTTGGAAGTCAGGTAGCATGATGCCTCCAGCTTTGTTGTTTTTGCTTAGGATTGGCTTGGCAATACAGGCTCTTTTTTGGTTCCATGTGAACTTTAAAGTAGTTTTTTTCCAATTCTGTGAAGAAAGTCATTGGTAGCTTGATGGGGATGGCATTGAATCTATAAATTACCTTGGGGAGTATGGCCATTTTCACAATAGTGATTCTTCCTATCCATGAGCATGGAATGTTCTTCCATTTGTTTGTATCCTCTTTTATTTCATTGAGCAGTGGTTTGTAGTTCTCCTTGAAGAGGTCTTTCACATCCCTTGTGAATTGGATTCTTATGTATTTTATTCTCTTTGTAGCAATTGTGAATGGGAGTTCACTCATGATTTAGCTCTCTGTCTGTTACTGGTGTATAGGAATGCTTGTGATTTTTGCACATTGATTTTGTATCCTGAGACTTTGCTGAAGTTACTTATCAGCTTAAGGAGATTTTGGGCTGAGATGATGGGGTTTTCTAAATATAAATCATGTCGTCTGCAAACAGGGACAATTTGACTTTCTCTTTTCCTAATTGAATATTTATTTCTCTTTATTTCTTTATTTCTTTCACTTGCCTGATTGCCCTGGCCAGAACTTCCAGCACTATGTTGAATAGGAGTGGTGAGAGAGGCCATCCCTGTCTTGTGCCGGTTTTCAAAGGGCATGATTCCAGTTGTTGCACATTCAGTAAGATATTGGCTGTGCGTTTGTCATAAATAGCTCTTATTATTTTGAGATACGTCCCATCAATACCAAATTTATTGAGAGTGTTTAGCACGAAGCGCTGTTGAATTTTGTCAAGGGCCTTTTCTAAATCTATTGAGATAATCATGTGGTTTTTGTCTTTGGTTCTGTTTATGTGATGGATTATATCTATTGATTTGCGTATGTTAAACCAGCATTGCATCCCAGGGATGAAGCCAAATTGATCTTGGTGGATAAGCTTTTTGATGTGCTGCTGGATTCGGTTTGCCAGTATTTTACTGAGGATTTTCGCATCGATGTTCATCAGGGATATTGGTCTAAAATTCTCTTTTTTTGTTGTGTCTCTGACAGGCTTTGGTGTCAGGATGAAGCTGGCCTCATAAAATGAGTTAGGGAGGATTCCCTCTTTTCCTATTGTTTGGAATAGTTTCAGAAGGAATGGTACCAGTTCCTCTTTGTACCTCTAGTAGAATTCAGCTGTGAATCCTGGACTTTTTTTGGTTGGTAGGCTATTAATTATTGCCTCAATTTCAGAGTCTGTTGTTGGTCTATTCAGGGATTCAGCATCTTTCTGGTTTAGTCTTGGGAGGGTGTATGTGTCCAGGAATTTATCCATTTCTTCTAGATTTTCTAATTTATTTGCATAGAGGCATTTATAGTATTCTCTGATGGTAGTTTGTATTTCTGTGGGATCGGTGGTGATATCCCCTTTATCATTTTTTATTGCGTCTATTTGATTCTTCTCTCTTTTCTTCTTTATTTGTCTTGCTAGCGGTCTATCAATTTTGTTGATCTTTTAAAAAAAACCAGCTCCTGGATTCATTGGTTTTTTTGAAGGGTGTTTTGTGTCTCTATTTCCTTCAGTTCTGCTCTGATCTTAGTTATTTCCTGACTTCTGCTAGCTTTGGGATGTGTTTGCTCTTGCTTCTCTTGTTCTTTTAATAGTCATGTTAGGGTGTTGATTTTAGATCTTTCCTGCTTTCTCTTGTGGGCATTTAGTGCTATAAATTTCCCTCTACATACTGCTTTGAATGTGTCCCAGAGATTCTGGTATGTTGTGTCTTTTTTCTCATTGGTTTCAAAGAACATCTTTATTTCTGCCTTCATTTCGTTATGTACCCAGTAGTCATTCAGGAGCAGGTTGTTCAGTTTCCATGTAGTTGTGCAGTTTTGAGTGAGTTTCTTAATCCTGAGTTCTAATTTGATTGCACTGTGGTCTGAGAGATAGTTTGTTGTGATGTGTGTTCTTTTACATTTGCTGAGGAGAAGCACTTCTTACATTTCTGATGTGAAAACTGTTTAAACACTATGGCATCCTAGTTTAAAAATTACATATTGAGTGGTCCAAACAGACCGTAAAGTTTTCAGAAAGCAATATTCATATCACGTACATTGAAGTTAGTTTCGACTGGATATTATACGATACTGCTTATTTAGGCAAGATAGTGTTTTCTTTTAATATTGCAATGTGTGATGTACTAAAGAACTTTAATGTTGAAGCTTTAAAAAGACAGAAATAAGAGAAACCCAAACACATTCTGACTGGCTGTAAAAGTAAGAATAAATAGTACTTGCAAAGCATCATAAAATGGATATAACAGCAAAAAAAAAAAAAAAATGGGTAGAAATGTTATCGTTGATTTTTCTTTGTTTCCTCAAGGAGGAAAAATAACACTTTTATCATGGTTGGGACATAACTTCTAAAGAAAAACAAGTTTAGAGCTTTCTATGTATTTTCTATTTCTTTCTTTAGACAATGTTACCACGTGGTCTGGTCTAATGCAGCTGTGACACATACACATACACACACATCACCGACCAGGATATGCTGTGCTATTGCTTTTGCTTCTTCGTGTGAATATTGAAAGGCCACAGGGTCACCTTCAGCTCCTTGGACACTGGCTTCCTGTGTGTCCTGCTGTGCATATAGGGCCTGCTACCGTGGTGTTTCCTCTGAGTCCCACACGCTGTGCCATTTTTGTACGAATTGAGCCAGATATTTTCTACATGGCATCATGGTCTGCCACTGGAATTTTACACTGAAAAGTTAGCAATAAGCATTTTACTACTCATTATTATTTATATGTTGCTATGTAATAAAGCACCGCAAAGCTTATTGACTTCAAATCACAGCCATTTTATTGGGTATGATGCCATGAGACAGCAGTATGGGCAGGATGAAGAAGAGAGAACTCGTCCATGATTGACATGGTTTTGGCTGGGACAGCTCAGCTGGACATAGTGGAACCCATTGGCCTCATTCGCACGTGGGGCCTGGTACTTGCTGTTGGCTGGAATGCCATGGGTCTCTTCCATGTAGATTGTGTTTCTGCCTGTGGCCTGTCACTCTCCCGTCTCTCTGTGTGGTTACCCTCCTTAATAGGAGATTCCGGAATTCTTTATTCGGATCTGAGTTCCGAAAGGGAAAGTTGAAACTGAAGACCTGAGCTCAAAAGTCCTAGAACATAACTTCTGTGACATTTCATTGATCAAAGCAAGCCACGTGGGCAACCCAGATTCAGGAGTTAAAGAAACAGACTTCACCTCTTGACAGGAGGGTGGCAAACACCTTAGAAAACGCGCATAGGCATGACCATTGGTGGGCAGTTTTTATCACTGTAGCACACTGCTTTTATGGGAGATGTGCAGTGGCCTTTGAAATGAACAGCTGCACCCAATATCATTTTGCTTTGAATAAGGCAGGAGCATGGATTCTAATTTTTCTCCCAAGTATTCCCTGAAGGAAAAAAATTTATATATCCATTTGTGGTTATAATGTTAAATTAGTTTTAAAAGTTTACAATTTTGATATAATCTCTTCCTCCTCAAGTAGCTTAGCTGGTTAATTCAGAAGGACTAAATGCATCTATTTCTATTTTTCTCCCTGTTTGAAAATAGACAAGTCACCTGTAATAATTTTCTATGATAAGACGTGGAGACTAGGTTATATATCTTTGCAGATAAGCACGCTCAGAACTGAAAGAATAAAGTTGAAAGTATGTTGTTTCAGTAGGGAACAGTGGGAAATAATTAATAACCCACATTAGTTCTGTGTGTTGGAATGTTGTTGTGGGGGTAGGAGAAGTAATTATTTTGCAGTTAAATTAATACAAGTCTACTTCCTGATGCTTCTGCTACAGTAACTTCTTTTTGTCTTACCACCTCGAATCCATGTGTTTTGTGATGTGCCATTATCTTGCTTTAAGCTCTTCAGTTTCTTCCAGTGGCTGGTAGAAAACAGTGAAAATTCCTTAGTGTGACGTTTATGAGCCTTGCCTGGTTCCAGCTGTCACTCATCATGCCCCACCTCACGGCCTGTGCCCCAGCCAATCAAACTGCCTGTAATTTTCTCAGATGGCAGTCTGGGTCAGACCTGCAAGGCTGCTCGTTCAGTGCTCTCTGTTGTAGCTTCCTTTGGTCCCGGACTACTTTTACTCTCCAACCTCCCAGAAAACTTGGTCCAAGAACAATGCTTCTCTCTTTAACCTTAGCTCAATACTGAATCTTAAGTGAATCTTCTTTATAATCGCCTCCTCTTATGTAGAAGTGACTGTTTTATCCCATGTGTGCTAATTTCCAGACCTTCATAAGTTTTATCTTTGAAGCTATAGTATACTCCTGCATTTAATTACTTACTTATCTTTTTCTATGGCTGGACTGCGGTAAATATATCTTTATTTATTTTTTTCTAAATCCTCTCTTCCTAGGACAATGTCTGGCGCATGTTTGGTATTGAAGAAATGAGGCTTGCTGAATTAATGCACATATGCCAAAATCCCTTTTGATAGTGAGTCTTCCTAGTAAATATTCTAGACATGTTCTAAGACAGATGCATAAGTATTATCTCAGCATGGACTTTCCCTGTATGATTCAGAACAGATTACTCAAATATGATTCTTTGTTGTTTTTTTTTTTTTTAATTGAGACTGGAACCATGATGAGAAGGTGAATATGATCAGTCTGAGGATGTGCTCGGCTAGATTTCTGCAGGGTAAATTTTCTCCTCTATGCCATAAAATAACCAGCAGACTGTTTAAGAGCCACCAGGAACTCCAGTTTTTCTTTCAGAAGTCTGTTAAGACATAATGTTTGATGTGCTTGCTTTCCAAGGCATACATTAGTTGAGTGCAATTATATAAAGGAATGTTGTACCCACAAGCCATATTGCACTGAGTATGTTCTGCAGAAATGTACCTTGATATGCCACATAACACCCATACACATTTGCGGGCCTGCACTCATTATCGATTGAAAACAATCTGATCGAAAAGTGACAGTCTCGATTGCGATTTTCATTTGATCTTACAAGTTATTTCCAAGGGCCACGGTGTTGGCACATTTTTAACTCCTGTGTCTCCTTCACCCTCTACAACAGACTTAGCCCCACCTTTTCATGGAAAAGCACAAGACCCTCAAATCATTGTGTTGTCCTAACGGCTTTCAAAGAATTACTTCCTTCGAAGTTATTTTCCTCTTTTTTTAACTTACGTTTCTAAAGCTAGAGTCAGGATAGTTGATTCTGGTGCTGAAAAAAATCAGTTAATAACCATTTTTATAAACTTCTACACATTTCTTTGGTGTAGGGTTGGTGTCGTGGAATATTGTGCATTTGGAGGTTAGAAAGAAACTGTTTCACTTCTTTTTTTTTTGAGGCAGGATCTCACTCTTGCCCAGGGTGGAGTGCAGTGGTGCGATCCCGGCTCACTGCAACCACCGCCTCCCGGGTTCAAGTGATTCTCCTGCCTCAGGCTCCCAAGTAGCTGGGATTACAGGCACCCGCCACCACGCCCAGTTAATTTTTGTATTTTTAGTAGAAATGGGGTTTCACCATGTTGGCCAGGCTGGTCTCAAACTCCTGACCTCAGGTGATCTGCCTGCCTCGGCCTCCCAAAGTGCTGGTATTACAGGTGTGAGCCAACGCGCCTGGCTGGTTCACATTTTAAATATGCAACTTTTTAACCAAATGATTTGGGGCAAGTTTCTCCTGTTTTTCTTTTTTTTTTTTGAAATAGAGTTTCATTCTTGTTGCCCAGGCTGGAGTTCAATGGCGCAATCTCAGCTCACCACAACCTCTGCCTCCCAGGGTCAAGCGACTCTCCTGCCTCAGCTTCCCTAGTAGCTGGGATTACAGGCATGCGCCACCATGCCCAGCTAATTTCATGATTTTAGTAGAGACGGGGTTTCTCCATGTTGGTGAGGCTGGTCTCAGACTCCCGCCCTCAGGTGATCCGCCAGCCTCGGCCTCCCAAAGTGCTGGGATTACAGGCATGAGCCACCGTGCCCAGCCATTTCTCCCCTTTTTCACATATTTTCTCAGCTATAAAATATTTATCCCTGTAGATCTCTGTTCACCTCGAAAGTCAAGATAAAACTTTCCATTTGCTTCCCAGTATATATTTGGACATTTTGCCATAGTGAACTTACCCATGCCTGTTTTTAAGTGTGTTCATTTGTATTACTTTGGAAAAGCAATTATCTTGCCATCCTCTTTGTTGTCTTCAGATTTCTACTCCCTATTTTTCATTGAGATTTTCTTCTGCCCTCAAGTAGTACATGCTCATCCATCTCCATTGCATATCAATAGGCCTTTGAAAATAATCCTAGCTATAAATCCTGACTATTAAATAATTCAGAATTATTTACTCATCTGCATCATCCTGATTTATATTCCTATGTTTCCCACACTGTGTTCAGTGGTAGAAACACATGCTAAATTATGCATGTACATTTTCTTTTTTCTTTTTTTTTTTAGACAGAGTATCACTCTGTTGCCCAGGCTGGAGTGCACTGGCACGATCTTGGCTCACTGCAACCTCTGCCTCCTGGCTTCAAGCGATTCTGCTGCCTCAGCCTCCCAAGTAGCTGGGATTACAGGTGTCCACCACCATGCCTGGCTAATTTTTGTATTTTTACTAGAGACGGGGTTTCACCTGTGGGCTGGGCTGGTCTCAAACTCCTGACCTCGTGATCTGCTCTCCTCGGACTCCCAAAGTGCTGGGATTCACATGTTCATTTTCCAGTCACTATTTACGCATTCTTCAATCATACTGCTTTTCTCAGCGTATACATACATAAAATGTTTTCTGTGCATCAAGCCTTATTCTAGGCACTGGGGATAGACTAAAAACAAACAAAATAGGATAATCTGTTCCCCTGCCCCCTTGAAACTCACGGTCAAACAGAAGAAAAATATATGAAACAAAAGAATAAAGTAAATAATTTTGTCATTTGAATAAACACAAAGATAGAGTGATATTATAGAACAAAATCCTTAACTACTTTTGGACAATGAGTAAGAGTTTTTAAAGAAATGCCATTTAAACAGATACTTTAAAAATAAAGAAAGATTCACCAAATGACAGGGATCAAGGAGGACGTATGAATAAGTAAAATTAACCTAGAGAGGAACTTAAGGAAGAAACGTAGATCAGAATGTGCAGAGCTTTGAAAGAGTCATTTTAAGAATGTTCTTACCTTTTCTGAAGGGTACTGGGAAGATACCGAAAAGTTTCAGCAGAAGGGTAACTTGACCTCATTTGTATTTTTAAAGAAATCATTCTAGTTTCTGTTTGTGGAGCAAGAAAAAAGAAAGATTGTTTGGGAAAGAACAGGAAGTGGGGGAAGATGGTGAGTAGAATTCTACAAGTAGGTTTTGCAAATATATGTGTAGAGCTAGAAGAAATATCTGGTACAGATATAAATTTGGGTCCCTTCAGTCTATCATTATTAAAGGAAAGAATGGGAGTAGGTGAGATTGCATTGAGTGTATATTGCATGAAGAGTGGGGAAAAGAAATTATGAGGAACTTCAACACTTTAAAATTAAGTAGAAAAGTAGGACCTGGTAAGGAACAATCAAGATGCAAGAATGATAGAGGTGTGAGGAACATCCTCAGAATGAGGTTACATTGTATGATGGGTGCTGTGATCACAGCCCTCTTTAAGGGTGGTCTCAACTGCCTGCAACCAATGACTGATCAATAGACGGATATGAAGGCACAGTCTACCCGTTCCAACTAGAACTTGGCCTTTATACAACTCTGAAGTGTTATTTTACCAGTGTCCCCATAGGCTGAAGCTGCATCCAGCCCACTTTCTCTCCTTGTCCTACCATGCTTCTCTCTACTTTCCTAGGTATTGATCCCAAGAGAATTCCATAAAAGACATCCTTCTTGTTAGTATCCATCTGACATTCTCCTTCCCTGGGAACACAACTGGTAGCACATGGAAAACTACATGTGTGTGTGTGTGTATGTGTGTGTGTGTATCTGTGTGTGTATGTGTGTGTATGTATGTGTGTGTGTATGTGTATGTATGTGTGTGTATGTGTGTTTATGTATGTGTGTATGTGTGTGTGTATGTGTATGTATGTGTGTGTATGTGTGTTTATGTATGTGTGTGTATGTGTGTGTGTATGTGTTTGTATGTATGTGTGTGTATGTGTGTGTATGTGTGTGTGTATGTGTGTGTATGTGTGTGTTAAAAGAGTGTGCTAGATTGTGTCTAGTAATCTTGCACAGTCAATAAATAATGTCTGCAATAGGAACAAAGTAGTGATTCGCCCTTTTGTTTCAGTAGTGAATGCAGCTAAATTGGTCAAGTCATGCCAGCAGCAATGGAATTGGACCGTGTAGAGGAATAAGAGAGGGAGACTTAGGATGGGTAATGTTGACAATCTTCCTGAAGAGCTTAGGAGGAAACACAAAATCAGGACAGTGGTAACACATGTAAAATTTGTTTCAGGTGGAAGAAATGACATTGACTTTGGAATGTTCCTCCACAGGTGGCGGAGGGGCCATAGGAAAGACTGGCGTTAGGTTGACTAGAGGAGGATGCAGCACAGTTTCCTGTCTTGGCTTTTGTTTGTTTCAGGGAAGAAAGAGACAAAGATTAAGGACAGCAGAGGGAAATACAGGTTGTGTTTGTGGTGAAAGATTAAAATAGTCATTCTGAAGGGTGATGGGTTGAATTGAGAAAATAAACGTGGTCTCTTTTTTTTTTAGGCAGCATCAGGAGTTCAGTTGAGAGTAATGACAATGAATTTATACGGCACAAATGTAGGCAATCACATGTTCTACTTGTTTTCTTGTTTAATATAAATGGCCATGCATTTTGGGTTGGTTGGTAAATGGTGTTTGTGATGAAAACATCTGTTTCCCTTTTTTTTTACTCTCTTAAGAAAAATACCATTTAAAGAAAATTTAAATTACCTTGCATTTGAAAAGAACACATCAATAAGCTTATATAAACATTTTCTCTGTTGGGGAATACTTCCTAATGAATCGCATCCTTTGTCTATAGGGTAAAAGGAAAGAACATTATCTGACTAATAAGGAAGAAGGAGCTCTTTGTGAATCTATAATAATAAGCATAGATATTTGTCAGGCTAAACTTACCTGGTTGAGCCTCTATAATTAGAATATGACTGATGAAGAGAAGAAATATTTGTATATAATGTAATGAAAGGCTTTGTAAAGTTTATTTGCATAGGGGATGTAGGTGGAAGGCTGGCTCAAATTAATCAGTATTATCTGCGGAAGTGATGGCATTCCACTTCGGAGAATAAACGACATGACATCCTGTGGTTCCTTTGAATTCTGGACATTACATGAAAGGGGACATATTATTGCTCTCTTAAATAATATCCGACTTGTAATTAAAAATGAATGTAGGGTTTAATGACTTCTTTTGTCTTCTTTTTTGTGCAGAGAAAACTTCTAAAGCTCATTTTTAACATTTGCTATTCAATTTATAGATTTATAAGCCTAGTTCTTCTCTAGGTCTCTTTCATTACTGAGATTATTTTATTTTTAAAATGGGAAATTGCAGCAATTATTTTAAGGGCTTATGAATTTTTTTAATCTTGTTTACAAATGTAAGACATTTTCAAATATTTTTAAATTTATTTATAAACCTTTATAACTTATTTTTTGAGTGCTTCAAATTTAGGACAGTAAATTTTTTCTGCATATCTAAATAACTTTTATAAATCTAATTAATAAAAATAGTGACCCTAAAATGCATCTAGTTGTTCCAAAATAATATATAAATACTAAAATATCAATTTAAAATACCATGTCAAAATCAAGCAAATAATTACATATTTTAAGTTTGAAATTATGAAACCATCATTCCAATTCACTAGGAATTCCAAATGTAATATATTTTATTTCACTTAAGTTCTTTAGTGTCTGCATCTACAAACAAAATTTCCCCGATAATTTTATTTTTGTAAGAACAATCAATATGGTGAATCCAAACGCTTTGCCAAATGTTCCAATATTGTTTATATTAGTAAGAAATTTAAAATCAAATATCTGTTTCAAGTACTCAACTGCATATTAGATATTGTACCTTTAAAACTCACTCTCTGCTGGGCATGGGGGCTCATGCCTGTAATCCCAGCACTTTGGAAGGCAAAGGAGGGCAGATCACCTGAGGTCAGGAGTTCAAGACCAGCCTGGCCAACCTGGAGAAACCTTGTCTCTACTAAAAATACAAAAATTAGCCGGGCGTGGTGGGGTGCATCTGTAGTGCCAGTTACTCAGGAGGCTGAGGCAGGAGAATTGCTTGAACTGGGAGGGGAGGTTGCAGTGAGCTGAGATCCCACCACTGCCCTCCAGCCTGGGCGACAGAGTGAGACTCTCTCTCAAAAAACAAAACGAAGCTTTCTCTCATAAGCGAAGTTCTCTTAAACATTACACGTATGTAGATTTCCAACACAGATTGGATCCTTTCCAATGCCAAACTATCTTTACTAGGATTTCAAATTTTTAAAGTATTTCTATGCTTAATTGGAAACCCTGCCGAGGCTAAGGAGACGTGTACACATCATGAAAGCAACGACTATCTGGTAACTGAAGATACTCACAGTACCAAACACTTAATTCTAAATCTTATGCTGTGGGAGATCATGTCATCCTGCGCGACTATGATTTATTATGACCGGAAACCTTTGCCAGGATTTTGATCTTTTTAGATTCTATTTTTTTTTCTGAGCTACTAATAAAAACTTATGTAGAGCTTTTATGTTGGTGACCCTCGGACCTCAAGGAGGAAGTTATACCACCCATTCCCTGGAGTTACTTGGAACAGATTTTCTAATTCTCCTGTCTAATCACAGAACTCTGCCCTCCCACCTACATTGGTCATTTGTCTGTATGTCGAATGCATTATTTTAGCTCTTAAGAAACATATGTGTATTTTCCAACTAAACCGTAAAACTTCGTGGGAATACCAATGAATGCCTTTTCCATCTAACTTTAAAGAACTTTGAACTTCATAGAATTTTCTATTTTTTCGTGTTCTTAATACCACAAAACACAGGTATTAATATCATATGTATTGGCATTTGGATATCTCTTATAGCTTTATCTGACATGGGTTTGAAAATTATAAGGTCATTCTATTGGCATTTATTTAATTATTGCTTATGACATTTTATGTTGATTGAGCCCTACATTTTTGGCTTTTGGAAATAAAGACTGCTGTGATTTTGTCTGTAATGGTGCAAACACATTGTCATTCATTGACATATGAATGTACTTCAAGTTTAAAAGATGTCCTGTTTCTCTTGATCATCAGAAATCTCAGAGCTGACAGCACCAGGCATGTGTGTTTGTGTGTGTGTGACAGTGAGAGAGGGAGAGAGAGAGCGAGAGAGAGAGAGCGAGAGAGAGAGAGATTAAAAAACACCCCAGAACATAGTAAAGTGACAGAAACAAATTAAAGATGAATTAAATTTCATCCAAACTTTAAATATGGTCATTTTGCACCTTTGAGAAAGTTGGGTAGCTTATTCTAGGAAGACCATACTGTAGAAAGGATGGAACACCTGATTAGTACATTAACGTAATTTTGAAGACATGAAATGAATAAAGTACTTGATTCTAATGCATGATATGCAGGTGTATGTAAGAACTTTGCTAATAGTTGTCTTTTTGAAACAGTAATAGATGTTTCCACGTGTGCACAGGTATGTGCGAATATCAGAGATTAAAATAGAAATGGAACCAAAAAGCTGTGCCATCATTGAAAATGTATTTGTTTAAAGACTACGTGACACTTAGGAGGCATTTTAATGCAATATTTTATGTATGCAATTATTTACATAGGTTTAAGTGTTTTTTATTTGACTTCCATAAAGTTTAGATTTGTCGCAATCTTATTTTTACCCTTGAGGGAAGAGAGAGACCCTCTCATATTGTTTTATACTGTTTTATACTCAGTACCTATTTTAAGAAAAAAACAAGGAAGTGAAATCAAAGACAGGCAGCCCAGCGCCAGACCCAAAACCAGGCCTGGGCCTGCCTGGCCTAAACCTAGTAGCTAAAAATCAACTCATGACTTAGAACCCGATGTTACCCATAGATTTCAGGCATTGTATGGAAGAACATTGTGAAATTCCCTGCCCTGTTCCGTTTCACTCTGACCACCGGTGCATGCAGCCCCTGCCACGTACCCCTTGCTTGCTCAAATCAATCACGACCCTTTCTTGTGAAATCCTTAGTGTTGTGAGCCCTTAAAAGGGACAGAAATTGTGCACTTGGGGAGCTCGGGTTTTGAGGCAGTAGCTTGCTGATGCTCCCAACTGAATAAAGCCCTTCCTTCTACAACTCGGCGTCTGAGGGGTTTTGTCTGCGGCTCATCCTGCTACAAACTTAGTAGTGTCTGAATCTTGGAAAGGAAGGGGAGGGAATATCCAGATACCTTAAACGGGGTTCTCGGACTTCTAATAAACAGTTAAAATCTTACACACACGGTATTTAAAGCATACAGATGATTCTACATTTGTCCTAACAGATCATAGTGCCATGAATATTTGTCCATTAACGAACATCCCTTACGTGTAAGAACATTTTGCCACTGCGCTTTTAGTTATCTCCTTTTCACCTACTGTCCCCTGGAATAGTCTCTCCCTTTCGTTTCTCAGGGGTCTTCTTGAGCCTGAAGCTTTTATTGGGCCTCACTTTTTGCTGCTTTGTTCCTTCGCCAGTTCTGGGCCTTTTTGCTGTGTCGACTACAGGTTGAAAAAAGGAGAAAGCGCAACCCCAAGCTACTGACCAATGAGTAACAAGGTCACCGAATTCCCCTTAATCCTGCTGGTCTGATCCCCCACTCTGTGAAGACCACGGCTGGGGAAGACCTAACCTTCACTCCAGCTCGCCTGAAATTGTCAGTCTTTGATGACGGAAGCCTGAAATGCCGACCTCTTAGCGCTTAGCATGTCCAATTGCAGTTTCTACAGAAAGAGTGTTTCAGAACGGCTCAATCAAAAGTAAGGTTCAACTCTGTTAGTTGAATGCACAGAACAGAAAGAAGTTTCACAGAATGCTACTGTGTAGTTTATATTTGAATATATTCCTTTTTCCACTATTACCCTCTTAGCGCTCCGAATGTCCACTTGCATTTTCTACAGAAAGAGTGTTCAGAACTGCGCAATCAAAAGTATGGTTTAACTCTGTTAGCTTAATGAACATATCAGAAATAAGTTTCACACAATGCTTCTGTGTAGTTTTTATTTGAAGATATTATTTTTCCCAATAGAGGCCTCTTAGCGCTCAGAATGTCCAATTGCAGTTTCTACAGAAAGAGTGTTTCAGAAAGGCTCAATCAAAAGTAAGGTTCGACTCTGTTAGTTGAATGCACAGAACAGAAAGAAGTTTCATACAATGCTTCTGTGTAGTTTATATTTGAACATATTCTTTTTTCCACTATTACCCACTTAGCGCTACGAATGTCCAGTTGCATTTTCTACAGACAGAGTGTTTCAAAACTGCTCAATCAAAAGTATGGTTTAACTCTGTTAGCTGAATGCTCAGATCAGAAAGAAGTTTCACAGAATGCTTCTGTGTAGTTTATATTTGAATATATTCCTTTTTCCACTACTACTCTCTTAGCGCTCCAAATGTCCAGTTGCATTTTCTACAGAAAGAGTGTTCAGATCTGCTCAATCAAAAGTATGGTTTAACTCTGTTAGCTGAATGCACAGATCAGAAAGAAGTTTCACAGAATGATTCTGTGTAGTTTATATTTGGAGACATTCCTTTTTCCACTATTACCCTCTTAGCGCTCCGAATCTCCACTTGCATTTTCTACAGAAAGAGTGTCTCAGAACGGCTCAATCAAAACTAAGGTTCAACTCTTTTAGTTGAACAAACAGAACAGAAAGAAGTTTCACAAAATTCTTCTGTGTAGTTTTTATTTGTAGACATTCTTTTTCCCAATATAGGCCTCTTAGCGCTCAGAATGTCCAATTGCAGTTTCTACAGAAAGAGTGTTTCAGAACGGCTCAATCAAAAGTAAGGTTCAACTCTGTTAGTTGAATGCACAGAACAGAAAGCAGTTTCATACAATGCTTCTGTGAAGTTTGTATTTGAACATATTCTTTTTTCAACTATTACCCACTTAGCGCTACGAATGTCCAGTTGCATTTTCTACAGACAGAGTGTTTCAAAACTGCTCAATCAAAAGTATGGTTTAACTCTGTTAGCTGAATGCTCAGATCAGAAAGAAGTTTCACAGAATGCTTCTGTGTAGTTTATATTTGAATATATTCCTTTTTCCACTACTACGCTCTTAGCGTTCCAGTGTCCAGTTGAATTTCCTACAGAAAGAGTGTTCAGATCTGCTCCATCAAAAGTATGGTTTAACTCTGTTAGCTGAATGCACAGATCAGAAAGAAGTTTCACCAAATGATTCTGTGTAGTTTATATTTGAAGACATTCCTTTTTCCACTATTACCCACTTAGCGCTCCGAATCTACACTTGCATTTTCTACACAAAGAGTGTTTCATAACTGCTCAATCAAAAATATGTTTTATCTCTGTTAACTGAATTTACAGATCAGAAATAAGTTTCACAGAATGCATCTGTGTAGTTTTTATTTGAAGATATTCTTTTTCCCAATGTAGGCCTCTTAGCACTTAGCATGTCCAATTGCAGTTTCTACAGAAAGAGTGTTTCAGAACGGCTCAATCAAAAGTAAGGTTCAACTCTGTTAGTTGAATGCACAGAACAGAAAGAATTTTCACAGAATGCTACTGTGTAGTTTATATTTGCATATATTCCTTTTTCCACTATTACCCTCTTAGCGCTACGAATGTCCACTTGCATTTTCTACAGAAAGAGTGTTCAGAACTGCGCAATCAAAAGTATGGTTTAACTCTGTTAGCTTAATGAACATATCAGAAATAAGTTTCACACAATGCTTCTGTGTAGTTTTTATTTGAAGATATTATTTTTCCCAATATAGGCCTCTTAGCGCTCAGAATGTCCAATTGCAGTTTCTACAGAAAGAGTGTTTCAGAAAGGCTCAATTAAAAGTAAGGTTCAACTCTGTTAGTTAAATGCACAGAACAGAAATAAGTTTCATACAATGCTTCTGTGTAGTTTATATTTGAACATATTCTTTTTTCCACTATTACCCACTTAGCGCTACGAATGTCCAGTTGCATTTTCTACAGACAGAGTGTTTCAAAACTGCTCAATCAAAAGTATGGTTTAACTCTGTTAGCTGAATGCTCAGATCAGAAAGAAGTTTCACAGAATGCTTCTGTGTAGTTTATATTTGAATATATTCCTTTTTCCACTACTACTCTCTTAGCGCTCCAAATGTCCAGTTGCATTTTCTACAGAAAGAGTGTTCAGATCTGCTCAATCAAAAGTATGGTTTAACTCTGTTAGCTGAATGCACAGATCATAAAGAAATTTCACAGAATGATTCTGTGTAGTTTATATTTGGAGACATTCCTTTTTCCACTATTACCCTCTTAGCGCTCCGAATCTCCACTTCCATTTTCTACAGAAAGAGTGTTTCAGAACGGCTCAATCAAAACTAAGGTTCAACTCTTTTAGTTGAACAAGCAGAACAGAAAGAAGTTTCACAAAATTCTTCTGTGTAGTTTTTATTTGTAGACATTCTTTTTCCCAATATAGGCCTCTTAGCGCTCAGAATGTCCAATTGCAGTTTCTACAGAAAGAGTGTTTCAGAACGGCTCAATCAAAAGTAAGGTTCAACTCTGTTAGTTGAATGCACAGAACAGAAAGATGTTTCATACAATGCTTCTGTGTAGTTTATATTTGAACATATTCTTTTTTCCACTATTACCCACTTAGCGCTAAGAATGTCCAGTTGCATTTTCTACAGACAGAGTGTTTCAAAACTGCTCAATCAAAAGTATGGTTTAACTCTGTTAGCTGAATGCTCAGATCAGAAAGAAGTTTCACAGAATGCTTCTGTGTAGTTTATATTTGAATATATTCCTTTTTCCACTAATACGCTCTTAGCGCTCCAAATGTCCAGCTGCATTTCCTACAGAAAGAGTGTTCAGATCTGCTCAATCAAAAGTATGGTTTAACTCTGTTAGCTGAATGCACAGATCAGAAAGAAGTTTCACCAAATGATTCTGTGTAGTTTATATTTGAAGACATTCCTTTTTCCACTATTACCCACTTAGCGCTCCGAATGTACACTTGCATTTTCTACAAAAAGAGGGTTTCATAACTGCTCAATCAAAAATATGTTTTATCTCTGTTAACTGAATTTACAGATCAGAAATAAGTTTCACAGAATGCATCTGTGTAGTTTTTATTTGAAGATATTCTTTTTCCCAATGTAGGCCTCTTAGCGCTTAGCATGTCCAATTGCAGTTTCTACAGAAAGAGTGTTTCAGAACGGCTCAATCAAAAGTAAGGTTCAACTCTGTTAGTTGAATGCACAGAACAGAAAGAAGTTTCATACAATGCTTCTGTGTAGTTTATATTTGAACATATTCTTTTTTCCACTATTAACCACTTAGCGCTACGAATGTCCAGTTGCATTTTCTACAGACAGAGTGTTTCAAAACTGCTCAATCAAAAGTATGGTTTAACTCCGTTAGCTGAATGCTCAGATCAGAAAGAAGTTTCACAGAATGCTTCTGTGTAGTTTATATTTGAATATATTCCTTTTTCCCCTACTGCTCTCTTAGCGCTCCAAATGTCCAGTTGCATTTTCTACAGAAAGAGTGTTCAGATCTGCTCAATCAAAAGTATGGTTTAACTCTGTTAGCTGAATGCACAGATCAGAAAGAAGTTTCACAGAATGATTCTGTGTAGTTTATATTTGGAGACATTCCTTTTTCCACTATTACCCTCTTAGCGCTCCGAATGTACACTTGCATTTTCTACAAAAAGAGGGTTTCAGAACGGCTCAATCAAAACTAAGGTTCAACTCTTTTAGTTGAACAAACAGAACAGAAAGAAGTTTCACACAATTCTTCTGTGTAGTTTTTATTTGTAGACATTCTTTTTCCCAATATAGGCCTCTTAGCGCTCAGAATGTCCAATTGCAGTTTCTACAGAAAGAGTGTTTCAGAACGGCTCAATCAAAAGTAAGGTTCAACTCTGTTAGTTGAATGCACAGAACAGAAAGAAGTTTCATTCAATGCTTCTGTGTAGTTTATATTTGAACATATTCTTTTTTCCACTGTTACCCACTTAGCGCTACGAATGTCCAGTTGCATTTTCTACAGACAGAGTGTTTCAAAACTGCTCAATCAAAAGTATGGTTTAACTCTGTTAGCTTAATGCTCAGATCAGAAAGAAGTTTCACAGAATGCTTCTGTGTAGTTTATATTTGAATATATTTCTTTTTCCACTACTACGCTATTAGCGCTCCAAATGTCCAGTTGCATTTTCTACAGAAAGAGTGTTCAGATCTGCTCAATCAAAAGTATGGTTTAACTCTGTTAGCTGAATGCACAGATCAGAAAGAAGTTTCACCGAATGATTCTGTGTAGTTTATATTTGAAGACATTCCTTTTTCCACTATTACCTTCTTAGCGCTCCGAATCTCCACTTGCATTTTCTACAAAAAGAGTGTTTCATAACTGCTCAATCAAAAATATGTTTTATCTCTGTTAACTGAATTTACAGATCAGAAATAAGTTTCACAGAATGCATCTGTGTAGTTTTTATTTGAAGATATTCTTTTTCCCAATGTAGGCCTCTTAGCGCTTAGCATGTCCAATTGCAGTTTCTACAGAAAGAGTGTTTCAGAACGGCTCAATCAAAAGTAAGGTTCAACTCTGTTAGTTGAATGCACAGAACAGAAAGAATTTTCACAGAATGCTACTGTGTAGTTTATATTTGAATATATTCTTTTTTCCACTATTACCCTCTTAGCGCTCCGAATGTCCACTTGCATTTTCTACAGAAACAGTGTTCAGAACTGCGCAATCAAAAGTATGGTTTTACTCTGTTAGCTTAATGAACATATCAGAAATAAGTTTCACACAATGCTTCTGTGTACTTTTTATTTGAAGATATTATTTTTCCCAATATAGGCCTCTTAGCGCTCAGAATGTCCAATTGCAGTTTCTACAGAAAGAGTGTTTCAGAAAGGCTCAATCAAAAGTAAGGTTCAACTCTGTTAGTTGAATGCACAGAACAGAAAGAAGTTTCATACAATGCTTCTGTGTAGTTTATATTTGAACATATTCTTTTTTCCACTATTACCCACTTAGCGCTACGAATGTCCAGTTGCATTTTCTACAGACAGAGTGTTTCAAAACTGCTCAATCAAAAGTATCGTTTAACTCTGTTAGCTGAATGCTCAGATCAGAAAGAAGTTTCACAGAATGCTTCTGTGTAGTTTATATTTGAATATATTCCTTTTTCCACTACTACGCTCTTAGCGCTCCAAATGTCCAGTTGAATTTCCTACAGAAAGAGTGTTCAGATCTGCTCCATCAAAAGTATGGTTTAACTCTGTTAGCTGAATGCACAGATCAGAAAGAAGTTTCACCAAATGATTCTGTGTAGTTTATATTTGAAGACATTCCTTTTTCCACTATTACCCACTTAGCGCTCCGAATCTCCACTTGCATTTTCTACAAAAAGAGTGTTTCATAACTGCTCAATCAAAAATATGTTTTATCTCTGTTAACTGAATTTACAGATCAGAAATAAGTTTCACAGAATGCATCTGTGTAGTTTTTATTTGAAGATATTCTTTTTCCCAATGTAGGCCTCTTAGCGCTTAGCATGTCCAATTGCAGTTTCTACAGAAAGAGTGTTTCAGAACGGCTTAATCAAAAGTAAGGTTCAACTCTGTTATTTGAATGCACAGAACAGAAAGAATTTTCACAGAATGCTACTGTGTAGTTTATATTTGCATATATTCCTTTTTCCACTATTACCCTCTTAGCGCTCCGAATGTCCACTTGCATTTTCTACAGAAAGAGTGTTCAGAACTGCGCAATCAAAAGTATGGTTTAACTCTGTTAGCTTAATGAACATATCAGAAATAAGTTTCACACAATGCTTCGGTGTAGTTTTTATTTGAAGATATTATTTTTCCCAATATAGGCCTCTTAGCGCTCAGAATGTCCAATTGCAGTTTCTACAGAAAGAGTGTTTCAGAAAGGCTCAATCAAAAGTAAGGTTCAACTCTGTTAGTTGAATGCACAGAACAGAAAGAAGTTTCATACAATGCTTCTGTGTAGTTTATATTTGAACATATTCTTTTTTCCACTATTACCCACTTAGCGCTACGAAAGTCCAGTTGCATTTTCTACAGACAGAGTGTTTCAAAACTGCTCAATCAAAAGTATGGTTTAACACTGTTAGCTGAATGCACAGATCAGAAAGAAGTTTCACCGAATGATTCTGTGTAGTTTATATTTGGAGACATTCCTTTTTCCACTATTACCCTCTTAGCGCTCCGAAACTCCACTTGCATTTTCTACAGAAAGAGTGTTTCAGAACGGCTCAATCAAAATTAAGGTTCAACTCTTTTAGTTGAACAAACAGAACAGAAAGAAGTTTCACACAATTCTTCTGTGTAGTTTTTATTTGTAGACATTCTTTTTCCCAATATAGGCCTCTTAGCGCTCAGAATGTCCAATTGCAGTTTCTACAGAAAGAGTGTTTCAGAACGGCTCAATCAAAAGTAAGGTTCAACTCTGTTAGTTGAATGCACAGAACAGAAAGAAGTTTCATACAATGCTTCTGTGTAGTTTATATTTGAACATATTCTTTTTTCCACTATTACCCACTTAGCGCTACGAATGTCCAGTTGCATTTTCTACAGACAGAGTGTTTCAAAACTGCTCAATCAAAAGTATGGTTTAACTCTGTTAGCTGAATGCTCAGATCCGAAAGAAGTTTCACAGAATGCTTCTGTGTAGTTCATATTTGAATATATTCCTTTTTCCACTATTACGCTCTTAGCGCTCCAAATGTCCAGCTGCATTTCCTACAGAAAGAGTGTTCAGATCTGCTCAATCAAAAGTATGGTTTAACTCTGTTAGCTGAATGCACAGATCAGAAAGAAGTTTCACCAAATGATTCTGTGTAGTTTATATTTGAAGACATTCCTTTTTCCACTATTACCCACTTAGCGCTCCGAATGTACACTTGCATTTTCTACAAAAAGAGGGTTTCATAACTGCTCAATCAAAAATATGTTTTATCTCTGTTAACTGAATTTACAGATCAGAAATAAGTTTCACAGAATGCATCTGTGTAGTTTTTATTTGAAGATATTCTTTTTCCCAATGTAGGCCTCTTAGCGCTTAGCATGTCCAATTGCAGTTTCTACAGAAAGAGTGTTTCAGAACGGCTCAATCAAAAGTAAGGTTCAACTCTGTTAGTTGAATGCACAGAACAGAAAGAAGTTTCATACAATGCTTCTGTGTAGTTTATATTTGAACATATTCTTTTTTCCACTATTAACCACTTAGCGCTACGAATGTCCAGTTGCATTTTCTACAGACAGAGTGTTTCAAAACTGCTCAATCAAAAGTATGGTTTAACTCCGTTAGCTGAATGCTCAGATCAGAAAGAAGTTTCACAGAATGCTTCTGTGTAGTTTATATTTGAATATATTCCTTTTTCCCCTACTACTCTCTTAGCGCTCCAAATGTCCAGTTGCATTCTCTACAGAAAGAGTGTTCAGATCTGCTCAATCAAAAGTATGGTTTAACTCTGTTAGCTGAATGCACAGATCAGAAAGAAGTTTCACAGAATGATTCTGTGTAGTTTATATTTGGAGACATTCCTTTTTCCACTATTACCCTTTTAGCGCTCCGAATCTCCACTTGCATTTTCTACAGAAAGAGTGTCTCAGAACGGCTCAATCAAAACTAAGGTTCAACTCTTTTAGTTGAACAAACAGAACAGAAAGAAGTTTCACACAATTCTTCTGTGTAGTTTTTATTTGTAGACATTCTTTTTCCCAATATAGGCCTCTTAGGGCTCAGAATGTCCAATTGCAGTTTCTACAGAAAGAGTGTTTCAGAACGACTCAATCAAAAGTAAGGTTCAACTCTGTTAGTTGAATGCACAGAACAGAAAGAAGTTTCATTCAATGCTTCTGTGTAGTTTATATTTGAACATATTCTTTTTTCCACTGTTACCCACTTAGCGCTACGAATGTCCAGTTGCATTTTCTACAGACAGAGTGTTTCAAAACTGCTCAATCAAAAGTATGGTTTAACTCTGTTAGCTTAATGCTCAGATCAGAAAGAAGTTTCACAGAATGCTTCTGTGTAGTTTATATTTGAATATATTTCTTTTTCCACTACTACGCTATTAGCGCTCCAAATGTCCAGTTGCATTTTCTACAGAAAGAGTGTTCAGATCTGCTCAATCAAAAGTATGGTTTAACTCTGTTAGCTGAATGCACAGATCAGAAAGAAGTTTCACCGAATGATTCTGTGTAGTTTATATTTGAAGACATTCCTTTTTCCACTATTACCTTCTTAGCGCTCCGAATCTCCACTTGCATTTTCTACAAAAAGAGTGTTTCATAACTGCTCAATCAAAAATATGTTTTATCTCTGTTAACTGAATTTACAGATCAGAAATAAGTTTCACAGAATGCATCTGTGTAGTTTTTATTTGAAGATATTCTTTTTCCCAATGTAGGCCTCTTAGCGCTTAGCATGTCCAATTGCAGTTTCTACAGAAAGAGTGTTTCAGAACGGCTCAATCAAAAGTAAGGTTCAACTCTGTTAGTTGAATGCACAGAACAGAAAGAATTTTCACAGAATGCTACTGTGTAGTTTATATTTGCATATATTCCTTTTTCCACTATTACCCTCTTAGCGCTCCGAATGTCCACTTGCATTTTCTACAGAAAGAGTGTTCAGAACTGCGCAATCAAAAGTATGGTTTAACTCTGTTAGCTTAATGAACATATCAGAAATAAGTTTCACACAATGCTTCTGTGTAGTTTTTATTTGAAGATATTATTTTTCCCAATATAGGCCTCTTAGCGCTCACAATGTCCAATTGCAGTTTCTACAGAAAGAGTGTTTCAGAAAGGCTCAATCAAAAGTAAGGTTCAACTCTGTTAGTTGAATGCACAGAACAGAAAGAAGTTTCATACAATGCTTCTGTGTAGTTTATATTTGAACATATTCTTTTTTCCACTATTACCCACTTAGCGCTACGAATGTCCAGTTGCATTTTCTACAGACAGAGTGTTTCAAAACTGCTCAATCAAAAGTATCGTTTAACTCTGTTAGCTGAATGCTCAGATCAGAAAGAAGTTTCACAGAATGCTTCTGTGTAGTTTATATTTGAATATATTCCTTTTTCCACTTCTACGCTCTTAGCGCTCCAAATGTCCAGTTGAATTTCCTACAGAAAGAGTGTTCAGATCTGCTCCATCAAAAGTATGGTTTAACTCTGTTAGCTGAATGCACAGATCAGAAAGAAGTTTCACCAAATGATTCTGTGTAGTTTATATTTGAAGACATTCCTTTTTCCACTATTACCCACTTAGCGCTCCGAATCTCCACTTGCATTTTCTACAAAAAGAGTGTTTCATAACTGCTCAATCAAAAATATGTTTTATCTCTGTTAACTGAATTTACAGATCAGAAATAAGTTTCACAGAATGCATCTGTGTAGTTTTTATTTGAAGATATTCTTTTTCCCAATGTAGGCCTCTTAGCGCTTAGCATGTCCAATTGCAGTTTCTACAGAAAGAGTGTTTCAGAACGGCTTAATCAAAAGTAAGGTTCAACTCTGTTATTTGAATGCACAGAACAGAAAGAATTTTCACAGAATGCTACTGTGTAGTTTATATTTGCATATATTCCTTTTTCCACTATTACCCTCTTAGCGCTCCGAATGTCCACTTGCATTTTCTACAGAAAGAGTGTTCAGAACTGCGCAATCAAAAGTATGGTTTAACTCTGTTAGCTTAATGAACATATCAGAAATAAGTTTCACACAATGCTTCGGTGTAGTTTTTATTTGAAGATATTATTTTTCCCAATATAGGCCTCTTAGCGCTCAGAATGTCCAATTGCAGTTTCTACAGAAAGAGTGTTTCAGAAAGGCTCAATCAAAAGTAAGGTTCAACTCTGTTAGTTGAATGCACAGAACAGAAAGAAGTTTCATACAATGCTTCTGTGTAGTTTATATTTGAACATATTCTTTTTTCCACTATTACCCACTTAGCGCTACGAAAGTCCAGTTGCATTTTCTACAGACAGAGTGTTTCAAAACTGCTCAATCAAAAGTATGGTTTAACACTGTTAGCTGAATGCACAGATCAGAAAGAAGTTTCACCGAATGATTCTGTGTAGTTTATATTTGGAGACATTCCTTTTTCCACTATTACCCTCTTAGCGCTCCGAATCTCCACTTGCATTTTCTACAGAAAGAGTGTTTCAGAACGGCTCAATCAAAACTAAGGTTCAACTCTTTTATTTGAACAAACAGAACAGAAAGAAGTTTCACAAAATTCTTCTGTGTAGTTTTTATTTGTAGACATTCTTTTTCCCAATATAGGCCTCTTAGCGCTCAGAATGTCCAATTGCAGTTTCTACAGAAAGAGTGTTTCAGAACGGCTCAATCAAAAGTAAGGTTCAACTCTGTTAGTTGAATGCACAGAACAGAAAGAAGTTTCATACAATGCTTCTGTGTAGTTTGTATTTGAACATATTCTTTTTTCCACTATTACCCACTTAGCGCTACGAATGTCCAGTTGCATTTTCTACAGACAGAGTGTTTCAAAACTGCTCAATCAAAAGTATGGTTTAACTCTGTTAGCTGAATGCTCAGATCAGAAAGAAGTTTCACAGAATGCTTCTGTGTAGTTTATATTTGAATATATTCCTTTTTCCACTACTACGCTCTTAGCGCTCCAAATGTCCAGTTGAATTTCCTACAGAAAGAGTGTTCAGATCTGCTCCATCAAAAATATGGTTTAACTCTGTTAGCTGAATGCACAGATCAGAAAGAAGTTTCACCAAATGATTCTGTGTAGTTTATATTTGAAGACATTCCTTTTTCCACTATTACCCACTTAGCGCTCCGAATCTACACTTGCATTTTCTACAAAAAGAGTGTTTCATAACTGCTCAATCAAAAATATGTTTTATCTCTGTTAACTGAATTTACAGATCAGAAATAAGTTTCACAGAATGCATCTGTGTAGTTTTTATTTGAAGATATTCTTTTTCCCAATGTAGGCCTCTTAGCGCTTAGCATGTCCAATTGCAGTTTCTACAGAAAGAGTGTTTCAGAACGGCTCAATCAAAAGTAAGGTTCAACTCTGTTAGTTGAATGCACAGAACAGAAAGAATTTTCACAGAATGCTACTGTGTAGTTTATATTTGCATATATTCCTTTTTCCACTATTACCCTCTTAGCGCTCCGAATGTCCACTTGCATTTTCTACAGAAAGAGTGTTCAGAACTGCGCAATCAAAAGTATGGTTTAACTCTGTTAGCTTAATGAACATATCAGAAATAAGTTTCACACAATGCTTCTGTGTAGTTTTTATTTGAAGATATTATTTTTCCCAATAGAGGCCTCTTAGCGCTCAGAATGTCCAATTGCAGTTTCTACAGAAAGAGTGTTTCAGAAAGGCTCAATCAAAAGTAAGGTTCAACTCTGTTAGTTGAATGCACAGAACAGAAAGAAGTTTCATACAATGCTTCTGTGTAGTTTATATTTGAACATATTCTTTTTTCCACTATTACCCACTTAGCGCTACGAATGTCCAGTTGCATTTTCTACAGACAGAGGGTTTCAAAACTGCTCAATCAAAAGTATCGTTTAACTCTGTTAGCTGAATGCTCAGATCAGAAAGAAGTTTCACAGAATGCTTCTGTGTAGTTTATATTTGAATATATTACTTTTTCCACTACTACGCTCTTAGCGCTCCAAATGTCCAGTTGAATTTCCTACAGAAAGAGTGTTCAGATCTGCTCCATCAAAAGTATGGTTTAACTCTGTTAGCTGAATGCACAGATCAGAAAAAAGTTTCACCAAATGATTCTGTGTAGTTTATATTTGAAGACATTCCTTTTTCCACTATTACCCACTTAGCGCTCCGAATCTCCACTTGCATTTTCTACAAAAAGAGTGTTTCATAACTGCTCAATCAAAAATATGTTTTATCTCTGTTAACTGAATTTACAGATCAGAAATAAGTTTCACAGAATGCATCTGTGTAGTTTTTATTTGAAGATATTCTTTTTCCCAATGTAGGCCTCTTAGCGCTTAGCATGTCCAATTGCAGTTTCTACAGAAAGAGTGTTTCAGAACGGCTTAATCAAAAGTAAGGTTCAACTCTGTTATTTGAATGCACAGAACAGAAAGAATTTTCACAGAATGCTACTGTGTAGTTTATATTTGCATATATTCCTTTTTCCACTATTACCCTCTTAGCGCTCCGAATGTCCACTTGCATTTTCTACAGAAAGAGTGTTCAGAACTGCGCAATCAAAAGTATGGTTTAACTCTGTTAGCTTAATGAACATATCAGAAATAAGTTTCACACAATGCTTCGGTGTAGTTTTTATTTGAAGATATTATTTTTCCCAATATAGGCCTCTTAGCGCTCAGAATGTCCAATTGCAGTTTCTACAGAAAGAGTGTTTCAGAAAGGCTCAATCAAAAGTAAGGTTCAACTCTGTTAGTTGAATGCACAGAACAGAAAGAAGTTTCATACAATGCTTCTGTGTAGTTTATATTTGAACATATTCTTTTTTCCACTATTACCCACTTAGCGCTACGAAAGTCCAGTTGCATTTTCTACAGACAGAGTGTTTCAAAACTGCTCAATCAAAAGTATGGTTTAACACTGTTAGCTGAATGCACAGATCAGAAAGAAGTTTCACCGAATGATTCTGTGTAGTTTATATTTGGAGACATTCCTTTTTCCACTATTACCCTCTTAGCGCTCCGAATCTCCACTTGCATTTTCTACAGAAAGAGTGTTTCAGAACGGCTCAATCAAAACTAAGGTTCAACTCTTTTATTTGAACAAACAGAACAGAAAGAAGTTTCACAAAATTCTTCTGTGTAGTTTTTATTTGTAGACATTCTTTTTCCCAATATAGGCCTCTTAGCGCTCAGAATGTCCAATTGCAGTTTCTACAGAAAGAGTGTTTCAGAACGGCTCAATCAAAAGTAAGGTTCAACTCTGTTAGTTGAATGCACAGAACAGAAAGAAGTTTCATACAATGCTTCTGTGTAGTTTGTATTTGAACATATTCTTTTTTCCACTATTACCCACTTAGCGCTACGAATGTCCAGTTGCATTTTCTACAGACAGAGTGTTTCAAAACTGCTCAATCAAAAGTATGGTTTAACTCTGTTAGCTGAATGCTCAGATCAGAAAGAAGTTTCACAGAATGCTTCTGTGTAGTTTATATTTGAATATATTCCTTTTTCCACTACTACGCTCTTAGCGCTCCAAATGTCCAGTTGAATTTCCTACAGAAAGAGTGTTCAGATCTGCTCCATCAAAAATATGGTTTAACTCTGTTAGCTGAATGCACAGATCAGAAAGAAGTTTCACCAAATGATTCTGTGTAGTTTATATTTGAAGACATTCCTTTTTCCACTATTACCCACTTAGCGCTCCGAATCTACACTTGCATTTTCTACAAAAAGAGTGTTTCATAACTGCTCAATCAAAAATATGTTTTATCTCTGTTAACTGAATTTACAGATCAGAAATAAGTTTCACAGAATGCATCTGTGTAGTTTTTATTTGAAGATATTCTTTTTCCCAATGTAGGCCTCTTAGCGCTTAGCATGTCCAATTGCAGTTTCTACAGAAAGAGTGTTTCAGAACGGCTCAATCAAAAGTAAGGTTCAACTCTGTTAGTTGAATGCACAGAACAGAAAGAATTTTCACAGAATGCTACTGTGTAGTTTATATTTGCATATATTCCTTTTTCCACTATTACCCTCTTAGCGCTCCGAATGTCCACTTGCATTTTCTACAGAAAGAGTGTTCAGAACTGCGCAATCAAAAGTATGGTTTAACTCTGTTAGCTTAATGAACATATCAGAAATAAGTTTCACACAATGCTTCTGTGTAGTTTTTATTTGAAGATATTATTTTTCCCAATAGAGGCCTCTTAGCGCTCAGAATGTCCAATTGCAGTTTCTACAGAAAGAGTGTTTCAGAAAGGCTCAATCAAAAGTAAGGTTCAACTCTGTTAGTTGAATGCACAGAACAGAAAGAAGTTTCATACAATGCTTCTGTGTAGTTTATATTTGAACATATTCTTTTTTCCACTATTACCCACTTAGCGCTACGAATGTCCAGTTGCATTTTCTACAGACAGAGTGTTTCAAAACTGCTCAATCAAAAGTATGGTTTAACTCCATTAGCTGAATGCTCAGATCAGAAAGAAGTTTCACAGAATGCTTCTGTGTAGTTTATATTTGAATATATTCCTTTTTCCACTACTACTCTCCTAGCGCTCCAAATGTCCAGTTGCATTTTCTACAGAAAGAGTGTCCAGATCTGCTCAATCAAAAGTATGTTTTAACTCTGTTAGCTGAATGCACAGATCAGAAAGAAGTTTCACAGAATGATTCTGTGTAGTTTATATTTGGAGACATTACTTTTTCCACTATTACCCTCTTAGCGCTCCGAAACTCCACTTGCATTTTCTACAGAAAGAGTGTTTCAGAACGGCTCAATCAAAACTAAGGTTCAACTCTTTTATTTGAACAAACAGAACAGAAAGAAGTTTCACAAAATTCTTCTGTGTAGTTTTTATTTGTAGACATTTTTTTCCCAATATAGGCCTCTTAGGGCTCAGAATGTCCAATTGCAGTTTCTACAGAAAGAGTGTTTCAGAACGGCTCAATCAAAAGTAAGGTTCAACTCTGTTAGTTGAATGCACAGAACAGAAAGAAGTTTCATTCAATGCTTCTGTGTAGTTTATATTTGAACATATTCTTTTTTCCACTGTTACCCACTTAGCGCTACGAATGTCCAGTTGCATTTTCTACAGACAGAGTGTTTCAAAACTGCTCAATCAAAAGTATGGTTTAACTCTGTTAGCTTAATGCTCAGATCAGAAAGAAGTTTCACAGAATGCTTCTGTGTAGTTTATATTTGAATATATTTCTTTTTCCACTACTACGCTATTAGCGCTCCAAATGTCCAGTTGCATTTTCTACAGAAAGAGTGTTCAGATCTGCTCAATCAAAAGTATGGTTTAACTCTGTTAGCTGAATGCACAGATCAGAAAGAAGTTTCACCGAATGATTCTGTGTAGTTTATATTTGAAGACATTCCTTTTTCCACTATTACCTTCTTAGCGCTCCGAATCTCCACTTGCATTTTCTACAAAAAGAGTGTTTCATAACTGCTCAATCAAAAATATGTTTTATCTCTGTTAACTGAATTTACAGATCAGAAATAAGTTTCACAGAATGCATCTGTGTAGTTTTTATTTGAAGATATTCTTTTTCCCAATGTAGGCCTCTTAGCGCTTAGCATGTCCAATTGCAGTTTCTACAGAAAGAGTGTTTCAGAACGGCTCAATCAAAAGTAAGGTTCAACTCTGTTAGTTGAATGCACAGAACAGAAAGAATTTTCACAGAATGCTACTGTGTAGTTTATATTTGAATATATTCTTTTTTCCACTATTACCCTCTTAGCGCTCCGAATGTCCACTTGCATTTTCTACAGAAACAGTGTTCAGAACTGCGCAATCAAAAGTATGGTTTTACTCTGTTAGCTTAATGAACATATCAGAAATAAGTTTCACACAATGCTTCTGTGTACTTTTTATTTGAAGATATTATTTTTCCCAATATAGGCCTCTTAGCGCTCAGAATGTCCAATTGCAGTTTCTACAGAAAGAGTGTTTCAGAAAGGCTCAATCAAAAGTAAGGTTCAACTCTGTTAGTTGAATGCACAGAACAGAAAGAAGTTTCATACAATGCTTCTGTGTAGTTTATATTTGAACATATTCTTTTTTCCACTATTACCCACTTAGCGCTACGAATGTCCAGTTGCATTTTCTACAGACAGAGGGTTTCAAAACTGCTCAATCAAAAGTATCGTTTAACTCTGTTAGCTGAATGCTCAGATCAGAAAGAAGTTTCACAGAATGCTTCTGTGTAGTTTATATTTGAATATATTCCTTTTTCCACTTCTACGCTCTTAGCGCTCCAAATGTCCAGTTGAATTTCCTACAGAAAGAGTGTTCAGATCTGCTCCATCAAAAGTATGGTTTAACTCTGTTAGCTGAATGCACAGATCAGAAAGAAGTTTCACCAAATGATTCTGTGTAGTTTATATTTGAAGACATTCCTTTTTCCACTATTACCCACTTAGCGCTCCGAATCTCCACTTGCATTTTCTACAAAAAGAGTGTTTCATAACTGCTCAATCAAAAATATGTTTTATCTCTGTTAACTGAATTTACAGATCAGAAATAAGTTTCACAGAATGCATCTGTGTAGTTTTTATTTGAAGATATTCTTTTTCCCAATGTAGGCCTCTTAGCGCTTAGCATGTCCAATTGCAGTTTCTACAGAAAGAGTGTTTCAGAACGGCTTAATCAAAAGTAAGGTTCAACTCTGTTATTTGAATGCACAGAACAGAAAGAATTTTCACAGAATGCTACTGTGTAGTTTATATTTGCATATATTCCTTTTTCCACTATTACCCTCTTAGCGCTCCGAATGTCCACTTGCATTTTCTACAGAAAGAGTGTTCAGAACTGCGCAATCAAAAGTATGGTTTAACTCTGTTAGCTTAATGAACATATCAGAAATAAGTTTCACACAATGCTTCGGTGTAGTTTTTATTTGAAGATATTATTTTTCCCAATATAGGCCTCTTAGCGCTCAGAATGTCCAATTGCAGTTTCTACAGAAAGAGTGTTTCAGAAAGGCTCAATCAAAAGTAAGGTTCAACTCTGTTAGTTGAATGCACAGAACAGAAAGAAGTTTCATACAATGCTTCTGTGTAGTTTATATTTGAACATATTCTTTTTTCCACTATTACCCACTTAGCGCTACGAAAGTCCAGTTGCATTTTCTACAGACAGAGTGTTTCAAAACTGCTCAATCAAAAGTATGGTTTAACACTGTTAGCTGAATGCACAGATCAGAAAGAAGTTTCACCGAATGATTCTGTGTAGTTTATATTTGGAGACATTCCTTTTTCCACTATTACCCTCTTAGCGCTCCGAATCTCCACTTGCATTTTCTACAGAAAGAGTGTTTCAGAACGGCTCAATCAAAACTAAGGTTCAACTCTTTTATTTGAACAAACAGAACAGAAAGAAGTTTCACAAAATTCTTCTGTGTAGTTTTTATTTGTAGACATTCTTTTTCCCAATATAGGCCTCTTAGCGCTCAGAATGTCCAATTGCAGTTTCTACAGAAAGAGTGTTTCAGAACGGCTCAATCAAAAGTAAGGTTCAACTCTGTTAGTTGAATGCACAGAACAGAAAGAAGTTTCATACAATGCTTCTGTGTAGTTTGTATTTGAACATATTCTTTTTTCCACTATTACCCACTTAGCGCTACGAATGTCCAGTTGCATTTTCTACAGACAGAGTGTTTCAAAACTGCTCAATCAAAAGTATGGTTTAACTCTGTTAGCTGAATGCTCAGATCAGAAAGAAGTTTCACAGAATGCTTCTGTGTAGTTTATATTTGAATATATTCCTTTTTCCACTACTACGCTCTTAGCGCTCCAAATGTCCAGTTGAATTTCCTACAGAAAGAGTGTTCAGATCTGCTCCATCAAAAATATGGTTTAACTCTGTTAGCTGAATGCACAGATCAGAAAGAAGTTTCACCAAATGATTCTGTGTAGTTTATATTTGAAGACATTCCTTTTTCCACTATTACCCACTTAGCGCTCCGAATCTCCACTTGCATTTTCTACAAAAAGAGTGTTTCATAACTGCTCAATCAAAAATATGTTTTATCTCTGTTAACTGAATTTACAGATCAGAAATAAGTTTCACAGAATGCATCTGTGTAGTTTTTATTTGAAGATATTCTTTTTCCCAATGTAGGCCTCTTAGCGCTTAGCATGTCCAATTGCAGTTTCTACAGAAAGAGTGTTTCAGAACGGCTCAATCAAAAGTAAGGTTCAACTCTGTTAGTTGAATGCACAGAACAGAAAGAATTTTCACAGAATGCTACTGTGTAGTTTATATTTGCATATATTCCTTTTTCCACTATTACCCTCTTAGCGCTCCGAATGTCCACTTGCATTTTCTACAGAAAGAGTGTTCAGAACTGCGCAATCAAAAGTATGGTTTAACTCTGTTAGCTTAATGAACATATCAGAAATAAGTTTCACACAATGCTTCTGTGTAGTTTTTATTTGAAGATATTATTTTTCCCAATAGAGGCCTCTTAGCGCTCAGAATGTCCAATTGCAGTTTCTACAGAAAGAGTGTTTCAGAAAGGCTCAATCAAAAGTAAGGTTCAACTCTGTTAGTTGAATGCACAGAACAGAAAGAAGTTTCATACAATGCTTCTGTGTAGTTTATATTTGAACATATTCTTTTTTCCACTATTACCCACTTAGCGCTACGAATGTCCAGTTGCATTTTCTACAGACAGAGGGTTTCAAAACTGCTCAATCAAAAGTATCGTTTAACTCTGTTAGCTGAATGCTCAGATCAGAAAGAAGTTTCACAGAATGCTTCTGTGTAGTTTATATTTGAATATATTACTTTTTCCACTACTACGCTCTTAGCGCTCCAAATGTCCAGTTGAATTTCCTACAGAAAGAGTGTTCAGATCTGCTCCATCAAAAGTATGGTTTAACTCTGTTAGCTGAATGCACAGATCAGAAAGAAGTTTCACCAAATGATTCTGTGTAGTTTATATTTGAAGACATTCCTTTTTCCACTATTACCCACTTAGCGCTCCGAATCTCCACTTGCATTTTCTACAAAAAGAGTGTTTCATAACTGCTCAATCAAAAATATGTTTTATCTCTGTTAACTGAATTTACAGATCAGAAATAAGTTTCACAGAATGCATCTGTGTAGTTTTTATTTGAAGATATTCTTTTTCCCAATGTAGGCCTCTTAGCGCTTAGCATGTCCAATTGCAGTTTCTACAGAAAGAGTGTTTCAGAACGGCTTAATCAAAAGTAAGGTTCAACTCTGTTATTTGAATGCACAGAACAGAAAGAATTTTCACAGAATGCTACTGTGTAGTTTATATTTGCATATATTCCTTTTTCCACTATTACCCTCTTAGCGCTCCGAATGTCCACTTGCATTTTCTACAGAAAGAGTGTTCAGAACTGCGCAATCAAAAGTATGGTTTAACTCTGTTAGCTTAATGAACATATCAGAAATAAGTTTCACACAATGCTTCGGTGTAGTTTTTATTTGAAGATATTATTTTTCCCAATATAGGCCTCTTAGCGCTCAGAATGTCCAATTGCAGTTTCTACAGAAAGAGTGTTTCAGAAAGGCTCAATCAAAAGTAAGGTTCAACTCTGTTAGTTGAATGCACAGAACAGAAAGAAGTTTCATACAATGCTTCTGTGTAGTTTATATTTGAACATATTCTTTTTTCCACTATTACCCACTTAGCGCTACGAAAGTCCAGTTGCATTTTCTACAGACAGAGTGTTTCAAAACTGCTCAATCAAAAGTATGGTTTAACACTGTTAGCTGAATGCACAGATCAGAAAGAAGTTTCACCGAATGATTCTGTGTAGTTTATATTTGGAGACATTCCTTTTTCCACTATTACCCTCTTAGCGCTCCGAATCTCCACTTGCATTTTCTACAGAAAGAGTGTTTCAGAACGGCTCAATCAAAACTAAGGTTCAACTCTTTTATTTGAACAAACAGAACAGAAAGAAGTTTCACAAAATTCTTCTGTGTAGTTTTTATTTGTAGACATTCTTTTTCCCAATATAGGCCTCTTAGCGCTCAGAATGTCCAATTGCAGTTTCTACAGAAAGAGTGTTTCAGAACGGCTCAATCAAAAGTAAGGTTCAACTCTGTTAGTTGAATGCACAGAACAGAAAGAAGTTTCATACAATGCTTCTGTGTAGTTTGTATTTGAACATATTCTTTTTTCCACTATTACCCACTTAGCGCTACGAATGTCCAGTTGCATTTTCTACAGACAGAGTGTTTCAAAACTGCTCAATCAAAAGTATGGTTTAACTCTGTTAGCTGAATGCTCAGATCAGAAAGAAGTTTCACAGAATGCTTCTGTGTAGTTTATATTTGAATATATTCCTTTTTCCACTACTACGCTCTTAGCGCTCCAAATGTCCAGTTGAATTTCCTACAGAAAGAGTGTTCAGATCTGCTCCATCAAAAATATGGTTTAACTCTGTTAGCTGAATGCACAGATCAGAAAGAAGTTTCACCAAATGATTCTGTGTAGTTTATATTTGAAGACATTCCTTTTTCCACTATTACCCACTTAGCGCTCCGAATCTACACTTGCATTTTCTACAAAAAGAGTGTTTCATAACTGCTCAATCAAAAATATGTTTTATCTCTGTTAACTGAATTTACAGATCAGAAATAAGTTTCACAGAATGCATCTGTGTAGTTTTTATTTGAAGATATTCTTTTTCCCAATGTAGGCCTCTTAGCGCTTAGCATGTCCAATTGCAGTTTCTACAGAAAGAGTGTTTCAGAACGGCTCAATCAAAAGTAAGGTTCAACTCTGTTAGTTGAATGCACAGAACAGAAAGAATTTTCACAGAATGCTACTGTGTAGTTTATATTTGCATATATTCCTTTTTCCACTATTACCCTCTTAGCGCTCCGAATGTCCACTTGCATTTTCTACAGAAAGAGTGTTCAGAACTGCGCAATCAAAAGTATGGTTTAACTCTGTTAGCTTAATGAACATATCAGAAATAAGTTTCACACAATGCTTCTGTGTAGTTTTTATTTGAAGATATTATTTTTCCCAATAGAGGCCTCTTAGCGCTCAGAATGTCCAATTGCAGTTTCTACAGAAAGAGTGTTTCAGAAAGGCTCAATCAAAAGTAAGGTTCAACTCTGTTAGTTGAATGCACAGAACAGAAAGAAGTTTCATACAATGCTTCTGTGTAGTTTATATTTGAACATATTCTTTTTTCCACTATTACCCACTTAGCGCTACGAATGTCCAGTTGCATTTTCTACAGACAGAGTGTTTCAAAACTGCTCAATCAAAAGTATGGTTTAACTCCATTAGCTGAATGCTCAGATCAGAAAGAAGTTTCACAGAATGCTTCTGTGTAGTTTATATTTGAATATATTCCTTTTTCCACTACTACTCTCCTAGCGCTCCAAATGTACAGTTGCATTTTCTACAGAAAGAGTGTCCAGATCTGCTCAATCAAAAGTATGTTTTAACTCTGTTAGCTGAATGCACAGATCAGAAAGAAGTTTCACAGAATGATTCTGTGTAGTTTATATTTGGAGACATTACTTTTTCCACTATTACCCTCTTAGCGCTCCGAAACTCCACTTGCATTTTCTACAGAAAGAGTGTTTCAGAACGGCTCAATCAAAACTAAGGTTCAACTCTTTTAGTTGAACAAACAGAACAGAAAGAAGTTTCACACAATTCTTCTGTGTAGTTTTTATTTGTAGACATTCTTTTTCCCAATATAGGCCTCTTAGCGCTCAGAATGTCCAATTGCAGTTTCTACAGAAAGAGTGTTTCAGAACGGCTCAATCAAAAGTAAGGTTCAACTCTGTTAGTTGAATGCACAGAACGGAAAGAAGTTTCATACAATGCTTCTGTGTAGTTTATATTTGAACATATTCTTTTTTCCACTATTACCCACTTAGCGCTACGAATGTCCAGTTGCATTTTCTACAGACAGAGTGTTTCAAAACTGCTCAATCAAAAGTATGGTTTAACTCTGTTAGCTGAATGCTCAGATCCGAAAGAAGTTTCACAGAATGCTTCTGTGTAGTTCATATTTGAATATATTCCTTTTTCCACTATTACGCTCTTAGCGCTCCAAATGTCCAGCTGCATTTCCTACAGAAAGAGTGTTCAGATCTGCTCAATCAAAAGTATGGTTTAACTCTGTTAGCTGAATGCACAGATCAGAAAGAAGTTTCACCAAATGATTCTGTGTAGTTTATATTTGAAGACATTCCTTTTTCCACTATTACCCACTTAGCGCTCCGAATGTACACTTGCATTTTCTACAAAAAGAGGGTTTCATAACTGCTCAATCAAAAATATGTTTTATCTCTGTTAACTGAATTTACAGATCAGAAATAAGTTTCACAGAATGCATCTGTGTAGTTTTTATTTGAAGATATTCTTTTTCCCAATGTAGGCCTCTTAGCGCTTAGCATGTCCAATTGCAGTTTCTACAGAAAGAGTGTTTCAGAACGGCTCAATCAAAAGTAAGGTTCAACTCTGTTAGTTGAATGCACAGAACAGAAAGAAGTTTCATACAATGCTTCTGTGTAGTTTATATTTGAACATATTCTTTTTTCCACTATTAACCACTTAGCGCTACGAATGTCCAGTTGCATTTTCTACAGACAGAGTGTTTCAAAACTGCTCAATCAAAAGTATGGTTTAACTCCGTTAGCTGAATGCTCAGATCAGAAAGAAGTTTCACAGAATGCTTCTGTGTAGTTTATATTTGAATATATTCCTTTTTCCCCTACTACTCTCTTAGCGCTCCAAATGTCCAGTTGCATTCTCTACAGAAAGAGTGTTCAGATCTGCTCAATCAAAAGTATGGTTTAACTCTGTTAGCTGAATGCACAGATCAGAAAGAAGTTTCACAGAATGATTCTGTGTAGTTTTTATTTGAAGATATTATTTTTCCCAATATAGGCCTCTTAGCGCTCAGAATGTCCAATTGCAGTTTCTACAGAAAGAGTGTTTCAGAAAGGCTCAATCAAAAGTAAGGTTCAACTCTGTTAGTTGAATGCACAGAACAGAAAGAAGTTTCATACAATGCTTCTGTGTAGTTTATATTTGAACATATTCTTTTTTCCACTATTACCCACTTAGCGCTACGAATGTCCAGTTGCATTTTCTACAGACAGAGTGTTTCAAAACTGCTCAATCAAAAGTATCGTTTAACTCTGTTAGCTGAATGCTCAGATCAGAAAGAAGTTTCACAGAATGCTTCTGTGTAGTTTATATTTGAATATATTCCTTTTTCCACTACTACGCTCTTAGCGCTCCAAATGTCCAGTTGAATTTTTTACAGAAAGAGTGTTCAGATCTGCTCCATCAAAAGTATGGTTTAACTCTGTTAGCTGAATGCACAGATCAGAAAGAAGTTTCACCAAATGATTCTGTGTAGTTTATATTTGAAGACATTCCTTTTTCCACTATTACCCACTTAGCGCTCCGAATCTCCACTTGCATTTTCTACAAAAAGAGTGTTTCATAACTGCTCAATCAAAAATATGTTTTATCTCTGTTAACTGAATTTACAGATCAGAAATAAGTTTCACAAAATGCATCTGTGTAGTTTTTATTTGAAGATATTCTTTTTCCCAATGTAGGCCTCTTAGCGCTTAGCATGTCCAATTGCAGTTTCTACAGAAAGAGTGTTTCAGAACGGCTTAATCAAAAGTAAGGTTCAACTCTGTTAGTTGAATGCACAGAACAGAAAGAATTTTCACAGAATGCTACTGTGTAGTTTATATTTGCATATATTCCTTTTTCCACTATTACCCTCTTAGCGCTCCGAATGTCCACTTGCATTTTCTACAGAAAGAGTGTTCAGAACTGCGCAATCAAAAGTATGGTTTAACTCTGTTAGCTTAATGAACATATCAGAAATAAGTTTCACACAATGCTTCGGTGTAGTTTTTATTTGAAGATATTATTTTTCCCAATATAGGCCTCTTAGCGCTCAGAATGTCCAATTGCAGTTTCTACAGAAAGAGTGTTTCAGAAAGGCTCAATCAAAAGTAAGGTTCAACACTGTTAGTTGAATGCACAGAACAGAAAGAAGTTTCATACAATGCTTCTGTGTAGTTTATATTTGAACATATTCTTTTTTCCACTATTACCCACTTAGCGCTACGAAAGTCCAGTTGCATTTTCTACAGACAGAGTGTTTCAAAACTGCTCAATCAAAAGTATGGTTTAACACTGTTAGCTGAATGCACAGATCAGAAAGAAGTTTCACCGAATGATTCTGTGTAGTTTATATTTGGAGACATTCCTTTTTCCACTATTACCCTCTTAGCGCTCCGAATCTCCACTTGCATTTTCTACAGAAAGAGTGTTTCAGAACGGCTCAATCAAAACTAAGGTTCAACTCTTTTATTTGAACAAACAGAACAGAAAGAAGTTTCACAAAATTCTTCTGTGTAGTTTTTATTTGTAGACATTCTTTTTCCCAATATAGGCCTCTTAGAGCTCAGAATGTCAAATTGCAGTTTCTACAGAAAGAGTGTTTCAGAACGGCTCAATCAAAAGTAAGGTTCAACTCTGTTAGTTGAATGCACAGAAGAGAAAGAAGTTTCATACAATGCTTCTGTGTAGTTTGTATTTGAACATATACTTTTTTCCACTATTACCCACTTAGCGCTACGAATGTCCAGTTGCATTTTCTACAGACAGAGTGTTTCAAAACTGCTCAATCAAAAGTATGGTTTAACTCTGTTAGCTGAATGCTCAGATCAGAAAGAAGTTTCACAGAATGCTTCTGTGTAGTTTATATTTGAATATATTCCTTTTTCCACTACTACGCTCTTAGCGCTCCAAATGTCCAGTTGAATTTCCTACAGAAAGAGTGTTCAGATCTGCTCCATCAAAAATATGGTTTAACTCTGTTAGCTGAATGCACAGATCAGAAAGAAGTTTCACCAAATGATTCTGTGTAGTTTATATTTGAAGACATTCCTTTTTCCACTATTACCCACTTAGCGCTCCGAATCTACACTTGCATTTTCTACAAAAAGAGTGTTTCATAACTGCTCAATCAAAAATATGTTTTATCTCTGTTAACTGAATTTACAGATCAGAAATAAGTTTCACAGAATGCATCTGTGTAGTTTTTATTTGAAGATATTCTTTTTCCCAATGTAGGCCTCTTAGCGCTTAGCATGTCCAATTGCAGTTTCTACAGAAAGAGTGTTTCAGAACGGCTCAATCAAAAGTAAGGTTCAACTCTGTTAGTTGAATGCACAGAACAGAAAGAATTTTCACAGAATGCTACTGTGTAGTTTATATTTGCATATATTCCTTTTTCCACTATTACCCTCTTAGCGCTCCGAATGTCCACTTGCATTTTCTACAGAAAGAGTGTTCAGAACTGCGCAATCAAAAGTATGGTTTAACTCTGTTAGCTTAATGAACATATCAGAAATAAGTTTCACACAATGCTTCTGTGTAGTTTTTATTTGAAGATATTATTTTTCCCAATAGAGGCCTCTTAGCGCTCAGAATGTCCAATTGCAGTTTCTACAGAAAGAGTGTTTCAGAAAGGCTCAATCAAAAGTAAGGTTCAACTCTGTTAGTTGAATGCACAGAACAGAAAGAAGTTTCATACAATGCTTCTGTGTAGTTTATATTTGAACATATTCTTTTTTCCACTATTACCCACTTAGCGCTACGAATGTCCAGTTGCATTTTCTACAGACAGAGTGTTTCAAAACTGCTCAATCAAAAGTATGGTTTAACTCCATTAGCTGAATGCTCAGATCAGAAAGAAGTTTCACAGAATGCTTCTGTGTAGTTTATATTTGAATATATTCCTTTTTCCACTACTACTCTCCTAGCGCTCCAAATGTACAGTTGCATTTTCTACAGAAAGAGTGTCCAGATCTGCTCAATCAAAAGTATGTTTTAACTCTGTTAGCTGAATGCACAGATCAGAAAGAAGTTTCACAGAATGATTCTGTGTAGTTTATATTTGGAGACATTACTTTTTCCACTATTACCCTCTTAGCGCTCCGAAACTCCACTTGCATTTTCTACAGAAAGAGTGTTTCAGAACGGCTCAATCAAAACTAAGGTTCAACTCTTTTAGTTGAACAAACAGAACAGAAAGAAGTTTCACACAATTCTTCTGTGTAGTTTTTATTTGTAGACATTCTTTTTCCCAATATAGGCCTCTTAGCGCTCAGAATGTCCAATTGCAGTTTCTACAGAAAGAGTGTTTCAGAACGGCTCAATCAAAAGTAAGGTTCAACTCTGTTAGTTGAATGCACAGAACAGAAAGAAGTTTCATACAATGCTTCTGTGTAGTTTATATTTGAACATATTATTTTTTCCACTATTAACCACTTAGCGCTACGAATGTCCAGTTGCATTTTCTACAGACAGAGTGTTTCAAAACTGCTCAATCAAAAGTATGGTTTAACTCCGTTAGCTGAATGCTCAGATCAGAAAGAAGTTTCACAGAATGCTTCTGTGTAGTTTATATTTGAATATATTCCTTTTTCCCCTACTACTCTCTTAGCGCTCCAAATGTCCAGTTGCATTTTCTACAGAAAGAGTGTTCAGATCTGCTCAATCAAAAGTATGGTTTAACTCTGTTAGCTGAATGCACAGATCAGAAAGAAGTTTCACCAAATGATTCTGTGTAGTTTATATTTGAAGACATTCCTTTTTCCACTATTACCCACTTAGCGCTCCGAATCTCCACTTGCATTTTCTACAAAAAGAGTGTTTCATAACTGCTCAATCAAAAATATGTTTTATCTCTGTTAACTGAATTAACAGATCAGAAATAAGTTTCACAGAATGCATCTGTGTAGTTTTTATTTGAAGATATTCTTTTTCCCAATGTATGCCTCTCAGCGCTTAGCATGTCCAATTGCAGTTTCTACAGAAAGAGTGTATCAGAACGGCTCAATCAAAAGTAAGGTTCAACTCTGTTAGTTGAATGCACAGAACAGAAAGAATTTTCACAGAATGCTACTGTGTAGTTTATATTTGAATATATTCCTTTTTCCACTATTACCCTCTTAGCGCTCCGAATGTCCACTTGCATTTTCTACAGAAAGAGTGTTCAGAACTGCGCAATCAAAAGTATGGTTTAACTCTGTTAGCTTAATGAACATATCAGAAATAAGTTTCACACAATGCTTCTGTGTAGTTTTTATTTGAAGATATTATTTTTCCCAATATAGGCCTCTTAGCGCTCAGAATGTCCAATTGCAGTTTCTACAGAAAGAGTGTTTCAGAAAGGCTCAATCAAAAGTAAGGTTCAACTCTGTTAGTTGAATGCACAGAACAGAAAGTAGTTTCATACAATGCTTCTGTGTAGTTTATATTTGAACATATTCTTTTTTCCACTATTACCCACTTAGCGCTACGAATGTCCAGTTGCATTTTCTACAGACAGAGTGTTTCAAAACTGCTCAATCAAAAGTATCGTTTAACTCTGTTAGCTGAATGCTCAGATCAGAAAGAAGTTTCACAGAATGCTTCTGTGTAGTTTATATTTGAATATATTCCTTTTTCCACTACTACGCTCTTAGCGCTCCAAATGTCCAGCTGAATTTCCTACAGAAAGAATGTTCAGATCTGCTCCCTCAAAAGTATGGTTTAACTCTGTTAGCTGAATGCACAGATCAGAAAGAAGTTTCACCAAATGATTCTGTGTAGTTTATATTTGAAGACATTCCTTTTTCCACTATTACCCACTTAGCGCTCCGAATCTCCACTTGCATTTTCTACAAAAAGAGTGTTTCATAACTGCTCAATCAAAAATATGTTTTATCTCTGTTAACTGAATTTACAGATCAGAAATAAGTTTCACAAAATGCATCTGTGTAGTTTTTATTTGAAGATATTCTTTTTCCCAATGTAGGCCTCTTAGCGCTTAGCATGTCCAATTGCAGTTTCTACAGAAAGAGTGTTTCAGAACGGCTTAATCAAAAGTAAGGTTCAACTCTGTTAGTTGAATGCACAGAACAGAAAGAATTTTCACAGAATGCTACTGTGTAGTTTATATTTGCATATATTCCTTTTTCCACTATTACCCTCTTAGCGCTCCGAATGTCCACTTGCATTTTCTACAGAAAGAGTGTTCAGAACTGCGCAATCAAAAGTATGGTTTAACTCTGTTAGCTTAATGAACATATCAGAAATAAGTTTCACACAATGCTTCGGTGTAGTTTTTATTTGAAGATATTATTTTTCCCAATATAGGCCTCTTAGCGCTCAGAATGTCCAATTGCAGTTTCTACAGAAAGAGTGTTTCAGAAAGGCTCAATCAAAAGTAAGGTTCAACACTGTTAGTTGAATGCACAGAACAGAAAGATGTTTCATACAATGCTTCTGTGTAGTTTATATTTGAACATATTCTTTTTTCCACTATTACCCACTTAGCGCTACGAAAGTCCAGTTGCATTTTCTACAGACAGAGTGTTTCAAAACTGCTCAATCAAAAGTATGGTTTAACACTGTTAGCTGAATGCACAGATCAGAAAGAAGTTTCACCGAATGATTCTGTGTAGTTTATATTTGGAGACATTCCTTTTTCCACTATTACCCTCTTAGCGCTCCGAATCTCCACTTGCATTTTCTACAGAAAGAGTGTTTCAGAACGGCTCAATCAAAACTAAGGTTCAACTCTTTTATTTGAACAAACAGAACAGAAAGAAGTTTCACAAAATTCTTCTGTGTAGTTTTTATTTGTAGACATTCTTTTTCCCAATATAGGCCTCTTAGCGCTCAGAATGTCCAATTGCAGTTTCTACAGAAAGAGTGTTTCAGAACGGCTCAATCAAAAGTAAGGTTCAACTCTGTTAGTTGAATGCACAGAACAGAAGTTTCATACAATGCTTCTGTGTAGTTTGTATTTGAACATATTCTTTTTTCCACTATTACCCACTTAGCGCTACGAATGTCCAGTTGCATTTTCTACAGACAGAGTGTTTCAAAACTGCTCAATCAAAAGTATGGTTTAACTCTGTTAGCTGAATGCTCAGATAAGAAAGAAGTTTCACAGAATGCTTCTGTGTAGTTTATATTTGAATATATTCCTTTTTCCACTACTACGCTCTTAGCGCTCCAAATGTCCAGTTGAATTTCCTACAGAAAGAGTGTTCAGATCTGCTCCATCAAAAATATGGTTTAACTCTGTTAGCTGAATGCACAGATCAGAAAGAAGTTTCACCAAATGATTCTGTGTAGTTTATATTTGAAGACATTCCTTTTTCCACTATTACCCACTTAGCGCTCCGAATCTACACTTGCATTTTCTACAAAAAGAGTGTTTCATAACTGCTCAATCAAAAATATGTTTTATCTCTGTTAACTGAATTTACAGATCAGAAATAAGTTTCACAGAATGCATCTGTGTAGTTTTTATTTGAAGATATTCTTTTTCCCAATGTAGGCCTCTTAGCGCTTAGCATGTCCAATTGCAGTTTCTACAGAAAGAGTGTTTCAGAACGGCTCAATCAAAAGTAAGGTTCAACTCTGTTAGTTGAATGCACAGAACAGAAAGAATTTTCACAGAATGCTACTGTGTAGTTTATATTTGCATATATTCCTTTTTCCACTATTACCCTCTTAGCGCTCCGAATGTCCACTTGCATTTTCTACAGAAAGAGTGTTCAGAACTGCGCAATCAAAAGTATGGTTTAACTCTGTTAGCTTAATGAACATATCAGAAATAAGTTTCACACAATGCTTCTGTGTAGTTTTTATTTGAAGATATTATTTTTCCCAATAGAGGCCTCTTAGCGCTCAGAATGTCCAATTGCAGTTTCTACAGAAAGAGTGTTTCAGAAAGGCTCAATCAAAAGTAAGGTTCAACTCTGTTAGTTGAATGCACAGAACAGAAAGAAGTTTCATACAATGCTTCTGTGTAGTTTATATTTGAACATATTCTTTTTTCCACTATTACCCACTTAGTGCTACGAATGTCCAGTTGCATTTTCTACAGACAGAGTGTTTCAAAACTGCTCAATCAAAAGTATGGTTTAACTCCATTAGCTGAATGCTCAGATCAGAAAGAAGTTTCACAGAATGCTTCTGTGTAGTTTATATTTGAATATATTCCTTTTTCCACTACTACTCTCCTAGCGCTCCAAATGTCCAGTTGCATTTTCTACAGAAAGAGTGTCCAGATCTGCTCAATCAAAAGTATGTTTTAACTCTGTTAGCTGAATGCACAGATCAGAAAGAAGTTTCACAGAATGATTCTGTGTAGTTTATATTTGGAGACATTACTTTTTCCACTATTACCCTCTTAGCGCTCCGAAACTCCACTTGCATTTTCTACAGAAAGAGTGTTTCAGAACGGCTCAATCAAAACTAAGGTTCAACTCTTTTAGTTGAACAAACAGAACAGAAAGAAGTTTCACACAATTCTTCTGTGTAGTTTTTATTTGTAGACATTCTTTTTCCCAATATAGGCCTCTTAGCGCTCAGAATGTCCAATTGCAGTTTCTACAGAAAGAGTGTTTCAGAACGGCTCAATCAAAAGTAAGGTTCAACTCTGTTAGTTGAATGCACAGAACAGAAAGAAGTTTCATACAATGCTTCTGTGTAGTTTATATTTGAACATATTCTTTTTTCCACTATTACCCACTTAGCGCTACGAATGTCCAGTTGCATTTTCTACAGACAGAGTGTTTCAAAACTGCTCAATCAAAAGTATGGTTTAACTCTGTTAGCTGAATGCTCAGATCCGAAAGAAGTTTCACAGAATGCTTCTGTGTAGTTCATATTTGAATATATTCCTTTTTCCACTATTACGCTCTTAGCGCTCCAAATGTCCAGCTGCATTTCCTACAGAAAGAGTGTTCAGATCTGCTCAATCAAAAGTATGGTTTAACTCTGTTAGCTGAATGCACAGATCAGAAAGAAGTTTCACCAAATGATTCTGTGTAGTTTATATTTGAAGACATTCCTTTTTCCACTATTACCCACTTAGCGCTCCGAATGTACACTTGCATTTTCTACAAAAAGAGGGTTTCATAACTGCTCAATCAAAAATATGTTTTATCTCTGTTAACTGAATTTACAGATCAGAAATAAGTTTCACAGAATGCATCTGTGTAGTTTTTATTTGAAGATATTCTTTTTCCCAATGTAGGCCTCTTAGCTCTTAGCATGTCCAATTGCATTTTCTACAGAAAGAGTGTTTCAGAACGGCTCAATCAAAAGTAAGGTTCAACTCTGTTAGTTGAATGCACAGAACAGAAAGAAGTTTCATACAATGCTTCTGTGTAGTTTATATTTGAACATATTCTTTTTTCCACTATTAACCACTTAGCGCTACGAATGTCCAGTTGCATTTTCTACAGACAGAGTGTTTCAAAACTGCTCAATCAAAAGTATGGTTTAACTCCGTTAGCTGAATGCTCAGATCAGAAAGAAGTTTCACAGAATGCTTCTGTGTAGTTTATATTTGAATATATTCCTTTTTCCCCTACTACTCTCTTAGCGCTCCAAATGTCCAGTTGCATTTTCTACAGAAAGAGTGTTCAGATCTGCTCAATCAAAAGTATGGTTTAACTCTGTTAGCTGAATGCACAGATCAGAAAGAAGTTTCACAGAATGATTCTGTGTAGTTTATATTTGGAGACATTCCTTTTTCCACTATTACCCTCTTAGCGCTCCGAATCTCCACTTGCATTTTCTACAGAAAGAGTGTTTCAGAACGGCTCAATCAAAACTAAGGTTCAACTCTTTTAGTTGAACAAACAGAACAGAAAGAAGTTTCACACAATTCTTCTGTGTAGTTTTTATTTGTAGACATTCTTTTTCCCAATATAGGCCTCTTAGCGCTCAGAATGTCCAATTGCAGTTTCTACAGAAAGAGTGTTTCAGAACGGCTCAATCAAAAGTAAGGTTCAACTCTGTTAGTTGAATGCACAGAACAGAAAGAAGTTTCATTCAATGCTTCTGTGTAGTTTATATTTGAACATATTCTTTTTTCCACTGTTACCCACTTAGCGCTACGAATGTCCAGTTGCATTTTCTACAGACAGAGTGTTTCAAAACTGCTCAATCAAAAGTATGGTTTAACTCTGTTAGCTTAATGCTCAGATCAGAAAGAAGTTTCACAGAATGCTTCTGTGTAGTTTATATTTGAATATATTTCTTTTTCCACTACTACGCTATTAGCGCTCCAAATGTCCAGTTGCATTTTCTACAGAAAGAGTGTTCAGATCTGCTCAATCAAAAGTATGGTTTAACTCTGTTAGCTGAATGCACAGATCAGAAAGAAGTTTCACCGAATGATTCTGTGTAGTTTATATTTGAAGACATTCCTTTTTCCACTATTACCTTCTTAGCGCTCCGAATCTCCACTTGCATTTTCTACAAAAAGAGTGTTTCATAACTGCTCAATCAAAAATATGTTTTATCTCTGTTAACTGAATTTACAGATCAGAAATAAGTTTCACAGAATGCATCTGTGTAGTTTTTATTTGAAGATATTCTTTTTCCCAATGTAGGCCTCTTAGCGCTTAGCATGTCCAATTGCAGTTTCTACAGAAAGAGTGTTTCAGAACGGCTCAATCAAAAGTAAGGTTCAACTCTGTTAGTTGAATGCACAGAACAGAAAGAATTTTCACAGAATGCTACTGTGTAGTTTATATTTGCATATATTCCTTTTTCCACTATTACCCTCTTAGCGCTCCGAATGTCCACTTGCATTTTCTACAGAAAGAGTGTTCAGAACTGCGCAATCAAAAGTATGGTTTAACTCTGTTAGCTTAATGAACATATCAGAAATAAGTTTCACACAATGCTTCTGTGTAGTTTTTATTTGAAGATATTATTTTTCCCAATAGAGGCCTCTTAGCGCTCAGAATGTCCAATTGCAGTTTCTACAGAAAGAGTGTTTCAGAAAGGCTCAATCAAAAGTAAGGTTCAACTCTGTTAGTTGAATGCACAGAACAGAAAGAAGTTTCATACAATGCTTCTGTGTAGTTTATATTTGAACATATTCTTTTTTCCACTATTACCCACTTAGTGCTACGAATGTCCAGTTGCATTTTCTACAGACAGAGTGTTTCAAAACTGCTCAATCAAAAGTATGGTTTAACTCCATTAGCTGAATGCTCAGATCAGAAAGAAGTTTCACAGAATGCTTCTGTGTAGTTTATATTTGAATATATTCCTTTTTCCACTACTACTCTCCTAGCGCTCCAAATGTCCAGTTGCATTTTCTACAGAAAGAGTGTCCAGATCTGCTCAATCAAAAGTATGTTTTAACTCTGTTAGCTGAATGCACAGATCAGAAAGAAGTTTCACAGAATGATTCTGTGTAGTTTATATTTGGAGACATTACTTTTTCCACTATTACCCTCTTAGCGCTCCGAAACTCCACTTGCATTTTCTACAGAAAGAGTGTTTCAGAACGGCTCAATCAAAACTAAGGTTCAACTCTTTTAGTTGAACAAACAGAACAGAAAGAAGTTTCACACAATTCTTCTGTGTAGTTTTTATTTGTAGACATTCTTTTTCCCAATATAGGCCTCTTAGCGCTCAGAATGTCCAATTGCAGTTTCTACAGAAAGAGTGTTTCAGAACGGCTCAATCAAAAGTAAGGTTCAACTCTGTTAGTTGAATGCACAGAACAGAAAGAAGTTTCATACAATGCTTCTGTGTAGTTTATATTTGAACATATTCTTTTTTCCACTATTACCCACTTAGCGCTACGAATGTCCAGTTGCATTTTCTACAGACAGAGTGTTTCAAAACTGCTCAATCAAAAGTATGGTTTAACTCTGTTAGCTGAATGCTCAGATCCGAAAGAAGTTTCACAGAATGCTTCTGTGTAGTTCATATTTGAATATATTCCTTTTTCCACTATTACGCTCTTAGCGCTCCAAATGTCCAGCTGCATTTCCTACAGAAAGAGTGTTCAGATCTGCTCAATCAAAAGTATGGTTTAACTCTGTTAGCTGAATGCACAGATCAGAAAGAAGTTTCACCAAATGATTCTGTGTAGTTTATATTTGAAGACATTCCTTTTTCCACTATTACCCACTTAGCGCTCCGAATGTACACTTGCATTTTCTACAAAAAGAGGGTTTCATAACTGCTCAATCAAAAATATGTTTTATCTCTGTTAACTGAATTTACAGATCAGAAATAAGTTTCACAGAATGCATCTGTGTAGTTTTTATTTGAAGATATTCTTTTTCCCAATGTAGGCCTCTTAGCTCTTAGCATGTCCAATTGCATTTTCTACAGAAAGAGTGTTTCAGAACGGCTCAATCAAAAGTAAGGTTCAACTCTGTTAGTTGAATGCACAGAACAGAAAGAAGTTTCATACAATGCTTCTGTGTAGTTTATATTTGAACATATTCTTTTTTCCACTATTAACCACTTAGCGCTACGAATGTCCAGTTGCATTTTCTACAGACAGAGTGTTTCAAAACTGCTCAATCAAAAGTATGGTTTAACTCCGTTAGCTGAATGCTCAGATCAGAAAGAAGTTTCACAGAATGCTTCTGTGTAGTTTATATTTGAATATATTCCTTTTTCCCCTACTACTCTCTTAGCGCTCCAAATGTCCAGTTGCATTTTCTACAGAAAGAGTGTTCAGATCTGCTCAATCAAAAGTATGGTTTAACTCTGTTAGCTGAATGCACAGATCAGAAAGAAGTTTCACAGAATGATTCTGTGTAGTTTATATTTGGAGACATTCCTTTTTCCACTATTACCCTCTTAGCGCTCCGAATCTCCACTTGCATTTTCTACAGAAAGAGTGTTTCAGAACGGCTCAATCAAAACTAAGGTTCAACTCTTTTAGTTGAACAAACAGAACAGAAAGAAGTTTCACACAATTCTTCTGTGTAGTTTTTATTTGTAGACATTCTTTTTCCCAATATAGGACTCTTAGCGCTCAGAATGTCCAATTGCAGTTTCTACAGAAAGAGTGTTTCAGAACGGCTCAATCAAAAGTAAGGTTCAACTCTGTTAGTTGAATGCACAGAACAGAAAGAAGTTTCATTCAATGCTTCTGTGTAGTTTATATTTGAACATATTCTTTTTTCCACTGTTACCCACTTAGCGCTACGAATGTCCAGTTGCATTTTCTACAGACAGAGTGTTTCAAAACTGCTCAATCAAAAGTATGGTTTAACTCTGTTAGCTTAATGCTCAGATCAGAAAGAAGTTTCACAGAATGCTTCTGTGTAGTTTATATTTGAATATATTTCTTTTTCCACTACTACGCTATTAGCGCTCCAAATGTCCAGTTGCATTTTCTACAGAAAGAGTGTTCAGATCTGCTCAATCAAAAGTATGGTTTAACTCTGTTAGCTGAATGCACAGATCAGAAAGAAGTTTCACCGAATGATTCTGTGTAGTTTATATTTGAAGACATTCCTTTTTCCACTATTACCTTCTTAGCGCTCCGAATCTCCACTTGCATTCTCTACAAAAAGAGTGTTTCATAACTGCTCAATCAAAAATATGTTTTATCTCTGTTAACTGAATTTACAGATCAGAAATAAGTTTCACAGAATGCATCTGTGTAGTTTTTATTTGAAGATATTCTTTTTCCCAATGTAGGCCTCTTAGCGCTTAGCATGTCCAATTGCAGTTTCTACAGAAAGAGTGTTTCAGAACGGCTCAATCAAAAGTAAGGTTCAACTCTGTTAGTTGAATGCACAGAACAGAAAGAATTTTCACAGAATGCTACTGTGTAGTTTATATTTGCATATATTCCTTTTTCCACTATTACCCTCTTAGCGCTCCGAATGTCCACTTGCATTTTCTACAGAAAGAGTGTTCAGAACTGCGCAATCAAAAGTATGGTTTAACTCTGTTAGCTTAATGAACATATCAGAAATAAGTTTCACACAATGCTTCTGTGTAGTTTTTATTTGAAGATATTATTTTTCCCAATATAGGCCTCTTAGCGCTCAGAATGTCCAATTGCAGTTTCTACAGAAAGAGTGTTTCAGAAAGGCTCAATCAAAAGTAAGGTTCAACTCTGTTAGTTGAATGCACAGAACAGAAAGAAGTTTCATACAATGCTTCTGTGTAGTTTATATTTGAACATATTCTTTTTTCCACTATTACCCACTTAGTGCTACGAATGTCCAGTTGCATTTTCTACAGACAGAGTGTTTCAAAACTGCTCAATCAAAAGTATGGTTTAACTCCATTAGCTGAATGCTCAGATCAGAAAGAAGTTTCACAGAATGCTTCTGTGTAGTTTATATTTGAATATATTCCTTTTTACACTACTACTCTCCTAGCGCTCCAAATGTCCAGTTGCATTTTCTACAGAAAGAGTGTCCAGATCTGCTCAATCAAAAGTATGTTTTAACTCTGTTAGCTGAATGCACAGATCAGAAAGAAGTTTCACAGAATGATTCTGTGTAGTTTATATTTGGAGACATTACTTTTTCCACTATTACCCTCTTAGCGCTCCGAAACTCCACTTGCATTTTCTACAGAAAGAGTGTTTCAGAACGGCTCAATCAAAACTAAGGTTCAACTCTTTTAGTTGAACAAACAGAACAGAAAGAAGTTTCACACAATTCTTCTGTGTAGTTTTTATTTGTAGACATTCTTTTTCCCAATATAGGCCTCTTAGCGCTCAGAATGTCCAATTGCAGTTTCTACAGAAAGAGTGTTTCAGAACGGCTCAATCAAAAGTAAGGTTCAACTCTGTTAGTTGAATGCACAGAACAGAAAGAAGTTTCATACAATGCTTCTGTGTAGTTTATATTTGAACATATTCTTTTTTCCACTATTACCCACTTAGCGCTACGAATGTCCAGTTGCATTTTCTACAGACAGAGTGTTTCAAAACTGCTCAATCAAAAGTATGGTTTAACTCTGTTAGCTGAATGCTCAGATCCGAAAGAAGTTTCACAGAATGCTTCTGTGTAGTTCATATTTGAATATATTCCTTTTTCCACTATTACGCTCTTAGCGCTCCAAATGTCCAGCTGCATTTCCTACAGAAAGAGTGTTCAGATCTGCTCAATCAAAAGTATGGCTTAACTCTGTTAGCTGAATGCACAGATCAGAAAGAAGTTTCACCAAATGATTCTGTGTAGTTTATATTTGAAGACATTCCTTTTTCCACTATTACCCACTTAGCGCTCCGAATGTACACTTGCATTTTCTACAAAAAGAGGGTTTCATAACTGCTCAATCAAAAATATGTTTTATCTCTGTTAACTGAATTTACAGATCAGAAATAAGTTTCACAGAATGCATCTGTGTAGTTTTTATTTGAAGATATTCTTTTTCCCAATGTAGGCCTCTTAGCTCTTAGCATGTCCAATTGCATTTTCTACAGAAAGAGTGTTTCAGAACGGCTCAATCAAAAGTAAGGTTCAACTCTGTTAGTTGAATGCACAGAACAGAAAGAAGTTTCATACAATGCTTCTGTGTAGTTTATATTTGAACATATTCTTTTTTCCACTATTAACCACTTAGCGCTACGAATGTCCAGTTGCATTTTCTACAGACAGAGTGTTTCAAAACTGCTCAATCAAAAGTATGGTTTAACTCCGTTAGCTGAATGCTCAGATCAGAAAGAAGTTTCACAGAATGCTTCTGTGTAGTTTATATTTGAATATATTCCTTTTTCCCCTACTACTCTCTTAGCGCTCCAAATGTCCAGTTGCATTTTCTACAGAAAGAGTGTTCAGATCTGCTCAATCAAAAGTATGGTTTAACTCTGTTAGCTGAATGCACAGATCAGAAAGAAGTTTCACAGAATGATTCTGTGTAGTTTATATTTGGAGACATTCCTTTTTCCACTATTACCCTCTTAGCGCTCCGAATCTCCACTTGCATTTTCTACAGAAAGAGTGTTTCAGAACGGCTCAATCAAAACTAAGGTTCAACTCTTTTAGTTGAACAAACAGAACAGAAAGAAGTTTCACACAATTCTTCTGTGTAGTTTTTATTTGTAGACATTCTTTTTCCCAATATAGGCCTCTTAGCGCTCAGAATGTCCAATTGCAGTTTCTACAGAAAGAGTGTTTCAGAACGGCTCAATCAAAAGTAAGGTTCAACTCTGTTAGTTGAATGCACAGAACAGAAAGAAGTTTCATTCAATGCTTCTGTGTAGTTTATATTTGAACATATTCTTTTTTCCACTGTTACCCACTTAGCGCTACGAATGTCCAGTTGCATTTTCTACAGACAGAGTGTTTCAAAACTGCTCAATCAAAAGTATGGTTTAACTCTGTTAGCTTAATGCTCAGATCAGAAAGAAGTTTCACAGAATGCTTCTGTGTAGTTTATATTTGAATATATTTCTTTTTCCACTACTACGCTATTAGCGCTCCAAATGTCCAGTTGCATTTTCTACAGAAAGAGTGTTCAGATCTGCTCAATCAAAAGTATGGTTTAACTCTGTTAGCTGAATGCACAGATCAGAAAGAAGTTTCACCGAATGATTCTGTGTAGTTTATATTTGAAGACATTCCTTTTTCCACTATTACCTTCTTAGCGCTCCGAATCTCCACTTGCATTTTCTACAAAAAGAGTGTTTCATAACTGCTCAATCAAAAATATGTTTTATCTCTGTTAACTGAATTTACAGATCAGAAATAAGTTTCACAGAATGCATCTGTGTAGTTTTTATTTGAAGATATTCTTTTTCCCAATGTAGGCCTCTTAGCGCTTAGCATGTCCAATTGCAGTTTCTACAGAAAGAGTGTTTCAGAACGGCTCAATCAAAAGTAAGGTTCAACTCTGTTAGTTGAATGCACAGAACAGAAAGAATTTTCACAGAATGCTACTGTGTAGTTTATATTTGCATATATTCCTTTTTCCACTATTACCCTCTTAGCGCTCCGAATGTCCACTTGCATTTTCTACAGAAAGAGTGTTCAGAACTGCGCAATCAAAAGTATGGTTTAACTCTGTTAGCTTAATGAACATATCAGAAATAAGTTTCACACAATGCTTCTGTGTAGTTTTTATTTGAAGATATTATTTTTCCCAATATAGGCCTCTTAGCGCTCAGAATGTCCAATTGCAGTTTCTACAGAAAGAGTGTTTCAGAAAGGCTCAATCAAAAGTAAGGTTCAACTCTGTTAGTTGAATGCACAGAACAGAAAGAAGTTTCATACAATGCTTCTGTGTAGTTTATATTTGAACATATTCTTTTTTCCACTATTACCCACTTAGTGCTACGAATGTCCAGTTGCATTTTCTACAGACAGAGTGTTTCAAAACTGCTCAATCAAAAGTATGGTTTAACTCCATTAGCTGAATGCTCAGATCAGAAAGAAGTTTCACAGAATGCTTCTGTGTAGTTTATATTTGAATATATTCCTTTTTCCACTACTACTCTCCTAGCGCTCCAAATGTCCAGTTGCATTTTCTACAGAAAGAGTGTCCAGATCTGCTCAATCAAAAGTATGGTTTAACTCTGTTAGCTGAATGCTCAGATCAGAAAGTAGTTTCACAGAATGCTTCTGTGTAGTTTATATTTGAATATATTCCTTTTTCCACTACTACTCTCTTAGCGCTCCAAATGTCCAGTTGCATTTTCTACAGAAAGAGTGTTCAGATCTGCTCAATCAAAAGTATGGTTTAACTCTGTTAGCTGTATGCACAGATCAGAAAGAAGTTTCACAGAATGATTCTGTGTAGTTTATATTTGGAGACATTCCTTTTTCCACTATTACCCACTTAGCGCTCCGAATCTCCACTTGCATTTTCTACAGAAAGATTGTTTCAGAACTGCTCAATCAAAAGTAAGGTTCAACTCTTTTAGTTGAACAAACAGAACAGAAAGAAGTTTCACACAATTCTTCTGTGTAGTTTTTTTTTGTAGACATTCTTTTTCCCAATATAGGCCTCTTAGCGCTCAGAATGTCCAATTGCAGTTTCTACAGAAAGAGTGTTTCAGAACGGCTCAATCAAAAGGAAGGTTCAACTCTGTTAGTTGAATGCACAGAACAGAAAGAAGTTTCATACAATGCTTCTGTGTAGTTTATATTTGAACATATTCTTTTTTCCACTATTACCCACTTAGCGCTACAAATGTCCAGTTGCATTTTCTACAGACAGAGTGTTTCAAAACTGCTCAATCAAAAGTATGGTTTAACTCTGTTAGCTGAATGCTCAGATCAGAAAGAAGTTTCACAGAATGCTTCTGTGTAGTTTATATTTGAATATATTCCTTTTTCCACTACTACGCTCTTAGCGCTCCAAATGTCCAGTTGCATTTTCTACAGAAAGAGTGTTCAGATCTGCTCAATCAAAAGTATGGTTTAACTCTGTTAGCTGAATGCACAGATCAGAAAGAAGTTTCACCGAATGATTCTGTGTAGTTTATATTTGAAGACATTCCTTTTTCCACTATTACCCTCTTAGCGCTCCGAATCTCCAATTGCATTTTCTACAAAAAGAGTGTTTCATAACTGCTCAATCAAAAATATGTTTTATCTCTGTTAACTGAATTTACAGATCCGAAATAAGTTTCACAGAATGCATCTGTGTAGTTTTTATTTGAAGATATTCTTTTTCCCAATGTAGGCCTCTGAGCGCTTAGCATGTCCAATTGCAGTTTCTACAGAAAGAGTGTTTCAGAACGGCTCAATCAAAAGTAAGGTTCAACTCTGTTAGTTGAATGCACTGAACAGAAAGTATTTTCACAGAATGCTACTGTGTAGTTTATATTTGAATATATTCCTTTTTCCACTATTACCCTCTTAGCGCTCCGAATGTCCACTTGCATTTTCTACAGAAACAGTGTTCAGAACTGCGCAATCAAAAGTATGGTTTTACTCTGTTAGCTTAATGAACATATCAGAAATAAGTTTCACACAATGTTTCTGTGTACTTTTTATTTGAAGATATTATTTTTCCCAATATAGGCCTCTTAGCACTCAGAATGTCCAATTGCAGTTTCTACAGAAAGAGTGTTTCAGAAAGGCTCAATCAAAAGTAAGGTTCAACTCTGTTAGTTGAATGCACAGAACAGAAAGAAGTTTCATACAATGCTTCTGTGTAGTTTATATTTGAACATATTCTTTTTTCCACTATTACCCACTTAGCGCTACGAATGTCCAGTTGCATTTTCTACAGACAGAGTGTTTCAAAACTGCTCAATCAAAAGTATCGTTTAACTCTGTTAGCTGAATGCTCAGATCAGAAAGAAGTTTCACAGAATGCTTCTGTGTAGTTTATATTTGAATATATTCCTTTTTCCACTACTACGCTCTTAGCGCTCCAAATGTCCAGTTGAATTTCCTACAGAAAGAGTGTTCAGATCTGCTCCATCAAAAGTATGGTTTAACTCTGTTAGCTGAATGCACAGATCAGAAAGAAGTTTCACCAAATGATTCTGTGTAGTTTATATTTGAAGACATTCCTTTTTCCACTATTACCCACTTAACGCTCCGAATCTCCACTTGCATTTTCTACAAAAAGAGTGTTTCATAACTGCTCAATCAAAAATATGTTTTATCTCTGTTAACTGAATTTACAGATCAGAAATAAGTTTCACAGAATGCATCTGTGTAGTTTTTATTTGAAGATATTCTTTTTCCCAATGTAGGCCACTTAGCGCTTAGCATGTCCAATTGCAGTTTCTACAGAAAGAGTGTTTCAGAACGGCTTAATCAAAAGTAAGGTTCAACTCTGTTAGTTGAATGCACAGAACAGAAAGAATTTTCACAGAATGCTACTGTGTAGTTTATATTTGCATATATTCCTTTTTCCACTATTACCCTCTTAGCGCTCCGAATGTCCACTTGCATTTTCTACAGAAAGAGTGTTCAGAACTGCGCAATCAAAAGTATGGTTTAACTCTGTTAGCTTAATGAACATATCAGAAATAAGTTTCACACAATGCTTCGGTGTAGTTTTTATTTGAAGATATTATTTTTCCCAATATAGGCCTCTTAGCGCTCAGAATGTCCAATTGCAGTTTCTACAGAAAGAGTGTTTCAGAAAGGCTCAATCAAAAGTAAGGTTCAACTCTGTTAGTTGAATGCACAGAACAGAAAGAAGTTTCATACAATGCTTCTGTGTAGTTTATATTTGAACATATTCTTTTTTCCACTATTACCCACTTAGCGCTACGAAAGTCCAGTTGCATTTTCTACAGACAGAGTGTTTCAAAACTGCTCAATCAAAAGTATGGTTTAACTCTGTTAGCTGAATGCACAGATCAGAAAGAAGTTTCACCGAATGATTCTGTGTAGTTTATATTTGGAGACATTCCTTTTTCCACTATTACCCTCTTAGCGCTCCGAATCTCCACTTGCATTTTCTACAGAAAGAGTGTTTCAGAACGGCTCAATCAAAACTAAGGTTCAACTCTTTTATTTGAACAAACAGAACAGAAAGAAGTTTCACACAATTCTTCTGTGTAGTTTTTATTTGTAGACATTCTTTTTCCCAATATAGGCCTCTTAGCGCTCAGAATGTCCAATTGCAGTTTCTACAGAAAGAGTGTTTCAGAACGGCTCAATCAAAAGTAAGGTTCAACTCTGTTAGTTGAATGCACAGAACAGAAAGAAGGTTCATACAATGCTTCTGTGTAGTTTGTATTTGAACATATTCTTTTTTCCACTATTACCCACTTAGCGCTACGAAAGTCCAGTTGCATTTTCTACAGACAGAGTGTTTCAAAACTGCTCAATCAAAAGTATGGTTTAACTCTGTTAGCTGAATGCTCAGATCAGAAAGAAGTTTCACAGAATGCTTCTGTGTAGTTTATATTTGAATATATTCCTTTTTCCACTACTACGCTCTTAGCGCTCCAAATGTCCAGTTGAATTTCCTACAGAAAGAGGGTTCAGATCTGCTCAATCAAAAATATGGTTTAACTCTGTTAGCTGAATGCACAGATCAGAAAGAAGTTTCACCAAATGATTCTGTGTAGTTTATATTTGAAGACATTCCTTTTTCCACTATTACCCACTTAGCGCTCCGAATCTACACTTGCATTTTCTACAAAAAGAGTGTTTCATAACTGCTCAATCAAAAATATGTTTTATCTCTGTTAACTGAATTTACAGATCAGAAATAAGTTTCACAGAATGCATCTGTGTAGTTTTTATTTGAAGATATTCTTTTTCCCAATGTAGGCCTCTTAGCGCTTAGCATGTCCAATTGCAGTTTCTACAGAAAGAGTGTTTCAGAACGGCTCAATCAAAAGTAAGGTTCAACTCTGTTAGTTGAATGCACAGAACAGAAAGAATTTTCACAGAATGCTACTGTGTAGTATATATTTGCATATATTCCTTTTTCCACTATTACCCTCTTAGCGCTCCGAATGTCCACTTGCATTTTCTACAGAAAGAGTGTTCAGAACTGCGCAATTAAAAGTATGGTTTAACTCTGTTAGCTTAATGAACATATCAGAAATAAGTTTCACACAATGCTTCTGTGTAGTTTTTATTTGAAGATATTATTTTTCCCAATAGAGGCCTCTTAGCGCTCAGAATGTCCAATTGCAGTTTCTACAGAAAGAGTGTTTCAGAAAGGCTCAATCAAAAGTAAGGTTCAACTCTGTTAGTTGAATGCACAGAACAGAAAGAAGTTTCATACAATGCTTCTGTGTAGTTTATATTTGAACATATTCTTTTTTCCACTATTAACCACTTAGCGCTACGAATGTCCAGTTGCATTTTCTACAGACAGAGTGTTTCAAAACTGCTCAATCAAAAGTATGGTTTAACTCCATTAGCTGAATGCTCAGATCAGAAAGAAGTTTCACAGAATGCTTCTGTGTAGTTTATATTTGAATATATTCCTTTTTCCACTACTACTCTCATAGCGCTCGAAATGTCCAGTTGCATTTTCTACAGAAAGAGTGTCCAGATCTGCTCAATCAAAAGTATGTTTTAACTCTGTTAGCTGAATGCACAGATCAGAAAGAAGTTTCACAGAATGATTCTGTGTAGTTTATATTTGGAGACATTACTTTTTCCACTATTACCCTCTTAGCGCTCCGAATCTCCACTTGCATTTTCTACAGAAAGAGTGTTTCAGAACGGCTCAATCAAAACTAAGGTTCAACTCTTTTAGTGGAACAAACAGAACAGAAAGAAGTTTCACACAATTCTTCTGTGTAGTTTTTATTTGTAGACATTCTTTTTCCCAATATAGGCCTCTTAGCGCTCAGAATGTCCAATTGCAGTTTCTACAGAAAGAGTGTTTCAGAACGGCTCAATCAAAAGTAAGGTTCAACTCTGTTAGTTGAATGCACAGAACAGAAAGAAGTTTCATACAATGCTTCTGTGTAGTTTATATTTGAACATATTCTTTTTTCCACTATTACCCACTTAGCGCTACGAATGTCCAGTTGCATTTTCTACAGACAGAGTGTTTCAAAACTGCTCAATCAAAAGTATGGTTTAACTCTGTTAGCTGAATGCTCAGATCCGAAAGAAGTTTCACAGAATGCTTCTGTGTACTTCATATTTGAATATATTCCTTTTTCCACTATTACGCTCTTAGCGCTCCAAATGTCCAGTTGCATTTTCTACAGAAAGAGTGTTCAGATCTGCTCAATCAAAAGTATGGTTTAACTCTGTTAGCTGAATGCACAGATCATGAAGAAGTTCCACCGAATGATTCTGTGTAGTTTATATTTGAAGACATTCCTTTTTCCACTATTACCCACTTAGCGCTCCGAATCTCCACTTGCATTTTCTACAAAAAGTGTGTTTCATAACTGCTCAATTAAAAATATGTTTTATCTCTGTTAATTGAATTTACAGATCAGAAATAAGTTTCACAGAATGCATCTGTGTAGTTTTTATTTGAAGATATTCTTTTTCCCAATGTAGGCCTCTTAGCGCTTAGCATGTCCAATTGCTGTTTCTACAGAAAGAGTGTTTCAGAACGGCTCAATCAAAAGTAAGGTTCAACTCTGTTAGTTGAATGCACAGAACAGAAAGAATTTTCACAGAATGCTACTGTGTAGTTTATATTTGAATATATTCCTTTTTCCACTATTACCCTCTTAGCGCTCCGAATGTCCACTTGCATTTTCTACAGAAAGAGTGTTCAGAACTGCGCAATCAAAAGTATGGTTTAACTCTGTTAGCTTAATGAACATATCAGAAATAAGTTTCACACAATGCTTCTGTGTAGTTCTTATTTGAAGATATTATTTTTCCCAATATAGGCCTCTTAGCGCTCAGAATGTCCAATTGCAGTTTCTACAGAAAGAGTGTTTCAGAAAGGTTCAATCAAAAGTAAGGTTCAACTCTGTTAGTTGAATGCACAGAACAGAAAGAAGTTTCATACAATGCTTCTGTGTAGTTTATGTTTGAACATATTCTTTTTTCCACTATTACCCACTTAGCGCTACGAATGTCCAGTTGCATTTTCTACAGACAGAGTGTTTCAAAACTGCTCAATCAAAAGTATGGTTTAACTCTGTTAGCTGAATGCTCAGATCAGAAAGAAGTTTCACAGAATGCTTCTGTGTAGTTTATATTTGAATATATTCCTTTTTCCACTACTACTCTCTCAGCGCTCCAAATGTCCAGTTGCATTTTCTACAGAAAGAGTGTTCAGATCTGCTCAATCAAAAGTATGGTTTAAATCTGTTAGCTGAATGCACAGATCAGAAAGAAGTTTCACAGAATGATTCTGTGTAGTTTATATTTGGAGACATTCCTTTTTCCACTATTACCCTCTTAGCGCTCCGAATCTCCACTTGCATTTTCTACAGAAAGAGTGTTTCAGAACGGCTCAATCAAAACTAAGGTTCAACTCTTTTAGTTGAACAAACAGAACAGAAAGAAGTTTCACAAAATTCTTCTGTGTAGTTTTTATTTGTAGACATTTTTTTCCCAATATAGGCCTCTTAGCGCTCAGAATGTCAAATTGCAGTTTCTACAGAAAGAGTGTTTCAGAACGGCTCAATCAAAAGTAAGGTTCAACTCTGTTAGTTGAATGCACAGAACAGAAAGAAGTTTCATACAATGCTTCTGTGTAGTTTATATTTGAACATATTCTTCTTTCCACTATTACCCACTTAGCGCTACGAATGTCCAGTTGCATTTTCTACAGACAGAGTGTTTCAAAACTGCTCAATCAAAGGTATGGTTTAACTCTGTTAGCTGAATGCTCAGATCAGAAAGAAGTTTCACAGAATGCTTCTGTGTAGTTTATATCTGAATATATTCCTTTTTCCACTACTACGCTCTTAGCGCTCCAAATGTCCAGTTGCATTTTCTACAGAAAGAGTGTTCAGATCTGCTCAATCAAAAGTATGGTTTAACTCTGTTAGCTGAATGCACAGATCAGAAAGAAGTTTCACCGAATGATTCTGTGTAGTTTATATTTGAAGACATTCCTTATTCCACTATTACCCTCTTAGCGCTCCGAATCTCCACTTGCATTTTCTACAAAAAGAGTGTTTCATAACTGCTCAATCAAAAATATGCTTTATCTCTGTTAACTGAATTTACAGATCAGAAATAATTTTCACAGAATGCATCTGTGTAGTTTTTATTTGAAGATATTCTTTTTCCCAATGTAGGCCTCTTAGCGCTTAGCATGTCCAATTGCAGTTTCTACAGAAAGAGTGTTTCAGAACGGCTCAATCAAAAGTAAGGTTCAACTCTGTTAGTTGAATGCACAGAACAGAAAGAAGTTTCACAGAATGCTACTGTGTAGTTTATATTTGAATATATTCCTTTTTCCACTATTACCCTCTTAGCGCTCCGAATGTCCACTTGCATTTTCTACAGAAAGAGTGTTCAGAACTGCGCAATCAAAACTATGGTTTAACTCTGTTAGCTTAATGAACATATCAGAAATAAGTTTCACACAATGCTTCTGTGTAGTTTTTATTTGAAGATATTATTTTTCCCAATATAGGCCTCTTAGCGCTCAGAATGTCCAATTGCAGTTTCTACAGAAAGAGTGTTTCAGAAAGGCTCAATCAAAAGTAAGGTTCAACTCTGTTAGTTGAATGCACAGAACAGAAAGAAGTTTCATACAACGCTTCTGTGTAGTTTGTATTTGAACATATTCTTTTTTCCACTATTACCCACTTAGCGCTACGAATGTCCAGTTGCATTTTCTACAGACAGAGTGTTTCAAAAGTGCTCAATCAAAAGTATGGTTTAAATCTGTTAGCTGAATGCTCAGATCAGAAAGAAGTTTCACAGAATGCTTCTGTGTAGTTTATATTTGAATATATTCCTTTTTCCACTACTACTCTCTTAGCGCTCCAAATGTCCAGTTGCATTTTCTACAGAAAGAGTGTTCAGATCTGCTCAATCAAAAGTACGGTTTAACTCTGTTAGCTGAATGCACAGATCAGAAAGAAGTTTCACAGAATGATTCTGTGTAGTTTATATTTGGAGACATTCCTTTTTCCACTATTACCCTCTTAGCGCTCCGAATCTCCACTTGCATTTTCTACAGAAAGAGTGTTTCAGAACGGCTCAATCAAAACTAAGGTTCTACTCTTTTAGTTGAACAAACAGAACAGAAAGAAGTTTCACACAATTCTTCTGTGTAGTTTTTATTTGTAGACATTATTTTTCCCAATATAGGACTCTTAGCGCTCAGAATGTCCAATTGCAGTTTCTACAGAAAGAGTGTTTCAGAACGGCTCAATCAAAAGTAAGGTTCAACTCTGTTAGTTGAATGCACAGAACAGAAAGAAGTTTCATACAATGCTTCTGTGTAGTTTGTATTTGAACATATTCTTTTTTCCACTATTACCCACTTAGCGCTACGAATGTCCAGTTGCATTTTCTACAGACAGAGTGTTTCAAAACTGCTCAATCAAAAGTATGGTTTAACTCTGTTAGCTGAATGCTCAGATCAGAAAGAAGTTTCACAGAATGCTTCTGTGTAGTTTATATTTGAATATATTTCTTTTTCCACTACTACGCTCTTAGCGCTCCAAATGTCCAGTTGCATTTTCTACAGAAAGAGTGTTCAGATCTGCTCAATCAAAAGTATGGTTTAACTCTGTTAGCTGAATGCACAGATCAGAAAGAAGTTTCACCGAATGATTCTGTGTAGTTTATATTTGAAGACATTCCTTTTTCCACTATTACCCTCTTAGCGCTCCGAATCTCCACTTGCATTTTCTACAAAAAGAGTGTTTCATAACTGCTCAATCAAAAATATGTTTTATCTCTGTTAACTGAATTTACAGATGAGAAATAAGTTTCACAGAATGCATCTGTGTAGTTTTATTTGAAGATATTCTTTTTCCCAATGTAGGCCTCTGAGCGCTTAGCATGTCCAATTGCAGTTTCTACAGAAAGAGTTTTTCAGAACGGCTCAATCAAAAGTAAGGTTCAACTCTGTTAGTTGAATGCACAGAACAGAAAGAAGTTTCATTCAATGCTTCTGTGTAGTTTATATTTGAACATATTCTTTTTTCCACTGTTACCCACTTAGCGCTACGAATGTCCAGTTGCATTTTCTACAGACAGAGTGTTTCAAAACTGCTCAATCAAAAGTATGGTTTAACTCTGTTAGCTTAATGCTCAGATCAGAAAGAAGTTTCACAGAATGCTTCTGTGTAGTTTATATTTGAATATATTCCTTTTTCCACTACTACGCTCTTAGCGCTCCAAATGTCCAGTTGAATTTCCTACAGAAAGAGTGTTCAGATCTGCTCCATCAAAAGTATGGTTTAACTCTGTTAGCTGAATGCACAGATCAGAAAGAAGTTTCACCAAATGATTCTGTGTAGTTTATATTTGAAGACATTCCTTTTTCCACTATTACCCACTTAGCGCTCCGAATCTCCACTTGCATTTTCTACAAAAAGAGTGTTTCATAACTGCTCAATCAAAAATATGTTTTATCTCTGTTAACTGAATTTACAGATCAGAAATAAGTTTCACAGAATGCATCTGTGTAGTTTTTATTTGAAGATATTCTTTTTCCCAATGTAGGCCTCTTAGCGCTTAGCATGTCCAATTGCAGTTTCTACAGAAAGAGTGTTTCAGAACGGCTTAATCGAAAGTAAGGTTCAACTCTGTTAGTTGAATGCACAGAACAGAAAGAATTTTCACAGAATGCTACTGTGTAGTTTATATTTGCATATATTCCTTTTTCCACTATTACCCTCTTAGCGCTCCGAATGTCCACTTGCATTTTCTACAGAAAGAGTGTTCAGAACTGCGCAATCAAAAGTATGGTTTAACTCTGTTAGCTTAATGAACATATCAGAAATAAGTTTCACACAATGCTTCGGTGTAGTTTTTATTTGAAGATATTATTTTTCCCAATATAGGCCTCTTAGCGCTCAGAATGTCCAATTGCAGTTTCTACAGAAAGAGTGTTTCAGAAAGGCTCAATCAAAAGTAAGGTTCAACTCTGTTAGTTGAATGCACAGAACAGAAAGAAGTTTCATACAATGCTTCTGTGTAGTTTATATTTGTAGACATTCTTTTTCCACTATTACCCTCTTAGCGCTCCGAATCTCCACTTGCATTTTCTACAGAAAGAGTGTTTCAGAACGGCTCAATCAAAACTAAGGTTCAACTCTTTTATTTGAACAAACAGAACAGAAAGAAGTTTCACAAAATTCTTCTGTGTAGTTTTTATTTGTAGACATTTTTTTCCCAATATAGGCCTCTTAGCGCTCAGAATGTCCAATTGCAGTTTCTACAGAAAGAGTGTTTCAGAACGGCTCAATCAAAAGTAAGGTTCAACTCTGTTAGTTGAATGCACAGAACAGAAAGAAGTTTCATACAATGCTTCTGTGTAGTTTGTATTTGAACATATTCTTTTTTCCACTATTACCCACTTAGCGCTACGAATGTCCAGTTGCATTTTCTACAGACAGAGTGTTTCAAAACTGCTCAATCAAAAGTATGGTTTAACTCTGTTAGCTGAATGCTCAGATCAGAAAGAAGTTTCACAGAATGCTTCTGTGTAGTTTATATTTGAATATATTCCTTTTTCCACTAATACGCTCTTAGCGCTCCAAATGTCCAGTTGCATTTTCTACAGAAAGAGTGTTCAGATCTGCTCAATCAAAATTGTGGTTTAACTCTGTTAGCTGCATGCACAGATCAGAAAGAAGTTTCACAGAATGCTTCTGTGTAGTTTATATTTGAATATATTCCTTTTTCCACTACTACGCTCTTAGCGCTCCAAATGTCCAGTTGAATTTCCTACAGAAAGAGTGTTCAGATCTGCTCCATCAAAAGTATGGTTTAACTCTGTTAGCTGAATGCACAGATCAGAAAGAAGTTTCACCAAATGATTCTGTGTAGTTTATATTTGAAGGCATTCCTTTTTCCACTATTACCCACTTAGCGCTCCGAATCTCCACTTGCATTTTCTACAAAAAGAGTGTTTCATAACTGCTCAATCAAAAATATGTTTTATCTCTGTTAACTGAATTTACAGATAAGAAATAAGTTTCACAGAATGCATCTGTGTAGTTTTTATTTGAAGATATTCTTTTTCCCAATGTAGGCCTCTTAGCGCTTAGCATGTCCAATTGCAGTTTCTACAGAAAGAGTGTTTCAGAACGGCTTAATCAAAAGTAAGGTTCAACTCTGTTAGTTGAATGCACAGAACAGAAAGAATTTTCACAGAATGCTACTGTGTAGTTTATATTTGCATATATTCCTTTTTCCACTATTACCCTCTTAGCGCTCCGAATGTCCACTTGCATTTTCTACAGAAAGAGTGTTCAGAACTGCGCAATCAAAAGTATGGTTTAACTCTGTTAGCTTAATGAACATATCAGAAATAAGTTTCACACAATGCTTCGGTGTAGTTTTTATTTGAAGATATTATTTTTCCCAATATAGGCCTCTTAGCGCTCAGAATGTCCAATTGCAGTTTCTACAGAAAGAGTGTTTCAGAAAGGCTCAATCAAAAGTAAGGTTCAACTCTGTTAGTTGAATGCACAGAACAGAAAGAAGTTTCATACAATGCTTCTGTGTAGTTTATATTTGAACATATTCTTTTTTCCACTATTACCCACTTAGCGCTACGAATGTCCAGTTGCATTTTCTACAGACAGAGTGTTTCAAAACTGCTCAATCAAAAGTATGGTTTAACTCCATTAGCTGAATGCTCAGATCAGAAAGAAGTTTCACAGAATGCTTCTGTGTAGTTTATATTTGAATATATTCCTTTTTCCACTACTACTCTCCTAGCGCTCCAAATGTCCAGTTGCATTTTCTACAGAAAGAGTGTCCAGATCTGCTCAATCAAAAGTATGGTTTAACTCTGTTAGCTGAATGCACAGATCAGAAAGAAGTTTCACAGAATGATTCTGTGTAGTTTATATTTGGAGACATTACTTTTTCCACTGTTACCCTCTTAGCGCTCCGAAACTCCACTTGCATTTTCTACAGAAAGAGTGTTTCAGAACGGCTCAATCAAAACTAAGGTTCAACTCTTTTAGTTGAACAAACAGAACAGAAAGAAGTTTCACATAATTCTTCTGTGTAGTTTTTATTTGTAGACATTCTTTTTCCCAATATAGGCCTCGTAGCGCTCAGAATGTCCAATTGCAGTTTCTACAGAAAGAGTGTTTCAGAACGGCTCAATCAAAAGTAAGGTTCAACTCTGTTAGTTGAATGCACAGAACAGAAAGAAGTTTCATACAATGCTTCTGTGTAGTTTATATTTTAACATATTCTTTTTTCCACTATTACCCACTTAGCCCTACGAATGTCCAGTTGCATTTTCTACAGACAGAATGTTTCAAAACTGCTCAATCAAAAGTATGGTTTAACTCTGTTAGCTGAATGCTCAGATCAGAAAGAAGTTTCACAGAATGCTTCTGTGTAGTTTATATTTGAATATATTCCTTTTTCCACTACTACTCTCTTAGCGCTCCAAATGTCCAGTTGCATTTTCTACAGAAAGAGGGTTCAGATCTGCTCAATCAAAAGTATGGTTTAACTCTGTTAGCTGAATGCACAGATCAGAAAGAAGTTTCACAGAATGATTCTGTGTAGTTTATATTTGGAGACATTCCTTTTTCCACTATTACCCTCTTAGCGCTCCGAATCTCCACTTGCATTTTCCACAGAAAGAGTGTTTCAGAACGGCTCAATCAAAACTAAGGTTCAACTCTTTTATTTGAACAAACAGAACAGAAAGAAGTTTCACACAATTCTTCTGTGTAGTTTTTATTTGTAGACATTCTTTTTCCAAATATAGGCCTCTTAGCGCTCAGAATGTCCAATTGCAGTTTCTACAGAAAGAGTGTTTCAGAACGGCTCAATCAAAAGTAAGGTTCAACTCTGTTAGTTGAATGCACAGAACAGAAACAAGTTTCATACAATGCTTCTGTGTAGTTTATATTTGAACATATTCTTTTTTCCACTATTACCCACTTAGCGCTACGAATGTCCAGTTGCATTTTCTACAGACAGTGTGTTTCAAAACTGCTCAATCAAAAGTATGGTTTAACTCTGTTAGCTGAATGCTCAGATCAGAAAGAAGTTTCACAGAACGCTTCTGTGTAGTTTATATTTGAATATATTCCTTTTTCCACTACTACGCTCTTAGCGCTCCAAATGTCCAGTTGCATTTTCTACAGAAAGAGTGTTCAGATCTGCTCAATCAAAAGTATGGTTTAACTCTGTTAGCTGAATGCACAGATCAGAAAGAAGTTTCACCGAATGATTCTGTGTAGTTTATATTTGAAGACATTCCTTTTTCCACTATTACCTTCTTAGCGCTCCGAATCTCCACTTGCATTTTCTACAAAAAGAGTGTTTCATAACTGCTAAATCAAAAATATGTTTTATCTCTGTTAACTTAATTTACAGATCAGAAATAAGTTTCACAGAATGCATCTGTGTAGTTTTTATTTGAAGATATTCTTTTTCCCAATGTAGGCCTCTTAGCGCTTAGCATGTCCAATTGCAGTTTCTACAGAAAGAGTGTTTCAGAACGGCTCAATCAAAAGTAAGGTTCAACCCTGTTAGTTGAATGCACAGAACAGTAAGAAGTTTCACAGAATGCTACTGTGTAGTTTATATTTGAATATATTCCTTTTTCCACTATTACCCTCCTAGCGCTCCGAATGTCCACTTGCATTTACTACAGAAAGAGTGTTCAGAACTGCGCAATCAAAAGTATGGTTTAACTCTGTTAGCTTAATGAACATATCAGAAATAAGTTTCACACAATGCTTCTGTGTAGTTTTTATTTGAAGATATTATTTTTCCCAATATAGGCCTCTTAGCGCTCAGAATGTCCACTTGCAGTTTCTACAGAAAGAGTGTTTCAGAAAGGCTCAATCAAAAGTAAGGTTCAACTCTGTTAGTTGAATGCACAGAACAGAAAGAAGTTTCATACAATGCTTCTGTATAGTTTATATTTGAACATATTCTTTTTTTTACTATTACCCACTTAGCGCTACGAATGTCCAGTTGCATTTTCTACAGACAGAGTGTTTCAAAACTGCTCAATCAAAAGTATGGTTTAACTCTGTTAGCTGAATGCTCAGATCAGAAAGAAGTTTTACAGAATGCTTCTGTGTAGTTTATATTTGAATATATTCCTTTTTCCACTACTACTCTCTTAGCGCTCCAAATGTCCAGTTGCATTTTCTACAGAAAGAGTGTTCAGATCTGCTCAATCAAAAGTATGGTTTAACTCTGTTAGCTGAATGCACAGATCAGAAAGAAGTTTCACAGAATGATTCTGTGTAGTTTATATTTGGAGACATTCTTTTTCCACTATTACCCTCTTAGCGCTCCGAATCTCCACTTGCATTTTCTACATAAAGAGTGTTTCAGAACGGCTCAATCAAAACTAAGGTTCAACTCTTTTAGTTGAACAAACAGAACAGAAAGAAGTTTCACACAATTCTTCTGTGTAGTTTTTATTTGTAGACATTCTTTTTCCTAATATAGGCCTCTTAGCGCTGAGAATGTCCAATTGCAGTTTCTACAGAAAGAGTGTTTCAGAACGGCTCAATCAAAAGTAAGGTTCAACTCTGTTAGTTGAATGCACAGAACAGAAAGAAGTTTCATACAATGCTTCTGTGTAGTTTATATTTGAACATATTCTTTTTTCCACTATTACCCACTTAGCGCTACGAATGTCCAGTTGCATTTTCTACAGACAGAGTGTTTCAAAACTGCTCAATCAAAAGTATGGTTTAACTCTGTTAGCTGAATGCTCAGATCAGGAAGAAGTTTCACAGAATGCTTCTGTGTAGTTTATATATGAATATATTCCTTTTTCCACTACTACTCTCTTAGCGCTCCAAATGTCCAGTTGCATTTTCTACAGAAAGAGTGTTCAGATCTGCTGAATCAAATGTATGGTTTAACTCTGTTAGCTGAATGCACAGATCAGAAAGAAGTTTCCCAGAATGATTCTGTGTAGTTTATATTTGGAGACATTCATTTTTCCACTATTAACCTCTTAGCGCTCCGAATCTCCACTTGCATTTTCTACAGAAAGAGTGTTTCAGAACGGCTCAATCAAAACTAAGGTTCAACTCTTTTAGTTGAACAAACAGAACAGAAAGAAGTTTCACACAATTCTTCTGTGTAGTTTTTATTTGTAGACATTCTTTTTCCCAATATAGGCCTCTTAGCGCTCAGAATGTCCAATTGCAGTTTCTACAGAAAGAGTGTTTCAGAAAGGCTCAATCAAAAGTAAGGTTCAACTCTGTTAGTTGAATGCACAGAACAGAAAGAAGTTTCATACAATGCTTCTGTGTAGTTTATATTTGAACATATTCTTTCTTCCACTATTACCCACTTAGCGCTACGAATGTCCAGTTGCATTTTCTACAGACAGAGTGTTTCAAAACTGCTCAATCAAAAGTATGGTTTAACTCTGTTAGCTGAATGCTCAGATCAGAAAGAAGTTTCACAGAATGCTTCTGTGTAGTTTATATTTGAATATATTCCTATTTCCACTACTACGCTCTTAGCGCTCCAAATGTCCAGTTGCATTTTCTACAGAAAGAGTGTTCAGATCTGCTCAATCAAAAGTATGGTTTAACTCTGTTAGCTGAATGCACAGATCAGAAAGAAGTTTCACCGAATGAATCTGTGTAGTTTATATTTGAAGACATTCCTTTTTCCACTATTACCCTCTTAGAGCTCCGAATCTCCACTTGCATTTTCTACAAAAAGAGTGTTTCATAACTGCTCAATCAAAAATATGTTTTATCTCTGTTAACTGAATTTACAGATCAGAAATAAGTTTCACAGAATGCATCTGTGTAGTTTTTATTTGAAGATATTTTTTTTCCCAATGTAGGCCCTTTAGCGCTTAGCATGTCCAATTGCAGTTTCTACAGAAAGAGTGTTTCAGAACGGCTCAATCAAAAGTAAGGTTCAACTCTGTTAGTTGAATGCACAGAACAGAAAGAATTTTCACAGAATGCTACTGTGTAGTTTATATTTGAATATATTCCTTTTTCCACTATTACACTCTTAGCGCTCCGAATGTCCACTTGCATTTTCTACAGAAAGAGTGTTCAGAACTGCGCAATCAAAAGTATGGTTTAACTCTGTTAGCTTAATGAACATATCAGAAATAAGTTTCACGCAATGCTTCTGTGTAGTTTTTATTTGAAGTTATTATTTTTCCCAATATAGGCCTCTTAGCGCTCAGAATGTCCAATTGCAGTTTCTACAGAAAGAGTGTTTCAGAAAGGCTCAATCAAAAGTCAGGTTCAACTCTGTTAGTTGAATGCACAGAACAGAAAGAAGTTTCATACAATGCTTCTGTGTAGTTTATATTTGAACATATTCTTTTTTCCACTATTACCCACTTAGCGCTACGAATGTCCAGTTGCATTTTCTACAGACAGAGTGTTTCAAAACTGCTCAATCAAAAGTATGGTTTAACTCTGTTAGCTGAATGGTCAGATCAGGAAGAAGTTTCACAGAATGCTTCTGTGTAGTTTATATATGAATATATTCCTTTTTCCACTACTACTCTCTTAGCGCTCAAAATGTCCAGTTGCATTTTCTACAGAAAGAGTGTTCAGATCTGCTGATTCAAAAGTATGGTTTAACTCTGTTAGCTGAATGCACAGATCAGAAAGAAGTTTCACAGAATGATTCTGTGTAGTTTATATTTGGAGACATTCCTTTTTCCACTATTAACCTCTTAGCGCTCCGAATCTCCACTTGCATTTTCTACAGAAAGAGTGTTTCAGAACGGCTGAATCAAAACTAAGGTTCAACTCTTTTAGTTGAACAAACAGAACAGAAAGAAGTTTCACACAATTCTTCTGTGTAGTTTTTATTTGTAGACATTCTTTTTCCCAATATAGGCCTCTTAGCGCTCAGAATGTCCAACTGCAGTTTCTACAGAAAGAGTGTTTCAGAACGGCTCAATCAAAAGTAAGGTTCAACTCTGTTAGTTGAATGCACAGAACAGAAAGAAGTTTCATACAATGCTTCTGTGTAGTGTATATTTGAACATATTCTTTTTTACACTATTACCCACTTAGCGCTACGAATGTCCAGTTGCATTTTCTACAGACAGAGTGTTTCAAAACTGCTCAATCAAAAGTATGGTTTAACTCTGTTAGCTGAATGCTCAGATCAGAAAGAAGTTTCACAGAATGCTTCTGTGTAGTTTATATTTGAATATATTCCTTTTTCCACTACTACGCTCTTAGCGCTCCAAATGTCCAGTTGCATTTTCTACAGAAAGAGTGTTCAGATCTGCTCAATCAAAAGTATGGTTTAACTCTGTTAGCTGAACGCACAGATCAGAAAGAAGTTTCACCGAATGATTCTGTGTAGTTTATGTTTGAAGACATTCCTTTTTCCACTATTACCCTCTTAGCGCTCCGAATCTCCACTTGCATTTTCTACAAAAAGAGTGTTTCATAACTGCTCAATCAAAAATATGTTTTATCTCTGTTAACTGAATTTACAGATCAGAAATAAGTTTCACAGAATGCATCTGTGTAGTTTTTATTTGAAGATATTCTTTTTCCCAATGTAGGCCTCTTAGCGCTTAGCATGTCCAATTGCAGTTTCTACAGAAAGAGTGTTTCAGAACAGCTCAATCAAAAGTAAGGTTCAACTCTGTTAGTTGAATGCACAGAACAGAAAGAATTTTCACAGAATGCTACTGTGTAGTTTATATTTGAATATATTCCTTTTTCCACTATTACCCTCTTAGCGCTCCGAATGTCCACTTGCATTTTCTACAGAAAGAGTGTTCAGAACTGCGCAATCAAAAGTATGGTTTAACTCTGTTAGCTTAATGAACATATCAGAAATAAGTTTCATACAATGCTTCTGTGTAGTTTGTATTTGAAGATATTATTTTTCCCAATAGAGGCCTCTTAACGCTCAGAATGTCCAATTGCAGTTTCTACAGAAAGAGTGTTTCAGAAAGGCTCAATCAAAAGTAAGGTTCAACTCTGTTAGTTGAATGCACAGAACAGAAAGAAGTTTCATACAATGCTTCTGTGTAGTTTATATTTGAACATATTCTTTTTTCCACTATTACCCACTTAGCGCTACGAATGTCCAGTTGCATTTTCTACAGACAGAGTGTTTCAAACCTGCTCAATCAAAAGTATGGTTTAACTCTGTTAGCTGAATGCTCAGATCAGAAAGAAGTTTCACAGAATGCTTCTGTGTAGTTTATATTTGAATATATTCCTTTTTCCACTACTACGCTCTTAGCGCTCCAAATGTCCAGTTGCATTTTCTACAGAAAGAGTGTTCAGATCTGCTCAATCAAAAGTATGGTTTAACTCTGTTAGCTGAATGCACAGGTCAGAAAGAAGTTTCACCGAATGATTCTGTGTAGTTTATGTTTGAAGACATTCCTTTTTCCACTATTACCCTCTTAGCGCTCCGAATCTCCACTTGCATTTTCTACAAAAAGAGTGTTTCATAACTGCTCAATCAAAAATATGTTTTATCTCTGTTAACTGAATTTACAGATCAGAAATAAGATTCACAGAATGCATCTGTGTAGTTTTTATTTGAAGATATTCTTTTTCCCAATGTAGGCCTCTTAGCGCTTAGCATGTCCAATTGCAGTTTCTACAGAAAGAGTGTTTCAGAACGGCTCAATCAAAAGTAAGGTTCAACTCTGTTAGTTGAATGCACAGAACAGAAAGAATTTTCACAGAATGCTACTGTGTAGTTTATATTTGAATATATTCCTTTTTCCACTATTACCCTCTTAGCGCTCCGAATGTCCACTTGCATTTTCTACAGAAATAGTGTTCAGAACTGCGCAATCAAAAGTATGGTTTAACTCTGTTTGCTTAATGAACATATCAGAAATAAGTTTCACACAATGCTTCTGTGTAGTTTTTATTTGAAGATATTATTTTTCCCAATAGAGGCCTCTTAACGCTCAGAATGTCCAATTGCAGTTTCTACAGAAAGAGTGTTTCAGAAAGGCTCAATCAAAGGTAAGGTTCAACTCTGTTAGTTGAATGCACAGAACAGAAAGAAGTTTCATACAATGCTTCTGTGTAGTTTATATTTGAACATATTCTTTTTTCCACTATTACCCACTTAGCGCTACGAATGTCCAGTTGCATTTTCTACAGACAGAGTGTTTCAAACCTGCTCAATCAAAAGTATGGTTTAACTCTGTTAGCTGAATGCTCAGATCAGAAAGAAGTTTCACAGAATGCCTCTGTGTAGTTTATATTTGAATATATTTCTTTTTCCACTACTACGCTCTTAGCGCTCCAAATGTCCAGTTGCATTTTCTACAGAAAGAGTGTTCAGATCTGCTCAATCAAAAGTATGGTTTAACTCTGTTAGCTGAATGCACAGATCAGAAAGAAGTTTCACCGAATGATTCTGTGTAGTTTATGTTTGAAGACATTCCTTTTTCCACTATTACCCTCTTAGCGCTCCGAATCTCCACTTGCATTTTCTACAAAAAGAGTGTTTCATAACTGCTCAATCAAAAATATGTTTTATCTCTGTTAACTGAATTTACAGATCAGAAATAAGTTTCACAGAATGCATCTGTGTAGTTTTTATTTGAAGATATTCTTTTTCCCAATGTAGGCCTCTTAGCGCTTAGCATGTCCAATTGCAGTTACTACAGAAAGAGTGTTTCAGAACGGCTCAATCAAAAGTAAGGTTCAACTCTGTGAGTTGAATGCACAGAACAGAAAGAATTTTCACAGAATGCTACTGTGTAGTTTATATTTGAATATATTCCTTTTTCCACTATTACCCTCTTAGCGCTCCGAATGTCCACTTGCATTTTCTACAGAAAGAGTGTTCAGAACTGCGCAATCAAAAGTATGGTTTAACTCTGTTAGCTTAATGAACATATCAGAAATAAGTTTCACACAATGCTTCTGTGTAGTTTTTATTTGAAGATATTATTTTTCCCAATAGAGGCCTCTTAACGCTCAGAATGTCCAATTGCAGTTTCTACAGAAAGAGTGTTTCAGAAAGGCTCAATCAAAAGTAAGGTTCATCTCTGTTAGTTGAATGCACAGAACAGAAAGGTGTTTCATACAATGCTTCTGTGTAGTTTATATTTGAACATATTTTTTTTCCACTGTTACCCACTTAGCGCTACGAATGTCCAGCTGCATTTTCTACAGACAGAGTGTTTCAAAACTGCTCAATCAAAAGTATGGTTTAACTCTGTTAGCTGAATGCTCAGATCAGAAAGAAGTTTCACAGAATGCTTCTGTGTAGTTTATATTTGAATATATTCCTTTTTCCACTACTACTCTCTTAGCGCTCCAAATGTCCAGTTGCATTTTCTACAGAAAGAGGGTTCAGATCTGCTCAATCAAAAGTATGGTTTAACTCTGTTAGCTGAATGCACAGATCAGAAAGAAGTTTCACAGAATGATTCTGTGTAGTTTATATTTGGGGACATTCCTTTTCCACTATTACCCTCTTAGCGCTCCGAATCTCCACTTGCGTTTTCTACAGAAAGAGTGTTTCAGAACGGCTCAATCAAAACTAAGGTTCAGCTCTTTTTGTTGAACAAACAGAACAGAAAGAAGTTTCACACAATTCTTCTGTGTAGTTTTTATTTGTAGACATTCTTTTTCCCAATATAGGCCTCTTAGCGCTCAGAATGTCCAATTGCAGTTTCTACAGAAAGAGATTTTCAGAACGGCTCAATCAAAAGTAAGGTTCAACTCTGTTAGTTGAATGCACAAAAGAGAAAGAAGTTTCATACAATGCTTCTGTGTAGTTTATATTTGAACATATTCTTTTTTCCACTATTACCCACTTAGCGCTACGAATGTCCAGTTGCATTTTCTACAGACAGAGTGTTTCAAAACTGCTCAATCAAAAGTATGGTTTAACTCTGTTAGCTGAATGCTCAGATCAGAAAGAAGTTTCACAGAATGCTTCTGTGTAGTTTATATTTGAATATATTCCTTTTTCCACTACTACGCTCTTAGCGCTCCAAATGTCCAGTTGCATTTTCTACAGAAAGAGTGTTCAGATCTGCTCAATCAAAAGTATGGTTTAACTCTGTTAGCTGAACGCACAGATCAGAAAGAAGTTTCACCGAATGATTCTGTGTAGTTTATGTTTGAAGACATTCCTTTTTCCACTATTACCCTCTTAGCGCTCCGAATCTCCACTTGCATTTTCTACAAAAAGAGTGTTTCATAACTGCTCAATCAAAAATATGTTTTATCTCTGTTAACTGAATTTACAGATCAGAAATAAGTTTCACAGAATGCATCTGTGTAGTTTTTATTTGAAGATATTCTTTTTCCCAATGTAGGCCTCTTAGCGCTTAGCATGTCCAATTGCAGTTTCTACAGAAAGAGTGTTTCAGAACAGCTCAATCAAAAGTAAGGTTCAACTCTGTTAGTTGAATGCACAGAACAGAAAGAATTTTCACAGAATGCTACTGTGTAGTTTATATTTGAATATATTCCTTTTTCCACTATTACCCTCTTAGCGCTCCGAATGTCCACTTGCATTTTCTACAGAAAGAGTGTTCAGAACTGCGCAATCAAAAGTATGGTTTAACTCTGTTAGCTTAATGAACATATCAGAAATAAGTTTCATACAATGCTTCTGTGCAGTTTGTATTTGAAGATATTATTTTTCCCAATAGAGGCCTCTTAACGCTCAGAATGTCCAATTGCAGTTTCTACAGAAAGAGTGTTTCAGAAAGGCTCAATCAAAGTAAGGTTCAACTCTGTTAGTTGAATGCACAGAACAGAAAGAAGTTTCATACAATGCTTCTGTGTAGTTTATATTTGAACATATTCTTTTTTCCACTATTACCCACTTAGCGCTACGAATGTCCAGTTGCATTTTCTACAGACAGAGTGTTTCAAACCTGCTCAATCAAAAGTATGGTTTAACTCTGTTAGCTGAATGCTCAGATCAGAAAGAAGTTTCACAGAATGCTTCTGTGTAGTTTATATTTGAATATATTCCTTTTTCCACTACTACGCTCTTAGCGCTCCAAATGTCCAGTTGCATTTTCTAGAGAAAGAGTGTTCAGATCTGCTCAATCAAAAGTATGGTTTAACTCTGTTAGCTGAATGCACAGGTCAGAAAGAAGTTTCACCGAATGATTCTGTGTAGTTTATGTTTGAAGACATTCCTTTTTCCACTATTACCCTCTTAGCGCTCCGAATCTCCACTTGCATTTTCTACAAAAAGAGTGTTTCATAACTGCTCAATCAAAAATATGTTTTATCTCTGTTAACTGAATTTACAGATCAGAAATAAGATTCACAGAATGCATCTGTGTAGTTTTTATTTGAAGATATTCTTTTTCCCAATGTAGGCCTCTTAGCGCTTAGCATGTCCAATTGCAGTTTCTACAGAAAGAGTGTTTCAGAACGGCTCAATCAAAAGTAAGGTTCAACTCTGTTAGTTGAATGCACAGAACAGAAAGAATTTTCACAGAATGCTACTGTGTAGTTTATATTTGAATATATTCCTTTTTCCACTATTACCCTCTTAGCGCTCCGAATGTCCACTTGCATTTTCTACAGAAATAGTGTTCAGAACTGCGCAATCAAAAGTATGGTTTAACTCTGTTTGCTTAATGAACATATCAGAAATAAGTTTCACACAATGCTTCTGTGTAGTTTTTATTTGAAGATATTATTTTTCCCAATAGAGGCCTCTTAACGCTCAGAATGTCCAATTGCAGTTTCTACAGAAAGAGTGTTTCAGAAAGGCTCAATCAAAGGTAAGGTTCAACTCTGTTAGTTGAATGCACAGAACAGAAAGAAGTTTCATACAATGCTTCTGTGTAGTTTATATTTGAACATATTCTTTTTTCCACTATTACCCACTTAGCGCTACGAATGTTCAGTTGCATTTTCTACAGACAGAGTGTTTCAAACCTGCTCAATCAAAAGTATGGTTTAACTCTGTTAGCTGAATGCTCAGATCAGAAAGAAGTTTCACAGAATGCCTCTGTGTAGTTTATATTTGAATATATTTCTTTTTCCACTACTACGCTCTTAGCGCTCCAAATGTCCAGTTGCATTTTCTACAGAAAGAGTGTTCAGATCTGCTCAATCAAAAGTATGGTTTAACTCTGTTAGCTGAATGCACAGATCAGAAAGAAGTTTCACCGAATGATTCTGTGTAGTTTATGTTTGAAGACATTCCTTTTTCCACTATTACCCTCTTAGCGCTCCGAATCTCCACTTGCATTTTCTACAAAAAGAGTGTTTCATAACTGCTCAATCAAAAATATGTTTTATCTCTGTTAACTGAATTTACAGATCAGAAATAAGTTTCACAGAATGCATCTGTGTAGTTTTTATTTGAAGATATTCTTTTTCCCAATGTAGGCCTCTTAGCGCTTAGCATGTCCAATTGCAGTTACTACAGAAAGAGTGTTTCAGAACGGCTCAATCAAAAGTAAGGTTCAACTCTGTGAGTTGAATGCACAGAACAGAAAGAATTTTCACAGAATGCTACTGTGTAGTTTATATTTGAATATATTCCTTTTTCCACTATTACCCTCTTAGCGCTCCGAATGTCCACTTGCATTTTCTACAGAAAGAGTGTTCAGAACTGCGCAATCAAAAGTATGGTTTAACTCTGTTAGCTTAATGAACATATCAGAAATAAGTTTCACACAATGCTTCTGTGTAGTTTTTATTTGAAGATATTATTTTTCCCAATAGAGGCCTCTTAACGCTCAGAATGTCCAATTGCAGTTTCTACAGAAAGAGTGTTTCAGAAAGGCTCAATCAAAAGTAAGGTTCATCTCTGTTAGTTGAATGCACAGAACAGAAAGGTGTTTCATACAATGCTTCTGTGTAGTTTATATTTGAACATATTCTTTTTTCCACTGTTACCCACTTAGCGCTACGAATGTCCAGCTGCATTTTCTACAGACAGAGTGTTTCAAAACTGCTCAATCAAAAGTATGGTTTAACTCTGTTAGCTGAATGCTCAGATCAGAAAGAAGTTTCACAGAATGCTTCTGTGTAGTTTATATTTGAATATATTCCTTTTTCCACTACTACTCTCTTAGCGCTCCAAATGTCCAGTTGCATTTTCTACAGAAAGAGGGTTCAGATCTGCTCAATCAAAAGTATGGTTTAACTCTGTTAGCTGAATGCACAGATCAGAAAGAAGTTTCACAGAATGATTCTGTGTAGTTTATATTTGGGGACATTCCTTTTCCACTATTACCCTCTTAGCGCTCCGAATCTCCACTTGCATTTTCTACAGAAAGAGTGTTTCAGAACGGCTCAATCAAAACTAAGGTTCAGCTCTTTTTGTTGAACAAACAGAACAGAAAGAAGTTTCACACAATTCTTCTGTGTAGTTTTTATTTGTAGACATTCTTTTTCCCAATATAGGCCTCTTAGCGCTCAGAATGTCCAATTGCAGTTTCTACAGAAAGAGATTTTCAGAACGGCTCAATCAAAAGTAAGGTTCAACTCTGTTAGTTGAATGCACAAAAGAGAAAGAAGTTTCATACAATGCTTCTGTGTTGTTTATATTTGAACATATTCTTTTTTACACTATTACCCACTTAGCGCTACGAATGTCCAGTTGCATTTTCTACAGACAGAGTGTTTCAAAACTGCTCAATCAAAAGTATGGTTTAACTCTGTTAGCTGAATGCTCAGATCAGAAAGAAGTTTCACAGAATGCTTCTGTGTAGTTTATATTTGAATATATTCCTTTTTCCACTACTACGCTCTTAGCGCTCCAAATGTCCAGTTGCATTTTCTACAGAAAGAGTGTTCAGATCTGCTCAATCAAAAGTATGGTTTAACTCTGTTAGCTGAATGCACAGGTCAGAAAGAAGTTTCACCGAATGATTCTGTGTAGTTTATGTTTGAAGACATTCCTTTTTCCACTATTATCCTCTTAGCGCTCCGAATCTCCACTTGCATTTTCTACAAAAAGAGTGTTTCATAACTGCTCAATCAAAAATATGTTTTATCTCTGTTAACTGAATTTACAGATCAGAAATAAGTTTCACAGAATGCATCTGTGTAGTTTTTATTTGAAGATATTCTTTTTCCCAATGTAGGCCTCTTAGCGCTTAGCATGTCCAATTGCAGTTTCTACAGAAAGAGTGTTTCAGAACAGCTCAATCAAAAGTAAGGTTCAACTCTGTTAGTTGAATGCACAGAACAGAAAGAATTTTCACAGAATGCTACTGTGTAGTTTATATTTGAATATATTCCTTTTTCCACTATTACCCTCTTAGCGCTCCGAATGTCCACTTGCATTTTCTACAGAAAGAGTGTTCAGAACTGCGCAATCAAAAGTATGGTTTAACTCTGTTAGCTTAATGAACATATCAGAAATAAGTTTCATACAATGCTTCTGTGTAGTTTGTATTTGAAGATATTATTTTTCCCAATAGAGGCCTCTTAACGCTCAGAATGTCCAATTGCAGTTTCTACAGAAAGAGTGTTTCAGAAAGGCTCAATCAAAAGTAAGGTTCAACTCTGTTAGTTGAATGCACAGAACAGAAAGAAGTTTCATACAATGCTTCTGTGTAGTTTATATTTGAACATATTCTTTTTTCCACTATTACCCACTTAGCGCTACGAATGTCCAGTTGCATTTTCTACAGACAGAGTGTTTCAAACCTGCTCAATCAAAAGTATGGTTTAACTCTGTTAGCTGAATGCTCAGATCAGAAAGAAGTTTCACAGAATGCTTCTGTGTAGTTTATATTTGAATATATTCCTTTTTCCACTACTACGCTCTTAGCGCTCCAAATGTCCAGTTGCATTTTCTACAGAAAGAGTGTTCAGATCTGCTCAATCAAAAGTATGGTTTAACTCTGTTAGCTGAATGCACAGGTCAGAAAGAAGTTTCACCGAATGATTCTGTGTAGTTTATGTTTGAAGACATTACTTTTTCCACTATTACCTTCTTAGCGCTCCGAATCTCCACTTGCATTTTCTACAAAAAGAGTGTTTCATAACTGCTCAATCAAAAATATGTTTTATCTCTGTTAACTGAATTTACAGATCAGAAATAAGTTTCACAGAATGCATCTGTGTAGTTTTTATTTGAAGATATTCTTTTTCCCAATGTAGGCCTCTTAGCGCTTAGCATGTCCAATTGCAGTTACTACAGAAAGAGTGTTTCAGAACGGCTCAATCAAAAGTAAGGTTCAACTCTGTGAGTTGAATGCACAGAACAGAAAGAATTTTCACAGAATGCTACTGTGTAGTTTATATTTGAATATATTCCTTTTTCCACTATTACCCTCTTAGCGCTCCGAATGTCCACTTGCATTTTCTACAGAAAGAGTGTTCAGAACTGCGCAATCAAAAGTATGGTTTAACTCTGTTAGCTTAATGAACATATCAGAAATAAGTTTCACACAATGCTTCTGTGTAGTTTTTATTTGAAGATATTATTTTTCCCAATAGAGGCCTCTTAACGCTCAGAATGTCCAATTGCAGTTTCTACAGAAAGAGTGTTTCAGAAAGGCTCAATCAAAAGTAAGGTTCAACTCTGTTAGTTGAATGCACAGAACAGAAAGGTGTTTCATACAATGCTTCTGTGTAGTTTATATTTGAACATATTATTTTTTCCACTGTTACCCACTTAGCGCTACGAATGTCCAGTTGCATTTTCTACAGACAGAGTGTTTCAAAACTGCTCAATCAAAAGTATGGTTTAACTCTGTTAGCTGAATGCTCAGATCAGAAAGAAGTTTCACAGAATGCTTCTGTGTAGTTTATATTTGAATATATTCCTTTTTCCACTACTACTCTCTTAGCGCTCCAAATGTCCAGTTGCATTTTCTACAGAAAGAGGGTTCAGATCTGCTCAATCAAAAGTATGGTTTAACTCTGTTAGCTGAATGCACAGATCAGAAAGAAGTTTCACAGAATGATTCTGTGTAGTTTATATTTGGGGACATTCCTTTTCCACTATTACCCTCTTAGCGCTCCGAATCTCCACTTGCATTTTCTACAGAAAGAGTGTTTCAGAACGGCTCAATCAAAACTAAGGTTCTGCTCTTTTTGTTGAACAAACAGAACAGAAAGAAGTTTCACACAATTCTTCTGTGTAGTTTTTATTTGTAGACATTCTTTTTCCCAATATAGGCCTCTTAGCGCTCAGAATGTCCAATTGCAGTTTCTACAGAAAGAGATTTTCAGAACGGCTCAATCAAAAGTAAGGTTCAACTCTGTTAGTTGAATGCACAAAAGAGAAAGAAGTTTCATACAATGCTTCTGTGTTGTTTATATTTGAACATATTCTTTTTTACACTATTACCCACTTAGCGCTACGAATGTCCAGTTGCATTTTCTACAGACAGAGTGTTTCAAAACTGCTCAATCAAAAGTATGGTTTAACTCTGTTAGCTGAATGCTCAGATCAGAAAGAAGTTTCACAGAATGCTTCTGTGTAGTTTATATTTGAATATATTCCTTTTTCCACTACTACGCTCTTAGCGCTCCAAATGTCCAGTTGCATTTTCTACAGAAAGAGTGTTCAGATCTGCTCAATCAAAAGTATGGTTTAACTCTGTTAGCTGAATGCACAGGTCAGAAAGAAGTTTCACCGAATGATTCTGTGTAGTTTATGTTTGAAGACATTCCTTTTTCCACTATTACCCTCTTAGCGCTCCGAATCTCCACTTGCATTTTCTACAAAAAGAGTGTTTCATAACTGCTCAATCAAAAATATGTTTTATCTCTGTTAACTGAATTTACAGATCAGAAATAAGTTTCACAGAATGCATCTGTGTAGTTTTTATTTGAAGATATTCTTTTTCCCAATGTAGGCCTCTTAGCGCTTAGCATGTCCAATTGCAGTTTCTACAGAAAGAGTGTTTCAGAACAGCTCAATCAAAAGTAAGGTTCAACTCTGTTAGTTGAATGCACAGAACAGAAAGAATTTTCACAGAATGCTACTGTGTAGTTTATATTTGAATATATTCCTTTTTCCACTATTACCCTCTTAGCGCTCCGAATGTCCACTTGCATTTTCTACAGAAAGAGTGTTCAGAACTGCGCAATCAAAAGTATGGTTTAACTCTGTTAGCTTAATGAACATATCAGAAATAAGTTTCATACAATGCTTCTGTGTAGTTTGTATTTGAAGATATTATTTTTCCCAATAGAGGCCTCTTAACGCTCAGAATGTCCAATTGCAGTTTCTACAGAAAGAGTGTTTCAGAAAGGCTCAATCAAAAGTAAGGTTCAACTCTGTTAGTTGAATGCACAGAACAGACAGAAGTTTCATACAATGCTTCTGTGTAGTTTATATTTGAACATATTCTTTTTTCCACTATTACCCACTTAGCGCTACGAATGTCCAGTTGCATTTTCTACAGACAGAGTGTTTCAAACCTGCTCAATCCAAAGTATGGTTTAACTCTGTTAGCTGAATGCTCAGATCAGAAAGAAGTTTCACAGAATGCTTCTGTGTAGTTTATATTTGAATATATTCCTTTTTCCACTACTACGCTCTTAGCGCTCCAAATGTCCAGTTGCATTTTCTACAGAAAGAGTGTTCAGATCTGCTCAATCAAAAGTATGGTTTAACTCTGTTAGCTGAATGCACAGATCAGAAAGAAGTTTCACCGAATGATTCTGTGTAGTTTATGTTTGAAGACATTCCTTTTTCCACTATTACCCTCTTAGCGCTCCGAATCTCCACTTGCATTTTCTACAAAAAGAGTGTTTCATAACTGCTCAATCAAAAATATGTTTTATCTCTGTTAACTGAATTTACAGATCAGAAATAAGTTTCACAGAATGCATCTGTGTAGTTTTTATTTGAAGATATTCTTTTTCCCAATGTAGGCCTCTTAGCGCTTAGCATGTCCAATTGCAGTTACTACAGAAAGAGTGTTTCAGAACGGCTCAATCAAAAGTAAGGTTCAACTCTGTGAGTTGAATGCACAGAACAGAAAGAATTTTCAAAGAATGCTACTGTGTAGTTTATATTTGAATATATTCCTTTTTCCACTATTACCCTCTTAGCGCTCCGAATGTCCACTTGCATTTTCTACAGAAAGAGTGTTCAGAACTGCGCAATCAAAAGTATGGTTTAACTCTGTTAGCTGAATGCACAGATCAGAAAGAAGTTTCACAGAATGATTCTGTGTAGTTTATATTTGGGGACATTCCTTTTCCACTATTACCCTCTTAGCGCTCCGAATCTCCACTTGCATTTTCTACAGAAAGAGTGTTTCAGAACGGCTCAATCAAAACTAAGGTTCAGCTCTTTTAGTTGAACAAACAGAACAGAAAGAAGTTTCACACAATTCTTCTGTGTAGTTTTTATTTGTAGACATTCTTTTTCCCAATATAGGCCTCTTAGCGCTCAGAATGTCCAATTGCAGTTTCTACAGAAAGAGATTTTCAGAACGGCTCAATCAAAAATAAGGTTCAACTCTGTTAGTTGAATGCACAAAAGAGAAAGAAGTTTCATACAATGCTTCTGTGTTGTTTGTATTTGAACATATTCTTTTTTACACTATTACCCACTTAGCGCTACGAATGTCCAGTTGCATTTTCTACAGACAGAGTGTTTCAAAACTGCTCAATCAAAAGTATGGTTTAACTCTGTTAGCTGAATGCTCAGATCCGAAAGAAGTTTCACAGAATGCTTCTGTGTAGTTTATATTTGAATATATTCCTTTTTCCACTACTACGCTCTTAGCGCTCCAAATGTCCAGTTGCATTTTCTACAGAAAGAGTGTTCAGATCGGCTCAATCAAAAGTATGGTTTAACTCTGTTAGCTGAATGCACAGATCAGAAAGAAGTTTCACCGAATGATTCTGTGTAGTTTATATTTGAAGACATTCCTTTTTCCACTATTACCCTCTTAGCGCTCCGAATCTCCACTTGCATTTTCTACAAAAAGAGTGTTTAATAACTGCTCAATCAAAAATATGTTTTATCTCTGTTAACTGAATTTACAGATCAGAAATAAGTTTCACAGAATGCATCTGTGTAGTTTTTATTTGAAGATATTCTTTTTCCCAATGTAGGCCTCTTAGCGCTTAGCATGTCCAATTGCAGTTTCTACAGAAAGAGTGTTTCAGAACGGCTCAATCAAAAGTAAGGTTCAACTCTGTTAGTTGAATGCACAGAACAGAAAGAATTTTCACAGAATGCTACTGTGTAGTTTATATTTGAATATATTCCTTTTTCCACTATTACCCTCTTAGCGCTCCGAATGTCCACTTGCATTTTCTACAGAAATAGTGTTCAGAACTGCGCAATCAAAAGTATGGTTTAACTCTGTTAGCTTAATGAACATAACAGAAATAAGTTTCACACAATGCTTCTGTGTAGTTTTTATTTGAAGATATTATTTTTCCCAATAGAGGCCTCTTAACGCTCAGAATGTCCAATTGCAGTTTCTACAGAAAGAGTGTTTCAGAAAGGCTCAATCAAAGGTAAGGTTCAACTCTGTTAGTTGAATGCACAGAACAGAAAGAAGTTTCATACAATGCTTCTGTGTAGTTTATATTTGAACATATTCTTTTTTCCACTATTACCCACTTAGCGCTACGAATGTCCAGTTGCATTTTCTACAGACAGAGTGTTTCAAACCTGCTCAATCAAAAGTATGGTTTAACTCTGTTAGCTGAATGCTCAGATCAGAAAGAAGTTTCACAGAATGCCTCTGTGTAGTTTATATTTGAATATATTTCTTTTTCCACTACTACGCTCTTAGCGCTCCAAATGTCCAGTTGCATTTTCTACAGAAAGAGTGTTCAGATCTGCTCAATCAAAAGTATGGTTTAACTCTGTTAGCTGAATGCACAGATCAGAAAGAAGTTTCACCGAATGATTCTGTGTAGTTTATGTTTGAAGACATTCCTTTTTCCACTATTACCCTCTTAGCGCTCCGAATCTCCACTTGCATTTTCTACAAAAAGAGTGTTTCATAACTGCTCAATCAAAAATATGTTTTATCTCTGTTAACTGAATTTACAGATCAGAAATAAGTTTCACAGAATGCATCTGTGTAGTTTTTATTTGAAGATATTCTTTTTCCCAATGTAGGCCTCTTAGCGCTTAGCATGTCCAATTGCAGTTACTACAGAAAGAGTGTTTCAGAACGGCTCAATCAAAAGTAAGGTTCAACTCTGTGAGTTGAATGCACAGAACAGAAAGAATTTTCAAAGAATGCTACTGTGTAGTTTATATTTGAATATATTCCTTTTTCCACTATTACCCTCTTAGCGCTCCGAATGTCCACTTGCATTTTCTACAGAAAGAGTGTTCAGAACTGCGCAATCAAAAGTATGGTTTAACTCTGTTAGCTGAATGCACAGATCAGAAAGAAGTTTCACAGAATGATTCTGTGTAGTTTATATTTGGGGACATTCCTTTTCCACTATTACCCTCTTAGCGCTCCGAATCTCCACTTGCATTTTCTACAGAAAGAGTGTTTCAGAACGGCTCAATCAAAACTAAGGTTCAGCTCTTTTAGTTGAACAAACAGAACAGAATGAAGTTTCACACAATTCTTCTGTGTAGTTTTTATTTGTAGACATTCTTTTTCCCAATATAGGCCTCTTAGCGCTCAGAATGTCCAATTGCAGTTTCTACAGAAAGAGATTTTCAGAACGGCTCAATCAAAAGTAAGGTTCAACTCTGTTAGTTGAATGCACAAAAGAGAAAGAAGTTTCATACAATGCTTCTGTGTTGTTTGTATTTGAACATATTATTTTTTACACTATTACCCACTTAGCGCTACGAATGTCCAGTTGCATTTTCTACAGACAGAGTGTTTCAAAACTGCTCAATCAAAAGTATGGTTTAACTCTGTTAGCTGAATGCTCAGATCCGAAAGAAGTTTCACAGAATGCTTCTGTGTAGTTTATATTTGAATATATTCCTTTTTCCACTACTACGCTCTTAGCGCTCCAAATGTCCAGTTGCATTTTCTACAGAAAGTGTGTTCAGATCGGCTCAATCAAAAGTATGGTTTAACTCTGTTAGCTGAATGCACAGATCAGAAAGAAGTTTCACCGAATGATTCTGTGTAGTTTATATTTGAAGACATTCCTTTTTCCACTATTACCCTCTTAGCGCTCCGAATCTCCACTTGCATTTTCTACAAAAAGAGTGTTTAATAACTGCTCAATCAAAAATATGTTTTATCTCTGTTAACTGAATTTACAGATCAGAAATAAGTTTCACAGAATGCATCTGTGTAGTTTTTATTTGAAGATATTCTTTTTCCCAATGTAGGCCTCTTAGCGCTTAGCATGTCCAATTGCAGTTTCTACAGAAAGAGTGTTTCAGAACGTCTCAATCAAAAGTAAGGTTCAACTCTGTTAGTTGAATGCACAGAACAGAAAGAATTTTCACAGAATGCTACTGTGCAGTTTATATTTGAATATATTCCTTTTTCCACTATTACCCTCTTAGCGCTCCGAATGTCCACTTGCATTTTCTACAGAAAGAGTGTTCAGAACTGCGCAATCAAAAGTATGGTTTAACTCTGTTAGCTTAATGAACATATCAGAAATAAGTTTCAAACAATGCTTCTGTGTAGTTTTTATTTGAAGATATTATTTTTCCCAATAGAGGCCTCTTAACGCTCAGAATGTCCAATTGCAGTTTCTACAGAAAGAGTGTTTCAGAAAGGCTCAATCAAAAGTCAGGTTCAACTCTGTTAGTTGAATGCACAGAACAGAAAGAAGTTTCATACAATGCTTCTGTGTAGTTTATATTTGAACATATTCTTTTTTCCACTATTACCCACTTAGCGCTACGAATGTCCAGTTGCATTTTCTACAGACAGAGTGTTTCAAAACTGCTCAATCAAAAGTATGGTTTAACTCTGTTAGCTGAATGCTCAGATCAGAAAGAAGTTTCACAGAATGCTTCTGTGTAGTTTATATTTGAATATATTCCTTTTTCCACTACTACTCTCTTAGCGCTCCAAATGTCCAGTTGCATTTTCTACAGAAAGAGTGTTCAGATCTGCTCAATCAAAAGTATGGTTTAACTCTGTTAGCTGAATGCACAGATCAGAAAGAAGTTTCACAGAATGATTCTGTGTAGTTTATATTTGGAGACATTCCTTTCTCCACTATTACCCTCTTAGCGCTCCGAATCTCCACTTGCATTTTCTATAGAAAGAGTGTTTCAGAACGGTTCAATCAAAACTAAGGTTCAACTCTTTTAGTTGAACAAACAGAACAGAAAGAAGTTTCACACAATTCTTCTGTGTAGTTTTTATTTGTAGACATTCTTTTTCCCATTATAGGCCTCTTAGCGCTCATTATGTCCAACTGCAGTTTCTACAGAAAGAGTGTTTCAGAACGGCTCAATCAAAAGTAAGGTTCAACTCTGTTAGTTGAATGCACAAAAGAGAAAGAAGTTTCATACAATGCTTCTGTGTAGTTTATATTTGAACATATTCTTTTTTACACTATTACCCACTTAGCGCTACGAATGTCCAGTTGCATTTTCTACAGACAGAGTGTTTCAAAACTGCTCAATCAAAAGTATGGTTTAACTCTGTTAGCTGAATGCTCAGATCAGAAAGAAGTTTCACAGAATGCTTCTGTGTAGTTTATATTTGAATATATTCCTTTTTCCACTACTACGCTCTTAGCGCTCCAAATGTCCAGTTGCATTTTCTACAGAAAGAGTGTTCAGATCTGCTCAATCAAAAGTATGGTTTAACTCTGTTAGCTGAATGCACAGATCAGAAAGAAGTTTCACCGAATGATTCTGTGTAGTTTATATTTGAAGACATTCCTTTTTCCACTATTACCCTCTTAGCGCTCCGAATCTCCACTTGCATTTTCTACAAAAAGAGTGTTTCATAACTGCTCAATCAAAAATATGTTTTATCTCTGTTAACTGAATTTACAGATCAGAAATAAGTTTCACAGAATGCATCTGTGTAGTTTTTATTTGAAGATATTCTTTTTCCCAATGTAGGCCTCTTAGCGCTTAGCATGTCCAATTGCAGTTTCTACAGAAAGAGTGTTTCAGAACGTCTCAATCAAAAGTAAGGTTCAACTGTGTTAGTTGAATGCACAGAACAGAAAGAATTTTCACAGAATGCTACTGTGCAGTTTATATTTGAATATATTCCTTTTTCCACTATTACCCTCTTAGCGCTCCGAATGTCCACTTGCATTTTCTACAGAAAGAGTGTTCAGAACTGCGCAATCAAAAGTATGGTTTAACTCTGTTAGCTTAATGAACATATCAGAAATAAGTTTCACACAATGCTTCTGTGTAGTTTTTATTTGAAGATATTATTTTTCCCAATAGAGGCCTCTTAACGCTCAGAATGTCCAATTGCAGTTTCTACAGAAAGAGTGTTTCAGAAAGGCTCAATCAAAAGTCAGGTTCAACTCTGTTAGTTGAATGCACAGAACAGAAAGAAGTTTCATACAATGCTTCTGTGTAGTTTATATTTGAACATATTCTTTTTTCCACTATTACCCACTTAGCGCTACGAATGTCCAGTTGCATTTTCTACAGACAGATTGTTTCAAAACTGCTCAATCAATAGTATGGTTTAACTCTGTTAGCTGAATGCTCAGATCAGAAAGAAGTTTCACAGAATGCTTCTGTGTAGTTTATATTTGAATATATTCCTTTTTCCACTACTAGTCTCTTGGCGCTCCAAATGTCCAGTTGCATTTTCTACAGAAAGAGTGTTCAGATCTGCTCAATCAAAAGTATGGTTTAACTCTGTTAGCTGAATGCACAGATCAGAAAGAAGTTTCACAGAATGATTCTGTGTAGTTTATATTTGGGGACATTCCTTTTCCACTATTACCCTCTTAGCGCTCCGAATCTCCACTTGCATTTTCTACAGAAAGAGTGTTTCAGAACGGCTCAATCAAAACTAAGGTTCAGCTCTTTTAGTTGAACAAACAGAACAGAAAGAAGTTTCACACAATTCTTCTGTGTAGTTTTTATTTGTAGACATTCTTTTTCCCAATATAGGCCTCTTAGCGCTCAGAATGTCCAATTGCAGTTTCTACAGAAAGAGAATTTCAGAACGGCTCAATCAAAAGTAAGGTTCAACTATGTTAGTTGAATGCACAAAAGAGAAAGAATTTTCATACAATGCTTCTGTGTTGTTTATATTTGAACATATTCTTTTTTACACTATTACCCACTTAGCGCTACGAATGTCCAGTTGCATTTTCTACAGACAGAGTGTTTCAAAACTGCTCAATCAAAAGTATGGTTTAACTCTGTTAGCTGAATGCTCAGATCAGAAAGAAGTTTCACAGAATGCTTCTGTGTAGTTTATATTTGAATATATTCCTTTTTCCACTACTACGCTCTTAGCGCTCCAAATGTCCAGTTGCATTTTCTACAGAAAGAGTGTTCAGATCTGCTCAATCAAAAGTATGGTTTAACTCTGTTAGCTGAATGCACAGATCAGAAAGAAGTTTCACCGAATGATTCTGTGTAGTTTATATTTGAAGACATTCCTTTTTCCACTATTACCCTCTTAGCGCTCCGAATCTCCACTTGCATTTTCTACAAAAAGAGTGTTTCATAACTGCTCAATCAAAAATATGTTTTATCTCTGTTAACTGAATTTACAGATCAGAAATAAGTTTCACAGAATGCATCTGTGTAGTTTTTATTTGAAGATATTCTTTTTCCCAATGTAGGCCTCTTAGCGCTTAGCATGTCCAATTGCAGTTTCTACAGAAAGAGTGTTTCAGAACGTCTCAATCAAAAGTAAGGTTCAACTCTGTTAGCTGAATGCACAGAACAGAAAGAATTTTCACAGAATGCTACTGTGCAGTTTATATTTGAATATATTCCTTTTTCCACTATTACCCTCTTAGCGCTCCGAATGTCCACTTGCATTTTCTACAGAAAGAGTGTTCAGAACTGCGCAATCAAAAGTATGGTTTAACTCTGTTAGCTTAATGAACATATCAGAAATAAGTTTCACACAATGCTTCTGTGTAGTTTTTATTTGAAGATATTATTTTTCCCAATAGAGGCCTCTTAACGCTCAGAATGTCCAATTGCAGTTTCTACAGAAAGAGTGTTTCAGAAAGGCTCAATCAAAAGTCAGGTTCAACTCTGTTAGTTGAATGCACAGAACAGAAAGAAGTTTCATACAATGCTTCTGTGTAGTTTATATTTGAACATATTCTTTTTTCCACTATTACCCACTTAGCGCTACGAATGTCCAGTTGCATTTTCTACAGACAGAGTGTTTCAAAACTGCTCAATCAAAAGTATGGTTTAACTCTGTTAGCAGAATGCTCAGATCAGAAAGAAGTTTCACAGAATGCTTCTGTGTAGTTTATATTTGAATATATTCCTTTTTCCACTACTACTCTCTTAGCGCTCCAAATGTCCAGTTGCATTTTCTACAGAAAGAGGGTTCAGATCTGCTCAATCAAAAGTATGGTTTAACTCTGTTAGCTGAATGCACAGATCAGAAAGAAGTTTCACAGAATGATTCTGTGTAGTTTATATTTGGAGACATTCCTTTTTCCACTATTACCCTTTTAGCGCTCCGAATCTCCACTTGCATTTTCTATAGAAAGAGTGTTTCAGAACGGTTCAATCAAAACTAAGGTTCAACTCTTTTATTTGAACAAACAGAACAGAAAGAAGTTTCACACAATTCTTCTGTGTAGTTTTTATTTGTAGACATTCTTTTTCCCATTATAGGCCTCTTAGCGCTCATTATGTCCAACTGCAGTTTCTACAGAAAGAGTGTTTCAGAACGGCTCAATCAAAAGTAAGGTTCAACTCTGTTAGTTGAATGCACAAAAGAGAAAGAAGTTTCATACAATGCTTCTGTGTAGTTTATATTTGAACATATTCTTTTTTCCACTATTACCCACTTAGCGCTACAAATGTCCAGTTGCATTTTCTACAGACAGAGTGTTTCAAAACTGCTCAATCAAAAGTATGGTTTAACTCTGTTAGCTGAATGCTCAGATCAGAAAGAAGTTTCACAGAATGCTTCTGTGTAGTTTATATTTGAATATATTCCTTTTTCCACTACTACACTCTTAGCGCTCCAAATGTCCAGTTGCATTTTCTACAGAAAGAGTGTTCAGATCTGCTCTATCAAAAGTATGGTTTTACTCTGTTAGCTGAATGCTCAGATCAGAAAGAAGTTTCACAGAATGCTTCTGTGTAGTTTATATTTGAATATATTCCTTTTTCCACTACTAGTCTCTTGGCGCTCCAAATGTCCAGTTGCATTTTCTACAGAAAGAGTGTTCAGATCTGCTCAATCAAAAGTATGGTTTAACTCTGTTAGCTGAATGCACAGATCAGAAAGAAGTTTCACAGAATGATTCTGTGTAGTTTATATTTGGGGACATTCCTTTTCCACTATTACCCTCTTAGCACTCCGAATCTCCACTTGCATTTTCTACAGAAAGAGTGTTTCAGAACGGCTCAATCAAAACTAAGGTTCAGCTCTTTTAGTTGAACAAACAGAACAGAAAGAAGTTTCACACAATTCTTCTGTGTAGTTTTTATTTGTAGACATTCTTTTTCCCAATATAGGCCTCTTAGCGCTCAGAATGTCCAATTGCAGTTTCTACAGAAAGAGATTTTCAGAACGGCTCAATCAAAAGTAAGGTTCAACTCTGTTAGTTGAATGCACAAAAGAGAAAGAAGTTTCATACAATGCTTCTGTGTTGTTTATATTTGAACATATTCTTTTTTACACTATTACCCACTTAGCGCTACGAATGTCCAGTTGCATTTTCTACAGACAGAGTGTTTCAAAACTGCTCAATCAAAAGTATGGTTTAACTCTGTTAGCTGAATGCTCAGATCAGAAAGAAGTTTCACAGAATGCTTCTGTGTAGTTTATATTTGAATATATTCCTTTTTCCACTACTACGCTCTTAGCGCTCCAAATGTCCAGTTGCATTTTCTACAGAAAGAGTGTTCAGATCTGCTCAATCAAAAGTATGGTTTAACTCTGTTAGCTGAATGCACAGATCAGAAAGAAGTTTCACCGAATGATTCTGTGTAGTTTATATTTGAAGACATTCCTTTTTCCACTATTACCCTCTTAGCGCTCCGAATCTCCACTTGCATTTTCTACAAAAAGAGTGTTTCATAACTGCTCAATCAAAAATATGTTTTATCTCTGTTAACTGAATTTACAGATCAGAAATAAGTTTCACAGAATGCATCTGTGTAGTTTTTATTTGAAGATATTCTTTTTCCCAATGTAGGCCTCTTAGCGCTTAGCATGTCCAATTGCAGTTTCTACAGAAAGAGTGTTTCAGAACGTCTCAATCAAAAGTAAGGTTCAACTCTGTTAGCTGAATGCACAGAACAGAAAGAATTTTCACAGAATGCTACTGTGCAGTTTATATTTGAATATATTCCTTTTTCCACTATTACCCTCTTAGCGCTCCGAATGTCCACTTGCATTTTCTACAGAAAGAGTGTTCAGAACTGCGCAATCAAAAGTATGGTTTAACTCTGTTAGCTTAATGAACATATCCGAAATAAGTTTCACACAATGCTTCTGTGTAGTTTTTATTTGAAGATATTATTTTTCCCAATAGAGGCCTCTTAACGCTCAGAATGTCCAATTGCAGTTTCTACAGAAAGAGTGTTTCAGAAAGGCTCAATCAAAAGTCAGGTTCAACTCTGTTAGTTGAATGCACAGAACAGAAAGAAGTTTCATACAATGCTTCTGTGTAGTTTATATTTGAACATATTCTTTTTTCCACTATTACCCACTTAGCGCTACGAATGTCCAGTTGCATTTTCTACAGACAGAGTGTTTCAAAACTGCTCAATCAAAAGTATGGTTTAACTCTGTTAGCTGAATGCTCAGATCAGAAAGAAGTTTCACAGAATGCTTCTGTGTAGTTTATATTTGAATATATTCCTTTTTCCACTACTACTCTCTTAGCGCTCCAAATGTCCAGTTGCATTTTCTACAGAAAGAGGGTTCAGATCTGCTCAATCAAAAGTATGGTTTAACTCTGTTAGCTGAATGCACAGATCAGAAAGAAGTTTCACAGAATGATTCTGTGTAGTTTATATTTGGAGACATTCCTTTTTCCACTATTACCCTCTTAGCGCTCCGAATCTCCACTTGCAGTTTCTATAGAAAGAGTGTTTCAGAACGGTTCAATCAAAACTAAGGTTCAACTCTTTTAGTTGAACAAACAGAACAGAAAGAAGTTTCACACAATTCTTCTGTGTAGTTTTTATTTGTAGACATTCTTTTTCCCATTATAGGCCTCTTAGCGCTCATTATGTCCAACTGCAGTTTCTACAGAAAGAGTGTTTCAGAACGGCTCAATCAAAAGTAAGGTTCAACTCTGTTAGTTGAATGCACAAAAGAGAAAGAAGTTTCATACAATGCTTCTGTGTAGTTTATATTTGAACATATTCTTTTTTCCACTATTACCCACTTAGCGCTACGAATGTCCAGTTGCATTTTCTACAGACAGAGTGTTTCAAAACTGCTCAATCAAAAGTATGGTTTAACTCTGTTAGCTGAATGCTCAGATCAGAAAGAAGTTTCACAGAATGCTTCTGTGTAGTTTATATTTGAATATATTCCTTTTTCCACTACTACACTCTTAGCGCTCCAAATGTCCAGTTGCATTTTCTACAGAAAGAGTGTTCAGATCTGCTCTATCAAAAGTATGGTTTTACTCTGTTAGCTGAATGCTCAGATCAGAAAGAAGTTTCACAGAATGCTTCTGTGTAGTTTATATTTGAGTATATTCCTTTTTCCACTACTACTCTCTTAGCGCTCCAAATGTCCAGTTGCATTTTCTACAGAAAGAGTGTTCAGATCTGCTCAATCAAAAGTATGGTTTAATTCTGTTAGCTGAATGCACAGATCAGAAAGAAGTTTCACAGAATTATTCTGTGTAGTTTATATTTGGAGACATTCCTTTTCCACTATTACCCTCTTAGCGCTCCGAATCTCCACTTGCATTTTCTACAGAAAGAGTGTTTCAGAACGGCTCAATCAAAACTAAGGTTCAACTCTTTTAGTTGAACAAACAGAACAGAAAGAAGTTTCACACAATTCTTCTGTGTAGTTTTCATTTGTAGACATTCTTTTTCCCAATATAGGCCTCTTAGCGCTCAGAATGTCCAATTGCAGTTTCTACAGAAAGAGTGTTTCAGAACTGCTCAATCAAAACTAAGGTTCAACTCTTTTAGTTGAACAAACAGAACAGAAAGGAGTTTCACACAATTCTTCTGTGTAGTTTTTATTTGTAGACATTCTTTTTCCCAATATAGGCCTCTTAGCGCTCAGAATGTCCAATTGCAGTTTCTACAGAAAGAGTGTTTCAGAATGGCTCAATCAAAAGTAAGGTTCAACTCTGTTAGTTGAATGTACAGAACAGAAAGATGTTTCATACAATGCTTCTGTGTAGTTTATATTTGAACATATTCTTTTTTCCACTATTACCCACTTAGCGCTACGAAAGTCCAGTTGCATTTTCTACAGACAGAGTGTTTCAAAACTGCTCAATCAAAAGTATGGTTTAACTCTGTTAGCTGAATGCTCAGATCAGAAAGAAGTTTCACAGAATGCTTCTGTGTAGTTTATATTTGAATATATTCCTTTTTCCACTACTACGCTCTTAGCGCTCCAAATGTCCAGTTGCATTTTCTACAGAAAGAGTGTTCAGATCTGCTCAATCAAAAGTATGGTTTAACTCTGTTAGCTGAATGCTCAGATCAGAAAGAAGTATCACAGAATGCTTCTGTGTAGTTTATATTTGAATATATTCCTTTTTCCACTACTACTCTCTTAGCGCTCCAAATGTCCAGTTCCATTTTCTACAGAAAGAGTGTTCAGATCTGCTCAATCAAAAGTATGTTTTAACTCTGTTAGCTGAATGCACAGATCAGAAAGAAGTTTCACAGAATGATTCTGTGTAGTTTATATTTGAAGACATTCCTTTTTCCACTATTACCCCCTTAGCGCTCCGAATCTCCACTTGCATTTTCTACAAAAAGAGTGTTTCATAACCGCTGAATCAAAAATATGTTTTATCTCTGTTAACTGAATTTACAGATCAGAAATAAGTTTCACAGAATGCATCTGTGTAGTTTTTATTTGAAGATATTCTTTTTCCCAATATAGGCCTCTTAGCGCTTAGCATGTCCAATTGCATTTTCTACAGAAAGAGTGTTTCAGAACGGCTCAATCAAAAGTAAGGTTCAACTCTGTTAGTTGAATGCACAGAACAGAAAGTATTTTCACAGAATGCTACTGTGTAGTTTATATTTGAATATATTCCTTTTTCCACTATTACCCTCTTAGCGCTCCGAATGTCCATTTGCATTTTCTACAGAAAGAGTGTTCAGAACTGCGCATTCAAAAGTATGGTTTAACTCTGTTAGCTTAATGAACATATCAGTAATAAGTTTCACACAATGCTTCTGTGTAGTTTTTATTTGAAGATATTATTTTTCCCAATATAGGCCTCTTAGCACTCAGAATGTCCAATTGCAGTTTCTACAGAAAGAGTGTTTCAGAAAGGCTCAATCAAAAGTAAGGTTCAACTCTGTTAGTTGAATGCACAGAACAGAAAGAAGTTTCATACAATGCTTCTGTGTAGTTTATATTTGAACATATTCTTTTTTCCACTATTACCCACTTAGCGCTACGAATGTCCAGTTGCATTTTCTACAGACAGAGTGTTTCAAAACTGCTCAATCAAAAGTATGGTTTAACTCTGTTAGCTGAATGCTCAGATCAGAAAGAAGTTTCACAGAATGCTTCTGTGTAGTTTATATTTGAATATATTCCTTTTTCCACTAATACTCTCTTAGCGCTCCAAATGTCCAGTTGCATTTTCTACAGAAAGAGTGTTCAGATCTGCTCAATCAAAAGTATGGTTTAATTCTGTTAGCTGAATGCACAGATCAGAAAGAAGTTTCACAGAATTATTCTGTGTAGTTTATATTTGGAGACATTCCTTTTCCACTATTACCCTCTTAGCGCTCCGAATCTCCACTTGCATTTTCTACAGAAAGAGTGTTTCAGAACGGCTCAATCAAAACTAAGGTTCAACTCTTTTAGTTGAACAAACAGAACAGAAAGAAGTTTCACACAATTCTTCTGTGTAGTTTTTATTTGTAGACATTCTTTTTCCCAATATAGGCCTCTTAGCGCTCAGAATGTCCAATTGCAGTTTCTACAGAAAGAGTGTTTCAGAACGGCTCAATCAAAAGTAAGGTTCAACTCTGTTAGTTGAATGCACAGAACAGAAAGAAGTTTCATACAATGCTTCTGTGTAGTTTATATTTGAACATATTCTTTTTTCCACTATTACCCACTTAGTGCTACGAATGTCCAGTTGCGTTTTCTTCAGACAGAGTGTTTCAAAACGGCTCAATCAAAAGTATGGTTTAACTCTGTTAGCTGAATGCTCAGATCAGAAAGAAGTTTCACAGAATGCTTCTGTGTAGTTTATATTTGAATATATTCCTTTTTCCACTACTACGCTCTTAGCGCTCCAAATGTCCAGTTGCATTTTCTACAGAAAGAGTGTTCAGATCTGCTCAATCAAAAGTATGGTTTAACTCTGTTAGCTGCATGCACAGATCAGAAAGAAGTTTCACCGAATGATTCTGTGTAGTTTATATTTGAAGACATTCGTTTTTCCACTATTACCTCCTTAGCGCTCCGAATCTCCACTTGCATTTTCTACAAAAAGAGTGCTTCATAACTGCTCAATCAAAAATATGTTTTATCTCTGTTAACTGAATTTACAGATCAGAAATAAGTTTCACAGAATGCATCTGTGTAGTTTTTATTTGAAGATATTCTTTTTCCCAATGTAGGCCTCTTAGCGCTTAGTATGTCCAATTGCAGTTTCTACAGAAAGAGTGTTTCAGAACGTCTCAATCAAAAGTAAGGTTCAACTCTGTTAGTTGAATGCACAGAACAGAAAGAGTTTTCACAGAATGCTACTGTGCAGTTTATATTTGAATATATTCCTTTTTCCACTATTACCCTCTTAGCGCTCCGAATGTCCACTTGCATTTTCTACAGAAAGAGTGTTCAGAACTGCGCAATCAAAAGTATGGTTTAACTCTGTTAGCTTAATGAACATATCAGAAATAAGTTTCACACAATGCTTCTGCGTAGTTTTTATTTGAAGATATTATTTTTCCCAATAGAGGCCTCTTAACGCTCAGAATGTCCAATTGCAGTTTCTACAGAAAGAGTGTTTCAGAAAGGCTCAATCAAAAGTCAGGTTCAACTCTGTTAGTTGAATGCACAGAACAGAAAGAAGTTTCATACAATGCTTCTGTGTAGTTTATATTTGAACATATTCTTTTTTCCACTATAACCCACTTAGCGCTACGAATGTCCAGTTGCATTTTCTACAGACAGAGTGTTTCAAAACTGCTCAATCAAAAGTATGGTTTAACTCTGTTAGCTGAATGCTCAGATCAGAAAGAAGTTTCACAGAATGCTTCTGTGTAGTTTATATTTGAATATATTCCTTTTTCCACTACTACTCTCTTAGCGCTCCAAATGTCCAGTTGCATTTTCTACAGAAAGAGTGTTCAGATCTGCTCAATCAAAAGTATGGTTTAACTCTGTTAGCTGAATGCACAGATCAGAAAGAAGTTTCACAGAATGATTCTGTGTAGTTTATATTTGGAGACATTCCTTTTTCCACTATTACCCTCTTAGCGCTCCGAATCTCCACTTGCATTTTCTACAGAAAGAGTGTTTCAGAACGGCTCAATCAAAACTAAGGTTCAACTCTTTTAGTTGAACAAACAGAACAGAAAGAAGTTTCACACAATTCTTCTGTGTAGTTTTTATTTGTAGACATTCTTTTTCCCAATATAGGCCTCTTAGCGCTCAGAATGTCCAACTGCAGTTTCTACAGAAAGAGTGTTTCAGAACGGCTCAATCAAAAGTAATGTTCAACTCTGTTAGTTGAATGCACAAAAGAGAAAGAAGTTTCATACAATGCTTCTGTGTAGTTTATATTTGAACATATTCTTTTTTACACTATTACCCACTTAGCCCTACGAATGTCCAGTTGCATTTTCTACAGACAGAGTGTTTCAAAACTGCTCAATCAAAAGTATGGTTTAACTCTGTTAGCTGAATGCTCAGATCAGAAAGAAGTTTCACAGAATGCTTCTGTGTAGTTTATATTTGAATATATTCCTTTTTCCACTACTACGCTCTTAGCGCTCCAAATATCCAGTTGCATTTTCTACAGAAAGAGTGTTCAGATCTGCTCAATCAAAAGTATGGTTTAACTCTGTTAGCTGAATGCACAGATCAGAAAGAAGTTTCACCGAATGATTCTGTGTAGTTTATATTTGAAGACATTCCTTTTTCCACTATTACCCTCTTAGCGCTCCGAATCTCCACTTGCATTTTCTACAAAAAGAGTGTTTCATAACTGCTCAATCAATAATATGTTTTATCTCTGTTAACTGAAATTACAGATCAGAAATAAGTTTCACAGAATGCATCTGTGTAGTTTTTATTTGAAGATATTCTTTTTCCCAATGTAGGCCTCTTAGCGCTTAGTATGTCCAATTGCAGTTTCTACAGAAAGAGTGTTTCAGAACGTCTCAATCAAAAGTAAGGTTCAACTCTGTTAGTTGAATGCACAGAACAGAAAGAGTTTTCACAGAATGCTACTGTGCAGTTTATATTTGAATATATTCCTTTTTCCACTATTACCCTCTTAGCGCTCCGAATGTCCACTTGCATTTTCTACAGAAAGAGTGTTCAGAACTGCGCAATCAAAAGTATGGTTTAACTCTGTTAGCTTAATGAACATATCAGAAATAAGTTTCACACAATGCTTCTGCGTAGTTTTTATTTGAAGATATTATTTTTCCCAATAGAGGCCTCTTAACGCTCAGAAGGTCCAATTGCAGTTTCTACAGAAAGAGTGTTTCAGAAAGGCTCAATCAAAAGTCAGGTTCAACTCTGTTAGTTGAATGCACAGAACAGAAAGAAGTTTCATACAATGCTTCTGTGTAGTTTATATTTGAACATATTCTTTTTTCCACTATTACCCACTTAGCGCTACGAATGTCCAGTTGCATTTTCTACAGACAGAGTGTTTCAAAACTGCTCAATCAAAAGTATGGTTTAACTCTGTTAGCTGAATGCTCAGATCAGAAAGAAGTTTCACAGAATGCTTCTGTGTAGTTTATATTTGAATATATTCCTTTTTCCACTACTACTCTCTTAGCGCTCCAAATGTCCAGTTGCATTTTCTACAGAAAGAGTGTTCAGATCTGCTCAATCAAAAGTATGGTTTAACTCTGTTAGCTGAATGCACAGATCAGAAAGAAGTTTCACAGAATGATTCTGTGTAGTTTATATTTGGAGACATTCCTTTTTCCACTATTACCCTCTTAGCGCTCCGAATCTCCACTTGCATTTTCTACAGAAAGAGTGTTTCAGAACGGCTCAATCAAAACTAAGGTTCAACTCTTTTAGTTGAACAAACAGAACAGAAAGAAGTTTCACACAATTCTTCTGTGTAGTTTTTATTTGTAGACATTCTTTTTCCCAATATAGGCCTCTTAGCGCTCAGAATGTCCAACTGCAGTTTCTACAGAAAGAGTGTTTCAGAACGGCTCAATCAAAAGTAATGTTCAACTCTGTTAGTTGAATGCACAAAAGAGAAAGAAGTTTCATACAATGCTTCTGTGTAGTTTATATTTGAACATATTCTTTTTTACACTATTACCCACTTAGCCCTACGAATGTCCAGTTGCATTTTCTACAGACAGAGTGTTTCAAAACTGCTCAATCAAAAGTATGGTTTAACTCTGTTAGCTGAATGCTCAGATCAGAAAGAAGTTTCACAGAATGCTTCTGTGTAGTTTATATTTGAATATATTCCTTTTTCCACTACTACGCTCTTAGCGCTCCAAATATCCAGTTGCATTTTCTACAGAAAGAGTGTTCAGATCTGCTCAATCAAAAGTATGGTTTAACTCTGTTAGCTGAATGCACAGATCAGAAAGAAGTTTCACCGAATGATTCTGTGTAGTTTATATTTGAAGACATTCCTTTTTCCACTATTACCCTCTTAGCGCTCCGAATCTCCACTTGCATTTTCTACAAAAAGAGTGTTTCATAACTGCTCAATCAAAAATATGTTTTATCTCTGTTAACTGAAATTACAGATCACAAATAAGTTTCACAGAATGCATCTGTGTAGTTTTTATTTGAAGATATTCTTTTTCCCAATGTAGGCCTCTTAGCGCTTAGCATGTCCAATTGCAGTTTCTACAGAAAGAGTGTTTCAGAACGTCTCAATCAAAAGTAAGGTTCAACTCTGTTAGTTGAATGCACAGAACAGAAAGAATTTTCACAGAATGCTACTGTGCAGTTTATATTTGAATATATTCCTTTTTCCACTATTACCCTCTTAGCGCTCCGAATGTCCACTTGCATTTTCTACAGAAAGAGTGTTCAGAACTGCGCAATCAAAAGTATGGTTTAACTCTGTTAGCTTAATGAACATATCAGAAATAAGTTTCACACAATGCTTCTGTGTAGTTTTTATTTGAAGATATTATTTTTCCCAATAGAGGCCTCTTAACGCTCAGAATGTCCAATTGCAGTTTCTACAGAAAGAGTGTTTCAGAAAGGCTCAATCAAAAGTCAGGTTCAACTCTGTTAGTTGAATGCACAGAACAGAAAGAAGTTTCATACAATGCTTCTGTGTAGTTTATATTTGAACATATTCTTTTTTCCACTATTACCCACTTAGCGCTACGAATGTCCAGTTGCATTTTCTACAGACAGAGTGTTTCAAAACTGCTCAATCAATAGTATGGTTTAACTCTGTTAGCTGAATGCTCAGATCTGAAAGAAGTTTCACAGAATGCTTCTGTGTAGTTTATATTTGAATATATTCCTTTTTCCACTACTACTCTCTTAGCGCTCCAAATGTCCAGTTGCATTTTCTACAGAAAGAGTGTTCAGATCTGCTCAATCAAAAGTATGGTTTAAATCTGTTAGCTGAATGCACAGATCAGAAAGAAGTTTCACAGAATGATTCTGTGTAGTTTATATTTGGAGACATTCCTTTTCCACTATTACCCTCTTAGCGCTCCGAATCTCCACTTGCATTTTCTACAGAAAGAGTGTTTCAGAACGGCTCAATCAAAACTAAGGTTCAAATCTTTTAGTTGAACAAACAGAACAGAAAGAAGTTTCACACAATTCTTCTGTGTAGTTTTTATTTGTAGACATTCTTTTTCCCAATATAGGCCTCTTAGCGCTCAGAATGTCCAATTGCAGTTTCTACAGAAAGAGATTTTCAGAACGGCTCAATCAAAAGTAAGGTTCAACTCTGTTAGTTGAATGCACAGAACAGAAAGATGTTTCATACAATGCTTCTGTGTAGTTTATATTTGAACATATTTTTTTTCCACTATTACCCACTTAGCGCTACGAATGTCCAGTTGCATTTTCTACAGACAGAGTGTTTCAAAACTGCTCAATCAAAAGTATGGTTTAACTCTGTTAGCTGAATGCTCAGATCAGAAAGAAGTTTCACAGAATGCTTCTGTGTAGTTTATATTTGAATATATTCCTTTTTCCACTACTACGCTCTTAGCGCTCCAAATGTCCAGTTGCATTTTCTACAGAAAGAGTGTTCAGACCTGCTCAATCAAAAGTATGGTTTAACTCTGTTAGCTGAATGCTCAGATCAGAAAGAAGTATCACAGAATGCTTCTGTGTAGTTTATATTTGAATATATTCCTTTTTCCACTACTACTCTCTTAGCGCTCCAAATGTCCAGTTCCATTTTCTACAGAAAGAGTGTTCAGATCTGCTCAATCAAAAGTATGGTTTAACTCTGTTAGCTGAATGCACAGATCAGAAAGAAGTTTCACAGAATGATTCTGTGTAGTTTATATTTGAAGACATTCCTTTTTCCACTATTACCGCTTAGCGCTCCGAATCTCCACTTGCATTTTCTACAAAAAGAGTGTTTCATAACTGCTCAATCAAAAATATGTTTTATCTCTGTTAACTGAATTTACAGATCAGAAATAAGTTTCACAGAATGCATCTGTGTAGTTTTTATTTGAAGATATTCTTTTTCCCAATATATGCCTCTTAGCGCTTAGCATGTCCAATTGCAGTTTCTACAGAAAGAGTGTTTCAGAACGGCTCAATCAAAAGTAAGGTTCAACTCTGTTAGTTGAATGCACAGAACAGAAAGAAGTTTCATACAATGCTTCTGTGTAGTTTATATTTGAACATATTCTTTTTTCCACTATTACCCACTTAGTGCTACGAATGTCCAGTTGCGTTTTCTACAGACAGAGTGTTTCAAAACTGCTCAATCAAATTATGGTTTAACTCTGTTAGCTGAATGCTCAGATCAGAAAGAAGTTTCACAGAATGCTTCTGTGTAGTTTATATTTGAATATATTCCTTTTTCCACTACTACTCTCTTAGCGCTCCAATTGTCCAGTTGCATTTTCTACAGAAAGAGTGTTCAGATCTGCTCAATCAAAAGTATGGTTTAACTCTGTTAGCTGAATGCACAGATCAGAAAGAAGTTTCCCAGAATGATTCTGTGTAGTTTATATTTGGAGACATTCCTTTTTCCACTATTACCCTCTTAGCGCTCCGAATCTCCACTTGCATTTTCTACAGAAAGAGTGTTTCAGAACGGCTCAATCAAAACTAAGGTTCAACTATTTTAGTTGAACAAACAGAACAGAAAGAAGTTTCACACAATTCTTCTGTGTAGCTTTTATTTGTAGACATTCTTTTTCCCAATATAGGCCTCTTAGCGCTCAGAATGTCCAATTGCAGTTTCTACAGAAAGAGTGTTTCAGAACGGCTCAATCAAAAGTAAGGTTCAACTCTGTTAGTAGAATGCACAGAACAGAAAGAAGTTTCATACAATGCTTCTGTGTAGTTCATATTTGAACATATTCTTTTTTCCACTATTACCCACTTAGCGCTACGAATGTCCAGTTGCATTTTCTACAGACAGAGTGTTTCAAAACTGCTCAATCAAAAGCATGGTTTAACTCTGTTAGCTGAATGCTCAGATCAGAAAGAAGTTTCACAGAATGCTTCTGTGTAGTTTATATTTGAATATATTCCTTTTTCCACTACTACGCTCTTAGCGCTCCAAATGTCCAGTTGCATTTTCTACAGAAAGAGTGTTCAGATCTGCTCAATCAAAAGTATGGTTTAACTCTGTTAGCTGAATGCACAGATCAGAAACAAGTTTCACCGAATGATTCTGTGTAGTTTATATTTGAAGACATTCCTTTTTCCACTATTACCCTCTTAGCGCTCCGAATCTCCACTTGCATTTTCTACAAAAAGAGTGTTTCATAACTGCTCAATCAAAAATATGTTTTATCTCTGTTAACTGAATTTACAGATCAGAAATAAGTTTCACAGAATGCATCTGTGTAGTTTTTATTTGAAGATATTATTTTTCCCAATGTAGGCCTCTTAGCGCTTAGCATGTCCAATTGCAGTTTCTACAGAAAGAGTGTTTCAGAACGGCTCAATCAAAAGTAAGGTTCAACTCTGTTAGTTGAATGCACAGAACAGAAAGAATTTTCACAGAATGCTACTGTGTAGTTTATATTTGAATATATTCCTTTTTCCACTATTACCCTCTTAGCGCTCCGAATGTCCACTTGCATTTTCTACAGAAAGAGTGTTCAGAACTGCGCAATCAAAAGTATGGTTTAACTCTGTTAGCTTAATGAACATATCAGAAATAACTTTCACACAATGCTTCTGTGTAGTTTTTATTTGAAGATATTATTTTTCCCAATAGAGGCCTCTTAGCGCTCAGAATGTCCAATTGCAGTTTCTACAGAAAGAGTGTTTCAGAAAGGCTCAATCAAAAGTAAGGTTCAACTCTGTTAGTTGAATGCACAGAACAGAAAGAAGTTTCATACAATGCTTCTGTGTAGTTTATATTTGAACATATTCTTTTTTCCACTAATACCCACTTAGCGCTACGAATGTCCAGTTGCATTTTCTACAGACAGAGAGTTTCAAAACTGCTCAATCAAAAGTATGGTTTAACTCTGTTAGCTGAATGCTCAGATCAGAAAGAAGTTTCACAGAATGCTTCTGTGTAGTTTATATTTGAATATGTTCCTTTTTCCACTACTACTCACTTAGCGCTCCAAATGTCCAGTTGCATTTTCTACAGAAAGAGTGTTCAGATCTGCTCAATCAAAAGTATGGTTTAACTCTGTTAGCTGAATGCACAGATCAGAAAGAAGTTTCACGGAATTATTCTGTGTAGTTTATATTTGGAGACATTCCTTTTTCCACTATTACCCTCTTAGCGCTCCGAATCTCCACTTGCATTTTCTACAGAAAGAGTGTTTCAGAACGGCTCAATCAAAACTAAGGTTCAACTCTTTTAGTTGAACAAACAGAACAGAAAGAAGTTTCACACAATTCTTCTGTGTAGTTTTTATTTGTAGACATTCTTTTTCCCAATATAGGCCTCTTAGCGCTCAGAATGTCCAATTGCAGTTTCTACAGAAAGAGTGTTTCAGAACGGCTCAATCAAAAGTAAGGTTCAACACTGTTAGTTGAATGCACAGAACAGAAAGGATTTTCACAGAATGCTACTGTGTAGTTTATATTTGAATATATTCCTTTTTCCAATATTACCCTCTTAGCGCTCCGAATGTCCACTTGCATTTTCTACAGAAAGAGTGTTCAGAACTGCGCAATCAAAAGTATGGTTTAACTCTGTTAGCTTAATGAACATTTCAGAAATAAGTTTCACACAATGCTTCTGTGTAGTTTTTATTTGAAGATATTATTTTTCCCAATAGAGGCCTCTTAGCGCTCAGAACGTCCAATTGCAGTTTCTACAGAAAGAGTGTTTCAGAAAGGCTCAATCAAAAGTAAGGTTCAACTCTGTTAGTTGAATGCACAGAACAGAAAGAAGTTTCATACAATGCTTCTGTGTAGTTTATATTTGAACATATTCTTTTTTCCACTATTACCCACTTAGCGCTACGAATGTCCAGTTGCATTTTCTACAGACAGAGTGTTTCAAAACTGCTCAATCAAAAGTATGGTTTAACTCTGTTAGCTGAATGCTCAGATCAGAAAGAAGTTTCACAGAATGCTTCTCTGTAGTTTATATTTGAATATATTCCTTTTTCCACTACAACTCTCTTAGCGCTCCAAATGTCCAGTTGCATTTTCTACAGAAAGAGTGTTCAGATCTGCTCAATCAAAAGTATGGTTTAAATCTGTTAGCTGAATGCACAGATCAGAGAAAAGTTTCACAGAATGATTCTGTGTAGTTTATATTTGGAGACATTCCTTTTTCCACTATTACCATCTTAGCGCTCCGAATCTCCACTTGCATTTTCTACAGAAAGAGTGTTTCAGAACGGCTCAATCAAAACTAAGGTTCAACTCCTTTAGTTGAACAAACAGAACAGAATGAAGTTTCACACAATTCTTCTGTGTAGTTTTTATTTGTAGACATTCTTTTTCCCAATATAGGCCTCTTAGCGCTCAGAATGTCCAATTGCAGTTTCTACAGAAAGAGTGTTTCAGAACGGCTCAATCAAAAGTAAGGTTCAACTCTGTTAGTTGAATGCACAGAACAGAAAGAAGTTTCATACAATGCTTCTGTGTAGTTTATATTTGAACATATACTTTTTTCCACTATTACCCACTTAGCGCTACGAATGTCCAGTTGCATTTTCTACAGACAGAGTGTTTCAAAACTGCTCAATCAAAAGTATGGTTTAACTCTGTTAGCTGAATGCTCAGATCAGAAAAAAGTTTCACAGAATGCTTCTGTGTAGTTTATATTTGAATATATTCCTTTTTCCACTACTACGCACTTAGCGCTCCAAATGTCCAGTTGCATTTTCAACAGAAAGAGTGTTCAGATCTGCTCAATCAAAAGTATGGTTTAACTCTGTTAGCTGAATGCACAGATCAGAAAGAAGTTTCACCGAATGATTCTGTGTAGTTTATATTTGAAGACATTCCTTTTTCCACTATTACCCTCTTAGCGCTCCGAATCTCCACTTGCATTTTCTACAAAAAGTGTGTTTCATAACTGCTCAATCAAAAATATGTTTTCTCTGTTAACTGAATTTACAGATCAGAAATAAGTTTCACAGAATGCATCTGTGTAGTTTTTATTTGAAGATATTCTTTTTCCCAATGTAGGCCTCTTAGCGCTTAGCATGTCCAATTGCAGTTTCTACAGAAAGAGTGTTTCAGAACGGCTCAATCAAAAGTAAGGTTCAACTCTGTTTGTGGAATGCACAGAACAGAAAGAATTTTCACAGAATGCTACTGTGTAGTTTATATTTGAATATATTCCTTTTTCCACTATTACCCTCTTAGCGCTCCGAATGTCCACTTGCATTTTCTACAGAAAGAGTGTTCAGAACTGCGCAATCAAAAGTATGGTTTAACTCTGTTAGCTTAATGAACATATCAGAAATAAGTTTCACACAATGCTTCTGTGTAGTTTTTATTTGAAGATATTATTTTTCCCAATAGAGGCCTCTTAGCGCTCAGAATGTCCAATTGCAGTTTCTACAGAAAGAGTGTTTCAGAAAGGCTCAATCAAAAGTAAGGTTCAACTCTGTTAGTTGAATGCACAGAACAGAAAGAAGTTTCATACAATGCTTCTGTGTAGTTTATATTTGAACATATTCTTTTTTCCACTATTACCCACTTAGCGCTACGAATGTCCAGTTGCATTTTCTACAGACAGAGTGTTTCAAAACTGCTCAATCAAAAGTATGGTTTAACTCTGTTAGCTGAATGCTCAGATCAGAAAGAAGTTTCACAGAATGCTTCTGTGTAGTTTATATTTGAATATATTCCTTTTTCCACTACTACTCTCTTAGCGCTCCAAATGTCCAGTTGCATTTTCTACAGAAAGAGTGTTCAGATCTGCTCAATCAAAAGTATGGTTTAACTCTGTTAGCTGAATGCACAGATCAGAAAGAAGTTTCACAGAATGATTCTGTGTAGTTTATATTTGGAGACATTCCTTTTTCCACTATTACCCTCTTAGCGCTCCGAATCTCCACTTGCATTTTCTACAGAAAGAGTGTTTCAGAACGGCTCAATCAAAACTTAGGTTCAAGTCTTTTAGTTGAACAAACAGAACAGAAAGAAGTTTCACACAATTCTTCTGTGTAGTTTTTATTTGTAGACATTCTTTTTCCCAATATAGGCCTCTTAGCGCTCAGAATGTCCAATTGCAGTTTCTACAGAAAGAGTGTTTCAGAACGGCTCAATCAAAAGTAAGGTTCAACTCTGTTAGTTGAATGCACAGAACAGAAAGAAGTTTCATACAATGGTTCTGTGTAGTTTATATTTGAACATATTCTTTTTTCCACTATTACCCACTTAGCGCTACGAATGTCCAGTTGCATTTTCTACAGACAGAGTGTTTCAAAACTGCTCAATCAAAAGTATGGTTTAACTCTGTTAGCTGAATGCTCAGATCAGAAAGAAGTTTCACAGAATGCTTCTGTGTAGTTTATATTTGAATATATTCCTTTTTCCACTGCTACGCTCTTAGCGCTCCAAATGTCCAGTTGCATTTTCTACAGAAAGAGTGTTCAGATCTGCTCAATCAAAAGTATGGTTTAACTCTGTAAGCTGAATGCACAGATCAGAAAGAAGTTTCACCGAATGATTCTGTGTAGTTTATATTTGAAGACATTCCTTTTTCCACTATTACCCTCTTAGCGCTCCGAATTTCCACTTGCATTTTCTACAAAAAGAGTGTTTCATAACTGCTCAATCAAAAATATATTTTATCTCTGTTAACTGAATTTACAGATCAGAAATACGTTTCACAGAATGCATCTGTGTAGTTTTTATTTGAAGATATTCTTTTTCCCAATGTAGGCCTCTTAGCGCTTAGCATGTCCAATTGCAGTTTCTACAGAAAGAGTGTTTCAGAACGGCTCAATCAAAAGTAAGGTTCAACTCTGTTAGCTGAATGCACAGAACAGAAAGAGTTTTCACAGAATGCTACTGTGTAGTTTATATTTGAATATATTCCTTTTTCCACTATTACCCTCTTAGCGCTCCGAATGTCCACTTGCATTTTCTACAGAAAGAGTGTTCAGAACTGCGCAATCAAAAGTATGGTTTAACTCTGTTAGCTTAATGAACATATCAGAAATAAGTTTCACACAATGCTTCTGTGTAGTTTTTATTTGAAGATATTATTTTTCCCAATATAGGCCTCTTAGCGCTCAGAATGTCCAATTGCAGTTTCTACAGAAAGAGTGTTTTAGAAAGGCTCAATCAAAAGTAAGGTTCAACTCTGTTAGTTGAATGCACAGAACAGAAAGAAGTTTCATACAATGCTTCTGTGTAGTTTATATTTGAACATATTATTTTTTCCACTATTACCCATTTAGCGCTACGAATGTCCAGTTGCATTTTCTACAGACAGAGTGTTTCAAAACAGCTCAATCAAAAGTATGGTTTAACTCTGTTAGCTGAATGCTCAGATCAGAAAGAAGTTTCACAGAATGCTTCTGTGTAGTTTATATTTGAATATATTCCTTTTTCCACTACTACTCTCTTAGCGCTCCAAATGTCCAGTTGCATTTTCTACAGAAAGAGTGTTCAGATCTGCTCAATCAAAAGTATGGTTTAACTCTGTTAGCTGAATGCACAGATCAGAAAGAAGTTTCACAGAATGATTCTGTGTAGTTTATATTTGGAGACATTACTTTTTCCACTATTACCCTCTTAGCGCTCCGAATCTCCACTTGCATTTTCTACAGAAAGAGTGTTTCAGAACGGCTCTATCAAAACTAAGGTTCAACTCTTTTAGTTGAACAAACAGAACAGAAAGAAGTTTCACACAATTCTTCTGTGTAGTTTTTATTTGTAGACATTCTTTTTCCCAATATAGGCCTCTTAGCGCTCAGAATGTCCAATTGCAGTTTCTACAGAAAGAGTGCTTCAGAACGGCTCAATCAAAAGTAAGGTTCAACTCTGTTAGTTGAATGCACAGAACAGAAAGAAGTTTCATACAATGCTTCTGTGTAGTTTATATTTGAACATATTCTCTTTTCCACTATTACCCACTTAGCGCTACGAATGTCCAGTTGCATTTTCTACAGACAGAGTGTTTCAAAACTGCTCAATCAAAAGTATGGTTTAACTCTGTTAGCTGAATGCTCAGATGAGAAAGAAGTTTCACAGAATGCTTCTGTGTAGTTTATATTTGAATATATTCCTTTTTCCACTACTACTCTCTTAGCGCTCCAAATGTCCAGTTGCATTTTCTACAGAAAGAGTGTTCAGATCTGCTCAATCAAAAGTATGGTTTAACTCTGTTAGCTGAATGCACAGATCAGAAAGAAGTTTCACAGAATGATTCTGTGTAGTTTATATTTGGAGACATTCCTTTTTCCACTATTACCCTCTTAGCGCTCCGAATCTCCACTTGCATTTTCTACAGAAAGAGTGTTTCAGAACGGCTCAATCAAAACTAAGGTTCAACTCTTTTAGTTGAACAAACAGAACAGAAAGAAGTTTCACACAATTCTTCTGTGTAGCTTTTATTTGTAGACATTCTTTTTCCCAATATAGGCCTCTTAGCGCTCAGAATGTCCAATTGCAGTTTCTACAGAAAGAGTGTTTCAGAACGGCTCAATCAAAAGTAAGGTTCAACTCTGTTAGTAGAATGCACAGAACAGAAAGAAGTTTCATACAATGCTTCTGTGTAGTTCATATTTGAACATATTCTTTTTTCCACTATTACCCACTTAGCGCTACGAATGTCCAGTTGCATTTTCTACAGACAGAGTGTTTCAAAACTGCTCAATCAAAAGCATGGTTTAACTCTGTTAGCTGAATGCTCAGATCAGAAAGAAGTTTCACAGAATGCTTCTGTGTAGTTTATATTTGAATATATTCCTTTTTCCACTACTACGCTCTTAGCGCTCCAAATGTCCAGTTGCATTTTCTACAGAAAGAGTGTTCAGATCTGCTCAATCAAAAGTATGGTTTAACTCTGTTAGCTGAATGCACAGATCAGAAACAAGTTTCACCTAATGATTCTGTGTAGTTTATATTTGAAGACATTCCTTTTTCCACTATTACCCTCTTAGCGCTCCGAATCTCCACTTGCATTTTCTACAAAAAGAGTGTTTCATAACTGCTCAATCAAAAATATGTTTTATCTCTGTTAACTGAATTTACAGATCAGAAATAAGTTTCACAGAATGCATCTGTGTAGTTTTTATTTGAAGATATTATTTTTCCCAATGTAGGCCTCTTAGCGCTTAGCATGTCCAATTGCAGTTTCTACAGAAAGAGTGTTTCAGAACGGCTCAATCAAAAGTAAGGTTCAACTCTGTTAGTTGAATGCACAGAACAGAAAGTATTTTCACAGAATGCTACTGTGTAGTTTATATTTGAATATATTCCTTTTTCCACTATTACCCTCTTAGCGCTCCGAATGTCCACTTGCATTTTCTACAGAAAGAGTGTTCAGAACTGCGCAATCAAAAGTATGGTTTAACTCTGTTAGCTTAATGAACATATCAGAAATAAGTTTCACACAATGCTTCTGTGTAGTTTTTATTTGAAGATATTCTTTTTCCCAATAGAGGCCTCTTAGCGCTCAGAATGTCCAATTGCAGTTTCTACAGAAAGAGTGTTTCAGAAAGGCTCAATCAAAAGTAAGGTTCAACTCTGTTAGTTGAATGCACAGAACAGAAAGAAGTTTCATGCAATGCTTCTGTGTAGTTTATATTTGAACATATTCTTTTTTCCACTATTACCCACTTAGCGCTACTAATGTCCAGTTGCATTTTCTACAGACAGAGTGTTTCAAAACTGCTCAATCAAAAGTATGGTTTAACTCTGTTTGCTGAATGCTCAGATCAGAAAGAAGTTTCACAGAATGCTTCTGTGTAGTTTATATTTGAATATATTCCTTTTTCCACTACTACTCTCTTAGCGCTCCAAATGTCCAGTTGCATTTTCTACAGAAAGAGTGTTCAGATCTGCTCAATCAAAAGTATGGTTTAACTCTGTTAGCTGAATGCACAGATCAGAAAGAAGTTTCACAGAATGATTCTGTGTAGTTTATATTTGAAGACATTCCTTTTTCCACTATTACCCTCTTAGCGCTCCGAATCTCCACTTGCATTTTCTACAGAAAGAGTGTTTCAGAACGGCTCAATCAAAACTAAGGTTCAACTCTTTTAGTTGAACAAACAGAACAGAAAGAAGTTTCACACAATTCTTCTGTGTAGTTTTTATTTGTAGACATTCTTTTTCCCAATATAGGCCTCTTAGCGCTCAGAATGTCCAATTGCAGTTTCTACAGAAAGAGTGTTTCAGAACGGCTCAATCAAAAGTAAGGTTCAACACTGTTAGTTGAATGCACAGAACAGAAAGGATTTTCACAGAATGCTACTGTGTAGTTTATATTTGAATATATTCCTTTTTCCAATATTACCCTCTTAGCGCTCCGAATGTCCACTTGCATTTTCTACAGAAAGAGTGTTCAGAACTGCGCAATCAAAAGTATGGTTTAACTCTGTTAGCTTAATGAACATTTCAGAAATAAGTTTCACACAATGCTTCTGTGTAGTTTTTATTTGAAGATATTATTTTTCCCAATAGAGGCCTCTTAGCGCTCAGAACGTCCAATTGCAGTTTCTACAGAAAGAGTGTTTCAGAAAGGCTCAATCAAAAGTAAGGTTCAACTCTGTTAGTTGAATGCACAGAACAGAAAGAAGTTTCATACAATGCTTCTGTGTAGTTTATATTTGAACATATTCTTTTTTCCACTATTACCCACTTAGCGCTACGAATGTCCAGTTGCATTTTCTACAGACAGAGTGTTTCAAAAGTGCTCAATCAAAAGTATGGTTTAACTCTGTTAGCTGAATGCTCAGATCAGAAAGAAGTTTCACAGAATGCTTCTCTGTAGTTTATATTTGAATATATTCCTTTTTCCACTACAACTCTCTTAGCGCTCCAAATGTCCAGTTGCATTTTCTACAGAAAGAGTGTTCAGATCTGCTCAATCAAAAGTATGGTTTAACTCTGTTAGCTGAATGCACAGATCAGAGAAAAGTTTCACAGAATGATTCTGTGTAGTTTATATTTGGAGACATTACTTTTTCCACTATTACCATCTTAGCGCTCCGAATCTCCACTTGCATTTTCTACAGAAAGAGTGTTTCAGAACGGCTCAATCAAAACTAAGGTTCAACTCCTTTAGTTGAACAAACAGAACAGAATGAAGTTTCACACAATTCTTCTGTGTAGTTTTTATTTGTAGACATTCTTTTTCCCAATATAGGCCTCTTAGCGCTCAGAATGTCCAATTGCAGTTTCTACAGAAAGAGTGTTTCAGAACGGCTCAATCAAAAGTAAGGTTCAACTCTGTTAGTTGAATGCACAGAACAGAAAGAAGTTTCATACAATGCTTCTGTGTAGTTGATATTTGAACATATACTTTTTTCCACTATTACCCACTTAGCGCTACGAATGTCCAGTTGCATTTTCTACAGACAGAGTGTTTCAAAACTGCTCAATCAAAAGTATGGTTTAACTCTGTTAGCTGAATGCTCAGATCAGAAAAAAGTTTCACAGAATGCTTCTGTGTAGTTTATATTTGAATATATTCCTTTTTCCACTACTACGCACTTAGCGCTCCAAATGTCCAGTTGCATTTTCAACAGAAAGAGTGTTCAGATCTGCTCAATCAAAAGTATGGTTTAACTCTGTTAGCTGAATGCACAGATCAGAAAGAAGTTTCACCGAATGATTCTGTGTAGTTTATATTTGAAGACATTCCTTTTTCCACTATTACCCTCTTAGCGCTCCGAATCTCCACTTGCATTTTCTACAAAAAGAGTGTTTCATAACTGCTCAATTAAAAATATGTTTTATCTCTGTAACTGAATTTACAGATCAGAAATAAGTTTCACAGAATGCATCTGTGTAGTTTTAATTTGAAGATATTCTTTTTCCCAATATAGGCCTCTTAGCGCTTAGCATGTCCAATTGCAGTTTCCACAGAAACAGTGTTTCAGAACGGCTCAATCAAAAGTAAGGTTCAACTCTGTTAGTTGAATGCACAGAACAGAAAGAATTTTCACAGAATGCTACTGTGTAGTTTATATTTGAATATATTCCTTTTTCCACTATTACCCTCTTAGCGCTCCGAATGTCCACTTGCATTTTCTACAGAAAGAGTGTTCAGAACTGCGCAATCAAAAGTATGGTTTAACTCTGTTAGCTTAATGAACATATCAGAAATAAGTTTCACACAATGCTTCTGTGTAGTTTTTATTTGAAGATATTATTTTTCCCAATAGAGGCCTCTTAGCGCTCAGAATGTCCAATTGCAGTTTCTACAGAAAGAGTGTTTCAGAAAGGCTCAATCAAAAGTAAGGTTCAACTCTGTTAGTTGAATGCACAGAACAGAAAGAAGTTTCATACAATGCTTCTGTGTAGTTTATATTTGAACATATTCTTTTTTCCACTATTACCCACTTAGCGCTACGAATGTCCAGTTGCATTTTCTACAGACAGAGTGTTTCAAAACTGCTCAATCAAAAGTATGGTTTAACTCTGTTAGCTGAATGCTCAGATCAGAAAGAAGTTTCACAGAATGCTTCTGTGTAGTTTATATTTGAATATATTCCTTTTTCCACTACTACTCTCTTAGCGCTCCAAATGTCCAGTTGCATTTTCTACAGAAAGAGTGTTCAGATCTGCTCAATCAAAAGTATGGTTTAACTCTGTTAGCTGAATGCACAGATCAGAAAGAAGTTTCACAGAATGATTCTGTGTAGTTTATATTTGGAGACATTCCTTTTTCCACTATTACCCTCTTAGCGCTCCGAATCTCCACTTGCATTTTCTACAGAAAGAGTGTTTCAGAACGGCTCAATCAAAACTTAGGTTCAAGTCTTTTAGTTGAACAAACAGAACAGAAAGAAGTTTCAAACAATTCTTCTGTGTAGTTTTTATTTGTAGACATTCTTTTTCCCAATATAGGCCTCTTAGCGCTCAGAATGTCCAATTGCAGTTTCTACAGAAAGAGTGTTTCAGAACGGCTCAATCAAAAGTAAGGTTCAACTCTGTTAGTTGAATGCACAGAACAGAAAGAAGTTTCATACAATGGTTCTGTGTAGTTTATATTTGAACATATTCTTTTTTCCACTATTACCCACTTAGCGCTACGAATGTCCAGTTGCATTTTCTACAGACAGAGTGTTTCAAAACTGCTCAATCAAAAGTATGGTTTAACTCTGTTAGCTGAATGCTCAGATCAGAAAGAAGTTTCACAGAATGCTTCTGTGTAGTTTATATTTGAATATATTCCTTTTTCCACTGCTACGCTCTTAGCGCTCCAAATGTCCAGTTGCATTTTCTACAGAAAGAGTGTTCAGATCTGCTCAATCAAAAGTATGGTTTAACTCTGTAAGCTGAATGCACAGATCAGAAAGAAGTTTCACCGAATGATTCTGTGTAGTTTATATTTGAAGACATTCCTTTTTCCACTATTACCCTCTTAGCGCTCCGAATTTCCACTTGCATTTTCTACAAAAAGAGTGTTTCATAACTGCTCAATCAAAAATATATTTTATCTCTGTTAACTGAATTTACAGATCAGAAATACGTTTCACAGAATGCATCTGTGTAGTTTTTATTTGAAGATATTCTTTTTCCCAATGTAGGCCTCTTAGCGCTTAGCATGTCCAATTGCAGTTTCTACAGAAAGAGTGTTTCAGAACGGCTCAATCAAAAGTAAGGTTCAACTCTGTTAGCTGAATGCACAGAACAGAAAGAGTTTTCACAGAATGCTACTGTGTAGTTTATATTTGAATATATTCCTTTTTCCACTATTACCCTCTTAGCGCTCCGAATGTCCACTTGCATTTTCTACAGAAAGAGTGTTCAGAACTGCGCAATCAAAAGTATGGTTTAACTCTGTTAGCTTAATGAACATATCAGAAATAAGTTTCACACAATGCTTCTGTGTAGTTTTTATTTGAAGATATTATTTTTCCCAATATAGGCCTCTTAGCGCTCAGAATGTCCAATTGCAGTTTCTACAGAAAGAGTGTTTTAGAAAGGCTCAATCAAAAGTAAGGTTCAACTCTGTTAGTTGAATGCACAGAACAGAAAGAAGTTTCATACAATGCTTCTGTGTAGTTTATATTTGAACATATTATTTTTTCCACTATTACCCATTTAGCGCTACGAATGTCCAGTTGCATTTTCTACAGACAGAGTGTTTCAAAACAGCTCAATCAAAAGTATGGTTTAACTCTGTTAGCTGAATGCTCAGATCAGAAAGAAGTTTCACAGAATGCTTCTGTGTAGTTTATATTTGAATATATTCCTTTTTCCACTACTACTCTCTTAGCGCTCCAAATGTCCAGTTGCATTTTCTACAGAAAGAGTGTTCAGATCTGCTCAATCAAAAGTATGGTTTAACTCTGTTAGCTGAATGCACAGATCAGAAAGAAGTTTCACAGAATGATTCTGTGTAGTTTATATTTGGAGACATTACTTTTTCCACTATTACCCTCTTAGCGCTCCGAATCTCCACTTGCATTTTCTACAGAAAGAGTGTTTCAGAACGGCTCTATCAAAACTAAGGTTCAACTCTTTTAGTTGAACAAACAGAACAGAAAGAAGTTTCACACAATTCTTCTGTGTAGTTTTTATTTGTAGACATTCTTTTTCCCAATATAGGCCTCTTAGCGCTCAGAATGTCCAATTGCAGTTTCTACAGAAAGAGTGCTTCAGAACGCCTCAATCAAAAGTAAGGTTCAACTCTGTTAGTTGAATGCACAGAACAGAAAGAAGTTTCATACAATGCTTCTGTGTAGTTTATATTTGAACATATTCTCTTTTCCACTATTACCCACTTAGCGCTACGAATGTCCAGTTGCATTTTCTACAGACAGAGTGTTTCAAAACTGCTCAATCAAAAGTATGGTTTAACTCTGTTAGCTGTATGCTCAGAACAGAAAGAAGTTTCACAGAATGCTTCTGTGTAGTTTATATTTGAATATATTCCTTTTTCCCCTACTACGCTCTTAGCGCTCCAAATGTCCAGTTGCATTTGCAAGAGAAAGAGTGTTCAGATCTGCTCAATCAAAAGTATGGTTTAACTCTGTTAGCTGAATGCACAGATCAGAAATAATTTTCACCGAATGATTCTGTGTAGTTTATATTTGAAGACATTCCTTTTTCCACTATTACCCTCTTAGCGCTCCGAATCTCCACTTGCATTTTCTACAAAAAGAGTGTTTCATAACTGCTCAATTAAAAATATGTTTTATCTCTGTAACTGAATTTACAGATCAGAAATAAGTTTCACAGAATGCATCTGTGTAGTTTTAATTTGAAGATATTCTTTTTCCCAATATAGGCCTCTTAGCGCTTAGCATGTCCAATTGCAGTTTCTACAGAAACAGTGTTTCAGAACGGCTCAATCAAAAGTAAGGTTCAACTCTGTTAGTTGAATGCACAGAACAGAAAGAATTTTCACAGAATGCTACTGTGTAGTTTATATTTGAATATATTCCTTTTTCCACTATTACCCTCTTAGCGCTCCGAATGTCCACTTGCATTTTCTACAGAAAGAGTGTTCAGAACTGCGCAATCAAAAGTATGGTTTAACTCTGTTAGCTTAATGAACATATCAGAAATAAGTTTCACACAATGCTTCTGTGTAGTTTTTATTTGAAGATATTATTTTTCCCAATAGAGGCCTCTTAGCGCTCAGAATGTCCAATTGCAGTTTCTACAGAAAGAGTGTTTCAGAAAGGCTCAATCAAAAGTAAGGTTCAACTCTGTTAGTTGAATGCACAGAACAGAAAGAAGTTTCATACAATGCTTCTGTGTAGTTTATATTTGAACATATTCTTTTTTCCACTATAACCCACTTAGCGCTACGAATGTCCAGTTGCATTTTCTACAGACAGAGTGTTTCAAAACTGCTCAATCAAAAGTATGGTTTAACTCTGTTAGCTGAATGCTCAGTTCAGAAAGAAGTTTCACAGAATGCTTCTGTGTAGTTTATATTTGAATATATTCCTTTTTCCACTACTACTCTCTTTACGCTCCAAATGTCTAGTTGCATTTTCTACAGAAAGAGTGTTCAGATCTGCACAATCAAAAGTATGGTTTAACTCTGTTAGCTGAATGCACAGATCAGAAAGAAGTTTCACAGAATGATTCTGTGTAGTTTATATTTGGAGACATTCCTTTTTCCACTATTACCCTCTTAGCGCTCCGAATCTCCACTTGCATTTTCTACAGAAAGAGTGTTTCAGAACGGCTCAATCAAAACTAAGGTTCAACTCTTTTAGTTGAACAAACAGAACAGAAAGAAGTTTCACACAATTCTTCTGTGTAGTTTTTATTTGTAGACATTCTTTTTCCCAATATAGGCCTCTTAGCGCTCAGAATGTCCAATTGCAGTTTCTACAGAAAGAGTGTTTCAGAACGGCTCAATCAAAAGTAAGGTTCAACTCTGTTAGTTGAATGCACAGAACAGAAAGAAGTTTCATACAATGCTTCTGTGTAGTTTATATTTGAACATATTCTTTTTTCCACTATTACCCACTTAGCGCTACGAATGTCCAGTTGCATTTTCTACAGACAGAGTGTTTCAAAACTGCTCAATCAAAAGTATGGTTTAACTCTGTTAGCTGAATGCTCAGTTCAGAAAGAAGTTTCACAGAATGCTTCTGTGTAGTTTATATTTGAATATATTCCTTTTTCCACTACTACTCTCTTAGCGCTCCAAATGTCCAGTTGCATTTTCTACAGAAAGAGTGTTCAGATCTGCTCAATCAAAAGTATGTTTTAACTCTGTTAGCTGAATGCACAGATCAGAAAGAAGTTTCACAGAATGATTCTGTGTAGTTTATATTTGGAGACATTCCTTTTTCCACTATTACCCTCTTAGCGCTCGGAATCTCCACTTGCATTTTCTACAGAAAGAGTGTTTCAGAACGGCTCAATCAAAACTAAGGTTCAACTCTTTTAGTTGAACAAACAGAACAGAAAGAAGTTTCACACTATTCTTCTGTGTAGTTTTTATTTGTAGACATTCTTTTTCCCAATATAGGCCTCTTAGCGCTCAGAATGTCCAATTGCAGTTTCTACAGAAAGAGTGTTTCAGAACGGCTCAATCAAAAGTAAGGTTCAACTCTGTTAGTTGAATGCACAGAACAGAAAGAAGTTTCATACAATGCTTCTGTGTAGTTTATATTTGAACATATTCTTTTTTCCACTATTACCCACTTAGCGCTACGAATGTCCAGTTGCATTTTCTACAGACAGAGTGTTTCAAAACTGCTCAATCAAAAGTATGGTTTAACTCTGTTAGCTGAATGCTCAGATCAGAAAGAAGTTTCACAGAATGCATCTGTGTAGTTTATATTTGAATATATTCCTTTTTCCACTACTACGCTCTTAGCACTCCAAATGTCCAGTTGCATTTTCAACAGAAAGACTGTTCAGATCTGCTCAATCAAAAGTATGGTTTAACTCTGTTAGCTGAATGCACAGATCAGAAAAAATTTTCACCGAATGATTCTGTGTAGTTTATATTTGAAGACATTACTTTTTCCACTATTACCCTCTTAGCGTTCCGAATCTCCACTTGCATTTTCTACAAAAAGAGTGTTTCATAACTGCTCAATCAAAAATATGTTTTATCTCTGTTAACTGAATTTACAGATCAGAAATAAGTTTCACAGAATGCATCTGTGTAGTTTTTATTTGAAGATATTCTTTTTCCCAATGTAGGCCTCTTATCGCTTAGCATGTCCAATTGCAGTTTCTACAGAAAGAGTGTTTCAGAACGGCTCAATCAAAAGTAAGGTTCAACTCTGTTAGTTGAATGCACAGAACAGAAAGAATTTTCACAGAATGCTACTGTGTAGTTTATATTTGAATATATTCCTTTTTCCACTATTACCCTCTTAGCGCTCCGAATGTCCACTTGCATTTTCTACAGAAGGAGTGTTCAGAACTGCGCAATCAAAAGTATGGTTTAACTCTGTTAGCTTAATGAACATATCAGAAATAAGTTTCACACAATGCTTCAGTGTAGTTTTTATTTGAAGATATTATTTTTCCCAATAAAGGCCTCTTCGCGCTCAGAATGTCCAATTGCAGTTTCTACAGAAAGAGTGTTTCAGAAAGGCTCAATCAAAAGTAAGGTTCAACTCTGTTAGTTGAATTCACAGAACAGAAAGAAATTTCATACAATGCTTCTGTGTAGTTTATATTTGAACATATTATTTTTTCCACTATTACCCACTTAGCGCTACGAATTTCCAATAGCATTTTCTACAGACAGTGTGTTTCAAAACTGCTCAATCAAAAGTATGGTTTAACTCTGTTAGCTGAATGCTCAGATCAGAAAGAAGTTTCACAGAATGCTTCTGTGTAGTTTATATTTGAATATATTCCTTTTTCCACTACTACTCTCTTAGCGCTCCAAATGTCCAGTTGCATTTTCTACAGAAAGAGTGTTCAGATCTGCTCAATCAAAAGTATGGTTTAAATCTGTTAGCTGAATGCACAGATCAGAAAGAAGTTTCACAGAATGATTCTGTGTAGTTTAATTTGGAGACAATCCTTTTTTCCACTATTACCCTCTTAGCGCTCCGAATCTCCACTTGCATTTTCTACAGAAAGAGTGTTTTAGTACGGCTCAATCAAAACTAAGGTTCAACTCTTTTAGTTGAACAAACAGAACAGAAAGAAGTTTCACACAATTCTTCTGTGTAGTTTTTATTTGTAGACATTCTTTTTCCCAATATAGGCCTCTTAGCGCTCAGAATGTCCAATTGCAGTTTCTACAGAAAGAGTGTTTCAGAACGGCTCAATCAAAAGTAAGGTTCAACTCTGTTAGTTGAATGCACAGAACAGAAAGAAGTTTCATACAATGCTTCTGTGTAGTTTATATTTGAACATATTCTTTTTTCCACTATTACCCACTTAGCGCTACGAATGTCCAGTTGCATTTTCTACAGACAGAGTGTTTCAAAACTGCTCAATCAAAAGTATGGTTTAACTCTGTTAGCTGAATGCTCAGATCAGAAAGAAGTTTCACAGAATGCTTCTGTGTAGTTTATATTTGAATATATTCCTTTTTCCACTACTACGCTCTTAGCGCTCCAAATGTCCAGTTGCATTTTCAACAGAAAGAGTGTTCAGATCTGCTCAATCAGAAGTATGGTTTAACTCTGTTAGCTGAATGCACAGATCAGAAAGAAGTTTCACCGAATGATTCTGTGTAGTTTATATTTGAAGACATTCCTTTTTCCACTATTACCCTCGTAGCGCTCCGAATCTCCACTTGCATTTTCTACAAAAAGAGTGTTTAATAACTGCTCAATCAAAAATATGTTTTATCTCTGTTAACTGAATTTACAGATCAGAAATAAGTTTCACAGAATGCATCTGTGTAGTTTTTATTTGAAGATATTCTTTTTCCCAATGTAGGCCTCTTAGCGCTTAGCATGTCCAATTGCAGTTTCTACAGAAAGAGTGTTTCAGAACGGATCAATCAAAAGTAAGGTTCAACTCTGTTAGTTGAATGCACAGAACAGAAAGAATTTTCACAGAATGCTACTGTGTAGTTTATATTTGAATATATTCCTTTTTCCACTATTACCCTCTTAGCGCTCCGAATGTCCACTTGCATTTTCTACAGAAAGAGTGTTCAGAACTGCGCAATCAAAAGTATGGTTTAACTCTGTTAGCTTAATGAACATATCAGAAATAAGTTTCACACAATGCTTCAGTGTAGTTTTTATTTGAAGATATTATTTTTCCCAATATAGGCCTCTTCGCGCTCAGAATGTCCAATTGCAGTTTCTACAGAAAGAGTGTTTCAGAAAGGCTCAATCAAAAGTAAGGTTCAACTCTGTTAGTTGAATGCACAGAACAGAAAGAAGTTTCATACAATGCTTCTGTGTAGTTTATATTTGAACATATTCTTTTTTCCACTATTACCCACTTAGCGCTACGAATGTCCAGTTGCATTTTCTACAGACAGAGTGTTTCAAAACTGCTCAATCAAAAGTATGGTTTAACTCTGTTAGCTGAATGCTGAGATCAGAAAGAAGTTTCACAGAATGCTTCTGTGTAGTTTATATTTGAATATATTCCTTTTTCCACTACTACTCTCTTAGCGCTAGAAATGTCCAGTTGCATTTTCTACAGAAAGAGTGTTCAGATCTGCTCAATCAAAAGTATGGTTTAAATCTGTTAGCTGAATGCACAGATCAGAAAGAAGTTTCACCGAATGATTCTGTGTAGTTTATATTTGAAGACATTCTTTTTCCACTATTACCCTCTTAGCGCTCCGAATCTCCACTTGCATTTTCTACAAAAAGAGTGTTTCATAACTGCTCAATCAAAAATATGTTTTATCACTGTTAACTGAATTTACAGATAAGAAATAAGTTTCACAGAATGCATCTGTGTAGTTTTTATTTGAAGATATTCTTTTTCCCAATGTAGGCCTCTTAGCGCTTTGCATGTCCAATTGCAGTTTCTACAGAAAGAGTGTTTCAGAACGGCTCAATCAAAAGTAAGGTTCAACTCTGTTAGTTGAATGCACAGAACAGAAAGAATTTTCACAGAATGCTACTGTGTAGTTTATATTTCAATATATTCCTTTTTCCACTATTACCCTCTTAGCGCTCCGAATGTCCACTTGCATTTTCTACAGAAAGAGTGTTCAGAACTGCGCAATCAAAAGTATGGTTTAACTCTGTTAGCTTAATGAACATATCAGAAATAAGTTTCACACAATGCTTCTGTGTAGTTTTTATTTGAAGATATTATTTTTCCCAATAGAGGCCTCTTAGCGCTCAGAATGTCCAATTGCAGTTTCTACAGAAAGAGTGTTTCAGAAAGGCTCAATCAAAAGTAAGGTTCAACTCTGTTAGTTGAATGCACAGAACAGAAAGAAGTTTCATACAATGCTTCTGTGTAGTTTATATTTGAACATATTCTTTTTTCCACTATTACCCACTTAGCGCTACGAATGTCCAGTTGCATTTTCTACAGACAGAGTGTTTCAAAACTGCTCAATCAAAAGTATGGTTTAACTCTGTTAGCTGAATGCTCAGATCAGAAAGAAGTTTCACAGAATGCTTCTGTGTAGTTTATATTTGAATATATTCCTTTTTCCACTACTAATCTCTTAGCGCTCCAAATGTCCAGTTGCATTTTCTACAGAAAGAGTGTTCAGATCTGCTCAATCAAAAGTATGGTTTAACTCTGTTAGCTGAATGCACAGATCAGAAAGAAGTTTCACAGAATGATTCTGTGTAGTTTATATTTGGAGACATTCCTTTTTCCACTATTACCCCCTTAGCGCTCCGAATCTCCACTTGCATTTTCTACAGAAAGAGTGTTTCAGAACGGCTCAATCAAAACTAAGGTTCAAATCTTTTAGTTGAACAAACAGAACAGAAAGAAGTTTCACAAAATTCTTCTGTGTAGTTTTATTTGTAGACATTCTTTTTCCCAATATAGGCCTCTTAGCGCTCAGAATGTCCAATTGCAGTTTCTACAGAAAGAGTGTTTCAGAACGGCTCAATCAAAAGTAAGGTTCAACTCTGTTAGTTGAATGCACAGAACAGAAAGAAGTTTCATACAATGCTTCTGTGTAGTTTATATTTGAACATATTTTTTTTGCCACTATTACCCACTTAGCGCTACGAATGTCCAGTTGTATTTTCTACAGACAGAGTGTTTCAAAACTGCTCAATCAAAAGTATGGTTTAACTCTGTTAGCTGAATGCTCAGATCAGAAAGAAGTTTCACAGAATGCTTCTGTGTAGTTTATATTTGAATATATTCCTTTTTCCACTACTACGCTCTGAGCGCTCCAAATGTCCAGTTGCATTTTCAACAGAAAGAGTGTTCAGATCTGCTCAATCAAAAGTATGGTTTAACTCTGTTAGCTGAATGCACAGATCAGAAAGAAGTTTCACCGAATGATTCTGTGTAGTTTATATTTGAAGACATTCCTTTTTCCACTATTACCCTCTTAGCGCTCCGAATCTCCACTTGCATTTTCTACAAAAAGAGTGTTTCATAACTGCTCAATCAAAAATATGTTTTATCTCTGTTAACTGAATTTACATATCAGAAATAAGTTTCACAGAATGCATCTGTGTAGTTTTTATTTGAAGATATTCTTTTTCCCAATGTAGGCCTCTTAGCGCTTAGCATGTCCAATTGCAGTTTCTACAGAAAGAGTGTTTCAGAACGGCTCAATCAAAAGTAAGGTTCAACTCTATTAGTTGAATGCACAGAACAGAAAGAATTTTCACAGAATGCTACTGTGTAGTTTATATTTGAATATATTCCTTTTTCCATTATTACCCTCTTAGCGCTCCGAATGTCCACTTGCATTTTCTACAGAAAGAGTGTTCAGAACTGCGCAATCAAAAGTATGGTTTAACTCTGTTAGCTTAATGAACATATCAGAAATAAGTTTCACACAATGCTTCTGTGTAGTTTTTATTTGAAGATATTATTTTTCCCAATAGAGGCCTCTTAGCGCTCAGAATGACCAATTGCAGTTTCTACAGAAAGAGTGTTTCAGAAAGGCTCAAACAAAAGTAAGGTTCAACTCTGTTAGTTGAATGCACAGAACAGAAAGAAGTTTCATACAATGCTTCTGTGTAGTTTATATTTGCACATATTCTTTTTTCCACTATTACCCACTTAGCGCTACGAATGTCCAGTTGCATTTTCTACAGACAGAGTGTTTCAAAACTGCTCAATCAAAAGTATGGTTTAACTCTGTTAGCTGAATGCTCGGATCAGAAAGAAGTTTCACAGAATGCTTCTGTGTAGTTTATATTTGAATATATTCCCTTTTCCACTACTACTCTTTTAGCGCTCCAAATGTCCAGTTGCATTTTCTACAGAAAGAGTGTTCAGATCTGCTCAATCAAAAGTATGGTTTAACTCTGTTAGCTGAATGCACAGATCAGAAAGAAGTTTCACAGAAGGATTCTGTGTAGTTTATATTTGGAGACATTCCTTTTTCCACTATTACCCTCTTAGCGCTCCGAATCTCCACTTGCATTTTCTACAGAAAGACTGTTACAGAACGGCTCAATCAAAACTAAGGTTCAACTATTTTAGTTGAACAAACAGAACAGAAAGAAGTTTCACACAATTCTTCTGTGTAGTTTTTATTTGTAGACATTCTTTTTCCCAATATAGGCCTCTTAGCGCTCAGAATGTCCAATTGCAGTTTCTACAGAAAGTGTGTTTCAGAACGGCTCAATCAAAAGTAAGGTTCAACTCTGTTAGTTGAATGCACAGAACAGAAAGAAGTTTCATACAATGCTTCTGTGTAGTTTATATTTGAACTTATTCTTTTTTCCACTATTACCCACTTAGCGCTCCGAATCTCCACTTGCATTTTCTACAAAAAGAGTGTTTCATAACTGCTCAATCAAAAATACGTTTTATCTCTGTTAACTGAATTTACAGATCAGAAATAAGTTTCACAGAATGCATCTGTGTAGTTTTTATTTGAAGATATTCTTTTTCCCCATGTAGGCCTCTTAGTGCTTAGCATGTCCAATTGCAGTTTCTACAGAAAGAGTGTTTCAGAACGGCTCAATCAAAAGTAAGGTTCAACTCTGTTAGTTGAATGCACAGAACAGAAAGAATTTTCACAGAATGCTACTGTGTAGTTTATAATTGAATATATTCCTTTTTCCACTATTACCCTCTTAGCGCTCCGAATGTCCACTTGCATTTTCTACAGAAAGAGTGTTCAGAACTGCGCAATCAAAAGTATGGTTTAACTCTGTTAGCTTAATGAACATATCAGAAATGAGTTTCACACAATGCTTCTGTGTAGTTTTTATTTGAAGATATTATTTTTCCCAATATAGGCCTCTTAGCGCTCAGAATGTCCAATTGCAGTTTCTACAGAAAGAGTGTTTCAGAAAGGCTCAATCAAAAGTAAGGTTCAACTCTGTTAGTTGAATGCACAGAACAGAAAGGAGTTTCATACAATGCTTCTGTGTAGTTTATATTTGAACATATTCTTTTTTCCTCTATTACCCACTTAGCGCTACGAATGTCCAGTTGCATTTTCTACAGACAGAGTGTTTCAAAACTGCTCAATCAAAAGTTTGGTTTAACTCTGTTAGCTGAATGCACAGATCAGAAAGAAGTTTCACAGAATGATTCTGTGTAGTTTATATTTGGAGACATTCCTTTTTCCACTATTACCCTCTTAGCGCTCCGAATCTCCACTTGCATTTTCTACAGAAAGAGTGATTCAGAACGGCTCAATCAAAACTAAGGTTCAACTCTTTTAGTTGAACAAACAGAACAGAAAGAAGTTTCACACAATTCTTCTGTGTAGTTTTTATTTTAGACATTCTTTTTTCCAATATAGGCCTCTTAGCGCTCAGAATGTCCAATTGCAGTTTCTACAGAAAGAGTGTTTCAGAACGGCTCAATCAAAAGTAAGGTTCAACTCTGTTAGTTGAATGCACAGAACAGAAAGAAGTTTCATACAATGCTTCTGTGTAGTTTATATTTGAACATATTTTTTTTCCACTATTACCCGCTTAGCGCTACGAATGTCAAGTTGCATTTTCTACAGACAGAGTGTTTCAAAACTGCTCAATCAAAAGTATGGTTTAACTCTGTTAGCTGAATGCTCAGTTCAGAAAGAAGTTTCACAGAATGCTTCTGTGTAGTTTATATTTGAATATATTCCTTTTTCCACTACTACTCTCTTAGCGCTCCAAATCTCCAGTTGCATTTTCTACAGAAAGAGTGTTCAGATCTACTCAATCAAAAGTATGGTTTAACTCTGTTAGCTGAATGCACAGATCAGAAAGAAGTTTCACAGAATGATTCTGTGTAGTTTATATTTGGAGACATTCCTTTTTCCACTATTACCCTCTTAGCGCTCGGAATCTCCACTTGCATTTTCTACAGAAAGAGTGTTTCAGAACGGCTCAATCAAAACTAAGGTTCAACTCTTTTAGTTGAACAAACAGAACAGAAAGAAGTTTCACACAATTCTTCTGTGTAGTTTTTATTTGTAGACATTCTTTTTCCCAATATAGGCCTCTTAGTGCTCAGAATGTCCAATTGCAGTTTCTACAGAAAGAGTGTTTCAGAACGGCTCAATCAAAAGTAAGGTTCAACTCTGTTAGTTGAATCCACAGAACAGAAAGAAGTTTCATACAATTCTTCTGTGTAGTTTTTATTTGTAGACATTCTTTTTCCCAATATAGGCCTCTTAGCGCTCAGAATGTCCAATTGCAGTTTCCACAGAAAGAGTGTTTCAGAACGGCTCAATCAAAAGTAAGGTTCAACTCTGTTAGTTGAATGCACAGAACAGAAAGATGTTTCATACAATCCTTCTGTGTAGTTTATATTTGAACATATTCTTTTTTCCACTATTACCCACTTAGCGCTACGAATGTCCAGTTGCATTTTCTACAGACAGAGTGTTTCAAAACTGCTCAATCAAAAGTATGGTTTAACTCTGTTAGCTGAATGCTCAGATCAGAAAGAAGTTTCACAGAATGCTTCTGTGTAGTTTATATTTGAATATATTCCTTTTCCCACTACTACGCTCTTAGCGCTCCAAATGTCCAGTTGCATTTTCTACAGAAAGAGTGTTCAGATCTGCTCAATCAAAAGTATGGTTTAACCCGGTTAGCTGAATGCACAGATCAGAAAGAAGTTTCACAGAATGATTCTGTGTAGTTTATATTTGGAGACATTCCTTTTTCCACTATTACCCTCTTAGCGCTCCGAATCTCCACTTGCATTTTCTACAGAAAGAGTGTTTCAGAAATACTCAATCAAAACTAAGGTTCAACTCTTTTAGTTGAACAAACAGAACAAAAAGAAGTTTCACACAATTCTTCTGTGTAGTTTTTATTTGTAGACATTCTTTTTCCCAATATAGGCCTCTTAGCGCTCAGACTGTCCAATTGCAGTTTCTACAGAAAGAGTGTTTCAGAACGGCTCAATCAAAAGTAAGGTTCAACTCTGTTAGTTGAATGCACAGAACAGAAAGAAGTTTCATACAATGCTTCTGTGTAGTTTATATTTGAACATATTCTTTTTTCCACTATTACCCACTTAGCGCTACGAATGTCCAGTTGCATTTTCTACAGACAGAGTGTTTCAAAACTGCTCAATCAAAAGTATGGTTTAACTCTGTTAGCTGAATGCTCAGATCAGAAAGAAGTTTCACAGAATGCTTCTGTGTAGTTTATATTTGAATATATTCCTTTTTCCACTACTACGCTCTTAGCGCTCCAAATGTCCAGTTGCATTTTCTACAGAAAGAGTGTTCAGATCTGCTCAATCAAAAGTATGGTTTAACTCTGTTAGCTGAATGCACAGATCAGAAAGAAGTTTCACAGAATGATTCTGTGTAGTTTATATTTGAAGACATTCCTTTTTCCACTATTACCCTCTTAGCGTTCCGAATCTCCACTTGCATTTTCTACAAAAAGAGTGTTTCATAACTGCTCAATCAAAAATATGTTTTATCTCTGTTAACTGAATTTACAGATCAGAAATAAGTTTCACAGAATGCATCTGTGTAGTTTTTATTTGAAGATATTCTTTTTCCCAATGTAGGCCTCTTATCGCTTAGCATGTCCAATTGCAGTTTCTACAGAAAGAGTGTTTCAGAACGGCTCAGTCAAAAGTAAGGTTCAACTCTGTTAGTTGAATGCACAGAACAGAAAGAATTTTCACAGAATGCTACTGTGTAGTTTATATTTGAATATATTCCTTTTTCCACTATTACCCTCTTAGCGCTCCGAATGTCCACTTGCATTTTCTACAGAAAGAGTGTTCAGAACTGCGCAATCAAAAGTATGGTTTAACTCTGTTAGCTTAATGAACATATCAGAAATAAGTTTCACACAATGCTTCAGTGTAGTTTTTATTTGAAGATATTATTTTTCCCAATATAGGCCTCTTCGCGCTCAGAATGTCCAATTGCAGTTTCTACCGAAAGAGTGTTTCAGAAAGGCTCAATCAAAAGTAAGGTTCAACTCTGTTAGTTGAATGCACAGAACAGAAAGAAGTTTCATACAATGCTTCTGTGTAGTTTATATTTGAACATATTATTTTTTCCACTATTACCCACTTAGCGCTACGAATGTCCAATAGCATTTTCTACAGACAGTGTGTTTCAAAACTGCTCAATCAAAAGTATGGTTTAACTCTGTTAGCTGAATGCTCAGATCAGAAAGAAGTTTCACAGAATGCTTCTGTGTAGTTTATATTTGAATATATTCCTTTTTCCACTACTACTCTCTTAGCGCTCCAAATGTCCAGTTGCATTTTCTACAGAAAGAGTGTTCAGATCTGCTCAATCAAAAGTATGGTTTAAATCTGTTAGCTGAATGCACAGATCAGAAAGAAGTTTCACAGAATGATTCTGTGTAGTTTAATTTGGAGACAATCCTTTTTTCCACTATTACCCTCTTAGCGCTCCGAATCTCCACTTGCATTTTCTACAGAAAGAGTGTTTCAGTACGGCTCAATCAAAACTAAGGTTCAACTCTTTTAGTTGAACAAACAGAACAGAAAGAAGTTTCACACAATTCTTCTGTGTAGTTTTTATTTGTAGACATTCTTTTTCCCAATATAGGCCTCTTAGCACTCAGAATGTCCAATTGCAGTTTCTACAGAAAGAGTGTTTCAGAACGGCTCAATCAAAAGTAAGGTTCAACTCTGTTAGTTGAATGCACAGAACAGAAAGAAGTTTCATACAATGCTTCTGTGTAGTTTATATTTGAACATATTATTTTTTCCACTCTTACCCACTTAGCGCTACGAATGTCCAGTTGTATTTTCTACAGACAGAGTGTTTCAAAACTGCTCAATCAAAAGTATGGTTTAACTCTGTTAGCTGAATGCTCAGATCAGAAAGAAGTTTCACAGAATGCTTCTGTGTAGTTTATATTTGAATATATTCCTTTTTCCACTACTACGCTCTGAGCGATCCAAATGTCCAGTTGCATTTTCAACAGAAAGAGTGTTCAGATCTGCTCAATCAAAAGTATGGTTTAACTCTGTTAGCTGAATGCACAGATCAGAAAGAAGTTTCACCGAATGATTCTGTGTAGTTTATATTTGAAGACATTCCTTTTTCCACTATTACCCTCTTAGCGCTCCGAATCTCCACTTGCATTTTCTACAAAAAGAGTGTTTCATAACTGCTCAATCAAAAATATGTTTTATCTCTGTTAACTGAATTTACATATCAGAAATAAGTTTCACAGAATGCATCTGTGTAGTTTTTATTTGAAGATATTCTTTTTCCCAATGTAGGCCTCTTAGCGCTTAGCATGTCCAATTGCAGTTTCTACAGAAAGAGTGTTTCAGAACGGCTCAATCAAAAGTAAGGTTCAACTCTATTAGTTGAATGCACAGAACAGAAAGAATTTTCACAGAATGCTACTGTGTAGTTTATATTTGAATATATTCCTTTTTCCATTATTACCCTCTTAGCGCTCCGAATGTCCACTTGCATTTTCTACAGAAAGAGTGTTCAGAACTGCGCAATGAAAAGTATGGTTTAACTCTGTTAGCTTAATGAACATATCAGAAATAAGTTTCACACAATGCTTCTGTGTAGTTTTTATTTGAAGATATTATTTTTCCCAATAGAGGCCTCTTAGCGCTCAGAATGACCAATTGCAGTTTCTACAGAAAGAGTGTTTCAGAAAGGCTCAATCAAAAGTAAGGTTCAACTCTGTTAGTTGAATGCACAGAACAGAAAGAAGTTTCATACAATGCTTCTGTGTAGTTTATATTTGAACATATTATTTTTTCCACTATTACCCACTTAGCGCTACGAATTTCCAATAGCATTTTCTACAAACAGTGTGTTTCAAAACTGCTCAATCAAAAGTATGGTTTAACTCTGTTAGCTGAATGCTCAGATCAGAAAGAAGTTTCACAGAATGCTTCTGTGTAGTTTATATTTGAATATATTCCTTTTTCCACTACTATGCTCTTAGCGCTCCAAATGTCCAGTTGCATTTTCTACAGAAAGAGTGTTCAGATCTGCTCAATCAAAAGTATGGTTTAAATCTGTTAGCTGAATGCACAGATCAGAAAGAAGTTTCACAGAATGATTCTGTGTAGTTTAATTTGGAGACAATCCTTTTTTCCACTATTACCCTCTTAGCGCTCCGAATCTCCACTTGCATTTTCTACAGAAAGAGTGTTTTAGTACGGCTCAATCAAAACTAAGGTTCAACTCCTTTAGTTGAACAAACAGAACAGAAAGAAGTTTCACACAATTCTTCTGGGTAGTTTTTATTTGTAGACATTCTTTTTCCCAATATAGGCCTCTTAGCGCTCAGAATGTCCAATTGCAGTTTCTACAGAAAGAGTGTTTCAGAACGGCTCAATCAAAAGTAAGGTTCAACTCTGTTAGTTGAATGCACAGAACAGAAAGAAGTTTCATACAATGCTTCTGTGTAGTTTATATTTGAACATATTCTTTTTTCCACTATTACCCACTTAGCGCTACGAATGTCCAGTTGCATTTTCTACAGACAGAGTGTTTCAAAACTGCTCAATCAAAAGTATGGTTTAACTCTGTTAGCTGAATGCTCAGATCAGAAAGAAGTTTCACAGAATGCTTCTGTGTAGTTTATATTTGAATATATTCCTTTTTCCACTACTACGCTCTTAGCGCTCCAAATGTCCAGTTGCATTTTCAACAGAAAGAGTGTTCAGATCTGCTCAATCAAAAGTATGGTTTAACTCTGTTAGCTGAATGCACAGATCAGAAAGAAGTTTCACCGAATGATTCTGTGTAGTTTATATTTGAAGACATTCCTTTTTCCACTATTACCCTCGTAGCGCTCCGAATCTCCACTTGCATTTTCTACCAGAAGAGTGTTTAATAACTGCTCAATCAAAAATATGTTTTATCTCTGTTAACTGAATTTACAGATCAGAAATAAGTTTCACAGAATGCATCTGTGTAGTTTTTATTTGAAGATATTCTTTTTCCCAATGTAGGCCTCTTAGCGCTTAGCATGTCCAATTGCAGTTTCTACAGAAAGAGTGTTTCAGAACGGATCAATCAAAAGTAAGGTTCAACTCTGTTAGTTGAATGCACAGAACAGAAAGAATTTTCACAGAATGCTACTGTGTAGTTTATATTTGAATATATTCCTTTTTCCACTATTACCCTCTTAGCGCTCCGAATGTCCACTTGCATTTTCTACAGAAAGAGTGTTCAGAACTGCGCAATCAAAAGTATGGTTTAACTCTGTTAGCTTAATGAACATATCAGAAATAAGTTTCACACAATGCTTCTGTGTAGTTTTTATTTGAAGATATTATTTTTCCCAATAGAGGCCTCTTAGCGCTCAGAATGTCCAATTGCAGTTTCTACAGAAAGAGTGTTTCAGAAAGTCTAAATCAAAAGTAAGGTTCAACTCTGTTAGTTGAATGCACAGAACAGAAAGAAGTTTCATACAATGCTTCTGTGTAGTTTATATTTGAACATATTCTTTTTTCCACTATTACCCACTTAGCGCTACGAATGTCCAGTTGCATTTTCTACAGACAGAGTGTTTCAAAACTGCTCAATCAAAAGTATGGTTTAACTCTGTTAGCTGAATGCTCAGATCAGAAAGAAGTTTCACAGAATGCTTCTGTGTAGTTTATATTTGAATATATTCCTTTTTCCACTACTACGCTCTTAGCGCTCCAAATGTCCAGTTGCATTTTCTACAGAAAGAGTGTTCAGATCTGCTCAATCAAAAGTATGGTTTAACTCTGTTAGCTGAATGCACAGATCAGAAAGAAGTTTCACAGAATGATTCTGTGTAGTTTATATTTGAAGACATTCCTTTTTCCACTATTACCCTCTTAGCGTTCCGAATCTCCACTTGCATTTTCTACAAAAAGAGTGTTTCATAACTGCTCAATCAAAAATATGTTTTATCTCTGTTAACTGAATTTACAGATCAGAAATAAGTTTCACAGAATGCATCTGTGTAGTTTTTATTTGAAGATATTCTTTTTCCCAATGTAGGCCTCTTATCGCTTAGCATGTCCAATTGCAGTTTCTACAGAAAGAGTGTTTCAGAACGGCTCAGTCAAAAGTAAGGTTCAACTCTGTTAGTTGAATGCACAGAACAGAAAGAATTTTCACAGAATGCTACTGTGTAGTTTATATTTGAATATATTCCTTTTTCCACTATTACCCTCTTAGCGCTCCGAATGTCCACTTGCATTTTCTACAGAAAGAGTGTTCAGAACTGCGCAATCAAAAGTATGGTTTAACTCTGTTAGCTTAATGAACATATCAGAAATAAGTTTCACACAATGCTTCAGTGTAGTTTTTATTTGAAGATATTATTTTTCCCAATATAGGCCTCTTCGCGCTCAGAATGTCCAATTGCAGTTTCTACCGAAAGAGTGTTTCAGAAAGGCTCAATCAAAAGTAAGGTTCAACTCTGTTAGTTGAATGCACAGAACAGAAAGAAGTTTCATACAATGCTTCTGTGTAGTTTATATTTGAACATATTATTTTTTCCACTATTACCCACTTAGCGCTACGAATGTCCAATAGCATTTTCTACAGACAGTGTGTTTCAAAACTGCTCAATCAAAAGTATGGTTTAACTCTGTTAGCTGAATGCTCAGATCAGAAAGAAGTTTCACAGAATGCTTCTGTGTAGTTTATATTTGAATATATTCCTTTTTCCACTACTACTCTCTTAGCGCTCCAAATGTCCAGTTGCATTTTCTACAGAAAGAGTGTTCAGATCTGCTCAATCAAAAGTATGGTTTAAATCTGTTAGCTGAATGCACAGATCAGAAAGAAGTTTCACAGAATGATTCTGTGTAGTTTAATTTGGAGACAATCCTTTTTTCCACTATTACCCTCTTAGCGCTCCGAATCTCCACTTGCATTTTCTACAGAAAGAGTGTTTCAGTACGGCTCAATCAAAACTAAGGTTCAACTCTTTTAGTTGAACAAACAGAACAGAAAGAAGTTTCACACAATTCTTCTGTGTAGTTTTTATTTGTAGACATTCTTTTTCCCAATATAGGCCTCTTAGCACTCAGAATGTCCAATTGCAGTTTCTACAGAAAGAGTGTTTCAGAACGGCTCAATCAAAAGTAAGGTTCAACTCTGTTAGTTGAATGCACAGAACAGAAAGAAGTTTCATACAATGCTTCTGTATAGTTTATATTTTAACATATTATTTTTTCCACTCTTACCCACTTAGCGCTACGAATGTCCAGTTGTATTTTCTACAGACAGAGTGTTTCAAAACTGCTCAATCAAAAGTATGGTTTAACTCTGTTAGCTGAATGCTCAGATCAGAAAGAAGTTTCACAGAATGCTTCTGTGTAGTTTATATTTGAATATATTCCTTTTTCCACTACTACGCTCTGAGCGATCCAAATGTCCAGTTGCATTTACAACAGAAAGAGTGTTCAGATCTGCTCAATCAAAAGTATGGTTTAACTCTGTTAGCTGAATGCACAGATCAGAAAGAAGTTTCACCGAATGATTCTGTGTAGTTTATATTTGAAGACATTCCTTTTTCCACTATTACCCTCTTAGCGCTCCGAATCTCCACTTGCATTTTCTACAAAAAGAGTGTTTCATAACTGCTCAATCAAAAATATGTTTTATCTCTGTTAACTGAATTTACATATCAGAAATAAGTTTCACAGAATGCATCTGTGTAGTTTTTATTTGAAGATATTCTTTTTCCCAATGTAGGCCTCTTAGCGCTTAGCATGTCCAATTGCAGTTTCTACAGAAAGAGTGTTTCAGAACGGCTCAATCAAAAGTAAGGTTCAACTCTATTAGTTGAATGCACAGAACAGAAAGAATTTTCACAGAATGCTACTGTGTAGTTTATATTTGAATATATTCCTTTTTCCATTATTACCCTCTTAGCGCTCCGAATGTCCACTTGCATTTTCTACAGAAAGAGTGTTCAGAACTGCGCAATGAAAAGTATGGTTTAACTCTGTTAGCTTAATGAACATATCAGAAATAAGTTTCACACAATGCTTCTGTGTAGTTTTTATTTGAAGATATTATTTTTCCCAATAGAGGCCTCTTAGCGCTCAGAATGACCAATTGCAGTTTCTACAGAAAGAGTGTTTCAGAAAGGCTCAATCAAAAGTAAGGTTCAACTCTGTTAGTTGAATGCACAGAACAGAAAGAAGTTTCATACAATGCTTCTGTGTAGTTTATATTTGAACATATTATTTTTTCCACTATTACCCACTTAGCGCTACGAATTTCCAATAGCATTTTCTACAGACAGTGTGTTTCAAAACTGCTCAATCAAAAGTATGGTTTAACTCTGTTAGCTGAATGCTCAGATCAGAAAGAAGTTTCACAGAATGCTTCTGTGTAGTTTATATTTGAATATATTCCTTTTTCAACTACTACTCTCTTAGCGCTCCAAATGTCCAGTTGCATTTTCTACAGAAAGAGTGTTCAGATCTGCTCAATCAAAAGTATGGTTTAAATCTGTTAGCTGAATGCACAGATCAGAAAGAAGTTTCACAGAATGATTCTGTGTAGTTTAATTTGGAGACAATCCTTTTTTCCACTATTACCCTCTTAGCGCTCCGAATCTCCACTTGCATTTTCTACAGAAAGAGTGTTTTAGTACGGCTCAATCAAAACTAAGGTTCAACTCTTTTAGTTGAACAAACAGAACAGAAAGAAGTTTCACACAATTCTTCTGGGTAGTTTTTATTTGTAGACATTCTTTTTCCCAATATAGGCCTCTTAGCGCTCAGAATGTCCAATTGCAGTTTCTACAGAAAGAGTGTTTCAGAACGGCTCAATCAAAAGTAAGGTTCAACTCTGTTAGTTGAATGCACAGAACAGAAAGAAGTTTCATACAATGCTTCTGTGTAGTTTATATTTGAACATATTCTTTTTTCCACTATTACCCACTTAGCGCTACGAATGTCCAGTTGCATTTTCTACAGACAGAGTGTTTCAAAACTGCTCAATCAAAAGTATGGTTTAACTCTGTTAGCTGAATGCTCAGATCAGAAAGAAGTTTCACAGAATGCTTCTGTGTAGTTTATATTTGAATATATTCCTTTTTCCACTACTACGCTCTTAGCGCTCCAAATGTCCAGTTGCATTTTCAACAGAAAGAGTGTTCAGATCTGCTCAATCAAAAGTATGGTTTAACTCTGTTAGCTGAATGCACAGATCAGAAAGAAGTTTCACCGAATGATTCTGTGTAGTTTATATTTGAAGACATTCCTTTTTCCACTATTACCCTCGTAGCGCTCCGAATCTCCACTTGCATTTTCTACAAAAAGAGTGTTTAATAACTGCTCAATCAAAAATATGTTTTATCTCTGTTAACTGAATTTACAGATCAGAAATAAGTTTCACAGAATGCATCTGTGTAGTTTTTATTTGAAGATATTCTTTTTCCCAATGTAGGCCTCTTAGCGCTTAGCATGTCCAATTGCAGTTTCTACAGAAAGAGTGTTTCAGAACGGATCAATCAAAAGTAAGGTTCAACTCTGTTAGTTGAATGCACAGAACAGAAAGAATTTTCACAGAATGCTACTGTGTAGTTTATATTTGAATATATTCCTTTTTCCACTATTACCCTCTTAGCGCTCCGAATGTCCACTTGCATTTTCTACAGAAAGAGTGTTCAGAACTGCGCAATCAAAAGTATGGTTTAACTCTGTTAGCTTAATGAACATATCAGAAATAAGTTTCACACAATGCTTCTGTGTAGTTTTTATTTGAAGATATTATTTTTCCCAATAGAGGCCTCTTAGCGCTCAGAATGTCCAATTGCAGTTTCTACAGAAAGAGTGTTTCAGAAAGTCTAAATCAAAAGTAAGGTTCAACTCTGTTAGTTGAATGCACAGAACAGAAAGAAGTTTCATACAATGCTTCTGTGTAGTTTATATTTGAACATATTCTTTTTTCCACTATTACCCACTTAGCGCTACGAATGTCCAGTTGCATTTTCTACAGACAGAGTGTTTCAAAACTGCTCAATCAAAAGTATGGTTTAACTCTGTTAGCTGAATGCTCAGATCAGAAAGAAGTTTCACAGAATGTTTCTGTGTAGTTTATATTTGAATATATTCCTTTTTCCACTACTACTCTCTTAGCGCTAGAAATGTCCAGTTGCATTTTCTACAGAAAGAGTGTTCAGATCTGCTCAATCAAAAGTATGGTTTAAATCTGTTAGCTGAATGCACAGATCAGAAAGAAGTTTCACCGAATGATTCTGTGTAGTTTATATTTGAAGACATTCTTTTTCCACTATTACCCTCTTAGCGCTCCGAATCTCCACTTGCATTTTCTACAAAAAGAGTGTTTCATAACTGCTCAATCAAAAATATGTTTTATCACTGTTAACTGAATTTACAGATAAGAAATAAGTTTCACAGAATGCATCTGTGTAGTTTTTATTTGAAGATATTCTTTTTCCCAATGTAGGCCTCTTAGCGCTTTGCATGTCCAATTGCAGTTTCTACAGAAAGAGTGTTTCAGAACGGCTCAATCAAAAGTAAGGTTCAACTCTGTTAGTTGAATGCACAGAACAGAAAGAATTTTCACAGAATGCTACTGTGTAGTTTATATTTCAATATATTCCTTTTTCCACTATTACCCTCTTAGCGCTCCGAATGTCCACTTGCATTTTCTACAGAAAGAGTGTCCAGAACTGCGCAATCAAAAGTATGGTTTAACTCTGTTAGCTTAATGAACATATCAGAAATAAGTTTCACACAATGCTTCTGTGTAGTTTTTATTTGAAGATATTATTTTTCCCAATATAGGCCTCTTAGCGCTCAGAATGTCCAATTGCAGTTTCTACAGAAAGAGTGTTTCAGAACGGCTCAATCAAAAGTAAGGTTCAACTCTGTTAGTTGAATGCACAGAACAGAAAGAAGTTTCATACAATGCTTCTGTGTAGTTTATATTTGAACATATTTTTTTTTCCACTATTACCCACTTAGCGCTACGAATGTCCAGTTGTATTTTCTACAGACAGAGTGTTTCAAAACTGCTCAATCAAAAGTATGGTTTAACTCTGTTAGCTGAATGCTCAGATCAGAAAGAAGTTTCACAGAATGCTTCTGTGTAGTTTATATTTGAATATATTCCTTTTTCCACTACTACGCTCTGAGCGCTCCAAATGTCCAGTTGCATTTTCAAAAGAAAGAGTGTTCAGATCTGCTCAATCAAAAGTATGGTTTAACTCTGTTAGCTGAATGCACAGATCAGAAAGAAGTTTCACCGAATGATTCTGTGTAGTTTATATTTGAAGACATTCCTTTTTCCACTATTACCCTCTTAGCGCTCCGAATCTCCACTTGCATTTTCTACAAAAAGAGTGTTTCATAACTGCTCAATCAAAAATATGTTTTATCTCTGTTAACTGAATTTACATATCAGAAATAAGTTTCACAGAATGCATCTGTGTAGTTTTTATTTGAAGATATTCTTTTTCCCAATGTAGGCCTCTTAGCGCTTAGCATGTCCAATTGCAGTTTCTACAGAAAGAGTGTTTCAGAACGGCTCAATCAACAGTAAGGTTCAACTCTATTAGTTGAATGCACAGAACAGAAAGAATTTTCACAGAATGCTACTGTGTAGTTTATATTTGAATATATTCCTTTTTCCATTATTACCCTCTTAGCGCTCCGAATGTCCACTTGCATTTTCTACAGAAAGAGTGTTCAGAACTGCGCAATCAAAAGTATGGTTTAACTCTGTTAGCTTAATGAACATATCAGAAATAAGTTTCACACAATGCTTCTGTGTAGTTTTTATTTGAAGATATTATTTTTCCCAATAGAGGCCTCTTAGCGCTTAGAATGACCAATTGCAGTTTCTACAGAAAGAGTGTTTCAGAAAGGCTCAATCAAAAGTAAGGTTCAACTCTGTTAGTTGAATGCACAGAACAGAAAGAAGTTTCATACAATGCTTCTGTGTAGTTTATATTTGCACATATTCTTTTTTCCACTATTACCCACTTAGCGCTACGAATGTCCAGTTGCATTTTCTACAGACAGAGTGTTTCAAAACTGCTCAATCAAAAGTATGGTTTAACTCTGTTAGCTGAATGCTCGGATCAGAAAGAAGTTTCACAGAATGCTTCTGTGTAGTTTATATTTGAATATATTCCCTTTTCCACTACTACTCTTTTAGCGCTCCAAATGTCCAGTTGCATTTTCTACAGAAAGAGTGTTCAGATCTGCTCAATCAAAAGTATGGTTTAACTCTGTTAGCTGAATGCACAGATCAGAAAGAAGTTTCACAGAAGGATTCTGTGTAGTTTATATTTGGAGACATTCCTTTTTCCACTATTACCCTCTTAGCGCTCCGAATCTCCACTTGCATTTTCTACAGAAAGACTGTTACAGAACGGCTCAATCAAAACTAAGGTTCAACTCTTTTAGTTGAACAAACAGAACAGAAAGAAGTTTCACACAATTCTTCTGTGTAGTTTTTATTTGTAGACATTCTTTTTCCCAATATAGGCCTCTTAGCGCTCAGAATGTCCAATTGCAGTTTCTACAGAAAGTGTGTTTCAGAACGGCTCAATCAAAAGTAAGGTTCAACTCTGTTAGTTGAATGCACAGAACAGAAAGAAGTTTCATACAATGCTTCTGTGTAGTTTATATTTGAACTTATTCTTTTTTCCACTATTACCCACTTAGCGCTCCGAATCTCCACTTGCATTTTCTACAAAAAGAGTGTTTCATAACTGCTCAATCAAAAATACGTTTTATCTCTGTTAACTGAATTTACAGATCAGAAATAAGTTTCACAGAATGCATCTGTGTAGTTTTTATTTGAAGATATTCTTTTTCCCCATGTAGGCCTCTTAGTGCTTAGCATGTCCAATTGCAGTTTCTACAGAAAGAGTGTTTCAGAACGGCTCAATCAAAAGTAAGGTTCAACTCTGTTAGTTGAATGCACAGAACAGAAATAATTTTCACAGAATGCTACTGTGTAGTTTATAATTGAATATATTCCTTTTTCCACTATTACCCTCTTAGCGCTCCGAATGTCCACTTGCATTTTCTACAGAAAGAGTGTTCAGAACTGCGCAATCAAAAGTATGGTTTAACTCTGTTAGCTTAATGAACATATCAGAAATGAGTTTCACACAATGCTTCTGTGTAGTTTTTATTTGAAGATATTATTTTTCCCAATATAGGCCTCTTAGCGCTCAGAATGTCCAATTGCAGTTTCTACAGAAAGAGTGTTTCAGAAAGGCTCAATCAAAAGTAAGGTTCAACTCTGTTAGTTGAATGCACAGAACAGAAAGGAGTTTCATACAATGCTTCTGTGTAGTTTATATTTGAACATATTCTTTTTTCCTCTATTACCCACTTAGCGCTACGAATGTCCAGTTGCATTTTCTACAGACAGAGTGTTTCAAAACTGCTCAATCAAAAGTTTGGTTTAACTCTGTTAGCTGAATGCACAGATCAGAAAGAAGTTTCACAGAATGATTCTGTGTAGTTTATATTTGGAGACATTCCTTTTTCCACTATTACCCTCTTAGCGCTCCGAATCTCCACTTGCATTTTCTACAGAAAGAGTGATTCAGAACGGCTCAATCAAAACTAAGGTTCAACTCTTTTAGTTGAACAAACAGAACAGAAAGAAGTTTCACACAATTCTTCTGTGTAGTTTTTATTTTAGACATTCTTTTTTCCAATATAGGCCTCTTAGCGCTCAGAATGTCCAATTGCAGTTTCTACAGAAAGAGTGTTTCAGAACGGCTCAATCAAAAGTAAGGTTCAACACTGTTAGTTGAATGCACAGAACAGAAAGAAGTTTCATACAATGCTTCTGTGTAGTTTATATTTGAACATATTTTTTTTCCACTATTACCCACTTAGCGCTACGAATGTCCAGTTGCATTTTCTACAGACAGAGTGTTTCAAAACTGCTCAATCAAAAGTATGGTTTAACTCTGTTAGCTGAATGCTCAGTTCAGAAAGAAGTTTCACAGAATGCTTCTGTGTAGTTTATATTTGAATATATTCCTTTTTCCACTACTACTCTCTTAGCGCTCCAAATCTCCAGTTGCATTTTCTACAGAAAGAGTGTTCAGATCTACTCAATCAAAAGTATGGTTTAACTCTGTTAGCTGAATGCACAGATCAGAAAGAAGTTTCACAGAATGATTCTGTGTAGTTTATATTTGGAGACATTCCTTTTTCCACTATTACCCTCTTAGCGCACGGAATCTCCACTTGCATTTTCTACAGAAAGAGTGTTTCAGAACGGCTCAATCAAAACTAAGGTTCAACTCTTTTAGTTGAACAAACAGAACAGAAAGAAGTTTCACACAATTCTTCTGTGTAGTTTTTATTTGTAGACATTCTTTTTCCCAATATAGGCCTCTTAGTGCTCAGAATGTCCAATTGCAGTTTCTACAGAAAGAGTGTTTCAGAACGGCTCAATCAAAAGTAAGGTTCAACTCTGTTAGTTGAATCCACAGAACAGAAAGAAGTTTCATACAATTCTTCTGTGTAGTTTTTATTTGTAGACATTCTTTTTCCCAATATAGGCCTCTTAGCGCTCAGAATGTCCAATTGCAGTTTCTACAGAAAGAGTGTTTCAGAACGGCTCAATCAAAAGTAAGGTTCAACTCTGTTAGTTGAATGCACAGAACAGAAAGAAGTTTCATACAATGCTTCTGTGTAGTTTATATTTGAACATATTATTTTTTCCACTATTACCCACTTAGCGCTACGAATGTCCAGTTGTATTTTCTACAGACAGAGTGTTTCAAAACTGCTCAATCAAAAGTATGGTTTAACTCTGTTAGCTGAATGCTCAGATCAGAAAGAAGTTTCACAGAATGCTTCTGTGTAGTTTATATTTGAATATATTCCTTTTTCCCCTACTACGCTCTGAGTGATCCAAATGTCCAGTTGCATTTTCAACAGAAAGAGTGTTCAGATCTGCTCAATCAAAAGTATGGTTTAACTCTGTTAGCTGAATGCACAGATCAGAAAGAAGTTTCACCGAATGATTCTGTGTAGTTTATATTTGAAGACATTCCTTTTTCCACTATTACCCTCTTAGCGCTCCGAATCTCCACTTGCATTTTCTACAAAAAGAGTGTTTCATAACTGCTCAATCAAAAATATGTTTTATCTCTGTTAACTGAATTTACATATCAGAAATAAGTTTCACAGAATGCATCTGTGTAGTTTTTATTTGAAGATATTCTTTTTCCCAATGTAGGCCTCTTAGCGCTTAGCATGTCCAATTGCAGTTTCTACAGAAAGAGTGTTTCAGAACGGCTCAATCAAAAGTAAGGTTCAACTCTATTAGTTGAATGCACAGAACAGAAAGAATTTTCACAGAATGCTACTGTGTAGTTTATATTTGAATATATTCCTTTTTCCATTATTACCCTCTTAGCGCTCCGAATGTCCACTTGCATTTTCTACAGAAAGAGTGTTCAGAACTGCGCAATGAAAAGTATGGTTTAACTCTGTTAGCTTAATGAACATATCAGAAATAAGTTTCACACAATGCTTCTGTGTAGTTTTTATTTGAAGATATTATTTTTCCCAATAGAGGCCTCTTAGCGCTCAGAATGACCAATTGCAGTTTCTACAGAAAGAGTGTTTCAGAAAGGCTCAATCAAAAGTAAGGTTCAAATCTGTTAGTTGAATGCACAGAACAGAAGGAAGTTTCATACAATGCTTCTGTGTAGTTTATATTTGCACATATTCTTTTTTCCACTATTACCCACTTAGCGCTACGAATGTCCAGTTGCATTTTCTACAGACAGAGTGTTTCAAAACTGCTCAATCAAAAGTATGGTTTAACTCTGTTAGCTGAATGCTCGGATCAGAAAGAAGTTTCACAGAATGCTTCTGTGTAGTTTATATTTGAATATATTCCCTTTTCCACTACTATTCTTTTAGCGCTCCAAATGTCCAGTTGCATTTTCTACAGAAAGAGTGTTCAGATCTGCTCAATCAAAAGTATGGTTTAACTCTGTTAGCTGAATGCACAGATCAGAAAGAAGTTTCACAGAAGGATTCTGTGTAGTTTATATTTGGAGACATTCCTTTTTCCACTATTACCCTCTTAGCGCTCCGAATCTCCACTTGCATTTTCTACAGAAAGACTGTTACAGAACGGCTCAATCAAAACTAAGGTTCAACTCTTTTAGTTGAACAAACAGAACAGAAAGAAGTTTCACACAATTCTTCTGTGTAGTTTTTATTTGTAGACATTCTTTTTCCCAATATAGGCCTCTTAGCGCTCAGAATGTCCAATTGCAGTTTCTACAGAAAGTGTGTTTCAGAACGGCTCAATCAAAAGTAAGGTTCAACTCAGTTAGTTGAATGCACAGAACAGAAAGAAGTTTCATACAATGCTTCTGTGTAGTTTATATTTGAACTTATTCTTTTTTCCACTATTACCCACTTAGCGCTCCGAATCTCCACTTGCATTTTCTACAAAAAGAGTGTTTCATAACTGCTCAATCAAAAATACGTTTTATCTCTGTTAACTGAATTTACAGATGAGAAATAAGTTTCACAGAATGCATCTGTGTAGTTTTTATTTGAAGATATTCGTTTTCCCCATGTAGGCCTCTTAGTGCTTAGCATGTCCAATTGCAGTTTCTACAGAAAGAGTGTTTCAGAACGGCTCAATCAAAAGTAAGGTTCAACTCTGTTAGTTGAATGCACAGAACAGAAAGCATTTTCACAGAATGCTACTGTGTAGTTTATAATTGAATATATTCCTTTTTCCACTATTAACATCTTAGCGCTCCGAATGTCCACTTGCATTTTCTACAGAAAGAGTGTTCAGAACTGTGCAATCAAAAGTATGGTTTAACTCTGTTAGCTTAATGAACATATCAGAAATAAGTTTCACACAATGCTTCTGTGTAGTTTTTATTTGAAGATATTATTTTTCCCAATATAGGCCTCTTAGCGCTCAGAATGTCCAATTGCAGTTTCTACAGAAAGAGTGTTTCAGAAAGGCTCAATCAAAAGTAAGGTTCAACTCTGTTAGTTGAATGCACAGAACAGAAAGAAGTTTCATACAATGCTTCTGTGTAGTTTATATTTGAACATATTCTTTTTTCCACTATTACCCACTTAGCGCTACGAATGTCCAGTTGCATTTTCTACAGACAGAGTGTTTCAAAACTGCTCAATCAAAAGTGTGGTTTAACTCTGTTAGCTGAATGCTCAGATGAGAAAGAAGTTTCACAGAATGCTTCTGTGTAGTTTATATTTGAATATATTCCTTTTTCCACTACTACTCTCTTAGCGCTCCAAATGTCCAGTTGCATTTTCTACAGAAAGAGTGTTCAGATCTGCTCAATCAAAAGTATGGTTTAAATCTGTTAGCTGAATGCACAGATCAGAAAGAAGTTTCACAGAATGATTCTGTGTAGTTTATATTTGGAGACATTCCTTTTTCCACTATTACCCTCTTAGCGCTCCGAATCTCCACTTGCATTTTCTACAGAAAGAGTGTTTCAGAACGGCTCAATCAAAACTAAGGTTCAACTCTTTTAGTTGAACAAACAGAACAGAAAGAAGTTTCACACAATTCTTCTCTGTAGTTTTTATTTGTAGACATTCTTTTTCCCAATATAGGCTTCTTAGCGCTCAGAATGTCCAATTGCAGTTTCTACAGAAAGAGTGTTTCAGAACGGCTCAATCAAAAGTAAGGTTCAACTCTGTTAGTTGAATGCACAGAACAGAAAGAAGTTTCATACAATGCTTCTGTGTAGTTTATATTTGAACATATTCTTTTTTCCACTATTACCCACTTAGCGCTACGAATGTCCAGTTGCATTTCCTACAGACAGAGTGTTTCAAAACTGCTCAATCAAAAGTATGGTTTAACTCTGTTAGCTGAATGCTCAGATCAGAAAGAAGTTTCACAGAATGCTTCTGTGTAGTTTATATTTGAATATATTCCTTTTTCCACTACTACTCTCTTAGCGCTCCAAATGTCCAGTTGCATTTTCTACAGAAAGAGTGTTCAGATCTGCTCAATCAAAAGTATGGTTTAACTCTGTTAGCTGAATGCACAGATCAGAAAGAAGTTTCACAGAATGATTCTGTGTAGTTTATATTTGGAGACATTCCTTTTTCCACTATTACCCCCTTAGCGCTCCGAATCTCCACTTGCATTTTCTACAGAAAGAGTGTTTCAGAACGGCTCAATCAAAACTAAGTTTCAACTCTTTTAGTTGAACAAACAGAACAGAAAGAAGTTTCACACAATTCTTCTGTGTAGTTTTTATTTGTAGACATTCTTTTTCCCAATATAGGCCTCTTAGCGCTCAGAATGTCCAATTGCAGTTTCTACAGAAAGAGTGTTTCAGAACGGCTCAATCAAAAGTAAGGTTCAACTCTGTTAGTTGAATGCACAGAACAGAAAGAAGTTTCATACAATGCTTCTGTGTAGTTTATATTTGAACATATTATTTTTTCCACTATTACCCACTTAGCGCTACGAATGGCCAGTTGTATGTTCTACAGACAGAGTGTTTCAAAACTGCTCAATCAAAAGTATGGTTTAACTCTGTTAGCTGAATGCTCAGATCAGAAAGAAGTTTCACAGAATGCTTCTGTGTAGTTTATATTTGAATATATTCCTTTTTCCACTACTACGCTCTGAGCGATCCAAATGTCCAGTTGCATTTTCAACAGAAAGAGTGTTCAGATCTGCTCAATCAAAAGTATGGTTTAACTCTGTTAGCTGAATGCACAGATCAGAAAGAAGTTTCACCGAATGATTCTGTGTAGTTTATATTTGAAGACATTCCTTTTTCCACTATTACCCTCTTAGCGCTCCGAATCTCCACTTGCATTTTCTACAAAAAGAGTGTTTCATAACTGCTCAATCAAAAATATGTTTTATCTCTGTTAACTGAATTTACATATCAGAAATAAGTTTCACAGAATGCATCTGTGTAGTTTTTATTTGAAGATATTCTTTTTCCCAATGTAGGCCTCTTAGCGCTTAGCATGTCCAATTGCAGTTTCTACAGAAAGAGTGTTTCAGAACGGCTCAATCAAAAGTAAGGTTCAACTCTATTAGTTGAATGCACAGAACAGAAAGAATTTTCACAGAATGCTACTGTGTAGTTTATATTTGAATATATTCCTTTTTCCATTATTACCCTCTTAGCGCTCCGAATGTCCACTTGCATTTTCTACAGAAAGAGTGTTCAGAACTGCGCAATGAAAAGTATGGTTTAACTCTGTTAGCTTAATGAACATATCAGAAATAAGTTTCACACAATGCTTCTGTGTAGTTTTTATTTGAAGATATTATTTTTCCCAATAGAGGCGTCTTAGCGCTCAGAATGACCAATTGCAGTTTCTACAGAAAGAGTGTTTCAGAAAGGCTCAATCAAAAGTAAGGTTCAAATCTGTTAGTTGAATGCACAGAACAGAAAGAAGTTTCATACAATGCTTCTGTGTAGTTTATATTTGCACATATTCTTTTTTCCACTATTACCCACTTAGCGCTACGAATGTCCAGTTGCATTTTCTACAGACAGAGTGTTTCAAAACTGCTCAATCAAAAGTATGGTTTAACTCTGTTAGCTGAATGCTCAGATCAGAAAGAAGTTTCACAGAATGCTTCTGTGTAGTTTATATTTGAATATATTCCCTTTTCCACTACTACTCTTTTAGCGCTCCAAATGTCCAGTTGCATTTTCTACAGAAAGAGTGTTCAGATCTGCTCAATCAAAAGTATGGTTTAACTCTGTTAGCTGAATGCACAGATCAGAAAGAAGTTTCACAGAAGGATTCTGTGTAGTTTATATTTGGAGACATTCCTTTTTCCACTATTACCCTCTTAGCGCTCCGAATCTCCACTTGCATTTTCTACAGAAAGACTGTTACAGAACGGCTCAATCAAAACTAAGGTTCAACTCTTTTAGTTGAACAAACAGAACAGAAAGAAGTTTCACACAATTCTTCTGTGTAGTTTTTATTTGTAGACATTCTTTTTCCCAATATAGGCCTCTTAGCGCTCAGAATGTCCAATTGCAGTTTCTACAGAAAGTGTGTTTCAGAACGGCTCAATCAAAAGTAAGGTTCAACTCTGTTAGTTGAATGCACAGAACAGAAAGAAGTTTCATACAATGCTTCTGTGTAGTTTATATTTGAACTTATTCTTTTTTCCTCTATTACCCACTTAGCGCTCCGAATCTCCACTTGCATTTTCTACAAAAAGAGTGTTTCATAACTGCTCAATCAAAAATACGTTTTATCTCTGTTAACTGAATTTACAGATCAGAAATAAGTTTCACAGAATGCATCTGTGTAGTTTTTATTTGAAGATATTCGTTTTCCCCATGTAGGCCTCTTAGTGCTTAGCATGTCCAATTGCAGTTTCTACAGAAAGAGTGTTTCAGAACGGCTCAATCAAAAGTAAGGTTCAACTCTGTTAGTTGAATGCACAGAACAGAAAGCATTTTCACAGAATGCTACTGTGTAGTTTATAATTGAATATATTCCTTTTTCCACTATTACCATCTTAGCGCTCCGAATGTCCACTTGCATTTTCTACAGAAAGAGTGTTCAGAACTGTGCAATCAAAAGTATGGTTTAACTCTGTTAGCTTAATGAACATATCAGAAATAAGTTTCACACAATGCTTCTGTGTAGTTTTTATTTGAAGATATTATTTTTCCCAATATAGGCCTCTTAGCGCTCAGAATGTCCAATTGCAGTTTCTACAGAAAGAGTGTTTCAGAAAGGCTCAATCAAAAGTAAGGTTCAACTCTGTTAGTTGAATGCACAGAACAGAAAGAAGTTTCATACAATGCTTCTGTGTAGTTTATATTTGAACATATTCTTTTTTCCACTATTACCCACTTAGCGCTACGAATGTCCAGTTGCATTTTCTACAGACAGAGTGTTTCAAAACTGCTCAATCAAAAGTTTGGTTTAACTCTGTTAGCTGAATGCTCAGATGAGAAAGAAGTTTCACAGAATGCTTCTGTGTAGTTTATATTTGAATATATTCCTTTTTCCACTACTACTCTCTTAGCGCTCCAAATGTCCTGTTGCATTTTCTACAGAAAGAGTGTTCAGATCTGCTCAATCAAAAGTATGGTTTAAATCTGTTAGCTGAATGCACAGATCAGAAAGAAGTTTCACAGAATGATTCTGTGTAGTTTATATTTGGAGACATTCCTTTTTCCACTATTACCCTCTTAGCGCTCCGAATCTCCACTTGCATTTTCTACAGAAAGAGTGTTTCAGAACGGCTCAATCAAAACTAAGGTTCAACTCTTTTAGTTGAACAAACAGAACAGAAAGAAGTTTCACACAATTCTTCTCTGTAGTTTTTATTTGTAGACATTCTTTTTCCCAATATAGGCTTCTTAGCGCTCAGAATGTCCAATTGCAGTTTCTACAGAAAGAGTGTTTCAGAACGGCTCAATCAAAAGTAAGGTTCAACTCTGTTAGTTGAATGCACAGAACAGAAAGAAGTTTCATACAATGCTTCTGTGTAGTTTATATTTGAACATATTCTTTTTTCCACTATTACCCACTTAGCGCTACGAATGTCCAGTTGCATTTCCTACAGACAGAGTGTTTCAAAACTGCTCAATCAAAAGTATGGTTTAACTCTGTTAGCTGAATGCTCAGATCAGAAAGAAGTTTCACAGAATGCTTCTGTGTAGTTTATATTTGAATATATTCCTTTTTCCACTACTACTCTCTTAGCGCTCCAAATGTCCAGTTGCATTTTCTACAGAAAGAGTGTTCAGATCTGCTCAATCAAAAGTATGGTTTAACTCTGTTAGCTGAATGCACAGATCAGAAAGAAGTTTCACAGAATGATTCTGTGTAGTTTATATTTGGAGACATTCCTTTTTCCACTATTACCCCCTTAGCGCTCCGAATCTCCACTTGCATTTTCTACAGAAAGAGTGTTTCAGAACGGCTCAATCAAAACTAAGTTTCAACTCTTTTAGTTGAACAAACAGAACAGAAAGAAGTTTCACACAATTCTTCTGTGTAGTTTTTATTTGTAGACATTCTTTTTCCCAATATAGGCCTCTTAGCGCTCAGAATGTCCAATTGCAGTTTCTACAGAAAGAGTGTTTCAGAACGGCTCAATCAAAAGTAAGGTTCAACTCTGTTAGTTGAATGCACAGAACAGAAAGAAGTTTCATACAATGCTTCTGTGTAGTTTATATTTGAACATATTATTTTTTCCACTATTACCCACTTAGCGCTACGAATGGCCAGTTGTATGTTCTACAGACAGAGTGTTTCAAAACTGCTCAATCAAAAGTATGGTTTAACTCTGTTAGCTGAATGCTCAGATCAGAAAGAAGTTTCACAGAATGCTTCTGTGTAGTTTATATTTGAATATATTCCTTTTTCCACTACTACGCTCTGAGCGATCCAAATGTCCAGTTGCATTTTCAACAGAAAGAGTGTTCAGATCTGCTCAATCAAAAGTATGGTTTAACTCTGTTAGCTGAATGCACAGATCAGAAAGAAGTTTCACCGAATGATTCTGTGTAGTTTATATTTGAAGACATTCCTTTTTCCACTATTACCCTCTTAGCGCTCCGAATCTCCACTTGCATTTTCTACAAAAAGAGTGTTTCATAACTGCTCAATCAAAAATATGTTTTATCTCTGTTAACTGAATTTACATATCAGAAATAAGTTTCACAGAATGCATCTGTGTAGTTTTTATTTGAAGATATTCTTTTTCCCAATGTAGGCCTCTTAGCGCTTAGCATGTCCAATTGCAGTTTCTACAGAAAGAGTGTTTCAGAACGGCTCAATCAAAAGTAAGGTTCAACTCTATTAGTTGAATGCACAGAACAGAAAGAATTTTCACAGAATGCTACTGTGTAGTTTATATTTGAATATATTCCTTTTTCCATTATTACCCTCTTAGCGCTCCGAATGTCCACTTGCATTTTCTACAGAAAGAGTGTTCAGAACTGCGCAATGAAAAGTATGGTTTAACTCTGTTAGCTTAATGAACATATCAGAAATAAGTTTCACACAATGCTTCTGTGTAGTTTTTATTTGAAGATATTATTTTTCCCAATAGAGGCCTCTTAGCGCTCAGAATGACCAATTGCAGTTTCTACAGAAAGAGTGTTTCAGAAAGGCTCAATCAAAAGTAAGGTTCAAATCTGTTAGTTGAATGCACAGAACAGAAGGAAGTTTCATACAATGCTTCTGTGTAGTTTATATTTGCACATATTCTTTTTTCCACTATTACCCACTTAGCGCTACGAATGTCCAGTTGCATTTTCTACAGACAGAGTGTTTCAAAACTGCTCAATCAAAAGTATGGTTTAACTCTGTTAGCTGAATGCTCGGATCAGAAAGAAGTTTCACAGAATGCTTCTGTGTAGTTTATATTTGAATATATTCCCTTTTCCACTACTATTCTTTTAGCGCTCCAAATGTCCAGTTGCATTTTCTACAGAAAGAGTGTTCAGATCTGCTCAATCAAAAGTATGGTTTAACTCTGTTAGCTGAATGCACAGATCAGAAAGAAGTTTCACAGAAGGATTCTGTGTAGTTTATATTTGGAGACATTCCTTTTTCCACTATTACCCTCTTAGCGCTCCGAATCTCCACTTGCATTTTCTACAGAAAGACTGTTACAGAACGGCTCAATCAAAACTAAGGTTCAACTCTTTTAGTTGAACAAACAGAACAGAAAGAAGTTTCACACAATTCTTCTGTGTAGTTTTTATTTGTAGACATTCTTTTTCCCAATATAGGCCTCTTAGCGCTCAGAATGTCCAATTGCAGTTTCTACAGAAAGTGTGTTTCAGAACGGCTCAATCAAAAGTAAGGTTCAACTCAGTTAGTTGAATGCACAGAACAGAAAGAAGTTTCATACAATGCTTCTGTGTAGTTTATATTTGAACTTATTCTTTTTTCCACTATTACCCACTTAGCGCTCCGAATCTCCACTTGCATTTTCTACAAAAAGAGTGTTTCATAACTGCTCAATCAAAAATACGTTTTATCTCTGTTAACTGAATTTACAGATGAGAAATAAGTTTCACAGAATGCATCTGTGTAGTTTTTATTTGAAGATATTCGTTTTCCCCATGTAGGCCTCTTAGTGCTTAGCATGTCCAATTGCAGTTTCTACAGAAAGAGTGTTTCAGAACGGCTCAATCAAAAGTAAGGTTCAACTCTGTTAGTTGAATGCACAGAACAGAAAGCATTTTCACAGAATGCTACTGTGTAGTTTATAATTGAATATATTCCTTTTTCCACTATTAACATCTTAGCGCTCCGAATGTCCACTTGCATTTTCTACAGAAAGAGTGTTCAGAACTGTGCAATCAAAAGTATGGTTTAACTCTGTTAGCTTAATGAACATATCAGAAATAAGTTTCACACAATGCTTCTGTGTAGTTTTTATTTGAAGATATTATTTTTCCCAATATAGGCCTCTTAGCGCTCAGAATGTCCAATTGCAGTTTCTACAGAAAGAGTGTTTCAGAAAGGCTCAATCAAAAGTAAGGTTCAACTCTGTTAGTTGAATGCACAGAACAGAAAGAAGTTTCATACAATGCTTCTGTGTAGTTTATATTTGAACATATTCTTTTTTCCACTATTACCCACTTAGCGCTACGAATGTCCAGTTGCATTTTCTACAGACAGAGTGTTTCAAAACTGCTCAATCAAAAGTTTGGTTTAACTCTGTTAGCTGAATGCTCAGATGAGAAAGAAGTTTCACAGAATGCTTCTGTGTAGTTTATATTTGAATATATTCCTTTTTCCACTACTACTCTCTTAGCGCTCCAAATGTCCAGTTGCATTTTCTACAGAAAGAGTGTTCAGATCTGCTCAATCAAAAGTATGGTTTAAATCTGTTAGCTGAATGCACAGATCAGAAAGAAGTTTCACAGAATGATTCTGTGTAGTTTATATTTGGAGACATTCCTTTTTCCACTATTACCCTCTTAGCGCTCCGAATCTCCACTTGCATTTTCTACAGAAAGAGTGTTTCAGAACGGCTCAATCAAAACTAAGGTTCAACTCTTTTAGTTGAACAAACAGAACAGAAAGAAGTTTCACACAATTCTTCTCTGTAGTTTTTATTTGTAGACATTCTTTTTCCCAATATAGGCTTCTTAGCGCTCAGAATGTCCAATTGCAGTTTCTACAGAAAGAGTGTTTCAGAACGGCTCAATCAAAAGTAAGGTTCAACTCTGTTAGTTGAATGCACAGAACAGAAAGAAGTTTCATACAATGCTTCTGTGTAGTTTATATTTGAACATATTCTTTTTTCCACTATTACCCACTTAGCGCTACGAATGTCCAGTTGCATTTCCTACAGACAGAGTGTTTCAAAACTGCTCAATCAAAAGTATGGTTTAACTCTGTTAGCTGAATGCTCAGATCAGAAAGAAGTTTCACAGAATGCTTCTGTGTAGTTTATATTTGAATATATTCCTTTTTCCACTACTACTCTCTTAGCGCTCCAAATGTCCAGTTGCATTTTCTACAGAAAGAGTGTTCAGATCTGCTCAATCAAAAGTATGGATTAACTCTGTTAGCTGAATGCACAGATCAGAAAGAAGTTTCACAGAATGATTCTGTGTAGTTTATATTTGGAGACATTCCTTTTTCCACTATTACCCCCTTAGCGCTCCGAATCTCCACTTGCATTTTCTACAGAAAGAGTGTTTCAGAACGGCTCAATCAAAACTAAGTTTCAACTCTTTTAGTTGAACAAACAGAACAGAAAGAAGTTTCACACAATTCTTCTGTGTAGTTTTTATTTGTAGACATTCTTTTTCCCAATATAGGCCTCTTAGCGCTCAGAATGTCCAATTGCAGTTTCTACAGAAAGAGTGTTTCAGAACGGCTCAATCAAAAGTAAGGTTCAACTCTGTTAGTTGAATGCACAGAACAGAAAGAAGTTTCATACAATGCTTCTGTGTAGTTTATATTTGAACATATTATTTTTTCCACTATTACCCACTTAGCGCTACGAATGGCCAGTTGTATGTTCTACAGACAGAGTGTTTCAAAACTGCTCAATCAAAAGTATGGTTTAACTCTGTTAGCTGAATGCTCAGATCAGAAAGAAGTTTCACAGAATGCTTCTGTGTAGTTTATATTTGAATATATTCCTTTTTCCACTACTACGCTCTGAGCGATCCAAATGTCCAGTTGCATTTTCAACAGAAAGAGTGTTCAGATCTGCTCAATCAAAAGTATGGTTTAACTCTGTTAGCTGAATGCACAGATCAGAAAGAAGTTTCACCGAATGATTCTGTGTAGTTTATATTTGAAGACATTCCTTTTTCCACTATTACCCTCTTAGCGCTCCGAATCTCCACTTGCATTTTCTACAAAAAGAGTGTTTCATAACTGCTCAATCAAAAATATGTTTTATCTCTGTTAACTGAATTTACATATCAGAAATAAGTTTCACAGAATGCATCTGTGTAGTTTTTATTTGAAGATATTCTTTTTCCCAATGTAGGCCTCTTAGCGCTTAGCATGTCCAATTGCAGTTTCTACAGAAAGAGTGTTTCAGAACGGCTCAATCAAAAGTAAGGTTCAACTCTATTAGTTGAATGCACAGAACAGAAAGAATTTTCACAGAATGCTACTGTGTAGTTTATATTTGAATATATTCCTTTTTCCATTATTACCCTCTTAGCGCTCCGAATGTCCACTTGCATTTTCTACAGAAAGAGTGTTCAGAACTGCGCAATGAAAAGTATGGTTTAACTCTGTTAGCTTAATGAACATATCAGAAATAAGTTTCACACAATGCTTCTGTGTAGTTTTTATTTGAAGATATTATTTTTCCCAATAGAGGCGTCTTAGCGCTCAGAATGACCAATTGCAGTTTCTACAGAAAGAGTGTTTCAGAAAGGCTCAATCAAAAGTAAGGTTCAAATCTGTTAGTTGAATGCACAGAACAGAAAGAAGTTTCATACAATGCTTCTGTGTAGTTTATATTTGCACATATTCTTTTTTCCACTATTACCCACTTAGCGCTACGAATGTCCAGTTGCATTTTCTACAGACAGAGTGTTTCAAAACTGCTCAATCAAAAGTATGGTTTAACTCTGTTAGCTGAATGCTCAGATCAGAAAGAAGTTTCACAGAATGCTTCTGTGTAGTTTATATTTGAATATATTCCCTTTTCCACTACTACTCTTTTAGCGCTCCAAATGTCCAGTTGCATTTTCTACAGAAAGAGTGTTCAGATCTGCTCAATCAAAAGTATGGTTTAACTCTGTTAGCTGAATGCACAGATCAGAAAGAAGTTTCACAGAAGGATTCTGTGTAGTTTATATTTGGAGACATTCCTTTTTCCACTATTACCCTCTTAGCGCTCCGAATCTCCACTTGCATTTTCTACAGAAAGACTGTTACAGAACGGCTCAATCAAAACTAAGGTTCAACTCTTTTAGTTGAACAAACAGAACAGAAAGAAGTTTCACACAATTCTTCTGTGTAGTTTTTATTTGTAGACATTCTTTTTCCCAATATAGGCCTCTTAGCGCTCAGAATGTCCAATTGCAGTTTCTACAGAAAGTGTGTTTCAGAACGGCTCAATCAAAAGTAAGGTTCAACTCTGTTAGTTGAATGCACAGAACAGAAAGAAGTTTCATACAATGCTTCTGTGTAGTTTATATTTGAACTTATTCTTTTTTCCTCTATTACCCACTTAGCGCTCCGAATCTCCACTTGCATTTTCTACAAAAAGAGTGTTTCATAACTGCTCAATCAAAAATACGTTTTATCTCTGTTAACTGAATTTACAGATCAGAAATAAGTTTCACAGAATGCATCTGTGTAGTTTTTATTTGAAGATATTCGTTTTCCCCATGTAGGCCTCTTAGTGCTTAGCATGTCCAATTGCAGTTTCTACAGAAAGAGTGTTTCAGAACGGCTCAATCAAAAGTAAGGTTCAACTCTGTTAGTTGAATGCACAGAACAGAAAGCATTTTCACAGAATGCTACTGTGTAGTTTATAATTGAATATATTCCTTTTTCCACTATTACCATCTTAGCGCTCCGAATGTCCACTTGCATTTTCTACAGAAAGAGTGTTCAGAACTGTGCAATCAAAAGTATGGTTTAACTCTGTTAGCTTAATGAACATATCAGAAATAAGTTTCACACAATGCTTCTGTGTAGTTTTTATTTGAAGATATTATTTTTCCCAATATAGGCCTCTTAGCGCTCAGAATGTCCAATTGCAGTTTCTACAGAAAGAGTGTTTCAGAAAGGCTCAATCAAAAGTAAGGTTCAACTCTGTTAGTTGAATGCACAGAACAGAAAGAAGTTTCATACAATGCTTCTGTGTAGTTTATATTTGAACATATTCTTTTTTCCACTATTACCCACTTAGCGCTACGAATGTCCAGTTGCATTTTCTACAGACAGAGTGTTTCAAAACTGCTCAATCAAAAGTTTGGTTTAACTCTGTTAGCTGAATGCTCAGATGAGAAAGAAGTTTCACAGAATGCTTCTGTGTAGTTTATATTTGAATATATTCCTTTTTCCACTACTACTCTCTTAGCGCTCCAAATGTCCTGTTGCATTTTCTACAGAAAGAGTGTTCAGATCTGCTCAATCAAAAGTATGGTTTAAATCTGTTAGCTGAATGCACAGATCAGAAAGAAGTTTCACAGAATGATTCTGTGTAGTTTATATTTGGAGACATTCCTTTTTCCACTATTACCCTCTTAGCGCTCCGAATCTCCACTTGCATTTTCTACAGAAAGAGTGTTTCAGAACGGCTCAATCAAAACTAAGGTTCAACTCTTTTAGTTGAACAAACAGAACAGAAAGAAGTTTCACACAATTCTTCTCTGTAGTTTTTATTTGTAGACATTCTTTTTCCCAATATAGGCTTCTTAGCGCTCAGAATGTCCAATTGCAGTTTCTACAGAAAGAGTGTTTCAGAACGGCTCAATCAAAAGTAAGGTTCAACTCTGTTAGTTGAATGCACAGAACAGAAAGAAGTTTCATACAATGCTTCTGTGTAGTTTATATTTGAACATATTCTTTTTTCCACTATTACCCACTTAGCGCTACGAATGTCCAGTTGCATTTCCTACAGACAGAGTGTTTCAAAACTGCTCAATCAAAAGTATGGTTTAACTCTGTTAGCTGAATGCTCAGATCAGAAAGAAGTTTCACAGAATGCTTCTGTGTAGTTTATATTTGAATATATTCCTTTTTCCACTACTACTCTCTTAGCGCTCCAAATGTCCAGTTGCATTTTCTACAGAAAGAGTGTTCAGATCTGCTCAATCAAAAGTATGGTTTAACTCTGTTAGCTGAATGCACAGATCAGAAAGAAGTTTCACAGAATGATTCTGTGTAGTTTATATTTGGAGACATTCCTTTTTCCACTATTACCCCCTTAGCGCTCCGAATCTCCACTTGCATTTTCTACAGAAAGAGTGTTTCAGAACGGCTCAATCAAAACTAAGTTTCAACTCTTTTAGTTGAACAAACAGAACAGAAAGAAGTTTCACACAATTCTTCTGTGTAGTTTTTATTTGTAGACATTCTTTTTCCCAATATAGGCCTCTTAGCGCTCAGAATGTCCAATTGCAGTTTCTACAGAAAGAGTGTTTCAGAACGGCTCAATCAAAAGTAAGGTTCAACTCTGTTAGTTGAATGCACAGAACAGAAAGAAGTTTCATACAATGCTTCTGTGTAGTTTATATTTGAACATATTATTTTTTCCACTATTACCCACTTAGCGCTACGAATGGCCAGTTGTATGTTCTACAGACAGAGTGTTTCAAAACTGCTCAATCAAAAGTATGGTTTAACTCTGTTAGCTGAATGCTCAGATCAGAAAGAAGTTTCACAGAATGCTTCTGTGTAGTTTATATTTGAATATATTCCTTTTTCCACTACTACGCTCTGAGCGATCCAAATGTCCAGTTGCATTTTCAACAGAAAGAGTGTTCAGATCTGCTCAATCAAAAGTATGGTTTAACTCTGTTAGCTGAATGCACAGATCAGAAAGAAGTTTCACCGAATGATTCTGTGTAGTTTATATTTGAAGACATTCCTTTTTCCACTATTACCCTCTTAGCGCTCCGAATCTCCACTTGCATTTTCTACAAAAAGAGTGTTTCATAACTGCTCAATCAAAAATATGTTTTATCTCTGTTAACTGAATTTACATATCAGAAATAAGTTTCACAGAATGCATCTGTGTAGTTTTTATTTGAAGATATTCTTTTTCCCAATGTAGGCCTCTTAGCGCTTAGCATGTCCAATTGCAGTTTCTACAGAAAGAGTGTTTCAGAACGGCTCAATCAAAAGTAAGGTTCAACTCTATTAGTTGAATGCACAGAACAGAAAGAATTTTCACAGAATGCTACTGTGTAGTTTATATTTGAATATATTCCTTTTTCCATTATTACCCTCTTAGCGCTCCGAATGTCCACTTGCATTTTCTACAGAAAGAGTGTTCAGAACTGCGCAATGAAAAGTATGGTTTAACTCTGTTAGCTTAATGAACATATCAGAAATAAGTTTCACACAATGCTTCTGTGTAGTTTTTATTTGAAGATATTATTTTTCCCAATAGAGGCCTCTTAGCGCTCAGAATGACCAATTGCAGTTTCTACAGAAAGAGTGTTTCAGAAAGGCTCAATCAAAAGTAAGGTTCAAATCTGTTAGTTGAATGCACAGAACAGAAAGAAGTTTCATACAATGCTTCTGTGTAGTTTATATTTGCACATATTCTTTTTTCCACTATTACCCACTTAGCGCTACGAATGTCCAGTTGCATTTTCTACAGACAGAGTGTTTCAAAACTGCTCAATCAAAAGTATGGTTTAACTCTGTTAGCTGAATGCTCGGATCAGAAAGAAGTTTCACAGAATGCTTCTGTGTAGTTTATATTTGAATATATTCCCTTTTCCACTACTACTCTTTTAGCGCTCCAAATGTCCAGTTGCATTTTCTACAGAAAGAGTGTTCAGATCTGCTCAATCAAAAGTATGGTTTAACTCTGTTAGCTGAATGCACAGATCAGAAAGAAGTTTCACAGAAGGATTCTGTGTAGTTTATATTTGGAGACATTCCTTTTTCCACTATTACCCTCTTAGCGCTCCGAATCTCCACTTGCATTTTCTACAGAAAGACTGTTACAGAACGGCTCAATCAAAACTAAGGTTCAACTCTTTTAGTTGAACAAACAGAACAGAAAGAAGTTTCACACAATTCTTCTGTGTAGTTTTTATTTGTAGACATTCTTTTTCCCAATATAGGCCTCTTAGCGCTCAGAATGTCCAATTGCAGTTTCTACAGAAAGTGTGTTTCAGAACGGCTCAATCAAAAGTAAGGTTCAACTCTGTTAGTTGAATGCACAGAACAGAAAGAAGTTTCATACAATGCTTCTGTGTAGTTTATATTTGAACTTATTCTTTTTTCCACTATTACCCACTTAGCGCTCCGAATCTCCACTTGCATTTTCTACAAAAAGAGTGTTTCATAACTGCTCAATCAAAAATACGTTTTATCTCTGTTAACTGAATTTACAGATCAGAAATAAGTTTCACAGAATGCATCTGTGTAGTTTTTATTTGAAGATATTCTTTTTCCCCATGTAGGCCTCTTAGTGCTTAGCATGTCCAATTGCAGTTTCTACAGAAAGAGTGTTTCAGAACGGCTCAATCAAAAGTAAGGTTCAACTCTGTTAGTTGAATGCACAGAACAGAAAGAATTTTCACAGAATGCTACTGTGTAGTTTATAATTGAATATATTCCTTTTTCCACTATTACCCTCTTAGCGCTCCGAATGTCCACTTGCATTTTCTACGGAAAGAGTGTTCAGAACTGCGCAATCAAAAGTATGGTTTAACTCTGTTAGCTTAATGAACATATCAGAAATAAGTTTCACACAATGCTTCTGTGTAGTTTTTATTTGAAGATATTATTTTTCCCAATATAGGCCTCTTAGCGCTCAGAATGTCCAATTGCAGTTTCTACAGAAAAAGTGTTTCAGAAAGGCTCAATCAAAAGTAAGGTTCAACTCTGTTAGTTGAATGCACAGAACAGAAAGAAGTTTCATACAATGCTTCTGTGTAGTTTATATTTGAACATATTCTTTTTTCCACTATTACCCACTTAGCGCTACGAATGTCCAGTTGCATTTTCTACAGACAGAGTGTTTCAAAACTGCTCAATCAAAAGTTTGGTTTAACTCTGTTAGCTGAATGCACAGATCAGAAAGAAGTTTCACAGAATGATTCTGTGTAGTTTATATTTGGAGACATTCCTTTTTCCACTATTACCCTCTTAGCGCTCCGAATCTCCACTTGCATTTTCTACAGAAAGAGTGATTCAGAACGGCTCAATCAAAACTAAGGTTCAACTCTTTTAGTTGAACAAACAGAACAGAAAGAAGTTTCACACAATTCTTCTGTGTAGTTTTTATTTTAGACATTCTTATTTCCAATATAGGCCTCTTAGCGCTCAGAATGTCCAATTGCAGTTTCTACAGAAAGAGTGTTTCAGAACGGCTCAATCAAAAGTAAGGTTCAACTCTGTTAGTTGAATGCACAGAACAGAAAGAAGTTTCATACAATGCTTCTGTGTAGTTTATATTTGAACATATTTTTTTCCACTATTACCCACTTAGCGCTACGAATGTCCAGTTGCATTTTCTACAGACAGAGTGTTTCAAAACTGCTCAATCAAAAGTATGGTTTAACTCTGTTAGCTGAATGCTCAGATCAGAAAGAAGTTTCACAGAATGCTTCTGTGTAGTTTATATTTGAATATATTCCTTTTTCCACTACTACTCTCTTAGCGCTCCAAATGTCCAGTTGCATTTTCTACAGAAAGAGTGTTCAGATCTGCTCAATCAAAAGTATGGTTTAACTCTGTTGGCTGAATGCACAGATCAGAAAGAAGTTTCACAGAATGATTCTGTGTAGTTTATATTTGGAGACATTCCTTTTTCCACTATTACCCTCTTAGCGCTCCGAATCTCCACTTGCATTTTCTACAGAAAGAGTGTTTCAGAACGGCTCAATCAAAACTAAGGTTCAACTCTTTTAGTTGAACAAACAGAACAGAAAGAAGTTTCACACAATTCTTCTCTGTAGTTTTTATTTGTAGACATTCTTTTTCCCAATATAGGCTTCTTAGCGCTCAGAATGTCCAATTGCAGTTTCTACAGAAAGAGTGTTTCAGAACGGCTCAATCAAAAGTAAGGTTCAACTCTGTTAGTTGAATGCACAGAACAGAAAGAAGTTTCATACAATGCTTCTGTGTAGTTTATATTTGAACATATTCTTTTTTCAACTATTACCCACTTAGCGCTACGAATGTCCAGTTGCATTTTCTACAGACAGAGTGTTTCAAAACTGCTCAATCAAACGTATGGTTTAACTCTGTTAGCTGTATGCTCAGATCAGAAATAAGTTTCACAGAATGCTTCTGTGTAGTTTATATTTGAATATATTCCTTTTTCCACTACTACGCTCTTAGCGCTCCAAATGTCCAGTTGCATTTTCAACAGAAAGAGTGTTCAGATCTGCTCAATCAAAAGTATGGTTTAACTCTGTTAGCTGAATGCACAGATCAGAAAGAAGTTTCACCGAATGATTCTGTGTAGTTTATATTTGAAGACATTCCTTTTTCCACTATTACCCTCTTAGCGCTCCGAATCTCCACTTGCATTTTCTACAAAAAGAGTGTTTCATAACTGCTCAATTAAAAATATGTTTTATCTCTGTTAACTGAATTTACAGATCAGAAATAAGTTTCACAGAATGCATCTGTGTAGTTTTTATTTGAAGATATTCTTTTTCCCAATGTAGGCCTCTTAGCGCTTAGCATGTCCAATTGCAGTTCCTACAGAAAGAGTGTTTCAGAACGGCTCAATCAAAAGTAAGGTTCAACTCTGTTAGTTGAATGCACAGAACAGAAAGAATTTTCACAGAATGCTACTGTGTAGTTTATATTTGAATATATTATTTTTTCCACTATTACCCTCTTAGCGCTCCGAATGTCCAATTGCATTTTCTACAGAAAGAGTGTTCAGAACTGCGCAATCAAAAGTATGGTTTAACTCTGTTAGCTTAATGAACATATCAGAAATAAGTTTCACACAATGCTTCTGTGTAGTTTTTATTTGAAGATATTATTTTTCCCAATAGAGGCCTCTTAGCGCTCAGAATGTCCAATTGCAGTTTCTACAGAAAGAGTGTTTCAGAAAGGCTCAATCAAAAGTAAGGTTCAACTCTGTTAGTTGAATGCACAGAACAGAAAGAAGTTTCATACAATGCTTCTGTGTAGTTTATATTTGAACATATTGTTTTTTCCACTATTACCCACTTAGCGCTACGAATGTCCAGTTGCATTTCCTACAGACAGAGTGTTTCAAAACTGCTCAATCAAAAGTATGGTTTAACTCTGTTAGCTGAATGCTCAGATCAGAAAGAAGTTTCACAGAATGCTTCTGTGTAGTTTATATTTGAATATATTCCTTTTTCCACTACTACTCTCTTAGCGCTCCAAATGTCCAGTTGCATTTTCTACAGAAAGAGTGTTCAGATCTGCTCAATCAAAAGTATGGTTTAACTCTGTTAGCTGAATGCACAGATCAGAAAGAAGTTTCACAGAATGATTCTGTGTAGTTTATATTTGGAGACATTCCTTTTTCCACTATTACCCTCTTAGCGCTCCGAATCTCCACTTGCATTTTCTACAGAAAGAGTGTTTCAGAACGGCTCAATCAAAACTAAGGTTCAACTCTTTTAGATGAACAAACAGAACAGAAAGAAGTTTCACACAATTCTTCTGTGTAGTTTTTATTTGTAGACATTCTTTTTCCCAATATAGGCCTCTTAGCGCTCAGAATGTCCAATTGCAGTTTCTACAGAAAGAGTGTTTAAGAACGGCTCAATCAAAAGTAAGGTTCAACTCTGTTAGTTGAATGCACAGAACAGAAAGAAGTTTCATACAATGCTTCTGTGTAGTTTATATTTGAACATATTCTTTTTTCCACTATTACCCACTTAGCGCTACGAATGTCCAGTTGCATTTTCTACAGACAGAGTGTTTCAAAACTGCTCAATCAAACGTATGGTTTAACTCTGTTAGCTGTATGCTCAGATCAGAAGGAAGTTTCACAGAATGCTTCTGTGTAGTTTATATTTGAATATATTCCTTTTTCCACTACTACTCTCTTAGCGCTCCAAATGTCCAGTTGCATTTTCTACAGAAAGAGTGTTCAGATCTGCTCAATCAAAAGTATGGTTAACTCTGTTAGCTGAATGCACAGATCAGAAAGAAGTTTCACAGAATGATTCTGTGTAGTTTATATTTGGAGACATTCCTTTTTCCACTATTACCCTCTTAGCGCTCCGAATCTCCACTTGCATTTTCTACAGAAAGAGTGTTTCAGAACGGCTCAATCAAAACTAAGGTTCAACTCTTTTAGTTGAACAAACAGAACAGAAAGAAGTTTCACACAATTCTTCTGTGTAGTTTTTATTTGTAGACATTCTTTTTCCCAATATAGGCCTCTTAGCGCTCAGAATGTCCAATTGCAGTTTCTACAGAAAGAGTGTTTCAGAACGGCTCAATCAAAAGTAAGGTTCAACTCTGTTAGTTGAATGCACAGAACAGAAAGAAGTTTCATACAATGCTTCTGTGTAGTTTATATTTGAACATATTCTTTTTTCCACTATTACCCACTTAGCGCTACGAATGTCCAGTTGCATTTTCTACAGACAGAGTGTTTCAAAACTGCTCAATCAAAAGTATGGTTTAACTCTGTTAGCTGTATGCTCAGATCAGAAAGAAGTTTCACAGAATGCTTCTGTGTAGTTTATATTTGAATATATTCCTTTTTCCACTACTACGCTCTTAGCGCTCCAAATGTCCAGTTGCATTTTCAACAGAAAGAGTGTTCAGATCTGCTCAATCAAAAGTATGGTTTAACTCTGTTAGCTGAATGCACAGATCAGAAAGAAGTTTCACCGAAAGATTCTGTGTAGTTTATATTTGAAGACATTCCTTTTTCCACTATTACCCTCTTAGCTCTCCGAATCTCCACTTGCATTTTCCACAAAAAGAGTGTTTCATAACTGCTCAATCAAAAATATGTTTTATCTCTGTTAACTGAATTTACAGATCAGAAATAAGTTTCACAGAATGCATCTGTGTAGATTTTATTTGAAGATATTCTTTTTCCCAATGTAGGCCTCTTAGCGCTTAGCATGTCCAATGGCAGTTTCTACAGAAAGAGTGTTTCAGAACGGCTCAATCAAAAGTAAGGTTCAACTCTGTTAGTTGAATGCACAGAACAGAAAGAATTTTCACAGAATGCTACTGTGTAGTTTATATTTGAATATATTCCTTTTTCCACTATTACCCTCTTAGCGCTCCGAATGTCCACTTGCAGTTTCTACAGAAAGAGTGTTCAGAACTGCGCGATCAAAAGTATGGTTTAACTCTGTTAGCTTAATGAACATATCAGAAATAAGTTTCACACAATGCTTCTGTGTAGTTTTTATTTGAAGATATTATTTTTCCCAATAGAGGCCTCTTAGCGCTCAGAATGTCCAATTGCAGTTTCTACAGAAAGAGTGTTTCAGAAAGGCTCAATCAAAAGTAAGGTTCAACTCTGTTAGTTGAATGCACAGAACAGAAAGAAGTTTCATACAATGCTCCTGTGTAGTTTATATTTGAACATATTCTTTTTTCCACTATTACCCACTTAGCGCTACGAATGTCCAGTTGCATTTTCTACAGACAGAGTGTTTCAAAACTGCTCAATCAAAAGTATGGTTTAACTCTGTTAGCTGAATGCTCAGATCAGAAGAAGTTTCACAGAATGCTTCTGTGTAGTTTATATTTGAATATATTCCTTTTTCCACTACTACTCTCTTAGCGCTCCAAATGTCCAGTTGCATTTTCTACAGAAAGAGTGTTCAGATCTGCTCAATCAAAAGTATGGTTTAACTCTGTTAGCTGAATGCACAGATCAGAAAGAAGTTTCACAGAATGATTCTGTGTAGTTTATATTTGGAGACATTCCTTTTTCCACTATTACCCTCTTAGCGCTCCGAATCTCCACTTGCATTTTCTACAGAAAGTGTGTTTCAGAACGGCTCAATCAAAACTAAGGTTCAACTCTTTTAGTTGAACAAACAGAACAGAAAGAAGTTTCACACAATTCTTCTGTGTAGTTTTTATTTGTAGACATTTTTTTTCCCAATATAGGCCTCTTAGCGCTCAGAATGTCCAATTGCAGTTTCTACAGAAAGAGTGTTTCAGAACGGCTCAATCAAAAGTAAGGTTCAACTCTGTTAGTTGAATGCACAGAACAGAAAGAAGTTTCATACAATGCTTCTGTGTAGTTTATATTTGAACGTATTATTTTTTCCACTATTACCCACTTAGCGCTACGAATGTCCAGTTGCATTTTCTACAGACAGAGTGTTTCAAAACTGCTCAATCAAAAGTATGGTTTAACTCTGTTAGCTGAATGCTCATATCAGAAAGAAGTTTCACAGAATGCTTCTGTGTAGTTTATATTTGAATATATTCCTTTTTCCACTAATACGCTCTTAGCGCTCCAAATGTCCAGTTGCATTTTCAACCGAAAGAGTGTTCAGATCTGCTCAGTCAAAAGTATGGTTTAACTCTGTTAGCTGAATGCACAGATCAGAAAGAAGTTTCACCGAATGATTCTGTGTTGTTTATATTTGAAGACATTCCTTTTTCCACTATTACCCTCTTAGCGCTCCGAATCTCCACTTGCATTTTCTACAAAAACAGTGTTTCATAACTGCTCAATCAAAAATATGTTTTATCTCTGTTAACTGAATTTACAGATCAGAAATAAGTTTCACAGTATGCATCTGTGTAGTTTTTATTTGAAGATATTCTTTTTCCCAATGTAGGCCTCTTAGCGCTTAGCATGTCCAATTGCAGTTTCTACAGAAAGAGTGTTTCAGAACGGCTCAATCAAAAGTAAGGTTCAACTCTGTTAGTTGAATGCACAGAACAGAAAGAATTTTCACAGAATGCTACTGTGTAGTTTATATTTGAATATATTCCTTTTTCCACTGTTACCCTCTTAGCGCTCCGAATGTCCACTTGCATTTTCTACAGAAAGAGTGTTCAGAACTGCGCAATCAAAAGTATGGTTTAACTCTGTTAGCATAATGAACATATCAGAAATAAGTTTCACACAATGTTTCTGTGTAGTTTTTATTTGAAGATATTATTTTTCCCAATAGAGGCCTCTTAGCGCTCAGAATGTCCAATTGCAGTTTCTACAGAAAGAGTGTTTCAGAAAGGCTCAATCAAAAGTAAGGTTCAACTCTGTTAGTTGAATGCACAGAACAGAAAGAAGTTTCATACAATGCTCCTGTGTAGTTTATATTTGAACATATTCTTTTTTCCACTATTACCCACTTAGCGCTACGAATGTCCAGTTGCATTTTCTACAGACAGAGTGTTTCAAAACTGCTCAATCAAAAGTATGGTTTAACTCTGTTAGCTGAATGCTCAGATCAGAAGAAGTTTCACAGAATGCTTCTGTGTAGTTTATATTTGAATATATTCCCTTTTCCACTACTACTCTTTTAGCGCTCCAAATGTCCAGTTGCATTTTCTACAGAAAGAGTGTTCAGATCTGCTCAATCAAAAGTATGGTTTAACTCTGTTAGCTGAATGCACAGATCAGAAAGAAGTTTCACAGAAGGATTCTGTGTAGTTTATATTTGGAGACATTCCTTTTTCCACTATTACCCTCTTAGCGCTCCGAATCTCCACTTGCATTTTCTACAGAAAGACTGTTACAGAACGGCTCAATCAAAACTAAGGTTCAACTCTTTTAGTTGAACAAACAGAACAGAAAGAAGTTTCACACAATTCTTCTGTGTAGTTTTTATTTGTAGACATTCTTTTTCCCAATATAGGCCTCTTAGCGCTCAGAATGTCCAATTGCAGTTTCTACAGAAAGTGTGTTTCAGAACGGCTCAATCAAAAGTAAGGTTCAACTCTGTTAGTTGAATGCACAGAACAGAAAGAAGTTTCATACAATGCTTCTGTGTAGTTTATATTTGAACTTATTCTTTTTTCCACTATTACCCACTTAGCGCTCCGAATCTCCACTTGCATTTTCTACAAAAAGAGTGTTTCATAACTGCTCAATCAAAAATACGTTTTATCTCTGTTAACTGAATTTACAGATCAGAAATAAGTTTCACAGAATGCATCTGTGTAGTTTTTATTTGAAGATATTCTTTTTCCCCATGTAGGCCTCTTAGTGCTTAGCATGTCCAATTGCAGTTTCTACAGAAAGAGTGTTTCAGAACGGCTCAATCAAAAGTAAGGTTCAACTCTGTTAGTTGAATGCACAGAACAGAAAGAATTTTCACAGAATGCTACTGTGTAGTTTATAATTGAATATATTCCTTTTTCCACTATTACCCTCTTAGCGCTCCGAATGTCCACTTGCATTTTCTACGGAAAGAGTGTTCAGAACTGCGCAATCAAAAGTATGGTTTAACTCTGTTAGCTTAATGAACATATCAGAAATAAGTTTCACACAATGCTTCTGTGTAGTTTTTATTTGAAGATATTATTTTTCCCAATATAGGCCTCTTAGCGCTCAGAATGTCCAATTGCAGTTTCTACAGAAAAAGTGTTTCAGAAAGGCTCAATCAAAAGTAAGGTTCAACTCTGTTAGTTGAATGCACAGAACAGAAAGAAGTTTCATACAATGCTTCTGTGTAGTTTATATTTGAACATATTCTTTTTTCCACTATTACCCACTTAGCGCTACGAATGTCCAGTTGCATTTTCTACAGACAGAGTGTTTCAAAACTGCTCAATCAAAAGTTTGGTTTAACTCTGTTAGCTGAATGCACAGATCAGAAAGAAGTTTCACAGAATGATTCTGTGTAGTTTATATTTGGAGACATTCCTTTTTCCACTATTACCCTCTTAGCGCTCCGAATCTCCACTTGCATTTTCTACAGAAAGAGTGATTCAGAACGGCTCAATCAAAACTAAGGTTCAACTCTTTTAGTTGAACAAACAGAACAGAAAGAAGTTTCACACAATTCTTCTGTGTAGTTTTTATTTTAGACATTCTTATTTCCAATATAGGCCTCTTAGCGCTCAGAATGTCCAATTGCAGTTTCTACAGAAAGAGTGTTTCAGAACGGCTCAATCAAAAGTAAGGTTCAACTCTGTTAGTTGAATGCACAGAACAGAAAGAAGTTTCATACAATGCTTCTGTGTAGTTTATATTTGAACATATTTTTTTCCACTATTACCCACTTAGCGCTACGAATGTCCAGTTGCATTTTCTACAGACAGAGTGTTTCAAAACTGCTCAATCAAAAGTATGGTTTAACTCTGTTAGCTGAATGCTCAGATCAGAAAGAAGTTTCACAGAATGCTTCTGTGTAGTTTATATTTGAATATATTCCTTTTTCCACTACTACTCTCTTAGCGCTCCAAATGTCCAGTTGCATTTTCTACAGAAAGAGTGTTCAGATCTGCTCAATCAAAAGTATGGTTTAACTCTGTTGGCTGAATGCACAGATCAGAAAGAAGTTTCACAGAATGATTCTGTGTAGTTTATATTTGGAGACATTCCTTTTTCCACTATTACCCTCTTAGCGCTCCGAATCTCCACTTGCATTTTCTACAGAAAGAGTGTTTCAGAACGGCTCAATCAAAACTAAGGTTCAACTCTTTTAGTTGAACAAACAGAACAGAAAGAAGTTTCACACAATTCTTCTCTGTAGTTTTTATTTGTAGACATTCTTTTTCCCAATATAGGCTTCTTAGCGCTCAGAATGTCCAATTGCAGTTTCTACAGAAAGAGTGTTTCAGAACGGCTCAATCAAAAGTAAGGTTCAACTCTGTTAGTTGAATGCACAGAACAGAAAGAAGTTTCATACAATGCTTCTGTGTAGTTTATATTTGAACATATTCTTTTTTCAACTATTACCCACTTAGCGCTACGAATGTCCAGTTGCATTTTCTACAGACAGAGTGTTTCAAAACTGCTCAATCAAACGTATGGTTTAACTCTGTTAGCTGTATGCTCAGATCAGAAATAAGTTTCACAGAATGCTTCTGTGTAGTTTATATTTGAATATATTCCTTTTTCCACTACTACGCTCTTAGCGCTCCAAATGTCCAGTTGCATTTTCAACAGAAAGAGTGTTCAGATCTGCTCAATCAAAAGTATGGTTTAACTCTGTTAGCTGAATGCACAGATCAGAAAGAAGTTTCACCGAATGATTCTGTGTAGTTTATATTTGAAGACATTCCTTTTTCCACTATTACCCTCTTAGCGCTCCGAATCTCCACTTGCATTTTCTACAAAAAGAGTGTTTCATAACTGCTCAATTAAAAATATGTTTTATCTCTGTTAACTGAATTTACAGATCAGAAATAAGTTTCACAGAATGCATCTGTGTAGTTTTTATTTGAAGATATTCTTTTTCCCAATGTAGGCCTCTTAGCGCTTAGCATGTCCAATTGCAGTTCCTACAGAAAGAGTGTTTCAGAACGGCTCAATCAAAAGTAAGGTTCAACTCTGTTAGTTGAATGCACAGAACAGAAAGAATTTTCACAGAATGCTACTGTGTAGTTTATATTTGAATATATTATTTTTTCCACTATTACCCTCTTAGCGCTCCGAATGTCCAATTGCATTTTCTACAGAAAGAGTGTTCAGAACTGCGCAATCAAAAGTATGGTTTAACTCTGTTAGCTTAATGAACATATCAGAAATAAGTTTCACACAATGCTTCTGTGTAGTTTTTATTTGAAGATATTATTTTTCCCAATAGAGGCCTCTTAGCGCTCAGAATGTCCAATTGCAGTTTCTACAGAAAGAGTGTTTCAGAAAGGCTCAATCAAAAGTAAGGTTCAACTCTGTTAGTTGAATGCACAGAACAGAAAGAAGTTTCATACAATGCTTCTGTGTAGTTTATATTTGAACATATTGTTTTTTCCACTATTACCCACTTAGCGCTACGAATGTCCAGTTGCATTTCCTACAGACAGAGTGTTTCAAAACTGCTCAATCAAAAGTATGGTTTAACTCTGTTAGCTGAATGCTCAGATCAGAAAGAAGTTTCACAGAATGCTTCTGTGTAGTTTATATTTGAATATATTCCTTTTTCCACTACTACTCTCTTAGCGCTCCAAATGTCCAGTTGCATTTTCTACAGAAAGAGTGTTCAGATCTGCTCAATCAAAAGTATGGTTTAACTCTGTTAGCTGAATGCACAGATCAGAAAGAAGTTTCACAGAATGATTCTGTGTAGTTTATATTTGGAGACATTCCTTTTTCCACTATTACCCTCTTAGCGCTCCGAATCTCCACTTGCATTTTCTACAGAAAGAGTGTTTCAGAACGGCTCAATCAAAACTAAGGTTCAACTCTTTTAGATGAACAAACAGAACAGAAAGAAGTTTCACACAATTCTTCTGTGTAGTTTTTATTTGTAGACATTCTTTTTCCCAATATAGGCCTCTTAGCGCTCAGAATGTCCAATTGCAGTTTCTACAGAAAGAGTGTTTAAGAACGGCTCAATCAAAAGTAAGGTTCAACTCTGTTAGTTGAATGCACAGAACAGAAAGAAGTTTCATACAATGCTTCTGTGTAGTTTATATTTGAACATATTCTTTTTTCCACTATTACCCACTTAGCGCTACGAATGTCCAGTTGCATTTTCTACAGACAGAGTGTTTCAAAACTGCTCAATCAAACGTATGGTTTAACTCTGTTAGCTGTATGCTCAGATCAGAAGGAAGTTTCACAGAATGCTTCTGTGTAGTTTATATTTGAATATATTCCTTTTTCCACTACTACTCTCTTAGCGCTCCAAATGTCCAGTTGCATTTTCTACAGAAAGAGTGTTCAGATCTGCTCAATCAAAAGTATGGTTTAACTCTGTTAGCTGAATGCACAGATCAGAAAGAAGTTTCACAGAATGATTCTGTGTAGTTTATATTTGGAGACATTCCTTTTTCCACTATTACCCTCTTAGCGCTCCGAATCTCCACTTGCATTTTCTACAGAAAGAGTGTTTCAGAACGGCTCAATCAAAACTAAGGTTCAACTCTTTTAGTTGAACAAACAGAACAGAAAGAAGTTTCACACAATTCTTCTGTGTAGTTTTTATTTGTAGACATTTTTTTTCCCAATATAGGCCTCTTAGCGCTCAGAATGTCCAATTGCAGTTTCTACAGAAAGAGTGTTTCAGAACGGCTCAATCAAAAGTAAGGTTCAACTCTGTTAGTTGAATGCACAGAACAGAAAGAAGTTTCATACAATGCTTCTGTGTAGTTTATATTTGAACGTATTATTTTTTCCACTATTACCCACTTAGCGCTACGAATGTCCAGTTGCATTTTCTACAGACAGAGTGTTTCAAAACTGCTCAATCAAAAGTATGGTTTAACTCTGTTAGCTGAATGCTCATATCAGAAAGAAGTTTCACAGAATGCTTCTGTGTAGTTTATATTTGAATATATTCCTTTTTCCACTAATACGCTCTTAGCGCTCCAAATGTCCAGTTGCATTTTCAACCGAAAGAGTGTTCAGATCTGCTCAGTCAAAAGTATGGTTTAACTCTGTTAGCTGAATGCACAGATCAGAAAGAAGTTTCACCGAATGATTCTGTGTTGTTTATATTTGAAGACATTCCTTTTTCCACTATTACCCTCTTAGCGCTCCGAATCTCCACTTGCATTTTCTACAAAAACAGTGTTTCATAACTGCTCAATCAAAAATATGTTTTATCTCTGTTAACTGAATTTACAGATCAGAAATAAGTTTCACAGTATGCATCTGTGTAGTTTTTATTTGAAGATATTCTTTTTCCCAATGTAGGCCTCTTAGCGCTTAGCATGTCCAATTGCAGTTTCTACAGAAAGAGTGTTTCAGAACGGCTCAATCAAAAGTAAGGTTCAACTCTGTTAGTTGAATGCACAGAACAGAAAGAATTTTCACAGAATGCTACTGTGTAGTTTATATTTGAATATATTCCTTTTTCCACTGTTACCCTCTTAGCGCTCCGAATGTCCACTTGCATTTTCTACAGAAAGAGTGTTCAGAACTGCGCAATCAAAAGTATGGTTTAACTCTGTTAGCATAATGAACATATCAGAAATAAGTTTCACACAATGTTTCTGTGTAGTTTTTATTTGAAGATATTATTTTTCCCAATAGAGGCCTCTTAGCGCTCAGAATGTCCAATTGCAGTTACTACAGAAAGAGTGTTTCAGAAAGGCTCAATCAAAAGTAAGGTTCAACTCTGTTAGTTGAATGCACAGAACAGAAAGAAGTTTCATACAATGCTCCTGTGTAGTTTATATTTGAACATATTCTTTTTTCCACTATTACCCACTTAGCGCTACGAATGTCCAGTTGCATTTTCTACAGACAGAGTGTTTCAAAACTGCTCAATCAAAAGTATGGTTTAACTCTGTTAGCTGAATGCTCAGATCAGAAGAAGTTTCACAGAATGCTTCTGTGTAGTTTATATTTGAATATATTCCTTTTTCCACTACTACTCTCTTAGCGCTCCAAATGTCCAGTTGCATTTTCTACAGAAAGAGTGTTCAGATCTGCTCAATCAAAAGTATGGTTTAACTCTGTTAGCTGAATGCACAGATCAGAAAGAAGTTTCACAGAATGATTCTGTGTAGTTTATATTTGGACACATTCCTTTTTCCACTATTACCCTCTTAGCGCTCCGAATCTCCACTTGCATTTTCTACAGAAAGAGTGTTTCAGAACGGCTCAATCAAAACTAAGGTTCAACTCTTTTAGTTGAACAAACAGAACAGAAAGTAGTTTCACACAATTCTTCTGTGTAGTTTTTATTTGCAGACATTCTTTTTCCCAATATAGGCCTCTTAGCGCTCAGAATGTCCAATTGCAGTTTCTACAGAAAGAGTGTTTCAGAACGGCTCAATCAAAAGTAAGGTTCAACTCTGTTAGTTGAATGCACAGAACAGAAAGAAGTTTCATACAATGCTTCTGTGTAGTTTATATTTGAACGTATTCTTTTTTCCACTATTACCCACTTAGCACTACGAATGTCCAGTTGCATTTTCTACAGACAGAGTGTTTCAAAACTGCTCAATCAAAAGTATGGTTTAACTCTGTTAGCTGAATGCTCAGATCAGAAAGAAGTTTCACAGAATGATTCTGTGTAGTTTATATTTGAAGACATTCCTTTTTCCACTATTACCCTCTTAGCGCTCCGAATCTCCACTTGCATTTTCTACAAAAACAGTGTTTCATAACTGCTCAATCAAAAATATGTTTTATCTCTGTTAACTGAATTTACAGATCAGAAATAAGTTTCACAGTATGCATCTGTGTAGTTTTTATTTGAAGATTTTTTTTTCCCAATGTAGGCCTCTTAGCGCTTAGCATGTCCAATTGCAGTTTCTACAGAAAGAGTGTTTCAGAACGGCTCAATCAAAAGTAAGGTTCAACTCTGTTAGTTGAATTCACAGAACAGAAAGAATTTTCACAGAATGCTACTGTGTAGTTTATATTTGAATATATTCCTTTTTCCACTATTACCCTCTTAGCGCTCCGAATGTCCACTTGCAGTTTCTACAGAAAGAGTGTTCAGAACTGCGCGATCAAAAGTATGGTTTAACTCTGTTAGCTTAATGAACATATCAGAAATAAGTTCCACACAATGCTTCTGTGTAGTTTTTATTTGAAGATATTATTTTTCCCAATAGAGGCCTCTTAGCGCTAAGAATGTCCAATTGCAGTTTCTACAGAAAGAGTGTTTCAGAAAGGCTCAATCAAATGTAAGGTTCAACTCTGTTAGTTGAATGCACAGAACAGAAAGAAGTTTCATACAATGCTTCTGTGTAGTTTATATTTGAACATATTCTTTTTTCCACTATTACCCACTTAGCGCTACGAATGTCCAGTTGCATTTTCTACAGACAGAGTGTTTCAAAACTGCTCAATCAAAAGTATGGTTTAACTCTGTTAGCTGAATGCTCAGATCAGAAGAAGTTTCACAGAATGATTCTGTGTAGTTTATATTTGAATATATTCCTTTTTCCACTACTACTCTCTTAGCGCTCCAAATGTCCAGTTGCATTTTCTACAGAAAGAGTGTTCAGATCTGCTCAATCAAAAGTATGGTTTATATCTGTTAGCTGAATGCACAGATCAGAAAGAAGTTTCACAGAATGATTCTGTGTAGTTTATATTTGGAGACATTCCTTTTTCCACTATTACCCTCTTAGCGCTCCGAATCTCCACTTGCATTTTCTACAGAAAGAGTGTTTCAGAACGGCTCAATCAAAACTAAGGTTCAACTCTTTTAGTTGAACAAACAGAACAGAAAGAAGTTTCACACAATTCTTCTGTGTAGTTTTTATTTGTAGACATTCTTTTTCCCAATATAGGCCTCTTAGCGCTCAGAATGTCCAATTGCAGTTTCTACAGAAAGAGTGTTTCAGAACGGCTCAATCAAAAGTAAGGTTCAACTCTGTTAGTTGAATGCACAGAACAGAAAGAAGTTTCATACAATGCTTCTGTGTAGTTTATATTTGAACGTATTCTTTTTTCCACTATTACCCACTTAGCGCTACGAATGTCCAGTTGCATTTTCTACAGACAGAGTGTTTCAAAACTGCTCAATCAAAAGTATGGTTTAACTCTGTTAGCTGAATGCTCAGATGAGAAAGAAGTTTCACAGAATGCTTCTGTGTAGTTTATATTTGAATATATTCCTTTTTCCACTACTACGCTCTTAGCGCTCCAAATGTCCAGTTGCATTTTCAACCGAAAGAGTGTTCAGATCTGCTCAATCAAAAGTATGGTTTAACTCTGTTAGCTGAATGCACAGATCAGAAAGAAGTTTCACCGAATGATTCTGTGTTTTTTATATTTGAAGACATTCCTTTTTCCACTATTACCCTCTTAGCGCTCCGAATCTCCACTTGCATTTTCTACAAAAACAGTGTTTCATAACTGCTCAATCAAAAATATGTTTTATCTCTGTTAACTGAATTTACAGATCAGAAATAAGTTTCACAGTATGCATCTGTGTAGTTTTTATTTGAAGATATTCTTTTTCCCAATGTAGGCCTCTTAGCGCTTAGCATGTCCAATTGCAGTTTCTACAGAAAGAGTGTTTCAGAACGGCTCAATCAAAAGTAAGGTTCAACTCTGTTAGTTGAATGCACAGAACAGAAAGTATTTTCACAGAATGCTACTGTGTAGTTTATATTTGAATATATTCCTTTTTCCACTATTACCCTCTTAGCGCTCCGAATGTCCACTTGCAGTTTCTACAGAAAGAGTGTTCAGAACTGCGCGATCAAAAGTATGGTTTAACTCTGTTAGCTTAATGAACATATCAGAAATAAGTTTCACACAATGCTTCTGTGTAGTTTTTATTTGAAGATATTATTTTTCCCAATAGAGGCCTCTTAGCGCTCAGAATGTCCAATTGCAGTTTCTACAGAAAGAGTGTTTCAGAAAGGCTCAATCAAAAGTAAGGTTCAACTCTGTTAGTTGAATGCACAGAACAGAAAGAAGTTTCATACAATGCTCCTGTGTAGTTTATATTTGAACATATTCTTTTTTCCACTATTACCCACTTAGCGCTACGAATGTCCAGTTGCATTTTCTACAGACAGAGTGTTTCAAAACTGCTCAATCAAAAGTATGGTTTAACTCTGTTAGCTGAATGCTCAGATCAGAAGAAGTTTCACAGAATGCTTCTGTGTAGTTTATATTTGAATATATTCCTTTTTCCACTACTACTCTCTTAGCGCTCCAAATGTCCAGTTGCATTTTCTACAGAAAGAGTGTTCAGATCTGCTCAATCAAAAGTATGGTTTAACTCTGTTAGCTGAATGCACAGATCAGAAAGAAGTTTCACAGAATGATTCTGTGTAGTTTATATTTGGAGACATTCCTTTTTCCACTATTACCCTCTTAGCGCTCCGAATCTCCACTTGCATTTTCTACAGAAAGAGTGTTTCAGAACGGCTCAATCAAAACTAAGGTTCAACTCTTTTAGTTGAACAAACAGAACAGAAAGAAGTTTCACACAATTCTTCTGTGTAGTTTTTATTTGTAGACATTTTTTTTCCCAATATAGGCCTCTTAGCGCTCAGAATGTCCAATTGCAGTTTCTACAGAAAGAGTGTTTCAGAACGGCTCAATCAAAAGTAAGGTTCAACTCTGTTAGTTGAATGCACAGAACAGAAAGAAGTTTAATACAATGCTTCTGTGTAGTTTATATTTGAACGTATTCTTTTTTCCACTATTACCCACTTAGCGCTACGAATGTCCAGTTGCATTTTCTACAGACAGAGTGTTTCAAAACTGCTCAATCAAAAGTATGGTTTAACTCTGTTAGCTGAATGCTCATATCAGAAAGAAGTTTCACAGAATGCTTCTGTGTAGTTTATATTTGAATATATTCCTTTTTCCACTAATACGCTCTTAGCGCTCCAAATGTCCAGTTGCATTTTCAACCGAAAGAGTGTTCAGATCTGCTCAATCAAAAGTATGGTTTAACTCTGTTAGCTGAATGCACAGATCAGAAAGAAGTTTCACCGAATGATTCTGTGTTGTTTATATTTGAAGACATTCCTTTTTCCACTATTACCCTCTTAGCGCTCCGAATCTCCACTTGCATTTTCTACAAAAACAGTGTTTCATAACTGCTCAATCAAAAATATGTTTTATCTCTGTTAACTGAATTTACAGATCAGAAATAAGTTTCACAGTATGCATCTGTGTAGTTTTTATTTGAAGATATTCTTTTTCCCAATGTAGGCCTCTTAGCGCTTAGCATGTCCAATTGCAGTTTCTACAGAAAGAGTGTTTCAGAACGGCTCAATCAAAAGTAAGGTTCAACTCTGTTGGTTGAATGCACAGAACAGAAAGAATTTTCACAGAATGCTACTGTGTAGTTTATATTTGAATATATTCCTTTTTCCACTGTTACCCTCTTAGCGCTCCGAATGTCCACTTGCATTTTCTACAGAAAGAGTGTTCAGAACTGCGCAATCAAAAGTATGGTTTAACTCTGTTAGCATAATGAACATATCAGAAATAAGTTTCACACAATGCTTCTGTCTAGTTTTTATTTGAAGATATTATTTTTCCCAATAGAGGCCTCTTAGCGCTCAGAATGTCCAATTGCAGTTTCTACAGAAAGAGTGTTTCAGAAAGGCTCAATCAAAAGTAAGGTTCAACTCTGTTAGTTGAATGCACAGAACAGAAAGAAGTTTCATACAATGCTTCTGTGTAGTTTATATTTGAACATATTCTTTTTTCCACTATTACCCACTTAGCGCTACGAATGTCCAGTTGCATTTTCTACAGACAGAGTGTTTCAAAACTGCTCAATCAAAAGTATGGTTTAACTCTGTTAGCTGAATGCTCAGATCAGAAAGAAGTTTCACAGAATGCTTCTGTGTAGTTTATATTTGAATATATTCCTTTTTCCACTACTACTCTCTTAGCGCTCCAAATGTCCAGTTGCATTTTCTACAGAAAGAGTGTTCAGATCTGCTCAATCAAAAGTATGGTTTAACTCTGTTAGCTGAATGCACAGATCAGAAAGAAGTTTCACAGAATGATTCTGTGTAGTTTATATTTGGAGACATTCCTTTTTCCACTATTACCCTCTTAGCGCTCCGAATCTCCACTTGCATTTTCTACAGAAAGAGTGTTTCAGAACGGCTCAATCAAAACTAAGGTTCAACTCTTTTAGTTGAACAAACAGAACAGAAAGAAGTTTCACACAATTCTTCTGTGTAGTTTTTATTTGTAGACATTCTTTTTCACAATATAGGCCTCTTAGCGCTCAGAATGTCCAATTGCAGTTTCTACAGAAAGAGTGTTTCAGAACGGCTCAATCAAAAGTAAGGTTCAACTCTGTTAGTTGAATGCACAGAACAGAAAGAAGTTTCATACAATGCTTCTGTGTAGTTTATATTTGAACGTATTCTTTTTTCCACTATTACCCACTTAGCACTACGAATGTCCAGTTGCATTTTCTACAGACAGAGTGTTTCAAAACTGCTCAATCAAAAGTATGGTTTAACTCTGTTAGCTGAATGCTCAGATCAGAAAGAAGTTTCACAGAATGATTCTGTGTAGTTTATATTTGAAGACATTCCTTTTTCCACTATTACCCTCTTAGCGCTCCGAATCTCCACTTGCATTTTCTACAAAAACAGTGTTTCATAACTGCTCAATCAAAAATATGTTTTATCTCTGTTAACTGAATTTACAGATCAGAAATAAGTTTCACAGTATGCATCTGTGTAGTTTTTATTTGAAGATTTTTTTTTCCCAATGTAGGCCTCTTAGCGCTTAGCATGTCCAATTGCAGTTTCTACAGAAAGAGTGTTTCAGAACGGCTCAATCAAAAGTAAGGTTCAACTCTGTTAGTTGAATTCACAGAACAGAAAGAATTTTCACAGAATGCTACTGTGTAGTTTATATTTGAATATATTCCTTTTTCCACTATTACCCTCTTAGCGCTCCGAATGTCCACTTGCAGTTTCTACAGAAAGAGTGTTCAGAACTGCGCGATCAAAAGTATGGTTTAACTCTGTTAGCTTAATGAACATATCAGAAATAAGTTCCACACAATGCTTCTGTGTAGTTTTTATTTGAAGATATTATTTTTCCCAATAGAGGCCTCTTAGCGCTCAGAATGTCCAATTGCAGTTTCTACAGAAAGAGTGTTTCAGAAAGGCTCAATCAAAAGTAAGGTTCAACTCTGTTAGTTGAATGCACAGAGCAGAAAGTAGTTTCATACAATGCTTCTGTGTAGTTTATATTTGAACATATTATTTTTTCCACTATTACCCACTTAGCGCTACGAATGTCCAGTTGCATTTTCTACAGACAGAGTGTTTCAAAACTGCTCAATCAAAAGTATGGTTTAACTCTGTTAGCTGAATGCACAGATCAGAAAGAAGTTTCACAGAATGCTTCTGTGTAGTTTATATTTGTATATATTCCTTTTTCCACTACTACGCTCTTAGCGCTCCAAATGTCCAGTTGCATTTTCTACAGAAAGAGTGTTCAGATCTGCTCAATCAAAAGTATGTTTTAACTCTGTTAGCTGAATGCACAGATCAGAAAGAAGTTTCACAGAATGATTCTGTGTAGTTTATATTTGGAGACATTCCTTTTTCCACTCTTACCCTCTTAGCGCTCCGAATCTCCACTTGCATTTTCTACAGAAAGAGTGTTTCAGAACGGCTCAATCAAAACTAAGGTTCAACTCTTTTAGTTGAACAAACAGAACAGAAAGAAGTTTCACACAATTCTTCTGTGTAGTTTTTATTTGTAGACATACTTTTTCCCAATATAGGCCTCTTAGCGCTCAGAATGTCCAATTGCAGTTTCTACAGAAAGAGTGTTTCAGAACGGCTCAATCAAAAGTAAGGTTCAACTCTGTTAGTTGAATGCACAGAACAGAAAGAAGTTTCATACAATGCTTCTGTGTAGTTTATATTTGAACGTATTCTTTTTTCCACTATTACCCACTTAGCGCTACGAATATCCAGTTGCATTTTCTACAGACAGAGTGTTTCAAAACTGCTCAATCAAAAGTATGGTTTAACTCTGTTAGCTGAATGCTCAGATCAGAAAGAAGTTTCACAGAATGCTTCTGTGTAGTTTATATTTGAATATATTCCTTTTTCCACTACTACGCTCTTAGCGCTCCAAATGTCCAGTTGCATTTTCAACAGAAGGAGTGTTCAGATCTGCTCAATCAAAAGTATGGTTTAACTCTGTTAGCTGAATGCACAGTTCAGAAAGAAGTTTCACCGAATGATTCTGTGTAGTTTATATTAGAAGACATTCCTTTCTCCACTATTACCCTCTTAGCGCTCCGAATCTCCACTTGCATTTTCTACAAAAAGAGTGTTTCATAACTGCTCAATCAAAAATATGTTTTATCTCTGTTAACTGAATTTACAAATCAGAAATAAGTTTCACAGAATGCATCTGTGTAGTTTTTATTTGAAGATATTCTTTTTCCCAATGTAGGCCTCTTAGCGCTTAGCATGCCCAATTGCAGTTTCTACAGAAAGAGTGTTTCAGAACGGATCAATCAAAAGTAAGTTTCAACTCTGTTAGTTGAATGCACAGAACAGAAAGAATTTTCACAGAATGCTACTGTGTAGTTTATATTTGAATATATTCCTTTTTCCACTATTACCCTCTTAGCGCTCCGTATGTCCACTTGCATTTTCTACAGAAAGAGTGTTCAGAACTGCGCAATCAAAAGTATGGTTTAACTCTGTTAGCTTAATGAACATATCAGAAATAAGTTTCACACAATGCTTCTGTGTAGTTTTTATTTGAAGATATTATTTTTCCCAATAGAGGCCTCTTAGCGCTCAGAATGTCCAATTGCAGTTTCTACAGAAAGAGTGTTTAAGAAAGGCTCAATCAAATGTAAGGTTCAACTCTGTTAGTTGAATGCACAGAACAGAAAGAAGTTTCATACAATGCTCCTGTGTAGTTTATATTTGAACATATTCTTTTTTCCACTATTACCCACTTAGCGCTACGAATGTCCAGTTGCATTTTCTACAGACAGAGTGTTTCAAAACTGCTCAATCAAAAGTATGGTTTAACTCTGTTAGCTGAATGCTCAGATCAGAAAGAAGTTTCACAGAATGCTTCTGTGTAGTTTATATTTGAATATATTAATTTTTCCACTACTACTCTCTTAGCGCTCCAAATGTCCAGTTGCATTTTCTACAGAAAGAGTGTTCAGATCTGCTCAATCAAAAGTATGGTTTAACTCTGTTAGCTGAATGCACAGATCAGAAAGAAGTTTCACAGAATGATTCTGTGTAGTTTATATTTGGAGACATTCCTTTTTCCACTATTACCCTCTTAGCGCTCCGAATCTCCACTTGCATTTTCTACAGAAAGAGTGTTTCAGAACGGCTCAATCAAAACTAAGGTTCAACTCTTTTAGTTGAACAAACAGAACAGAAAGAAGTTTCACACAATTCTTCTGTGTAGTTTTTATTTGTAGACATTCTTTTTCCCAATATAGGCCTCTTAGCGCTCAGAATGTCCAATTGCAGTTTCTACAGAAAGAGTGTTTCAGAACGGCTCAATCAAAAGTAAGGTTCAACTCTGTTAGTTGAATGCACAGAACAGAAATATGTTTCATACAATGCTTCTGTGTAGTTTATATTTGAACGTATTCTTTTTTCCACTATTACCCACTTAGCGCTACGAATGTCCAGTTGCATTTTCTACAGACAGAGTGTTTCAAAACTGCTCAATCAAAAGTATGGTTTAACTCTGTTAGCTGAATGCTCAGATCAGAAAGAAGTTTCACAGAATGCTTCTGTGTAGTTTATATTTGAATATATTCCTTTTTCCACTACTACGCTCTTAGCGCTCCAAATGTCCAGTTGCATTTTCAACAGAAGGAGTGTTCAGATCTGCTCCATCAAAAGTATGGTTTAACTCTGTTAGCTGAATGCACAGTTCAGAAAGAAGTTTCACCGAATGATTCTGTGTAGTTTATATTTGAAGACATTCCTTTCTCCACTATTACCCTCTTAGCGCTCCGAATCTCCACTTGCATTTTCTACAAAAAGAGTGTTTCATAACTGCTCAATCAAAAATATGTTTTATCTCTGTTAACTGAATTTACAAATCAGAAATAAGTTTCACAGAATGCATCTGTGTAGTTTTTATTTGAAGATATTCTTTTTCCCAATGTAGGCCTCTTAGCGCTTAGCATGTCCAATTGCAGTTTCTACAGAAAGAGTGTTTCAGAACGGATCAATCAAAAGTAAGGTTCAACTCTGTTAGTTGAATGCACAGAACAGAAAGAATTTTCACAGAATGCTACTGTGTAGTTTATATTTGAATATATTCCTTTTTCCACTATTACCCTCTTAGCGCTCCGAATGTCCACTTGCATTTTCTACAGAAAGAGTGTTCAGAACTGCGCAATCAAAAGTATGGTTTAACTCTGTTAGCTTAATGAACATATCAGAAATAAGTTTCACACAATGCTTCTGTGTAGTTTTTATTTGAAGATATTATTTTTCCCAATATAGGCCTCTTAGCGCTCAGAATGTCCAATTGCAGTTTCTACAGAAAGAGTGTTTCAGAAAGGCTCAATCAAAAGTGAGGTTCAACTCTGTTAGTTGAATGCACAGAACAGAAAGAAGTTTCATACAGTGCTTCTGTGTAGTTTATATTTGAACATATTCTTTTTTCCACTATTACCCACTTAGCGCTACGAATGTCCAGTTGCATTTTCTACAGACAGAGTGTTTCAAAACTGCTCAATCAAAAGTATGGTTTAACTCTGTTAGCTGAATGCTCAGATCAGAAAGAAGTTTCACAGAATGCTTCTGTGTAGTTTATATTTGAATATATTCCTTTTTCCACTACTACTCTCTTAGCGCTCCAAATGTCCAGTTGCATTTTCAACAGAAAGAGTGTTCAGATCTGCTCAATCAAAAGTATGGTTTAACTCTGTTAGCTGAATGCACAGATCAGAAAGAAGTTTCACCGAATGATTCTGTGTAGTTTATATTTGAAGACATTCCTTTTTCCACTATTACCCTCTTAGCGCTCCGAATCTCCACTTGCATTTTCTACAAAAAGAGTGTTTAATAACTGCTCAATCAAAAATATGTTTTATCTCTGTTAACTGAATTTACAGATCAGAAATAAGTTTCACAGAATGCATCTGTGTAGTTTTTATTTGAAGATATTTTTTCCCAATGTAGGCCTCTTAGCGCTTAGCATGTCCAATTGCAGTTTCTACAGAAAGAGTGTTTCAGAACGGCTCAATCAAAAGTAAGGTTCAACTCTGTTAGTTGAATGCACAGAACAGAAAGAATTTTCACAGAATGCTACTGTGTAGTTTATATTTGAATATATTCCTTTTTCCACTATTTCCCTCTTAGCACTCAGAATGTCCACTTGCATTTTCTACAGAAAGAGTGTTCAGAACTGCGCAATCAAAAGTATGGTTTAACTCTGTTAGCTTAATGAACATATCAGAAATAAGTTTCACACAATGCTTCTGTGTAGTTTTTATTTGAAGGTTTTATTTTTCCCAATAGAGGCCTCTTAGCGCTCAGAATGTCCAATTGCAGTTTCTACAGAAAGAGTGTTTCAGAAAGGCTCAATCAAAAGTAAGGTTCAACTCTGTTAGTTGAATGCACAGAACAGAAAGAAGTTTCATACTATGCTCCTGTGTAGTTTATATTTGAACATATTCTTTTTTCCACTATTACCCACTTAGCGCTACGAATGTCCAGTTGCATTTTCTACAGACAGAGTGTTTCAAAACTGCTCAATCAAAAGTATGGTTTAACTCTGTTAGCTGAATGCTCAGATCAGAAAGAAGTTTCACAGAATGCTTCTGTGTAGTTTATATTTGAATATATTCCTTTTTCCACTACTACTCTCTTAGCGCTCCAAATGTCCAGTTGCATTTTCTACAGAAAGAGTGTTCAGATCTGCTCAATCAAAAGTATGGTTTAACTCTGTTAGCTGAATGCACAGATCAGAAAGAAGTTTCACAGAATGATTCTGTGTAGTTTATATTTGGAGACATTCCTTTTTCCACTATTACCCTCTTAGCGCTCCGAATCTCCACTTGCATTTTCTACAGAAAGAGTGTTTCAGAACGGCTCAATCAAAACTAATGTTCAACTCTTTTAGTTGAACAAACAGAACAGAAAGAAGTTTCACACAATTCTTCTGTGTAGTTTTTATTTGTAGACATTCTTTTTCCCAATATAGGCCTCTTAGCGCTCAGAATGTCCAATTGCAGTTTCTACAGAAAGAGTGTTTCAGAACGGCTCAATCAAAAGTAAGGTTCAACTCTGTTAGTTGAATGCACAGAACAGAAAGAAGTTTCATACAATGCTTCTGTGTAGTTTATATTTGAACGTATTCTTTTTTCCACTATTACCCACTTAGCGCCACGAATGTCCAGTTGCATTTTCTACAGACAGAGTGTTTCAAAACTGCTCAATCAAAAGTATGGTTTAACTCTGTTAGCTGAATGCTCAGATCAGAAAGAAGTTTCACAGAATGCTTCTGTGTAGTTTATATTTGAATATATTCCTTTTTCCACTACTACGCTCTTAGCGCTCCAAATGTCCAGTTGCATTTTCAACAGAAGGAGTGTTCAGATCTGCTCAATCAAAAGTATGGTTTAACTCTGTTAGCTGAATGCACAGTTCAGAAAGAAGTTTCACCGAATGATTCTGTGTAGTTTATATTTGAAGACATTCCTTTCTCCACTATTACCCTCTTAGCGCTCCGAATCTCCACTTGCATTTTCTACAAAAAGAGTGTTTCATAACTGCTCAATCAAAAATATGTTTTATCTCTGTTAACTGAATTTACAAATCAGAAATAAGTTTCACAGAATGCATCTGTGTAGTTTTTATTTGAAGATATTCTTTTTCCCAATGTAGGCCTCTTAGCGCTTAGCATGCCCAATTGCAGTTTCTACAGAAAGAGTGTTTCAGAACGGATCAATCAAAAGTAAGGTTCAACTCTGTTAGTTGAATGCACAGAACAGAAAGAATTTTCACAGAATGCTACTGTGTAGTTTATATTTGAATATATTCCTTTTTCGACTATTACCCTCTTAGCGCTCCGAATGTCCACTTGCATTTTCTACAGAAAGAGTGTTCAGAACTGCGCAATCAAAAGTATGGTTTAACTCTGTTTGCTTAATGAACATATCAGAAATAAGTTTCACACAATGCTTCTGTGTAGTTTTTATTTGAAGATATTATTTTTCCCAATATAGGCCTCTTAGCGCTCAGAATGTCCAATTGCAGTTTCTACAGAAAGAGTGTTTCAGAAAGGCTCAATCAAAAGTAAGGTTCAACTCTGTTAGTTGAATGCACAGAACAGAAAGAAGTTTCATACAATGCTTCTGTGTAGTTTATATTTGAATATATTCTTTTTTCCACTATTACCCACTTAGCGCTACGAATGTCCAGTTGCATTTTCTACAGACAGAGTGTTTCAAAACTGCTCAATCAAAAGTATGGTTTAACTCTGTTAGCTGAATGCTCAGATCAGAAAGAAGTTTCACAGAATGCTTCTGTGTAGTTTATATTTGAATATATTCCTTTTTCCACTACTACTCTCTTAGCGCTCCAAATGTCCAGTTGCATTTTCTACAGAAAGAGTGTTCAGATCTGCTCAATCAAAAGTATGTTTTAACTCTGTTAGCTGAATGCACAGATCAGAAAGAAGTTTCACCGAATGATTCTGTGTAGTTTATATTTGAAGACATTCCTTTTTCCACTATTACCCTCTTAGCGCTCCGAATCTCCACTTTCATTTTCTACAGAAAGAGTGTTTCAGAACGGCTCAATCAAAACTAAGGTTCAACTCTTTTAGTTGAACAAACAGAACAGGAAGAAGTTTCACACAATTCTTCTGTGTAGTTTTTATTTGTAGACATTCTTTTTCCCAATATAGGCCTCTTAGCGCTCAGAATGTCCAATTGCAGTTTCTACAGAAAGAGTGTTTCAGAACGGCTCAATCAAAAGTAAGGTTCAACTCTGTTAGTTGAATGCACAGAACAGAAAGAAGTTTCATACAATGCTTCTGTGTAGTTTATATTTGAACACATTCTTTTTTCCACTATTACCCACTTAGCGCTACGAATGTCCAGTTGCATTTTCTACAGACAGAGTGTTTCAAAACTGCTCAATCAAAAGTATGGTTTAACTCTGTTAGCTGAATGCTCAGATCAGAAAGAAGTTTCACAGAATGCTTCTGTCTAGTTTATACTTGAATATATTCCTTTTTCCACTACTACGCTCTTAGCACTACAAATGTCCAGTTGCATTTTCTACAGAAAGTGTGTTCAGATCTGCTCAATCAAAAGTATGGTTTAACTCTGTTAGCTGAATGCACAGATCAGAAAGAAGTTTCACCGAATGATTCCGTGTAGTTTATATTTGAAGACATTCCTTTTTCCACTATTACCCACTTAGCGCTCCGAATCTCCACTTGCATTTTCTACAAAAAGAGTGTTTCATAACTGCTAAATCAAAAATATGTTTTATCTCTGTTAACTGAATTTACAGATCAGAAATAAGTTTCACAGAATGCATCTGTGTAGTTTTTATTTGAAGATATTCTTTTCCCAATGTAGGCCTCTTAGCGCTTAGCATGTACAATTGCAGTTTCTACAGAAAGAGTGTTTCAGAACGGCTCAATCAAAAGTAAGGTTCAACTCTGTTAGTTGAATGCACAGAACAGAAAGTATTTTCACAGAATGCTACTGTGTAGTTTATATTTGAATATATTCCTTTTTCCACTGTTATCCTCTTAGCGCTCCTCATGTCCACTTGCATTTTCTACAGAAAGAGTGTTCAGAACTGCGCAATCAAAAGTATGGTTTAACTCTGTTAGCTTAATGAAAATATCAGAAATAAGTTTCACTCAATGCTTCTGTGTAGTTTTTATTTGAAGATATTATTTTTCCCAATATAGGCCTCTTAGCGCTCAGAATGTCCAATAGCAGTTTCTACAGAAAGAGTGTTTCAGAAAGGCTCAATCAAAAGTAAGGTTCAACTCTGTTAGTTGAATGCACAGAACAGAAAGAAGTTTCATACAATGCTTCTGTGTAGTTTATATTTGAACATATTTTTTATTCCACGATTACCCACTTAGCGCTACGAATGTCCAGTTGCATTTTCTACAGACAGAGTGTTTCAAAACTGCTCAATCAAAAGTATGGTTTAACTCAGTTAGCTGAATGCTCAGATCAGAAAGAAGTTTCACAGAATGCTTCTGTGTAGTTTATATTTGAATATATTCCTTTTTCCACTACTACTCTCTTAGCGCTCCAAATGTCCAGTTGCATTTTCTAGAGAAACAGTGTTCAGATCTGCTCAATCAAAATATGGTTTAACTCTGTTAGCTGAATGCACAGATCAGAAAGAAGTTTCACAGAATTATTCTTTGTAGTTTATATTTGAAGACATTCCTTTTTCCACTATTACCTCTTAGCGCTCCGAATCTCCACTTGCATTTTCTACAGAAAGAGTGTTTCAGAACGGCTCAATCAAAAGTAAGGTTCAACTCTTTTAGTTGAACAAACAGAACAGAAAGAAGTTTCACACAATTCTTCTGTGTAGTTTTTATTTGTAGACATTCTTTTTCCCAATATAGGCCTCTTAGCGCTCAGAATGTCCAATTGCAGTTTCTACAGAAAGAGTGTTTCAGAACGGCTCAATCAAAAGTAAGGTTCAACTCTGTTAGTTGAATACACAGAACAGAAAGAAGTTTCATACAATGCTTCTGTGTAGTTCATATTTGAACATATTCTTTTTTCCACTATTACCCACTTAGCGCTACGAATGTCCAGTTGCATTTTCTACAGACAGAGTGTTTCAAAACTGCTCAATCAAAAGTATGGTTTAACTCTGTTAGCTGAATGATCAGATCAGAAAGAAGTTTCACATAATGCTTCTGTGTAGTTTATATTTGAATATATTCCTTTTTCCACTACTACGCTCTTAGCGCTCCAAATGTCCAGTTGCATTTTCTACAGAAAGAGTGTTCAGATCTGCTCAATCAAAAGTATGCTTTAACTCTGTTAGCTGAATGCACAGATCAGAAAGAAGTTTCACCGAATGATTCCGTGTAGTTTATATTTGAAGACATTCCTTTTTCCACTATTACCCTCATAGCGCTCCGAATCTCCACTTGCATTTTCTACAAAAAGAGTGTTTCATAACTGCTCAATCAAAAATATGTTTTATCTCTGTTAACTGAATTTACAGATCAGAAATAAGTTTCACAGAATGCATCTGTGTAGTTTTAATTTGAAGATATTCTTTTTCCCAATGTAGGCCTCTTAGCGATTAGCATGTCCAATTGCAGTTCCTACAGAAAGAGTGTTTCAGAACGGCTCAATCAAAAGTAAGGTTCAACTCTGTTAGTTGAATGCACAGAACAGAAAGAATTTTCACAGAATGCTACTGTGTATTTTATATATGAATATATTCCTTTTTCCACTATTACCCTCTTAGCGCTCCGAAAGTCCACTTGCATTTTCTACAGAAAGAGTGTTCAGAACTGCGCAATCAAAAGTATGGTTTAACTCTGTTAGCTTAATGAACATATCAGAAATAAATTTCACACAATGCTTCTGTGTAGTTTTTATTTGAAGTTATTATTTTTCCCAACAGAGGCCTCTTAGCGCTCAGAATGTCCAATTGCAGTTTCTACAGAAAGAGTGCTTCAGAAAGGCTCAATCAAAAGTAAGGTTCAACTCTGTTAGTTGAATGCACAGAACAGAAAGAAGTTTCATACAATGCTTCTGTGTAGTTTATATTTGAACATATTCTTTATTCCACTATTACCCACTTAGCGCTACGAATGTCCAGTTGCATTTTCTACAGACAGAGTGTTTCAAAACTGCTCAATCAAATGTATGGTTTAACTCTGTTAGCTGAATGCTCAGATCAGAAAGAAGTTTCACAGAATGCTTCTGTGTAGTTTATATTTGAATATATTCCTTTTTCCACTACTACTCTCTTAGCGCTCCAAATGTCCAGTTGCATTTTCTACAGAAAGAGTGTTCAGATCTGCTCAATCAAAAGTATGTTTTAACTCTGTTAGCTGAATGCACAGATCAGAAAGAAGTTTCACCGAATGATTCTGTTTAGTTTATATTTGAAGACATTCCTTTTTCCACTATTACCCTCTTAGCGCTCCGAATCTCCACTTTCATTTTCTACAGAAAGAGTGTTTCAGAACGGCTCAATCAAAACTAAGGTTCAACTCTTTTAGTTGAACAAACAGAACAGGAAGAAGTTTCACACAATTCTTCTGTGTAGTTTTTATTTGTAGACATTCTTTTTCCCAATATAGGCCTCTTAGCGCTCAGAATGTCCAATTGCAGTTTCTACAGAAAGAGTGTTTCAGAACGGCTCAATCAAAAGTAAGGTTCAACTCTGTTAGTTGAATGCACAGAACAGAAAGAAGTTTCATACAATGCTTCTGTGTAGTTTATATTTGAACACATTCTTTTTTCCACTATTACCCACTTAGCGCTACGAATGTCCAGTTGCATTTTCTACAGACAGAGTGTTTCAAAACTGCTCAATCAAAAGTATGGTTTAACTCTGTTAGCTGAATGCTCAGATCAGAAAGAAGTTTCACAGAATGCTTCTGTGTAGTTTATACTTGAATATATTCCTTTTTCCACTACTACGCTCTTAGCACTACAAATGTCCAGTTGCATTTTCTACAGAAAGTGTGTTCAGATCTGCTCAATCAAAAGTATGGTTTAACTCTGTTAGCTGAATGCACAGATCAGAAAGAAGTTTCACCGAATGATTCCGTGTAGTTTATATTTGAAGACATTCCTTTTTCCACTATTACCCCCTTAGCGCTCCGAATCTCCACTTGCATTTTCTACAAAAAGAGTGTTTCATAACTGCTCAATCAAAAATATGTTTTATCTCTGTTAACTGAATTTACAGATCAGAAATAAGTTTCACAGAATGCATCTGTGTAGTTTTTATTTGAAGATATTCTTTTCCCAATGTAGGCCTCTTAGCGCTTAGCATGTCCAATTGCAGTTTCTACAGAAAGAGTGTTTCAGAACGGCTCAATCAAAAGTAAGGTTCAACTCTGTTAGTTGAATGCACAGAACAGAAAGTATTTTCACAGAATGCTACTGTGTAGTTTATATTTGAATATATTCCTTTTTCCACTGTTATCCTCTTAGCGCTCCTCATGTCCACTTGCATTTTCTACAGAAAGAGTGTTCAGAACTGCGCAATCAAAAGTATGGTTTAACTCTGTTAGCTTAATGAAAATATCAGAAATAAGTTTCACTCAATGCTTCTGTGTAGTTTTTATTTGAAGATATTATTTTTCCCAATATAGGCCTCTTAGCGCTCAGAATGTCCAATAGCAGTTTCTACAGAAAGAGTGTTTCAGAAAGGCTCAATCAAAAGTAAGGTTCAACTCTGTTAGTTGAATGCACAGAACAGAAAGAAGTTTCATACAATGCTTCTGTGTAGTTTATATTTGAACATATTTTTTATTCCACGATTACCCACTTAGCGCTACGAATGTCCAGTTGCATTTTCTACAGACAGAGTGTTTCAAAACTGCTCAATCAAAAGTATGGTTTAACTCAGTTAGCTGAATGCTCAGATCAGAAAGAAGTTTCACAGAATGCTTCTGTGTAGTTTATATTTGAATATATTCCTTTTTCCACTACTACTCTCTTAGCGCTCCAAATGTCCAGTTGCATTTTCTAGAGAAACAGTGTTCAGATCTGCTCAATCAAAATATGGTTTAACTCTGTTAGCTGAATGCACAGATCAGAAAGAAGTTTCACAGAATGATTCTTTGTAGTTTATATTTGAAGACATTCCTTTTTCCACTATTACCTCTTAGCGCTCCGAATCTCCACTTGCATTTTCTACAGAAAGAGTGTTTCAGAACGGCTCAATCAAAAGTAAGGTTCAACTCTTTTAGTTGAACAAACAGAACAGAAAGAAGTTTCACACAATTCTTCTGTGTAGTTTTTATTTGTAGACATTCTTTTTCCCAATATAGGTCTCTTAGCGCTCAGAATGTCCAATTGCAGTTTCTACAGAAAGAGTGTTTCAGAACGGCTCAATCAAAAGTAAGGTTCAACTCTGTTAGTTGAATACACAGAACAAAAAGAAGTTTCATACAATGCTTCTGTGTAGTTCATATTTGAACATATTCTTTTTTCCACTATTACCCACTTAGCGCTACGAATGTCCAGTTGCATTTTCTACAGACAGAGTGTTTCAAAACTGCTCAATCAAAAGTATGGTTTAACTCTGTTAGCTGAATGATCAGATCAGAAAGAAGTTTCACATAATGCTTCTGTGTAGTTTATATTTGAATATATTCCTTTTTCCACTACTACGCTCTTAGCGCTCCAAATGTCCAGTTGCATTTTCTACAGAAAGAGTGTTCAGATCTGCTCAATCAAAAGTATGGTTTAACTCTGTTAGCTGAATGCACAGATCAGTAAGAAGTTTCACCGAATGATTCCGTGTAGTTTATATTTGAAGACATTCCTTTTTCCACTATTACCCTCATAGCGCTCCGAATCTCCACTTGCATTTTCTACAAAAAGAGTGTTTCATAACTGCTCAATCAAAAATATGTTTTATCTCTGTTAACTGAATTTACAGATCAGAAATAAGTTTCACAGAATGCATCTGTGTAGTTTTAATTTGAAGATATTCTTTTTCCCAATGTAGGCCTCTTAGCGATTAGCATGTCCAATTGCAGTTCCTACAGAAAGAGTGTTTCAGAACGGCTCAATCAAAAGTAAGGTTCAACTCTGTTAGTTGAATGCACAGAACAGAAAGAATTTTCACAGAATGCTACTGTGAAGTTTATATATGAATATATTCCTTTTTCCACTATTACCCTCTTAGCGCTCCGAAAGTCCACTTGCATTTTCTACAGAAAGAGTGTTCAGAACTGCGCAATCAAAAGTATGGTTTAACTCTGTTAGCTTAATGAAAATATCAGAAATAAATTTCACACAATGCTTCTGTGTAGTTTTTATTTGAAGTTATTATTTTTCCCAACAGAGGCCTCTTAGCGCTCAGAATGTCCAATTGCAGTTTCTACAGAAAGAGTGCTTCAGAAAGGCTCAATCAAAAGTAAGGTTCAACTCTGTTAGTTGAATGCACAGAACAGAAAGAAGTTTCATACAATGCTTCTGTGTAGTTTATATTTGAACATATTCTTTATTCCACTATTACCCACTTAGCGCTACGAATGTCCAGTTGCATTTTCTACAGACAGAGTGTTTCAAAACTGCTCAATCAAATGTATGGTTTAACTCTGTTAGCTGAATGCTCAGATCAGAAAGAAGTTTCACAGAATGCTTCTGTGTAGTTTATATTTGAATATATTCCTTTTTCCACTACTACTCCCTTAGCGCTCCAAATGTCCAGTTGCATTTTCTAGAGAAAGAGTGTTCAGATCTGCTCAATCAAAATATGGTTTAACTCTGTTAGCTGAATGCACAGATCAGAAAGAAGTTTCACAGAATGTTTATGTGTAGTTTATATTTGGAGACATTCCTTTTTCCACTATTACCCTCTTAGCGCTCCGAATCTCCACTTGCATTTTCTACAGAAAGAGTGTTTCAGAACGGGTCAATCAAAAGTAAGGTTCAACTCTTTTAGTTGAACAAACAGAACAGAAAGAAGTTTCACACAATTCTTCTGTGTAGTTTTTATTTGTAGACATTATTTTTCCCAATATAGGCCTCTTAGCGCTCAGAATGTCCAATTGCAGTTTCTACAGAAAGAGTGTTTCAGAACGGCTCAATCAAAAGTAAGGTTCAACGCTGTTAGTTGAATGCACAGAACAGAAAGAAGTTTCATACAATGCTTCTGTGCAGTTCATATTTGAACATATTCTTTTTTCCACTATTACGCACTTAGCGCTACGAATGTCCAGTTGCATTTTCTACAGACAGAGTGTTTCAAAACTGCTCAATCAAAAGTATGGTTTAACTCTGTTAGCTGAATGCTCAGATCAGAAAGAAGTTTCACATAATGCTTCTGTGTAGTTTATATTTGAATATATTCCTTTTTCCACTACTACGCTCTTAGCGCTCCAAATGTCCAGTTGCATTTTCTACAGAAAGAGTGTTCAGATCTGCTCAATCAAAAGTATGGTTTAACTCTGTTAGCTGAATGCACAGATCAGAAAGAAGTTTCACCGAATGATTCCGTGTAGTTTATATTTGAAGACATTCCTTTTTCCACTATTACCCTCTTAGCACTCCGAATCTCCACTTGCATTTTCTACAAAAAGAGTGTTTCATAACTGCTCAATCAAAAATATGTTTTATCTCTGTTAACTGAATTTACAGATCAGAAATAAGTTTCACAGAATGCATCTGGGTAGTTTTAATGTGAAGATATTCTTTTTCCCAATGTAGGCCTCTTAGCGCTTAGCATGTCCAATTGCAGTTCCTACAGAAAGAGTGTTTCAGAATGGCTCAATCAAAAGTAAGGTTCAACTCTGTTAGTTGAATGCACAGAACAGAAAGAATTTTCACAGAATGCTACTGTGTAGTTTATATTTGAATATATTCCTTTTTCCACTATTACCCTCTTAGCGCTCCGAATGTCCACTTGCATTTTCTACAGAAAGAGTGTTCAGAACTGCGCAATCAAAAGTATGGTTTAACTCTGTTAGCTTAATGAACATATCAGAAATAAGTTTCACACAATGCTTCTGTGTAGTTTTTATTTGAAGATATTATTTTTCCCAACAGAGGCCTCTTAGCGCTCAGAATGTCCAATTGCAGTTTCTACAGAAAGAGTGTTTCAGAAAGGCTCAATCAAAAGTAAGGTTCAACTCTGTTAGTTGAATGCACAGAACAGAAAGAAGTTTCATACAATGCTTCTGTGTAGTTTATATTTGAACATATTCTTTATTCCACTGTTACCCACTTAGCGCTACGAATGTCAAGTTGCATTTTCTACAGACAGAGTGTTTCAAAACTGCTCAATCAAAAGTATGGTTTAACTCAGTTAGCTGAATGCTCAGATCAGAAAGAAGTTTCACAGAATGCTTCTGTGTAGTTTATATTTGAATATATTCCTTTTTCCACTACTACTCTCTTAGCGCTCCAAATGTCCAGTTGCATTTTCTAGAGAAACAGTGTTCAGATCTGCTCAATCAAAATATGGTTTAACTCTGTTAGCTGAATGCACAGATCAGAAAGAAGTTTCACAGAATGATTCTTTGTAGTTTATATTTGAAGACATTCCTTTTTCCACTATTACCTCTTAGCGCTCCGAATCTCCACTTGCATTTTCTACAGAAAGAGTGTTTCAGAACGGCTCAATCAAAAGTAAGGTTCAACTCTTTTAGTTGAACAAACAGAACAGAAAGAAGTTTCACACAATTCTTCTGTGTAGTTTTTATTTGTAGACATTCTTTTTCCCAATATAGGCCTCTTAGCGCTCAGAATGTCCAATTGCAGTTTCTACAGAAAGAGTGTTTCAGAACGGCTCAATCAAAAGTAAGGTTCAACTCTGTTAGTTGAATACACAGAACAAAAAGAAGTTTCATACAATGCTTCTGTGTAGTTCATATTTGAACATATTCTTTTTTCCACTATTACCCACTTAGCGCTACGAATGTCCAGTTGCATTTTCTACAGACAGAGTGTTTCAAAACTGCTCAATCAAAAGTATGGTTTAACTCTGTTAGCTGAATGATCAGATCAGAAAGAAGTTTCACATAATGCTTCTGTGTAGTTTATATTTGAATATATTCCTTTTTCCACTACTACGCTCTTAGCGCTCCAAATGTCCAGTTGCATTTTCTACAGAAAGAGTGTTCAGATCTGCTCAATCAAAAGTATGGTTTAACTCTGTTAGCTGAATGCACAGATCAGTAAGAAGTTTCACCGAATGATTCCGTGTAGTTTATATTTGAAGACATTCCTTTTTCCACTATTACCCTCATAGCGCTCCGAATCTCCACTTGCATTTTCTACAAAAAGAGTGTTTCATAACTGCTCAATCAAAAATATGTTTTATCTCTGTTAACTGAATTTACAGATCAGAAATAAGTTTCACAGAATGCATCTGTGTAGTTTTAATTTGAAGATATTCTTTTTCCCAATGTAGGCCTCTTAGCGATTAGCATGTCCAATTGCAGTTCCTACAGAAAGAGTGTTTCAGAACGGCTCAATCAAAAGTAAGGTTCAACTCTGTTAGTTGAATGCACAGAACAGAAAGAATTTTCACAGAATGCTACTGTGAAGTTTATATATGAATATATTCCTTTTTCCACTATTACCCTCTTAGCGCTCCGAAAGTCCACTTGCATTTTCTACAGAAAGAGTGTTCAGAACTGCGCAATCAAAAGTATGGTTTAACTCTGTTAGCTTAATGAAAATATCAGAAATAAATTTCACACAATGCTTCTGTGTAGTTTTTATTTGAAGTTATTATTTTTCCCAACAGAGGCCTCTTAGCGCTCAGAATGTCCAATTGCAGTTTCTACAGAAAGAGTGCTTCAGAAAGGCTCAATCAAAAGTAAGGTTCAACTCTGTTAGTTGAATGCACAGAACAGAAAGAAGTTTCATACAATGCTTCTGTGTAGTTTATATTTGAACATATTCTTTATTCCACTATTACCCACTTAGCGCTACGAATGTCCAGTTGCATTTTCTACAGACAGAGTGTTTCAAAACTGCTCAATCAAATGTATGGTTTAACTCTGTTAGCTGAATGCTCAGATCAGAAAGAAGTTTCACAGAATGCTTCTGTGTAGTTTATATTTGAATATATTCCTTTTTCCACTACTACTCCCTTAGCGCTCCAAATGTCCAGTTGCATTTTCTAGAGAAAGAGTGTTCAGATCTGCTCAATCAAAATATGGTTTAACTCTGTTAGCTGAATGCACAGATCAGAAAGAAGTTTCACAGAATGTTTATGTGTAGTTTATATTTGGAGACATTCCTTTTTCCACTATTACCCTCTTAGCGCTCCGAATCTCCACTTGCATTTTCTACAGAAAGAGTGTTTCAGAACGGGTCAATCAAAAGTAAGGTTCAACTCTTTTAGTTGAACAAACAGAACAGAAAGAAGTTTCACACAATTCTTCTGTGTAGTTTTTATTTGTAGACATTCTTTTTCCCAATATAGGCCTCTTAGCGCTCAGAATGTCCAATTGCAGTTTCTACAGAAAGAGTGTTTCAGAACGGCTCAATCAAAAGTAAGGTTCAACGCTGTTAGTTGAATGCACAGAACAGAAAGAAGTTTCATACAATGCTTCTGTGCAGTTCATATTTGAACATATTCTTTTTTCCACTATTACGCACTTAGCGCTACGAATGTCCAGTTGCATTTTCTACAGACAGAGTGTTTCAAAACTGCTCAATCAAAAGTATGGTTTAACTCTGTTAGCTGAATGCTCAGATCAGAAAGAAGTTTCACATAATGCTTCTGTGTAGTTTATATTTGAATATATTCCTTTTTCCACTACTACGCTCTTAGCGCTCCAAATGTCCAGTTGCATTTTCTACAGAAAGAGTGTTCAGATCTGCTCAATCAAAAGTATGGTTTAACTCTGTTAGCTGAATGCACAGATCAGAAAGAAGTTTCACCGAATGATTCCGTGTAGTTTATATTTGAAGACATTCCTTTTTCCACTATTACCCTCTTAGCACTCCGAATCTCCACTTGCATTTTCTACAAAAAGAGTGTTTCATAACTGCTCAATCAAAAATATGTTTTATCTCTGTTAACTGAATTTACAGATCAGAAATAAGTTTCACAGAATGCATCTGGGTAGTTTTAATGTGAAGATATTCTTTTTCCCAATGTAGGCCTCTTAGCGCTTAGCATGTCCAATTGCAGTTCCTACAGAAAGAGTGTTTCAGAATGGCTCAATCAAAAGTAAGGTTCAACTCTGTTAGTTGAATGCACAGAACAGAAAGAATTTTCACAGAATGCTACTGTGTAGTTTATATTTGAATATATTCCTTTTTCCACTATTACCCTCTTAGCGCTCCGAATGTCCACTTGCATTTTCTACAGAAAGAGTGTTCAGAACTGCGCAATCAAAAGTATGGTTTAACTCTGTTAGCTTAATGAACATATCAGAAATAAGTTTCACACAATGCTTCTGTGTAGTTTTTATTTGAAGATATTATTTTTCCCAACAGAGGCCTCTTAGCGCTCAGAATGTCCAATTGCAGTTTCTACAGAAAGAGTGTTTCAGAAAGGCTCAATCAAAAGTAAGGTTCAACTCTGTTAGTTGAATGCACAGAACAGAAAGAAGTTTCATACAATGCTTCTGTGTAGTTTATATTTGAACATATTCTTTATTCCACTGTTACCCACTTAGCGCTACGAATGTCAAGTTGCATTTTCTACAGACAGAGTGTTTCAAAACTGCTCAATCAAAAGTATGGTTTAACTCTGTTAGCTGAATGCTCAGATCAGAAAGAAGTTTCACAGAATGCTTCTGTGTAGTTTATATTTGAATATATTCCTTTTTCCACTACTACTCTCTTAGCGCTCCAAATGACCAGTTGCATTTTCTACAGAAAGAGTGTTCAGATCTGCTCAATCAAAAGTATGGTTTAACTCTGTTAGCTGAATGCACAGATCAGAAAGAAGTTTCGCAGAATGATTCTGTGTAGTTTATATTTGGAGACATTCCTTTTTCCACTATTACCCTCTTAGCGCTCCGAATCTCCACTTGCATTTTCTACAGAAAGAGTGTTTCAGAACGGCTCAATCAAAACTAAGGTTCAACTCTTTTAGTTGAACAAACAGAACAGAAAGGAGTTTCACACAATTCTTCTGTGTAGTTTTTATTTGAAGATATTATTTTTCCCATTACAGGCCTCTTAGCGCTCAGAATGTCCAATTGCAGTTTCTACAGAAAGAGTGTTTCAGAAAGGCTCAATCAAAAGTAAGGTTCAACTCTGTTAGTTGAATGCACAGAACAGAAAGAAGTTTCATACAATGATTCTGTGTAGTTTATATTTGAACATACTCTTTTTCCACTATTACCCACTTAGCGCTACGAGTGTCCAGTTGCATTTTCTACAGACAGAGTGTTTCAAAACTGCTCAATCAAAAGTATGGTTTAACTCTGTTGGCTGAATGCTCAGATCAGAAAGAAGTTTCACAGAATGCTTCTGTGTAGTTTATATTTGAATATATTCCTTTTTCCACTACTACTCTCTTAGCGCTCCAAATGTCCAGTTGTATTTTCTACAGAAAGATTGTTCTGATCTGCTCAATCAAAAGTATGGTTTAACTCTGTTAGCTGAATGCACAGATCAGAAAGAAGTTTCACAGAATGATTCTGTGTAGTTTATATTTGGAGACATTCCTTTTTCCACTATTACCCTCTTAGCGCTCCGAATCTCCACTTGCATTTTCTACAGAAAGAGTGTTTAAGAACGGCTCAATCAAAACTAAGTTTCAAATCTTTTAGCTGAACAAACAGAACAGAAAGAAGTTTCACACAATTCTTCTGTGTAGTTTTTATTTGTAGACATTCTTTTTCCCAATATAGGCCTCTTAGCGCTCAGAATGTCCAATTGCAGTTTCTACAGAAAGAGTGTTTCAGAACGGCTCAATCAAAAGTAAGGTTCAACTCTGTTAGTTGAATGCACAGAACAGAAAGAATTTTCACAGAATGCTACTGTGTAGTTTATATTTGAATATATTCCTTTTTCCACTATTAGCCTCTTAGCGCTCCGAATGTCCACTTGCATTTTCTACAGAAAGAGTGTTCAGAACTGCGCAATCAAAAGTATGGTTTAACTCTGTTAGCTTAATGAACATATCAGAAATAAGTTTCACACAATGCTTCTGTATAGTTTTTATTTGAAGATATTATTTTTCCCAATAGAGGGCTCTTAGCGCTCAGAATGTCCAATTGAAGTTTCTAAAGAAAGAGTGTTTCAGAAAGGCTCAATCAAAAGTAAGGTTCAACTCTGTTAGTTGAATGCACAGAACAGAAAGAAGTTTCATACGATGCTTCTGTGTAGTTTATATTTGAACATACTCTTTTTTCCACTATTACCCACTTAGCGCTACGAATGTCCAGTTGTATTTTCTACAGACAGAGTGTTTCAAAACTGCTCAATCAAAAGTATGGTTTAACTCTGTTAGCTGAATGCTCAGATCAGAAAGAAGTTTCACAGAATGCTTCCGTGTAGTTTATATTTGAATATATTCCTTTTTCCACTACTACTCTCTTAGCGCTCCAAATGTCCAGTTGCATTTTCTACAGAAAGAGTGTTCAGATCTGCTCAATCAAAAGTATGGTTTAACTCTGTTAGCTGAATGCACAGATCAGAAAGAAGTTTCACAGAATATTCTGTGTAGTTCATATTTGGAGACATTCCTTTTTCCAATATTACCCCCTTAGCGCTCCGAATCTCCACTTGCATTTTCTACAGAAAGAGTGTTTCAGAACGGCTCAATCAAAACTAAGGTTCAACTCTTTTAGTTGAACAAACAGAACAGAAAGAAGTTTCACACAATTCTTCTGTGTAGTTTTTATTTGTAGACATTCTTTTTCCCAATATAGGCCTCTTAGCTCTCAGAATGTCCAATTGCAGTTTTTACAGAAAGAGTGTTTCAGAACGGCTCAATCAAAAGTAAGGTTCAACTCTGTTAGTTGAATGCACAGAACAGAAAGTATTTTCATACAATGCTTCTGTGTAGTTTATATTTGAACATATTCTTTTATCCACTATTACCCACTTAGCGCTACGAATGTCCAGTTGCATTTTCTACAGACAGAGTGTTTCAAAACTGCTCAATCAAAAGTATGGTTTAACTCTGTTAGCTGAATGCTCAGATCAGAAAGAAGTTTCACAGAATGCTTCTGTGTAGTTTATATTTGAATATATTCCTTTTTCCACTACTACGCTCTTAGCGCTCCAAATGTCCAGTTGCATTTTCAACAGAAAGAATGTTCAGATCTGCTCAATCAAAAGTATGGTTTAACTCTGTTAGCTGAATGCACAGATCAGAAAGAAGTTTCACCGAATGATTCTGTGTAGTTTATATTTGAAGACATTCCTTTTTCCACTATTACCCTCTTAGCGCTCCGAATCTCCACTTGCATTTTCTACAAAAAGAGTGTTTCATAACTGCTCAATCAAAAATATGTTTTATCTCTGTTAACTGAATTTACAGATCAGAAATAAGTTTCACAGAATGCATCTGTGTAGTTTTTATTTGAAGATATTCTTTTTCCCAATGTAGGCCTCTTAGCGCTTAGCATGTCCAATTGCAGTTTCTACAGAAAGAGTGTTTCAGAACGGCTCAATCAAAAGTAAGGTTCAACTCTGTTAGTTGAATGCACAGAACAGAAAGAATTTTCACAGAATGCTACTGTGTAGTTTATATTTGAATATATTCCTTTTTCCACTATTACCCTCTTAGCGCTCCGAATGTCCACTTGCATTTTCTACAGAAAGAGTGTTCAGAACTGAGCAATCAAAAGTATGGTTTAACTCTGTTAGCTTAATGAACATATCAGAAATAAGTTTCACACAATGCTTCTGTGTAGTTTTTATTTGAAGATATTATTTTTCCCAATAGAGGCCTCTTAGCGCTCAGAATGTCCAATTGCAGTTTCTACAGAAAGAGTGTTTCAGAAAGGCTCAATCAAAAGTAAGGTTCAACTCTGTTAGTTGAATGCACAGAACAGAAAGAAGTTTCATACAATGCTTCTGTGTAGTTTATATTTGAACATATTCTTTTTTCCACTATTACCCACTTAGCGCTACGAATGTCCAGTTGCATTTTCTACAGACAGAGTGTTTCAAAACTGCTCAATCAAAAGTATGGTTTAACTCTGTTAGCTGAATGCTCAGATCAGAAAGAAGTTTCACAGAATGCTTCTGTGTAGTTTATATTTGAATATATTCCTTTTTCCACTACTACTCTCTTAGCGCTCCAAATGTCCAGTTGCATTTTCTACAGAAAGAGTGTTCAGATCTGCTCAATCAAAAGTATTTTTTAACTCTGTTAGCTGAATGCACAGATCAGAAAGAAGTTTCACAGAATGATTCTGTGTAGTTTATATTTGCAGACATTCCTTTTTCCACTATTACCCTCTTAGCGCTCCGAATCTCCACTTGCATTTTCTACAGAAAGAGTGTTTCAGTACGGCTCAATCAAAACTAAGGTTCAACTCTTTTAGTTGAACAAACAGAACAGAAAGAAGTTTCACACAATTCTTCTGTGTAGTTTTTATTTGTAGAAATTCTTTTTCCCAATATAGGCTTCTTAGCACTCAGAATGTCCAATTGCAGTTTCTACAGAAAGTGTGTTTCAGAACGGCTCAATCAAAAGTAAGGTTCAACTCTGTTAGTTGAATGCACAGAACAGAAAGAAGTTTCATACAATGCTTCTGTGTAGTTTATATTTGAACATATTCTTTTTTCCACTATTACCCACTTAGCGCTACGAATGTCCAGTTGCATTTTCTACAGACAGAGTGTTTCAAAACTGCTCAATCAAAAGTATGGTTTAACTCTGTTTGCTGAATGCTCAGATCAGAAAGAAGTTTCACAGAATGCTTCTGTGTAGTATATATTTGAATATATTCCTTTTTCCACTACTACGCTCTTAGCGCTCCAAATGTCCAGTTGCATTTTCAACAGAAAGAGTGTTCAGATCTGCTCAATCAAAAGTATGGTTTAACTCTGTTAGCTGAATGCACAGATCAGAAAGAAGTTTCACCGAATGATTCTGTGTAGTTTATATTTGAAGACATTCCTTTTTCCACTATTACCCTCTTAGCGCTCCGAATCTCCACTTGCATTTTCTACAAAAAGAGTGTTTCATAACTGCTCAATCAAAAATATATTTTATCTCTGTTAACTGAATTTACAGATCAGAAATAAGTTTCACAGAATGCATCTGTGTAGTTTTCATTTGAAGATATTCTTTTTCCCAATGTAGGCCTCTTAGCGCTTAGCATGTCCAATTGCAGTTTCTACAGAAAGAGTGTTTCAGTACGGCTCAATCAAAAGTAAGGTTCAACTCTGTTAGTTGAATGCACTGAACAGAAAGAATTTTCACAGAATGCTACTGTGTAGTTTATATTTGAATATATTCCTTTTTCCACTATTACCCTCTTAGCGCTCCGAATGTCCACTTGAATTTTCTACAGAAAGAGTGTTCAGAACTGCGCAATCAAAAGTATGGTTTAACTCTGTTAGCTTAATGAACATATTAGAAATAAGTTTCACACAATGCTTCTGTGTAGTTTTTATTTGAAGATATTTTTTTTCCCAATATAGGCCTCTTCGCGCTCAGAATGTCCAATTGCAGTTTCTACAGAAAGAGTGTTTCAGAAAGGCTCAATCAAAAGTAAGGTTCAACTCTGTTAGTTGAATGCACAGAACAGAAAGAAGTTTCATACAATGCTTCTGTGTAGTTTACATTTGAACATATTCTTTTTTCCACTATTACCCACTTAGCGCTACGAATGTCCAGTTGCATTTTCTACAGACAGTGTGTTTCAAAACTGCTCAATCAAAAGTATGGTTTAACTCTGTTAGCTGAATGCTCCGATCAGAAAGAAGTTTCACAGAATGCTTCTGTGTAGTTTATATTTGAATATATTCCTTTTTCCACTACTACTCTCTTAGCTCTCCAAATGTCCAGTTGCATTTTCTACAGAAAGAGTGTTCAGATCTGCTCAATCAAAAGTATGGTTTAACTCTGTTAGCTGAATGCACAGATCAGAAAGAAGTTTCACAGAATGATTCTGTGTAGTTTAATTTGGAGACATTCCTTTTTTCCACTATTACCCTCTTAGCGCTCCGAATCTCCACTTGCATTTTCTACAGAAAGAGTGTTTCAGAACGGCTCAATCAAAACTAAGGTTCAACTCTTTTAGTTGAACAAACAGAACAGAAAGAAGTTTCACACAATTCTTCTGTGTAGTTTTTATTTGTAGACATTCTTTTTCCCAATATAGGCCTCATAGCGCTCAGAATATCCAATTGCAGTTTCTACAGAAAGAGTGTTTCAGAACGGCTCAATCAAAAGTAAGGTTCAACTCTGTTAGTTGAATGCACAGAACAGAAAGAAGTTTCATACAATGCTTCTGTGTAGTTTATATTTGAACATATTCTTTTTTCCACTATTACCCACTTAGCGCTACGAATGTCCAGTTGCATTTTCTACAGACAGAGTGTTTCAAAACTGCTCAATCAAAAGTATGGTTTAACTCTGTTAGCTGAATGCTCAGATCAGAAAGAAGTTTCACAGAATGCTTCTGTGTAGTTTATATTTGAATATATTCCTTTTTCCACTACTACGCTCTTAGCGCTCCAAATGTCCAGTTGCATTTTCTACAGAAAGAGTGTTCAGATCTGCTCAATCAAAAGTATGGTTTAACTCTGTTAGCTGAATGCACAGATCAGAAAGAAGTTTCACCGAATGATTCTGTGTAGTTTATATTTGAAGACATTCCTTTTTCCACTATTACCCTCTTAGCGCTCCGAATCTCCACTTGCATTTTCTACAAAAAGAGTGTTTCATAACTGCTCAATCAAAAATATGTTTTATCTCTGTTAACTGAATTTACAGATCAGAAATAAGTTTCACAGAATGCATCAGTGTAGTTTTTATTTGAAGATATTCTTTTTCCCAATGTAGGCCTCTTAGCGCTTAGCATGTCCAATTGCAGTTTCTACAGAAAGAGTGTTTCAGAACGGCTCAATCAAAAGTAAGGTTCAACTCTGTTATTTGAATGCACAGAACAGAAAGAATTTTCACAGAATGCTACTGTGTAGTTTATATTTGAATATATTCCTTTTTCCACTATTACCCTCTTAGCGCTCCGAATGTCCACTTGCATTTTCTACAGAAAGAGTGTTCAGAACTGCGCAATCAAAAGTATGGTTTAACTCTGTTAGCTTAATGAACATATAAGAAATAAGTTTCACACAATGCTTCTGTGTAGTTTTTATTTGAAGATATTATTTTTCCCAATATAGGCCTCTTCGCGCTCAGAATGTCCAATTGCAGTTTCTACAGAAAGAGTGTTTCAGAAAGGCTCAATCAAAAGTAAGGTTCAACTCTGTTAGTTGAATGCACAGAACAGAAAGTAGTTTCATACAATGCTTCTGTGTAGTTTATATTTGAACATATTCTTTTTTCCACTATTACCCACTTAGCGCTACGAATGTCCAGTTGCATTTTCTACAGACAGTGTGTTTCAAAACTACTCAATCAAAAGTATGGTTTAACTCTGTTAGCTGAATGCTCAGATCAGAAAGAAGTTTCACAGAATGCTTCTGTGTAGTTTATATTTGAATATATTCCTTTTTCCACTACTACTCTCTTAGCGCTCCAAAGGTCCAGTTGCATGTTCTACAGAAAGAGTGTTCAGATCTGCTCAATCAAAAGTATGGTTTAACTCTGTTAGCTGAATGCACAGATCAGAAAGAAGTTTCACAGAATGATTCTGTGTAGTTTAATTTGGAGACATTCCTTTTTTCCACTATTACCCTCTTAGCACTCCGAATCTCCACTTGCATTTTCTACAGAAAGAGTGTTTCAGAACGGCTCAATCAAAACTAAGGTTCAACTCTTTTAGTTGAACAAACAGAACAGAAAGAAGTTTCACACAATTCTTCTGTGTAGTTTTTATTTGTAGACATTCTTTTTCCCAATATACGCCTCTTAGCGCTCAGAATGTCCAATTGCAGTTTCTACAGAAAGAGTGTTTCAGAACGGCTCAATCTAAAGTAAGGTTCAAATCTGTTAGTTGAATGCACAGAACAGAAAGAAGTTTCATACAATGCTTCTGTGTAGTTTATATTTGAACATATTCTTTTTTCCACTATTACCCACTTAGCGCTACGAATGTCCAGTTGCATTTTCTACAGACAGAGTGTTTCAAAACTGCTCAATCAAAAGTATGGTTTAACTCTGTTAGCTGAATGCTCAGATCAGAAAGAAGTTTCACAGAAGGCTTCTGTGTAGTTTATATTTGAATATATTCCTTTTTCCACTACTACGCTCTTAGCGCTCCAAATGTCCAGTTGCATTTTCTACAGAAAGAGTGTTCAGATCTGCTCAATCAAAAGTATGGTTTAACTCTGTTAGCTGAATGCACAGATCAGAAAGAAGTTTCACCGAATGATTCTGTGTAGTTTATATTTAAAGACATTCCTTTTTCAACTATTACCCTCTTAGCGCTCCGAATCTCCACTTGCATTTCCTACAAAAAGAGTGTTTCATAACTGCTCAATCAAAAATATGTTTTATCTCTGTTAACTGAATTTACAGATCAGAAATAAGTTTCACAGAATGCATCTGTGTAGTTTTTATTTGAAGATATTCTTTTTCCCAATGTAGGCCTCTTAGCGCTTAGCATGTCCAATTGCAGTTTCTACAGAAAGAGTGTTTCAGAACGGCTCAATCAAAAGTAAGGTTCAACTCTGTTAGTTGAATGCACAGAACAGAAAGAATTTTCACAGAATGCTACTGTGTAGTTTATATTTGAATATATTCCTTTTTCCACTATTACCCTCTTAGCCCTCTGAATGTCCACTTGCATTTTCTACAGAAAGAGTGTTCAGAACTGAGCAATCAAAAGTATGGTTTAACTCTGTTAGCTTAATGAACATATCAGAAATAAGTTTCACACAATGCTTCTGTGTAGTTTTTATTTGAAGATATTATATTTCCCAATAGAGGCCTCTTAGCGCTCAGAATGTCCAATTGCAGTTTCTACAGAAAGAGTGTTTCAGAAAGGCTCAATCAAAAGTAAGGTTCAACTCTGTTAGTTGAATGCACAGAACAGAAAGAAATTTCATACAATGCTTCTGTGTAGTTTATATTTGAACATCCTGTTTTTTCCACTATTACCCACTTAGCGCTACGAATGTCCAGTTGCATTTTCTACAGACAGAGTGTTTCAAAACTGCTCAATCAAAAGTATGGTTTAACTCTGTTAGCTGAATGCTCAGATCAGAAAGAAGTTTCACAGAATGCTTCTGTGTAGTTTATATTTGAATATATTCCTTTTTCCACTACTACGCTCTTAGCGCTCCAAATGTCCAGTTGCATTTTCTACAGAAAGAGTGTTCAGATCTGCTCAATCAAAAGTATGGTTTAACTCTGTTAGCTGAATGCACAGATCAGAAAGAAGTTTCACCGAATGATTCTGTGTAGTTTATATTTGAAGACATTCCTTTTTCCACTGTTACCCTCTTAGCGCTCCGAATCTCCACTTGCATTTTCTACAAAAAGAGTGTTTCATAACTGCTCAATCAAAAATATGTTTTATCTCCGTTAACTGAATTTACAGATCAGTAATAAGTTTCACAGAATGCATCTGTGTAGTTTTTATTTGAAGATATTCTTTTTCCCAATGTAGGCCTCTTAGCGCTTAGCATGTCCAATTGCAGTTTCTACAGAAAGAGTGTTTCAGAACGGCTCAATCAAAAGTACGGTTCAACTCTGTTAGTTGAATGCACAGAACAGAAAGAATTTTCACAGAATGCTACTGTGTAGTTTATATTTGAATATATTCCTTTTTCCACTATTACCCTCTTAGCGCTCCGAATGTCCACTTGCATTTTCTACAGAAAGAGTGTTCAGAACTGCGCAATCAAAAGTATGGTTTAACTCTGTTAGCTTAATGAACATATCAGAAATAAGTTTCACACAATGCTTCTGTGTAGTTTTTATTTGAAGATATTATTTTTCCCAATAGAGGCCTCTTAGCGCTCAGAATGTCCAATTGCAGTTTCTACAGAAAGAGTGTTTCAGAAAGGCTCAATCAAATGTAAGGTTCAACTCTGTTAGTTGAATGCACAGAACAGAAAGAAGTTTCATACAATGCTTCTGTGTAGTTTATATTTGAACATATTCTTTTTTCCACTATTACCCACTTAGCGCTACGAATGTCCAGTTGCATTTTCTACAGACAGAGTGTTTCAAAACTGCTCAATCAAAAGTATGGTTTAACTCTGTTAGCTGAATGCTCAGATCAGAAAGAAGTTTCACAGAATGCTTCTGTGTAGTTTATATTTGAATATATTCCTTTTTCCACTACTACTCTCTTAGCGCTCCAAATGTCCAGTTGCATTTTCTACAGAAAGAGTGTTCAGATCTGCTCAATCAAAAGTATGGTTTAACTCTGTTAGCTGAATGCACAGATCAGAAAGAAGTTTCACAGAATGATTCTGTGTAGTTTATATTTGGAGACATTCCTTTTTCCTCTATTACCCCCTTAGCGCTCCGAATCTCCACTTGCATTTTCTACAGAAAGAGTGTTTCAGAACGGCTCAATCAAAACTAAGGTTCATCTCTTTTAGTTGAACAAACAGAACAGAAAGAAGTTTCACACAATTCTTCTGTGTAGTTTTTATTTGTAGACATTCCTTTTCCCAATATAGGCCTCTTAGCGCTCAGAATGTCCAATTGCAGTTTCTACAGAAAGAGTGTTTCAGAATGGCTCAATCAAAAGTAAGGTTCAACTCTGTTAGTTGAATGCACAGAACAGAAAGAAGTTTCATACAATGCTTCTGTGTAGTTTATATTTGAACATATTGTTTTTTCCACTATTACCCACTTAGCGCTACGAATGTCCAGTTGTATTTTCCACAGACAGAGGGTTTCAAAACTGCTCAATCAAAAGTATGGTTTAACTCTGTTAGCTGAATGCTCAGATCAGAAAGAAGTTTCACAGAATGCTTCTGTGTAGTTTATATTTGAATATATTACTTTTTCCACTACTACGCTCTTAGCGCTCCAAATGTCCAGTTGCATTTTCAACAGAAAGAGTGTTCAGATCTGCTCAATCAAAAGTATGGTTTAACTCTGTTAGCTGAATGCACAGATCAGAAAGAAGTTTCACCGAATGATTCTGTGTAGTTTATATTTGAAGACATTCCTTTTTCCACTATTACCCTCTTAGCGCTCCGAATCTCCACTTGCAGTTTCTACAAAAAAAGTGTTTCATAACTGCTCAATCAAAAATATGTTTTATCTCTGTTAACTGAATTTACAGATCAGAAATAAGTTTCACAGAATGCATCTGTGTAGTTTTTATTTGAAGATATTTTTTTCCCAATGTAGGCCTCTTAGCGCTTAGCATGTCCAATTGCAGTTTCTACAGAAAGAGTGTTTCAGAACGGCTGAATCAAAAGTAAGGTTCAACTCTGTTAGTTGAATGCACAGAACAGAAAGAATTTTCACAGAATGCTACTGTGTAGTTTATATTTGAATATATTCCTTTTTCCACTATTACCCTCTTAGCGCTCCGAATGTCCACTTGCATTTTCTACAGAAAGAGTGTTCAGAACTGCGCAATCAAAAGTATGGTTTAACTCTGTTAGCTTAATGAACATATCAGAAATAAGTTTCACAAAATGCTTCTGTGTAGTTTTTATTTGAAGATATTATTTTTCCCAATATAGGCCTCTTCGCGCTCAGAATGTCCAATTGCAGTTTCTACAGAAAGAGTGTTTCAGAAAGGCTCAATCAAAAGTAAGGTTCAACTCTGTTAGTTGAATGCACAGAACAGAAAGAAGTTTCATACAATGCTTCTGTGTAGTTTATATTTGAACATATTCTTTTTTCCACTATTACCCACTTAGCGCTACGAATGTCCAGTTGCATTTTCTACAGACAGTGTGTTTCAAAACTGCTCAATCAAAAGTATGGTTTAACTCTGTTAGCTGAATGCTCAGATCAGAAAGAAGTTTCACAGAATGCTTCTGTGTAGTTTATATTTGAATATATTCCTTTTTCCACTACTACTCTCTTAGCGCTCCAAATGTCCAGTTGCATTTTCTACAGAAAGAGTGTTCAGATCTGCTCAATCAAAAGTATGGTTTAACTCTGTTAGCTGAATGCACAGATCAGAAAGAAGTTTCACAGAATGATTCTGTGTAGTTTAATTTGGAGACATTCCTTTTTTCCACTATTACCCTCTTAGAGCTCCGAATCTCCACTTGCATTTTCTACAGAAAGAGTGTTTCAGAACGGCTCAATCAAAACAAAGGTTCAACTCTTTTAGTTGAACAAACAGAACAGAAAGAAGTTTCACACAATTCTTCTGTGTAGTTTTTATTTGTAGACATTCTTTTTCCCAATATAGGCCTCTTAGCGCTCAGAATGTCCAATTGCAGTTTCTACAGAAAGAGTGTTTCAGAACGGCTCAATCAAAAGTAAGGTTCAACTCTGTTAGTTGAATGCACAGAACAGAAAGAAGTTTCATACAATGCTTCTGTGTAGTTTATATTTGAACATATTCTTTTTTCCACTATTACCCACTTAGCGCTACGAATGTCCAGTTGCATTTTCTACAGACAGAGTGTTTAAAAACTGCTCAATCAAAAGTATGGTTTAACTCTGTTAGCTGAATGCTCAGATCAGAAAGAAGTTTCACAGAATGCTTCTGTGTAGTTTATATTTGAATATATTCCTTTTTCCACTACTACGCTCTTAGCGCTCCAAATGTCCAGTTGCATTTTCAACAGAAAGAGTGTTCAGATCTGCTCAATCAAAAGTATGGTTTAACTCTGTTAGCTGAATGCACAGATCAGAAAGAAGTTTCACCGAATGATTCTGTGTAGTTTATATTTGAAGACATTCCTTTTTCCACTATTACCCTCTTAGCGCTCCGAATCTCCACTTGCATTTTCTACAAAAAGAGTGTTTCATAACTGCTCAATCAAAAATATGTTTTATCTCTGTTAACTGAATTTACAGATCAGAAATAAGTTCCACAGAATGCATCTGTGTAGTTTTTATTTGAAGATATTCTTTTTCCCAATGTAGGCCTCTTAGCGCTTAGCATGTCCAATTGCAGTTTCTACAGAAAGAGTGTTTCATAACGGCTCAATCAAAAGTAAGGTTCAACTCTGTTAGTTGAATGCACAGAACAGAAAGAATTTTCACAGAATGCTACTGTGTAGTTTATATTTGAATATATTCCTTTTTCCACTATTACCCTCTTAGCGCTCCGAATGTCCACTTGCATTTTCTACAGAAAGAGTGTTCAGAACTGCGCAATCAAAAGTATGGTTTAACTCTGTTAGCTTAATGAACATATCAGAAATAAGTTTCACACAATGCTTCTGTGTAGTTTTTATTTGAAGATATTATCTTTCCCAATAGAGGCCTCTTAGCGCTCAGAATGTCCAATTGCAGTTTCTACAGAAAGAGTGTTTCAGAAAGGCTCAATCAAAAGTAAGGTTCAACTCTGTTAGTTGAATGCACATAACAGAAAGAAGTTTCATACAATGCTTCTGTGTAGTTTATATTTGAACATATTCTTTTTTCCACTATTACCCACTTAGCGCTACGAATGTCCAGTTGCATTTTCTACAGACAGAGTGTTTCAAAACTGCTCAATCAAAAGTATGGTTTAAATCTGTTAGCTGAATGCTCAGATCAGAAAGAAGTTTCACAGAATGCTTCTGTGTAGTTTATATTTGAATATATTCCCTTTTCCACTACTACTCTCTTAGCGCTCCAAATGTCCAGTTGCATTTTCTACAGAAAGAGTGTTCAGATCTGCTCAATCAAAAGTATGGTTTATCTCTGTTAGCTGAATGCACAGATCAGAAAGAAGTTTCACAGAATGATTCTGTGTAGTTTATATTTGGAGACATTCCTTTTTCCACTATTACGCTCTTAGCGCTCCGAATCTCCACTTGCATTTTCTACAGAAAGACTGTTACAGAACGGCTCAATCAAAACTAATGTTCAACTCTTTTAGTTGAACAAACAGAACAGAAAGAAGTTTCACACAATTCTTCTGTGTAGTTTTTATTTGTAGACATTCCTTTTCCCAATATAGGCCTCTTAGCGCTCAGAATGTCCAATTGCAGTTTCTACAGAAAGAGTGTTTCAGAATGGCTCAATCAAAAGTAAGGTTCAACTCTGTTAGTTGAATGCACAGAACAGAAAGAAGTTTCATACAATGCTTCTGTGTAGTTTATATTTGAACATATTGTTTTTTCCACTATTACCCACTTAGCGCTACGAATGTCCAGTTGTATTTTCCACAGACAGAGGGTTTCAAAACTGCTCAATCAAAAGTATGGTTTAACTCTGTTAGCTGAATGCTCAGATCAGAAAGAAGTTTCACAGAATGCTTCTGTGTAGTTTATATTTGAATATATTACTTTTTCCACTACTACGCTCTTAGCGCTCCAAATGTCCAGTTGCATTTTCAACAGAAAGAGTGTTCAGATCTGCTCAATCAAAAGTATGGTTTAACTCTGTTAGCTGAATGCACAGATCAGAAAGAAGTTTCACCGAATGATTCTGTGTAGTTTATATTTGAAGACATTCCTTTTTCCACTATTACCCTCTTAGCGCTCCGAATCTCCACTTGCAGTTTCTACAAAAAAAGTGTTTCATAACTGCTCAATCAAAAATATGTTTTATCTCTGTTAACTGAATTTACAGATCAGAAATAAGTTTCACAGAATGCATCTGTGTAGTTTTTATTTGAAGATATTTTTTTCCCAATGTAGGCCTCTTAGCGCTTAGCATGTCCAATTGCAGTTTCTACAGAAAGAGTGTTTCAGAACGGCTGAATCAAAAGTAAGGTTCAACTCTGTTAGTTGAATGCACAGAACAGAAAGAATTTTCACAGAATGCTACTGTGTAGTTTATATTTGAATATATTCCTTTTTCCACTATTACCCTCTTAGCGCTCCGAATGTCCACTTGCATTTTCTACAGAAAGAGTGTTCAGAACTGCGCAATCAAAAGTATGGTTTAACTCTGTTAGCTTAATGAACATATCAGAAATAAGTTTCACACAATGCTTCTGTGTAGTTTTTATTTGAAGATATTATTTTTCCCAATATAGGCCTCTTCGCGCTCAGAATGTCCAATTGCAGTTTCTACAGAAAGAGTGTTTCAGAAAGGCTCAATCAAAAGTAAGTTTCAACTCTGTTAGTTGAATGCACAGAACAGAAAGAAGTTTCATACAATGCTTCTGTGTAGTTTATATTTGAACATATTCTTTTTTCCACTATTACCCACTTAGCGCTACGAATGTCCAGTTGCATTTTCTACAGACAGTGTGTTTCAAAACTGCTCAATCAAAAGTATGGTTTAACTCTGTTAGCTGAATGCTCAGATCAGAAAGAAGTTTCACAGAATGCTTCTGTGTAGTTTATATTTGAATATATTCCTTTTTCCACTACTACTCTCTTAGCGCTCCAAATGTCCAGTTGCATTTTCTACAGAAAGAGTGTTCAGATCTGCTCAATCAAAAGTATGGTTTAACTCTGTTAGCTGAATGCACAGATCAGAAAGAAGTTTCACAGAATGATTCTGTGTAGTTTAATTTGGAGACATTCCTTTTTTCCACTATTACCCTCTTAGAGCTCCGAATCTCCACTTGCATTTTCTACAGAAAGAGTGTTTCAGAACGGCTCAATCAAAACAAAGGTTCAACTCTTTTAGTTGAACAAACAGAACAGAAAGAAGTTTCACACAATTCTTCTGTGTAGTTTTTATTTGTAGACATTCATTTTCCCAATATAGGCCTCTTAGCGCTCAGAATGTCCAATTGCAGTTTCTACAGAAAGAGTGTTTCAGAACGGCTCAATCAAAAGTAAGGTTCAACTCTGTTAGTTGAATGCACAGAACAGAAAGAAGTTTCATACAATGCTTCTGTGTAGTTTATATTTGAACATATTCTTTTTTCCACTATTACCCACTTAGCGCTACGAATGTCCAGTTGCATTTTCTACAGACAGAGTGTTTAAAAACTGCTCAATCAAAAGTATGGTTTAACTCTGTTAGCTGAATGCTCAGATCAGAAAGAAGTTTCACAGAATGCTTCTGTGTAGTTTATATTTGAATATATTCCTTTTTCCACTACTACGCTCTTAGCGCTCCAAATGTCCAGTTGCATTTTCAACAGAAAGAGTGTTCAGATCTGCTCAATCAAAAGTATGGTTTAACTCTGTTAGCTGAATGCACAGATCAGAAAGAAGTTTCACCGAATGATTCTGTGTAGTTTATATTTGAAGACATTCCTTTTTCCACTATTACCCTCTTAGCGCTCCGAATCTCCACTTGCATTTTCTACAAAAAGAGTGTTTCATAACTGCTCAATCAAAAATATGTTTTATCTCTGTTAACTGAATTTACAGATCAGAAATAAGTTCCACAGAATGCATCTGTGTAGTTTTTATTTGAAGATATTCTTTTTCCCAATGTAGGCCTCTTAGCGCTTAGCATGTCCAATTGCAGTTTCTACAGAAAGAGTGTTTCATAACGGCTCAATCAAAAGTAAGGTTCAACTCTGTTAGTTGAATGCACAGAACAGAAAGAATTTTCACAGAATGCTACTGTGTAGTTTATATTTGAATATATTCCTTTTTCCACTATTACCCTCTTAGCGCTCCGAATGTCCACTTGCATTTTCTACAGAAAGAGTGTTCAGAACTGCGCAATCAAAAGTATGGTTTAACTCTGTTAGCTTAATGAACATATCAGAAATAAGTTTCACACAATGCTTCTGTGTAGTTTTTATTTGAAGATATTATCTTTCCCAATAGAGGCCTCTTAGCGCTCAGAATGTCCAATTGCAGTTTCTACAGAAAGAGTGTTTCAGAAAGGCTCAATCAAAAGTAAGGTTCAACTCTGTTAGTTGAATGCACAGAACAGAAAGAAGTTTCATACAATGCTTCTGTGTAGTTTATATTTGAACATATTCTTTTTTCCACTATTACCCACTTAGCGCTACGAATGTCCAGTTGCATTTTCTACAGACAGAGTGTTTCAAAACTGCTCAATCAAAAGTATGGTTTAAATCTGTTAGCTGAATGCTCAGATCAGAAAGAAGTTTCACAGAATGCTTCTGTGTAGTTTATATTTGAATATATTCCCTTTTCCACTACTACTCTCTTAGCGCTCCAAATGTCCAGTTGCATTTTCTACAGAAAGAGTGTTCAGATCTGCTCAATCAAAAGTATGGTTTATCTCTGTTAGCTGAATGCACAGATCAGAAAGAAGTTTCACAGAATGATTCTGTGTAGTTTATATTTGGAGACATTCCTTTTTCCACTATTACGCTCTTAGCGCTCCGAATCTCCACTTGCATTTTCTACAGAAAGACTGTTACAGAACGGCTCAATCAAAACTAATGTTCAACTCTTTTAGTTGAACAAACAGAACAGAAAGAAGTTTCACACAATTCTTCTGTGTAGTTTTTATTTGTAGACATTCTTTTTCCCAATATAGGCCTCTTAGCGCTCAGAATGTCCAATTGCAGTTTCTACAGAAAGTGTGTTTCAGAACGGCTCAATCAAAAGTAAGGTTCAACTCTGTTAGTTGAATGCACAGAACAGAAAGAAGTTTCATACAATGCTTCTGTGTAGTTTATATTTGAACGTATTCTTTTTTCCACTCTTACCCACTTAGCGCTACGAATGTCCAGTTGCATTTTCTACAGACAGAGTGTTTCAAAACTGCTCAATCAAAAGTATGGTTTAACTCTGTTAGCTGAATGCTCAGATCAGAAAGAAGTTTCACAGAATGCTTCTGTGTAGTTTATATTTGAATATATTCCTTTTTCCACTACTACGCTCTTAGCGCTCCAAATGTCCAGTTGCATTTTCAACAGAAAGAGTGTTCAGATCTGCTCAATCAAAAGTATGGTTTAACTCTGTTAGCTGAATGCACAGATCAGAAAGAAGTTTCACCGAATGATTCTGTGTAGTTTATATTTGAAGACATTCCTTTTTCCACTATTACCCTCTTAGCGCTCCGAATCTCCACTTGCATTTTCTACAAAAAGAGTGTTTCATAACTGCTCAATCAAAAATATGTTTTATCTCTGTTAACTGAATTTACAGATCAGAAATAAGTTTCACAGAATGCATCTGTGTAGTTTTTATTTGAAGATATTCTTTTTCCCAATGTAGGCCTCTTAGCGCTTTGTATGTCCAATTGCAGTTTGTACAGAAAGAGTGTTTCAGAACGGCTCAATCAAAAGTAAGGTTCAACTCTGTTAGTTGAATGCACAGAACAGAAAGAATTTTCACAGAATGCTACTGTGTAGTTTATATTTGAATATATTCCTTTTTCCATTATTACCCTCTTAGCGCTCCGAATGTCCACTTGCATTTTCTACAGAAAGAGTGTTCAGAACTGCGCAATCAAAAGTATGGTTTAACTCTGTTAGCTTAATGAATATATCAGAAATAAGTTTCACACAATGCTTCCGTGTAGTTTTTATTTGAAGATATTATTTTTCCCAATAGAGGCCTCTTAGCGCTCAGAATGTCCAATTGCAGTTTCTACAGAAAGAGTGTTTCAGAAAGGCTCAATCAAAAGTAAGGTTCAACTCTGTTAGTTGAATGCACAGAACAGAAAGAAGTTTCATACAATGCTTCTGTGTAGTTTATATTTGAACATATTCTTTTTTCCACTATTACCCACTTAGCGCTACGAATGTCCAGTTGCATTTTCTACAGACAGAGTGTTTCAAAACTGCTCAATCAAAAGTATGGTTTAACTCTGTTAGCTGAATGCTCAGATCAGAAAGAAGTTTCACAGAATGCTTCTGTGTAGTTTATATTTGAATATATTCCTTTTTCCACTACTACTCTCTTAGCGCTCCAAATGTCCAGTTGCATTTTCTACAGAAAGAGTGTTCAGATCTGCTCAATCAAAAGTATGGTTTAACACTGTTAGCTGAATGCACAGATCGGAAACAAGTTTCACAGAATGATTCTGTGTAGTTTATATTTGGAGACATTCCTTTTTCCACTATTACCCTCTTAGCGCTCCGAATCTCCACTTGCATTTTCTACAGAAAGACTGTTACAGAACGGCTCAATCAAAACTAAGGTTCAACTCTTTTAGTTGAACAAACCGAACAGAAAAAAGTTTCACACAATTCTTCTGTGTAGTTTTTATTTGTAGACATTCTTTTTCCCAATATAGGCCTCTTAGCGCTCAGAATGTCCAATTGCAGTTTCTACAGAAAGTGTGTTTCAGAACGGCTCAATCAAAAGTAAGGTTCAACTCTGTTAGTTGAATGCACAGAACAGAAAGAAGTTTCATACAATGCTTCTGTGTAGTTTATATTTGAACTTATTCTTTTTTCCACTATTACCCACTTAGCGCTACGAATGTCCAGTTGCATTTTCTACAGACAGAGTGTTTCAAAACTGCTCAATCAAAAGTATGGTTTAACTCTGTTAGCTGAATGCTTAGATCAGAAAGAAGTTTCACAGAATGCTTCTGTGTAGTTTATATTTGAATATATTCCTTTTTCCACTACTACGCTCCTAGCGCTCCAAATGTCCAGTTGCATTTTCAACAGAAAGAGTGTTCAGATCTGCTCAATCAAAAGTATGGTTTAACTCTGTTAGCTGAATGCACAGATCAGAAAGAAGTTTCACCGAATGATTCTGTGTAGTTTATATTTGAAGACATTCCTTTTTCCACTATTACCCTCTTAGCGCTCCGAATCTCCACTTGCATTTTCTACAAAAAGAGTGTTTCATAACTGCTCAATCAAAAATATGTTTTATCTCTGTTAACTGAATTTACAGATCAGAAATAAGTTCCACAGAATGCATCTGTGTAGTTTTTATTTGAAGATATTCTTTTCCCAATGTAGGCCTCTTAGCGCTTAGCATGTCCAATTGCAGTTTGTACAGAAAGAGTGTTTCAGAACGGCTCAATCAAAAGTAAGGTTCAACTCTGTTAGTTGAATGCACAGAAGAGAAAGAATTTTCACAGAATGCTACTGTGTAGTTTATATTTGAATATATTCCTTTTTCCATTATTACCCTCGTAGCGCTCCGAATGTCCACTTGCATTTTCTACAGAAAGAGTGTTCAGAACTGCGCAATCAAAAGTATGGTTTAACTCTGTTAGCTTAATGAACATATCAGAAATAAGTTTCACACAATGCTTCTGTGTAGTTTTTATTTGAAGATATTATTTTTCCCAATAGAGGCCTCTTAGCGCTCAGAATGTCCAATTGCAGTTTCTACAGAAAGAGTGTTTCAGAAAGGCTCAATCAAAAGTAAGGTTCAACTCTGTTAGTTGAATGCACAGAACAGAAAGAAGTTTCATACAATGCTTCTGTGTAGTTTATATTTGAACATATGCTTTTTTCCACTATTACCCACTTAGCGCTACGAATGTCCAGTTGCATTTTCTACAGACAGAGTGTTTCAAAACTGCTCAATCAAAAGTATGGTTTAACTCTGTTAGCTGAATGCTCAGATCAGAAAGAAGTTTCACAGAATGCTTCTGTGTAGTTTATATTTGTATATATTCCCTTTTCCACTACTACTCTCTTAGCGCTCCAAATGTCCAGTTGCATTTTCTACAGACAGAGTGTTCAGATCTGCTCAATCAAAAGTATGGTTTAACTCTGTTAGCTGAATGCACAGATCAGAAAGAAGTTTCACAGAATGATTCTGTGTAGTTTATATTTGGAGACATTCCTTTTTCCACTATTACCCTCTTAGCGCTCCGAATCTCCACTTGCATTTTCTACAGAAAGACTGTTACAGAACGGCTCAATCAAAACTAAGGTTCAACTCTTTTAGTTGAACAAACAGAACAGAAAGAAGTTTCACACAATTCTTCTGTGTAGTTTTTATTTGTAGACATTCTTTTTCCCAATATAGGCCTCTTAGCGCTCAGAATGTCCAATTGCAGTTTCTACAGAAAGTGTGTTTCAGAACGGCTCAATCAAAAGTAAGGTTCAACTCTGTTAGTTGAATGCACAGAACAGAAAGAAGTTTCATACAATGCTTCTGTGTAGTTTATATTTGAACTTATTCTTTTTTCCACTATTACCCACTTAACGCTACGAATGTCCAGTTGCATTTTCTACAGACAGAGTGTTTAAAAACTGCTCAATCAAAAGTATGGTTTAACTCTGTTAGCTGAATGCTCAGATCAGAAAGAAGTTTCACAGAATGCTTCTGTGTAGTTTATATTTGAATATATTCCTTTTTCCACTACTACGCTCTTAGCGCTCCAAATGTCCAGTTGCATTTTCAACAGAAAGTGTGTTCAGATCTGCTCAATCAAAAGTATGGTTTAACTCTGTTAGCTGAATGCACAGATCAGAAAGAAGTTTCACCGAATGATTCTGTGTAGTTTATATTTGAAGACATTCCTTTTTACACTATTACCCTCTTAGCGCTCCGAATCTCCACTTGCATTTTCTACAAAAAGAGTGTTTCATAACTGCTCAATCAAAAATATGTTTTATCTCTGTTAACTGAATTTACAGATCAGAAATAACTTTCACAGAATGCATCTGTGTAGTTTTTATTTGAAGATATTCTTTTTCCCAATGTAGGCCTCTTAGCGCTTAGCATGTCCAATTGCAGTTCCTACAGAAAGAGTGTTTCAGAATGGCTCAATCAAAAGTAAGGTTCAACTCTGTTAGTTGAATGCACAGAACAGAAAGTATTTTCACAGAATGCTACTGTGTAGTTTATATTTGAATATATTCCTTTTTCCATTATTACCCTCTTAGCGCTCCGAATGTCCACTTGCATTTTCTACAGAAAGAGTGTTCAGAACTGCGCAATCAAAAGTATGGTTTAACTCTGTTAGCTTAATGAACATATCAGAAATAAGTTTCACACAATGCTTCTGTGTAGTTTTTATTTGAAGATATTATTTTTCCCAATAGAGGCCTCTTAGCGCTCAGAATGTCCAATTGCAGTTTCTACAGAAAGAGTGTTTCAGAAAGGCTCAATCAAAAGTAAGGTTCAACTCTGTTAGTTGAATGCACAGAACAGAAAGAAGTTTCATACAATGCTTCTGTGTAGTTTATATTTGAACATATTCTTTTTTCCACTATTACCCACTTAGCGCTACGAATGTCCAGTTGCATTTTCTACAGACAGAGTGTTTCAAAACTGCTCAATCAAAAGTTTGGTTTAACTCTGTTAGCTGAATGCTCAGATCAGAAAGAAGTTTCACAGAATGCTTCTGTGTAGTTTATATTTGAATATATTCCTTTTTCCACTACTACTCTCTTAGCGCTCCAAATGTCCAGTTGCATTTTCTACAGAAAGAGTGTTCAGATCTGCTCAATCAAAAGTATGGTTTAACTCTGTTAGCTGAATGCACAGATCAGAAAGAAGTTTCACAGAATGATTCTGTGTAGTTTATATTTGGAGACATTCCTTTTTCCACTACTACCCTCTTAGCGCTCCGAATCTCCACTTGCATTTTCTACAGAAAGAGTGTTTCAGAACGGCTCAATCAAAACTAAGGTTCAACTCTTTTAGTTGAACAAACAGAACAGAAAGAAGTTTCACACAATTCTTCTGTGTAGTTTTTATTTGTAGACATTCTTTTTCCCAATGTAGGCCTCTTAGCGCTTAGAATGTCCAATTTCAATTTCTACCGAAAGAGTGTTTCAGAATGGCTCAATCAAAAGTAAGGTTCAACTCTGTTAGTTGAATGCACAGAACAGAAAGAAGTTTCATACAATGCTTCTGTGTAGTTTATATTTGAACATATTCTTTTTTCCACTATTACCCACTTAGCGCTACGAATGTCCAGTTGCATTTTCTACAGACAGAGTGTTTCAAAACTGCTCAATCAAAATTATAGTTTAACTCTGTTAGCTGAATGCTCAGATCAGAAAGAAGTTTCACAGAATGCTTCTGTGTAGTTTATATTTGAATATATTCCTTTTTCCACTACTACTCTCTTAGCGCTCCAAATGTCCAGTTGCATTTTCTACAGAAAGAGTGTTCAGATCTGCTCAATCAAAAGTATGGTTTAACTCTGTTAGCTGAATGCACAGATCAGAAAGAAGTTTCACAGAATGATTCTGTGTAGTTTATATTTGGAGACATTCCTTTTTCCACTATTACCCTCTTAGCGCTCCGAATCTCCACTTGCATTTTCTACAGAAAGAGTGTTTCAGAACGGCTCAATCAAAACTAAGGTTCAACTCTTTTAGTTGAACAAACAGAACAGAAAGAAGTTTCACACAATTCTTCTGTGTAGTTTTTATTTGTAGACATTCTTTTTCCCAATATAGGCCTCTTAGCGCTCAGAATGTCCAATTGCAGTTTCTACAGAAAGAGTGTTTCAGAACGGCTCAATCAAAAGTAAGGTTCAACTCTGTTAGTTGAATGCACAGAACAGAAAGAAGTTTCATACAATGCTTCTGTGTAGTTTATATTTGAACATATTCTTTTTTCCACTATTACCCACTTAGCGCTACGAATGTCCAGTTGCATTTTCTACAGACAGAGTGTTTCAAAACTGCTCAATCAAAAGTATGGTTTAACTCTGTTAGCTGAATGCTCAGACCAGAAAGAAGTTTCACAGAATGCTTCTGTGTAGTTTATATTTGAATATATTCCTTTTTCCACTACTACGCTCTTAGCGCTCCAAATGTCCAGTTGCATTTTCTACAGAAAGAGTGTTCAGATCTGCTCAATCAAAAGTATGGTTTAAATCTGTTAGCTGAATGCACAGATCAGAAAGAAGTTTCACCGAATGATTCTGTGTAGTTTATATTTGAAGACATTCCTTTTTCCACTATTACCCTCTTAGCGCTCCGAATCTCCAATTGCATTTTCTACAAAAACAGTGTTTCATAACTGCTCAATCAAAAATATGTTTTATCTCTGTTAACTGAATTTACAGATCAGAAAGAAGTTTCACAGAATGCATCTGTGTAGTTTTTATTTGAAGATATTCTTTTTCCCAATGTAGGCCTCTTAGCGCTTAGCATGTCCAATTGCAATTTCTACAGAAAGAGTGTTTCAGAACGGCTCAATCAAAGGTAAGGTTCAACTCTGTTAGTTGAATGCACAGAACAGAAAGAATTTTCACAGAATGCTACTGTGTAGTTTATATTGAATATATTCCTTTTTCCACTATTACCCTCTTAGCGCTCCAAATGTCCACTTGCATTTTCTACAGAAAGAGTGTTCAGAACTGCGCAATCAAAAGTATGGTTTAACTCTGTTAGCTTAATGAACATATCAGAAATAAGTTTCACACAATGCTTCTGTGTAGTTTTTATTTGAAGATATTATTTTTCCCAATAGAGGCCTCTTAGCGCTCAGAATGTCCAATTGCAGTTTCTACAGAAAGAGTGTTTCAGAAAGGCTCAATCAAAAGTAAGGTTCAACTCTGTTAGTTGAATGCACAGAACAGAAAGAAGTTTCATACAATGCTTCTGTGTAGTTTATATTTGAACATATTCTTTTTTCCACTATTACCCACTTAGCGCTACGAATGTCCAGTTGCATTTTCTACAGACAGAGTGTTTCAAAACTGCTCAATCAAAAGTATGGTTTAACTCTGTTAGCTGAATGCTCAGATCAGAAAGAAGTTTCACAGAATGCTTCTGTGTAGTTTATATTTGAATATATTCCTTTTTCCACTACTACTCTCTTAGCGCTCCAAATGTCCAGTTGCATTTTCTACAGAAAGAGTGTTCAGATCTGCTCAATCAAAAGTATGGTTTAACTCTGTTAGCTGAATTCACAGATCAGAAAGAAGTTTCAGAGAATGATTCTGTGTAGTTTATATTTGGAGACATTCCTTTTTCCACTATTACCCTCTTAGCGCTCCGAATCTCCACTTGCATTTTCTACAGAAAGAGTGTTTCAGAACGGCTCAATCAAAACTAAGGTTCAACTCTTTTAGTTGAACAAACAGAACAGAAATAAGTTTCACACAATTCTTCTGTGTAGTTTTTATTTGTAGACATTCTTTTTCCCAATATAGGCCTCTTAGCGCTCAGAATGTCCAATTGCAGTTTCTACAGAAAGAGTGTTTCAGAACGGCTCAATCAAAAGTAAGGTTCAACTCTGTTAGTTGAATGCACAGAACAGAAAGAATTTTCACAGAATGCTACTGTGTAGTTTATATTTTAATATATTCCTTTTTCCACTATTACCCTCTTAGCGCTCCGAATGTCCACTTGCATTTTCTACAGAAAGATTGTTCAGAACTGCGCAATCAAAAGTATGGTTTAACTCTGTTAGCTTAATGAACATATCAGAAATAAGTTTCACACAATGCTTCTGTGTAGTTTTTATTTGAAGATATTATTTTTCCCAATAGAGGCCTCTTAGCGCTCAGAATGTCCAATTGCAGTTTCTACAGAAAGAGTGTTTCAGAAAGGCTCAATCAAAAGTAAGGTTCAACTCTGTTAGTTGAATGCACAGAACAGAAAGAAGTTTCACACAATGCTTCTGTGTAGTTTATATTTGAACATATTTTTTTTTCCACTATTACCCACTTAGCGCTACGAATGTCCAGTTGCATTTTCTACAGACAGAATGTTTCAAAACTGCTCAATCAAAAGTATGGTTTAACTCTGTTAGCTGAATGCTCAGATCAGAAAGAAGTTTCACAGAATGCTTCTGTGTAGTTTATATTTGAATATATTCCTTTTTCCACTACTACTCTCTTAGCGCTCCAAATGTCCAGTTGCATTTTCTACAGAAAGAGTGTTCAGATCTGCTCAATCAAAAGTATGGTTTAACTCTGTTAGCTGAATGCACAGATCAGAAAGAAGTTTCACAGAATGATTCTGTGTAGTTTATATTTGGAGACATTCCTTTTTCCACTATTACCCGCTTAGCGCTCGGAATCTCCACTTGCATTTTCTACAGAAAGAGTGTTTCATAACGGCTCAATCAAAAATATGTTTTATCTCTGTTAACTGAATTTACAGATCAGAAATAAGTTTCACAGAATGCATCTGTGTAGTTTTTATTTGAAGATATTCTTTTTCCCAATGTAGGCCTCTTAGCGCTTAGCATGTCCAATTGCAGTTTCTACAGAAAGAGTGTTTCAGAACGGCTCAATCAAAAGTAAGGTTCAACTCTGTTAGTTGAATGCACAGAACAGAAAGAATTTTCACAGAATGCTACTGTGTAGTTTATATTTGAATATATTCCTTTTTCCACTATTACCCTCTTAGCGCTCCAAATGTCCACTTGCATTTTCTACAGAAAGAGTGTTCAGAACTGCGCAATCAAAAGTATGGTTTAACTCTGTTAGCTTAATGAACATATCAGAAATAAGTTTCACACAATGCTTCTGTGTAGTTTTTATTTGAAGATATTATTTTTCCCAATAGAGGCCTCTTAGCGCTCAGAATGTCCAATTGCAGTTTCTACAGAAAGAGTGTTTCAGAAAGGCTCAATGAAAAGTAAGGTTCAACTCTGTTAGTTGAATGCACAGAACAGAAAGAAGTTTCATACAATGCTTCTGTGTAGTTTATATTTGAACATATTCTTTTTTCCACTATTACCCACTTAGCGCTACGAATGTCCAGTTGCATTTTCTACAGACAGAGTGTTTCAAAACTGCTCAATCAAAAGTATGGTTTAACTCTGTTAGCTGAATGCTCAGATCAGAAAAAAGTTTCACAGAATGCTTCTGTGTAGTTTATATTTGAATATATTCCTTTTTCCACTACTACTCTCTTAGCGCTCCAAATGTCCAGTTGCATTTTCTACAGAAAGAGTGTTCAGATCTGCTCAATCAAAAGTATGGTTTAACTCTGTTAGCTGAATTCACAGATCAGAAAGAAGTTTCAGAGAATGATTCTGTGTAGTTTATATTTGGAGACATTCCTTTTTCCACTATTACCCTCTTAGCGCTCCGAATCTCCACTTGCATTTTCTACAGAAAGAGTGTTTCAGAACGGCTCAATCAAAACTAAGGTTCAACTCTTTTAGTTGAACAAACAGAACAGAAATAAGTTTCACACAATTCTTCTGTGTAGTTTTTATTTGTAGACATTCTTTTTCCAATATAGGCCTCTTAGCGCTCAGAATGTCCAATTGCAGTTTCTACAGAAAGAGTGTTTCAGAACGGCTCAATCAAAAGTAAGGTTCAATTCTGTTAGTTGAATGCACAGAACAGAAAGAAGTTTCATACAATGCTTCTGTGTAGTTTATATTTGAACGTATTCTTTTTTCCACTATTACCCACTTAGCGCTACGAATGTCCAGTTGCATTTTCTACAGACAGAGTGTTTCAAAACTGCTCAATCAAAAGTATGGTTTAACTCTGTTAGCTGAATGCTCAGATCAGAAAGAAGTTTCACAGAATGCTTCTGTGTAGTTTATATTTGAATATATTCCTTTTTCCACTAATACGCTCTTAGCGCTCCAAATGTCCAGTTGCATTTTCAACAGAAAGAGTGTTCAGATCTGCTCAATCAAAAGTATGGTTTAACTCTGTTAGCTGAATGCACAGATCAGAAAGAAGTTTCACCGAATGATTCTGTGTAGTTTATATTTGAAGACATTCCTTTTTCCACTATTACCCTCTTAGCGCTCCGAATCTCCACTTGAATTTTCTACAAAAACAGTGTTTCATAACTGCTCAATCAAAAATATGTTTTATCTCTGTTAACTGAATTTACAGATCAGAAATAAGTTTCACAGTATGCATCTGTGTAGTTTTTATTTGAAGATATTCTTTTTCCCAATGTAGGCCTCTTAGCGCTTAGCATATCCAATTGCAGTTTCTTCAGAAAGAGTGATTCAGAATGGCTCAATCAAAAGTAAGGTTCAACTCTGTTAGTTGAATGCACAGAACAGAAAGAATTTTCACAGAATGCTACTGTGTAGTTTATATTTGAATATATTCCTTTTTCCACTATTACCCTCTTAGCGCTCCGAATGTCCACTTGCAGTTTCTACAGAAAGAGTGTTCAGAACTGCGTGATCAAAAGTATGGTTTAACTCTGTTAGCTTAATGAACATATCAGAAATAAGTTTCACACAATGCTTCTGTGTAGTTTTTATTTGAAGATTTTATTTTTCCCAATAGAGGCCTCTTAGCGCTCAGAATGTCCAATTGCAGTTTCTACAGAAAGAGTGTTTCAGAAAGGCTCAATGAAAAGTAAGGTTCAACTCTGTTAGTTGAATGCACAGAACAGAAAGAAGTTTCATACAATGCTTCTGTGTAGTTTATATTTGAATATATTCCTTTTTCCACTACTATTCTCTTAGCGCTCCAAATGACCAGTTGCATTTTCTACAGAAAGAGTGTTCAGATCTGCTCAATCAAAAGTATTTTTTAACTCTGTTAGCTGAATGCACAGATCAGAAAGAAGTTTCACAGAATGATTCTGTGTAGTTTATATATGGAGACATTCCTTTTTCCACTATTACCCTCTTAGCACTCCGAATCTCCACTTGCATTTTCTACAGAAAGAGTGTATCAGAACGGCTCAATCAAAACTAAGGTTCAACTCTTTTAGTTGAACAAACAGAACAGAAATAAGTTTCACACAATTCTTCTGTGTAGTTTTTATTTGTAGACATTCTTTTTCCCAATATAGGCCTCTTAGCGCTCAGAATGTCCAGTTGCAGTTTCTACAGAAAGAGTGTTTCAGAACGGCTCAATCAAAAGTAAGGTTCAACTCTGTTAGTTGAATGCACAGAACAGAAAGAAGTTTCATACAATGCTTCTGTGTAGTTTATATTTGAACGTATTCTTTTTTCCACTATTACCCACTTAGCGCTACGAATGTCCAGTTGCATTTTCTACAGACAGAGTGTTTCAAAACTGCTCAATCAAAAGTATGGTTTAACTCTGTTAGCTGAATGCACAGATCAGAAAGAAGTTTCACAGAATGCTTCTGTGTAGTTTATATTTGAATATATTCCGTTTTCCACTAATACGCTCTTAGCGCTCCAAATGTCCAGTTGCATTTTCAACAGAAAGATTGTTCAGATCTGCTCAATCAAAAGTATATTTTAACTCTGTTAGCTGAATGCACAGATCAGAAAGAAGTTTCACCGAATGATTCTGTGTAGTTTATATTTGAAGACATTCCTTTTTCCACTATTACCCTCTTAGCGCTCCGAATCTCCACTTGCATTTTCTACAAAAAAAGTGTTTCATAACTGCTCAATCAAAAATATGTTTTATCTCTGTTAACTGAATTTACAGATCAGAAAGAAGTTTCACAGAATGCATCTGTGTAGTTTTTATTTGAAGATATTCTTTTTCCCAATGTAGGCCTCTTAGCGCTTAGCATGTCCAATTGCAGTTTCTACAGAAAGAGTGTTTCAGAACGGCTCAATCAAAAGTAAGGTTCAACTCTGTTAGTTGAATGCACAGAACAGAAAGAATTTTCACAGAATGCTACTGTGTAGTTTATATTTGAATATATTCCTTTTTCCACTATTACCCTCTTAGCGCTCCGAATGTCCACTTGCAGTTTCTACAGAAAGAGTGTTCAGAACTGCGCGATCAAAAGTATGGTTTAACTCTGTTAGCTTAATGAACATATCAGAAATAAGTTTCACACAATGCTTCTGTGTAGTTTTTATTTGAAGATATTATTTTTCCCAATAGAGGCCTCTTAGCGCTCAGAATGTCCAATTGCAGTTTCTACAGAAAGAGTGTTTCAGAAAGGCTCAATCAAAGTAAGGTTCAACTCTGTTAGTTGAATGCACAGAACAGAAAGAAGTTTCATACAATGCTTCTGTGTAGTTTATATTTGAACATATTCTTTTTTCCACTATTACCCACTTAGCGCTACGAATGTCCAGTTGCATTTTCTACAGACAGAGTGTTTCAAAACTGCTCAATCAAAAGTATGGTTTAACTCTGTTAGCTGAATGCTCAGATCAGAAAGAAGTTTCACAGAATGCTTCTGTGTAGTTTATATTTGAATATATTCCTTTTTCCACTACTACTCTCTTAGCGCTCCAAATGTCCAGTTGCATTTTCTACAGAAAGAGTGTTCAGATCTGCTCAATCAAAAGTATGGTTTAACTCTGTTAGCTGAATGCACAGATCAGAAAGAAGTTTCACAGAATGATTCTGTGTAGTTTATATTTGGAGACATTCCTTTTTCCACTATTACCCTCTTCGCGCTCCGAATCTCCACTTGCATTTTCTACAGAAAGAGTGTTTCATAACGGCTCAATCAAAACTAAGGTTCAACTCTTTTAGTTGAACAAACAGAACAGAAAGAAGTTTCACACAATTCTTCTGTGTAGTTTTTATTTGTAGACATTCTTTTTCCCAATATAGGCCTCTTAGCGCTCAGAATGTCCAATTGCCGTTTCTACAGAAAGAGTGTTTCAGAACGGCTCAATCAAAAGTAAGGTTCAACTCTGTTAGTTGAATGCACAGAACAGAAAGAAGTTTCATACAATGCTTCTGTGTAGTTTATATTTGAACGTATTCTTTTTTCCACTATTACCCACTTAGCGCTACGAATGTCCAGTTGTATTTTCTACAGACAGAGTGTTTCAAAACTGCTCAATCAAAAGTATGGTTTAACTCTGTTAGCTGTATGCTCAGATGAGAAAGAAGTTTCACAGAATGCTTCTGTGTAGTTTATATTTGAATATATTCCTTTTTCCACTACTACGCTCTTAGCGCTCCAAATGTCCAGTTGCATTTTCAACAGAAAGAGTGTTCAGATCTGCTCAATCAAAAGTATGGTTTAACTCTGTTAGCTGAAAGCACAGATCAGAAAGAAGTTTCACCGAATGATTCTGTGTAGTTTATATTTGAAGACATTCCTTTTTCCACTATTACCCTCTTAGCGCTCCGAATCTCCACTTGCATTTTCTACAAAAAGAGTGTTTCATAACTGCTCAATCAAAAATATGTTTTATCTCTGTTAACTGAATTTACAGATCAGAAATAAGTTTCACAGAATGCATCTGTGTAGTTTTTATTTGAAGATATTCTTTTTCCCAATGTAGGCCTCTTAGCGCTTAGCATGTCCAATTGCAGTTTCTACAGAAAGAGTGTTTCAGAACGGCTCAATCAAAAGTAAGGTTCAACTCTGTTAGTTGAATGCACAGAACAGAAAGAATTTTCACAGAATGCTACTGTGTAGTTTATATTTGAATATATTCCTTTTTCCACTATTACCCTCTTAGCGCTCCGAATGTCCACTTGCATTTTCTACAGAAAGATTGTTCAGAACTGCGCAATCAAAAGTATGGTTTAACTCTGTTAGCTTAATGAACATATCAGAAATAAGTTTCACACAATGCTTCTGTGTAGTTTTTATTTGAAGATATTATTTTTCCCAATAGAGGCCTCTTAGCGCTCAGAATGTCCAATTGCAGTTTCTACAGAAAGAGTGTTTCAGAAAGGCTCAATCAAAAGTAAGGTTCAACTCTGTTAGTTGAATGCACAGAACAGAAAGAAGTTTCACACAATGCTTCTGTGTAGTTTATATTTGAACATATTTTTTTTTCCACTATTACCCACTTAGCGCTACGAATGTCCAGTTGCATTTTCTACAGACAGAATGTTTCAAAACTGCTCAATCAAAAGTATGGTTTAACTCTGTTAGCTGAATGCTCAGATCAGAAAGAAGTTTCACAGAATGCTTCTGTGTAGTTTATATTTGAATATATTCCTTTTTCCACTACTACTCTCTTAGCGCTCCAAATGTCCAGTTGCATTTTCTACAGAAAGAGTGTTCAGATCTGCTCAATCAAAAGTATGGTTTAACTCTGTTAGCTGAATGCACAGATCAGAAAGAAGTTTCACAGAATGATTCTGTGTAGTTTATATTTGGAGACATTCCTTTTTCCACTATTACCCGCTTAGCGCTCGGAATCTCCACTTGCATTTTCTACAGAAAGAGTGTTTCATAACGGCTCAATCAAAAATATGTTTTATCTCTGTTAACTGAATTTACAGATCAGAAATAAGTTTCACAGAATGCATCTGTGTAGTTTTTATTTGAAGATATTCTTTTTCCCAATGTAGGCCTCTTAGCGCTTAGCATGTCCAATTGCAGTTTCTACAGAAAGAGTGATTCAGAACGGCTCAATCAAAAGTAAGGTTCAACTCTGTTAGTTGAATGCACAGAACAGAAAGAATTTTCACAGAATGCTACTGTGTAGTTTATATTTGAATATATTCCTTTTTCCACTATTACCCTCTTAGCGCTCCAAATGTCCACTTGCATTTTCTACAGAAAGAGTGTTCAGAACTGCGCAATCAAAAGTATGGTTTAACTCTGTTAGCTTAATGAACATATCAGAAATAAGTTTCACACAATGCTTCTGTGTAGTTTTTATTTGAAGATATTATTTTTCCCAATAGAGGCCTCTTAGCGCTCAGAATGTCCAATTGCAGTTTCTACAGAAAGAGTGTTTCAGAAAGGCTCAATGAAAAGTAAGGTTCAACTCTGTTAGTTGAATGCACAGAACAGAAAGAAGTTTCATACAATGCTTCTGTGTAGTTTATATTTGAACATATTCTTTTTTCCACTATTACCCACTTAGCTCTACGAATGTCCAGTTGCATTTTCTACAGACAGAGTGTTTCAAAACTGCTCAATCAAAAGTATGGTTTAACTCTGTTAGCTGAATGCTCAGATCAGAAAGAAGTTTCACAGAATGCTTCTGTGTAGTTTATATTTGAATATATTCCTTTTTCCACTACTACTCTCTTAGCGCTCCAAATGTCCAGTTGCATTTTCTACAGAAAGAGTGTTCAGATCTGCTCAATCAAAAGTATGGTTTAACTCTGTTAGCTGAATTCACAGATCAGAAAGAAGTTTCAGAGAATGATTCTGTGTAGTTTATATTTGGAGACATTCCTTTTTCCACTATTACCCTCTTAGCGCTCCGAATCTCCACTTGCATTTTCTACAGAAAGAGTGTTTCAGAACGGCTCAATCAAACCTAAGGTTCAACTCTTTTAGTTGAACAAAGAGAACAGAAATAAGTTTCACACAATTCTTCTGTGTAGTTTTTATTTGTAGACATTCTTTTTCCCAATATAGGCCTCTTAGCGCTCAGAATGTCCAATTGCAGTTTCTACAGAAAGAGTGTTTCAGAACGGCTCAATCAAAAGTAAGGTTCAATTCTGTTAGTTGAATGCACAGAACAGAAAGAAGTTTCATACAATGCTTCTGTGTAGTTTATATTTGAACGTATTCTTTTTTCCACTATTACCCACTTAGCGCTACGAATGTCCAGTTGCATTTTCTACAGACAGAGTGTTTCAAAACTGCTCAATCAAAAGTATGGTTTAACTCTGTTAGCTGAATGCTCAGATCAGAAAGAAGTTTCACAGAATGCTTCTGTGTAGTTTATATTTGAATATATTCCTTTTTCCACTAATACGCTCTTAGCGCTCCAAATGTCCAGTTGCATTTTCAACAGAAAGAGTGTTCAGATCTGCTCAATCAAAAGTATGGTTTAACTCTGTTAGCTGAATGCACAGATCAGAAAGAAGTTTCACCGAATGATTCTGTGTAGTTTATATTTGAAGACATTCCTTTTTCCACTATTACCCTCTTAGCGCTCCGAATCTCCACTTGAATTTTCTACAAAAACATTGTTTCATAACTGCTCAATCAAAAATATGTTTTATCTCTGTTAACTGAATTTACAGATCAGAAATAAGTTTCACAGTATGCATCTGTGTAGTTTTTATTTGAAGATATTCTTTTTCCCAATGTAGGCCTCTTAGCGCTTAGCATATCCAATTGCAGTTTCTTCAGAAAGAGTGATTCAGAATGGCTCAATCAAAAGTAAGGTTCAACTCTGTTAGTTGAATGCACAGAACAGAAAGAATTTTCACAGAATGCTACTGTGTAGTTTATATTTGAATATATTCCTTTTTCCACTATTACCCTCTTAGCGCTCCGAATGTCCACTTGCAGTTTCTACAGAAAGAGTGTTCAGAACTGCGCGATCAAAAGTATGGTTTAACTCTGTTAGCTTAATGAACATATCAGAAATAAGTTTCACACAATGCTTCTGTGTAGTTTTTATTTGAAGATTTTATTTTTCCCAATAGAGGCCTCTTAGCGCTCAGAATGTCCAATTGCAGTTTCTACAGAAAGAGTGTTTCAGAAAGGCTCAGTGAAAAGTAAGGTTCAACTCTGTTAGTTGAATGCACAGAACAGAAAGAAGTTTCATACAATGCTTCTGTGTAGTTTATATTTGAATATATTCCTTTTTCCACTACTATTCTCTTAGCGCTCCAAATGACCAGTTGCATTTTCTACAGAAAGAGTGTTCAGATCTGCTCAATCAAAAGTATTTTTTTACTCTGTTAGCTGAATGCACAGATCAGAAAGAAGTTTCACAGAATGATTCTGTGTAGTTTATATATGGAGACATTCCTTTTTCCACTATTACCCTCTTAGCACTCCGAATCTCCACTTGCATTTTCTACAGAAAGAGTGTATCAGAACGGCTCAATCAAAACTAAGGTTCAACTCTTTTAGTTGAACAAACAGAACAGAAATAAGTTTCACACAATTCTTCTGTGTAGTTTTTATTTGTAGACATTCTTTTTCCCAATATAGGCCTCTTAGCGCTCAGAATGTCCAGTTGCAGTTTCTACAGAAAGAGTGTTTCAGAACGGCTCAATCAAAAGTAAGGTTCAACTCTGTTAGTTGAATGCACAGAACAGAAAGAAGTTTCATACAATGCTTCTGTGTTGTTTATATTTGAACGTATTCTTTTTTCCACTATTACCCACTTAGCGCTACGAATGTCCAGTTGCATTTTCTACAGACAGAGTGTTTCAAAACTGCTCAATCAAAAGTATGGTTTAACTCTTTTAGCTGAATGCACAGATCAGAAAGAAGTTTCACAGAATGCTTCTGTGTAGTTTATATTTGAATATATTCCGTTTTCCACTAATACGCTCTTAGCGCTCCAAATGTCCAGTTGCATTTTCAACAGAAAGATTGTTCAGATCTGCTCAATCAAAAGTATATTTTAACTCTGTTAGCTGAATGCACAGATCAGAAAGAAGTTTCACCGAATGATTCTGTGTAGTTTATATTTGAAGACATTCCTTTTTCCACTATTACCCTCTTAGCGCTCCGAATCTCCACTTGCATTTTCTACAAAAAAAGTGTTTCATAACTGCTCAATCAAAAATATGTTTTATCTCTGTTAACTGAATTTACAGATCAGAAAGAAGTTTCACAGAATGCATCTGTGTAGTTTTTATTTGAAGATATTCTTTTTCCCAATGTAGGCCTCTTAGCGCTTAGCATGTCCAATTGCAGTTTCTACAGAAAGAGTGTTTCAGAACGGCTCAATCAAAAGTAAGGTTCAACTCTGTTAGTTGAATGCACAGAACAGAAAGAATTTTCACAGAATGCTACTGTGTAGTTTATATTTGAATATATTCCTTTTTCCACTATTACCCTCTTAGCGCTCCGAATGTCCACTTGCAGTTTCTACAGAAAGAGTGTTCAGAACTGCGCGATCAAAAGTATGGTTTAACTCTGTTAGCTTAATGAACATATCAGAAATAAGTTTCACACAATGCTTCTGTGTAGTTTTTATTTGAAGATATTATTTTTCCCAATAGAGGCCTCTTAGCGCTCAGAATGTCCAATTGCAGTTTCTACAGAAAGAGTGTTTCAGAAAGGCTCAATCAAAGTAAGGTTCAACTCTGTTAGTTGAATGCACAGAACAGAAAGAAGTTTCATACAATGCTTCTGTGTAGTTTATATTTGAACATATTCTTTTTTCCACTATTACCCACTTAGCGCTACGAATGTCCAGTTGCATTTTCTACAGACAGAGTGTTTCAAAACTGCTCAATCAAAAGTATGGTTTAACTCTGTTAGCTGAATGCTCAGATCAGAAAGAAGTTTCACAGAATGCTTCTGTGTAGTTTATATTTGAATATATTCCTTTTTCCACTACTACTCTCTTAGCGCTCCAAATGTCCAGTTGCATTTTCTACAGAAAGAGTGTTCAGATCTGCTCAATCAAATGTATGGTTTAACTCTGTTAGCTGAATGCACAGATCAGAAAGAAGTTTCACAGAATGATTCTGTGTAGTTTATATTTGGAGACATTCCTTTTTCCACTATTACCCTCTTCGCGCTCCGAATCTCCACTTGCATTTTCTACAGAAAGAGTGTTTCATAACGGCTCAATCAAAACTAAGGTTCAACTCTTTTAGTTGAACAAACAGAACAGAAAGAAGTTTCACACAATTCTTCTGTGTAGTTTTTATTTGTAGACATTCTTTTTCCCAATATAGGCCTCTTAGCGCTCAGAATGTCCAATTGCCGTTTCTACAGAAAGAGTGTTTCAGAACGGCTCAATCAAAAGTAAGGTTCATCTCTGTTAGTTGAATGCACAGAACAGAAATAAGTTTCATACAATGCTTCTGTGTAGTTTATATTTGAACGTATTCTTTTTTCCACTATTACCCACTTAGCGCTACGAATGTCCAGTTGTATTTTCTACAGACAGAGTGTTTCAAAACTGCTCAATCAAAAGTATGGTTTAACTCTGTTAGCTGTATGCTCAGATGAGAAAGAAGTTTCACAGAATGCTTCTGTGTAGTTTATATTTGAATATATTCCTTTTTCCACTACTACGCTCTTAGCGCTCCAAATGTCCAGTTCCATTTTCAACAGAAAGAGTGTTCAGATCTGCTCAATCAAAAGTATGGTTTAACTCTGTTAGCTGAATGCACAGATCAGAAAGAAGTTTCACCGAATGATTCTGTGTAGTTTATATTTGAAGACATTCCTTTTTCCACTATTACCCTCTTAGCGCTCCGAATCTCCACTTGCATTTTCTACAAAAAGAGTGTTTCATAACTGCTCAATCAAAAATATGTTTTATCTCTATTAACTGAATTTACAGATCAGAAATAAGTTTCACAGAATGAATCTGTGTAGTTTTTATTTGAAGATATTCTTTTTCCCAATGTAGGCCTCTTAGCGCTTAGCATGTCCAATTGCAGTTTCTACCGAAAGAGTGTTTCAGAACGGCTCAATCAAAAGTAAGGTTCAACTCTGTTAGTTGAATGCACAGAACAGAAAGAATTTTCACAGAATGCTACTGTGTAGTTTATATTTTAATATATTCCTTTTTCCACTATTACCCTCTTAGCGCTCCGAATGTCCACTTGCATTTTCTACAGAAAGATTGTTCAGAACTGCGCAATCAAAAGTATGGTTTAACTCTGTTAGCTTAATGAACATATCAGAAATAAGTTTCACACAATGCTTCTGTGTAGTTTTTATTTGAAGATATTATTTTTCCCAATAGAGGCCTCTTAGCGCTCAGAATGTCCAATTGCAGTTTCTACAGAAAGAGTGTTTCAGAAAGGCTCAATCAAAAGTAAGGTTCAACTCTGTTAGTTGAATGCACAGAACAGAAAGAAGTTTCACACAATGCTTCTGTGTAGTTTATATTTGAACATATTTTTTTTTTCCACTATTACCCACTTAGCGCTACGAATGTCCAGTTGCATTTTCTACAGACAGAATGTTTCAAAACTGCTCAATCAAAAGTATGGTTTAACTCTGTTAGCTGAATGCTCAGATCAGAAAGAAGTTTCACAGAATGCTTCTGTGTAGTTTATATTTGAATATATTCCTTTTTCCACTACTACTCTCTTAGCGCTCCAAATGTCCAGTTGCATTTTCTACAGAAAGAGTGTTCAGATCTGCTCAATCAAAAGTATGGTTTAACTCTGTTAGCTGAATGCACAGATCAGAAAGAAGTTTCACAGAATGATTCTGTGTAGTTTATATTTGGAGACATTCCTTTTTCCACTATTACCCGCTTAGCGCTCCGAATCTCCACTTGCATTTTCTACAGAAAGAGTGTTTCATAACGGCTCAATCCAAAATATGTTTTATCTCTGTTAACTGAATTTACAGATCAGAAATAAGTTTCACAGAATGCATCTGTGTAGTTTTTATTTGAAGATATTCTTTTTCCCAATGTAGGCTTCTTAGCGCTTATCATGTCCAATTGCAGTTTCTACAGAAAGAGTGTTTCAGAACGGCTCAATCAAAAGTAAGGTTCAACTCTGTTAGTTGAATGCACAGAACAGAAAGAATTTTCACAGAATGCTTCTGTGTAGTTTATATTTGAATATATTCCTTTTTTCACTATTAACCTCTTAGCGCTCCGAATGTCCACTTGCATTTTCTACAGAAAGAGTGTTCAGAACTGCGCAATCAAAAGTATGGTTTAACTCTGTTAGCTTAATGAACATATCAGAAATAAGTTTCACACAATGCTTCTGTGTGGTTTTTATTTGAAGATATTATTTTTCCCAATAGAGGCCTCTTAGCCCTCAGAATGTCCAATTGCAGTTTCTACAGAAAGAGTGTTTCAGAAAGGCTCAATCAAAAGTAAGGTTCAACTCTGTTAGTTGAATGCACAGAACAGAAAGAAGTTTCATACAATGCTTCTGTGTAGTTTATATTTGAACATATTCTTTTTTCCACTATTACCCACTTAGAGCTACGAATGTCCAGTTGCATTTTCTACAGACAGAGTGTTTCAAAACTGCTCAATCAAAAGTTTGGTTTAACTCTGTTAGCTGAATGCTCAGATCAGAAAGAAGTTTCACAGAATGCTTCTGTGTAGTTTATATTTGAATATATTCCTTTTTCCACTACTACTCTCTTAGCGCTCCAAATGTCCAGTTGCATTTTCTACAGAAAGAGTGTTCAGATCTGCTCAATCAAAAGTATGGTTTAAATCTGTTAGCTGAATGCACAGATCAGAAAGAAGTTTCACAGAATGATTCTGTGTAGTTTATATTTGGAGACATTCCTTTTTCCACTACTACCCTCTTAGTTCTCCGAATCTCCACTTGCATTTTCTACAGAAAGAGTGTTTCAGAACGGCTCAATCAAAACTAAGGTTCAACTCTTTTAGTTGAACAAACAGAACAGAAAGAAGTTTCACACAATTCTTCTGTGTAGTTTTTATTTGTAGACATTCTTTTTCCCAATATAGGCCTCTTAGCGCTTAGAATGTCCAATTTCAATTTCTACAGAAAGAGTGTTTCAGAATGGCTCAATCAAAAGTAAGGTTCAACTCTGTTAGTTGAATGCACAGAACAGAAAGAAGTTTCATACAATGCTTCTGTGTAGTTTATATTTGAACATATTCTTTTTTCCACTATTACCCACTTAGCGCTACGAATGTCCAGTTGCATTTTCTACAGACAGAGTGTTTCAAAACTGCTCAATCAAAAGTATAGTTTAACTCTGTTAGCTGAATGCTCAGATCAGAAAGGAGTTTCACAGAATGCTTCTGTGTAGTTTATATTTGAATATATTCCTTTTTCCACTACTACTCTCTTAGCGCTCCAAATGTCCAGTTGCATTTTCTACAGAAAGAGTGTTCAGATCTGCTCAATCAAAAGTATGGTTTAACTCTGTTAGCTGAATGCACAGATCAGAAAGAAGTTTCACAGAATGATTCTGTGTAGTTTATATTTGGAGACATTCCTTTTTCCACTATTACCCTCTTAGCGCTCCGAATCTCCACTTGCATTTTCTACAGAAAGAGTGTTTCAGAACGGCTCAATCAAAGCTAAGGTTCAACTCTTTTAGTTGAACAAACAGAACAGAAAGAAGTTTCACACAATTCTTCTGTGTAGTTTTTATTTGTAGACATTCTTTTTCCCAATATAGGCCTCTTAGCGCTCAGAATGTCCAACTGCAGTTTCTACAGAAAGAGGGTTTCAGAACGGCTCAATCAAAAGTAAGGTTCAACTCTGTTAGTTGAATGCACAGAACAGAAAGAAGTTTCATACAATGCTTCTGTGTAGTTTATATTTGAACATATTCTTTTTTCCACTATTAGTCACTTAGCGCTACGAATGTCCAGTTGCATTTTCTACAGACAGAGTGTTTCAAAACTGCTCAATCAAAAGTATGGTTTAACTCTGTTAGCTGAATGCTCAGATCAGAAAGAAGTTTCACAGAATGCTTCTGTGTAGTTTATATTTGAATATATTCCTTTTTCCACTAATACGCTCTTAGCGCTCCAAATGTCCAGTTGCATTTTCAACAGAAAGAGTGTTCAGATCTGCTCAATCAAAAGTATGGTTTAACTCTGTTAGCTGAATGCACAGATCAGAAAGAAGTTTCACCGAATGATTCTGTGTAGTTTATATTTGAAGACATTCCTTTTTCCACTATTACCCTCTTAGCGCTCCGAATCTCCACTTGAATTTTCTACAAAAACATTGTTTCATAACTGCTCAATCAAAAATATGTTTTATCTCTGTTAACTGAATTTACAGATCAGAAATAAGTTTCACAGTATGCATCTGTGTAGTTTTTATTTGAAGATATTCTTTTTCCCAATGTAGGCCTCTTAGCGCTTAGCATATCCAATTGCAGTTTCTTCAGAAAGAGTGATTCAGAATGGCTCAATCAAAAGTAAGGTTCAACTCTGTTAGTTGAATGCACAGAACAGAAAGAATTTTCACAGAATGCTACTGTGTAGTTTATATTTGAATATATTCCTTTTTCCACTATTACCCTCTTAGCGCTCCGAATGTCCACTTGCAGTTTCTACAGAAAGAGTGTTCAGAACTGCGCGATCAAAAGTATGGTTTAACTCTGTTAGCTTAATGAACATATCAGAAATAAGTTTCACACAATGCTTCTGTGTAGTTTTTATTTGAAGATTTTATTTTTCCCAATAGAGGCCTCTTAGCGCTCAGAATGTCCAATTGCAGTTTCTACAGAAAGAGTGTTTCAGAAAGGCTCAGTGAAAAGTAAGGTTCAACTCTGTTAGTTGAATGCACAGAACAGAAAGAAGTTTCATACAATGCTTCTGTGTAGTTTATATTTGAATATATTCCTTTTTCCACTACTATTCTCTTAGCGCTCCAAATGACCAGTTGCATTTTCTACAGAAAGAGTGTTCAGATCTGCTCAATCAAAAGTATTTTTTTACTCTGTTAGCTGAATGCACAGATCAGAAAGAAGTTTCACAGAATGATTCTGTGTAGTTTATATATGGAGACATTCCTTTTTCCACTATTACCCTCTTAGCACTCCGAATCTCCACTTGCATTTTCTACAGAAAGAGTGTATCAGAACGGCTCAATCAAAACTAAGGTTCAACTCTTTTAGTTGAACAAACAGAACAGAAATAAGTTTCACACAATTCTTCTGTGTAGTTTTTATTTGTAGACATTCTTTTTCCCAATATAGGCCTCTTAGCGCTCAGAATGTCCAGTTGCAGTTTCTACAGAAAGAGTGTTTCAGAACGGCTCAATCAAAAGTAAGGTTCAACTCTGTTAGTTGAATGCACAGAACAGAAAGAAGTTTCATACAATGCTTCTGTGTTGTTTATATTTGAACGTATTCTTTTTTCCACTATTACCCACTTAGCGCTACGAATGTCCAGTTGCATTTTCTACAGACAGAGTGTTTCAAAACTGCTCAATCAAAAGTATGGTTTAACTCTTTTAGCTGAATGCACAGATCAGAAAGAAGTTTCACAGAATGCTTCTGTGTAGTTTATATTTGAATATATTCCGTTTTCCACTAATACGCTCTTAGCGCTCCAAATGTCCAGTTGCATTTTCAACAGAAAGATTGTTCAGATCTGCTCAATCAAAAGTATATTTTAACTCTGTTAGCTGAATGCACAGATCAGAAAGAAGTTTCACCGAATGATTCTGTGTAGTTTATATTTGAAGACATTCCTTTTTCCACTATTACCCTCTTAGCGCTCCGAATCTCCACTTGCATTTTCTACAAAAAAAGTGTTTCATAACTGCTCAATCAAAAATATGTTTTATCTCTGTTAACTGAATTTACAGATCAGAAATAAGTTTCACAGTATGCATCTGTGTAGTTTTTATTTGAAGATATTCTTTTTCCCAATGTAGGCCTCTTAGCGCTTAGCATATCCAATTGCAGTTTCTTCAGAAAGAGTGATTCAGAATGGCTCAATCAAAAGTAAGGTTCAACTCTGTTAGTTGAATGCACAGAACAGAAAGAATTTTCACAGAATGCTACTGTGTAGTTTATATTTGAATATATTCCTTTTTCCACTATTACCCTCTTAGCGCTCCGAATGTCCACTTGCAGTTTCTACAGAAAGAGTGTTCAGAACTGCGCGATCAAAAGTATGGTTTAACTCTGTTAGCTTAATGAACATATCAGAAATAAGTTTCACACAATGCTTCTGTGTAGTTTTTATTTGAAGATTTTATTTTTCCCAATAGAGGCCTCTTAGCGCTCAGAATGTCCAATTGCAGTTTCTACAGAAAGAGTGTTTCAGAAAGGCTCAGTGAAAAGTAAGGTTCAACTCTGTTAGTTGAATGCACAGAACAGAAAGAAGTTTCATACAATGCTTCTGTGTAGTTTATATTTGAATATATTCCTTTTTCCACTACTATTCTCTTAGCGCTCCAAATGACCAGTTGCATTTTCTACAGAAAGAGTGTTCAGATCTGCTCAATCAAAAGTATTTTTTTACTCTGTTAGCTGAATGCACAGATCAGAAAGAAGTTTCACAGAATGATTCTGTGTAGTTTATATATGGAGACATTCCTTTTTCCACTATTACCCTCTTAGCACTCCGAATCTCCACTTGCATTTTCTACAGAAAGAGTGTATCAGAACGGCTCAATCAAAACTAAGGTTCAACTCTTTTAGTTGAACAAACAGAACAGAAATAAGTTTCACACAATTCTTCTGTGTAGTTTTTATTTGTAGACATTCTTTTTCCCAATATAGGCCTCTTAGCGCTCAGAATGTCCAGTTGCAGTTTCTACAGAAAGAGTGTTTCAGAACGGCTCAATCAAAAGTAAGGTTCAACTCTGTTAGTTGAATGCACAGAACAGAAAGAAGTTTCATACAATGCTTCTGTGTTGTTTATATTTGAACGTATTCTTTTTTCCACTATTACCCACTTAGCGCTACGAATGTCCAGTTGCATTTTCTACAGACAGAGTGTTTCAAAACTGCTCAATCAAAAGTATGGTTTAACTCTTTTAGCTGAATGCACAGATCAGAAAGAAGTTTCACAGAATGCTTCTGTGTAGTTTATATTTGAATATATTCCGTTTTCCACTAATACGCTCTTAGCGCTCCAAATGTCCAGTTGCATTTTCAACAGAAAGATTGTTCAGATCTGCTCAATCAAAAGTATATTTTAACTCTGTTAGCTGAATGCACAGATCAGAAAGAAGTTTCACCGAATGATTCTGTGTAGTTTATATTTGAAGACATTCCTTTTTCCACTATTACCCTCTTAGCGCTCCGAATCTCCACTTGCATTTTCTACAAAAAAAGTGTTTCATAACTGCTCAATCAAAAATATGTTTTATCTCTGTTAACTGAATTTACAGATCAGAAAGAAGTTTCACAGAATGCATCTGTGTAGTTTTTATTTGAAGATATTCTTTTTCCCAATGTAGGCCTCTTAGCGCTTAGCATGTCCAATTGCAGTTTCTACAGAAAGAGTGTTTCAGAACGGCTCAATCAAAAGTAAGGTTCAACTCTGTTAGTTGAATGCACAGAACAGAAAGAATTTTCACAGAATGCTACTGTGTAGTTTATATTTGAATATATTCCTTTTTCCACTATTACCCTCTTAGCGCTCCGAATGTCCACTTGCAGTTTCTACAGAAAGAGTGTTCAGAACTGCGCGATCAAAAGTATGGTTTAACTCTGTTAGCTTAATGAACATATCAGAAATAAGTTTCACACAATGCTTCTGTGTAGTTTTTATTTGAAGATATTATTTTTCCCAATAGAGGCCTCTTAGCGCTCAGAATGTCCAATTGCAGTTTCTACAGAAAGAGTGTTTCAGAAAGGCTCAATCAAAGTAAGGTTCAACTCTGTTAGTTGAATGCACAGAACAGAAAGAAGTTTCATACAATGCTTCTGTGTAGTTTATATTTGAACATATTCTTTTTTCCACTATTACCCACTTAGCGCTACGAATGTCCAGTTGCATTTTCTACAGACAGAGTGTTTCAAAACTGCTCAATCAAAAGTATGGTTTAACTCTGTTAGCTGAATGCTCAGATCAGAAAGAAGTTTCACAGAATGCTTCTGTGTAGTTTATATTTGAATATATTCCTTTTTCCACTACTACTCTCTTAGCGCTCCAAATGTCCAGTTGCATTTTCTACAGAAAGAGTGTTCAGATCTGCTCAATCAAATGTATGGTTTAACTCTGTTAGCTGAATGCACAGATCAGAAAGAAGTTTCACAGAATGATTCTGTGTAGTTTATATTTGGAGACATTCCTTTTTCCACTATTACCCTCTTCGCGCTCCGAATCTCCACTTGCATTTTCTACAGAAAGAGTGTTTCATAACGGCTCAATCAAAACTAAGGTTCAACTCTTTTAGTTGAACAAACAGAACAGAAAGAAGTTTCACACAATTCTTCTGTGTAGTTTTTATTTGTAGACATTCTTTTTCCCAATATAGGCCTCTTAGCGCTCAGAATGTCCAATTGCCGTTTCTACAGAAAGAGTGTTTCAGAACGGCTCAATCAAAAGTAAGGTTCATCTCTGTTAGTTGAATGCACAGAACAGAAATAAGTTTCATACAATGCTTCTGTGTAGTTTATATTTGAACGTATTCTTTTTTCCACTATTACCCACTTAGCGCTACGAATGTCCAGTTGTATTTTCTACAGACAGAGTGTTTCAAAACTGCTCAATCAAAAGTATGGTTTAACTCTGTTAGCTGTATGCTCAGATGAGAAAGAAGTTTCACAGAATGCTTCTGTGTAGTTTATATTTGAATATATTCCTTTTTCCACTACTACGCTCTTAGCGCTCCAAATGTCCAGTTCCATTTTCAACAGAAAGAGTGTTCAGATCTGCTCAATCAAAAGTATGGTTTAACTCTGTTAGCTGAATGCACAGATCAGAAAGAAGTTTCACCGAATGATTCTGTGTAGTTTATATTTGAAGACATTCCTTTTTCCACTATTACCCTCTTAGCGCTCCGAATCTCCACTTGCATTTTCTACAAAAAGAGTGTTTCATAACTGCTCAATCAAAAATATGTTTTATCTCTATTAACTGAATTTACAGATCAGAAATAAGTTTCACAGAATGAATCTGTGTAGTTTTTATTTGAAGATATTCTTTTTCCCAATGTAGGCCTCTTAGCGCTTAGCATGTCCAATTGCAGTTTCTACCGAAAGAGTGTTTCAGAACGGCTCAATCAAAAGTAAGGTTCAACTCTGTTAGTTGAATGCACAGAACAGAAAGAATTTTCACAGAATGCTACTGTGTAGTTTATATTTTAATATATTCCTTTTTCCACTATTACCCTCTTAGCGCTCCGAATGTCCACTTGCATTTTCTACAGAAAGATTGTTCAGAACTGCGCAATCAAAAGTATGGTTTAACTCTGTTAGCTTAATGAACATATCAGAAATAAGTTTCACACAATGCTTCTGTGTAGTTTTTATTTGAAGATATTATTTTTCCCAATAGAGGCCTCTTAGCGCTCAGAATGTCCAATTGCAGTTTCTACAGAAAGAGTGTTTCAGAAAGGCTCAATCAAAAGTAAGGTTCAACTCTGTTAGTTGAATGCACAGAACAGAAAGAAGTTTCACACAATGCTTCTGTGTAGTTTATATTTGAACATATTTTTTTTTTCCACTATTACCCACTTAGCGCTACGAATGTCCAGTTGCATTTTCTACAGACAGAATGTTTCAAAACTGCTCAATCAAAAGTATGGTTTAACTCTGTTAGCTGAATGCTCAGATCAGAAAGAAGTTTCACAGAATGCTTCTGTGTAGTTTATATTTGAATATATTCCTTTTTCCACTACTACTCTCTTAGCGCTCCAAATGTCCAGTTGCATTTTCTACAGAAAGAGTGTTCAGATCTGCTCAATCAAAAGTATGGTTTAACTCTGTTAGCTGAATGCACAGATCAGAAAGAAGTTTCACAGAATGATTCTGTGTAGTTTATATTTGGAGACATTCCTTTTTCCACTATTACCCGCTTAGCGCTCCGAATCTCCACTTGCATTTTCTACAGAAAGAGTGTTTCATAACGGCTCAATCAAAAATATGTTTTATCTCTGTTAACTGAATTTACAGATCAGAAATAAGTTTCACAGAATGCATCTGTGTAGTTTTTATTTGAAGATATTCTTTTTCCCAATGTAGGCTTCTTAGCGCTTATCATGTCCAATTGCAGTTTCTACAGAAAGAGTGTTTCAGAACGGCTCAATCAAAAGTAAGGTTCAACTCTGTTAGTTGAATGCACAGAACAGAAAGAATTTTCACAGAATGCTTCTGTGTAGTTTATATTTGAATATATTCCTTTTTTCACTATTAACCTCTTAGCGCTCCGAATGTCCACTTGCATTTTCTACAGAAAGAGTGTTCAGAACTGCGCAATCAAAAGTATGGTTTAACTCTGTTAGCTTAATGAACATATCAGAAATAAGTTTCACACAATGCTTCTGTGTGGTTTTTATTTGAAGATATTATTTTTCCCAATAGAGGCCTCTTAGCCCTCAGAATGTCCAATTGCAGTTTCTACAGAAAGAGTGTTTCAGAAAGGCTCAATCAAAAGTAAGGTTCAACTCTGTTAGTTGAATGCACAGAACAGAAAGAAGTTTCATACAATGCTTCTGTGTAGTTTATATTTGAACATATTCTTTTTTCCACTATTACCCACTTAGAGCTACGAATGTCCAGTTGCATTTTCTACAGACAGAGTGTTTCAAAACTGCTCAATCAAAAGTTTGGTTTAACTCTGTTAGCTGAATGCTCAGATCAGAAAGAAGTTTCACAGAATGCTTCTGTGTAGTTTATATTTGAATATATTCCTTTTTCCACTACTACTCTCTTAGCGCTCCAAATGTCCAGTTGCATTTTCTACAGAAAGAGTGTTCAGATCTGCTCAATCAAAAGTATGGTTTAAATCTGTTAGCTGAATGCACAGATCAGAAAGAAGTTTCACAGAATGATTCTGTGTAGTTTATATTTGGAGACATTCCTTTTTCCACTACTACCCTCTTAGCTCTCCGAATCTCCACTTGCATTTTCTACAGAAAGAGTGTTTCAGAACGGCTCAATCAAAACTAAGGTTCAACTCTTTTAGTTGAACAAACAGAACAGAAAGAAGTTTCACACAATTCTTCTGTGTAGTTTTTATTTGTAGACATTCTTTTTCCCAATATAGGCCTCTTAGCGCTTAGAATGTCCAATTTCAATTTCTACAGAAAGAGTGTTTCAGAATGGCTCAATCAAAAGTAAGGTTCAACTCTGTTAGTTGAATGCACAGAACAGAAAGAAGTTTCATACAATGCTTCTGTGTAGTTTATATTTGAACATATTCTTTTTTCCACTATTACCCACTTAGCGCTACGAATGTCCAGTTGCATTTTCTACAGACAGAGTGTTTCAAAACTGCTCAATCAAAAGTATAGTTTAACTCTGTTAGCTGAATGCTCAGATCAGAAAGGAGTTTCACAGAATGCTTCTGTGTAGTTTATATTTGAATATATTCCTTTTTCCACTACTACTCTCTTAGCGCTCCAAATGTCCAGTTGCATTTTCTACAGAAAGAGTGTTCAGATCTGCTCAATCAAAAGTATGGTTTAACTCTGTTAGCTGAATGCACAGATCAGAAAGAAGTTTCACAGAATGATTCTGTGTAGTTTATATTTGGAGACATTCCTTTTTCCACTATTACCCTCTTAGCGCTCCGAATCTCCACTTGCATTTTCTACAGAAAGAGTGTTTCAGAACGGCTCAATCAAAGCTAAGGTTCAACTCTTTTAGTTGAACAAACAGAACAGAAAGAAGTTTCACACAATTCTTCTGTGTAGTTTTTATTTGTAGACATTCTTTTTCCCAATATAGGCCTCTTAGCGCTCAGAATGTCCAACTGCAGTTTCTACAGAAAGAGGGTTTCAGAACGGCTCAATCAAAAGTAAGGTTCAACTCTGTTAGTTGAATGCACAGAACAGAAAGAAGTTTCATACAATGCTTCTGTGTAGTTTATATTTGAACATATTCTTTTTTCCACTATTAGTCACTTAGCGCTACGAATGTCCAGTTGCATTTTCTACAGACAGAGTGTTTCAAAACTGCTCAATCAAAAGTATGGTTTAACTCTGTTAGCTGAATGCTCAGATCAGAAAGAAGTTTCACAGAATGCTTCTGTGTAGTTTATATTTGAATATATTCCTTTTTCCACTACTACGCTCTTAGCGCTCCAAATGTCCAGTTGCATTTTCTACAGAAAGAGTGTTCAGATCTGCTCAATCAAAAGTATGGTTTAACTCTGTTAGCTGAATGCACAGATCAGAAAGAAGTTTCACCGAATGATTCTGTGTAGTTTATATTTGAAGACATTCCTTTTTCCACTATTACCCTCTTAGCGCTCCGAATCTCTACTTGCATTTTCTACAAAAAGAGTGTTTCATAACTGCTCAATTAAAAATATGTTTTATCTCTGTTAACTGAATTTACAGATCAGAAAGAAGTTTCACAGAATGCATCTGTGTAGTTTTTATTTGAAGATATTCTTTTTCCCAATGTAGGCCTCTTAGCGCTTAGCATGTCCAATTGCAGTTTCTACAGAAAGAGTATTTCAGAACGGCTCAATCAAAAGTAAGGTTCAACTCTGTTAGTTGAATGCACAGAACAGAAAGAATTTTAACAGAATGCTACTGTGTAGTTTATATTTGAATATATTCCTTTTTCCACTATTACCCTCTTAGCGCTCCGAATGTCCACTTGCATTTTCTACAGAAAGAGTGTTCAGAACTGCGCAATCAAAAGTATGGTTTAACTCTGTTAGCTTAATGAACATATCAGAAATAAGTTTCACACAATGCTTCTGTGTAGTTTTTATTTGAAGATATTATTTTTCTCAATAGAGGCCTCTTAGCGCTCAGAATGTCCAATTGCAGTTTCTACAGAAAGAGTGTTTCAGAAAGGCTCAATCAAAAGTAAGGTTCAACTCTGTTAGTTGAATGCACAGAACAGAAAGAAGTTTCATACAATGCTTCTGTGTAGTTTATATTTGAACATATTCTTTTTTCCACTATTACCCACTTAGCGCTACGAATGTCCAGTTGCATTTTCTACAGACAGAGTGTTTCAAAACTGCTCAATCAAAAGTATGGTTTAACTCTGTTAGCTGAATGCTCAGATCAGAAAGAAGTTTCACAGAATGCTTCTGTGTAGTTTATATTTGAATATATTCCTTTTTCCACTACTACTCTCTTAGCGCTCCAAATGTCCAGTTGCATTTTCTACAGAAAGAGTGTTCAGATCTGCTCAATCAAAAGTATGGTTAACTCTGTTAGCTGAATGCACAGATCAGAAAGAAGTTTCACAGAATGATTCTGTGTAGTTTATATTTGGAGACATTCCTTTTTCCACTAATACCCTCTTAGCGCTCCGAATTTCCACTTGCATTTTCTACAGAAAGAGTGTTTCAGAACGGCTCAATCAAAACTAAGGTTCAACTCTTTTAGTTGAACAAACAGAACAGAAAGAAGTTTCACACAATTCTTCTGTGTAGTTTTTATTTGTAGACATTCTTTTTCCCAATATAGGCCTCTTAGCGCTCAGAATGTCCAATTGCAGTTTCTACAGAAAGAGTGTTTCAGAACGGCTCAATCAAAAGTAAGGTTCAACTCTGTTAGTTGAATGCACAGAACAGAAAGAAGTTTCATACAATGCTTCTGTGTAGTTTATATTTGAACATATTCTTTTTTCCACTATTATCCACTTAGCGCTACGAATGTCCAGTTGCATTTTCTACAGACAGAGTGTTTCAAAACTGCTCAATCAAAAGTATGGTTTAACTCTGTTAGCTGTATGCTCAGATCAGAAAGAAGTTTCACAGAATGCTTCTGTGTAGTTTATATTTGAATATATTCCTTTTTCCACTACTACGCTCTTAGCGCTCCAAATGTCCAGTTGCATTTTCAACAGAAAGAGTGTTCAGATCTGCTCAATCAAAAGTATGGTTTAACTCTGTTAGCTGAATGCACAGATCAGAAAGAAGTTTCACCGAATGATTCTGTGTAGTTTATATTTGAAGACATTCCTTTTTCCACTATTACCCTCTTAGCGCTCCGAATCTCCACTTGCATTTTCTACAAAAAGAGTGTTTCATAACTGCTCAATCAAAAATATGTTTTATCTCTGTTAACTGAATTTACAGATCAGAAATAAGTTTCACAGAATGCATCTGTGTAGTTTTTATTTGAAGATATTCTTTTTCCCAATGTAGGCCTCTTAGCGCTTAGCATGTCCAATTGCAGTTTCTACAGAAAGAGTGTTTCAGAACGGCTCAATCAAAAGTAAGGTTCAACTCTGTTAGTTGAATGCACAGAACAGAAAGAATTTTCACAGAATGCTACTGTGTAGTTTATATTTGAATATATTCCTTTTTCCACTATTACCTTCTTAGCGCTCCAAATGTCCACTTGCATTTTCTACAGAAAGAGTGTTCAGAACTGCGCAATCAAAAGTATGGTTTAACTCTGTTAGCTTAATGAACATATCAGAAATAAGTTTCACACAATGCTTCTGTGTAGTTTTTATTTGAAGATATTATTTTTCCCAATAGAGGCCTCTTAGCGCTCAGAATGTCCAATTGCAGTTTCTACAGAAAGAGTGTTTCAGAAAGGCTCAATGAAAAGTAAGGTTCAACTCTGTTAGTTGAATGCACAGAACAGAAAGAAGTTTCATACAATGCTTCTGTGTAGTTTATATTTGAACATATTCTTTTTTCCACTATTACCCACTTAGCGCTACGAATGTCCAGTTGCATTTTCTACAGACAGAGTGTTTCAAAACTGCTCAATCAAAAGTATGGTTTAACTCTGTTAGCTGAATGCTCAGATCAGAAAGAAGTTTCACAGAATGCTTCTGTGTAGTTTATATTTGAATATATTCCTTTTTCCACTACTACTCTCTTAGCGCTCCAAATGACCAGTTGCATTTTCTACAGAAAGAGTGTTCAGATCTGCTCAATCAAAAGTATGGTTTAACTCTGTTAGCTGAATGCACAGATCAGAAAGAAGTTTCACAGAATGATTCTGTGTAGTTTATATATGGAGACATTCCATTTTCCACTATTACCCTCTTAGCACTTCGAATCTCCACTTGCATTTTCTACAGAAAGAGTGTATCAGAACGGCTCAATCAAAACTAAGGTTCAACTCTTTTAGTTGAACAAACAGAACAGAAAGAAGTTTCACACAATTCTTCTGTGTAGTTTTTATTTGTAGACATTCTTTTTCCCAATATAGGCCTCTTAGCGCTCAGAATGTCCAATTGCAGTTTCTACAGAAAGAGTGTTTCAGAACGGCTCAATCAAAAGTAAGGTTCAACTCTGTTAGTTGAATGCACAGAACAGAAAGAAGTTTCATACAAAGCTTCTGTGTAGTTTATATTTGAACGTATTCTTTTTTCCACTATTACCCACTTAGCGCTACGAATGTCCAGTTGTATTTTCTACAGACAGAGTGTTTCAAAACTGCTCAATCAAAAGTATGGTTTAACTCTGTTAGCTGTATGCTCAGATGAGAAAGAAGTTTCACAGAATGCTTCTGTGTAGTTTATATTTGAATATATTCCTTTTTCCACTACTACGCTCTTAGCGCTCCAAATGTCCAGTTGCATTTTCAACAGAAAGAGTGTTCAGATCTGCTCAATCAAAAGTATGGTTTAATTCTGTTAGCTGAATGCACAGATCAGAAAGAAGTTTCACCGAATGATTCTGTGTAGTTTATATTTGAAGACATTCCTTTTTCCACTATTACCCTCTTAGCGCTCCGAATCTCCACTTGCATTTTCTACAAAAAGAGTGTTTCATAACTGCTCAATCAAAAATATGTTTTATCTCTATTAACTGAATTTACAGATCAGAAATAAGTTTCACAGAATGAATCTGTGTAGTTTTTATTTGAAGATATTCTTTTTCCCAATGTAGGCCTCTTAGCGCTTAGCATGTCCAATTGCAGTTTCTACCGAAAGAGTGTTTCAGAACGGCTCAATCAAAAGTAAGGTTCAACTCTATTAGTTGAATGCACAGAACAGAAAGAATTTTCACAGAATGCTACTGTGTAGTTTATATTTGAATATATTCCTTTTTCCACTATTACCCTCTTAGCGCTCCGAATGTCCACTTGCATTTTCTACCGAAAGATTGTTCAGAACTGCGCAATCAAAAGTTTGGTTTAACTCTGTTAGCTTAATGAACATATCAGAAATAAGTTTCACACAATGCTTCTGTGTAGTTTTTATTTGAAGATATTATTTTTCCCAATATAGGCCTCTTAGCGCTCAGAATGTCCAATTGCAGTTTCTACAGAAAGAGTGTTTCAGAAAGGCTCAATCAAATGTAAGGTTCAACTCTGTTAGTTGAATGCACAGAACAGAAAGAAGTTTCACACAATGCTTCTGTGTAGTTTATATTTGAACATATTCTTTTTTCCACTATTACCCACTTAGCGCTACGAATGTCCAGTTGCATTTTCTACAGACAGAGTGTTTCAAAACTGCTCAATCAAAAGTATGGTTTAACTCTGTTAGCTGAATGCTCAGATCAGAAAGAAGTTTCACAGAATGCTTCTGTGTAGTTTATATTTGAATATATTACTTTTTCCACTACTACTCTCTTAGCGCTCCAAATGTCCAGTTGCATTTTCTACAGAAAGAGTGTTCAGATCTGCTCAATCAAAAGTATGGTTTAACTCTGTTAGCTGAATGCACAGATCAGAAAGAAGTTTCACAGAATGATTCTGTGTAGTTTATATTTGGAGACATTCCTTTTTCCACTATTACCCTCTTAGCGCTCCGAATCTCCACTTGCATTTTCTACAGAAAGAGTGTTTCAGAACGGCTCAATCAAAACTAAGGTTCAACTCTTTTAGTTGAACAAACAGAACAGAAAGGAGTTTCACACAATTCTTCTGTGTAGTTTTTATTTGTAGACATTCTTTTTCCCAATATAGGCCTCTTAGCGCTCAGAATGTCCAATTGCAGTTTCTACAGAAAGAGTGTTTCAGAACGGCTCAATCAAAAGTAAGGTTCAACTCTGTTAGTTGAATGCACAGAACAGAAAGAAGTTTCATACAATGCTTCTGTGTAGTTTATATTTGAACATATTCTTTTTTCCACTATTACCCACTTAGCGCTACGAATGTCCAGTTGCATTTTCTACAGACAGAGTGTTTTAAAACTGCTCAATCAAAATTATGGTTTAACTCTGTTAGCTGTATGCTCAGATCAGAAAGAAGTTTCACAGAATGCTTCTGTGTAGTTTATATTTGAATATATTCCTTTTTCCACTGCTACGCTCTTAGCGCTCCAAACGTCCAGTTGCATTTTCAACAGAAAGAGTGTTCAGATCTGCTCAATCAAAAGTATGGTTTAACTCTGTTAGCTGAATGCACAGATCAGAAAGAAGTTTCACCGAATGATTCTGTGTAGTTTATATTTGAAGACATTCCTTTTTCCACTATTACCCTCTTAGCGCTCCGAATCTCCACTTGCATTTTCTACAAAAAAAGTGTTTCATAACTGCTCAATCAAAAATATGTTTTATCTCTGTTAACTGAATTTACAGATCAGAAAGAAGTTTCACAGAATGCATCTGTGTAGTTTTTATTTGAAGATATTCTTTTTCCCAATGTAGGCCTCTTAGCGCTTAGCATGTCCAATTGCAGTTTCTACAGAAAGAGTGTTTCAGAACGGCTCAATCAAAAGTAAGGTTCAACTCTGTTAGTTGAATGCACAGAACAGAAAGAATTTTCACAGAATGCTACTGTGTAGTTTATATTTGAATATATTCCTTTTTCCACTATTACCCTCTTAGCGCTCCGAATGTCCACTTGCAGTTTCTACAGAAAGAGTGTTCAGAACTGCGCGATCAAAAGTATGGTTTAACTCTGTTAGCTTAATGAACATATCAGAAATAAGTTTCACACAATGCTTCTGTGTAGTTTTTATTTGAAGATATTATTTTTCCCAATAGAGGCCTCTTAGCACTCAGAATGTCCAATTGCAGTTTCTACAGAAAGAGTGTTTCAGAAAGGCTCAATCAAAGTAAGGTTCAACTCTGTTAGTTGAATGCACAGAACAGAAAGAAGTTTCATACAATGCTTCTGTGTAGTTTATATTTGAACATATTCTTCTTTCCACTATTACCCACTTAGCGCTACGAATGTCCAGTTGCATTTTCTACAGACAGAGTGTTTCAAAACTGCTCAATCAAAAGTATGGTTTAACTCTGTTAGCTGAATGCTCAGATCAGAAAGAAGTTTCACAGAATGCTTCTGTGTAGTTTATATTTGAATATATTCCTTTTTCCACTACTACTCTCTTAGCGCTCCAAATGTCCAGTTGCATTTTCTACAGAAAGAGTGTTCAGATCTGCTCAATCAAAAGTATGGTTTAACTCTGTTAGCTGAATGCACAGATCAGAAAGAAGTTTCACAGAATGATTCTGTATAGTTTATATTTGGAGACATTCCTTTTTCCACTATTACCCTCTTCGCGCTCCGAATCTCCACTTGCATTTTCTACAGAAAGAGTGTTTCATAACGGCTCAATCAAAACTAAGGTTCAACTCTTTTAGTTGAACAAACAGAACAGAAAGTAGTTTCACACAATTCTTCTGTGTAGTTTTTATTTGTAGACATTCTTTTTCCCAATATAGGCCTCTTAGCGCTCAGAATGTCCAATTGCAGTTTCTACAGAAAGAGTGTTTCAGAACGGCTCAATCAAAAGTAAGGTTCAACTCTGTTAGTTGAATGCACAGAACAGAAAGAAGTTTCATACAATGCTTCTGTGTAGTTTATATTTGAACTTATTCTTTTTTCCACTATTACCCACTTAGCGCTACGAATGTCCAGTTGTATTTTCTACAGACAGAGTGTTTCAAAACTGCTCAATCAAAAGTATGGTTTAACTCTGTTAGCTGTATGCTCAGATGAGAAAGAAGTTTCACAGAATGCTTCTGTGTAGTTTATATTTGAATATATTCCTTTTTCCACTACTACGCTCTTAGCGCTCCAAATGTCCAGTTGCATTTTCAACAGAAAGAGTGTTCAGATCTGCTCAATCAAAAGTATGGTTTAACTCTGTTAGCTGAATGCACAGATCAGAAAGAAGTTTCACCGAATGATTCTGTGTAGTTTATATTTGAAGACATTCCTTTTTCCACTATTACCCTCTTAGCGCTCCGAATCTCCACTTGCATTTTCTACAAAAAGAGTGTTTCATAACTGCTCAATCAAAAATATGTTTTATCTCTATTAACTGAATTTACAGATCAGAAATAAGTTTCACAGAATGAATCTGTGTAGTTTTTATTTGAAGATATTCTTTTTCCCAATGTAGGCCTCTTAGCGCTTAGCATGTCCAATTGCAGTTTCTACCGAAAGAGTGTTTCAGAACGGCTCAATCAAAAGTAAGGTTCAACTCTGTTAGTTGAATGCACAGAACAGAAAGAATTTTCACAGAATGCTACTGTGTAGTTTATATTTTAATATATTCCTTTTTCCACTATTACCCTCTTAGCGCTCCGAATGTCCACTTGCATTTTCTACAGAAAGATTGTTCAGAACTGCGCAATCAAAAGTATGGTTTAACTCTGTTAGCTTAATGAACATATCAGAAATAAGTTTCACACAATGCTTCTGTGTAGTTTTTATTTGAAGATATTATTTTTCCCAATAGAGGCCTCTTAGCGCTCAGAATGTCCAATTGCAGTTTCTACAGAAAGAGTGTTTCAGAAAGGCTCAATCAAAAGTAAGGTTCAACTCTGTTAGTTGAATGCACAGAACAGAAAGAAGTTTCACACAATGCTTCTGTGTAGTTTATATTTGAACATATTTTTTTTTCCACTATTACCCACTTAGCGCTACGAATGTCCAGTTGCATTTTCTACAGACAGAATGTTTCAAAACTGCTCAATCAAAAGTATGGTTTAACTCTGTTAGCTGAATGCTCAGATCAGAAAGATGTTTCACAGAATGCTTCTGTGTAGTTTATATTTGAATATATTCCTTTTTCCACTACTACTCTCTTAGCGCTCCAAATGTCCAGTTGCATTTTCTACAGAAAGAGTGTTCAGATCTGCTCAATCAAAAGTATGGTTTAACTCTGTTAGCTGAATGCACAGATCAGAAAGAAGTTTCACAGAATGATTCTGTGTAGTTTATATTTGGAGACATTCCTTTTTCCACTATTACCCGCTTAGCGCTCCGAATCTCCACTTGCATTTTCTACAGAAAGAGTGTTTCATAACGGCTCAATCAAAAATATGTTTTATCTCTGTTAACTGAATTTACAGATCAGAAATAGGTTTCACAGAATGCATCTGTGTAGTTTTTATTTGAAGATATTCTTTTTCCCAATGTAGGCCTCTTAGCGCTTATCATGTCCAATTGCAGTTTCTACAGAAAGAGTGTTTCAGAACGGCTCAATCAAAAGTAAGGTTCAACTCTGTTAGTTGAATGCACAGAACAGAAAGAATTTTCACAGAATGCTTCTGTGTAGTTTATATTTGAATATATTCCTTTTTTCACTATTAACCTCTTAGCGCTCCGAATGTCCACTTGCATTTTCTACAGAAAGAGTGTTCAGAACTGCGCAATCAAAAGTATGGTTTAACTCTGTTAGCTTAATGAACATATCAGAAATAAGTTTCACACAATGCTTCTGTGTGGTTTTTATTTGAAGATATTATTTTTCCCAATAGAGGCCTCTTAGCGCTCAGAATGTCCAATTGCAGTTTCTACAGAAAGAGTGTTTCAGAAAGGCTCAATCAAAAGTAAGGTTCAACTCTGTTAGTTGAATGCACAGAACAGAAAATAGTTTCATACAATGCTTCTGTGTAGTTTATATTTGAACATATTCTTTTTTCCACTATTACCCACTTAGAGCTACGAATGTCCAGTTGCATTTTCTACAGACAGAGTGTTTCAAAACTGCTCAATCAAAAGTTTGGTTTAACTCTGTTAGCTGAATGCTCAGATCAGAAAGAAGTTTCACAGAATGCTTCTGTGTAGTTTATATTTGAATATATTCCTTTTTCCACTACTACTCTCTTAGCGCTCCAAATGTCCAGTTGCATTTTCTACAGAAAGAGTGTTCAGATCTGCTCAATCAAAAGTATGGTTTAAATCTGTTAGCTGAATGCACAGATCAGAAAGAAGTTTCACAGAATGATTCTGTGTAGTTTATATTTGGAGACATTCCTTTTTCCACTACTACCCTCTTAGCGCTCCGAATCTCCACTTGCATTTTCTACAGAAAGAGTGTTTCAGAACGGCTCAATCAAACCTAAGGTTCAAATCTTTTAGTTGAACAAACAGAACAGAAAGAAGTTTCACACAATTCTTCTGTGTAGTTTTTATTTGTAGACATTCTTTTTCCCAATATAGGCCTCTTAGCGCTCAGAATGTCCAATTGCAGTTTCTACAGAAAGAGTGTTTCAGAACGGCTCAATCAAAAGTAAGGTTCAACTCTGTTAGTTGAATGCACAGAACAGAAAGAAGTTTCATACAATGCTTCTGTGTAGTTTATATTTGAACATATTCTTTTTTCCACTATTACCCACTTAGCGCTACGAATGTCCAGTTGCATTTTCTACAGACAGAGTGTTTCAAAACTGCTCAATCAAAAGTATGGTTTAAATCTGTTAGCTGAATGCTCAGATCAGAAAGAAGTTTCACAGAATGCTTCTGTGTAGTTTATATTTGAATATATTCCTTTTTCCACTACTACGCTCTTAGCGCTCCAAATGTCCAGTTGCATTTTCTACAGAAAGAGTGTTCAGATCTGCTCAATCAAAAGTATGGTTTAACTCTGTTAGCTGAATGCACAGATCAGAAAGAAGTTTCACCGAATGATTCTGTGTAGTTTATATTTGAAGACATTCCTTTTTCCACTATTACCCTCTTAGCGCTCCGAATCTCCACTTGCATTTTCTACAAAAAGAGTGTTTCATAACTGCTCAATTAAAAATATGTTTTATCTCTGTTAACTGAATTTACAGATCAGAAAAAAGTTTCACAGAATGCATCTGTGTAGTTTTTATTTGAAGATATTCTTTTTCCCAATGTAGGCCTCTTAGCGCTTAGCATGTCCAATTGCAGTTTCTACAGAAAGAGTGTTTCAGAACGGCTCAATCAAAAGTAAGGTTCAACTCTGTTAGTTGAATGCACAGAACAGAAAGAATTTTCACAGAATGCTACTGTGTAGTTTATATTTGAATATATTCCTTTTTCCACTATTACCCTCTTAGCGCTCCAAATGTCCACTTGCATTTTCTACAGAAAGAGTGTTCAGAACTGCGCAATCAAAAGTATGGTTTAACTCTGTTAGCATAATGAACATATCAGAAATAAGTTTCACACAATGCTTCTGTGTAGTTTTTATTTGAAGATATTATTTTTCCCAATAGAGGCCTCTTAGCGCTCAGAATGTCCAATTGCAGTTTCTACAGAAAGAGTGTTTCAGAAAGGCTCAATCAAATGTAAGGTTCAACTCTGTTAGTTGAATGCACAGAACAGAAAGAAGTTTCACACAATGCTTCTGTGTAGTTTATATTTGAACATATTCTTTTTTCCACTATTACCCACTTAGCGCTACGAATGTCCAGTTGCATTTTCTACAGACAGAGTGTTTCAAAACTGCTCAATCAAAAGTATGGTTTAACTCTGTTAGCTGAATGCTCAGATCAGAAAGAAGTTTCACAGAATGCTTCTGTGTAGTTTATATTTGAATATATTCCTTTTTCCACTACTACTCTCTTAGCGCTCCAAATGTCCAGTTGCATTTTCTACAGAAAGAGTGTTCAGATCTGCTCAATCAAAAGTATGGTTTAACTCTGTTAGCTGAATGCACAGATCAGAAAGAAGTTTCACAGAATGATTCTGTGTAGTTTATATTTGGAGACATTCCTTTTTCCACTATTACCCTCTTAGCGCTCCGAATCTCCACTTGCATTTTCTACAGAAAGAGTGTTTCAGAACGGCTCAATCAAAACTAAGTTTCAACTCTTTTAGTTGAACAAACAGAACAGAAAGAAGTTTCACACAATTCTTCTGCGTAGTTTTTATTTGTAGACATTCTTTTTCCCAATATAGGCCTCTTAGTGCTCAGAATGTCCAATTGCAGTTTCTACAGAAAGAGTGTTTCAGAACGGCTCAATCAAAAGTAAGGTTCAACTCTGTTAGTTGAATGCACAGAACAGAAAGAAGTTTCATACAATGCTTCTGTGTAGTTTATATTTGAACATATTCTTTTTTCCACTATTACCCACTTAGCGCTACGAATGTCCAGTTGCATTTTCTACAGACAGAGTGTTTTAAAACTGCTCAATCAAAATTATGGTTTAACTCTGTTAGCTGTATGCTCAGATCAGAAAGAAGTTTCACAGAATGCTTCTGTGTAGTTTATATTTGAATATATTCCTTTTTCCACTGCTACGCTCTTAGCGCTCCAAACGTCCAGTTGCATTTTCAACAGAAAGAGTGTTCAGATCTGCTCAATCAAAAGTATGGTTTAACTCTGTTAGCTGAATGCACAGATCAGAAAGAAGTTTCACCGAATGATTCTGTGTAGTTTATATTTGAAGACATTCCTTTTTCCACTATTACCCTCTTAGCGCTCCGAATCTCCACTTGCATTTTCTACAAAAAGAGTGTTTCATAACTGCTTAATCAAAAATATGTTTTATCTCTGTTAACTGAATTTACAGATCAGAAATAAGTTTCACAGAATGCATCTGTGTAGTTTTTATTTGAAGATATTTTTTCCCAATGTAGGCCTCTTAGCGCTTAGCATGTCCAATTGCAGTTTCTACAGAAAGAGTGTTTCAGAACGGCTCAATCAAAAGTAAGGTTCAACTCTGTTAGTTGAATGCACAGAACAGAAAGAATTTTCACAGAATGCTACTATGTAGTTTATATTTGAATATATTCCTTTTTCCACTGTTACCCTCTTAGCGCTCCGAATGTCCACTTGCATTTTCTACAGAAAGAGTGTTCAGAACTGCGCAATCAAAACTAAGGTTCAACTCTTTTAGTTGAACAAACAGAACAGAAAGAAGTTTCACACAATGCTTCTGTGTAGTTTTTATTTGTAGACATTCTTTTTCCCAATATAGGCCTCTTAGCGCTCAGAATGTCCAATTGCAGTTTCTACAGAAAGAGTGTTTCAGAACGGCTCAATCAAAAGTAAGGTTCAACTCTGTTAGTTGAATGCACAGAACAGAAAGAATTTTCACAGAATGCTACTGTGTAGTTTATATTTGAATATATTCCTTTTTCCACTATTACCCTCTTAGCGCTCCGAATGTCCACTTGCATTTTCTACAGAAAGAGTGTTCAGAACTGCGCAATCAAAAGTATGGTTTAACTCTGTTACCTTAATGAACATATCAGAAATAAGTTTCACACAATGCTTCTGTGTAGTTTTTATTTGAAGATATTATTTTTCCCAATAGAGGCCTCTTAGCGCTCAGAATGTCCAGTTGCAGTTTCTACAGAAAGAGTGTTTAAGAAAGGCTCAATCAAAAGTAAGGTTCAACTCTGTTAGTTGAATGCACAGAACAGAAAGAAGTTTCATACAATGCTCCTGTGTAGTTTATATTTGAACATATTCTTTTTTCCACTATTACCCACTTAGCGCTACGAATGTCCAGTTGCATTTTCTACAGACAGAGTGTTTCAAAACTGCTCAATCAAAAGTATGGTTTAACTCTGTTAGCTGAATGCTCAGATCAGAAAGAAGTTTCACAGAATGCTTCTGTGTAGTTTATATTTGAATATATTCCTTTTTCCACTACTAATCTCTTAGCGCTCCAAATGTCCAGTTGCATTTTCTACAGAAAGAGTGTTCAGATCTGCTCAATCAAAAGTATGTTTAAACTCTGTTAGCTGAATGCACAGATCAGAAAGAAGTTTCACAGAATGTTTCTGTGTAGTTTATATTTGGAGACATTCCTTTTTCCACTATTACCCTCTTAGCGCTCCGAATCTCCACTTGCATTTTCTACAGAAAGAGTGTTTCAGAACGGCTCAATCAAAACTAAGGTTCAACTCTTTTAGTTGAACAAACAGAACAGAAAGAAGTTTCACACAATTCTTCTGTGTAGTTTTTATTTGTAGACATTCTTTTTCCCAATATAGGCCTCTTAGCGCCTAGAATGTCCAATTGCAGTTTCTACAGAAAGAGTGTTTCAGAACGGCTCAATCAAAAGTAAGGTTCAACTCTGTTAGTTGAATGCACAGAACAGGAAGAATTTTCACAGAATGCTACTGTGTACTTTATATTTGAATATATTCCTTTTTCCACTATTACCCTCTTAGCGCTCCGAATGTCCACTTGCATTTTCTACAGAAAGAGTGTTCAGAACTGCGCAATCAAAACTAAGGTTCAACTCTTTTAGTTGAACAAACAGAACAGAAAGAAGGTTCACACAATGCTTCTGTGTAGTTTTTATTTGTAGACATTCTTTTTCCCAATATAGGCCTCTTAGTGCTCAGAATGTCCAATTGCAGTTTCTACAGAAAGAGTGTTTCAGAACGGCTCAATCAAAAGTAAGGTTCAACTCTGTTATTTGAATGCACAGAACAGAAAGAAGTTTCATACAATGCTTCTGTGTAGTTTATATTTGAACATATTCTTTTTTCCACTATTACCCACTTAGCGCTACGAATGTCCAGTTGCATTTTCTACAGACAGAGTGTTTCAAAACTGCTCAATCAAAAGTATGGTTTAACTCTGTTAGCTGAATGCTCAGATCAGAAAGAAGTTTCACAGAATGCTTCTGTGTAGTTTATATTTGAATATATTCCTTTTTCCACTACTACGCTCTTAGCGCTCCAAATGTCCAGTTGCATTTTCTACAGAAAGAGTGTTCAGATCTGCTCAATCAAAAGTATGGTTTAACTCTCTTAGCTGAATGCACAGATCAGAAAGAAGTTTCACCGAATGATTCTGTGTAGTTTATATTTGAAGACATTCCTTTTTCCACTATTACCCTCTTAGCGCTCCGAATCTACACTTGCATTTTCTACAAAAAGAGTGTTTCATAACTGCTCAATCAAAAATATGTTTTATCTCTGTTAACTGAATTTACAGATCAGAAATAAGTTTCACAGAATGCATCTGTGTAGTTTTTATTTGAAGATATTTTTTTCCCAATGTTGGCCTCTTAGCGCTTTGCATGTCCAATTGCAGTTTCTACAGAAAGAGTGTTTCAGAACGGCTCAATCAAAAGTAAGGTTCAACTCTGTTAGTTGAATGCACAGAACAGAAAGAATTTTCACAGAATGCTACTGTGTAGTTTATATTTGAATATATACCTTTTTCCACTATTACCCTCTTAGCGCTCCGAATGTCCACTTGCATTTTCTACAGAAAGAGTGTTCAGAACTGCGCAATCAAAAGTATGGTTTAACTCTGTTCGCTTAATGAACATATCAGAAATAAGTTTCACACAATGCTTCTGTGTATTTTTTATTTGAAGATATTTTTTTTCCCAATAGAGGTCTCTTAGCGCTCAGAATGTCCAATTGCAGTTTCTACAGAAAGAGTGTTTCAGAAAGGCTCAATCAAAAGTAAGGTTCAACTCTGTTAGTTGAATGCACAGAACAGAAAGAAGTTTCATACAATGCTTCTGTGTAGTTTATATTTGAACATATTCTTTTTTCCACTATTACCCACTTAGCGCTACGAATGTCCAGTTGCATTTTCTACAGACAGAGTGTTTCAAAACTGCTCAATCAAAAGTATGGTTTAACTCTGTTAGCTGAATGCTCAGATCAGAAAGAAGTTTCACAGAATGCTTCTGTGTAGTTTATATTTGAATATATTCCTTTTTCCACTACTACTCTCTTAGCGCTCCAAATGTCCAGTTGCATTTTCTACAGAAACAGTGTTCAGATCTGCTCAATCAAAAGTATGGTTTAACTCTGTTAGCTGAATGCACAGATCAGAAAGAAGTTTCACAGAATGATTCTGTGTAGTTTATATTTGGAGACATTCCTTTTTCCACTATTACCCTCTTAGCGCTCCGAATCTCCACTTGCATTTTCTACAGAAAGGGTGTTTCAGAACGGCTCAATCAAAACTAAGGTTCAACTCTTTTAGTTGAACAAACAGAACAGAAAGGAGTTTCACACAATTCTTCTGTGTAGTTTTTATTTGTAGACATTCTTTTTCCCAATATAGGCCTCTTAGCGCTCAGAATGTCCAATTGCAGTTTCTACAGAAAGAGTGTTTCAGAACGGCTCAATCAAAAGTAAGGTTCAACTCTGTTAGTTGAATGCACAGAACAGAAAGAAGTTTCATACAATGCTTCTGTGTAGCTTATATTTGAACATATTCTTTTTTCCACTATTACCCACTTAGCGCTACGAATGTCCAGTTGCATTTTCTACAGACAGAGTGTTTCAAAACTGCTCAATCAAAAGTATGGTTTAACTCTGTTAGCTGAATGCTCAGATCAGAAAGAAGTTTCACAGAATGCTTCTGTGTAGTTTATATTTGAATATATTCCTTTTTCCGCTACTACTCTCTTAGTGCTCCAAATGTCCAGTTGCATTTTCTACAGAAAGAGTGTTCAGATCTGCTCAATCAAAAGTATGGTTTAACTCTGTTAGCTGAATGCACAGATCAGAAAGAAGTTTCACAGAATGATTCTGTGTAGTTTATATTTGGAGACATTCCTTTTTCCACTATTACCCTATTAGCGCTCCGAATCTCCACTTGCATTTTCTACAGAAAGAGTGTTTCAGAACGGCTCAATCAAAACTAAGGTTCAACTCTTTTAGTTGAACAAACAGAACAGAAAGGAGTTTCACACAATTCTTCTGTGTAGTTTTTATTTGTAGACATTCTTTTTCCCAATATAGGCCTCTTAGCGCTCAGAATGTCCAATTGCAGTTTCTACAGAAAGAGTGTTTCAGAACGGCTCAATCAAAAGTAAGGTTCAACTCTGTTAGTTGAATGCACAGAACAGAAAGAAGTTTCATACAATGCTTCTGTGTAGTTTATATTTGAACATATTCTTTTTTCCACTATTACCCACTTAGCGCTACGAATGTCCAGTTGCATTTTCTACAGACAGAGTGTTTCAAAACTGCTCAATCAAAAGTATGGTTTAACTCTGTTAGCTGTATGCTCAGATCAGAAAGAAGTTTCACAGAATGCTTCTGTGTAGTTTATATTTGAATATATTCCTTTTTCCACTGCTACGCTCTTAGCGCTCCAAATGTCCAGTTGCATTTTCAACAGAAAGAGTGTTCAGATCTGCTCAATCAAAAGTATGGTTTAACTCTGTTAGCTGAATGCACAGATCAGGAAGAAGTTTCACCGAATGATTCTGTGTAGTTTATATTTGAAGACATTCCTTTTTCCACTATTACCCTCTTAGCGCTCCGAATATTCACTTGCATTTTCTACAGAAAGAGTGTTTCATAACTGCTCAATCAAAAATATGTTTTATCTCTGTTAACTGAATTTACAGATCAGAAATAAGTTTCACAGAATGCATCTGTGTAGTTTTTATTTGAAGATATTTTTTCCCAATGTAGGCCTCTTAGCGCTTAGCATGTCCAATTGCAGTTTCTACAGAAAGAGTGTTTCAGAACGGCTCAATCAAAAGTAAGGTTCAACTCTGTTAGTTGAATGCACAGAACAGAAAGAATTTTCACAGAATGCTACTGTGTAGTTTATATTTGAATATATTCCTTTTTCCACTATTACCCTCTTAGCGCTCCGAATGTCCACTTGCATTTTCTACAGAAAGAGTGTTCAGAACTGCGCAATCAAAAGTATGGTTTAACTCTGTTAGCTTAATGAACATATCAGAAATAAGTTTCACACAATGCTTCTGTGTAGTTTTTATTTGAAGATATTATTTTTCCCAATAGAGGCCTCTTAGCGCTCAGAATGTCCAATTGCAGTTTCTACAGAAAGAGTGTTTCAGAAAGGCTCAATCAAAAGTAAGGTTCAACTCTGTTAGTTGAATGCACAGAACATAAAGAAGTTTCATACAATGCTCCTGTGTAGTTTATATTTGAACATATTCTTTTTTCCACTATTACCCACTTAGCGCTACGAATGTCCAGTTGCATTTTCTACAGACAGAGTGTTTCAAAACTTCTCAATCAAAAGTATGGTTTAACTCTGTTAGCTGAATGCTCAGATCAGAAAGAAGTTTCACAGAATGCTTCTGTGTAGTTTATATTTGAATATGTTCCTTTTTCCACTACTACTCTCTTAGCGCTCCAAATGTCCAGTTGCATTTTCTACGGAAAGAATGTTCAGATCTGCTCAATCAAAAGTATGGTTTAACTCTGTTAGCTGAATGCACAGATCAGAAAGAAGTTTCACAGAATGATTCTGTGTAGTTTATATTTGGAGACATTCCTTTTTCCACTATTACCCTCTTAGCGCTCCGAATCTCCACTTGCATTTTCTACAGAAAGAGTGTTTCAGAATGGCTCAATCAAAACTAAGGTTCAACTCTTTTAGTTGAACAAACAGAACAGAAAGAACTTTCACACAATTCTTCTGTGTAGTTTTTATTTGTAGACATTCTTTTTCCCAATATAGGCCTCTTAGCGCTCAGAATGTCCAATTGCAGTTTCTACAGAAAGAGTGTTTCAGAACGGCTCAATCAAAAGTAAGGTTCAACTCTGTTAGTTGAATGCACAGAACAGAAAGAAGTTTCATACAATGCTTCTGTGTAGTTTATATTTGAACATATTCTTTTTTCCACTCTTACCCACTTAGCGCTACGAATGTCCAGTTGAATTTTCTACAGACAGAGTGTTTCGAAACTGCTCAATCAAATGTATGGTTTAACTCTGTTAGCTGTATGCTCAGATGAGAAAGAAGTTTCACAGAATGCTTCTGTGTAGTTTATATTTGAATATATTCATTTTTCCACTACTACGCTCTTAGCGCTCCAAATGTCCAGTTGCATTTTCAACAGAAAGAGTGTTCAGATCTGCTCAATCAAAAGTATGGTTTAACTCTGTTAGCTGAATGCACAGATCAGAAAGAAGTTTCACCGAATGATTCTGTGTAGTTTATATTTGAAGACATTCCTTTTTCCACTATTACCCTCTTAGCGCTCCGAATCTCCCCTTGCATTTTCTACAAAAAGAGTGTTTCATAACTGCTCAATCAAAAATATGTTTTATCTCTGTTAACTGAATTTACAGATGAGAAATAAGTTTCACAGAATGCATCTGTGTAGTTTTTATTTGAAGATATTCTTTTTCCCAATGTAGGCCTCTTAGCGCTTAGCATGTCCAATTGCAGTTTCTACAGAAAGAGTGTTTCAGAACGGCTCAATCAAAAGTAAGGTTCAACTCTGTTAGTTGAATGCACAGAACAGAAAGAATTTTCACAGAATGCTACTGTGTAGTTTATATTTGAATATATTCCTTTTTCCACTGTTACCCTCTTAGCGCTCCGAATGTCCACTTGCATTTTCTACAGAAAGAGTGTTCAGAACTGCGCAATCAAAAGTATGGTTTAACTCTGTTAGCTTAATGAACATATCAGAAATAAGTTTCACACAATGCTTCTGTGTAGTTTTTATTTGAAGATATTATTTTTCCCAATAGAGGCCTCTTAGCGCTCAGAATGTCCAATTGCAGTTTCTACAGAAAGAGTGTTTCAGAAAATCTCAATCAAAAGTAAGGTTCAACGCTGTTAGTTGAATGCACAGAACAGAAAGTAGTTTCATACAATGCTTCTGTGTAGTTTATATTTGAACATATTCTTTTTTCCACTATTACCCACTTAGCGCTACGAATGTCCAGTTGCATTTTCTACAGACAGAGTGTTTCAAAACTGCTCAATCAAAAGTATGGTTTAACTCTGTTAGCTGAATGCTCAGATCAGAAAGAAGTTTCACAGAATGCTTCTGTGTAGTTTATATTTGAATATATTCCTTTTTCCACTACTACTCTCTTAGCGCTCCAAATGTCCAGTTGCATTTTCTACAGAAAGAGTGTTCAGATCTGCTCAATCAAAAGTATGGTTAAACTCTGTTAGCTGAATGCACAGATCAGAAAGAAGTTTCACAGAATGATTCTGTGTAGTTTATATTTGGAGACATTCCTTTTTCCACTATTACCCTCTTAGCGCTCCGAATCTCCACTTGCATTTTCTACAGAAAGAGTGTTTCAGAATGGCTCAATCAAAACTAAGGTTCAACTCTTTTAGTTGAACAAACAGAACAGAAAGAACTTTCACACAATTCTTCTGTGTAGTTTTTATTTGTAGACATTCTTTTTCCCAATATAGGCCTCTTAGCGCTCAGAATGTCCAATTGCAGTTTCTACAGAAAGAGTGTTTCAGAACGGCTCAATCAAAAGTAAGGTTCAACTCTGTTAGTTGAATGCACAGAACAGAAAGAAGTTTCATACAATGCTTCTGTGTAGTTTATATTTGAACATATTCTTTTTTCCACTCTTACCCACTTAGCGCTACGAATGTCCAGTTGAATTTTCTACAGACAGAGTGTTTCGAAACTGCTCAATCAAATGTATGGTTTAACTCTGTTAGCTGTATGCTCAGATGAGAAAGAAGTTTCACAGAATGCTTCTGTGTAGTTTATATTTGAATATATTCATTTTTCCACTACTACGCTCTTAGCGCTCCAAATGTCCAGTTGCATTTTCAACAGAAAGAGTGTTCAGATCTGCTCAATCAAAAGTATGGTTTAACTCTGTTAGCTGAATGCACAGATCAGAAAGAAGTTTCACCGAATGATTCTGTGTAGTTTATATTTGAAGACATTCCTTTTTCCACTATTACCCTCTTAGCGCTCCGAATCTCCCCTTGCATTTTCTACAAAAAGAGTGTTTCATAACTGCTCAATCAAAAATATGTTTTATCTCTGTTAACTGAATTTACAGATGAGAAATAAGTTTCACAGAATGCATCTGTGTAGTTTTTATTTGAAGATATTCTTTTTCCCAATGTAGGCCTCTTAGCGCTTAGCATGTCCAATTGCAGTTTCTACAGAAAGAGTGTTTCAGAACGGCTCAATCAAAAGTAAGGTTCAACTCTGTTAGTTGAATGCACAGAACAGAAAGAATTTTCACAGAATGCTACTGTGTAGTTTATATTTGAATATATTCCTTTTTCCACTGTTACCCTCTTAGCGCTCCGAATGTCCACTTGCATTTTCTACAGAAAGAGTGTTCAGAACTGCGCAATCAAAAGTATGGTTTAACTCTGTTAGCTTAATGAACATATCAGAAATAAGTTTCACACAATGCTTCTGTGTAGTTTTTATTTGAAGATATTATTTTTCCCAATAGAGGCCTCTTAGCGCTCAGAATGTCCAATTGCAGTTTCTACAGAAAGAGTGTTTCAGAAAATCTCAATCAAAAGTAAGGTTCAACTCTGTTAGTTGAATGCACAGAACAGAAAGTAGTTTCATACAATGCTTCTGTGTAGTTTATATTTGAACATATTCTTTTTTCCACTATTACCCACTTAGCGCTACGAATGTCCAGTTGCATTTTCTACAGACAGAGTGTTTCAAAACTGCTCAATCAAAAGTATGGTTTAACTCTGTTAGCTGAATGCTCAGATCAGAAAGAAGTTTCACAGAATGCTTCTGTGTAGTTTATATTTGAATATATTCCTTTTTCCACTACTAATCTCTTAGCGCTCCAAATGTCCAGTTGCATTTTCTACAGAAAGAGTGTTCAGATCTGCTCAATCAAAAGTATGGTTAAACTCTGTTAGCTGAATGCACAGATCAGAAAGAAGTTTCACAGAATGTTTCTGTGTAGTTTATATTTGGAGACATTCCTTTTTCCACTATTACCCTCTTAGCGCTCCGAATCTCCACTTGCATTTTCTACAGAAAGAGTGTTTCAGAACGGCTCAATCAAAACTAAGGTTCAACTCTTTTAGTTGAACAAACAGAACAGAAAGAAGTTTCACATAATTCTTCTGTGTAGTTTTTATTTGTAGACATTCTTTTTCCCAATATAGGCCTCTTAGCGCCTAGAATGTCCAATTGCAGTTTCTACAGAAAGAGTGTTTCGGAACGGCTCAATCAAAACTAAGGTTCAACTCTGTTAGTTGAATGCACAGAACAGGAAGAATTTTCACAGAATGCTACTGTGTACTTTATATTTGAATATATTCCTTTTTCCACTATTACCCTCTTAGCGCTCCGAATGTCCACTTGCATTTTCTACAGAAAGAGTGTTCAGAACTGCGCAATCAAAACTAAGTTTCAACTCTTTTAGTTGAACAAACAGAACAGAAAGAAGTTTCATACAATGCTTCTGTGTAGTTTTTATTTGTAGACATTCTTTTTCCCAATATAGGCCTCTTAGCGCTCAGAATGTCCAATTGCAGTTTCTACAGAAAGAGTGTTTCAGAACGGCTCAATCAAAAGTAAGGTTCAACTCTGTTATTTGAATGCACAGAACAGAAAGAAGTTTCATACAATGCTTCTGTGTAGTTTATATTTGAACATATTCTTTTTTCCACTATTACCCACTTAGCGCTACGAATGTCCAGTTGCATTTTCTACAGACAGAGTGTTTCAAAACTGCTCAATCAAAAGTATGGTTTAACTCTGTTAGCTGAATGCTCAGATCAGAAAGAAGTTTCACAGAATGCTTCTGTGTAGTTTATATTTGAATATATTCCTTTTTCCACTACTACGCTCTTAGCGCTCCAAATGTCCAGTTGCATTTTCTACAGAAAGAGTGTTCAGATCTGCTCAATCAAAAGTATGGTTTAACTCTGTTAGCTGAATGCACAGATAAGAAAGAAGTTTCACCGAATGATTCTGTGTAGTTTATATTTGAAGACATTCCTTTTTCCACTATTACCCTTTTAGCGCTCCGAATCTACACTTGCATTTTCTACAAAAAGAGTGTTTCATAACTGCTCAATCAAAAATATGTTTTATCTCTGTTAACTGAATTTACAGATCAGAAATAAGTTTCACAGAATGCATCTGTGTAGTTTTTATTTGAAGATATTTTTTTCCCAATGTAGGCCTCTTAGCGCTTAGCATGTCCAATTGCAGTTTCTACAGAAAGAGAGTTTCAGAACGGCTCAATCAAAAGTAAGGTTCAACTCTGTTAGTTGAATGCACAGAACAGAAAGAATTTTCACAGAATGCTACTGTGTAGTTTATATTTGAATATATTCCTTTTTCCACTATTACTCTCTTAGCGCTCCGAATGTCCACTTGCATTTTCTACAGAAAGAGTGTTCAGAACTGCGCAATCAAAAGTATGGTTTAACTCTGTTAGCTTAATGAACATATCAGAAATAAGTTTCACACAATGCTTCTGTGTATTTTTTATTTGAAGATTTTTTTTTCCCAATAGAGGCCTCTTAGCGCTCAGAATGTCCAATTGCAGTTTCTACAGAAAGAGTGTTTCAGAAAGGCTCAATCAAAAGTAAGGTTCAACTCTGTTAGTTGAATGCACAGAACAGAAAGAAGTTTCATACAATGCTTCTGTGTAGTTTATATTTGAACATATTCTTTTTTCCACTATTACCCACTTAGCGCTACGAATGTCCAGTTGCATTTTCTACAGACAGAGTGTTTCAAAACTGCTCAATCAAAAGTATGGTTTAACTCTGTTAGCTGAATGCTCAGATCAGAAAGAAGTTTCACAGAATGCTTCTGTGTAGTTTATATTTGAATATATTCCTTTTTCCACTACTACTCTGTTAGCGCTCCAAATGTCCAGTTGCATTTTCTACAGAAAGAGTGTTCAGATCTGCTCAATCAAAAGTATGGTTTAAATCTGTTAGCTGAATGCACAGATCAGAAAGAAGTTTCACAGTATGATTCTGTGTAGTTTATATTTGGAGACATTCCTTTTTCCACTATTACCCTCTTAGCGCTCCGAATATCCACTTGCATTTTCTACAGAAAGGGTGTTTCAGAACGGCTCAATCAAAACTAAGGTTCAACTCTTTTAGTTGAACAAACAGAACAGAAAGAAGTTTCACACAATTCTTCTGTGTAGTTTTTATTTGTAGACATTCTTTTTCCCAATATAGGCCTCTTAGCGCTCAGAATGTCCAATTGCAGTTTCTACAGAAAGAGTGTTTCAGAAAGGCTCAATCAAAAGTAAGGTTCAACTCTGTTAGTTGAATGCACAGAACAGAAAGAAGTTTCATACAATGCTTCTGTGTAGCTTATATTTGAACATATTCTTTTTTCCACTATTACCCACTTAGCGCTACGAATGTCCAGTTGCATTTTCTACAGACAGAGTGTTTCAAAACTGCTCAATCAAAAGTATGGTTTAACTCTGTTAGCTGAATGCTCAGATCAGAAAGAAGTTTCACAGAATGCTTCTGTGTAGTTTATATTTGAATATATTCCTTTTTCCGCTACTACTCTCTTAGCGCTCCAAATGTCCAGTTGCATTTTCTACAGAAAGGGTGTTCAGATCTGCTCAATCAAAACTATGGTTTAACTCTGTTAGCTGAATGCACAGATCAGAAAGAAGTTTCACAGAATGATTCTGTGTAGTTTATATTTGGAGACATTCCTTTTTCCACTATTACCCTATTAGCGCTCCGAATCTCCACTTGCATTTTCTACAGAAAGAGTGTTTCAGAACGGCTCAATCAAAACTAAGGTTCAACTCTCTTAGTTGAACAAACAGAACAAAAAGGAGTTTCACACAATTCTTCTGTGTAGTTTTTATTTGTAGACATTCTTTTTCCCAATATAGGCCTCTTAGCGCTCAGAATGTCCAATTGCAGTTTCTACAGAAAGAGTGTTTCAGAACGGCTCAATCAAAACTAAGGTTCAACTCTTTTAGTTGAACAAACAGAACAGAAAGAAGTTTCACACAATTCTTCTGTGTAGTTTTTATTTGTAGACATTCTTTTTCCCAATATAGGCCTCTTAGCGCTCAGAATGTCCAATTGCAGTTTCTACAGAAAGAGTGTTTCAGAACGGCTCAATCAAAAGTAAGGTTCAACTCTGTTAGTTGAATGCACAGAACAGAAAGAAGTTTCATACAATGCTTCTGTGTAGTTTATATTTGAACATATTCTTTTTTCCACTATTACCCACTTAGCGCTACGAATGTCCAGTTGCATTTTCTACAGACAGAGTGTTTCAAAACTGCTCAATCAAAAGTATGTTTTAACTCTGTTAGCTGAATGCTCAGATCAGAAAGAAGTTTCACAGAATGCTTCTGTGTAGTTTATATTTGAATATATTACTTTTTCCACTACTACGCTCTTAGCGCTCCAAATGTCCAGTTGCATTTTCTACAGAAAGAGTGTTCAGATCTGCTCAATCAAAAGTATGGTTTAACTCTGTTAGCTGAATGCACAGATCAGAAAGAAGTTTCACCGAATGATTCTGTGTAGTTTATATTTGAAGACATTCATTTTTCCACTATTACCCACATAGCGCTCCGAATCTCCACTTGCATTTTCTACAAAAAGAGTGTTTCATAACTGCTCAATCAAAAATATGTTTTATCTCTGTTAACTGAATTTACAGATCAGAAATAAGTTTCACAGAATGCAACTGTGTAGTTTTTATTTGAAGATATTTTTTCCCAATGTAGGCCTCTTAGCGCTTAGCATGTCCAATTGCAGTTTCTACAGAAAGAGTGTTTCAGAACGGCTCAATCAAAAGTAAGGTTCAACTCTGTTAGTTGAATGCACAGAACAGAAAGAATTTTCACAGAATGCTACTGTGTAGTTTATATTTGAATATATTCCTTTTTCTACTATTACCCTCTTAGCGCTCCGAATGTCCACTTGCATTTTCTACAGAAAGAGTGTTCAGAACTGCGCAATCAAAAGTATGGTTTAACTCTGTAAGCTTAATGAACATATCAGAAATAAGTTTCACACAATGCTTCTGTGTAGTTTTTATTTGAAGATATTATTTTTCCCAATAGAGGCCTCTTAGCGCTCAGAATGTCCAATTGCAGTTTCTACAGAAAGAGTGTTTCAGAAAGGCTCAATCAAAAGTAAGGTTCAACTCTGTTAGTTGAATGCACAGAACAGAAAGAAGTTTCATACAATGCTCCTGTGTAGTTTATATTTGAACATATTCTCTTTTCCACTATTACCCACTTAGCGCTACGAATGTCCAGTTGCATTTTCTACAGACAGAGTGCTTCAAAACTGCTCAATCAAAAGTATGGTTTAACTCTGTTAGCTGAATGCTCAGATCAGAAAGAAGTTTCACAGAATGCTTCTGTGTAGTTTATATTTGAATATGTTCCTTTTTCCACTACTACTCTCTTAGCGCTCCAAATGTCCAGTTGCATTTTCTACGGAAAGAATGTTCAGATCTGCTCAATCAAAAGTATGGTTTAACTCTGTTAGCTGAATGCACAGATCAGAAAGAAGTTTCACAGAATGATTCTGTGTAGTTTATATTTGGAGACATTCCTTTTTCCACTATTACCCTCTTAGCGCTCCGAATCTCCACTTGCATTTTCTACAGAAAGAGTGTTTCAGAATGGCTCAATCAAAACTAAGGTTCAACTCTTTTAGTTGAACAAACAGAACAGAAAGAACTTTCACACAATTCTTCTGTGTAGTTTTTATTTGTAGACATTCTTTTTCCCAATATAGGCCTCTTAGCACTCAGAATGTCCAATTGCAGTTTCTACAGAAATAGTGTTTCAGAACGGCTCAATCAAAAGTAAGGTTCAACTCTGTTAGTTGAATGCACAGAACAGAAAGAAGTTTCATACAATGCTTCTGTGTAGTTTATATTTGAACATATTCTTTTTTCCACTCTTACCCACTTAGCGCTACGAATGTCCAGTTGAATTTTCTACAGACAGAGTGTTTCGAAACTGCTCAATCAAATGTATGGTTTAACTCTGTGAGCTGTATGCTCAGATCAGAAAGAAGTTTCACAGAATGCTTCTGTGTAGTTTATATTTGAATATATTCATTTTTCCACTACTACGCTCTTAGCGCTCCAAATGTCCAGTTGCATTTTCAACAGAAAGAGTGTTCAGATCTGCTCAATCAAAAGTATGGTTTAACTCTGTTAGCTGAATGCACAGATCAGAAAGAAGTTTCACCGAATGATTCTGTGTAGTTTATATTTGAAGACATTCCTTTTTCCACTATTACCCTCTTAGCGCTCCGAATCTCCCCTTGCATTTCCTACAAAAAGAGTGTTTCATAACTGCTCAATCAAAAATATGTTTTATCTCTGTTAACTGAATTTACAGATCAGAAATAAGTTTCACAGAATGCATCTGTGTAGTTTTTATTTGAAGATATTCTTTTTCCCAATGTAGGCCTCTTAGCGCTCCGAATGTCCACTTGCATTTTCTACAGAAAGAGTGTTCAGAACTGCGCAATCAAAACTAAGGTTCAACTCTTTTAGTTGAACAAACAGAACAGAAAGAAGTTTCACACAATGCTTCTGCGTAGTTTTTATTTGTAGACATTCTTTTTCCCAATATAGGCCTCTTAGCGCTCAGAATGTCCAATTGCAGTTTCTACAGAAAGAGTGTTTCAGAACGGCTCAATCAAAAGTAAGGTTCAACTCTGTTATTTGAATGCACAGAACAGAAAGAAGTTTCATACAATGCTTCTGTGTAGTTTATATTTGAACATATTCTTTTTTCCACTATTACCCACTTAGCGCTACGAATGTCCAGTTGCATTTTCTACAGACAGAGTGTTTCAAAACTGCTCAATCAAAAGTATGGTTTAACTCTGTTAGCTGAATGCTCAGATCAGAAAGAAGTTTCACAGAATGCTTCTGTGTAGTTTATATTTGAATATATTCCTTTTTCCACTACTACGCTCTTAGCGCTCCAAATGTCCAGTTGCATTTTCTACAGAAAGAGTGTTCAGATCTGCTCAATCAAAAGTATGGTTTAACTCTGTTAGCTGAATGCACAGATAAGAAAGAAGTTTCACCGAATGATTCTGTGTAGTTTATATTTGAAGACATTCCATTTTCCACTATTACCCTCTTAGCGCTCCGAATCTACACTTGGATTTTCTACAAAAAGAGTGTTTCATAACTGCTCAATCAAAAATATGTTTTATCTCTGTTAACTGAATTTACAGATCAGAAATAAGTTTCACAGAATGCATCTGTGTAGTTTTTATTTGAAGATATTTTTTTCCCAATGTAGGCCTCTTAGCGCTTAGCATGTCCAATTGCAGTTTCTACAGATAGAGAGTTTCAGAACGGCTCAATCAAAAGTAAAGTTCAACTCTGTTAGTTGAATGCACAGAACAGAAAGAATTTTCACAGAATGCTACTGTGTAGTTTATATTTGAATATATTCCTTTTTCCACTATTACTCTCTTAGCGCTCCGAATGTCCACTTGCATTTTCTACAGAAAGAGTGTTCAGAACTGCGCAATCAAAAGTATGGTTTAACTCTGTTAGCTTAATGAACATATCAGAAATAAGTTTCACACAATGCTTCTGTGTATTTTTTATTTGAAGATATTTTTTTTCCCAATAGAGGCCTCTTAGCGCTCAGAATGTCCAATTGCAGTTTCTACAGAAAGAGTGTTTCAGAAAGGCTCAATCAAAAGTAAGGTTCAACTCTGTTAGTTGAATGCACAGAACAGAAAGAAGTTTCATACAATGCTTCTGTGTAGTTTATATTTGAACATATTCTTTTTTCCACTATTACCCACTTAGCGCTACGAATGTCCAGTTGCATTTTCTACAGACAGAGTGTTTCAAAACTGCTCAATCAAAAGTATGGTTTAACTCTGTTAGCTGAATGCTCAGATCAGAAAGAAGTTTCACAGAATGCTTCTGTGTAGTTTATATTTCAATATATTCCTTTTTCCACTACTACTCTCTTAGCGCTCCAAATGTCCAGTTGCATTTTCTACAGAAAGAGTGTTCAGATCTGCTCAATCAAAAGTATGGTTTAAATCTGTTAGCTGAATGCACAGATCAGAAAGAAGTTTCACAGAATGATTCTGTGTAGTTTATATTTGGAGACATTCCTTTTTCCACTATTACCCTCTTAGCGCTCCGAATATCCACTTGCATTTTCTACAGAAAGGGTGTTTCAGAACGGCTCAATCAAAACTAAGGTTCAACTCTTTTAGTTGAACAAACAGAACAGAAAGAAGTTTCACACAATTCTTCTGTGTAGTTTTTATTTGTAGACATTCTTTTTCCCAATATAGGCCTCTTAGCGCTCAGAATGTCCAATTGCAGTTTCTACAGAAAGAGTGTTTCAGAAAGGCTCAATCAAAAGTAAGGTTCAACTCTGTTAGTTGAATGCACAGAACAGAAAGAAGTTTCATACAATGCTTCTGTGTAGTTTATATTTGAACATATTCTTTTTTCCACTATTACCCACTTACCGCTACGAATGTCCAGTTGCATTTTCTACAGACAGAGTGTTTCAAAACTGCTCAATCAAAAGTATGGTTTAACTCTGATAGCTGAATGCTCAGATCAGAAAGAAGTTTCACAGAATGCTTCTGTGTAGTTTATATTTGAATATATTCCTTTTTCCGCTACTACTCTCTTAGCGCTCCAAATGTCCAGTTGCATTTTCTACAGAAAGAGTGTTCAGATCTGCTGAATCAAAAGTATGGTTTAACTCTGTTAGCTGAATGCACAGATCAGAAAGAAGTTTCACAGAATGATTCTGTGTAGTTTATATTTGGAGACATTCCTTTTTCCACTATTACCCTATTAGCGCTCCGAATCTCCACTTGCATTTTCTACAGAAAGAGTGTTTCAGAACGGCTCAATCAAAACTAAGGTTCAACTCTCTTAGTTGAACAAACAGAACAGAAAGGAGTTTCACACAATTCTTCTGTGTAGTTTTTATTTGTAGACATTCTTTTTCCCAATATAGGCCTCTTAGCGCTCAGAATGTCCAATTGCAGTTTCTACAGAAAGAGTGTTTCAGAACGGCTCAATCAAAACTAAGGTTCAACTCTTTTAGTTGAACAAACAGAACAGAAAGAAGTTTCACACAATTCTTCTGTGTAGTTTTTATTTGTAGACATTCTTTTTCCCAATATAGGCCTCTTAGCGCTCAGAATGTCCAATTGCAGTTTCTACAGAAAGAGTGTTTCAGAACGGCTCAATCAAGAGTAAGGTTCAACTCTGTTAGTTGAATGCACAGAACAGAAAGAAGTTTCATACAATGTTTCTGTGTAGTTTATATTTGAACATATTCTTTTTTCCACTATTACCCACTTAGCGCTACGAATGTCCAGTTGCATTTTCTACAGACAGAGTGTTTCAAAACTGCTCAATCAAAAGTATGTTTTAACTCTGTTAGCTGAATGCTCAGATCAGAAAGAAGTTTCACAGAATGCTTCTGTGTAGTTTATATTTGAATATATTACTTTTTCCCATACTACGCTCTTAGCGCTCCAAATGTCCAGTTGCATTTTCTACAGAAAGAGTGTTCAGATCTGCTCAATCAAAAGTATGGTTTAACTCTGTTAGCTGAATGCACAGATCAGAAAGAAGTTTCACCGAATGATTCTGTGTAGTTTATATTTGAAGACATTCATTTTTCCACTATTACCCACTTAGCGCTCCGAATCTCCACTTGCATTTTCTACAAAAAGAGTGTTTCATAACTGCTCAATCAAAAATATGTTTTATCTCTGTTAACTGAATTTACAGATCAGAAATAAGTTTCACAGAATGCATCTGTGTAGTTTTTATTTGAAGATATTCTTTTTCCCAATGTAGGCCTCTTAGCGCTTAGCATGTCCAATTGCAGTTTCTACAGAAAGAGTGTTTCAGAACGGCTCAATCAAAAGTAAGGTTCAACTCTGTTAGTTGAATGCACAGAACAGAAAGAATTTTCACAGAATGCTACTGTGTAGTTTATATTTGAATATATTCCTTTTTCCACTATTACCCTCTTAGCGCTCCGAATGTCCACTTGCATTTTCTACAGAAAGAGTGTTCAGAACTGCGCAATCAAAAGTATGGTTTAACTCTGTTAGCTTAATGAACATATCAGAAATAAGTTTCACACAGTGCTTCTGTGTAGTTTTTATTTGAAGATATTATTTTTCCCAATAGAGGCCTCTTAGCGCTCAGAATGTCCAATTGCAGTTTCTACAGAAAGAGTGTTTCAGAAAGGCTCAATCAAAAGTAAGGTTCAACTCTGTTAGTTGAATGCACAGAACAGAAAGAAGTTTCATACAATGCTTCTGTGTAGTTTATATTTGAACATATTCTTTTTTCCACTATTACCCACTTAGCGCTACGAATGTCCAGCTGCATTTTCTACAGACAGAGTGTTTCAAAACTGCTCAATCAAAAGTATGGTTTAACTCTGTTAGGTGAATGCTCAGATCAGAAAGAAGTTTCACAGAATGCTTCTGTGTAGTTTATATTGGAATATATTCCTTTTTCCACTACTACTCTCTTAGCGCTCCAAATGTCCAGTTGCATTTTCTACAGAAAGAGTGTTCAGATCTGCTCAATCAAAAGTATGGTTTAACTCTGTTAGCTGAATGCACAGATCAGAAAGAAGTTTCACAGAATGATTCTGTGTAGTTTATATTTGGAGACATTCCTTTTTCCACTATTACCCTCTTAGCGCTCCGAATCTCCACTTGCATTTTCTACAGAAAGAGTGTTTCAGAACGGCTCAATCAAAACTAAGGTTCAACTCTTTTAGTTGAACAAACAGAACAGAAAGAAGTTTCACACAATTCTTCTGTGTAGTTTTTATTTGTAGACATTCTTTTTCCCAATATAGGCCTCTTAGCGCTCAGAATGTCCAATTGCAGTTTCTACAGAAAGAGTGTTTCAGAACGGCTCAATCAAAAGTAAGTTTCAACTCTGTTAGTTGAAAGCACAGAACAGAAAGTAGTTTCATACAATGCTTCTGTGTAGTTTATATTTGAACTTATTCTTTTTTCCACTATTACCCACTTAGCGCTACGAATGTCCAGTTGCATTTTCTACAGACAGAGTGTTTCAAAACTGCTCAATCAAAAGTATGGTTTGATTCTGTTAGCTGAATGCTCAGATCAGAAAGAAGTTTCACAGAATGCTTCTGTGTAGTTTATATTTGAATATATTCCTTTTTCCACTACTACGCTCTTAGCGCTCCAAATGTCCAGTTGCATTTTCTACAGAAAGAGTTTTCAGATCTGCTCAATCAAAAGTATGGTTTAACTCTGTTAGCTGAATGCACAGATCAGAAAGAAGTTTCACCGAATGATTCTGTGTAGTTTATATTTGAAGACATTCCTTTTTCCACTATTACCCACTTAGCGCTCCGAATCTCCACTTGCATTTTCTACAAAAAGAGTGTTTCATAACTGCTCAATCAAAAATATGTTTTATCTCTGTTAACTGAATTTACAGATCAGAAATAAGTTTCACAGAATGCACCTGTGTAGTTTTTATTTGAAGATATTCTTTTTCCCAATGTAGGCCTCTTAGCGCTTAGCATGTCCAATTGCAGTTTCTTCAGAAAGAGTGTTTCAGAACGGCTCAATCAAAAGTAAGGTTCAAATCTGTTAGTTGAATGCACAGAACAGAAAGAATTTTCACAGAATGCTACTGTGTAGTTTATATTTGAATATATTCCTTTTTCCACTATTACCCTCTTAGCGCTCCGAATGTCCACTTGCATTTTCTACAGAAAGAGTGTTCAGAACTGCGCAATCAAAAGTATGGTTTAACTCTGTTAGCTTAATGAACATATCAGAAATAAGTTTCACACAATGCTTCTGTGTAGTTTTTATTTGAAGATATTATTTTTCCCAATAGAGGCCTCTTAGCACTCAGAATGTCCAATTGCAGTTTCTACAGAAAGAGTGTTTCCGAAAGGCTCAATCAAAAGTGAGGTTCAACTCTGTTAGTTGAATGCACAGAACAGAAAGAAGTTTCATACAATGCTTCTGTGTAGTTTATATTTGAACATATTCTTTTTTCCACTATTACCCACTTAGTGCTACGAATGTCCAGTTGCATTTTCTACAGACAGAGTGTTTCAAAACTGCTCAATCAAAAGTATGGTTTAACTCTGTTAGCTGAATGCTCAGATCAGAAAGAAGTTTCACAGAATGCTTCTGTGTAGTTTATATTTGAATATATTCCTTTTTCCACTACTACTCTCTTAGCACTCCAAATGTCCAGTTGCATTTTCTACAGAAAGAGTGTTCAGATCTGCTGAATCAAAAGTATGGTTTAACTCTGTTAGCTGAATGCACAGATCAGAAAGAAGTTTCACAGAATGATTCTGTGTAGTTTATATTTGGAGACATTCCTTTTTCCACTATTACCCTCTTAGCGCTCCGAATCTCCACTTGCATTTTCTACAGAAAGAGGGTTTCAGAACGGCTCAATCAAAACTAAAGTTCAACTCTTTTAGTTGAACAAACAGAACAGAAAGGAGTTTCACACAATTCTTCTGTGTAGTTTTTATTTGTAGACATTCTTTTTCCCAATATAAGCCTCTTAGCGCTCAGAATGTCCAATTGCAGTTTCTACAGAAAGAGTGTTTCAGAACGGCTCAATCAAAAGTAGGGTTCAACTCTGTTATTTGAATGCACAGAACAGAAAGAATTTTCACAGAATGCTACTGTGTATTTTATATTTGAATATATTCCTTTTTCCACTATTACCCTCTTAGCGCTCCGAATGTCCACTTGCATTTTCTACAGAAAGAGTGTTCAGAACTGCGCAATCAAAAGTATGGTTTAACTCTGTTAGCTTAATGAACATATCAGAAATAAGTTTCACACAATGCTTCTGTGTAGTTTTTATTTGAAGATATTATTTTTCCCAATAGAGGCCTCTTAGCGCTCAGAATGTCCAATTGCAGTTTCTACAGAAAGAGTGTTTCAGAAAGGCTCAATCAAAAGTAAGGTTCAACTCTGTTAGTTGAATGCACAGAACAGAAAGAAATTTCATACAATGCTTCTGTGTAGCTTATATTTGAACATATTCTTTTTTCCACTATTACCCACTTAGCGCTACGAATGTCCAGTTGCATTTTCTACAGACAGAGTGTTTCAAAACTGCTCAATCAAAACTATGGTTTAACTCTGTTAGCTGAATGCTCAGATCAGAAAGAAGTTTCACAGAATGCTTCTGTGTAGTTTATATTTGAATATATTCCTTTTTCCGCTACTACTCTCTTAGCGCTCCAAATGTCCAGTTGCATTTTCTACAGAAAGAGTGTTCAGATCTGCTCAATCAAAGGTATGGTTTAACTCTCTTAGCTGAATGCACAGATCAGAAAGAAGTTTCACAGAATGATTCTGTGTAGTTTATATTTGGAGACATTCCTTTTTCCACTATTACCCTATTAGCGCTCCGAATCTCCACTTGCATTTTCTACAGAAAGAGTGTTTCAGAACGGCTCAATCAAAATAAGGTTCAACTCTCTTAGTTGAACAAACAGAACAGAAAGGAGTTTCACACAATTCTTCTGTGTAGTTTTTATTTGTAGACATTCTTTTTCCCAATATAGGCCTCTTAGCGCTCAGAATGTCCAATTGCAGTTTCTACAGAAAGAGTGTTTCAGAACGGCTCAATCAAAAGTAAGGTTCAACTCTGTTAGTTGAATGCACAGAACAGAAAGAAGTTTCATACAATGCTTCTGTGTAGTTTATATTTGAACATATTCTTTTTTCCACTATTACCCACATAGCGCTACGAATGTCCAGTTGCATTTTCTACAGACAGAGTGTTTCAAAACTACTCAATTAAAAGTATGGTTTAACTCTGTTAGCTGAATGCTCAGATCAGAAAGAAGTTTCACAGAATGCTTCTGTGTAGTTTATATTTGAATATATTCCTTTTTCCACTACTACTCTCTTAGCGCTCCAAATGTCCAGTTGCATTTTCTACAGAAAGAGTGTTCAGATCTGCTCAATCAAAACTATGGTTTAACTCTGTTAGCTGAATGCACAGATCAGAAAGAAGTTTCACCGAATGATTCTGTGTAGTTTATATTTGAAGACATTCCTTTTTCCACTATTACCCACTTAGCGCTCCGAATCTCCACTTGCATTTTCTACAAAAAGAGTGTTTCATAACTGCTGAATCAAAAATATGTTTTATCTCTGTTAACTGAATTTACAGATCAGAAATAAGTTTCACAGAATGCATCTGTGTAGTTTTTATTTGAAGATATTCTTTTTCCCAATGTAGGCCTCTTAGCGCTTAGCATGTCCAATTGCAATTTCTACAGAAAGAGTGTTTCAGAACGGCTCAATCAAAAGTAGGGTTCAACTCTGTTATTTGAATGCACAGAACAGAAAGAATTTTCACAGAATGCTACTGTGTAGTTTATATTTGAATATATTCCTTTTTCCACTATTACCCTCTTTGCGCTCCGAATGTCCACTTGCATTTTCTACAGAAAGAGTGTTCAGAACTGCGCAATCAAAAGTATGGTTTAACTCTGTTAGCTTAATGAACATATCAGAAATAAGTTTCACACAATGCTTCTGTGTAGTTTTTATTTGAAGATATTATTTTTCCCAATAGAGGCCTCTTAGCGCTCAGAATGTCCAATTGCAGTTTGTACAGAAAGAGTGTTTCAGAAAGGCTCAATCAAAAGTAAGGTTCAACTCTGTTAGTTGAATGCACAGAACAGAAAGAAGTTTCATACAATGCTTCTGTGTAGCTTATATTTGAACATATTCTTTTTTCCACTATTACCCACTTAGCGCTACGAATGTCCAGTTGCATTTTCTACAGACAGAGTGTTTCAAAACTGCTCAATCAAAAGTATGGTTTAACTCTGTTAGCTGAATGCTCAGATCAGAAAGAAGTTTCACAGAATGCTTCTGTGTAGTTTATATTTGAATATATTCCTTTTTCCGCTACTACTCTCTTAGCGCTCCAAATGTCCAGTTGCATTTTCTACAGAAAGAGTGTTCAGATCTGCTCAATCAAAAGTATGGTTTAACTCTGTTAGCTGAATGCACAGATCAGAAAGAAGTTTCACAGAATGATTCTGTGTAGTTTATATTTGGAGACATTCCTTTTTCCACTATTACCCTATTAGCGTTCCGAATCTCCACTTGCATTTTCTACAGAAAGAGTGTTTCAGAACGGCTCAATCAAAACTAAGGTTCAACTCTCTTAGTTGAACAAACAGAACAGAAAGGAGTTTCACACAATTCTTCTGTGTAGTTTTTATTTGTAGACATTCTTTTTCCCAATATAGGCCTCTTAGCGCTCAGAATGTCCAATTGCAGTTTCTACAGAAAGAGTGTTTCAGAACGGCTCAATCAAAAGTAAGGTTCAACTCTGTTAGTTGAATGCACAGAACAGAAAGAAGTTTCATACAATGCTTCTGTGTAGTTTATATTTGAACATATTCTTTTTTCCACTATTACCCACTTAGCGCTACGAATGTCCAGTTGCATTTTCTACAGACAGAGTGTTTCAAAACTACTCAATTAAAAGTATGGTTTAACTCTGTTAGCTGAATGCTCAGATCAGAAAGAAGTTTCACAGAATGCTTCTGTGTAGTTTATATTTGAATATATTCCTTTTTCCACTACTACTCTCTTAGCGCTCCAAATGTCCAGTTGCATTTTCTACAGAAAGAGTGTTCAGATCTGCTGAATCAAAAGTATGGTTTAACTCTGTTAGCTGAATGCACAGATCAGAAAGAAGTTTCACAGAATGATTCTGTGTAGTTTATATTTGGAGACATTCCTTTTTCCACTATTACCCTCTTAGCGCTCCGAATCTCCACTTGCATTTTCTACAGAAAGAGTGTTTCAGAACGGCTCAATCAAAACTAAGGTTCAACTCTTTTAGTTGAACAAACAGAACAGAAAGAAGTTTCACACAATTCTTCTGTGTAGTTTTTATTTGTAGACATTCTTTTTCCCAATATAGGCCTCTTAGCGCTCAGAATGTCCAATTGCAGTTTCTACAGAAAGAGTGTTTCAGAACGGCTCAATCAAAAGTAAGGTTCAACTCTGTTAGTTGAATGCACAGAACAGAAAGTAGTTTCATACAATGCTTCTGTGTAGTTTATATTTGAACATATTCTTTTTTCCACTATTACCCACTTAGCGCTACGAATGTCCAGTTGCATTTTCTACAGACAGAGTGTTTCAAAACTGCTCAATCAAAAGTATGGTTTAACTCTGTTAGCTGAATGCTCAGATCAGAAAGAAGTTTCACAGAATGCTTCTGTGTAGTTTATATTTGAATATATTCCTTTTTTCACTACTACGCTCTTAGCGCTCCAAATGTCCAGTTGCATTTTCTACAGAAAGAGTGTTCAGATCTGCTCAATCAAAAGTATGGTTTAACTCTGTTAGCTGAATGCACAGATCAGAAAGAAGTTTCACCGAATGATTCTGTGTAGTTTATATTTGAAGACATTCCTTTTTCCACTATTACCCTCTTCGCGCTCCGAATCTCCACTTGCATTTTATACAAAAAGAGTGTTTCATAACTGCTCAATCAAAAATATGTTTTATCTCTGTTAACTGAATTTACAGATCAAAAATAAGTTTCACAGAATGCATCTGTGTAGTTTTTATTTGAAGATATTCTTTTTCCCAATGTAGGCCTCTTAGCGCTTAGCATGTCCAATTGCAGTTTCTACAGAAAGAGTGTTTCAGAACGGCTCAATTAAAAGTAAGGTTCAACTCTGTTAGTTGAATGCACAGAACAGAAAGAATTTTCACAGAATGCTACTGTGTAGTTTATATTTGAATATATTCCTTTTTCCACTATTACCCTCTTAGCGCTCCGAATGTCCACTTGCATTTTCTACAGAAAGAGTGTTCAGAACTGCACAATCAAAAGTATGGTTTAACTCTGTTAGCTTAATGAACATATCAGAAATAAGTTTCACACAATGCTTCTGTGTAGTTTTTATTTGAAGATATTATTTTTCCCAATAGAGGCCTCTTAGCGCTCAGAATGTCCAATTGCAGTTTCTACAGAAAGAGTGTTTCAGAAAGGCTCAATCAAAAGTAAGGTTCAACTCTGTTAGTTGAATGCACAGAACAGAAAGAATTTTCATACAATGCTTCTGTGTAGTTTATATTTGAACATATTCTTTTTTCCACTATTACCCACTTAGCGCTACGAATGTCCAGTTGCATTTTCTACAGACAGAGTGTTTCAAAACTGCTCAATCAAAAGTATGGTTTAACTCTGTTAGCTGAATGCTCAGATCAGAAAGAAGTTTCACAGAATGCTTCTGTGTAGTTTATAATTGAATATATTCCTTTTTCCACTACTACGCTCTTAGCGCTCCAAATGTCCAGTTGCATTTTCTACAGAAAGAGTGTTCAGATCTGCTCAATCAAAAGTATGGTTTAACTCTGTTAGCTGAATGCACAGATCAGAAAGAAGTTTCACAGAATGATTCTGTGTAGTTTATATTTGGAGACATTCCTTTTTCCACTATTACCCTCTTAGCGCTCCGAATCTCCACTTGCATTTTCTACAGAAAGAGTGTTTCAGAACGGCTCAATCAAAACTAAGGTTCAACTCTTTTAGTTGAACAAACAGAACAGAAAGAAGTTTCACACAATTCTTCTGTGTAGTTTTTCTTTGTAGACATTCTTTTTCCCAATATAGGCCTCTTACCGCTCAGAATGTCCAATTGCAGTTTCTACAGAAAGAGTGTTTCAGAACGGCTCAATCAAAAGTAAGGTTCAACTCTGTTAGTTGAATGCACAGAACAGAAAGAAGTTTCATACAATGCTTCTGTGTAGTTTATGTTTGAACATATTCTTTTTTCCACTATTACCCACTTAGCGCTACGAATGTCCAGTTGCATTTTCTACAGACAGAGTGTTTCAAAACTGCTCAATCAAAAGTATGGTTTAACTCTGTTAGCTGAATGCTCAGATCAGAAAGAAGTTTCACAGAATGCTTCTGTGTAGTTTATAGTTGAATATATTCCTTTTTCCACTTCTACGCTCTTAGCGCTCCAAATGTCCAGTTGCATTTTCTACAGAAAGAGTGTTCAGATCTGCTCAATCAAAAGTATGGTTTAACTCTGTTAGCTGAATGCACAGATCAGAAAGAAGTTTCACCGAATGATTCTGTGTAGTTTATATTTGAAGACATTCCTTTTTCCACTATTACCCTCTTAGCGCTCCGAATCTCCACTTGCATTTTCTACAAAAAGATTGTTTCATAACTGCTCAATCAAAAATATGTTTTATCTCTGTTAACTGAATTTACAGATCAGAAATAGGTTTCACAGAATGCATCTGTGTAGTGTTTATTTGAAGATATTATTTTTCCCAATTTAGGCCTCTTAGCGCTTAGCATGTCCAATTGCAGTTTCTACAGAAAGAGTGTTTCAGAACGGCTCAATCAAAAGTAAGGTTCAACTCTGTTAGTTGAATGCACAGAACAGAAAGAATTTTCACAGAATGCTACTGTGTAGTTTATATTTGAATATATTCCTTTCTCCACTATTACCCTCTTAGCGCTCCGAATGTCCACTTGCATTTTCTACAGAAAGAGTGTTCAGAACTGCGCAATCAAAAATATGGTTCAACTCTGTTAGCTTAATGAACATATCAGAAATAAGTTTCACACAATGCTTCTGTGTAGTTTTTATTTGAAGATATTATTTTTCCCAATATAGGCCTCTTAGCGCTCAGAATGTCCAATTGCAGTTTCTACAGAAAGAGTGTTTCAGAAAGGCTCAATCAAAAGTAAGGTTCAACTCTGTTAGTTGAATGCACAGAACAGAAAGAAATTTCATACAATGCTTCTGTGTAGTTTATATTTGAACATATTCTTTTTTCCACTATTACCCACTTGGCGCTACGAATGTCCAGTTGCATTTTCTACAGACAGAGTGTTTCAAAACTCCTCAATCAAAAGTATGGTTTAACTCTGTTAGCTGAATGCTCAGATCAGAAAGAAGTTTCACAGAATGCTTCTGTGTAGTTTATATTTGAATATATTCCTTTTTCCACTACTACTCTCTTAGCGCTCCAAATGTCCAGTTGCATTTTCTACAGAAAGAGTGTTCAGATCTGCTCAATCAAAAGTATGATTTAACTCTGTTAGCTGAATGCACAGATCAGAAAGAAGTTTCACAGAATGATTCTGTGTAGTTTATATTTGGAGACATTCCTTTTTCCACTATTACCCTCTTAGCGCTCCGAATCTCCACTTGCATTTTCTACAGAAAGAGTGTTTCAGAACGGCTCAATCAAAACTAAAGTTCAACTCTTTTAGTTGAACAAACAGAACAGAAAGAAGTTTCACACAATTCTTCTGTGTAGCTTTTATTTGTAGACATTCTTTTTCCCAATATAGGCCTCTTAGCGCTCAGAATGTCCAATTGCACTTTCTACAGAAAGAGTGTTTCAGAACGGCTCAATCAAAAGTAAGGTTCAACTCTGTTAGTTGAATGCACAGAACAGAAAGAAGTTTCATACAATGCTTCTGTGTAGTTTATATTTGAACATATTCATTTTTCCACTATTACCCACTTAGCGCTACGAATGTCCAGTTGCATTTTCTACAGACAGAGTGTTTCAAAACTGCTCAATCAAAAGTATGGTTTAACTCTGTTAGCTGAATGCTCAGATCAGAAAGAAGTTTCACAGAATGCTTCTGTGTAGTTTATATTTGAATATATTCCTTTTTCCGCTACTACTCTCTTAGCGCTCCAAATGTCCAGTTGCATTTTCTACAGAAAGAGTGTTCAGATCTGCTCAATCAAAAGTATGGTTTAACTCTGTTAGCTTAATGAACATATCAGAAATAAGTTTCACACTATGTTCTGTGTAGTTTTTATTTGAAGATATTATTTTTCCCAATTGAGGCCTCTTAGCGCTCAGAATGTCCAATTGCAGTTTCTACAGAAAGAGTGTTTCAGAAAGGCTCAATCAAAAGTAAGGTTCAACTCTGTTAGTTGAATGCACAGAACAGAAAGAATTTTCATACAATGCTTCTGTGTAGTTTATATTTGAACATATTCTTTTTTCCACTATTACCCACTTAGCGCTACGAATGTCCAGTTGCATTTTCTACAGACAGAGTGTTTCAAAACTGCTCAATCAAAAGTATGGTTTAACTCTGTTAGCTGAATGCTCAGATCAGAAAGAAATTTCACAGAATGCTTCTGTGTAGTTTATATTTGAATATATTCCTTTTTCCGCTACTACTCTCTTAGCGCTCCAAATGTCCAGTTGCATTTTCTACAGAAAGAGTGTTCAGATCTGCTCAATCAAAAGTATGGTTTAACTCTGTTAGCTGAATGCACAGATCAGAAAGAAGTTTCACAGAATGATTCTGTGTAGTTTATATTTGGAGACATTCCTTTTTCCACTATTACCCTCTTAGCGCTCCGAATCTCCACTTGCATTTTCTACAGAAAGAGTGTTTCAGAACGGCTCAATCAAAACTAAGGTTCAACTCTTTTAGTTGAACAAACAGAACAGAAAGAAGTTTCACACAATTCTTCTGTGTAGTTTTTATTTGTAGATATTCTTATTCCCAATATAGGCCTCTTAGCGCTCAGAATGTCCAATTGCAGTTTCTACAGAAAGAGTGTTTCAGAACGGCTCAATCAAAAGTAAGGTTCAACTCTGTTAGTTGAATGCACAGAACAGAAAGAAGTTTCATACAATGCTTCTGTGTAGTTTATATTTGAACATATTCTTTTTTCCACTATTACCCACTTAGCGCTACGAATGTCCAGTTGCATTTTCTACAGACAGAGTGTTTCAAAACTGCTCAATCAAAAGTATGGTTTAACTCTGTTAGCTGAATGCTCAGATCAGCAAGAAGTTTCACAGAATGCTTCTGTGTAGTTTATATTTGAATATATTCCTTTTTCCACTACTACGCTCTTAGCGCTCTAAATGTCCAGTTGCATTTTCTACAGAAAGAGTGTTCAGATCTGCTCAATCAAAAGTATGGTTTAACTCTGTTAGCTGAATGCACAGATCAGAAAGAAGTTTCACAGAATGATTCTGTGTAGTTTATATTTGGAGACATTCCTTTTTCCACTATTACCCTCTTAGTGCTCCGAATCTCCACTTGCATTTTCTACAGAAAGAGTGTTTCAGAACGGCTCAATCAAAACTAAAATTCAACTCTTTTAGTTGAACAAAGAGAACAGAAATAAGTTTCACACAATTCTTCTTTGTAGTTTTTATTTGTAGACATTCTTTTTCCCAATATACGCCTCTTAGCGCTCAGAATGTCCAATTGCAGTTTCTACAGAAAGAGTGTTTCAGAACGGCTCAATCTAAAGTAAGGTTCAACTCTGTTAGTTGAATGCACAGAACAGAAAGAAGTTTCATACAATGCTTCTGTGTAGTTTATATTTGAACATATTCTTTTTTCCACTATTACCCACTTAGCGCTACGAATGTCCAGTTGCATTTTCTACAGACAGAGTGTTTCAAAACTGCTCAATCAAAAGTATGGTTTAACTCTGTTAGCTGAATGCTCAGATCAGAAAGAAGTTTCACAGAATGCTTCTGTGTAGTTTATATTTGAATATACTCCTTTTTCCACTACTACGCTCTTAGCGCTCCAAATGTGCAGTTGCATTTTCTACACAAAGAGTGTTCAGATCTGCTCAATCAAAAGTATGGTTTAACACTGTTATCTGAATGCACAGATCAGAAAGAAGTTTCACCGAATGATTCTGTGTAGTTTATATTTGAAGACATTCCTTTTTCCACTATTACCCACTTAGCGCTCCGAATCTCCACTTGCATTTTCTACAAAAAGAGTGTTTCATAACTGCTCAATCAAAAATATGTTTTATCTCTGTTAACTGAATATACAGATCAGAAATAAGTTTCACAGAATGCATCTGTGTAGTTTTTATTTGAAGATATTCTTTTTCCCAATGTAGGCCTCTTAGCACTTAGCATGTCCAATTGCAGTTTCTACAGAAAGAGTGTTTCACAACGGCTCAATTAAAAGTAAGGTTCAACTCTGTTAGTTGAATGCACAGAATAGAAAGAATTTTCACAGAATGCTACTGTGTAGTTTATATTTGAATATATTCCTTTTTCCACTATTACCCTCTTAGCGCTCCGAATGTCCACTTGCATTTTCTACAGAAAGAGTGTTCAGAACTGCGCAATCAAAAATATGGTTCAACTCTGTTAGCTTAATGAACATATCAGAAATAAGTTTCACACAATGCTTCTGTGTAGTTTTTATTTGAAGATATTATTTTTCCCAATATAGGCCTCTTAGCGCTCAGAATGTCCAATTGCAGTTTCTACAGAAAGAGTGTTTCAGAAAGGCTCAATCAAAAGTAAGGTTCAACTCTGTTAGTTGAATGCACAGAACAGAAAGAAATTTCATACAATGCTTCTGTGTAGTTTATATTTGAACATATTCTTTTTTCCACTATTACCCACTTGGCGCTACGAATGTCCAGTTGCATTTTCTACAGACAGAGTGTTTCAAAACTCCTCAATCAAAAGTATGGTTTAACTCTGTTAGCTGAATGCTCAGATCAGAAAGAAGTTTCACAGAATGCTTCTGTGTAGTTTATATTTGAATATATTCCTTTTTCCACTACTACTCTCTTAGCGCTCCAAATGTCCAGTTGCATTTTCTACAGAAAGAGTGTTCAGATCTGCTCAATCAAAAGTATGATTTAACTCTGTTAGCTGAATGCACAGATCAGAAAGAAGTTTCACAGAATGATTCTGTGTAGTTTATATTTGGAGACATTCCTTTTTCCACTATTACCCTCTTAGCGCTCCGAATCTCCACTTGCATTTTCTACAGAAAGAGTGTTTCAGAACGGCTCAATCAAAACTAAAGTTCAATTCTTTTAGTTGAACAAACAGAACAGAAAGAAGTTTCACACAATTCTTCTGTGTAGCTTTTATTTGTAGACATTCTTTTTCCCAATATAGGCCTCTTAGCGCTCAGAATGTCCAATTGCAGTTTCTACAGAAAGAGTGTTTCAGAACGGCTCAATCAAAAGTAAGGTTCAACTCTGTTAGTTGAATGCACAGAACAGAAAGAAGTTTCGTACAATGCTTCTGTGTAGTTTATATTTGAACATATTCATTTTTCCACTATTACCCACTTAGCGCTACGAATGTCCAGTTGCATTTTCTACAGACAGAGTGTTTCAAAACTGCTCAATCAAAAGTATGGTTTAACTCTGTTAGCTGAATGCTCAGATCAGAAAGAAGTTTCACCGAATGCTTCTGTGTAGTTTATATTTGAATATATTCCTTTTTCCGCTACTACTCTCTTAGCGCTCCAAATGTCCAGTTGCATTTTCTACAGAAAGAGTGTTCAGATCTGCTCAATCAAAAGTATGGTTTAACTCTGTTAGCTTAATGAACATATCAGAAATAAGTTTCACACTATGTTCTGTGTAGTTTTTATTTGAAGATATTATTTTTCCCAATTGAGGCCTCTTAGCGCTCAGAATGTCCAATTGCAGTTTCTACAGAAAGAGTGTTTCAGAAAGGCTCAATCAAAAGTAAGGTTCAACTCTGTTAGTTGAATGCACAGAACAGAAAGAATTTTCATACAATGCTTCTGTGTAGTTTATATTTGAACATATTCTTTTTTCCACTATTACCCACTTAGCGCTACGAATGTCCAGTTGCATTTTCTACAGACAGAGTGTTTCAAAACTGCTCAATCAAAAGTATGGTTTAACTCTGTTAGCTGAATGCTCAGATCAGAAAGAAATTTCACAGAATGCTTCTGTGTAGTTTATATTTGAATATATTCCTTTTTCCGCTACTACTCTCTTAGCGCTCCAAATGTCCAGTTGCATTTTCTACAGAAAGAGTGTTCAGATCTGCTCAATCAAAAGTATGGTTTAACTCTGTTAGCTGAATGCACAGATCAGAAAGAAGTTTCACAGAATGATTCTGTGTAGTTTATATTTGGAGACATTCCTTTTTCCACTATTACCCTCTTAGCGCTCCGAATCTCCACTTGCATTTTCTACAGAAAGAGTGTTTCAGAACGGCTCAATCAAAACTAAGGTTCAACTCTTTTAGTTGAACAAACAGAACAGAAAGAAGTTTCACACAATTCTTCTGTGTAGTTTTTATTTGTAGATATTCTTATTCCCAATATAGGCCTCTTAGCGCTCAGAATGTCCAATTGCAGTTTCTACAGAAAGAGTGTTTCAGAACGGCTCAATCAAAAGTAAGGTTCAACTCTGTTAGTTGAATGCACAGAACAGAAAGAAGTTTCATACAATGCTTCTGTGTAGTTTATATTTGAACATATTCTTTTTTCCACTATTACCCACTTAGCGCTACGAATGTCCAGTTGCATTTTCTACAGACAGAGTGTTTCAAAACTGCTCAATCAAAAGTATGGTTTAACTCTGTTAGCTGAATGCTCAGATCAGCAAGAAGTTTCACAGAATGCTTCTGTGTAGTTTATATTTGAATATATTCCTTTTTCCACTACTACGCTCTTAGCGCTCTAAATGTCCAGTTGCATTTTCTACAGAAAGAGTGTTCAGATCTGCTCAATCAAAAGTATGGTTTAACTCTGTTAGCTGAATGCACAGATCAGAAAGAAGTTTCACAGAATGATTCTGTGTAGTTTATATTTGGAGACATTCCTTTTTCCACTATTACCCTCTTAGCGCTCCGAATCTCCACTTGCATTTTCTACAGAAAGAGTGTTTCAGAACGGCTCAATCAAAACTAAAATTCAACTCTTTTAGTTGAACAAAGAGAACAGAAAGAAGTTTCACACAATTCTTCTTTGTAGTTTTTATTTGTAGACATTCTTTTTCCCAATATACGCCTCTTAGCGCTCAGAATGTCCAATTGCAGTTTCTACAGAAAGAGTGTTTCAGAACGGCTCAATCTAAAGTAAGGTTCAACTCTGTTAGTTGAATGCACAGAACAGAAAGAAGTTTCATACAATGCTTCTGTGTAGTTTATATTTGAACATATTCTTTTTTCCACTATTACCCACTTAGCGCTACGAATGTCCAGTTGCATTTTCTACAGACAGAGTGTTTCAAAACTGCTCAATCAAAAGTATGGTTTAACTCTGTTAGCTGAATGCTCAGATCAGAAAGAAGTTTCACAGAATGCTTCTGTGTAGTTTATATTTGAATATACTCCTTTTTCCACTACTACGCTCTTAGCGCTCCAAATGTGCAGTTGCATTTTCTACACAAAGAGTGTTCAGATCTGCTCAATCAAAAGTATGGTTTAACACTGTTATCTGAATGCACAGATCAGAAAGAAGTTTCACCGAATGATTCTGTGTAGTTTATATTTGAAGACATTCCTTTTTCCACTATTACCCACTTAGCGCTCCGAATCTCCACTTGCATTTTCTACAAAAAGAGTGTTTCATAACTGCTCAATCAAAAATATGTTTTATCTCTGTTAACTGAATATACAGATCAGAAATAAGTTTCACAGAATGCATCTGTGTAGTTTTTATTTGAAGATATTCTTTTTCCCAATGTAGGCCTCTTAGAACTTAGCATGTCCAATTGCAGTTTCTACAGAAAGAGTGTTTCACAACGGCTCAATTAAAAGTAAGGTTCAACTCTGTTAGTTGAATGCACAGAATAGAAAGAATTTTCACAGAATGCTACTGTGTAGTTTATATTTGAATATATTCCTTTTTCCACTATTACCCTCTTAGCGCTCCGAATGTCCACTTGCATTTTCTACAGAAAGAGTGTTCAGAACTGCGCAATCAAAAGTATGGTTTAACTCTGTTAGCTGAATGCACAGATCAGAAAGAAGTTTCACAGAGTGATTCTGTGTAGTTTATATTTGGAGACATTCCTTTTTCCACTATTACCCTCTTAGCGCTCCGAATCTCCACTTGCATTTTCTACAGAAAGAGTGTTTCAGAACGGCTCAATCAAAACTAATGTTCAACTCTTATAGTGGAACAAACAGAACAGAAAGAAGTTTCACACAATTCTTCTGTGTAGTTTTTATTTGTAGACATTCTTTTTCCCAATATTGGCCTCTTAGCGCTCAGAATGTCCAATTGCAGTTTCTACAGAAAGAGTGTTTCAGAACGGCTCAATCCAAAGTAAGGTTCATCTCTGTTAGTTGAATGCACAGAACAGAAAGAAGTTTCATACAATGCTTCTGTGTAGTTTATATTTGAACATATTCTTTTTTCCACTATTACCCACTTAGCGCTACGAATGTCCAGTTGCATTTTCTACAGACAGAGTGTTTCAAAACTGCTCAATCAAAAGTATGGTTTAACTCTGTTAGCTGAATGCTCAGATCAGAAAGAAGTTTCACAGAATGCTTCTGTGTAGTTTATATTTGAATATATTCCTTTTTCCACTACTACGCCCTTAGCGCTCCAAATGTCCAGTTGCATTTTCTACAGAAAGAGTGTTCAGATCTGCTCAATCAAAAGTATGGTTTAACTCTGTTAGCTGAATGCACAGATCAGAAAGAAGTTTCACCGAATGATTCTGTGTAGTTTATATTTGAAGACATTCCTTTTTCCACTATTACCCTCTTAGCGCTCCGAATCTCCACTTGCATTTTCTACAAAAAGATTGTTTCATAACTGCTCAATCAAAAATATGTTTTATCTCTGTTAACTGAATTTACAGATCAGAAATAGGTTTCACAGAATGCATCTGTGTAGTGTTTATTTGAAGATATTATTTTTCCCAATGTAGGCCTCTTAGCGCTTAGCATGTCCAATTGCAGTTTCTACAGAAAGAGTGTTTCAGAACAGCTCAGTCAAAAGTAAGGTTCAACCCTGTTAGTTGAATGCACAGAACAGAAAGAATTTTCACAGAATGCTACTGTGTAGTTTATATTTGAATATATTCCTTTTTCCACTATTACCGTCTTAGTGCTCCGAATGTCCACTTGCATTATCTACAGAAAGAGTGTTCAGAACTGCGCAATCAAAAGTATGGTTTAACTCTGTTAGCTTAATGAACATATCAGAAATAAGTTTCACACAATGCTTCTGTGTAGTTTTTATTTGAAGATATTATTTTTCCCAATATAGGCCTCTTAGCGCTCAGAATGTCCAATTGCAGTTTCTACAGAAAGAGTGTTTCAGAAAGGCTCAATCAAAAGTAAGGTTCAACTCTGTTAGTTGAATGCACAGAACAGAAAGAAATTTCATACAATGCTTCTGTGTAGTTTATATTTGAACATATTCTTTTTTCCACTATTACCCACTTGGCGCTACGAATGTCCAGTTGCATTTTCTACAGACAGAGTGTTTCAAAACTCCTCAATCAAAAGTATGGTTTAACTCTGTTAGCTGAATGCTCAGATCAGAAAGAAGTTTCACAGAATGCTTCTGTGTAGTTTATATTTGAATATATTCCTTTTTCCACTACTACTCTCTTAGCGCTCCAAATGTCCAGTTGCATTTTCTACAGAAAGAGTGTTCAGATCTGCTCAATCAAAAGTATGATTTAACTCTGTTAGCTGAATGCACAGATCAGAAAGAAGTTTCACAGAATGATTCTGTGTAGTTTATATTTGGAGACATTCCTTTTTCCACTATTACCCTCTTAGCGCTCCGAATCTCCACTTGCATTTTCTACAGAAAGAGTGTTTCAGAACGGCTCAATCAAAACTAAAGTTCAACTCTTTTAGTTGAACAAACAGAACAGAAAGAAGTTTCACACAATTCTTCTGTGTAGCTTTTATTTGTAGACATTCTTTTTCCCAATATAGGCCTCTTAGCGCTCAGAATGTCCAATTGCAGTTTCTACAGAAAGAGTGTTTCAGAACGGCTCAATCAAAAGTAAGGTTCAACTCTGTTAGTTGAATGCACAGAACAGAAAGAAGTTTCATACAATGCTTCTGTGTAGTTTATATTTGAACATATTCATTTTTCCACTATTACCCACTTAGCGCTACGAATGTCCAGTTGCATTTTCTACAGACAGAGTGTTTCAAAACTGCTCAATCAAAAGTATGGTTTAACTCTGTTAGCTGAATGCTCAGATCAGAAAGAAGTTTCACCGAATGCTTCTGTGTAGTTTATATTTGAATATATTCCTTTTTCCGCTACTACTCTCTTAGCGCTCCAAATGTCCAGTTGCATTTTCTACAGAAAGAGTGTTCAGATCTGCTCAATCAAAAGTATGGTTTAACTCTGTTAGCTTAATGAACATATCAGAAATAAGTTTCACACTATGTTCTGTGTAGTTTTTATTTGAAGATATTATTTTTCCCAATTGAGGCCTCTTAGCGCTCAGAATGTCCAATTGCAGTTTCTACAGAAAGAGTGTTTCAGAAAGGCTCAATCAAAAGTAAGGTTCAACTCTGTTAGTTGAATGCACAGAACAGAAAGAATTTTCATACAATGCTTCTGTGTAGTTTATATTTGAACATATTCTTTTTTCCACTATTACCCACTTAGCGCTACGAATGTCCAGTTGCATTTTCTACAGACAGAGTGTTTCAAAACTGCTCAATCAAAAGTATGGTTTAACTCTGTTAGCTGAATGCTCAGATCAGAAAGAAATTTCACAGAATGCTTCTGTGTAGTTTATATTTGAATATATTCCTTTTTCCGCAACTACTCTCTTAGCGCTCCAAATGTCCAGTTGCATTTTCTACAGAAAGAGTGTTCAGATCTGCTCAATCAAAAGTATGGTTTAACTCTGTTAGCTGAATGCACAGATCAGAAAGAAGTTTCACAGAATGATTCTGTGTAGTTTATATTTGGAGACATTCCTTTTTCCACTATTACCCTCTTAGCGCTCCGAATCTCCACTTGCATTTTCTACAGAAAGAGTGTTTCAGAACGGCTCAATCAAAACTAAGGTTCAACTCTTTTAGTTGAACAAACAGAACAGAAAGAAGTTTCACACAATTCTTCTGTGTAGTTTTTATTTGTAGACATTCTTTTTCCCAATATAGGCCTCTTAGCGCTCAGAAAGTCCAATTGCAGTTTCTACAGAAAGTGTGTTTCAGAACGGCTCAATCAAAAGTAAGGTTCAACTCTGTTAGTTGAATGCACAGAACAGAAAGAAGTTTCATACAATGCTTCTGTGTAGTTTATATTTGAACATATTCTTTTTTCCACTATTACCCACTTAGCGCTACGAATGTCCAGTTGCATTTTCTACAGACAGAGTGTTTCAAAACTGCTCAATCAAAAGTATGGTTTAATTCTGTTAGCTGAATGCTCAGATCAGAAAGAAGTTTCACAGAATGCTTCTGTGTAGTTTATATTTGAATATACTCCTTTTTCCACTACTACGCTCTTAGCGCTCCAAATGTGCAGTTGCATTTTCTACACAAAGAGTGTTCAGATCTGCTCAATCAAAAGTATGGTTTAACTCTGTTAGCTGAATGCACAGATCAGAAAGAAGTTTCACCGAATGATTCTGTGTAGTTTATATTTGAAGACATTCCTTTTTCCACTATTACCCCCTTAGCGCTCCGAATCTCCACTTGCATTTTCTACAAAAAGAGTGTTTCATAACTGCTCAATCAAAAATATGTTTTATCTCTGTTAACTGAATTTACAGATCAGAAATAAGTTTCACAGAATGCATCTGTGTAGTTTTTATTTGAAGATATTCTTTTTCCCAATGTAGGCCTCTTAGCGCTTAGCATGTCCAATTGCAGTTTCTACAGAAAGAGTGTTTCAGAACAGCTCAGTCAAAAGTAAGGTTCAACCCTGTTAGTTGAATGCACAGAACAGAAAGAATTTTCACAGAATGCTACTGTGTAGTTTATATTTGAATATATTCCTTTTTCCACTATTACCGTCTTAGTGCTCCGAATGTCCACTTGCATTATCTACAGAAAGAGTGTTCAGAACTGCGCAATCAAAAGTATGGTTTAACTCTGTTAGCTTAATGAACATATCAGAAATAAGTTTCACACAATGCTTCTGTGTAGTTTTTATTTGAAGATATTATTTTTCCCAATATAGGCCTCTTAGCGCTCAGAATGTCCAATTGCAGTTTCTACAGAAAGAGTGTTTCAGAAAGGCTCAATCAAAAGTAAGGTTCAACTCTGTTAGTTGAATGCACAGAACAGAAAGAAATTTCATACAATGCTTCTGTGTAGTTTATATTTGAACATATTCTTTTTTCCACTATTACCCACTTGGCGCTACGAATGTCCAGTTGCATTTTCTACAGACAGAGTGTTTCAAAACTCCTCAATCAAAAGTATGGTTTAACTCTGTTAGCTGAATGCTCAGATCAGAAAGAATTTTCACAGAATGCTTCTGTGTAGTTTATATTTGAATATATTCCTTTTTCCACTACTACTCTCTTAGCGCTCCAAATGTCCAGTTGCATTTTCTACAGAAAGAGTGTTCAGATCTGCTCAATCAAAAGTATGATTTAACTCTGTTAGCTGAATGCACAGATCAGAAAGAAGTTTCACAGAATGATTCTGTGTAGTTTATATTTGGAGACATTCCTTTTTCCACTATTACCCTCTTAGCGCTCCGAATCTCCACTTGCATTTTCTACAGAAAGAGTGTTTCAGAACGGCTCAATCAAAACTAAAATTCAACTCTTTTAGTTGAACAAAGAGAACAGAAAGAAGTTTCACACAATTCTTCTTTGTAGTTTTTATTTGTAGACATTCTTTTTCCCAATATACGCCTCTTAGCGCTCAGAATGTCCAATTGCAGTTTCTACAGAAAGAGTGTTTCAGAACGGCTCAATCTAAAGTAAGGTTCAACTCTGTTAGTTGAATGCACAGAACAGAAAGAAGTTTCATACAATGCTTCTGTGTAGTTTATATTTGAACATATTCTTTTTTCCACTATTACCCACTTAGCGCTACGAATGTCCAGTTGCATTTTCTACAGACAGAGTGTTTCAAAACTGCTCAATCAAAAGTATGGTTTAACTCTGTTAGCTGAATGCTCAGATCAGAAAGAAGTTTCACAGAATGCTTCTGTGTAGTTTATATTTGAATATACTCCTTTTTCCACTACTACGCTCTTAGCGCTCCAAATGTGCAGTTGCATTTTCTACACAAAGAGTGTTCAGATCTGCTCAATCAAAAGTATGGTTTAACACTGTTATCTGAATGCACAGATCAGAAAGAAGTTTCACCGAATGATTCTGTGTAGTTTATATTTGAAGACATTCCTTTTTCCACTATTACCCACTTAGCGCTCCGAATCTCCACTTGCATTTTCTACAAAAAGAGTGTTTCATAACTGCTCAATCAAAAATATGTTTTATCTCTGTTAACTGAATATACAGATCAGAAATAAGTTTCACAGAATGCATCTGTGTAGTTTTTATTTGAAGATATTCTTTTTCCCAATGTAGGCCTCTTAGAACTTAGCATGTCCAATTGCAGTTTCTACAGAAAGAGTGTTTCACAACGGCTCAATTAAAAGTAAGGTTCAACTCTGTTAGTTGAATGCACAGAATAGAAAGAATTTTCACAGAATGCTACTGTGTAGTTTATATTTGAATATATTCCTTTTTCCACTATTACCCTCTTAGCGCTCCGAATGTCCACTTGCATTTTCTACAGAAAGAGTGTTCAGAACTGCGCAATCAAAAGTATGGTTTAACTCTGTTAGCTGAATGCACAGATCAGAAAGAAGTTTCACAGAGTGATTCTGTGTAGTTTATATTTGGAGACATTCCTTTTTCCACTATTACCCTCTTAGCGCTCCGAATCTCCACTTGCATTTTCTACAGAAAGAGTGTTTCAGAACGGCTCAATCAAAACTAATGTTCAACTCTTATAGTGGAACAAACAGAACAGAAAGAAGTTTCACACAATTCTTCTGTGTAGTTTTTATTTGTAGACATTCTTTTTCCCAATATTGGCCTCTTAGCGCTCAGAATGTCCAATTGCAGTTTCTACAGAAAGAGTGTTTCAGAACGGCTCAATCCAAAGTAAGGTTCATCTCTGTTAGTTGAATGCACAGAACAGAAAGAAGTTTCATACAATGCTTCTGTGTAGTTTATATTTGAACATATTCTTTTTTCCACTATTACCCACTTAGCGCTACGAATGTCCAGTTGCATTTTCTACAGACAGAGTGTTTCAAAACTGCTCAATCAAAAGTATGGTTTAACTCTGTTAGCTGAATGCTCAGATCAGAAAGAAGTTTCACAGAATGCTTCTGTGTAGTTTATATTTGAATATATTCCTTTTTCCACTACTACGCCCTTAGCGCTCCAAATGTCCAGTTGCATTTTCTACAGAAAGAGTGTTCAGATCTGCTCAATCAAAAGTATGGTTTAACTCTGTTAGCTGAATGCACAGATCAGAAAGAAGTTTCACCGAATGATTCTGTGTAGTTTATATTTGAAGACATTCCTTTTTCCACTATTACCCTCTTAGCGCTCCGAATCTCCACTTGCATTTTCTACAAAAAGATTGTTTCATAACTGCTCAATCAAAAATATGTTTTATCTCTGTTAACTGAATTTACAGATCAGAAATAGGTTTCACAGAATGCATCTGTGTAGTGTTTATTTGAAGATATTATTTTTCCCAATGTAGGCCTCTTAGCGCTTAGCATGTCCAATTGCAGTTTCTACAGAAAGAGTGTTTCAGAACAGCTCAGTCAAAAGTAAGGTTCAACCCTGTTAGTTGAATGCACAGAACAGAAAGAATTTTCACAGAATGCTACTGTGTAGTTTATATTTGAATATATTCCTTTTTCCACTATTACCGTCTTAGTGCTCCGAATGTCCACTTGCATTATCTACAGAAAGAGTGTTCAGAACTGCGCAATCAAAAGTATGGTTTAACTCTGTTAGCTTAATGAACATATCAGAAATAAGTTTCACACAATGCTTCTGTGTAGTTTTTATTTGAAGATATTATTTTTCCCAATATAGGCCTCTTAGCGCTCAGAATGTCCAATTGCAGTTTCTACAGAAAGAGTGTTTCAGAAAGGCTCAATCAAAAGTAAGGTTCAACTCTGTTAGTTGAATGCACAGAACAGAAAGAAATTTCATACAATGCTTCTGTGTAGTTTATATTTGAACATATTCTTTTTTCCACTATTACCCACTTGGCGCTACGAATGTCCAGTTGCATTTTCTACAGACAGAGTGTTTCAAAACTCCTCAATCAAAAGTATGGTTTAACTCTGTTAGCTGAATGCTCAGATCAGAAAGAAGTTTCACAGAATGCTTCTGTGTAGTTTATATTTGAATATATTCCTTTTTCCACTACTACTCTCTTAGCGCTCCAAATGTCCAGTTGCATTTTCTACAGAAAGAGTGTTCAGATCTGCTCAATCAAAAGTATGATTTAACTCTGTTAGCTGAATGCACAGATCAGAAAGAAGTTTCACAGAATGATTCTGTGTAGTTTATATTTGGAGACATTCCTTTTTCCACTATTACCCTCTTAGCGCTCCGAATCTCCACTTGCATTTTCTACAGAAAGAGTGTTTCAGAACGGCTCAATCAAAACTAAAGTTCAACTCTTTTAGTTGAACAAACAGAACAGAAAGAAGTTTCACACAATTCTTCTGTGTAGCTTTTATTTGTAGACATTCTTTTTCCCAATATAGGCCTCTTAGCGCTCAGAATGTCCAATTGCAGTTTCTACAGAAAGAGTGTTTCAGAACGGCTCAATCAAAAGTAAGGTTCAACTCTGTTAGTTGAATGCACAGAACAGAAAGAAGTTTCATACAATGCTTCTGTGTAGTTTATATTTGAACATATTCATTTTTCCACTATTACCCACTTAGCGCTACGAATGTCCAGTTGCATTTTCTACAGACAGAGTGTTTCAAAACTGCTCAATCAAAAGTATGGTTTAACTCTGTTAGCTGAATGCTCAGATCAGAAAGAAGTTTCACCGAATGCTTCTGTGTAGTTTATATTTGAATATATTCCTTTTTCCGCTACTACTCTCTTAGCGCTCCAAATGTCCAGTTGCATTTTCTACAGAAAGAGTGTTCAGATCTGCTCAATCAAAAGTATGGTTTAACTCTGTTAGCTTAATGAACATATCAGAAATAAGTTTCACACTATGTTCTGTGTAGTTTTTATTTGAAGATATTATTTTTCCCAATTGAGGCCTCTTAGCGCTCAGAATGTCCAATTGCAGTTTCTACAGAAAGAGTGTTTCAGAAAGGCTCAATCAAAAGTAAGGTTCAACTCTGTTAGTTGAATGCACAGAACAGAAAGAATTTTCATACAATGCTTCTGTGTAGTTTATATTTGAACATATTCTTTTTTCCACTATTACCCACTTAGCGCTACGAATGTCCAGTTGCATTTTCTACAGACAGAGTGTTTCAAAACTGCTCAATCAAAAGTATGGTTTAACTCTGTTAGCTGAATGCTCAGATCAGAAAGAAATTTCACAGAATGCTTCTGTGTAGTTTATATTTGAATATATTCCTTTTTCCGCAACTACTCTCTTAGCGCTCCAAATGTCCAGTTGCATTTTCTACAGAAAGAGTGTTCAGATCTGCTCAATCAAAAGTATGGTTTAACTCTGTTAGCTGAATGCACAGATCAGAAAGAAGTTTCACAGAATGATTCTGTGTAGTTTATATTTGGAGACATTCCTTTTTCCACTATTACCCTCTTAGCGCTCCGAATCTCCACTTGCATTTTCTACAGAAAGAGTGTTTCAGAACGGCTCAATCAAAACTAAGGTTCAACTCTTTTAGTTGAACAAACAGAACAGAAAGAAGTTTCACACAATTCTTCTGTGTAGTTTTTATTTGTAGACATTCTTTTTCCCAATATAGGCCTCTTAGCGCTCAGAAAGTCCAATTGCAGTTTCTACAGAAAGTGTGTTTCAGAACGGCTCAATCAAAAGTAAGGTTCAACTCTGTTAGTTGAATGCACAGAACAGAAAGAAGTTTCATACAATGCTTCTGTGTAGTTTATATTTGAACATATTCTTTTTTCCACTATTACCCACTTAGCGCTACGAATGTCCAGTTGCATTTTCTACAGACAGAGTGTTTCAAAACTGCTCAATCAAAAGTATGGTTTAATTCTGTTAGCTGAATGCTCAGATCAGAAAGAAGTTTCACAGAATGCTTCTGTGTAGTTTATATTTGAATATACTCCTTTTTCCACTACTACGCTCTTAGCGCTCCAAATGTGCAGTTGCATTTTCTACACAAAGAGTGTTCAGATCTGCTCAATCAAAAGTATGGTTTAACTCTGTTAGCTGAATGCACAGATCAGAAAGAAGTTTCACCGAATGATTCTGTGTAGTTTATATTTGAAGACATTCCTTTTTCCACTATTACCCCCTTAGCGCTCCGAATCTCCACTTGCATTTTCTACAAAAAGAGTGTTTCATAACTGCTCAATCAAAAATATGTTTTATCTCTGTTAACTGAATTTACAGATCAGAAATAAGTTTCACAGAATGCATCTGTGTAGTTTTTATTTGAAGATATTCTTTTTCCCAATGTAGGCCTCTTAGCGCTTAGCATGTCCAATTGCAGTTTCTACAGAAAGAGTGTTTCAGAACAGCTCAGTCAAAAGTAAGGTTCAACCCTGTTAGTTGAATGCACAGAACAGAAAGAATTTTCACAGAATGCTACTGTGTAGTTTATATTTGAATATATTCCTTTTTCCACTATTACCGTCTTAGTGCTCCGAATGTCCACTTGCATTATCTACAGAAAGAGTGTTCAGAACTGCGCAATCAAAAGTATGGTTTAACTCTGTTAGCTTAATGAACATATCAGAAATAAGTTTCACACAATGCTTCTGTGTAGTTTTTATTTGAAGATATTATTTTTCCCAATATAGGCCTCTTAGCGCTCAGAATGTCCAATTGCAGTTTCTACAGAAAGAGTGTTTCAGAAAGGCTCAATCAAAAGTAAGGTTCAACTCTGTTAGTTGAATGCACAGAACAGAAAGAAATTTCATACAATGCTTCTGTGTAGTTTATATTTGAACATATTCTTTTTTCCACTATTACCCACTTGGCGCTACGAATGTCCAGTTGCATTTTCTACAGACAGAGTGTTTCAAAACTCCTCAATCAAAAGTATGGTTTAACTCTGTTAGCTGAATGCTCAGATCAGAAAGAATTTTCACAGAATGCTTCTGTGTAGTTTATATTTGAATATATTCCTTTTTCCACTACTACTCTCTTAGCGCTCCAAATGTCCAGTTGCATTTTCTACAGAAAGAGTGTTCAGATCTGCTCAATCAAAAGTATGATTTAACTCTGTTAGCTGAATGCACAGATCAGAAAGAAGTTTCACAGAATGATTCTGTGTAGTTTATATTTGGAGACATTCCTTTTTCCACTATTACCCTCTTAGCGCTCCGAATCTCCACTTGCATTTTCTACAGAAAGAGTGTTTCAGAACGGCTCAATCAAAACTAAAGTTCAACTCTTTTAGTTGAACAAACAGAACAGAAAGAAGTTTCACACAATTCTTCTGTGTAGCTTTTATTTGTAGACATTCTTTTTCCCAATATAGGCCTCTTAGCGCTCAGAATGTCCAATTGCAGTTTCTACAGAAAGAGTGTTTCAGAACGGCTCAATCAAAAGTAAGGTTCAACTCTGTTAGTTGAATGCACAGAACAGAAAGAAGTTTCATACAATGCTTCTGTGTAGTTTATATTTGAACATATTCATTTTTCCACTATTACCCACTTAGCGCTACGAATGTCCAGTTGCATTTTCTACAGACAGAGTGTTTCAAAACTGCTCAATCAAAAGTATGGTTTAACTCTGTTAGCTGAATGCTCAGATCAGAAAGAAGTTTCACCGAATGCTTCTGTGTAGTTTATATTTGAATATATTCCTTTTTCCGCTACTACTCTCTTAGCGCTCCAAATGTCCAGTTGCATTTTCTACAGAAAGAGTGTTCAGATCTGCTCAATCAAAAGTATGGTTTAACTCTGTTAGCTTAATGAACATATCAGAAATAAGTTTCACACTATGTTCTGTGTAGTTTTTATTTGAAGATATTATTTTTCCCAATTGAGGCCTCTTAGCGCTCAGAATGTCCAATTGCAGTTTCTACAGAAAGAGTGTTTCAGAAAGGCTCAATCAAAAGTAAGGTTCAACTCTGTTAGTTGAATGCACAGAACAGAAAGAATTTTCATACAATGCTTCTGTGTAGTTTATATTTGAACATATTCTTTTTTCCACTATTACCCACTTAGCGCTACGAATGTCCAGTTGCATTTTCTACAGAAAGAGTGTTTCAAAACTGCTCAATCAAAAGTATGGTTTAACTCTGTTAGCTGAATGCTCAGATCAGAAAGAAATTTCACAGAATGCTTCTGTGTAGTTTATATTTGAATATATTCCTTTTTCCGCAACTACTCTCTTAGCGCTCCAAATGTCCAGTTGCATTTTCTACAGAAAGAGTGTTCAGATCTGCTCAATCAAAAGTATGGTTTAACTCTGTTAGCTGAATGCACAGATCAGAAAGAAGTTTCACAGAATGATTCTGTGTAGTTTATATTTGGAGACATTCCTTTTTCCACTATTACCCTCTTAGCGCTCCGAATCTCCACTTGCATTTTCTACAGAAAGAGTGTTTCAGAACGGCTCAATCAAAACTAAGGTTCAACTCTTTTAGTTGAACAAACAGAACAGAAAGAAGTTTCACACAATTCTTCTGTGTAGTTTTTATTTGTAGACATTCTTTTTCCCAATATAGGCCTCTTAGCGCTCAGAAAGTCCAATTGCAGTTTCTACAGAAAGTGTGTTTCAGAACGGCTCAATCAAAAGTAAGGTTCAACTCTGTTAGTTGAATGCACAGAACAGAAAGAAGTTTCATACAATGCTTCTGTGTAGTTTATATTTGAACATATTCTTTTTTCCACTATTACCCACTTAGCGCTACGAATGTCCAGTTGCATTTTCTACAGACAGAGTGTTTCAAAACTGCTCAATCAAAAGTATGGTTTAATTCTGTTAGCTGAATGCTCAGATCAGAAAGAAGTTTCACAGAATGCTTCTGTGTAGTTTATATTTGAATATACTCCTTTTTCCACTACTACGCTCTTAGCGCTCCAAATGTGCAGTTGCATTTTCTACACAAAGAGTGTTCAGATCTGCTCAATCAAAAGTATGGTTTAACTCTGTTAGCTGAATGCACAGATCAGAAAGAAGTTTCACCGAATGATTCTGTGTAGTTTATATTTGAAGACATTCCTTTTTCCACTATTACCCCCTTAGCGCTCCGAATCTCCACTTGCATTTTCTACAAAAAGAGTGTTTCATAACTGCTCAATCAAAAATATGTTTTATCTCTGTTAACTGAATTTACAGATCAGAAATAAGTTTCACAGAATGCATCTGTGTAGTTTTTATTTGAAGATATTCTTTTTCCCAATGTAGGCCTCTTAGCGCTTAGCATGTCCAATTGCAGTTTCTACAGAAAGAGTGTTTCAGAACAGATCAGTCAAAAGTAAGGTTCAACCCTGTTAGTTGAATGCACAGAACAGAAAGAATTTTCACAGAATGCTACTGTGTAGTTTATATTTGAATATATTCCTTTTTCCACTATTACCGTCTTAGTGCTCCGAATGTCCACTTGCATTATCTACAGAAAGAGTGTTCAGAACTGCGCAATCAAAAGTATGGTTTAACTCTGTTAGCTTAATGAACATATCAGAAATAAGTTTCACACAATGCTTCTGTGTAGTTTTTATTTGAAGATATTATTTTTCCCAATATAGGCCTCTTAGCGCTCAGAATGTCCAATTGCAGTTTCTACAGAAAGAGTGTTTCAGAAAGGCTCAATCAAAAGTAAGGTTCAACTCTGTTAGTTGAATGCACAGAACAGAAAGAAATTTCATACAATGCTTCTGTGTAGTTTATATTTGAACATATTCTTTTTTCCACTATTACCCACTTGGCGCTACGAATGTCCAGTTGCATTTTCTACAGACAGAGTGTTTCAAAACTCCTCAATCAAAAGTATGGTTTAACTCTGTTAGCTGAATGCTCAGATCAGAAAGAAGTTTCACAGAATGCTTCTGTGTAGTTTATATTTGAATATATTCCTTTTTCCACTACTACTCTCTTAGCGCTCCAAATGTCCAGTTGCATTTTCTACAGAAAGAGTGTTCAGATCTGCTCAATCAAAAGTATGATTTAACTCTGTTAGCTGAATGCACAGATCAGAAAGAAGTTTCACAGAATGATTCTGTGTAGTTTATATTTGGAGACATTCCTTTTTCCACTATTACCCTCTTAGCGCTCCGAATCTCCACTTGCATTTTCTACAGAAAGAGTGTTTCAGAACGGCTCAATCAAAACTAAAGTTCAACTCTTTTAGTTGAACAAACAGAACAGAAAGAAGTTTCACACAATTCTTCTGTGTAGCTTTTATTTGTAGACATTCTTTTTCCCAATATAGGCCTCTTAGCGCTCAGAATGTCCAATTGCAGTTTCTACAGAAAGAGTGTTTCAGAACGGCTCAATCAAAAGTAAGGTTCAACTCTGTTAGTTGAATGCACAGAACAGAAAGAAGTTTCATACAATGCTTCTGTGTAGTTTATATTTGAACATATTCATTTTTCCACTATTACCCACTTAGCGCTACGAATGTCCAGTTGCATTTTCTACAGACAGAGTGTTTCAAAACTGCTCAATCAAAAGTATGGTTTAACTCTGTTAGCTGAATGCTCAGATCAGAAAGAAGTTTCACCGAATGCTTCTGTGTAGTTTATATTTGAATATATTCCTTTTTCCGCTACTACTCTCTTAGCGCTCCAAATGTCCAGTTGCATTTTCTACAGAAAGAGTGTTCAGATCTGCTCAATCAAAAGTATGGTTTAACTCTGTTAGCTTAATGAACATATCAGAAATAAGTTTCACACTATGTTCTGTGTAGTTTTTATTTGAAGATATTATTTTTCCCAATTGAGGCCTCTTAGCGCTCAGAATGTCCAATTGCAGTTTCTACAGAAAGAGTGTTTCAGAAAGGCTCAATCAAAAGTAAGGTTCAACTCTGTTAGTTGAATGCACAGAACAGAAAGAATTTTCATACAATGCTTCTGTGTAGTTTATATTTGAACATATTCTTTTTTCCACTATTACCCACTTAGCGCTACGAATGTCCAGTTGCATTTTCTACAGACAGAGTGTTTCAAAACTGCTCAATCAAAAGTATGGTTTAACTCTGTTAGCTGAATGCTCAGATCAGAAAGAAATTTCACAGAATGCTTCTGTGTAGTTTATATTTGAATATATTCCTTTTTCCGCAACTACTCTCTTAGCGCTCCAAATGTCCAGTTGCATTTTCTACAGAAAGAGTGTTCAGATCTGCTCAATCAAAAGTATGGTTTAACTCTGTTAGCTGAATGCACAGATCAGAAAGAAGTTTCACAGAATGATTCTGTGTAGTTTATATTTGGAGACATTCCTTTTTCCACTATTACCCTCTTAGCGCTCCGAATCTCCACTTGCATTTTCTACAGAAAGAGTGTTTCAGAACGGCTCAATCAAAACTAAGGTTCAACTCTTTTAGTTGAACAAACAGAACAGAAAGAAGTTTCACACAATTCTTCTGTGTAGTTTTTATTTGTAGACACTCTTTTTCCCAATATAGGCCTCTTAGCGCTCAGAAAGTCCAATTGCAGTTTCTACAGAAAGTGTGTTTCAGAACGGCTCAATCAAAAGTAAGGTTCAACTCTGTTAGTTGAATGCACAGAACAGAAAGAAGTTTCATACAATGCTTCTGTGTAGTTTATATTTGAACATATTCTTTTTTCCACTATTACCCACTTAGCGCTACGAATGTCCAGTTGCATTTTCTACAGACAGAGTGTTTCAAAACTGCTCAATCAAAAGTATGGTTTAATTCTGTTAGCTGAATGCTCAGATCAGAAAGAAGTTTCACAGAATGCTTCTGTGTAGTTTATATTTGAATATACTCCTTTTTCCACTACTACGCTCTTAGCGCTCCAAATGTGCAGTTGCATTTTCTACACAAAGAGTGTTCAGATCTGCTCAATCAAAAGTATGGTTTAACTCTGTTAGCTGAATGCACAGATCAGAAAGAAGTTTCACCGAATGATTCTGTGTAGTTTATATTTGAAGACATTCCTTTTTCCACTATTACCCCCTTAGCGCTCCGAATCTCCACTTGCATTTTCTACAAAAAGAGTGTTTCATAACTGCTCAATCAAAAATATGTTTTATCTCTGTTAACTGAATTTACAGATCAGAAATAAGTTTCACAGAATGCATCTGTGTAGTTTTTATTTGAAGATATTCTTTTTCCCAATGTAGGCCTCTTAGCGCTTAGCATGTCCAATTGCAGTTTCTACAGAAAGAGTGTTTCAGAACAGCTCAGTCAAAAGTAAGGTTCAACCCTGTTAGTTGAATGCACAGAACAGAAAGAATTTTCACAGAATGCTACTGTGTAGTTTATATTTGAATATATTCCTTTTTCCACTATTACCGTCTTAGTGCTCCGAATGTCCACTTGCATTATCTACAGAAAGAGTGTTCAGAACTGCGCAATCAAAAGTATGGTTTCACTCTGTTAGCTTAATGAACATATCAGAAATAAGTTTCACACAATGCTTCTGTGTAGTTTTTATTTGAAGATATTATTTTTCCCAATATAGGCCTCTTAGCGCTCAGAATGTCCAATTGCAGTTTCTACAGAAAGAGTGTTTCAGAAAGGCTCAATCAAAAGTAAGGTTCAACTCTGTTAGTTGAATGCACAGAACAGAAAGAAATTTCATACAATGCTTCTGTGTAGTTTATATTTGAACATATTCTTTTTTCCACTATTACCCACTTGGCGCTACGAATGTCCAGTTGCATTTTCTACAGACAGAGTGTTTCAAAACTCCTCAATCAAAAGTATGGTTTAACTCTGTTAGCTGAATGCTCAGATCAGAAAGAAGTTTCACAGAATGCTTCTGTGTAGTTTATATTTGAATATATTCCTTTTTCCACTACTACTCTCTTAGCGCTCCAAATGTCCAGTTGCATTTTCTACAGAAAGAGTGTTCAGATCTGCTCAATCAAAAGTATGATTTAACTCTGTTAGCTGAATGCACAGATCAGAAAGAAGTTTCACAGAATGATTCTGTGTAGTTTATATTTGGAGACATTCCTTTTTCCACTATTACCCTCTTAGCGCTCCGAATCTCCACTTGCATTTTCTACAGAAAGAGTGTTTCAGAACGGCTCAATCAAAACTAAAGTTCAACTCTTTTAGTTGAACAAACAGAACAGAAAGAAGTTTCACACAATTCTTCTGTGTAGCTTTTATTTGTAGACATTCTTTTTCCCAATATAGGCCTCTTAGCGCTCAGAATGTCCAATTGCAGTTTCTACAGAAAGAGTGTTTCAGAACGGCTCAATCAAAAGTAAGGTTCAACTCTGTTAGTTGAATGCACAGAACAGAAAGAAGTTTCATACAATGCTTCTGTGTAGTTTATATTTGAACATATTCATTTTTCCACTATTACCCACTTAGCGCTACGAATGTCCAGTTGCATTTTCTACAGACAGAGTGTTTCAAAACTGCTCAATCAAAAGTATGGTTTAACTCTGTTAGCTGAATGCTCAGATCAGAAAGAAGTTTCACCGAATGCTTCTGTGTAGTTTATATTTGAATATATTCCTTTTTCCGCTACTACTCTCTTAGCGCTCCAAATGTCCAGTTGCATTTTCTACAGAAAGAGTGTTCAGATCTGCTCAATCAAAAGTATGGTTTAACTCTGTTAGCTTAATGAACATATCAGAAATAAGTTTCACACTATGTTCTGTGTAGTTTTTATTTGAAGATATTATTTTTCCCAATTGAGGCCTCTTAGCGCTCAGAATGTCCAATTGCAGTTTCTACAGAAAGAGTGTTTCAGAAAGGCTCAATCAAAAGTAAGGTTCAACTCTGTTAGTTGAATGCACAGAACAGAAAGAATTTTCATACAATGCTTCTGTGTAGTTTATATTTGAACATATTCTTTTTTCCACTATTACCCACTTAGCGCTACGAATGTCCAGTTGCATTTTCTACAGACAGAGTGTTTCAAAACTGCTCAATCAAAAGTATGGTTTAACTCTGTTAGCTGAATGCTCAGATCAGAAAGAAATTTCACAGAATGCTTCTGTGTAGTTTATATTTGAATATATTCCTTTTTCCGCAACTACTCTCTTAGCGCTCCAAATGTCCAGTTGCATTTTCTACAGAAAGAGTGTTCAGATCTGCTCAATCAAAAGTATGGTTTAACTCTGTTAGCTGAATGCACAGATCAGAAAGAAGTTTCACAGAATGATTCTGTGTAGTTTATATTTGGAGACATTCCTTTTTCCACTATTACCCTCTTAGCGCTCCGAATCTCCACTTGCATTTTCTACAGAAAGAGTGTTTCAGAACGGCTCAATCAAAACTAAGGTTCAACTCTTTTAGTTGAACAAACAGAACAGAAAGAAGTTTCACACAATTCTTCTGTGTAGTTTTTATTTGTAGACACTCTTTTTCCCAATATAGGCCTCTTAGCGCTCAGAAAGTCCAATTGCAGTTTCTACAGAAAGTGTGTTTCAGAACGGCTCAATCAAAAGTAAGGTTCAACTCTGTTAGTTGAATGCACAGAACAGAAAGAAGTTTCATACAATGCTTCTGTGTAGTTTATATTTGAACATATTCTTTTTTCCACTATTACCCACTTAGCGCTACGAATGTCCAGTTGCATTTTCTACAGACAGAGTGTTTCAAAACTGCTCAATCAAAAGTATGGTTTAATTCTGTTAGCTGAATGCTCAGATCAGAAAGAAGTTTCACAGAATGCTTCTGTGTAGTTTATATTTGAATATACTCCTTTTTCCACTACTACGCTCTTAGCGCTCCAAATGTGCAGTTGCATTTTCTACACAAAGAGTGTTCAGATCTGCTCAATCAAAAGTATGGTTTAACTCTGTTAGCTGAATGCACAGATCAGAAAGAAGTTTCACCGAATGATTCTGTGTAGTTTATATTTGAAGACATTCCTTTTTCCACTATTACCCCCTTAGCGCTCCGAATCTCCACTTGCATTTTCTACAAAAAGAGTGTTTCATAACTGCTCAATCAAAAATATGTTTTATCTCTGTTAACTGAATTTACAGATCAGAAATAAGTTTCACAGAATGCATCTGTGTAGTTTTTATTTGAAGATATTCTTTTTCCCAATGTAGGCCTCTTAGCGCTTAGCATGTCCAATTGCAGTTTCTACAGAAAGAGTGTTTCAGAACAGCTCAGTCAAAAGTAAGGTTCAACCCTGTTAGTTGAATGCACAGAACAGAAAGAATTTTCACAGAATGCTACTGTGTAGTTTATATTTGAATATATTCCTTTTTCCACTATTACCGTCTTAGTGCTCCGAATGTCCACTTGCATTATCTACAGAAAGAGTGTTCAGAACTGCGCAATCAAAAGTATGGTTTCACTCTGTTAGCTTAATGAACATATCAGAAATAAGTTTCACACAATGCTTCTGTGTAGTTTTTATTTGAAGATATTATTTTTCCCAATATAGGCCTCTTAGCGCTCAGAATGTCCAATTGCAGTTTCTACAGAAAGAGTGTTTCAGAAAGGCTCAATCAAAAGTAAGGTTCAACTCTGTTAGTTGAATGCACAGAACAGAAAGAAATTTCATACAATGCTTCTGTGTAGTTTATATTTGAACATATTCTTTTTTCCACTATTACCCACTTGGCGCTACGAATGTCCAGTTGCATTTTCTACAGACAGAGTGTTTCAAAACTCCTCAATCAAAAGTATGGTTTAACTCTGTTAGCTGAATGCTCAGATCAGAAAGAAGTTTCACAGAATGCTTCTGTGTAGTTTATATTTGAATATATTCCTTTTTCCACTACTACTCTCTTAGCGCTCCAAATGTCCAGTTGCATTTTCTACAGAAAGAGTGTTCAGATCTGCTCAATCAAAAGTATGATTTAACTCTGTTAGCTGAATGCACAGATCAGAAAGAAGTTTCACAGAATGATTCTGTGTAGTTTATATTTGGAGACATTCCTTTTTCCACTATTACCCTCTTAGCGCTCCGAATCTCCACTTGCATTTTCTACAGAAAGAGTGTTTCAGAACGGCTCAATCAAAACTAAAGTTCAACTCTTTTAGTTGAACAAACAGAACAGAAAGAAGTTTCACACAATTCTTCTGTGTAGCTTTTATTTGTAGACATTCTTTTTCCCAATATAGGCCTCTTAGCGCTCAGAATGTCCAATTGCAGTTTCTACAGAAAGAGTGTTTCAGAACGGCTCAATCAAAAGTAAGGTTCAACTCTGTTAGTTGAATGCACAGAACAGAAAGAAGTTTCATACAATGCTTCTGTGTAGTTTATATTTGAACATATTCATTTTTCCACTATTACCCACTTAGCGCTACGAATGTCCAGTTGCATTTTCTACAGACAGAGTGTTTCAAAACTGCTCAATCAAAAGTATGGTTTAACTCTGTTAGCTGAATGCTCAGATCAGAAAGAAGTTTCACCGAATGCTTCTGTGTAGTTTATATTTGAATATATTCCTTTTTCCGCTACTACTCTCTTAGCGCTCCAAATGTCCAGTTGCATTTTCTACAGAAAGAGTGTTCAGATCTGCTCAATCAAAAGTATGGTTTAACTCTGTTAGCTTAATGAACATATCAGAAATAAGTTTCACACTATGTTCTGTGTAGTTTTTATTTGAAGATATTATTTTTCCCAATTGAGGCCTCTTAGCGCTCAGAATGTCCAATTGCAGTTTCTACAGAAAGAGTGTTTCAGAAAGGCTCAATCAAAAGTAAGGTTCAACTCTGTTAGTTGAATGCACAGAACAGAAAGAATTGTCATACAATGCTTCTGTGTAGTTTATATTTGAACATATTCTTTTTTCCACTATTACCCACTTAGCGCTACGAATGTCCAGTTGCATTTTCTACAGACAGAGTGTTTCAAAACTGCTCAATCAAAAGTATGGTTTAACTCTGTTAGCTGAATGCTCAGATCAGAAAGAAATTTCACAGAATGCTTCTGTGTAGTTTATATTTGAATATATTCCTTTTTCCGCAACTACTCTCTTAGCGCTCCAAATGTCCAGTTGCATTTTCTACAGAAAGAGTGTTCAGATCTGCTCAATCAAAAGTATGGTTTAACTCTGTTAGCTGAATGCACAGATCAGAAAGAAGTTTCACAGAATGATTCTGTGTAGTTTATATTTGGAGACATTCCTTTTTCCACTATTACCCTCTTAGCGCTCCGAATCTCCACTTGCATTTTCTACAGAAAGAGTGTTTCAGAACGGCTCAATCAAAACTAAGGTTCAACTCTTTTAGTTGAACAAACAGAACAGAAAGAAGTTTCACACAATTCTTCTGTGTAGTTTTTATTTGTAGACATTCTTTTTCCCAATATAGGCCTCTTAGCGCTCAGAAAGTCCAATTGCAGTTTCTACAGAAAGTGTGTTTCAGAACGGCTCAATCAAAAGTAAGGTTCAACTCTGTTAGTTGAATGCACAGAACAGAAAGAAGTTTCATACAATGCTTCTGTGTAGTTTATATTTGAACATATTCTTTTTTCCACTATTACCCACTTAGCGCTACGAATGTCCAGTTGCATTTTCTACAGACAGAGTGTTTCAAAACTGCTCAATCAAAAGTATGGTTTAATTCTGTTAGCTGAATGCTCAGATCAGAAAGAAGTTTCACAGAATGCTTCTGTGTAGTTTATATTTGAATATACTCCTTTTTCCACTACTACGCTCTTAGCGCTCCAAATGTGCAGTTGCATTTTCTACACAAAGAGTGTTCAGATCTGCTCAATCAAAAGTATGGTTTAACTCTGTTAGCTGAATGCACAGATCAGAAAAAAGTTTCACCGAATGATTCTGTGTAGTTTATATTTGAAGACATTCCTTTTTCCACTATTACCCCCTTAGCGCTCCGAATCTCCACTTGCATTTTCTACAAAAAGAGTGTTTCATAACTGCTCAATCAAAAATATGTTTTATCTCTGTTAACTGAATTTACAGATCAGAAATAAGTTTCACAGAATGCATCTGTGTAGTTTTTATTTGAAGATATTCTTTTTCCCAATGTAGGCCTCTTAGCGCTTAGCATGTCCAATTGCAGTTTCTACAGAAAGAGTGTTTCAGAACAGCTCAGTCAAAAGTAAGGTTCAACCCTGTTAGTTGAATGCACAGAACAGAAAGAATTTTCACAGAATGCTACTGTGTAGTTTATATTTGAATATATTCCTTTTTCCACTATTACCGTCTTAGTGCTCCGAATGTCCACTTGCATTATCTACAGAAAGAGTGTTCAGAACTGCGCAATCAAAAGTATGGTTTAACTCTGTTAGCTTAATGAACATATCAGAAATAAGTTTCACACAATGCTTCTGTGTAGTTTTTATTTGAAGATATTATTTTTCCCAATATAGGCCTCTTAGCGCTCAGAATGTCCAATTGCAGTTTCTACAGAAAGAGTGTTTCAGAAAGGCTCAATCAAAAGTAAGGTTCAACTCTGTTAGTTGAATGCACAGAACAGAAAGAAATTTCATACAATGCTTCTGTGTAGTTTATATTTGAACATATTCTTTTTTCCACTATTACCCACTTGGCGCTACGAATGTCCAGTTGCATTTTCTACAGACAGAGTGTTTCAAAACTCCTCAATCAAAAGTATGGTTTAACTCTGTTAGCTGAATGCTCAGATCAGAAAGAAGTTTCACAGAATGCTTCTGTGTAGTTTATATTTGAATATATTCCTTTTTCCACTACTACTCTCTTAGCGCTCCAAATGTCCAGTTGCATTTTCTACAGAAAGAGTGTTCAGATCTGCTCAATCAAAAGTATGATTTAACTCTGTTAGCTGAATGCACAGATCAGAAAGAAGTTTCACAGAATGATTCTGTGTAGTTTATATTTGGAGACATTCCTTTTTCCACTATTACCCTCTTAGCGCTCCGAATCTCCACTTGCATTTTCTACAGAAAGAGTGTTTCAGAACGGCTCAATCAAAACTAAAGTTCAACTCTTTTAGTTGAACAAACAGAACAGAAAGAAGTTTCACACAATTCTTCTGTGTAGCTTTTATTTGTAGACATCCTTTTTCCCAATATAGGCCTCTTAGCGCTCAGAATGTCCAATTGCAGTTTCTACAGAAAGAGTGTTTCAGAACGGCTCAATCAAAAGTAAGGTTCAACTCTGTTAGTTGAATGCACAGAACAGAAAGAAGTTTCATACAATGCTTCTGTGTAGTTTATATTTGAACATATTCATTTTTCCACTATTACCCACTTAGCGCTACGAATGTCCAGTTGCATTTTCTACAGACAGAGTGTTTCAAAACTGCTCAATCAAAAGTATGGTTTAACTCTGTTAGCTGAATGCTCAGATCAGAAAGAAGTTTCACCGAATGCTTCTGTGTAGTTTATATTTGAATATATTCCTTTTTCCGCTACTACTCTCTTAGCGCTCCAAATGTCCAGTTGCATTTTCTACAGAAAGAGTGTTCAGATCTGCTCAATCAAAAGTATGGTTTAACTCTGTTAGCTTAATGAACATATCAGAAATAAGTTTCACACTATGTTCTGTGTAGTTTTTATTTGAAGATATTATTTTTCCCAATTGAGGCCTCTTAGCGCTCAGAATGTCCAATTGCAGTTTCTACAGAAAGAGTGTTTCAGAAAGGCTCAATCAAAAGTAAGGTTCAACTCTGTTATTTGAATGCACAGAACAGAAAGAATTTTCATACAATGCTTCTGTGTAGTTTATATTTGAACATATTCTTTTTTCCACTATTACCCACTTAGCGCTACGAATGTCCAGTTGCATTTTCTACAGACAGAGTGTTTCAAAACTGCTCAATCAAAAGTATGGTTTAACTCTGTTAGCTGAATGCTCAGATCAGAAAGAAATTTCACAGAATGCTTCTGTGTAGTTTATATTTGAATATATTCCTTTTTCCGCAACTACTCTCTTAGCGCTCCAAATGTCCAGTTGCATTTTCTACAGAAAGAGTGTTCAGATCTGCTCAATCAAAAGTATGGTTTAACTCTGTTAGCTGAATGCACAGATCAGAAAGAAGTTTCACAGAATGATTCTGTGTAGTTTATATTTGGAGACATTCCTTTTTCCACTATTACCCTCTTAGCGCTCCGAATCTCCACTTGCATTTTCTACAGAAAGAGTGTTTCAGAACGGCTCAATCAAAACTAAGGTTCAACTCTTTTAGTTGAACAAACAGAACAGAAAGAAGTTTCACACAATTCTTCTGTGTAGTTTTTATTTGTAGACATTCTTTTTCCCAATATAGGCCTCTTAGCGCTCAGAAAGTCCAATTGCAGTTTCTACAGAAAGTGTGTTTCAGAACGGCTCAATCAAAAGTAAGGTTCAACTCTGTTAGTTGAATGCACAGAACAGAAAGAAGTTTCATACAATGCTTCTGTGTAGTTTATATTTGAACATATTCTTTTTTCCACTATTACCCACTTAGCGCTACGAATGTCCAGTTGCATTTTCTACAGACAGAGTGTTTCAAAACTGCTCAATCAAAAGTATGGTTTAATTCTGTTAGCTGAATGCTCAGATCAGAAAGAAGTTTCACAGAATGCTTCTGTGTAGTTTATATTTGAATATACTCCTTTTTCCACTACTACGCTCTTAGCGCTCCAAATGTGCAGTTGCATTTTCTACACAAAGAGTGTTCAGATCTGCTCAATCAAAAGTATGGTTTAACTCTGTTAGCTGAATGCACAGATCAGAAAGAAGTTTCACCGAATGATTCTGTGTAGTTTATATTTGAAGACATTCCTTTTTCCACTATTACCCCCTTAGCGCTCCGAATCTCCACTTGCATTTTCTACAAAAAGAGTGTTTCATAACTGCTCAATCAAAAATATGTTTTATCTCTGTTAACTGAATTTACAGATCAGAAATAAGTTTCACAGAATGCATCTGTGTAGTTTTTATTTGAAGATATTCTTTTTCCCAATGTAGGCCTCTTAGCGCTTAGCATGTCCAATTGCAGTTTCTACAGAAAGAGTGTTTCAGAACAGCTCAGTCAAAAGTAAGGTTCAACCCTGTTAGTTGAATGCACAGAACAGAAAGAATTTTCACAGAATGCTACTGTGTAGTTTATATTTGAATATATTCCTTTTTCCACTATTACCGTCTTAGTGCTCCGAATGTCCACTTGCATTATCTACAGAAAGAGTGTTCAGAACTGCGCAATCAAAAGTATGGTTTAACTCTGTTAGCATAATGAACATATCAGAAATAAGTTTCACACAATGCTTCTGTGTAGTTTTTATTTGAAGATATTATTTTTCCCAATATAGGCCTCTTAGCGCTCAGAATGTCCAATTGCAGTTTCTACAGAAAGAGTGTTTCAGAAAGGCTCAATCAAAAGTAAGGTTCAACTCTGTTAGTTGAATGCACAGAACAGAAAGAAATTTCATACAATGCTTCTGTGTAGTTTATATTTGAACATATTCTTTTTTCCATTATTACCCACTTGGCGCTACGAATGTCCAGTTGCATTTTCTACAGACAGAGTGTTTCAAAACTCCTCAATCAAAAGTATGGTTTAACTCTGTTAGCTGAATGCTCAGATCAGAAAGAAGTTTCACAGAATGCTTCTGTGTAGTTTATATTTGAATATATTCCTTTTTCCACTACTACTCTCTTAGCGCTCCAAATGTCCAGTTGCATTTTCTACAGAAAGAGTGTTCAGATCTGCTCAATCAAAAGTATGATTTAACTCTGTTAGCTGAATGCACAGATCAGAAAGATGTTTCACAGAATGATTCTGTGTAGTTTATATTTGGAGACATTCCTTTTTCCACTATTACCCTCTTAGCGCTCCGAATCTCCACTTGCATTTTCTACAGAAAGAGTGTTTCAGAACGGCTCAATCAAAACTAAAGTTCAACTCTTTTAGTTGAACAAACAGAACAGAAAGAAGTTTCACACAATTCTTCTGTGTAGCTTTTATTTGTAGACATTCTTTTTCCCAATATAGGCCTCTTAGCGCTCAGAATGTCCAATTGCAGTTTCTACAGAAAGAGTGTTTCAGAACGGCTCAATCAAAAGTAAGGTTCAACTCTGTTAGTTGAATGCACAGAACAGAAAGAAGTTTCATACAATGCTTCTGTGTAGTTTATATTTGAACATATTCATTTTTCCACTATTACCCACTTAGCGCTACGAATGTCCAGTTGCATTTTCTACAGACAGAGTGTTTCAAAACTGCTCAATCAAAAGTATGGTTTAACTCTGTTAGCTGAATGCTCAGATCAGAAAGAAGTTTCACCGAATGCTTCTGTGTAGTTTATATTTGAATATATTCCTTTTTCCGCTACTATTCTCTTAGCGCTCCAAATGTCCAGTTGCATTTTCTACAGAAAGAGTGTTCAGATCTGCTCAATCAAAAGTATGGTTTAACTCTGTTAGCTTAATGAACATATCAGAAATAAGTTTCACACTATGTTCTGTGTAGTTTTTATTTGAAGATATTATTTTTCCCAATTGAGGCCTCTTAGCGCTCAGAATGTCCAATTGCAGTTTCTACAGAAAGAGTGTTTCAGAAAGGCTCAATCAAAAGTAAGGTTCAACTCTGTTAGTTGAATGCACAGAACAGAAAGAATTGTCATACAATGCTTCTGTGTAGTTTATATTTGAACATATTCTTTTTTCCACTATTACCCACTTAGCGCTACGAATGTCCAGTTGCATTTTCTACAGACAGAGTGTTTCAAAACTGCTCAATCAAAAGTATGGTTTAACTCTGTTAGCTGAATGCTCAGATCAGAAAGAAATTTCACAGAATGCTTCTGTGTAGTTTATATTTGAATATATTCCTTTTTCCGCAACTACTCTCTTAGCGCTCCAAATGTCCAGTTGCATTTTCTACAGAAAGAGTGTTCAGATCTGCTCAATCAAAAGTATGGTTTAACTCTGTTAGCTGAATGCACAGATCAGAAAGAAGTTTCACAGAATGATTCTGTGTAGTTTATATTTGGAGACATTCCTTTTTCCACTATTACCCTCTTAGCGCTCCGAATCTCCACTTGCATTTTCTACAGAAAGAGTGTTTCAGAACGGCTCAATCAAAACTAAGGTTCAACTCTTTTAGTTGAACAAACAGAACAGAAAGAAGTTTCACACAATTCTTCTGTGTAGTTTTTATTTGTAGACATTCTTTTTCCCAATATAGGCCTCTTAGCGCTCAGAAAGTCCAATTGCAGTTTCTACAGAAAGTGTGTTTCAGAACGGCTCAATCAAAAGTAAGGTTCAACTCTGTTAGTTGAATGCACAGAACAGAAAGAAGTTTCATACAATGCTTCTGTGTAGTTTATATTTGAACATATTCTTTTTTCCACTATTACCCACTTAGCGCTACGAATGTCCAGTTGCATTTTCTACAGACAGAGTGTTTCAAAACTGCTCAATCAAAAGTATGGTTTAATTCTGTTAGCTGAATGCTCAGATCAGAAAGAAGTTTCACAGAATGCTTCTGTGTAGTTTATATTTGAATATACTCCTTTTTCCACTACTACGCTCTTAGCGCTCCAAATGTGCAGTTGCATTTTCTACACAAAGAGTGTTCAGATCTGCTCAATCAAAAGTATGGTTTAACTCTGTTAGCTGAATGCACAGATCAGAAAGAAGTTTCACCGAATGATTCTGTGTAGTTTATATTTGAAGACATTCCTTTTTCCACTATTACCCCCTTAGCGCTCCGAATCTCCACTTGCATTTTCTACAAAAAGAGTGTTTCATAACTGCTCAATCAAAAATATGTTTTATCTCTGTTAACTGAATTTACAGATCAGAAATAAGTTTCACAGAATGCATCTGTGTAGTTTTTATTTGAAGATATTCTTTTTCCCAATGTAGGCCTCTTAGCGCTTAGCATGTCCAATTGCAGTTTCTACAGAAAGAGTGTTTCAGAACAGCTCAGTCAAAAGTAAGGTTCAACCCTGTTAGTTGAATGCACAGAACAGAAAGAATTTTCACAGAATGCTACTGTGTAGTTTATATTTGAATATATTCCTTTTTCCACTATTACCGTCTTAGTGCTCCGAATGTCCACTTGCATTATCTACAGAAAGAGTGTTCAGAACTGCGCAATCAAAAGTATGGTTTAACTCTGTTAGCTTAATGAACATATCAGAAATAAGTTTCACACAATGCTTCTGTGTAGTTTTTATTTGAAGATATTATTTTTCCCAATATAGGCCTCTTAGCGCTCAGAATGTCCAATTGCAGTTTCTACAGAAAGAGTGTTTCAGAAAGGCTCAATCAAAAGTAAGGTTCAACTCTGTTAGTTGAATGCACAGAACAGAAAGAAATTTCATACAATGCTTCTGTGTAGTTTATATTTGAACATATTCTTTTTTCCACTATTACCCACTTGGCGCTACGAATGTCCAGTTGCATTTTCTACAGACAGAGTGTTTCAAAACTCCTCAATCAAAAGTATGGTTTAACTCTGTTAGCTGAATGCTCAGATCAGAAAGAAGTTTCACAGAATGCTTCTGTGTAGTTTATATTTGAATATATTCCTTTTTCCACTACTACTCTCTTAGCGCTCCAAATGTCCAGTTGCATTTTCTACAGAAAGAGTGTTCAGATCTGCTCAATCAAAAGTATGATTTAACTCTGTTAGCTGAATGCACAGATCAGAAAGAAGTTTCACAGAATGATTCTGTGTAGTTTATATTTGGAGACATTCCATTTTCCACTATTACCCTCTTAGCGCTCCGAATCTCCACTTGCATTTTCTACAGAAAGAGTGTTTCAGAACGGCTCAATCAAAACTAAAGTTCAACTCTTTTAGTTGAACAAACAGAACAGAAAGAAGTTTCACACAATTCTTCTGTGTAGCTTTTATTTGTAGACATTCTTTTTCCCAATATAGGCCTCTTAGCGCTCAGAATGTCCAATTGCAGTTTCTACAGAAAGAGTGTTTCAGAACGGCTCAATCAAAAGTAAGGTTCAACTCTGTTAGTTGAATGCACAGAACAGAAAGAAGTTTCATACAATGCTTCTGTGTAGTTTATATTTGAACATATTCATTTTTCCACTATTACCCACTTAGCGCTACGAATGTCCAGTTGCATTTTCTACAGACAGAGTGTTTCAAAACTGCTCAATCAAAAGTATGGTTTAACTCTGTTAGCTGAATGCTCAGATCAGAAAGAAGTTTCACCGAATGCTTCTGTGTAGTTTATATTTGAATATATTCCTTTTTCCGCTACTACTCTCTTAGCGCTCCAAATGTCCAGTTGCATTTTCTACAGAAAGAGTGTTCAGATCTGCTCAATCAAAAGTATGGTTTAACTCTGTTAGCTTAATGAACATATCAGAAATAAGTTTCACACTATGTTCTGTGTAGTTTTTATTTGAAGATATTATTTTTCCCAATTGAGGCCTCTTAGCGCTCAGAATGTCCAATTGCAGTTTCTACAGAAAGAGTGTTTCAGAAAGGCTCAATCAAAAGTAAGGTTCAACTCTGTTAGTTGAATGCACAGAACAGAAAGAATTTTCATACAATGCTTCTGTGTAGTTTATATTTGAACATATTCTTTTTTCCACTATTACCCACTTAGCGCTACGAATGTCCAGTTGCATTTTCTACAGACAGAGTGTTTCAAAACTGCTCAATCAAAAGTATGGTTTAACTCTGTTAGCTGAATGCTCAGATCAGAAAGAAATTTCACAGAATTCTTCTGTGTAGTTTATATTTGAATATATTCCTTTTTCCGCAACTACTCTCTTAGCGCTCCAAATGTCCAGTTGCATTTTCTACAGAAAGAGTGTTCAGATCTGCTCAATCAAAAGTATGGTTTAACTCTGTTAGCTGAATGCACAGATCAGAAAGAAGTTTCACAGAATGATTCTGTGTAGTTTATATTTGGAGACATTCCTTTTTCCACTATTACCCTCTTAGCGCTCCGAATCTCCACTTGCATTTTCTACAGAAAGAGTGTTTCAGAACGGCTCAATCAAAACTAAGGTTCAACTCTTTTAGTTGAACAAACAGAACAGAAAGAAGTTTCACACAATTCTTCTGTGTAGTTTTTATTTGTAGACATTCTTTTTCCCAATATAGGCCTCTTAGCGCTCAGAAAGTCCAATTGCAGTTTCTACAGAAAGTGTGTTTCAGAACGGCTCAATCAAAAGTAAGGTTCAACTCTGTTAGTTGAATGCACAGAACAGAAAGAAGTTTCATACAATGCTTCTGTGTAGTTTATATTTGAACATATTCTTTTTTCCACTATTACCCACTTAGCGCTACGAATGTCCAGTTGCATTTTCTACAGACAGAGTGTTTCAAAACTGCTCAATCAAAAGTATGGTTTAATTCTGTTAGCTGAATGCTCAGATCAGAAAGAAGTTTCACAGAATGCTTCTGTGTAGTTTATATTTGAATATACTCCTTTTTCCACTACTACGCTCTTAGCGCTCCAAATGTGCAGTTGCATTTTCTACACAAAGAGTGTTCAGATCTGCTCAATCAAAAGTATGGTTTAACTCTGTTAGCTGAATGCACAGATCAGAAAGAAGTTTCACCGAATGATTCTGTGTAGTTTATATTTGAAGACATTCCTTTTTCCACTATTACCCCCTTAGCGCTCCGAATCTCCACTTGCATTTTCTACAAAAAGAGTGTTTCATAACTGCTCAATCAAAAATATGTTTTATCTCTGTTAACTGAATTTACAGATCACAAATAAGTTTCACAGAATGCATCTGTGTAGTTTTTATTTGAAGATATTCTTTTTCCCAATGTAGGCCTCTTAGCGCTTAGCATGTCCAATTGCAGTTTCTACAGAAAGAGTGTTTCAGAACAGCTCAGTCAAAAGTAAGGTTCAACCCTGTTAGTTGAATGCACAGAACAGAAAGAATTTTCACAGAATGCTACTGTGTAGTTTATATTTGAATATATTCCTTTTTCCACTATTACCGTCTTAGTGCTCCGAATGTCCACTTGCATTATCTACAGAAAGAGTGTTCAGAACTGCGCAATCAAAAGTATGGTTTAACTCTGTTAGCTTAATGAACATATCAGAAATAAGTTTCACACAATGCTTCTGTGTAGTTTTTATTTGAAGATATTATTTTTCCCAATATAGGCCTCTTAGCGCTCAGAATGTCCAATTGCAGTTTCTACAGAAAGAGTGTTTCAGAAAGGCTCAATCAAAAGTAAGGTTCAACTCTGTTAGTTGAATGCACAGAACAGAAAGAAATTTCATACAATGCTTCTGTGTAGTTTATATTTGAACATATTCTTTTTTCCACTATTACCCACTTGGCGCTACGAATGTCCAGTTGCATTTTCTACAGACAGAGTGTTTCAAAACTCCTCAATCAAAAGTATGGTTTAACTCTGTTAGCTGAATGCTCAGATCAGAAAGAAGTTTCACAGAATGCTTCTGTGTAGTTTATATTTGAATATATTCCTTTTTCCACTACTACTCTCTTAGCGCTCCAAATGTCCAGTTGCATTTTCTACAGAAAGAGTGTTCAGATCTGCTCAATCAAAAGTATGATTTAACTCTGTTAGCTGAATGCACAGATCAGAAAGAAGTTTCACAGAATGATTCTGTGTAGTTTATATTTGGAGACATTCCATTTTCCACTATTACCCTCTTAGCGCTCCGAATCTCCACTTGCATTTTCTACAGAAAGAGTGTTTCAGAACGGCTCAATCAAAACTAAAGTTCAACTCTTTTAGTTGAACAAACAGAACAGAAAGAAGTTTCACACAATTCTTCTGTGTAGCTTTTATTTGTAGACATTCTTTTTCCCAATATAGGCCTCTTAGCGCTCAGAATGTCCAATTGCAGTTTCTACAGAAAGAGTGTTTCAGAACGGCTCAATCAAAAGTAAGGTTCAACTCTGTTAGTTGAATGCACAGAACAGAAAGAAGTTTCATACAATGCTTCTGTGTAGTTTATATTTGAACATATTCATTTTTCCACTATTACCCACTTAGCGCTACGAATGTCCAGTTGCATTTTCTACAGACAGAGTGTTTCAAAACTGCTCAATCAAAAGTATGGTTTAACTCTGTTAGCTGAATGCTCAGATCAGAAAGAAGTTTCACCGAATGCTTCTGTGTAGTTTATATTTGAATATATTCCTTTTTCCGCTACTACTCTCTTAGCGCTCCAAATGTCCAGTTGCATTTTCTACAGAAAGAGTGTTCAGATCTGCTCAATCAAAAGTATGGTTTAACTCTGTTAGCTTAATGAACATATCAGAAATAAGTTTCACACTATGTTCTGTGTAGTTTTTATTTGAAGATATTATTTTTCCCAATTGAGGCCTCTTAGCGCTCAGAATGTCCAATTGCAGTTTCTACAGAAAGAGTGTTTCAGAAAGGCTCAATCAAAAGTAAGGTTCAACTCTGTTAGTTGAATGCACAGAACAGAAAGAATTTTCATACAATGCTTCTGTGTAGTTTATATTTGAACATATTCTTTTTTCCACTATTACCCACTTAGCGCTACGAATGTCCAGTTGCATTTTCTACAGACAGAGTGTTTCAAAACTGCTCAATCAAAAGTATGGTTTAACTCTGTTAGCTGAATGCTCAGATCAGAAAGAAATTTCACAGAATGCTTCTGTGTAGTTTATATTTGAATATATTCCTTTTTCCGCAACTACTCTCTTAGCGCTCCAAATGTCCAGTTGCATTTTCTACAGAAAGAGTGTTCAGATCTGCTCAATCAAAAGTATGGTTTAACTCTGTTAGCTGAATGCACAGATCAGAAAGAAGTTTCACAGAATGATTCTGTGTAGTTTATATTTGGAGACATTCCTTTTTCCACTATTACCCTCTTAGCGCTCCGAATCTCCACTTGCATTTTCTACAGAAAGAGTGTTTCAGAACGGCTCAATCAAAACTAAGGTTCAACTCTTTTAGTTGAACAAACAGAACAGAAAGAAGTTTCACACAATTCTTCTGTGTAGTTTTTATTTGTAGACATTCTTTTTCCCAATATAGGCCTCTTAGCGCTCAGAAAGTCCAATTGCAGTTTCTACAGAAAGTGTGTTTCAGAACGGCTCAATCAAAAGTAAGGTTCAACTCTGTTAGTTGAATGCACAGAACAGAAAGAAGTTTCATACAATGCTTCTGTGTAGTTTATATTTGAACATATTCTTTTTTCCACTATTACCCACTTAGCGCTACGAATGTCCAGTTGCATTTTCTACAGACAGAGTGTTTCAAAACTGCTCAATCAAAAGTATGGTTTAATTCTGTTAGCTGAATGCTCAGATCAGAAAGAAGTTTCACAGAATGCTTCTGTGTAGTTTATATTTGAATATACTCCTTTTTCCACTACTACGCTCTTAGCGCTCCAAATGTGCAGTTGCATTTTCTACACAAAGAGTGTTCAGATCTGCTCAATCAAAAGTATGGTTTAACTCTGTTAGCTGAATGCACAGATCAGAAAGAAGTTTCACCGAATGATTCTGTGTAGTTTATATTTGAAGACATTCCTTTTTCCACTATTACCCCCTTAGCGCTCCGAATCTCCACTTGCATTTTCTACAAAAAGAGTGTTTCATAACTGCTCAATCAAAAATATGTTTTATCTCTGTTAACTGAATTTACAGATCAGAAATAAGTTTCACAGAATGCATCTGTGTAGTTTTTATTTGAAGATATTCTTTTTCCCAATGTAGGCCTCTTAGCGCTTAGCATGTCCAATTGCAGTTTCTACAGAAAGAGTGTTTCAGAACAGCTCAGTCAAAAGTAAGGTTCAACCCTGTTAGTTGAATGCACAGAACAGAAAGAATTTTCACAGAATGCTACTGTGTAGTTTATATTTGAATATATTCCTTTTTCCACTATTACCGTCTTAGTGCTCCGAATGTCCACTTGCATTATCTACAGAAAGAGTGTTCAGAACTGCGCAATCAAAAGTATGGTTTAACTCTGTTAGCTTAATGAACATATCAGAAATAAGTTTCACACAATGCTTCTGTGTAGTTTTTATTTGAAGATATTATTTTTCCCAATATAGGCCTCTTAGCGCTCAGAATGTCCAATTGCAGTTTCTACAGAAAGAGTGTTTCAGAAAGGCTCAATCAAAAGTAAGGTTCAACTCTGTTAGTTGAATGCACAGAACAGAAAGAAATTTCATACAATGCTTCTGTGTAGTTTATATTTGAACATATTCTTTTTTCCACTATTACCCACTTGGCGCTACGAATGTCCAGTTGCATTTTCTACAGACAGAGTGTTTCAAAACTCCTCAATCAAAAGTATGGTTTAACTCTGTTAGCTGAATGCTCAGATCAGAAAGAAGTTTCACAGAATGCTTCTGTGTAGTTTATATTTGAATATATTCCTTTTTCCACTACTACTCTCTTAGCGCTCCAAATGTCCAGTTGCATTTTCTACAGAAAGAGTGTTCAGATCTGCTCAATCAAAAGTATGATTTAACTCTGTTAGCTGAATGCACAGATCAGAAAGAAGTTTCACAGAATGATTCTGTGTAGTTTATATTTGGAGACATTCCTTTTTCCACTATTACCCTCTTAGCGCTCCGAATCTCCACTTGCATTTTCTACAGAAAGAGTGTTTCAGAACGGCTCAATCAAAACTAAAGTTCAACTCTTTTAGTTGAACAAACAGAACAGAAAGAAGTTTCACACAATTCTTCTGTGTAGCTTTTATTTGTAGACATTCTTTTTCCCAATATAGGCCTCTTAGCGCTCAGAATGTCCAATTGCAGTTTCTACAGAAAGAGTGTTTCAGAACGGCTCAATCAAAAGTAAGGTTCAACTCTGTTAGTTGAATGCACAGAACAGAAAGAAGTTTCATACAATGCTTCTGTGTAGTTTATATTTGAACATATTCTTTTTTCCACTATTACCCACTTAGCGCTACGAATGTCCAGTTGCATTTTCTATAGACAGAGTGTTTCAAAACTGCTCAATCAAAAGTATGGTTTAACTCTGTTAGCTGAATGCTCAGATCAGAAAGAAGTTTCACAGAATGCTTCTGTGTAGTTTATATTTGAATATATTAATTTTTCCACTACTACGCTCTTAGCGCTCCAAATGTCCAGTTGCATTTTCTACAGAAAGAGTGTTCAGATCTGCTCAATCAAAGTATGGTTTAACTCTGTTAGCTGAATGCACAGATCAGAAAGAAGTTTCACCGAATGCTTCTGTGTAGTTTATATTTGAAGACATTACTTTTTCCACTATTACCTTCTTAGCGCTCCGAATCTCCACTTGCATTTTCTACAAAAAGAGTGTTTCATAACTGCTCAATCAAAAATATGTTTTATCTCTGTTAACTGAATTTACAGATCAGAAATAAGTTTCACAGAATGCATCTGTGTACTTTTTATTTGAAGATATTCTTTTTCCCAATGTAGGCCTCTTAGCGCTTAGCATGTCCAATTGCAGTTTCTACAGAAAGAGTGTTTCAGAACGGCTCAATTAAAAGTAAGGTTCAACTCTGTTAGTTGAATGCACAGAACAGAAAGAATTTTCACAGAATGCTACTGTGTAGTTTATATTTGAATATATTCCTTTTTCCACTATTACCCTCTTAGCGCTCCGAATGTCCACTTGCATTTTCTACAGAAAGAGTGTTCAGAACTGCGCAATCAAAAGTATGGTTTAACTCTGTTAGCTTAATGAACATATCAGAAATAAGTTTCACACAATGCTTCCGTGTAGTTTTTATTTGAAGATATTATTTTTCCCAATATAGGCCTCTTAGCGCTCAGAATGTCCAATTGCAATTTCTACAGAAAGAGTGTTTCAGAAAGGCTCAATCAAAAGTAAGGTTCAACTCTGTTAGTTGAATGCACAGAACAGAAAGAAGTTTCATACAATGCTTCTGTGTAGTTTATATTTGAACATATTCTTTTTTCCACTATTACCCACTTAGCGCTACGAATGTCCAGTTGCATTTTCTACAGACAGAGTGTTTCAAAACTGCTCAATCAAAAGTATGGTTTAACTCTGTTAGCTGAATGCTCAGATCAGAAAGAAGTTTCACAGAATGCTTCTGTGTAGTTTATATTTGAATATATTCCTTTTTCCACTACTACTCTCTTAGCGCTCCAAATGTCCAGTTGCATTCTCTACAGAAAGATTGTTCAGATCTGCTCAATCAAAAGTATGGTTTAACTCTGATAGCTGAATGCACAAATCAGAAAGAAGTTTCACAGAATGATTCTGTGTAGTTTATATTTGGAGACATTCCTTTTTCCACTATTACACTCTTAGCGCTCCGAATCTCCACTTGCATTTTCTACAGAAAGAGTGTTTCAGAACGGCTCAATCAAAACTAAGGTTCAACTCTTTTAGTTGAACAAACAGAACAGAAAGAAGTTTCACACAATTCTTCTGTGTAGTTTTTATTTGTAGACATTCTTTTTCCCAATATAGGCCTCTTAGCGCTCAGAATGTCCAATTGCAGTTTCTACAGAAAGAGTGTTTCAGAACGGCTCATTCAAAAGTAAGGTTCAACTCTGTTAGTTGAATGCACCGAACAGAAAGAAGTTTCATACAATGCTTCTGTGTAGTTTATATTTGAACATAATCTTTTTTCCACTATTACCCACTTAGCGCTACGAATGTCCAGTTGCATTTTCTACAGACAGAGTGTTTCAAAACTGCTCAATCAAAAGTATGGTTTAACTCTGTTAGCTGAATGCTCAGATCAGAAAGAAGTTTCACAGAATGATTCTGTGTAGTTTATTTTTGAATATATTTCTTTTTCCACTACTACGCTCTTAGCGCTCCAAATTTCCAGTTGCATTTTCTACAGAAAGAGTGTTCAGATCTGCTCAATCAAAAGTATGGTTTAACTCTGTTAGCTGAATGCACAGATCAGAAAGAAGTTTCACCGAATGATTCTGTGTAGTTTATAGTTGAAGACATTCCTTTTTCCACTATTACCCTCTTAGCGCTCCGAATCTCCACTTGCATTTTCTACAAAAAGTGTGTTTCATAACTGCTCAATCAAAAATATGTTTTATCTCTGTTAACTGAATTTACATATCAGAAATAAGTTTCACAGAATGCATCTGTGTAGTTTTTATTTGAAGATATTCTTTTTCCCAATGTAGGCCTCTTAGCGCTTAGCATGTCCAATTGCAGTTTCTACAGAAAGAGTGTTTCAGAACGGCTCAATCAAAAGTAAGGTTCAACTCTGTTAGTTGAATGCACAGAACAGAAAGAATTTTCACAGAATGCTACTGTGTAGTTTATATTTGAATATATTCCTTTTTCCACTATTACCCTCTTAGCGCTCCGAATGTCCACTTGCATTTTCTACAGAAAGAGTGTTCAGAACTGCGCAATCAAAAGTATGGTTTAACTCTGTTAGCTTAATGAACATATCAGAAATAAGTTTCACACAATGCTTCTGTGTAGTTTTTATTTGAAGATATTATTTTTCCCAATATAGGCCTCTTAGCGCTCAGAATGTCCAATTGCAGTTTCTACAGAAAGAGTGTTTCAGAAATGCTCAATCAAAACTAAGGTTCAACTCTGTTACTTGAATGCACAGAACAGAATTAAATTTCATACAATGCTTCTGTGTAGTTTATATTTGAACATATTCTTTTTTCCACTATTACCCACTTGGCGCTACGAATGTCCAGTTGCATTTTCTACAGACAGAGTGTTTCAAAACTGCTCAATCAAAAGTATGGTTTAACTCTGTTAGCTGAATGCTCAGATCAGAAAGAAGTTTCACCGAATGCTTCTGTGTAGTTTATATTTGAATATATTCCTTTTTCCACTACTACGCTGTTAGCGCTCCAAATGTCCAGTTGCATTTTCTACAGAAAGAGTGTTCAGATCTGCTCAATCAAAAGTATGGTTTAACTCTGTTAGCTGAATGCACAGATCAGAAAGAAGTTTCACCGAATGATTCTGTGTAGTTTATATTTGAAGACATTCCTTTTTCCACTATTACCCTCTTTGCGCTCCGAATCTCCACTTGCATTTTCTACAAAAAGAGTGTTTCATAACTGCTCAATCAAAAATATGTTTTATCTCTGTTAACTGAATTTACAGATCAGAAATAAGTTTCACAGAATGCATCTGTGTAGTTTTTATTTGAAGATATTCTTTTTCCCAATGTAGGCCTCTTAGCGCTTAGCATGTCCAATTGCAGTTTCTACAGAAAGAGTGTTTCAGAACGGCTCAATTAAAAGTAAGGTTCAACTCTGTTAATTGAATGCACCGAACAGAAAGAATTTTCACAGAATGCTACTGTGTAGTTTATATTTGAATATATTCCTTTTTCCACTATTACCCTCTTAGCGCTCCGAATGTCCACTTGCATTTTCTACAGAAAGAGTTTTCAGAACTGCGCAATCAAAAGTATGGTTTAACTCTGTTAGCTTAATGAACATATCAGAAATACGTTTCACACAATGCTTCCGTGTAGTTTTAATTTGAAGATATTATTTTTCCCAATAGAGGCCTCTTAGCGCTCAGAATGTCCAATTGCAGTTTCTACAGAAAGAGTGTTTCAGAAAGGCTCAATCAAAAGTAAGGTTCAACTCTGTTAGTTGAATGCACAGAACAGAAAGAAGTTTCATACAATGCTTCTGTGTAGTTTATATTTGAACATATTCTTTTTTCCACTATTACCCACTTAGCGCTACGAATGTCCAGTTGCATTTTCTACAGACAGAGTGTTTCAAACTGCTCAATCAAAAGTATGGTTTAACTCTGTTAGCTGAATGCTCAGATCAGAAAGAAGTTTCACAGAATGCTTCTGTGTAGTTTATATTTGAATATATTCCTTTTTCCACTACTACTCTCTTTGCGCTCCAAATGTCCAGTTGCATTTTCTACAGAAAGATTGTTCAGATCTGCTCAATCAAAAGTATGGTTTAACTCTGTTAGCTGAATGCACAGATCAGAAAGAAGTTTCACAGAATGATTCTGTGTAGTTTATATTTGGAGACATTCCTTTTTCCACTATTACCCTCTTAGCGCTCCGAATCTCCACTTGCATTTTCTACAGAAAGAGTGTTTCAGAACGGCTCAATCAAAACTAAGGTTCAACTCTTTTAGTTGAACAAACAGAACAGAAATAAGTTTCACACAATGCTTCTGTGTAGTTTTTATTTGAAGATATTATTTTTCCCAATATAGGCCTCTTAGCGCTCAGAATGTCCAATTGCAGTTTCTACAGAAAGAGTGTTTCAGAAAGGCTCAATCAAAAGTAAGGTTCAACTCTGTTAGTTGAATGCACAGAACAGAAAGAAATTTCATACAATGCTTCTGTGTAGTTTATATTTGAACATATTCTTTTTTCCACTATTACCCACTTGGCGCTACGAATGTCCAGTTGCATTTTCTACAGACAGAGTGTTTCAAAACTCCTCAATCAAAAGTATGGTTTAACTCTGTTAGCTGAATGCTCAGATCAGAAAGAAGTTTCACAGAATGCTTCTGTGTAGTTTATATTTGAATATATTCCTTTTTCCACTACTACTCTCTTAGCGCTCCAAATGTCCAGTTGCATTTTCTACAGAAAGAGTGTTCAGATCTGCTCAATCAAAAGTATGATTTAACTCTGTTAGCTGAATGCACAGATCAGAAAGAAGTTTCACAGAATGATTCTGTGTAGTTTATATTTGGAGACATTCCTTTTTCCACTATTACCCTCTTAGCGCTCCGAATCTCCACTTGCATTTTCTACAGAAAGAGTGTTTCAGAACGGCTCAATCAAAACTAAAGTTCAACTCTTTTAGTTGAACAAACAGAACAGAAAGAAGTTTCACACAATTCTTCTGTGTAGCTTTTATTTGTAGACATTCTTTTTCCCAATATAGGCCTCTTAGCGCTCAGAATGTCCAATTGCAGTTTCTACAGAAAGAGTGTTTCAGAACGGCTCAATCAAAAGTAAGGTTCAACTCTGTTAGTTGAATGCACAGAACAGAAAGAAGTTTCATACAATGCTTCTGTGTAGTTTATATTTGAACATATTCTTTTTTCCACTATTACCCACTTAGCGCTACGAATGTCCAGTTGCATTTTCTATAGACAGAGTGTTTCAAAACTGCTCAATCAAAAGTATGGTTTAACTCTGTTAGCTGAATGCTCAGATCAGAAAGAAGTTTCACAGAATGCTTCTGTGTAGTTTATATTTGAATATATTAATTTTTCCACTACTACGCTCTTAGCGCTCCAAATGTCCAGTTGCATTTTCTACAGAAAGAGTGTTCAGATCTGCTCAATCAAAGTATGGTTTAACTCTGTTAGCTGAATGCACAGATCAGAAAGAAGTTTCACCGAATGCTTCTGTGTAGTTTATATTTGAAGACATTCCTTTTTCCACTATTACCCTCTTAGCGCTCCGAATCTCCACTTGCATTTTCTACAAAAAGAGTGTTTCATAACTGCTCAATCAAAAATATGTTTTATCTCTGTTAACTGAATTTACAGATCAGAAATAAGTTTCACAGAATGCATCTGTGTACTTTTTATTTGAAGATATTCTTTTTCCCAATGTAGGCCTCTTAGCGCTTAGCATGTCCAATTGCAGTTTCTACAGAAAGAGTGTTTCAGAACGGCTCAATTAAAAGTAAGGTTCAACTCTGTTAGTTGAATGCACAGAACAGAAAGAATTTTCACAGAATGCTACTGTGTAGTTTATATTTGAATATATTCCTTTTTCCACTATTACCCTCTTAGCGCTCCGAATGTCCACTTGCATTTTCTACAGAAAGAGTGTTCAGAACTGCGCAATCAAAAGTATGGTTTAACTCTGTTAGCTTAATGAACATATCAGAAATAAGTTTCACACAATGCTTCCGTGTAGTTTTTATTTGAAGATATTATTTTTCCCAATATAGGCCTCTTAGCGCTCAGAATGTCCAATTGCAATTTCTACAGAAAGAGTGTTTCAGAAAGGCTCAATCAAAAGTAAGGTTCAACTCTGTTAGTTGAATGCACAGAACAGAAAGAAGTTTCATACAATGCTTCTGTGTAGTTTATATTTGAACATATTCTTTTTTCCACTATTACCCACTTAGCGCTACGAATGTCCAGTTGCATTTTCTACAGACAGAGTGTTTCAAAACTGCTCAATCAAAAGTATCCTTTAACTCTGTTAGCTGAATGCTCAGATCAGAAAGAAGTTTCACAGAATGCTTCTGTGTAGTTTATATTTGAATATATTCCTTTTTCCACTACTACTCTCTTAGCGCTCCAAATGTCCAGTTGCATTCTCTACAGAAAGATTGTTCAGATCTGCTCAATCAAAAGTATGGTTTAACTCTGATAGCTGAATGCACAAATCAGAAAGAAGTTTCACAGAATGATTCTGTGTAGTTTATATTTGGAGACATTCCTTTTTCCACTATTACACTCTTAGCGCTCCGAATCTCCACTTGCATTTTCTACAGAAAGAGTGTTTCAGAACGGCTCAATCAAAACTAAGGTTCAACTCTTTTAGTTGAACAAACAGAACAGAAAGAAGTTTCACACAATTCTTCTGTGTAGTTTTTATTTGTAGACATTCTTTTTCCCAATATAGGCCTCTTAGCGCTCAGAATGTCCAATTGCAGTTTCTACAGAAAGAGTGTTTCAGAACGGCTCATTCAAAAGTAAGGTTCAACTCTGTTAGTTGAATGCACAGAACAGAAAGAAGTTTCATACAATGCTTCTGTGTAGTTTATATTTGAACATAATCTTTTTTCCACTATTACCCACTTAGCGCTACGAATGTCCAGTTGCATTTTCTACAGACAGAGTGTTTCAAAACTGCTCAATCAAAAGTATGGTTTAACTCTGTTAGCTGAATGCTCAGATCAGAAAGAAGTTTCACAGAATGATTCTGTGTAGTTTATTTTTGAATATATTTCTTTTTCCACTACTACGCTCTTAGCGCTCCAAATTTCCAGTTGCATTTTCTACAGAAAGAGTGTTCAGATCTGCTCAATCAAAAGTATGGTTTAACTCTGTTAGCTGAATGCACAGATCAGAAATAAGTTTCACCGAATGATTCTGTGTAGTTTATAGTTGAAGACATTCCTTTTTCCACTATTACCCTCTTAGCGCTCCGAATCTCCACTTGCATTTTCTACAAAAAGTGTGTTTCATAACTGCTCAATCAAAAATATGTTTTATCTCTGTTAACTGAATTTACATATCAGAAATAAGTTTCACAGAATGCATCTGTGTAGTTTTTATTTGAAGATATTCTTTTTCCCAATGTAGGCCTCTTAGCGCTTAGCATGTCCAATTGCAGTTTCTACAGAAAGAGTGTTTCAGAACGGCTCAATCAAAAGTAAGGTTCAAATCTGTTAGTTGAATGCACAGAACAGAAAGAATTTTCACAGAATGCTACTGTGTAGTTTATATTTGAATATATTCCTTTTTCCACTATTACCCTCTTAGCGCTCCGAATGTCCACTTGCATTTTCTACAGAAAGAGTTTTCAGAACTGCGCAATCAAAAGTATGGTTTAACTCTGTTAGCTTAATGAACATATCAGAAATACGTTTCACACAATGCTTCCGTGTAGTTTTAATTTGAAGATATTATTTTTCCCAATAGAGGCCTCTTAGCGCTCAGAATGTCCAATTGCAGTTTCTACAGAAAGAGTGTTTCAGAAAGGCTCAATCAAAAGTAAGGTTCAACTCTGTTAGTTGAATGCACAGAACAGAAAGAAGTTTCATACAATGCTTCTGTGTAGTTTATGTTTGAACATATTCTTTTTTCCACTATTACCCACTTAGCGCTACGAATGTCCAGTTGCATTTTCTACAGACAGAGTGTTTCAAACTGCTCAATCAAAAGTATGGTTTAACTCTGTTAGCTGAATGCTCAGATCAGAAAGAAGTTTCACAGAATGCTTCTGTGTAGTTTATATTTGAATATATTCCTTTTTCCACTACTACTCTCTTTGCGCTCCAAATGCCCAGTTGCATTTTCTACAGAAAGATTGTTCAGATCTGCTCAATCAAAAGTATGGTTTAACTCTGTTAGCTGAATGCACAGATCAGAAAGAAGTTTCACAGAATGATTCTGTGTAGTTTATATTTGGAGACATTCCTTTTTCCACTATTACCCTCTTAGCGCTCCGAATCTCCACTTGCATTTTCTACAGAAAGAGTGTTTCAGAACGGCTCAATCAAAACTAAGGTTCAACTCTTTTAGTTGAACAAACAGAACAGAAATAAGTTTCACACAATGCTTCTGTGTAGTTTTTATTTGAAGATATTATTTTTCCCAATATAGGCCTCTTAGCGCTCAGAATGTCCAATTGCAGTTTCTACAGAAAGAGTGTTTCAGAAAGGCTCAATCAAAAGTAAGGTTCAACTCTGTTAGTTGAATGCACAGAACAGAAAGAAATTTCATACAATGCTTCTGTGTAGTTTATATTTGAACATATTCTTTTTTCCACTATTACCCACTTGGCGCTACGAATGTCCAGTTGCATTTTCTACAGACAGAGTGTTTCAAAACTCCTCAATCAAAAGTATGGTTTAACTCTGTTAGCTGAATGCTCAGATCAGAAAGAAGTTTCACAGAATGCTTCTGTGTAGTTTATATTTGAATATATTCCTTTTTCCACTACTACTCTCTTAGCGCTCCAAATGTCCAGTTGCATTTTCTACAGAAAGAGTGTTCAGATCTGCTCAATCAAAAGTATGATTTAACTCTGTTAGCTGAATGCACAGATCAGAAAGAAGTTTCACAGAATGATTCTGTGTAGTTTATATTTGGAGACATTCCTTTTTCCACTATTACCCTCTTAGCGCTCCGAATCTCCACTTGCATTTTCTACAGAAAGAGTGTTTCAGAACGGCTCAATCAAAACTAAAGTTCAACTCTTTTAGTTGAACAAACAGAACAGAAAGAAGTTTCACACAATTCTTCTGTGTAGCTTTTATTTGTAGACATTCTTTTTCCCAATATAGGCCTCTTAGCGCTCAGAATGTCCAATTGCAGTTTCTACAGAAAGAGTGTTTCAGAACGGCTCAATCAAAAGTAAGGTTCAACTCTGTTAGTTGAATGCACAGAACAGAAAGAAGTTTCATACAATGCTTCTGTGTAGTTTATATTTGAACATATTCTTTTTTCCACTATTACCCACTTAGCGCTACGAATGTCCAGTTGCATTTTCTACAGACAGAGTGTTTCAAAACTGCTCAATCAAAAGTATGGTTTAACTCTGTTAGCTGAATGCTCAGATCAGAAAGAAGTTTCACCGAATGCTTCTGTGTAGTTTATATTTGAATATATTCCTTTTTCCGCTACTACTCTCTTAGCGCTCCAAATATCCAGTTGCATTTTCTACAGAAAGAGTGTTCAGATCTGCTCAATCAAAAGTATGGTTTAACTCTGTTAGCTTAATGAACATATCAGAAATAAGTTTCACACTATGTTCTGTGTAGTTTTTATTTGAAGATATTATTTTTCCCAATTGAGGCCTCTTAGCGCTCAGAATGTCCAATTGCAGTTTCTACAGAAAGAGTGTTTCAGAAAGGCTCAATCAAAAGTAAGGTTCAACTCTGTTAGTTGAATGCACAGAACAGAAAGAATTTTCATACAATGCTTCTGTGTAGTTTATATTTGAACATATTCTTTTTTCCACTATTACCCACTTAGCGCTACGAATGTCCAGTTGCATTTTCTACAGACAGAGTGTTTCAAAACTGCTCAATCAAAAGTATGGTTTAACTCTGTTAGCTGAATGCTCAGATCAGAAAGAAATTTCACAGAATGCTTCTGTGTAGTTTATATTTGAATATATTCCTTTTTCCGCTACTACTCTCTTAGCGCTCCAAATGTCCAGTTGCATTTTCTACAGAAAGAGTGTTCAGATCTGCTCAATCAAAAGTATGATTTAACTCTGTTAGCTGAATGCACAGATCAGAAAGAAGTTTCACAGAATGATTCTGTGTAGTTTATATTTGGAGACATTCCTTTTTCCACTATTACCCTCTTAGGGCTCCGAATCTCCACTTGCATTTTCTACAGAAAGAGTGTTTCAGAACGGCTCAATCAAAACTAAGGTTCAACTCTTTTAGTTGAACAAACAGAACAGAAAGAAGTTTCACACAATTCTTCTGTGTAGTTTTTATTTGTAGACATTCTTATTCCCAATATAGGCCTCTTAGCGCTCAGAATGTCCAATTGCAGTTTCTACAGAAAGAGTGTTTCAGAACGGCTCAATCAAAAGTAAGGTTCAACTCTGTTAGTTGAATGCACAGAACAGAAAGAAGTTTCATACAATGCTTCTGTGTAGTTTATATTTGAACATATTCTTTTTTCCACTATTACCCACTTAGCGCTACGAATGTCCAGTTGCATTTTCTACAGACAGAGTGTTTCAAAACTGCTCAATCAAAATATAGTTTAACTCTGTTAGCTGAATGCTCAGATCAGCAAGAAGTTTCACAGAATGCTTCTGTGTAGTTTATATTTGAATATATTCCTTTTCCCACTACTACGCTCTTAGCGCTCTAAATGTCCAGTTGCATTTTCTACAGAAAGAGTGTTCAGATCTGCTCAATCAAAAGTATGGTTTAACTCTGTTAGCTGAATGCACAGATCAGAAAGAAGTTTCACAGAATGATTCTGTGTAGTTTATATTTGGAGACATTCCTTTTTCCACTATTACCCTCTTAGCGCTCCGAATCTCCACTTGCATTTTCTACAGAAAGAGTGTTTCAGAAAGGCTCAATCAAAACTAAAATTCAACTCTTTTAGTTGAACAAAGAGAACAGAAAGAAGTTTCACACAATTCTTCTTTGTAGTTTTTATTTGTAGACATTCTTTTTCCCAATATACGCCTCTTAGTGCTCAGAATGTCCAATTGCAGTTTCTACAGAAAGAGTGTTTCAGAACGGCTCAATCTAAAGTAAGTTTCAACTCTCTTAGTTGAATGCACAGAACAGAAAGAAGTTTCATACAATGCTTCTGTGTAGTTTATATTTGAACATATTCTTTTTTCCACTATTACCCACTTAGCGCTACGAATGTCCAGTTGCATTTTCTACAGACAGAGTGTTTCAAAACTGCTCAATCAAAAGTATGGTTTAACTCTGTTAGCTGAATGCTCAGATCAGAAAGAAGTTTCACAGAATGCTTCTGTGTAGTTTATATTTGAATATACTCCTTTTTCCACTACTACGCTCTTAGCGCTCCAAATGTGCAGTTGCATTTTCTACACAAAGAGTGTTCAGATCTGCTCAATCAAAAGTATGGTTTAACACTGTTAGCTGAATGCACAGATCAGAAAGAAGTTTCACCGAATGATTCTGTGTAGTTTATATTTGAAGACATTCCTTTTTCCACTATTACCCCCTTAGCGCTCCGAATCTCCACTTGCATTTTCTACAAAAAGAGTGTTTCATAACTGCTCAATCAAAAATATGTTTTATCTCTGTTAACTGAATTTACAGATCAGAAATAAGTTTCACAGAATGCATCTGTGTAGTTTTTATTTGAAGATATTCTTTTTCCCAATGTAGGCCTCTTAGCACTTACCATGTCCAATTGCAGTTTCTACAGAAAGAGTGTTTCACAACGGCTCAATTAAAAGTAAGGTTCAACTCTGTTAGTTGAATGCACAGAATAGAAAGAATTTTCACAGAATGCTACTGTGTAGTTTATATTTGAATATATTTCTTTTTCCACTATTACCCTCTTAGCGCTCCGAATGTCCACTTGCATTTTCTACAGAAAGAGTGTTCAGAACTGCGCAATCAAAAGTATGGTTTAACTCTGTTAGCTGAATGCACAGATCAGAAAGAAGTTTCACAGAGTGATTCTGTGTAGTTTATATTTGGAGACATTCCTTTTTCCACTATTACCCTCTTAGCGCTCCGAATCTCCACTTGCATTTTCTACAGAAAGAGTGTTTCAGAACGGCTCAATCAAAACTAAGGTTCAACTCTTATAGTTGAACAAACAGAACAGAAAGAAGTTTCACACAATTCTTCTGTGTAGTTTTTATTTGTAGACATTCTTTTTCCCAATATTGGCCTCTTAGCGTTCAGAATGTCCAATTGCAGTTCCTACAGAAAGAGTGTTTCAGAACGGCTCAATCAAAAGTAAGGTTCATCTCTGTTAGTTGAATGCACAGAACAGAAAGAAGTTTCATACAATGCTTCTGTGTAGTTTATATTTGAACATATTCTTTTTTCCACTATTACCCACTTAGCGCTACGAATGTCCAGTTGCATTTTCTACAGACAGAGTGTTTCAAAACTGCTCAATCAAAAGTATGGTTTAACTCTGTTAGCTGAATGCTCAGATCAGAAAGAAGTTTCACAGAATGCTTCTGTGTAGTTTATAATTGAATATATTACTTTTTCCACTACTACGCTCTTAGCGCTCCAAATGTCCAGTTGCATTTTCTACAGAAAGAGTGTTCAGATCTGCTCAATCAAAAGTATGGTTTAACTCTGTTAGCTGAATGCACAGATCAGAAAGAAGTTTCACCGAATGATTCTGTGTAGTTTATATTTGAAGCATTCCTTTTTCCACTATTACCCTCTTAGCGCTCCGAATCTGCACTTGCATTTTCTACAAAAAGAGTGTTTCATAACTGCTCAATCAAAAATATGTTTTATCTCTGTTAACTGAATTTACAGATCAGAAATAAGTTTCACAGAATGCATCTGTGTAGTTTTTATTTGAAGATATTCTTTTTCCCAATGTAGGCCTCTTAGCGCTTAGCATGTCCAATTGCAGTTTCTACAGAAAGAGTGTTTCAGAACGGCTCAATTAAAAGTAAGGTTCAACTCTGTTAGTTGAATGCACAGAACAGAAAGAATTTTCACAGAATGCTACTGTGTAGTTTATATTTGAATATATTCCTTTTTCCACTATTACCCTCTTAGCGCTCCGAATGTCCACTTGCATTTTCTACAGAAAGAGTGTTCAGAACTGCACAATCAAAAGTATGGTTTAACTCTGTTAGCTTAATGAACATATCAGAAATAAGTTTCACACTATGTTCTGTGTAGTTTTTATTTGTAGACATTCTTATTCCCAATATAGGCCTCTTAGCGCTCAGAATGTCCAATTGCAGTTTCTACAGAAAGAGTGTTTCAGAACGGCTCAATCAAAAGTAAGGTTCAACTCTGTTAGTTGAATGCACAGAACAGAAAGAAGTTTCATACAATGCTTCTGTGTAGTTTATATTTGAACATATTCTTTTTTCCACTATTACCCACTTAGCGCTACGAATGTCCAGTTGCATTTTCTACAGACAGAGTGTTTCAAAACTGCTCAATCAAAAGTATGGTTTAACTCTGTTAGCTGAATGCTCAGATCAGCAAGAAATTTCACAGAATGCTTCTGTGTAGTTTATATTTGAATATATTCCTTTTTCCACTACTACGCTCTTAGCGCTCTAAATGTCCAGTTGCATTTTCTACAGAAAGAGTGTTCAGATCTGCTCAATCAAAAGTATGGTTTAACTCTGTTAGCTGAATGCACAGATCAGAAAGAAGTTTCACAGAATGATTCTGTGTAGTTTATATTTGGAGACATTCCTTTTTCCACTATTACCCTCTTAGCGCTCCGAATCTCCACTTGCATTTTCTACAGAAAGAGTGTTTCAGAACGGCTCAATCAAAACTAAAGTTCAACTCTTTTAGTTGAACAAAGAGAACAGAAAGAAGTTTCACACAATTCTTCTTTGTAGTTTTTATTTGTAGACATTCTTTTTCCCAATATACGCCTCTTAGCGCTCAGAATGTCCAATTGCAGTTTCTACAGAAAGAGTGTTTCAGAACGGCTCAATCTAAAGTAAGGTTCAACTCTGTTAGTTGAATGCACAGAACAGAAAGAAGTTTCATACAATGCTTCTGTGTAGTTTATATTTGAACATATTCTTTTTTCCACTATTACCCACTTAGCGCTACGAATGTCCAGTTGCATTTTCTACAGACAGAGTGTTTCAAAACTGCTCAATCAAAAGTATGGTTTAATTCTGTTAGCTGAATGCTCAGATCAGAAAGAAGTTTCACAGAATGCTTCTGTGTAGTTTATATTTGAATATACTCCTTTTTCCACTACTACGCTCTTAGCGCTCCAAATGTACAGTTGCATTTTCTACACAAAGAGTGTTCAGATCTGCTCAATCAAAAGTATGGTTTAACTCTGTTAGCTGAATGCACAGATCAGAAAGAAGTTTCACCGAATGCTTCTGTGTAGTTTATATTTGAAGACATTCCTTTTTCCACTATTACCCCCTTAGCGCTCCGAATCTCCACTTGCATTTTCTACAAAAAGAGTGTTTCATAACTGCTCAATCAAAAATATGTTTTATCTCTGTTAACTGAATTTACAGATCAGAAATAAGTTTCACAGAATGCATCTGTGTAGTTTTTATTTGAAGATATTCTTTTTCCCAATGTAGGCCTCTTAGCGCTTAGCATGTCCAATTGCAGTTTCTACAGAAAGAGTGTTTCAGAACAGCTCAATCAAAAGTAAGGTTCAACCCTGTTAGTTGAATGCACAGAACAGAAAGAATTTTCACAGAATGCTACTGTGTAGTTTATATTTGAATATATTCCTTTTTCCACTATTACCCTCTTAGTGCTCCGAATGTCCACTTGCATTATCTACAGAAAGAGTGTTCAGAACTGCGCAATCAAAAGTATGGTTTAACTCTGTTAGCTTAATGAACATATCAGAAATAAGTTTCACACAATGCTTCTGTGTAGTTTTTATTTGAAGATATTATTTTTCCCAATATAGGCCTCTTAGCGCTCAGAATGTCCAATTGCAATTTCTACAGAAAGAGTGTTTCAGAAAGGCTCAATCAAAAGTAAGGTTCAACTCTGTTAGTTGAATGCACAGAACAGAAAGAAGTTTCATACAATGCTTCTGTGTAGTTTATATTTGAACATATTCTTTTTTCCACTATTACCCACTTAGCGCTACGAATGTCCAGTTGCATTTTCTACAGACAGAGTGTTTCAAAACTGCTCAATCAAAAGTATGGTTTAACTCTGTTAGCTGAATGCTCAGATCAGAAAGAAGTTTCACAGAATGCTTCTGTGTAGTTTATATTTGAATATATTCCTTTTTCCACTACTACTCTCTTAGCGCTCCAAATGTCCAGTTGCATTCTCTACAGAAAGATTGTTCAGATCTGCTCAATCAAAAGTATGGTTTAACTCTGTTAGCTGAATGCACAAATCAGAAAGAAGTTTCACAGAATGATTCTGTGTAGTTTATATTTGGAGACATTCCTTTTTCCACTATTACACTCTTAGCGCTCCGAATCTCCACTTGCATTTTCTACAGAAAGAGTGTTTCAGAACGGCTCAATCAAAACTAAGGTTCAACTCTTTTAGTTGAACAAACAGAACAGAAAGAAGTTTCACACAATTCTTCTGTGTAGTTTTTATTTGTAGACATTCTTTTTCCCAATATAGGCCTCTTAGCGCTCAGAATGTCCAATTGCAGTTTCTACAGAAAGAGTGTTTCAGAACGGCTCAATCAAAAGTAAGGTTCAACTCTGTTAGTTGAATGCACAGAACAGAAAGAAGTTTCATACAATGCTTCTGTGTAGTTTATATTTGAACATATTCTTTTTTCCACTATTACCCACTTAGCGCTACGAATGTCCAGTTGCATTTTCTACAGACAGAGTGTTTCAAAACTGCTCAATCAAAAGTATGGTTTAACTCTGTTAGCTGAATGCTCAGATCAGAAAGAAGTTTCACAGAATGATTCTGTGTAGTTTATATTTGAATATATTTCTTTTTCCACTACTACGCTCTTAGCGCTCCAAATTTCCAGTTGCATTTTCTACAGAAAGAGTGTTCAGATCTGCTCAATCAAAAGTATGGTTTAACTCTGTTAGCTGAATGCACAGATCAGAAAGAAGTTTCACCGAATGATTCTGTGTAGTTTATAGTTGAAGACATTCCTTTTTCCACTATTACCCTCTTAGCGCTCCGAATCTCCACTTGCATTTTCTACAAAAAGTGTGTTTCATAACTGCTCAATCAAAAATATGTTTTATATCTGTTAACTGAATTTACATATCAGAAATAAGTTTCACAGAATGCATCTGTGTAGTTTTTATTTGAAGATATTCTTTTTCCCAATGTAGGCCTCTTAGCGCTTAGCATGTCCAATTGCAGTTTCTACAGAAAGAGTGTTTCAGAACGGCTCAATCAAAAGTAAGGTTCAACTCTGTTAGTTGAATGCACAGAACAGAAAGAATTTTCACAGAATGCTACTGTGTAGTTTATATTTGAATATATTCCTTTTTCCACTATTACCCTCTTAGCGCTCCGAATGTCCACTTGCATTTTCTACAGAAAGAGTGTTCAGAACTGCGCAATCAAAAGTATGGTTTAACTCTGTTAGCTTAATGAACATATCAGAAATAAGTTTCACACAATGCTTCTGTGTAGTTTTTATTTGAAGATATTATTTTTCCCAATAGAGGCCTCTTAGCGCTCAGAATGTCCAATTGCAGTTTCTACAGAAAGAGTGTTTCAGAAATGCTCAATCAAAACTAAGTTTCAACTCTGTTACTTGAATGCACAGAACAGAATGAAATTTCATACAATGCTTCTGTGTAGTTTATATTTGAACATATTCTTTTTTCCACTATTACCCACTTGGCGCTACGAATGTCCAGTTGCATTTTCTACAGACAGAGTGTTTCAAAACTGCTCAATCAAAAGTATGGTTTAACTCTGTTAGCTGAATGCTCAGATCAGAAAGAAGTTTCACCGAATGCTTCTGTGTAGTTTATATTTGAATATATTCCTTTTTCCACTACTACTCTCTTAGCGCTCCAAATGTCCAGTTGCATTTTCTACAGAAAGAGTGTTCAGATCTGCTCAATCAAAAGTATGATTTAACTCTGTTAGCTGAATGCACAGATCAGAAAGAAGTTTCACAGAATGATTCTGTGTAGTTTATATTTGGAGACATTCCTTTTTCCACTATTACCCTCTTAGCGCTCCGAATCTCCACTTGCATTTTCTACAGAAAGAGTGTTTCAGAACGGCTCAATCAAAACTAAAGTTCAACTCTTTTAGTTGAACAAACAGAACAGAAAGAAGTTTCACACAATTCTTCTGTGTAGCTTTTATTTGTAGACATTCTTTTTCCCAATATAGGCCTCTTAGCGCTCAGAATATCCAATTGCAGTTTCTACAGAAAGAGTGTTTCAGAACGGCTCAATCAAAAGTAAGGTTCAACTCTGTTAGTTGAATGCACAGAACAGAAAGAAGTTTCATACAATGCTTCTGTGTAGTTTATATTTGAACATATTCTTTTTTCCACTATTACCCACTTAGCGCTACGAATGTCCAGTTGCATTTTCTACAGACAGAGTGTTTCAAAACTGCTCAATCAAAAGTATGGTTTAACTCTGTTAGCTGAATGCTCAGATCAGAAAGAAGTTTCACCGAATGCTTCTGTGTAGTTTATATTTGAATATATTCCTTTTTCCGCTACTACTCTCTTAGCGCTCCAAATATCCAGTTGCATTTTCTACAGAAAGAGTGTTCAGATCTGCTCAATCAAAAGTATGGTTTAACTCTGTTAGCTTAATGAACATATCAGAAATAAGTTTCACACTATGTTCTGTGTAGTTTTTATTTGAAGATATTATTTTTCCCAATTGAGGCCTCTTAGCGCTCAGAATGTCCAATTGCAGTTTCTACAGAAAGAGTGTTTCAGAAAGGCTCAATCAAAAGTAAGGTTCAACTCTGTTAGTTGAATGCACAGAACAGAAAGAATTTTCATACAATGCTTCTGTGTAGTTTATATTTGAACATATTCTTTTTTCCACTATTACCCACTTAGCGCTACGAATGTCCAGTTGCATTTTCTACAGACAGAGTGTTTCAAAACTGCTCAATCAAAAGTATGGTTTAACTCTGTTAGCTGAATGCTCAGATCAGAAAGAAATTTCACAGAATGCTTCTGTGTAGTTTATATTTGAATATATTCCTTTTTCCGCTACTACTCTCTTAGCGCTCCAAATGTCCAGTTGCATTTTCTACAGAAAGAGTGTTCAGATCTGCTCAATCAAAAGTATGGTTTAACTCTGTTAGCTGAATGCACAGATCAGAAAGAAGTTTCACAGAATGATTCTGTGTAGTTTATATTTGGAGACATTCCTTTTTCCACTATTACCCTCTTAGGGCTCCGAATCTCCACTTGCATTTTCTACAGAAAGAGTGTTTCAGAACGGCTCAATCAAAACTAAGGTTCAACTCTTTTAGTTGAACAAACAGAACAGAAAGAAGTTTCACACAATTCTTCTGTGTAGTTTTTATTTGTAGACATTCTTATTCCCAATATAGGCCTCTTAGCGCTCAGAATGTCCAATTGCAGTTTCTACAGAAAGAGTGTTTCAGAACGGCTCAATCAAAAGTAAGGTTCAACTCTGTTAGTTGAATGCACAGAACAGAAAGAAGTTTCATACAATGCTTCTGTGTAGTTTATATTTGAACATATTCTTTTTTCCACTATTACCCACTTAGCGCTACGAATGTCCAGTTGCATTTTCTACAGACAGAGTGTTTCAAAACTGCTCAATCAAAATATGGTTTAACTCTGTTAGCTGAATGCTCAGATCAGCAAGAAGTTTCACAGAATGCTTCTGTGTAGTTTATATTTGAATATATTCCTTTTTCCACTACTACGCTCTTAGCGCTCTAAATGTCCAGTTGCATTTTCTACAGAAAGAGTGTTCAGATCTGCTCAATCAAAAGTATGGTTTAACTCTGTTAGCTGAATGCACAGATCAGAAAGAAGTTTCACAGAATGATTCTGTGTAGTTTATATTTGGAGACATTCCTTTTTCCACTATTACCCTCTTAGCGCTCCGAATCTCCACTTGCATTTTCTACAGAAAGAGTGTTTCAGAAAGGCTCAATCAAAACTAAAATTCAACTCTTTTAGTTGAACAAAGAGAACAGAAAGAAGTTTCACACAATTCTTCTTTGTAGTTTTTATTTGTAGACATTCTTTTTCCCAATATACGCCTCTTAGTGCTCAGAATGTCCAATTGCAGTTTCTACAGAAAGAGTGTTTCAGAACGGCTCAATCTAAAGTAAGTTTCAACTCTCTTAGTTGAATGCACAGAACAGAAAGAAGTTTCATACAATGCTTCTGTGTAGTTTATATTTGAACATATTCTTTTTTCCACTATTACCCACTTAGCGCTACGAATGTCCAGTTGCATTTTCTACAGACAGAGTGTTTCAAAACTGCTCAATCAAAAGTATGGTTTAACTCTGTTAGCTGAATGCTCAGATCAGAAAGAAGTTTCACAGAATGCTTCTGTGTAGTTTATATTTGAATATACTCCTTTTTCCACTACTACGCTCTTAGCGCTCCAAATGTGCAGTTGCATTTTCTACACAAAGAGTGTTCAGATCTGCTCAATCAAAAGTATGGTTTAACACTGTTAGCTGAATGCACAGATCAGAAAGAAGTTTCACCGAATGATTCTGTGTAGTTTATATTTGAAGACATTCCTTTTTCCACTATTACCCCCTTAGCGCTCCGAATCTCCACTTGCATTTTCTACAAAAAGAGTGTTTCATAACTGCTCAATCAAAAATATGTTTTATCTCTGTTAACTGAATTTACAGATCAGAAATAAGTTTCACAGAATGCATCTGTGTAGTTTTTATTTGAAGATATTCTTTTTCCCAATGTAGGCCTCTTAGCACTTACCATGTCCAATTGCAGTTTCTACAGAAAGAGTGTTTCACAACGGCTCAATTAAAAGTAAGGTTCAACTCTGTTAGTTGAATGCACAGAATAGAAAGAATTTTCACAGAATGCTACTGTGTAGTTTATATTTGAATATATTTCTTTTTCCACTATTACCCTCTTAGCGCTCCGAATGTCCACTTGCATTTTCTACAGAAAGAGTGTTCAGAACTGCGCAATCAAAAGTATGGTTTAACTCTGTTAGCTGAATGCACAGATCAGAAAGAAGTTTCACAGAGTGATTCTGTGTAGTTTATATTTGGAGACATTCCTTTTTCCACTATTACCCTCTTAGCGCTCCGAATCTCCACTTGCATTTTCTACAGAAAGAGTGTTTCAGAACGGCTCAATCAAAACTAAGGTTCAACTCTTATAGTTGAACAAACAGAACAGAAAGAAGTTTCACACAATTCTTCTGTGTAGTTTTTATTTGTAGACATTCTTTTTCCCAATATTGGCCTCTTAGCGTTCAGAATGTCCAATTGCAGTTTCTACAGAAAGAGTGTTTCAGAACGGCTCAATCAAAAGTAAGGTTCATCTCTGTTAGTTGAATGCACAGAACAGAAAGAAGTTTCATACAATGCTTCTGTGTAGTTTATATTTGAACATATTCTTTTTTCCACTATTACCCACTTAGCGCTACGAATGTCCAGTTGCATTTTCTACAGACAGAGTGTTTCAAAACTGCTCAATCAAAAGTATGGTTTAACTCTGTTAGCTGAATGCTCAGATCACAAAGAAGTTTCACAGAATGCTTCTGTGTAGTTTATAATTGAATATATTACTTTTTCCACTACTACGCTCTTAGCGCTCCAAATGTCCAGTTGCATTTTCTACAGAAAGAGTGTTCAGATCTGCTCAATCAAAAGTATGGTTTAACTCTGTTAGCTGAATGCACAGATCAGAAAGAAGTTTCACCGAATGATTCTGTGTAGTTTATATTTGAAGCATTCCTTTTTCCACTATTACCCTCTTAGCGCTCCGAATCTGCACTTGCATTTTCTACAAAAAGAGTGTTTCATAACTGCTCAATCAAAAATATGTTTTATCTCTGTTAACTGAATTTACAGATCAGAAATAAGTTTCACAGAATGCATCTGTGTAGTTTTTATTTGAAGATATTCTTTTTCCCAATGTAGGCCTCTTAGCGCTTAGCATGTCCAATTGCAGTTTCTACAGAAAGAGTGTTTCAGAACGGCTCAATTAAAAGTAAGGTTCAACTCTGTTAGTTGAATGCACAGAACAGAAAGAATTTTCACAGAATGCTACTGTGTAGTTTATATTTGAATATATTCCTTTTTCCACTATTACCCTCTTAGCGCTCCGAATGTCCACTTGCATTTTCTACAGAAAGAGTGTTCAGAACTGCACAATCAAAAGTATGGTTTAACTCTGTTAGCTTAATGAACATATCAGAAATAAGTTTCACACTATGTTCTGTGTAGTTTTTATTTGTAGACATTCTTATTCCCAATATAGGCCTCTTAGCGCTCAGAATGTCCAATTGCAGTTTCTACAGAAAGAGTGTTTCAGAACGGCTCAATCAAAAGTAAGGTTCAACTCTGTTAGTTGAATGCACAGAACAGAAAGAAGTTTCATACAATGCTTCTGTGTAGTTTATATTTGAACATATTCTTTTTTCCACTATTACCCACTTAGCGCTACGAATGTCCAGTTGCATTTTCTACAGACAGAGTGTTTCAAAACTGCTCAATCAAAAGTATGGTTTAACTCTGTTAGCTGAATGCTCAGATCAGCAAGAAATTTCACAGAATGCTTCTGTGTAGTTTATATTTGAATATATTCCTTTTTCCACTACTACGCTCTTAGCGCTCTAAATGTCCAGTTGCATTTTCTACAGAAAGAGTGTTCAGATCTGCTCAATCAAAAGTATGGTTTAACTCTGTTAGCTGAATGCACAGATCAGAAAGAAGTTTCACAGAATGATTCTGTGTAGTTTATATTTGGAGACATTCCTTTTTCCACTATTACCCTCTTAGCGCTCCGAATCTCCACTTGCATTTTCTACAGAAAGAGTGTTTCAGAACGGCTCAATCAAAACTAAAGTTCAACTCTTTTAGTTGAACAAAGAGAACAGAAAGAAGTTTCACACAATTCTTCTTTGTAGTTTTTATTTGTAGACATTCTTTTTCCCAATATACGCCTCTTAGCGCTCAGAATGTCCAATTGCAGTTTCTACAGAAAGAGTGTTTCAGAACGGCTCAATCTAAAGTAAGGTTCAACTCTGTTAGTTGAATGCACAGAACAGAAAGAAGTTTCATACAATGCTTCTGTGTAGTTTATATTTGAACATATTCTTTTTTCCACTATTACCCACTTAGCGCTACGAATGTCCAGTTGCATTTTCTACAGACAGAGTGTTTCAAAACTGCTCAATCAAATGTATGGTTTAATTCTGTTAGCTGAATGCTCAGATCAGAAAGAAGTTTCACAGAATGCTTCTGTGTAGTTTATATTTGAATATACTCCTTTTTCCACTACTACGCTCTTAGCGCTCCAAATGTACAGTTGCATTTTCTACACAAAGAGTGTTCAGATCTGCTCAATCAAAAGTATGGTTTAACTCTGTTAGCTGAATGCACAGATCAGAAAGAAGTTTCACCGAATGCTTCTGTGTAGTTTATATTTGAAGACATTCCTTTTTCCACTATTACCCCCTTAGCGCTCCGAATCTCCACTTGCATTTTCTACAAAAAGAGTGTTTCATAACTGCTCAATCAAAAATATGTTTTATCTCTGTTAACTGAATTTACAGATCAGAAATAAGTTTCACAGAATGCATCTGTGTAGTTTTTATTTGAAGATATTCTTTTTCCCAATGTAGGCCTCTTAGCGCTTAGCATGTCCAATTGCAGTTTCTACAGAAAGAGTGTTTCAGAACAGCTCAATCAAAAGTAAGGTTCAACCCTGTTAGTTGAATGCACAGAACAGAAAGAATTTTCACAGAATGCTACTGTGTAGTTTATATTTGAATATATTCCTTTTTCCACTATTACCCTCTTAGTGCTCCGAATGTCCACTTGCATTATCTACAGAAAGAGTGTTCAGAACTGCGCAATCAAAAGTATGGTTTAACTCTGTTAGCTTAATGAACATATCAGAAATAAGTTTCACACAATGCTTCTGTGTAGTTTTTATTTGAAGATATTATTTTTCCCAATAGAGGCCTCTTAGCGCTCAGAATGTCCAATTGCAATTTCTACAGAAAGAGTGTTTCAGAAAGGCTCAATCAAAAGTAAGGTTCAAATCTGTTAGTTGAATGCACAGAACAGAAAGAAGTTTCATACAATGCTTCTGTGTAGTTTATATTTGAACATATTCTTTTTTCCACTATTACCCACTTAGCGCTACGAATGTCCAGTTGCATTTTCTACAGACAGAGTGTTTCAAAACTGCTCAATCAAAAGTATGGTTTAACTCTGTTAGCTGAATGCTCAGATCAGAAAGAAGTTTCACAGAATGCTTCTGTGTAGTTTATATTTGAATATATTCCTTTTTCCACTACTACTCTCTTAGCGCTCCAAATGTCCAGTTGCATTCTCTACAGAAAGATTGTTCAGATCTGCTCAATCAAAAGTATGGTTTAACTCTGTTAGCTGAATGCACAAATCAGAAAGAAGTTTCACAGAATTATTCTGTGTAGTTTATATTTGGAGACATTCCTTTTTCCACTATTACACTCTTAGCGCTCCGAATCTCCACTTGCATTTTCTACAGAAAGAGTGTTTCAGAACGGCTCAATCAAAACTAAGGTTCAACTCTTTTAGTTGAACAAACAGAACAGAAAGAAGTTTCACACAATTCTTCTGTGTAGTTTTTATTTGTAGACATTCTTTTTCCCAATATAGGCCTCTTAGCGCTCAGAATGTCCAATTGCAGTTTCTACAGAAAGAGTGTTTCAGAACGGCTCAATCAAAAGTAAGGTTCAACTCTGTTAGTTGAATGCACAGAACAGAAAGAAGTTTCATACAATGCTTCTGTGTAGTTTATATTTGAACATATTCTTTTTTCCACTATTACCCACTTAGCGCTACGAATATCCAGTTGCATTTTCTACAGACAGAGTGTTTCAAAACTGCTCAATCAAAAGTATGGTTTAACTCTGTTAGCTGAATGCTCAGTTCAGAAAGAAGTTTCACAGAATGATTCTGTGTAGTTTATATTTGAATATATTTCTTTTTCCACTACTACGCTCTTAGCGCTCCAAATTTCCAGTTGCATTTTCTACAGAAAGAGTGTTCAGATCTGCTCAATCAAAAGTATGTTTTAACTCTGTTAGCTGAATGCACAGATCAGAAAGAAGTTTCACCGAATGATTCTGTGTAGTTTATAGTTGAAGACATTCCTTTTTCCACTATTACCCTCTTAGCGCTCCGAATCTCCACTTGCATTTTCTACAAAAAGTGTGTTTCATAACTGCTCAATCAAAAATATGTTTTATATCTGTTAACTGAATTTACATATCAGAAATAAGTTTCACAGAATGCATCTGTGTAGTTTTTATTTGAAGATATTCTTTTTCCCAATGTAGGCCTCTTAGCGCTTAGCATGTCCAATTGCAGTTTCTACAGAAAGAGTGTTTCAGAACGGCTCAATCAAAAGTAAGGTTCAACTCTGTTAGTTGAATGCACAGAACAGAAAGAATTTTCACAGAATGCTACTGTGTAGTTTATATTTGAATATATTCCTTTTTCCACTATTACCCTCTTAGCGCTCCGAATGTCCACTTGCATTTTCTACAGAAAGAGTGTTCAGAACTGCGCAATCAAAAGTATGGTTTAACTCTGTTAGCTTAATGAACATATCAGAAATAAGTTTCACACAATGCTTCTGTGTAGTTTTTATTTGAAGATATTTTTTTTCCCAATAGAGGCCTCTTAGCGCTCAGAATGTCCAATTGCAGTTTCTACAGAAAGAGTGTTTCAGAAATGCTCAATCAAAACTAAGTTTCAACTCTGTTACTTGAATGCACAGAACAGAATGAAATTTCATACAATGCTTCTGTGTAGTTTATATTTGAACATATTCTTTTTTCCACTATTACCCACTTGGCGCTACGAATGTCCAGTTGCATTTTCTACAGACAGAGTGTTTCAAGACTGCTCAATCAAAAGTATGGTTTAACTCTGTTAGCTGAATGCTCAGATCAGAAAGAAGTTTCACCGAATGCTTCTGTGTAGTTTATATTTGAATATATTCCTTTTTCCACTACTACTCTCTTAGCGCTCCAAATGTCCAGTTGCATTTTCTACAGAAAGAGTGTTTAGATCTGCTCAATCAAAAGTATGGTTTAACTCTGTTAGCTGAATGCACAGATCAGAAAGAAGTTTCACCGAATGATTCTGTGTAGTTTATATTTGGAGACATTCATTTTTCCACTATTACCCACTTAGCGCTCCGAATCTCCACTTGCATTTTCTACAGAAAGAGTGTTTCAGAACGGCTCAATCAAAACTAAAGTTCAACTCTTTTAGTTGAACAAACAGAACAGAAAGAAGTTTCACACAATTCTTCTGTATAGTTTTTATTTGTAGACATTCTTTTTCCCAATATAGGCCTCTTAGCGCTCAGAATGTCCAATTGCAGTTTCTACAGAAAGAGTGTTTCAGAACGGCTCAATCAAATGTAAGGTTCAACTCTGTTAGTTGAATGCACAGAACAGAAAGAAGTTTCATACAATGCTTCTGTGTAGTTTATATTTGAACATATTCTTTTTTCCACTATTACCCACTTAGCGCTACGAATGTCCAGTTGCATTTTCTATAGACACAGTGTTTCAAAACTGCTCAATCAAAAGTATGGTTTAACTCTGTTAGCTGAATCCTCAGATCAGAAAGAAGTTTCACAGAATGCTTCTGTGTAGTTTATATTTGAATATATTCCTTTTTCCACTACTACGCTCTTAGCGCTCCAAATGTCCAGTTGCATTTTCTACAGAAAGAGTGTTCAGATCTGCTCAATCAAAAGTATGGTTTAACTCTGTTAGCTGAATGGACAGATCAGAAAGAAGTTTCACCGAATGATTCTGTGTAGTTTATATTTGAAGACATTCCTTTTTCCACTATTACCCTCTTTGCGCTCCGAATCTCCACTTGCATTTTCTACAAAAAGAGTGTTTCATAACTGCTCAATCAAAAATATGTTTTATCTCTGTTAACTGAATTTACAGATCAGAAATAAGTTTCACAGAATGCATCTGTGTAGTTTTTATTTGAAGATATTCTTTTTCCCAATGTAGGCCTCTTAGCGCTTAGCATGTCCAATTGCAGTTTCTACAGAAAGAGTGTTTCAGAACGGCTCAATTAAAAGTAAGGTTCAACTCTGTTAATTGAATGCACCGAACAGAAAGAATTTTCACAGAATGCTTCTGTGTAGTTTATATTTGAAAATATTCCTTTTTCCACTATTACCCTCTTAGCGCTCCGAATGTCCACTTGCATTTTCTACAGAAAGAGTGTTCAGAACTGCGCAATCAAAAGTATGGTTTAACTCTGTTAGCTTAATGAACATATCAGAAATACGTTTCACACAATGCTTCCGTGTAGTTTTTATTTGAAGATATTATTTTTCCCAATAGAGGCCTCTTAGCGCTCAGAATGTCCAATTGCAGTTTCTACAGAAAGAGTGTTTCAGAAAGGCTCAATCAAAAGTAAGGTTCAACTCTGTTAGTTGAATGCACAGAACAGAAAGAAGTTTCATACAATGCTTCTGTGTAGTTTATATTTGAACATATTCTTTTTTCCACTATTACCCACTTAGCGCTACGAATGTCCAGTTGCATTTTCTACAGACAGAGTGTTTCAAACTGCTCAATCAAAAGTATGGTTTAACTCTGTTAGCTGAATGCTCAGATCAGAAAGAAGTTTCACAGAATGCTTCTGTGTAGTTTATATTTGAATATATTCCTTTTTCCACTACTACTCTCTTTGCGCTCCAAATGTCCAGTTGCATTTTCTACAGAAAGAGTGTTCAGATCTGCTCAATCAAAAGTATGGTTTAACTCTGTTAGCTGAATGCACAGATCAGAAAGAAGTTTCACAGAATGATTCTGTGTAGTTTATATTTGGAGACATTCCTTTTTCCACTATTACCCTCTTAGCGCTCCGAATCTCCACTTGCATTTTCTACAGAAAGAGTGTTTCAGAACGGCTCAATCAAAACTAAGGTTCAACTCTTTTAGTTGAACAAACAGAACAGAAAGAAGTTTCACACAATTCTTCTGTGTAGTTTTTATTTGTAGACATTCTTTTTCCCAATATAGGCCTCTTAGCGCTCAGAATGTCCAATTGCAGTTTCTACAGCAAGAGTGTTTCAGAACGGCTCAATCAAAAGTAAGGTTCAACTCTGTTAGTTGAATGCACAGAACAGAAAGAAGTTTCATACAATGCTTCTTTGTAGTTTATATTTGAACATATTCTTTTTTCCACTATTACCCACTTAGCGCTACGAATGTCCAGTTGCATTTTCTACAGACAGAGTGTTTCAAAACTGCTCAATCAAAAGTATGGTTTAACTCTGTTAGCTGAATGCTCAGATCAGAAAGAAGTTTCACAGAATGCTTCTGTGTAGTTTATATTTGAATATATTCCTTTTTCCACTACTACTCTCTTAGCGCTCCAAATGTCCAGTTGCATTTTCTACAGAAAGAGTGTTCAGATCTGCTCAATCAAAAGTATGGTTTAACTCTGTTAGCTGAATGCACAGATCAGAAAGAAGTTTCACCGAATGATTCTGTGTAGTTTATATTGGAAGACATTCCTTTTTCCACTATTACCCACTTAGCGCTCCGAATCTCCACTTGCATTTTCTACAAAAAGAGTGTTTCATAACTGCTCAATCAAAAATATGTTTTACCTCTGTTAACTGAATTTACAGATCAGAAATAAGTTTCACAGAATGCATCTGTGTAGTTTTTATTTGAAGATATTCTTTTTCCCAATGTAGGCCTCTTAGCGCTTAGCATGTCCAATTGCAGTTTCTACAGAAAGAGTGTTTCAGAACGGCTCAATGAAAAGTAAGGTTCAACCCTGTTAGTTGAATGCACAGAACAGAAAGAATTTTCACAGAATGCTACTGTGTAGTTTATATTTGAATATATTCCTTTTTCCACTATTACCCTCTTAGCGCTCCGAAAGTACACTTGCATTTTCTACAGAAAGAGTGTTCAGAACTGCGCAATCAAAAGTATGGTTTAACTCTGTTAGCTTAATGAACATATCAGAAATAAGTTTCACACAATGCTTCTGTGTAGTTTTTATTTGAAGATATTATTTTTCCCAATAGAGGCCTCTTAGCGCTCAGAATGTCCAATTGCAGTTTCTACAGAAAGAGTGTTTCAGAAAGGCTCAATCAAAAGTAAGGTTCAACTCTGTTAGTTGAATGCACAGAACAGAAAGAAGTTTCATACAATGCTTCTGTGTAGTTTATATTTGAACATATTTTTTTTCCACTATTACCCACTTAGCGCTACGAATGTCCAGTTGCATTTTCTACAGACAGAGTGTTTCAAAACTGCTCAATCAAAAGTATGGTTTAACTCTGTTAGCTGAATGCTCAGATCAGAAAGAAGTTTCACAGAATGCTTCTGTGTAGTTTATATTTGAATATATTCCTTTTTCCACTACTACTCTCTTAGCGCTCCAAATGTCCAGTTGCATTTTCTACAGAAAGAGTGTTCAGATCTGCTCAATCAAAAGTATGGTTTAACTCTGTTAGCTGAATGCACAGATCAGAAAGAAGTTTCACCGAATGATTCTGTGTAGTTTATATTGGAAGACATTCCTTTTTCCACTATTACCCACTTAGCGCTCCGAATCTCCACTTGCATTTTCTACAAAAAGAGTGTTTCATAACTGCTCAATCAAAAATATGTTTTACCTCTGTTAACTGAATTTACAGATCAGAAATAAGTTTCACAGAATGCATCTGTGTAGTTTTTATTTGAAGATATTCTTTTTCCCAATGTAGGCCTCTTAGCGCTTAGCATGTCCAATTGCAGTTTCTACAGAAAGAGTGTTTCAGAACGGCTCAATCAAAAGTAAGGTTCAACCCTGTTAGTTGAATGCACAGAACAGAAAGAATTTTCACAGAATGCTACTGTGTAGTTTATATTTGAATATATTCCTTTTTCCACTATTACCCTCTTAGCGCTCCGAATGTCCACTTCCATTTTCTACAGAAAGAGTGTTCAGAACTGCGCAATCAAAAGTATGGTTTAACTCTGTTAACTTAATGAACATATCAGAAATAAGTTTCACACAATGCTTCTGTGTAGTTTTTATTTGAAGATATTATTTTTCCCAATATAGGCCTCTTAGCGCTCAGAATGTCCAATTGCAGTTTCTACAGAAAGAGTGTTTCAGAAAGGCTCAATCAAAACTAAGGTTCAACTCTGTTAGTTGAATGCACAGAACAGAAAGAAATTTCATACAATGCTTCTGTGTAGTTTATATTTGAACATATTCTTTTTTCCACTATTACCCACTTGGCGCTACGAATGTCCAGTTGCATTTTCTACAGACAGAGTGTTTCAAAACTGCTCAATCAAAAGTATGGTTTAACTCTGTTAGCTGAATGCTCAGATCAGAAAGAAGTTTCACAGAATGCTTCTGTGTAGTTTATATTTGTATATATTCCTTTTTCCACTACTACGCTCTTAGCGCTCCAAATGTCCAGTTGCATTTTCTACAGAAAGAGTGTTCAGATCTGCTCAATCAAAATTATGGTTTAACTCTGTTAGCTGAATGCACAGATCAGAAAGACGTTTCACCGAATGATTCTGTGTAGTTTATATTTGAAGACATTCCTTTTTCCACTATTACCCTTTTAGCGCTCCGAATCTCCACTTGCATTTTCTACAAAAAGAGTGTTTCATAACTGCTCAATCAAAAATATGTTTTATCTCTGTTAACTGAATTTACAGATCAGAAATAAGTTTCACAGAATGCATCTGTGTAGTTTTTATTTGAAGATATTCTTTTTCCCAATGTAGGCCTCTTAGCGCTTAGCATGTCCAATTGCAGTTTCTACAGAAAGAGTGTTTCAGAACGGCTCAATTAAAAGTAAGGTTCAACTCTGTTAGTTGAATGCACAGAACAGAAAGAATTTTCACAGAATGCTACTGTGTAGTTTATATTTGAATATATTCCTTTTTCCACTATACCCTCTTAGCGCTCCGAATGTCCACTTGCATTTTCTACAGAAAGAGTGTTCAGAACTGCGCAATCAAAAGTATGGTTTAACTCTGTTAGCTTAATGAACATATCAGAAATAAGTTTCACACAATGCTTCCGTGTAGTTTTTATTTGAAGATATTATTTTTCCCAATAGAGGCCTCTTAGCGCTCAGAATGTCCAATTGCAGTTTCTACAGAAAGAGTGTTTCAGAAAGGCTCAATCAAAAGTAAGGTTCAACTCTGTTAGTTGAATGCACAGAACAGAAAGAAGTTTCATACAATGCTTCTGTGTAGTTTATATTTGAACATATTCTTTTTTCCACTATTACCCACTTAGCGCTACGAATGTCCAGTTGCATTTTCTACAGACAGAGTGTTTCAAAACTGCTCAATCAAAAGTATGGTTTAAATCTGTTAGCTGAATGCTCAGATCAGAAAGAAGTTTCACAGAATGCTTCTGTGTAGTTTATATATGAATATATTCCTTTTTCCACTACTACTCTCTTAGCGCTCCAAATGTCCAGTTGCATTTTCTACAGAAAGATTGTTCAGATCTGCTCAATCAAAAGTATGGTTTAACTCTGTTAGCTGAATGCACAGATCAGAAAGAAGTTTCACAGAATGATTCTGTGTAGTTTATATTTGGAGACATTCCTTTTTCCACTATTACCCTCTTAGCGCTCCGAATCTCCACTTGCATTTTCTACAGAAAGAGTGTTTCAGAACGGCTCAATCAAAACTAAGGTTCAACTCTTTTAGTTGAACAAACAGAACAGAAAGAAGTTTCACACAATTCTTCTGTGTAGTTTTTATTTGTAGACATTCTTTTTCCCAATATAGGCCTCTTAGCGCTCAGAATGTCCAATTGCAGTTTCTACAGAAAGAGTGTTTCAGAACGGCTCAATCAAAAGTAAGGTTCAACTCTGTTAGTTGAATGCACAGAACAGAAAGAAGTTTCATACAATGCTTCTTTGTAGTTTATATTTGAACATATTCTTTTTTCCACTATTACCCACTTAGCGCTACGAATGTCCAGTTGCATTTTCTACAGACAGAGTGTTTCAAAACTGCTCAATCAAAAGTATGGTTTAACTCTGTTAGCTGAATGCTCAGATCAGAAAGAAGTTTCACAGAATGCTTCTGTGTAGTTTATATTTGAATATATTCCTTTTTCCACTACTACGCTCTCAGCGCTCCAAATGTCCAGTTGCATTTTCTACAGAAAGAGTGTTCAGATCTGCTCAATCAAAAGTATGGTTTAACTCGGTTAGCTGAATGCACAGATCAGAAAGAAGTTTCACCGAATGATTCTGTGTAGTTTATATTTGAAGACATTCCTTTTTCCACTATTACCCTCTTAGCGCTCCGAATCTCCACTTGCATTTTCTACAAAAAGTGTGTTTCATAACTGCTCAATCAAAAATATGTTTTATCTCTGTTAACTGAATTTACAGATCAGAAATAAGTTTCACAGAATGCATCTGTGTAGTTTTTATTTGAAGATATTCTTTTTCCCAATGTAGGCCTCTTAGCGCTTAGCATGTCCAATTGCAGTTTCTACAGAAAGAGTGTTTCAGAACGGCTCAATTAAAAGTAAGGTTCAACTCTGTTAGTTGAATGCACAGAACAGAAAGAATTTTCACAGAATGCTACTGTGTAGTTTATATTTGAATATATTCCTTTTTCCACTATTACCCTCTTAGCGCTCCGAATGTCCACTTGCATTTTCTACAGAAAGAGTGTTCAGAACTGCGCAATCAAAAGTATGGTTTAACTCTGTTAGCTTAATGAACATATCAGAAATAAGTTTCACACAATGCTTCTGTGTAGTTTTTATTTGAAGATATTATTTTTCCCAATAGAGGCCTCTTAGCGCTCAGAATGTCCAATTGCAGTTTCTACAGAAAGAGTGTTTCAGAAAGGCTCAATCAAAAGTAAGGTTCAACTCTGTTAGTTGAATGCACAGAACAGAAAGAAGTTTCATACAATGCTTCTGTGTAGTTTATATTTGAACATATTTTTTTTCCACTGTTACCCACTTAGCGCTACGAATGTCCAGTTGCATTTTCTACAGACAGAGTGTTTCAAAACTGCTCAATCAAAAGTATGGTTTAACTCTGTTAGCTGAATGCTCAGATCAGAAAGAAGTTTCACAGAATGCTTCTGTGTAGTTTATATCTGAATATATTCCTTTTTCCACTACTACTCTCTTAGCGCTCCAAATGTCCAGTTGCATTTTCTACAGAAAGAGTGTTCAGATCTGCTCAATCAAAAGTATGTTTTAACTCTGTTAGCTGAATGCACAGATCAGAAAGAAGTTTCACCGAATGATTCTGTGTAGTTTATATTTGAAGACATTCCTTTTTCCACTATTACCCACTTAGCGCTCCGAATCTCCACTTGCATTTTCTACAAAAAGAGTGTTTCATAACTGCTCAATCAAAAATATGTTTTACCTCTGTTAACTGAATTTACAGATCAGAAATAAGTTTCACAGAATGCATCTGTGTAGTTTTTATTTGAAGATATTCTTTTTCCCAATGTAGGCCTCTTAGCGCTTAGCATGTCCAATTGCAGTTTCTACAGAAAGAGTGTTTCAGAACGGCTCAATGAAAAGTAAGGTTCAACCCTGTTAGTTGAATGCACAGAACAGAAAGAATTTTCACAGAATGCTACTGTGTAGTTTATATTTGAATATATTCCTTTTTCCACTATTACCCTCTTAGCGCTCCGAATGTCCACTTGCATTTTCTACAGAAAGAGTGTTCAGAACTGCGCAATCAAAAGTATGGTTTATCTCTGTTAACTTAATGAACATATCAGAAATAAGTTTCACACAATGCTTCTGTGTAGTTTTTATTTGAAGATATTATTTTTCCCAATATAGGCCTCTTAGCGCTCAGAATGTCCAATTGCAGTTTCTACAGAAAGAGTGTTTCAGAAAGGCTCAATCAAAACTAAGGTTCAACTCTGTTAGTTGAATGCACAGAACAGAAACAAATTTCATACAATGCTTCTGTGTAGTTTATATTTGAACATATTCTTTTTTCCACTATTACCCACTTGGCGCTACGAATGTCCAGTTGCATTTTCTACAGACAGAGTGTTTCAAAACTGCTCAATCAAAAGTATGGTTTAACTCTGTTAGCTGAATGCTCAGATCAGAAAGAAGTTTCACAGAATGCTTCTGTGTAGTTTATATTTGAATATATTCCTTTTTCCACTACTACGCTCTTAGCGCTCCATATGTCCAGTTGCATTTTCTACAGAAAGAGTGTTCAGATCTGCTCAATCAAAATTATGGTTTAACTCTGTTAGCTGAATGCACAGATCAGAAAGAAGTTTCACCGAATGATTCTGTGTAGTTTATATTTGAAGACATTCCTTTTTCCACTATTACCCTCTTAGCGCTCCGAATCTCCACTTGCATTTTCTACAAAAAGAGTGTTTCATAACTGCTCAATCAAAAATATGTTTTATCTCTGTTAACTGAATTTACAGATCAGAAATAAGTTTCACAGAATGCATCTGTGTAGTTTTTATTTGAAGATATTCTTTTTCCCAATGTAGGCCTCTTAGCGCTTAGCATGTCCAATTGCAGTTTCTACAGAAAGAGTGTTTCAGAACGGCTCAATTAAAAGTAAGGTTCAACTCTGTTAGTTGAATGCACAGAACAGAAAGAATTTTCACAGAATGCTACTGTGTAGTTTATATTTGAATATATTCCTTTTTCCACTATTACCCTCTTAGCGCTCCGAATGTACACTTGCATTTTCTACAGAAAGAGTGTTCAGAACTGCGCAATCAAAAGTATGGTTTAACTCTGTTAGCTTAATGAACATATCAGAAATAAGTTTCACACAATGCTTCTGTGTAGTTTTTATTTGAAGATATTATTTTTCCCAATAGAGGCCTCTTAGCGCTCAGAATGTCCAATTGCAGTTTCTACAGAAAGAGTGTTTCAGAAAGGCTCAATCAAAAGTAAGGTTCAACTCTGTTAGTTGAATGCACAGAACAGAAAGAAGTTTCATACAATGCTTCTGTGTAGTTTATATTTGAACATATTTTTTTTCCACTATTACCCACTTAGCGCTACGAATGTCCAGTTGCATTTTCTACAGACAGAGTGTTTCAAAACTGCTCAATCAAAAGTATGGTTTAACTCTGTTAGCTGAATGCTCAGATCAGAAAGAAGTTTCACAGAATGCTTCTGTGTAGTTTATATTTGAATATATTCCTTTTTCCACTACTACTCTCTTAGCGCTCCAAATGTCCAGTTGCATTTTCTACAGAAAGAGTGTTCAGATCTGCTCAATCAAAAGTATGGTTTAACTCTGTTAGCTGAATGCACAGATCCGAAAGAAGTTTCACCGAATGATTCTGTGTAGTTTATATTGGAAGACATTCCTTTTTCCACTATTACCCACTTAGCGCTCCGAATCTCCACTTGCATTTTCTACAAAAAGAGTGTTTCATAACTGCTCAATCAAAAATATGTTTTACCTCTGTTAACTGAATTTACAGATCAGAAATAAGTTTCACAGAATGCATCTGTGTAGTTTTTATTTGAAGATATTCTTTTTCCCAATGTAGGCCTCTTAGCGCTTAGCATGTCCAATTGCAGTTTCTACAGAAAGAGTGTTTCAGAACGGCTCAATCAAAAGTAAGGTTCAACCCTGTTAGTTGAATGCACAGAACAGAAAGAATTTTCACAGAATGCTACTGTGTAGTTTATATTTGAATATATTCCTTTTTCCACTATTACCCTCTTAGCGCTCCGAATGTCCACTTCCATTTTCTACAGAAAGAGTGTTCAGAACTGCGCAATCAAAAGTATGGTTTAACTCTGTTAACTTAATGAACATATCAGAAATAAGTTTCACACAATGCTTCTGTGTAGTTTTTATTTGAAGATATTATTTTTCCCAATATAGGCCTCTTAGCGCTCAGAATGTCCAATTGCAGTTTCTACAGAAAGAGTGTTTCAGAAAGGCTCAATCAAAACTAAGGTTCAACTCTGTTAGTTGAATGCACAGAACAGAAAGAAATTTCATACAATGCTTCTGTGTAGTTTATATTTGAACATATTCTTTTTTCCACTATTACCCACTTGGCGCTACGAATGTCCAGTTGCATTTTCTACAGACAGAGTGTTTCAAAACTGCTCAATCAAAAGTATGGTTTAACTCTGTTAGCTGAATGCTCAGATCAGAAAGAAGTTTCACAGAATGCTTCTGTGTAGTTTATATTTGTATATATTCCTTTTTCCACTACTACGCTCTTAGCGCTCCAAATGTCCAGTTGCATTTTCTACAGAAAGAGTGTTCAGATCTGCTCAATCAAAATTATGGTTTAACTCTGTTAGCTGAATGCACAGATCAGAAAGACGTTTCACCGAATGATTCTGTGTAGTTTATATTTGAAGACATTCCTTTTTCCACTATTACCCTTTTAGCGCTCCGAATCTCCACTTGCATTTTCTACAAAAAGAGTGTTTCATAACTGCTCAATCAAAAATATGTTTTATCTCTGTTAACTGAATTTACAGATCAGAAATAAGTTTCACAGAATGCATCTGTGTAGTTTTTATTTGAAGTTATTCTTTTTCCCAATGTAGGCCTCTTAGCGCTTAGCATGTCCAATTGCAGTTTCTACAGAAAGAGTGTTTCAGAACGGCTCAATTAAAAGTAAGGTTCAACTCTGTTAGTTGAATGCACAGAACAGAAAGAATTTTCACAGAATGCTACTGTGTAGTTTATATTTGAATATATTCCTTTTTCCACTATACCCTCTTAGCGCTCCGAATGTCCACTTGCATTTTCTACAGAAAGAGTGTTCAGAACTGCGCAATCAAAAGTATGGTTTAACTCTGTTAGCTTAATGAACATATCAGAAATAAGTTTCACACAATGCTTCCGTGTAGTTTTTATTTGAAGATATTATTTTTCCCAATAGAGGCCTCTTAGCGCTCAGAATGTCCAATTGCAGTTTCTACAGAAAGAGTGTTTCAGAAAGGCTCAATCAAAAGTAAGGTTCAACTCTGTTAGTTGAATGCACAGAACAGAAAGAAGTTTCATACAATGCTTCTGTGTAGTTTATATTTGAACATATTCTTTTTTCCACTATTACCCACTTAGCGCTACGAATGTCCAGTTGCATTTTCTACAGACAGAGTGTTTCAAAACTGCTCAATCAAAAGTATGGTTTAAATCTGTTAGCTGAATGCTCAGATCAGAAAGAAGTTTCACAGAATGCTTCTGTGTAGTTTATATATGAATATATTCCTTTTTCCACTACTACTCTCTTAGCGCTCCAAATGTCCAGTTGCATTTTCTACAGAAAGATTGTTCAGATCTGCTCAATCAAAAGTATGGTTTAACTCTGTTAGCTGAATGCACAGATCAGAAAGAAGTTTCACAGAATGATTCTGTGTAGTTTATATTTGGAGACATTCCCTTTTCCACTATTACCCTCTTAGCGCTCCGAATCTCCACTTGCATTTTCTACAGAAAGAGTGTTTCAGAACGGCTCAATCAAAACTAAGGTTCAACTCTTTTAGTTGAACAAACAGAACAGAAAGAAGTTTCACACAATTCTTCTGTGTAGTTTTTATTTGTAGACATTCTTTTTCCCAATATAGGCCTCTTAGCGCTCAGAATGTCCAATTGCAGTTTCTACAGAAAGAGTGTTTCAGAACGGCTCAATCAAAAGTAAGGTTCAACTCTGTTAGTTGAATGCACAGAACAGAAAGAAGTTTCATACAATGCTTCTTTGTAGTTTATATTTGAACATATTCTTTTTTCCACTATTACCCACTTAGCGCTACGAATGTCCAGTTGCATTTTCTACAGACAGAGTGTTTCAAAACTGCTCAATCAAAAGTATGGTTTAACTCTGTTAGCTGAATGCTCAGATCAGAAAGAAGTTTCACAGAATGCTTCTGTGTAGTTTATATTTGAATATATTCCTTTTTCCAATACTACGCTCTCAGCGCTCCAAATGTCCAGTTGCATTTTCTACAGAAAGAGTGTTCAGATCTGCTCAATCAAAAGTATGGTTTAACTCTGTTAGCTGAATGCACAGATCAGAAAGAAGTTTCACAGAATGATTCTGTGTAGTTTATATTTGGAGACATTCATTTTTCCACTATTACCCTCTTAGCGCTCCGAATCTCCACTTCCATTTTCTACAGAAAGAGTGTTTCAGAACGGCTCAATCAAAACTAAAGTTCAACTCTTTTAGTTGAACAAACAGAACAGAAAGTAGTTTCACACAATTCTTCTGTGTAGTTTTTATTTGTAGACATTCTTTTTCCCAATATAGGCCTCTTAGCGCTCAGAATGTCCAATTGCAGTTTCTACAGAAAGAGTGTTTCAGAATGGCTCAATCAAAAGTAAGGTTTAACTCTGTTAGTTGAATGCACAGAACAGAAAGATGTTTCATACAATGCTTCTGTGTAGATTATATTTGAACATATTCTTTTTTTCACTATTACCCACTTAGCGCTATGAATGTCCAGTTGCATTTTCTATAGACAGAGTGTTTCAAAACTGCTCAATCAAAAGTATGGTTTAACTCTGTTAGCTGAATGCACAGATCAGAAAGAAGTTTCACCGAATGATTCTGTGTAGTTTATATTTGAAGACATTCCTTTTTCCACTATTACCCTCTTAGCGCTCCGAATCTCCACTTGCATTTTCTACAAAAAGAGTGTTTCATAACTGCTCAATCAAAAATATGTTTTATCTCTGTTAACTGAATTTACAGATCAGAAATAAGTTTCACAGAATGCATCTGTGTAGTTTTTATTTGAAGATATTCTTTTTCCCAATGTAGGCCTCTTAGCGCTTAGCATGTCCAATTGCAGTTTCTACAGAAAGAGTGTTTCAGAACGGCTCAATTAAAAGTAAGGTTCAACTCTGTTAGTTGAATGCACAGAACAGAAAGAATTTTCACAGAATGCTACTGTGTAGTTTATATTTGAATATATTCCTTTTTCCACTATTACCCTCTTAGCGCTCCGAATGTCCACTTGCATTTACTACAGAAAGAGTGTTCAGAACTGCGCAATCAAAAGTATGGTTTAACTCTGTTAGCTTAATGAACATATCAGAAATAAGTTTCACACAATGCTTCTGTGTAGTTTTTATTTGAAGATATTATTTTTCCCAATAGAGGCCTCTTAGCGCTCAGAATGTCCAATTGCAGTTTCTACAGAAAGAGTGTTTCAGAAAGGCTCAATCAAAAGTAAGGTTCAACTCTGTTAGTTGAATGCACAGAACAGAAAGGAGTTTCATACAATGCTTCTGTGTAGTTTATATTTGAACATATTTTTTTTCCACTATTACCCACTTAGCGCTACGAATGTCCAGTTGCATTTTCTACAGACAGAGTGTTTCAAAACTGCTCAATCAAAAGTATGGTTTAACTCTGTTAGCTGAATGCTCAGATCAGAAAGAAGTTTCACAGAATGCTTCTGTGTAGTTTATATTTGAATATATTCCTTTTTCCACTACTACTCTCTTAGCGCTCCAAATGTCCAGTTGCATTTTCTACAGAAAGAGTGTTCAGATCTGCTCAATCAAAAGTATGGTTTAACTCTGTTAGCTGAATGCACAGATCAGAAAGAAGTTTCACCGAATGATTCTGTGTAGTTTATATTTGAAGACATTCCTTTTTCCACTATTACCCACTTAGCGCTCCGAATCTCCACTTGCATTTTCTACAAAAAGAGCGTTTCATAACTGCTCAATCAAAAATATGTTTTACCTCTGTTAACTGAATTTACAGATCAGAAATATGTTTCACAGAATGCATCTGTGTAGTTTTTATTTGAAGATATTCTTTTTCCCAATGTAGGCCTCTTAGCGCTTAGCATGTCCAATTGCAGTTTCTACAGAAAGAGTGTTTCAGAACGGCTCAATCAAAAGTAAGGTTCAACCCTGTTAGTTGAATGCACAGAACAGAAAGAATTTTCACAGAATGCTACTGTGTAGTTTATATTTGAATATATTCCTTTTTCCACTATTACCCTCTTAGCGCTCCGAATGTCCACTTGCATTTTCTACAGAAAGAGTGTTCAGAACTGCGCAATCAAAAGTATGGTTTAACTCTGTTAACTTAATGAACATATCAGAAATAAGTTTCACACAATGCTTCTGTGTAGTTTTTATTTGAAGATATTATTTTTCCCAATATAGGCCTCTTAGCGCTCAGAATGTCCAATTTCAGTTTCTACAGAAAGAGTGTTTCAGAAAGGCTCAATCAAAACTAAGGTTCAACTCTGTTAGTTGAATGCACAGAACAGAAAGAAATTTCATACAATGCTTCTGTGTAGTTTATATTTGAACATATTCTTTTTTCCACTATTACCCACTTGGCGCTACGAATGTCCAGTTGCATTTTCTACAGACAGAGTGTTTCAAAACTGCTCAATCAAAAGTATGGTTTAACTCTGTTAGCTGAATGCTCAGATCAGAAAGAAGTTTCACAGAATGCTTCTGTGTAGTTTATATTTGAATATATTACTTTTTCCACTACTACGCTCTTAGCGCTCTAAATGTCCAGTTGCATTTTCTACAGAAAGAGTGTTCAGATCTGCTCAATCAAAAGTGTGGTTTAACTCTGTTAGCTGAATGCACAGATCAGAAAGAAGTTTCACCGAATGATTCTGTGTAGTTTATATTTGAAGACATTCCTTTTTCCACTATTACCCTCTTAGCGCTCCGAATCTCCACTTGCATTTTCTACAAAAAGAGTGTTTCATAACTGCTCAATCAAAAATATGTTTTATCTCTGTTAACTGAATTTACAGATCAGAAATAAGTTTCACAGAATGCATCTGTGTAGTTTTTATTTGAAGATATTCTTTTTCCCAATGTAGGCCTCTTAGCGCTTAGCATGTCCAATTGCAGTTTCTACAGAAAGAGTGTTTCAGAACGGCTCAATCAAAAGTAAGGTTCAACTCTGTTAGTTGAATGCACAGAACAGAAAGAATTTTCACAGAATGCTACTGTGTAGTTTATATTTGAATATATTCCTTTTTCCACTATTACCCTCTTAGCTCTCCGAATGTCCACTTGCATTATCTACAGAAAGAGTGTTCAGAACTGCGCAATCAAAAGTATGGTTTAACTCTCTTAGCTTAATGAACATATCAGAAATAAGTTTCACACAATGCTTCTGTGTAGTTTTTATTTGAAGATATTATTTTTCCCAATATAGGCCTCTTAGCGCTCAGAATGTCCAATTGCAGTTTCTACAGAAAGAGTGTTTCAGAAAGGCTCAATCAAAACTAAGGTTCAACTCTGTTAGTTGAATGCACAGAACAGAATGAAATTTCATACAATGCTTCTGTGTAGTTTATATTTGAACATATTCTTTTTTCCACTATTACCCACTTGGCGCTACGAATGTCCAGTTGCATTTTCTACAGACAGAGTGTTTCAAAACTGCTCAATCAAAAGTATGGTTTAACTCTGTTAGCTGAATGCTCAGATCAGAAAGAAGTTTCACCGAATGCTTCTGTGTAGTTTATATTTGAATATATTCCTTTTTCCACTACTACTCTCTTAGCGCTCCAAATGTCCAGTTGCATTTTCTACAGAAAGAGTGTTCAGATCTGCTCAATCAAAAGTATGGTTTAACTCTGTTAGCTGAATGCACAGATCAGAAAGAAATTTCACAGAATGATTCTGTGTAGTTTATATTTGGAGACATTCATTTTTCCACTATTACCCTCTTAGCGCTCCGAATCTCCACTTGCATTTTCTACAGAAAGAGTGTTTCAGAACGGCTCAATCAAAACTAAAGTTCAACTCTTTTAGTTGAACAAACAGAACAGAAAGTAGTTTCACACAATTCTTCTGTGTAGTTTTTATTTGTAGACATTCTTTTTCCCAATATAGGCCTCTTAGCGCTCAGAATGTCCAATTGCAGTTTCTACAGAAAGAGTGTTTCAGAATGGCTCAATCAAAAGTAAGGTTTAACTCTGTTAGTTGAATGCACAGAACAGAAAGTAGTTTCATACAATGCTTCTGTGTAGTTTATATTTGAACATATTTTTTTTCCACTATTACCCACTTAGCGCTACGAATGTCCAGTTGCATTTTCTATAGACAGAGTGTTTCAAAACTGCTCAATCAAAAGTATGGTTTAACTCTGTTAGCTGAATGCACAGATCAGAAAGAAGTTTCACCGAATGATTCTGTGTAGTTTATATTTGAAGACATTCCTTTTTCCACTATTACCCTCTTAGCGCTCCGAATCTCCACTTGCATTTTCTACAAAAAGAGTGTTTCATAACTGCTCAATCAAAAATATGTTTTATCTCTGTTAACTGAATTTACAGATCAGAAATAAGTTTCACAGAATGCATCTGTGTAGTTTTTATTTGAAGATATTCTTTTTCCCAATGTAGGCCTCTTAGCGCTTAGCATGTCCAATTGCAGTTTCTACAGAAAGAGTGTTTCAGAACGGCTCAATTAAAAGTAAGGTTCAACTCTGTTAGTTGAATGCACAGAACAGAAAGAATTTTCACAGAATGCTACTGTGTAGTTTATATTTGAATATATTCCTTTTTCCACTATTACCCTCTTAGCGCTCCGAATGTCCACTTGCATTTTCTACAGAAAGAGTGTTCAGAACTGCGCAATCAAAAGTATGGTTTAACTCTGTTAGCTTAATGAACATTTCAGAAATAAGTTTCACACAATGCTTCTGTGTAGTTTTTATTTGAAGATATTATATTTCCCAATAGACTCCTCTTAGCGCTCAGAATGTCCAATTGCAGTTTCTACAGAAAGAGTGTTTCAGAAAGGCTCAATCAAAAGTAAGGTTCAACTCTGTTAGTTGAATGCACAGAACAGAAAGAAGTTTCATACAATGCTTCTGTGTAGTTTATATTTGAACATATTCTTTTTTCCACTATTACCCACTTAGCGCTACGAATGTCCAGTTGCATTTTCTACAGACAGAGTGTTTCAAAACTGCTCAATCAAAAGTGTGGTTTAACTCTGTTAGCTGAATGCTCAGATCAGAAAGAAGTTTCACAGAATGCTTCTGTGTAGTTTATATTTGAATATATTCCTTTTTCCACTACTACTCTCTTAGCGCTCCAAATGTCCAGTTGCATTTTCTACAGAAAGAGTGTTCAGATCTGCTCAATCAAAAGTATGGTTTAACTCTGTTAGCTGAATGCACAGATCAGAAAGAAGTTTCACCGAATGATTCTGTGTAGTTTATATTTGAAGACATTCCTTTTTCCACTATTACCCACTTAGCGCTCCGAATCTCCACTTGCATTTTCTACAAAAAGAGTGTTTCATAACTGCTCAATCAAAAATATGTTTTACCTCTGTTAACTGAATTTACAGATCAGAAATAAGTTTCACAGAATGCATCTGTGTAGTTTTTATTTGAAGATATTCTTTTTCCCAATGTAGGCCTCTTAGCGCTTAGCATGTCCAATTGCAGTTTCTACAGAAAGAGTGTTTCAGAACGGCTCAATTAAAAGTAAGGTTCAACCCTGTTAGTTGAATGCACAGAACAGAAAGAATTTTCACAGAATGCTACTGTGTAGTTTATATTTGAATATATTCCTTTTTCCACTATTAACCTCTTAGCGCTCCGAATGTCCACTTGCATTTTCTACAGAAAGAGTGTTCAGAACTGCGCAATCAAAAGTATGGTTTAACTCTGTTAGCTTAATGAACATATCAGAAATAAGTTTCACACAATGCTTCTGTGTAGTTTTTATTTGAAGATATTATTTTTCCCAATATAGTCCTCTTAGCGCTCAGAATGTCCAATTGCAGTTTCTACAGAAAGAGTGTTTCAGAAAGGCTCAATCAAAACTAAGGTTCAACTCTGTTAGTTGAATGCACAGAACAGAAAGAAATTTCATACAATGCTTCTGTGTAGTTTATATTTGAACATATTCTTTTTTCCACTATTACCCACTTGGCGCTACGAATGTCCAGTTGCATTTTCTACAGACAGAGTGTTTCAAAACTGCTCAATCAAAAGTATGGTTTAACTCTGTTAGCTGAATGCTCAGATCAGAAAGAAGTTTCACAGAATGCTTCTGTGTAGTTTATATTTGAACATATTCCTTTTTCCACTACTATGCTCTTACCGCTCCAAATGTCCAGTTGCATTTTCTACAGAAAGAGTGTTCAGATCTGCTCAATCAAAAGTATGGTTTAACTCTGTTAGCTGAATGCACAGATCAGAAAGAAGTTTCACCGAATGATTCTGTGTAGTTTATATTTGAAGACATTCCTTTTTCCACTATTACCCACTTAGCGCTCCGAATCTCCACTTGCATTTTCTACAAAAAGAGTGTTTCATAACTGCTCAATCAAAAATATGTTTTACCTCTGTTAACTGAATTTACAGATCAGAAATAAGTTTCACAGAATGCATCTGTGTAGTTTTTATTTGAAGATATTCTTTTTCCCAATGTAGGCCTCTTAGCGCTTAGCATGTCCAATTGCAGTTTCTACAGAAAGAGTGTTTCAGAACGGCTCAATTAAAAGTAAGGTTCAACCCTGTTAGTTGAATGCACAGAACAGAAAGAATTTTCACAGAATGCTACTGTGTAGTTTATATTTGAATATATTCCTTTTTCCACTATTACCCTCTTAGCGCTCCGAATGTCCACTTGCATTTTCTACAGAAAGAGTGTTCAGAACTGCGCAATCAAAAGTATGGTTTAACTCTGTTAGCTTAATGAACATATCAGAAATAAGTTTCACACAATGCTTCTGTGTAGTTTTTATTTGAAGATATTATTTTTCCCAATATAGTCCTCTTAGCGCTCAGAATGTCCAATTGCAGTTTCTACAGAAAGAGTGTTTCAGAAAGGCTCAATCAAAACTAAGGTTCAACTCTGTTAGTTGAATGCACAGAACAGAAAGAAATTTCATACAATGCTTCTGTGTAGTTTATATTTGAACATATTCTTTTTTCCACTATTACCCACTTGGCGCTACGAATGTCCAGTTGCATTTTCTACAGACAGAGTGTTTCAAAACTGCTCAATCAAAAGTATGGTTTAACTCTGTTAGCTGAATGCTCAGATCAGAAAGAAGTTTCACAGAATGCTTCTGTGTAGTTTATATTTGAACATATTCCTTTTTCCACTACTATCCTCTTACCGCTCCAAATGTCCAGTTGCATTTTCTACAGAAAGAGTGTTCAGATCTGCTCAATCAAAAGTATGGTTTAACTCTGTTAGCTGAATGCACAGATCAGAAAGAAGTTTCACCGAATGATTCTGTGTAGTTTATATTTGAAGACATTCCTTTTTCCACTATTACCCTCTTAGCGCTCCGAATCTCCACTTGCATTTTCTACAAAAAGAGTGTTTCATAACTGCTCAATCAAAAATATGTTTTATCTCTGTTAACTGAATTTACAGATCAGAAATAAGTTTCACAGAATGCATCTGTGTAGTTTTTATTTGAAGATATTCTTTTTCCCAATGTAGGCCTCTTAGCGCTTAGCATGTCCAATTGCAGTTTCTACAGAAAGAGTGTTTCAGAACGGCTCAATCAAAAGTAAGGTTCAACTCTGTTAGTTGAATGCACAGAACAGGAAGAATTTTCACAGAATGCTACTGTGTACTTTATATTTGAATATATTCCTTTTTCCACTATTACCCTCTTAGCGCTCCGAATCTCCACTTGCATTTTCTACAGAAAGAGTGTTTCAGAACGGCTCAATCAAAACTAAAGTTCAACTCTTTTAGTTGAACAAACAGAACAGAAAGTAGTTTCACACAATTCTTCTGTGTAGTTTTTATTTGTAGACATTCTTTTTCCCAATATAGGCCTCTTAGCGCTCAGAATGTCCAATTGCAGTTTCTACAGAAAGAGTGTTTCAGAATGGCTCAATCAAAAGTAAGGTTTAACTCTGTTAGTTGAATGCACAGAACAGAAAGAATTTTCACAGAATGCTTCTGTGTAGTTTATATTTGAATATATTCCTTTTTCCACTATTACCCTCTTAGCGCTCCGAATGTCCACTTGCATTTTCTACAGAAAGAGTGTTCAGAACTGCGCAATCAAAAGTATGGTTTAACTCTGTTAGCTTAATGAACATATCAGAAATAAGTTTCACACAATGCTTCTGTGTAGTTTTTATTTGAAGATATTATTTTTCCCAATATAGGCCTCTTAGCGCTCAGAATGTCCAATTGCAGTTTCTACAGAAAGAGTGTTTCAGAAAGGCTCAATCAAAACTAAGGTTCAACTCTGTTAGTTGAATGCACAGAACAGAATGAAATTTCATACAATGCTTCTGTGTAGTTTATATTTGAACATATTCTTTTTTCCACTATTACCCACTTGGCGCTACGAATGTCCAGTTGCATTTTCTACAGACAGAGTGTTTCAAAACTGCTCAATCAAAAGTATGGTTTAACTCTGTTAGCTGAATGCTCAGATCAGAAAGAAGTTTCACCGAATGCTTCTGTGTAGTTTATATTTGAATATATTCCTTTTTCCACTACTACTCTCTTAGCGCTCCAAATGTCCAGTTGCATTTTCTACAGAAAGAGTGTTCAGATCTGCTCAATCAAAAGTATGGTTTAACTCTGTTAGCTGAATGCACAGATCAGAAAGAAGTTTCACAGAATGATTCTGTGTAGTTTATATTTGGAGACATTCATTTTTCCACTATTACCCTCTTAGCGCTCCGAATCTCCACTTGCATTTTCTACAGAAAGAGTGTTTCAGAACGGCTCAATCAAAACTAAAGTTCAACTCTTTTAGTTGAACAAACAGAACAGAAAGTAGTTTCACACAATTCTTCTGTGTAGTTTTTATTTGTAGACATTCTTTTTCCCAATATAGGCCTCTTAGCGCTCAGAATGTCCAATTGCAGTTTCTACAGAAAGAGTGTTTCAGAATGGCTCAATCAAAAGTAAGGTTTAACTCTGTTAGTTGAATGCACAGAACAGAAAGAAGTTTCATACAATGCTTCTGTGTAGTTTATATTTGAACATATTCTTTTTTCCACTATTACCCACTTAGCGCTACGAATGTCCAGTTGCATTTTCTATAGACAGAGTGTTTCAAAACTGCTCAATCAAAAGTATGGTTTAACTCTGTTAGCTGAATGCACAGATCAGAAAGAAGTTTCACCGAATGATTCTGTGTAGTTTATATTTGAAGACATTCCTTTTTCCACTATTACCCTCTTAGCGCTCCGAATCTCCACTTGCATTTTCTACAAAAAGAGTGTTTCATAACTGCTCAATCAAAAATATGTTTTATCTCTGTTATCTGAATTTACAGATCAGAAATAAGTTTCACAGAATGCATCTGTGTAGTTTTTATTTGAAGATATTCTTTTTCCCAATGTAGGCCTCTTAGCGCTTAGCATGTCCAATTGCAGTTTCTACAGAAAGAGTGTTTCAGAACGGCTCAATTAAAAGTAAGGTTCAACTCTGTTAGTTGAATGCACAGAACAGAAAGAATTTTCAGAGAATGCTACTGTGTAGTTTATATTTGAATATATTCCTTTTTCCACTAATACCCTCTTAGCGCTCCGAATGTCCACTTGCATTTTCTACAGAAAGAGTGTTCAGAACTGCGCAATCAAAAGTATGGTTTAACTCTGTTAGCTTAATGAACATATCAGAAATAAGTTTCACACAATGCTTCTGTGTAGTTTTTATTTGAAGATATTATTTTTCCCAATAGAGGCCTCTTAGCGCTCAGAATGTCCAATTGCAGTTTCTACAGAAAGAGTGTTTCAGAAAGGCTCAATCAAAAGTAAGGTTCAAATCTGTTAGTTGAATGCACAGAACAGAATGAAGTTTCATACAATGCTTCTGTGTAGTTTATATTTGAACATATTCTTTTTTCCACTATTAACCACTTAGCGCTACGAATGTCCAGTTGCATTTTCTACAGACAGAGTGTTTCAAAACTGCTCAATCAAAAGTATGGTTTAACTCTGTTAGCTGAATGCTCAGATCAGAAAGAAGTTTCACAGAATGCTTCTGTGTAGTTCATATTTGAATATATTCCTTTTTCCACTACTACTCTCTTAGCGCTCCAAATGTCCAGTTGCATTTTCTACAGAAAGAGTGTTCAGATCTGCTCAATCAAAAGTATGGTTTAACTCTGTTAGCTGAAGGCACAGATCAGAAAGAAGTTTCACAGAATGATTCCGTGCAGTTTATATTTGGAGACATTCCTTTTTCCACTATTACCCTCTTAGCGCTCCGAATCTCCACTTGCATTTTCTACAGAAAGAGTGTTTCAGAACGGCTCAATCAAAACTAAGGTTCAACTATTTTAGTTGAACAAACAGAACAGAAAGAAGTTTCACACAATTGTTCTGTGTAGTTTTTATTTGTAGACATTCTTTTTCCCAATATAGGCCTCTTAGTGCTCAGAATGTCCAATTGCAGTTTCTACAGAAAGAGTGTTTCAGAACGGCTCAATCAAAAGTAAGGTTCAACTCTGTTAGTTGAATGCACAGAACAGAAAGAAGTTTCATACAATGCTTCTGTGTAGTTTATATTTGAACATATTCTTTTTTCCACTATTACCCACTTAGCGCTACGAATGTCCAGTTGCATTTTCTACAGACAGAGTGTTTCAAAACTGCTCAATCAAAAGTATGGTTTAACTCTGTTAGCTGAATGCTCAGATCAGAAAGAAGTTTCACAGAATGCTTCTGTGTAGTTTATATTTGAATATATTCCTTTTTCCACTACTACGCTCTTAGCGCTCCAAATGTCCAGTTGCATTTTCTACAGAAAGAGTGTTCAGATCTGCTCAATCAAAATTATGGTTTAACTCTGTTAGCTGAATGCACAGATCAGAAAGAAGTTTCACCGAATGATTCTGTGTAGTTTATATTTGAAGACATTCCTTTTTCCACTATTACCCTCTTAGCGCTCCGAATCTCCACTTGCATTTTCTACAAAAAGAGTGTTTCATAACTGCTCAATCAAAAATATGTTTTATCTCTGTTAACTGAATTTACAGATCAGAAATAAGTTTCACAGAATGCATCTGTGTAGTTTTTATTTGAAGATATTCTTTTTCCCAATGTAGGCCTATTAGCGCTTAGCATGTCCAATTGCAGTTTCTACAGAAAGAGTGTTTCAGAACGGCTCAATCAAAAGTAAGGTTCAACTCTGTTAGTTGAATGCACAGAACAGAAAGAATTTTCACAGAATGCTACTGTGTAGTTTATATTTGAATATATTCCTTTTTCCACTATTACCCTCTTAGCGCTCCGAATGTCCACTTGCATTTTCTACAGAAAGAGTGTTCAGAACTGCGCAATCAAAAGTATGCTTTAACTCTCTTAGCTTAGTGAACATATCAGAAATAAGTTTCACACAATGCTTCTGTGTAGTTTTTATTTGAAGATATTATTTTTCCCAATATAGGCCTCTTAGCGCTCAGAATGTCCAATTGCAGTTTCTACAGAAAGAGTGTTTCAGAAAGGCTCAATCAAAACTAAGGTTCAACTCTGTTAGTTGAATGCACAGAACAGAATGAAATTTCATACAATGCTTCCGTGTAGTTTATATTTGAACATATTCTTTTTTCCACTATTACCCACTTGGCGCTACGAATGTCCAGTTGCATTTTCTACAGACAGAGTGTTTCAAAACTGCTCAATCAAAAGTATGGTTTAACTCTGTTAGCTGAATGCTCAGATCCGAAAGAAGTTTCACCGAATGCTTCTGTGTAGTTTATATTTGAATATATTCCTTTTTCCACTACTACTCTCTTAGCGCTCCAAATGTCCAGTTGCATTTTCTACAGAAAGAGTGTTCAGATCTGCTCAATCAAAAGTATGGTTTAACTCTGTTAGCTGAATGCACAGATCAGAAAGAAGTTTCACAGAATGATTCCGTGCAGTTTATATTTGGAGACATTCCTTTTTCCACTATTACCCTCTTAGCGCTCCGAATCTCCACTTGCATTTTCTACAGAAAGAGTGTTTCAGAACGGCTCAATCAAAACTAAGGTTCAACTATTTTAGTTGAACAAACAGAACAGAAAGAAGTTTCACACAATTGTTCTGTGTAGTTTTTATTTGTAGACATTCTTTTTCCCAATATAGGCCTCTTAGTGCTCAGAATGTCCAATTGCAGTTTCTACAGAAAGAGAGTTTCAGAACGGCTCAATCAAAAGTAAGGTTCAAATCTGTTAGTTGAATGCACAGAACAGAAAGAAGTTTCATACAATGCTTCTGTGTAGTTTATATTTGAACATATTCTTTTTTCCACTATTACCCACTTAGCGCTACGAATGTCCAGTTGCATTTTCTACAGACAGAGTGTTTCAAAACTGCTCAATCAAAAGTATGGTTTAACTCTGTTAGCTGAATGCTCAGATCAGAAAGAAGTTTCACAGAATGCTTCTGTGTAGTTTATATTTGAATATATTCCTTTTTCCACTACTACGCTCTTAGCGCTCCAAATGTCCAGTTGCATTTTCTACAGAAAGAGTGTTCAGATCTGCTCAATCAAAAGTATGGTTTAACTCTGTTAGCTGAATGCACAGATCAGAAAGAAGTTTCACCGAATGATTCTGTGTAGTTTATATTTGAAGACATTCCTTTTTCCACTATTACCCTCTTAGCGCTCCGAATCTCCACTTGCATTTTCTACAAAAAGAGTGTTTCATAACTGCTCAATCAAAAATATGTTTTATCTCTGTTAACTGAATTTACAGATCAGAAATAAGTTTCACAGAATGCATCTGTGTAGTTTTTATTTGAAGATATTCTTTTTCCCAATGTAGGCCTCTTAGCGCTTAGCATGTCCAATTGCAGTTTCTACAGAAAGAGTGTTTCAGAACGGCTCAATCAAAAGTAAGGTTCAACTCTGTTAGTTGAATGCACAGAACAGAAAGAATTTTCACAGAATGCTACTGTGTAGTTTATATTTGAATATATTCCTTTTTCCACTATTACCCTCTTAGCGCTCCGAATGTCCACTTGCATTTTCTACAGAAAGAGTGTTCAGAACTGCGCAATCAAAAGTATGGTTTAACTCTGTTAGCTTAATGAACATATCAGAAATAAGTTTCACACAATGCTTCTGTGTAGTTTTTATTTGAAGATATTATTTTTCCCAATATGGGCCTCTTAGCGCTCAGAATGTCCAATTGCAGTTTCTACAGAAAGAGAGTTTCAGAAAGGCTCAATCAAAAGTAACGTTCAAATCTGTTAGTTGAATGCACAGAACAGAAAGAAATTTCATACAATGCTTCTGTGTAGTTTATATTTGAACATATTCTTTTTTCCACTATTACCCACTTGGCGCTACGAATGTCCAGTTGCATTTTCTACAGACAGAGTGTTTCAAAACTGCTCAATCAAAAGTATGGTTTAACTCTGTTAGCTGAATGCTCAGATCAGAAAGAAGTTTCACAGAATGCTTCTGTGTAGTTTATATTTGAATATATTCCTTTTTCCACTACTACTCTCTTAGCGCTCCAAATGTCCAGTTGCATTTTCTACAGAAAGAGTGTTCAGATCTGCTCAATCAAAAGTATGATTTAACTCTGTTAGCTGAATGCACAGATCAGAAAGAAGTTTCACAGAATGATTCTGTGTAGTTTATATTTGGAGACATTCCTTGTTCCACTATTACCCTCTTAGCGCTCCGAATCTCAACTTGCATTTTCTACAGAAAGAGTGTTTCAGAACGGCTCAATCAAAACTAAAGTTCAACTCTTTTAGTTGAACAAACAGAACAGAAAGAAGTTTCACACAATTCTTCGGTGTAGTTTTTATTTGTAGACATTCTTTTTCCCAATATAGGCCTCTTAGCGCTCAGAATGTCCAATTGCAGTTTCTACAGAAAGAGTGTTTCAGAACGGCTCAATCAAAAGTAAGGTTCAACTCTGTTAGTTGAATGCACAGAACAGAAAGAAGTTTCATACAATGCTTCTGTGTAGTTTATATTTGAACATATTCTTTTTTCCACTATTACCCACTTGGCGCTACGAATGTCCAGTTGCATTTTCTACAGACAGAGTGTTTCAAAACTGCTCAATCAAAAGTATGGTTTAACTCTGTTAGCTGAATGCTCAGATCAGAAAGAATTTTCACAGAATGCTTCTGTGTAGTTTATAATTGAATATATTCCTTTTTCCACTACTACGCTCTTAGCGCTCCAAATGTCCAGTTGCATTTTCTACAGAAAGAGTGTTCAGATCTGCTCAATCAAAAGTATGGTTTAACTCTGTTAGCTGAATGCACAGATCAGAAAGAAGTTTCACCGAATGATTCTGTGTAGTTTATATTTGAAGACATTCCTTTTTCCACTATTACCCTCTTAGCGCTCCGAATCTCCACTTGCATTTTCTACAAAAAGAGTGTTTCATAACTGCTCAATCAAAAATATGTTTTATCTCTGTTAACTGAATTTACATATCAGAAATAAGTTTCACAGAATGCATCTGTGTAGTTTTTATTTGAAGATATTCTTTTTCCCAATGTAGGCCTCTTAGCGCTTAGCATGTCCAATTGCAGTTTCTACAGAAAGAGTGTTTCAGAACGGCTCAATCAAAAGTAAGGTTCAACTCTGTTAGTTGAATGCACAGAACAGAAAGAATTTTCACAGAATGCTACTGTGTAGTTTATATTTGAATATATTCCTTTTTCCACTATTACCCTCTTAGCGCTCCGAATGTCCACTTGCATTTTCTACAGAAAGAGTGTTCAGAACTGCGCAATCAAAAGAATGGTTTAACTCTCTTAGCTTAATGAACATATCAGAAATAAGTTTCACACAATGCTTCTGTGTAGTTTTTATTTGAAGATATTATTTTTCCCAATATAGGCCTCTTAGCGCTCAGAATGTCCAATTGCAGTTTCTACAGAAAGAGTGTTTCAGAACGGCTCAATCAAAAGTAAGGTTCAACACTGTTAGTTGAATGCACAGAACAGAAAGGAGTTTCATACAATGCTTCTGTGTAGTTTATATTTGAACATATTCTTTTTTCCACTATTACCCACTTGGTGCTACGAATGTCCAGTTGCATTTTCTACAGACAGAGTGTTTCAAAACTGCTCAATCAAAAGTATGGTTTAACTCTGTTAGCTGAATGCTCAGATCAGAAAGAAGTTTCACCGAATGCTTCTGTGTAGTTTATATTTGAATATATTCCTTTTTCCACTACTACTCTCTTAGCGCTCCAAATGTCCAGTTGCATTTTCTACAGAAAGAGTGTTCAGATCTGCTCAATCAAAAGTATGGTTTAACTCTGTTAGCTGAATGCACAGATCAGAAAGAAGTTTCACAGAATGATTCTGTGTAGTTTATATTTGGAGACATTCCTTTTTCCACTATTACCCTCTTAGCGCTCCGAATCTCCACTTGAAATTTCTACAGAAAGAGTGTTTCAGAACGGCTCAATCAAAACTAAAGTTCAACTCTTTTAGTTGAAAAAACAGAACAGAAAGAAGTTTCACACAATTCTTCTCTGTAGTTTTTATTTGTAGACATTCTTTTTCCCAATATAGGCCTCTTAGCGCTCAGAATGTCCAATTGCAGTTTCTACAGAAAGAGTGTTGCAGAACGGCTCAATCAAAAGTAAGGTTCAACTCTGTTAGTTGAATGCACAGAACAGAAAGAAGTTTCATACAATGCTTCTGTGTAGTTTATATTTGAACATATTCTTTTTTCCACTATTACCCACTTAGCGCTACGAATGTCCAGTTGCATTTTCTATAGACAGAGTGTTTCAAAACTGCTCAATCAAAAGTATGGTTTAACTCTGTTAGCTGAATCCACAGATCAGAAAGAAGTTTCACAGAATGCTTCTGTGTAGTTTATATTTGAATATATTCCTTTTTCCACTACTACGCTCTTAGCGCTCCAAATGTCCAGTTGCATTTTCTACAGAAAGAGTGTTCAGATCTGCTCAATCAAAAGTATGGTTTAACTCTGTTAGCTGAATGCACAGATCAGAAAGAAGTTTCACCGAATGATTCTGTGTAGTTTATATTTGAAGACATTCCTTTTTCCACTATTACCCTCTTAGCGCTCCGAATCTCCACTTGCATTTTCTACAAAAAGAGTGTTTCATAACTGCTCAATCAAAAATATGTTTTATCTCTGTTAACTGAATTTTCAGATCAGAAATAAGTTTCACAGAATGCATCTGTGTAGTTTTTATTTGAAGATATTCTTTTTCCCAATGTAGGCCTCTTAGCGCTTAGCATGTCCAATTGCAGTTTCTACAGAAAGAGTGTTTCAGAACGGCTCAATTAAATGTAAGGTTCAACACTGTTATTTGAATGCACAGAACAGAAAGAATTTTCACAGAATGCTACTGTGTAGTTTATATTTGAATATATTCCTTTTTCCACTATTACCCTCTTAGCGCTCCGAATATCCACTTGCATTTTCTACAGAAAGAGTGTTCAGAACTGCGCAATCAAAAGTATGGTTTAACTCTGTTAGCTTAATGAACATATCAGAAATAAGTTTCACACAATGCTTCTGTGTAGTTTTTATTTGAAGATATTATTTTTCCCAATAGAGGCCTCTTAGCTCTCAGAATGTCCAATTGCAGTTTCTACAGAAAGAGTGTTTCAGAAAGGCTCAATCAAAAGTAAGGTTCAACTCTGTTAGTTGAATGCACAGAACAGAAAGAAGTTTCATACAATGCTTCTGTGTAGTTTATATTTGAACATATTCTTTTTTCCACTATTATCCACTTAGCGCTACGAATGTCCAGTTGCATTTTCTACAGACAGAGTGTTTCAAAACTGCTCAATCAAAAGTATGGTTTAACTCTGTTAGCTGAATGCTCAGATCAGAAAGAAGTTTCACAGAATGCTTCTGTGTAGTTTATATTTGAATATATTCCTTTTTCCACTACTACTCTCTTAGCGCTCCAAATGTCCAGTTGCATTTTCTACAGAAAGAGTGTTCAGATCTGCTCAATCAAAAGTATGGTTTAACTCTGTTAGCTGAATGCACAGATCAGAAAGAAGTTTCACCGAATGATTCTGTGTAGTTTATATATGAAGACATTCCTTTTTCCACTATTACCCTCTTAGCGCTCCGAATCTCCACTTGCATTTTCTACAAAAAGAGTGTTTCATAACTGCTCAATCAAAAATATGTTTTACCTCTGTTAACTGAATTTACAGATCAGAAATAAGTTTCACAGAATGCATCTGTGTAGTTTTTATTTGAAGATATTCTTTTTCCCAATGTAGGCCTCTTAGCGCTTAGCATGTCCAATTGCAGTTTCTACAGAAAGAGTGTTTCAGAACGGCTCAATCAAAAGTAAGGTTCAACCCTGTTAGTTGAATGCACAGAACAGAAAGAATTTTCACAGAACGCTACTGTGTAGTTTATATTTGAATATATTCCTTTTTCCACTATTACCCTCTTAGCGCTCCGAATGTCCACTTGCATTTTCTACAGAAAGAGTGTTCAGAACTGCGCAATCAAAAGTATGGTTTAACTCTGTTAGCTTAATGAACATATCAGAAATAAGTTTCACACAATGCTTCTGTGTAGTTTTTATTTGAAGATATTATTTTTCCCAATATAGGCCTCTTAGCGCTCAGAATGTCCAATTGCAGTTTCTACAGAAAGAGTGTTTCAGAAAGGCTCAATCAAAACTAAGGTTCAACTCTGTTAGTTGAATACACAGAACAGAAAGAAATTTCATACAATGCTTCTGTGTAGTTTATATTTGAACATATTCTTTTTTCCACTATTACCCACTTGGCGCTACGAATGTCCAGTTGCATTTTCTACAGACAGAGTGTTTCAAAACTGCTCAATCAAAAGTATGGTTTAACTCTGTTAGCTGAATGCTCAGATCAGAAAGAAGTTTCACAGAATGCTTCTGTGTAGTTTATATTTGAATATATTCCTTTTTCCACTACTACTCTCTTAGCGCTCCAAATGTCCAGTTGCATTTTCTACAGAAAGAGTGTTCAGATCTGCTCAATCAAAAGTATGGTTTAACTCTGTTAGCTGAATGCACAGATCAGAAAGAAGTTTCACAGAATGATTCTGTGTAGTTTATATTTGGAGACATTCCTTTTTCCACTATTACCCTCTTAGCGCTCCGAATCTCCACTTGCATTTTCTACAGAAAGAGTGTTTCAGAACGGCTCAATCAAAACTAAAGTTCAACTCTTTTAGTTGAACAAACAGAACAGAAAGAAGTTTCACACAATTCTTCTCTGTAGTTTTTATTTGAAGATATTATTTTTCCCAATAGAGGCCTCTTAGCGCTCAGAATGTCCAATTGCAGTTTCTACAGAAAGAGTGTTTCAGAACGGCTCAATCAAAAGTAAGGTTCAACTCCGTTAGTTGAATGCACAGAACAGAAAGAAGTTTCATACAATGCTTCTGTGTAGTTTATATTTGAACATATTCTTTTTTCCACTATTACCCACTTAGCGCTACGAATGTCCAGTTGCATTTTCTACAGACAGAGTGTTTCAAAACTGCTCAATCAAAAGTATGGTTTAACTCTGTTAGCTGAATGCTCAGATCAGAAAGAAGTTTCACAGAATGCTTCTGTGTAGTTTATATTTGAATATATTCCTTTATCCACTATTACGCTCTTAACGCTCCAAATGTCCAGTTGCATTTTCTACAGAAAGAGTGTTCAGATCTGCTCAATCAAAAGTATGGTTTAACTCTGTTAGCTGAATGCACAGATCAGAAAGAAGTTTCTCCGAATGATTCTGTGTAGTTTATAGTTGAAGACATTCCTTTTTCCACTATTACCCTCTTAGCGCTCCGAATCTCCACTTGCATTTTCTACAAAAAGAGTGTTTCATAACTGCTCAATCAAAAATATGTTTTATCTCTGTTAACTGAATTTACAGATCAGAAATAAGTTTCACAGAATGCATCTGTGTAGTTTTTATTTGAAGATATTCTTTTTCCCAATGTAGGCCTCTTAGCGCTTAGCATGTCCAATTGCAGTTTCTACAGAAAGAGTGTTTCAGAACGGCTCAATCAAAAGTAAGGTTCAACTCTGTTAGTTGAATGCACAGAACAGAAAGAATTTTCACAGAATGCTACTGTGTAGTTTATATTTGAATATATTCCTTTTTCCACTATTACCCTCTTAGCGCTCCGAATGTCCACTTGCATTTTCTACAGAAAGAGTGTTCAGAACTGCGCAATCAAAAGTATGGTTTAACTCTGTTAGCTTAAGGAACATATCAGAAATAAGTTTCACACAATGCTTCTGTGTAGTTTTTATTTGAAGATATTTTTTTTCCCAATATAGGCCTCTTAGCGCTCAGAATGTCCAATTGCAGTTTCTACAGAAAGAGTGTTTCAGAAAGGCTCAATCAAAACTAAGGTTCAACTCTGTTAGTTGAATGCACAGAACAGAAAGAAATTTCATACAATGCTTCTTTGTAGTTTATATTTGAACATATTCTTTTTTCCACTATTACCCAGTTGGCGCTACCAATGTCCAGTTGCATTTTCTACAGACAGAGTGTTTCAAAACTGCTCAATCAAAACTATGGTTTAACTCTGTTAGCTGAATGCTCAGATCAGAAAGAAGTTTCACAGAATGCTTCTGTGTAGTTTATATTTGAATATATTCCTTTATCCACTATTACGCTCTTAACGCTCCAAATGTCCAGTTGCATTTTCTACAGAAAGAGTGTTCAGATCTGCTCAATCAAAAGTATGGTTTAACTCTGTTAGCTGAATGCACAGATCAGAAAGAAGTTTCTCCGAATGATTCTGTGTAGTTTATAGTTGAAGACATTCCTTTTTCCACTATTACCCTCTTAGCGCTCCGAATCTCCACTTGCATTTTCTACAAAAAGAGTGTTTCATAACTGCTCAATCAAAAATATGTTTTATCTCTGTTAACTGAATTTACAGATCAGAAATAAGTTTCACAGAATGCATCTGTGTAGTTTTTATTTGAAGATATTCTTTTTCCCAATGTAGGCCTCTTAGCGCTTAGCATGTCCAATTGCAGTTTCTACAGAAAGAGTGTTTCAGAACGGCTCAATCAAAAGTAAGGTTCAACTCTGTTAGTTGAATGCACAGAACAGAAAGAATTTTCACAGAATGCTACTGTGTAGTTTATATTTGAATATATTCCTTTTTCCACTATTACCCTCTTAGCGCTCCGAATGTCCACTTGCATTTTCTACAGAAAGAGTGTTCAGAACTGCGCAATCAAAAGTATGGTTTAACTCTGTTAGCTTAAGGAACATATCAGAAATAAGTTTCACACAATGCTTCTGTGTAGTTTTTATTTGAAGATATTTTTTTTCCCAATATAGGCCTCTTAGCGCTCAGAATGTCCAATTGCAGTTTCTACAGAAAGAGTGTTTCAGAAAGGCTCAATCAAAACTAAGGTTCAACTCTGTTAGTTGAATGCACAGAACAGAAAGAAATTTCATACAATGCTTCTTTGTAGTTTATATTTGAACATATTCTTTTTTCCACTATTACCCAGTTGGCGCTACCAATGTCCAGTTGCATTTTCTACAGACAGAGTGTTTCAAAACTGCTCAATCAAAACTATGGTTTAACTCTGTTAGCTGAATGCTCAGATCAGAAAGAAGTTTCACAGAATGCTTCTGTGTAGTTTATATTTGAATATATTCCTTTTTCCACTACTACTCTCTTAGCGCTCCAAATGTCCAGTTGCATTTTCTACAGAAAGAGTATTCAGATCTGCTCAATCAAAAGTATGGTTTAACTCTGTTAGCTGAATGCACAGATCAGAAAGACGTTTCACAGAATGATTCTGTGTAGTTTATATTTGGAGACATTCCTTTTTCCACTATTACCCTCTTAGCGCTCCGAATCTCCACTTGCATTTTCTACAGAAAGTGTGTTTCAGAACGGCTCAATCAAAACTAAGGTTCAACTCTTTTAGATGAACAAACAGAACAGAAAGAAGTTTCACACAATTCTTCTGTGTAGTTTTTATTTGTAGACATTCTTTTTCCCAATATAGGCCTCTTAGCGCTCAGAATGTCCAATTGCAGTTTCTACAGAAAGAGTGTTTCAGAACGGCTCAATCAAAAGTAAGGTTCAACTCTGTTAGTTGAATGCACAGAACAGAAAGAAGTTTCATACAATGCTTCTGTGTAGTTTATATTTGAACATATTCTTTTTTCCACTATTACCCACTTAGCGCTACGAATGTCCAGTTGCATTTTCTACAGACAGAGTGTTTCAAAACTGCTCAATCAAAACTATGGTTTAAATCTGTTAGCTGAATGCTCAGATCAGAAAGAAGTTTCACAGAATGCTTCTGTGTAGTTTATATTTGAATACATTCCTTTTTCCACTACTACGCTCTTAGCGCTCCAAATGTCCAGTTGCATTTTCTACCCAAAGAATGTTCAAATCTTCTCAATCAAATGTATGGTTTAACTCTGTTAGCTGAATGCACAGATCAGAAAGAAGTTTCACCGAATGATTCTGTGTAGTTTATATTTGAAGACATTCCTTTTTCCACTATTACCCTCTTAGCGCTCCGAATCTCCACTTGCATTTTCTACAAAAAGAGTGTTTCATAACTGCTCAATCAAAAATATGTTTTATCTCTGTTAACTGAATTTACAGATCAGAAATAAGTTTCACAGAATGCATCTGTGTAGTTTTTATTTGAAGATATTCTTTTTCCCAATGTAGGCCTCTTAGCGCTTAGCATGTCCAATTGCAGTTTCTACAGAAAGAGTGTTTCAGAACGGCTCAATGAAAAGTAAGGTTCAAATCTGTTAGTTGAATGCAGAGAACAGAAAGAATTTTCACAGAATGCTACTGTGTAGTTTATATTTGAATATATTCCTTTTTCCACTATTACCCTCTTAGCGCTCCGAATGTCCACTTGCATTTTCTACAGAAAGAGTGTTCAGAACTGCGCAATCAAAAGTATGGTTTAACTCTGTTAGCTTAATGAACATATCAGAAATAAGTTTCACACAATGCTTCTGTGTAGTTTTTATTTGAAGATATTATTTTTCCCAATAGAGGCCTCTTAGCGCTCAGAATGTCCAATTGCAGTTTCTACAGAAAGAGTGTTTCAGAAAGGCTCAATCAAAAGTAAGGTTCAAATCTGTTAGTTGAATGCACAGAACAGAAAGAAGTTTCATACAATGCTTCTGTGTAGTTTATATTTGAACATATTCTTTTTTCCACTATTACCCACTTAGCGCTACGAATGTCCAGTTGCATTTTCTACAGACAGAGTGTTTCAAAACTGCTCAATCAAAAGTATGGTTTAACTCTGTTAGCTGAATGCTCAGATCAGAAAGAAGTTTCACAGAATGCTTCTGTGTAGTTCATATTTGAATATATTCCTTTTTCCACTACTACTCTCTTAGCGCTCCAAATGTCCAGTTGCATTTTCTACAGAAAGAGTGTTCAGATCTGCTCAATCAAAAGTATGGTTTAAATCTGTTAGCTGAATGCACAGATCAGAAAGAAGTTTCACAGAATGATTCCGTGTAGTTTATATTTGGAGACATTCCTTTTTCCACTATTACCCTCTTAGCGCTCCGAATCTCCACTTGCATTTTCTACAGAAAGAGTGTTTCAGAACGGCTCAATCAAAACTAAGGTTCAACTCTTTTAGTTGAACAAACAGAACAGAAAGAAGTTTCACACAATACTTCTGTGTAGTTTTTATTTGTAGACATTCTTTTTCCCAATATAGGCCTCTTAGCGCTCAGAATGTCCAATTGCAGTTTGTACAGAAAGAGTGTTTCAGAACGGCTCAATCAAAAGTAAGGTTCAACTCTGTTAGTTGAATGCACAGAACAGAAAGAAGTTTCATACAATGCTTCTGTGTAGTTTATATTTGAACATATTCTTTTTTCCACTATTACCCACTTAGCGCTACGAATGTCCAGTTGCATTTTCTACAGACAGAGTGTTTCAAAACTGCTCAATCAAAAGTATGGTTTAACTCTGTTAGCTGAATGCTCAGATCAGAAAGAAGTTTCACAGAATGCTTCTGTGTAGTTTATATTTGAATATATTCCTTTTTCCACTACTACGCTCTTAGCACTCCAAATGTCCAGTTGCATTTTCTACAGAAAGAGTGTTCAGATCTGCTCAATCAAAAGTATGGTTTAACTCTGTTAGCTGAATGCACAGAACAGAAAGAAGTTTCACCGAATGATTCTGTGTAGTTTATATTTGAAGACATTCCTTTTTCCACTATTACCCTCTTAGCGCTCCGAATCTCCACTTGCATTTTCTACAGAAAGAGTGTTTCATAACTGCTCAATCAAAAATATGTTTTATCTCTGTTAACTGAATTTACAGATCAGAAATAAGTTTCACAGAATGCTTCTGTGTAGTTTTTATTTGAAGATATTATTTTTCCCAATAGAGGCCTCTTAGCGCTTAGCATGTCCAATTGCAGTTTCTACAGAAAGAGTGTTTCAGAACGGCTCAATCAAAAGTAAGGTTCAACTCTGTTAGTTGAATGCACAGAACAGAAAGAATTTTCACAGAATGCTACTGTGTAGTTTATATTTGAATATATTCCTTTTTCCACTATTGCCCTCTTAGCGCTCCGAATGTCCACTTGCATTTTCTACAGAAAGAGTGTTCAGAACTGCGCAATCAAAAGTATGGTTTAACTCTGTTAGCTTAATGAACATATCAGAAATAAGTTTCACACAATGCTTCTGTGTAGTTTTTATTTGAAGATATTTTTTTTCCCAATATAGGCCTCTTAGCGCTCAGAATGTCCAATTGCAGTTTCTACAGAAAGAGTGTTTCAGAAAGGCTCAATCAAAACTAAGGATCAACTCTGTTAGTTGAATGCACAGAACAGAAAGAAATTTCATACAATGCTTCTTTGTAGTTTATATTTGAACATATTCTTTTTTCCACTATTACCCAGTTGGCGCTACCAATGTCCAGTTGCATTTTCTACAGACAGAGTGTTTCAAAACTGCTCAATCAAAAGTATGGTTTAACTCTGTTAGCTGAATGCTCAGATCAGAAAGAAGTTTCACAGAATGCTTCTGTGTAGTTTATATTTGAATATATTCCTTTTTCCACTACTATTCTCTTAGCGCTCCAAATGTCCAGTTGCATTTTCTACAGAAAGAGTATTCAGATCTGCTCAATCAAAAGTATGTTTTAACTCTGTTAGCTGAATGCACAGATCAGAAAGAAGTTTCACAGAATGATTCTGTGTAGTTTATATTTGGAGACATTCCTTTTTCCACTATTACCCTCTTAGCGCTCCGAATCTCCACTTGCATTTTCTACAGAAAGAGTGTTTCAGAACGGCTCAATCAAAACTAAGGTTCAACTCTTTTAGATGAACAAACAGAACAGAAAGAAGTTTCACACAATTCTTCTGTGTAGTTTTTATTTGTAGACATTCTTTTTCCCAATATAGGCCTCTTAGCGCTCAGAATGTCCAATTGCAGTTTCTACAGAAAGAGTGTTTCAGAACGGCTCAATCAAAAGTAAGGTTCAACTCTGTTAGTTGAATGCACAGAACAGAAAGAAGTTTCATACAATGCTTCTGTGTAGTTTATATTTGAACATATTCTTTTTTCCACTATTACCCACTTAGCGCTACGAATGTCCAGTTGCATTTTCTACAGACAGAGTGTTTCAAAACTGCTCAATCAAACGTATGGTTTAACTCTGTTAGCTGTATGCTCAGATCAGAAAGAAGTTTCACAGAATGCTTCTGTGTAGTTTATATTTGAATATATTACTTTTTCCACTACTACGCTCTTAGCGCTCCAAATGTCCAGTTGCATTTTCAACAGAAAGAGTGTTCAGATCTGCTCAATCAAAAGTATGGTTTAACTCTGTTAGCTGAATGCACAGATCAGAAAGAAGTTTCACCGAATGATTCTGTGTAGTTTATATTTGAAGACATTCCTTTTTCCACTATTACCCTCTTAGCGCTCCGAATCTCCACTTGCATTTTCTACAAAAAGAGTGTTTCATAACTGCTCAATCAAAAATATGTTTTATCTCTGTTAACTGAATTTACAGATCAGAAATAAGTTTCACAGAATGCATCTGTGTAGTTTTTATTTGAAGATATTCTTTTTCCCAATGTAGGCCTCTTAGCGCTTAGCATGTCCAATTGCAGTTTCTACAGAAAGAGTGTTTCAGAACGGCTCAATTAAATGTAAGGTTCAACACTGTTATTTGAATGCACAGAACAGAAAGAATTTTCACAGAATGCTACTGTGTAGTTTATATTTGAATATATTCCTTTTTCCACTATTACCCTCTTAGCGCTCCGAATATCCACTTGCATTTTCTACAGAAAGAGTGTTCAGAACTGCGCAATCAAAAGTATGGTTTAACTCTGTTAGCTTAATGAACATATCAGAAATAAGTTTCACACAATGCTTCTGTGTAGTTTTTATTTGAAGATATTATTTTTCCCAATAGAGGCCTCTTAGCTCTCAGAATGTCCAATTGCAGTTTCTACAGAAAGAGTGTTTCAGAAAGGCTCAATCAAAAGTAAGGTTCAACTCTGTTAGTTGAATGCACAGAACAGAAAGAAGTTTCATACAATGCTTCTGTGTAGTTTATATTTGAACATATTCTTTTTTCCACTATTATCCACTTAGCGCTACGAATGTCCAGTTGCATTTTCTACAGACAGAGTGTTTCAAAACTGCTCAATCAAAAGTATGGTTTAACTCTGTTAGCTGAATGCTCAGATCAGAAAGAAGTTTCACAGAATGCTTCTGTGTAGTTTATATTTGAATATATTCCTTTTTCCACTACTACTCTCTTAGCGCTCCAAATGTCCAGTTGCATTTTCTACAGAAAGAGTGTTCAGATCTGCTCAATCAAAAGTATGGTTTAACTCTGTTAGCTGAATGCACAGATCAGAAAGAAGTTTCACCGAATGATTCTGTGTAGTTTATATATGAAGACATTCCTTTTTCCACTATTACCCTCTTAGCGCTCCGCATCTCCACTTGCATTTTCTACAAAAAGAGTGTTTCATAACTGCTCAATCAAAAATATGTTTTACCTCTGTTAACTGAATTTACAGATCAGAAATAAGTTTCACAGAATGCATCTGTGTAGTTTTTATTTGAAGATATTCTTTTTCCCAATGTAGGCCTCTTAGCGCTTAGCATGTCCAATTGCAGTTTCTACAGAAAGAGTGTTTCAGAACGGCTCAATCAAAAGTAAGGTTCAACCCTGTTAGTTGAATGCACAGAACAGAAAGAATTTTCACAGAACGCTACTGTGTAGTTTATATTTGAATATATTCCTTTTTCCACTATTACCCTCTTAGCGCTCCGAATGTCCACTTGCATTTTCTACAGAAAGAGTGTTCAGAACTGCGCAATCAAAAGTATGGTTTAACTCTGTTAGCTTAATGAACATATCAGAAATAAGTTTCACACAATGCTTCTGTGTAGTTTTTATTTGAAGATATTATTTTTCCCAATATAGGCCTCTTAGCGCTCAGAATGTCCAATTGCAGTTTCTACAGAAAGAGTGTTTCAGAAAGGCTCAATCAAAACTAAGGTTCAACTCTGTTAGTTGAATACACAGAACAGAAAGAAATTTCATACAATGCTTCTGTGTAGTTTATATTTGAACATATTCTTTTTTCCACTATTACCCACTTGGCGCTACGAATGTCCAGTTGCATTTTCTACAGACAGAGTGTTTCAAAACTGCTCAATCAAAAGTATGGTTTAACTCTGTTAGCTGAATGCTCAGATCAGAAAGAAGTTTCACAGAATGCTTCTGTGTAGTTTATATTTGAATATATTCCTTTTTCCACTACTACTCTCTTAGCGCTCCAAATGTCCAGTTGCATTTTCTACAGAAAGAGTGTTCAGATCTGCTCAATCAAAAGTATGGTTTAACTCTGTTAGCTGAATGCACAGATCAGAAAGAAGTTTCACAGAATGATTCTGTGTAGTTTATATTTGGAGACATTCCTTTTTCCACTATTACCCTCTTAGCGCTCCGAATCTCCACTTGCATTTTCTACAGAAAGAGTGTTTCAGAACGGCTCAATCAAAACTAAAGTTCAACTCTTTTAGTTGAACAAACAGAACAGAAAGAAGTTTCACACAATTCTTCTCTGTAGTTTTTATTTGAAGATATTATTTTTCCCAATAGAGGCCTCTTAGCGCTCAGAATGTCCAATTGCAGTTTCTACAGAAAGAGTGTTTCAGAACGGCTCAATCAAAAGTAAGGTTCAACTCCGTTAGTTGAATGCACAGAACAGAAAGAAGTTTCATACAATGCTTCTGTGTAGTTTATATTTGAACATATTCTTTTTTCCACTATTACCCACTTAGCGCTACGAATGTCCAGTTGCATTTTCTACAGACAGAGTGTTTCAAAACTGCTCAATCAAAAGTATGGTTTAACTCTGTTAGCTGAATGCTCAGATCAGAAAGAAGTTTCACAGAATGCTTCTGTGTAGTTTATATTTGAATATATTCCTTTATCCACTATTACGCTCTTAGCGCTCCAAATGTCCAGTTGCATTTTCTACAGAAAGAGTGTTCAGATCTGCTCAATCAAAAGTATGGTTTAACTCTGTTAGCTGAATGCACAGATCAGAAAGAAGTTTCTCCGAATGATTCTGTGTAGTTTATAGTTGAAGACATTCCTTTTTCCACTATTACCCTCTTAGCGCTCCGAATCTCCACTTGCATTTTCTACAAAAAGAGTGTTTCATAACTGCTCAATCAAAAATATGTTTTATCTCTGTTAACTGAATTTACAGATCAGAAATAAGTTTCACAGAATGCATCTGTGTAGTTTTTATTTGAAGATATTCTTTTTCCCAATGTAGGCCTCTTAGCGCTTAGCATGTCCAATTGCAGTTTCTACAGAAAGAGTGTTTCAGAACGGCTCAATCAAAAGTAAGGTTCAACTCTGTTAGTTGAATGCACAGAACAGAAAGAATTTTCACAGAATGCTACTGTGTAGTTTATATTTGAATATATTCCTTTTTCCACTATTACCCTCTTAGCGCTCCGAATGTCCACTTGCATTTTCTACAGAAAGAGTGTTCAGAACTGCGCAATCAAAAGTATGGTTTAACTCTGTTAGCTTAAGGAACATATCAGAAATAAGTTTCACACAATGCTTCTGTGTAGTTTTTATTTGAAGATATTTTTTTTCCCAATATAGGCCTCTTAGCGCTCAGAATGTCCAATTGCAGTTTCTACAGAAAGAGTGTTTCAGAAAGGCTCAATCAAAACTAAGGTTCAACTCTGTTAGTTGAATGCACAGAACAGAAAGAAATTTCATACAATGCTTCTTTGTAGTTTATATTTGAACATATTCTTTTTTCCACTATTACCCAGTTGGCGCTACCAATGTCCAGTTGCATTTTCTACAGACAGAGTGTTTCAAAACTGCTCAATCAAAACTATGGTTTAACTCTGTTAGCTGAATGCTCAGATCAGAAAGAAGTTTCACAGAATGCTTCTGTGTAGTTTATATTTGAATATATTCCTTTTTCCACTACTACTCTCTTAGCGCTCCAAATGTCCAGTTGCATTTTCTACAGAAAGAGTATTCAGATCTGCTCAATCAAAAGTATGGTTTAACTCTGTTAGCTGAATGCACAGATCAGAAAGACGTTTCACAGAATGATTCTGTGTAGTTTATATTTGGAGACATTCCTTTTTCCACTATTACCCTCTTAGCGCTCCGAATCTCCACTTGCATTTTCTACAGAAAGTGTGTTTCAGAACGGCTCAATCAAAACTAAGGTTCAACTCTTTTAGATGAACAAACAGAACAGAAAGAAGTTTCACACAATTCTTCTGTGTAGTTTTTATTTGTAGACATTCTTTTTCCCAATATAGGCCTCTTAGCGCTCAGAATGTCCAATTGCAGTTTCTACAGAAAGAGTGTTTCAGAACGGCTCAATCAAAAGTAAGGTTCAACTCTGTTAGTTGAATGCACAGAACAGAAAGAAGTTTCATACAATGCTTCTGTGTAGTTTATATTTGAACATATTCTTTTTTCCACTATTACCCACTTAGCGCTACGAATGTCCAGTTGCATTTTCTACAGACAGAGTGTTTCAAAACTGCTCAATCAAAACTATGGTTTAAATCTGTTAGCTGAATGCTCAGATCAGAAAGAAGTTTCACAGAATGCTTCTGTGTAGTTTATATTTGAATACATTCCTTTTTCCACTACTACGCTCTTAGCGCTCCAAATGTCCAGTTGCATTTTCTACCCAAAGAATGTTCAAATCTTCTCAATCAAATGTATGGTTTAACTCTGTTAGCTGAATGCACAGATCAGAAAGAAGTTTCACCGAATGATTCTGTGTAGTTTATATTTGAAGACATTCCTTTTTCCACTATTACCCTCTTAGCGCTCCGAATCTCCACTTGCATTTTCTACAAAAAGAGTGTTTCATAACTGCTCAATCAAAAATATGTTTTATCTCTGTTAACTGAATTTACAGATCAGAAATAAGTTTCACAGAATGCATCTGTGTAGTTTTTATTTGAAGATATTCTTTTTCCCAATGTAGGCCTCTTAGCGCTTAGCATGTCCAATTGCAGTTTCTACAGAAAGAGTGTTTCAGAACGGCTCAATGAAAAGTAAGGTTCAAATCTGTTAGTTGAATGCAGAGAACAGAAAGAATTTTCACAGAATGCTACTGTGTAGTTTATATTTGAATATATTCCTTTTTCCACTATTACCCTCTTAGCGCTCCGAATGTCCACTTGCATTTTCTACAGAAAGAGTGTTCAGAACTGCGCAATCAAAAGTATGGTTTAACTCTGTTAGCTTAATGAACATATCAGAAATAAGTTTCACACAATGCTTCTGTGTAGTTTTTATTTGAAGATATTATTTTTCCCAATAGAGGCCTCTTAGCGCTCAGAATGTCCAATTGCAGTTTCTACAGAAAGAGTGTTTCAGAAAGGCTCAATCAAAAGTAAGGTTCAAATCTGTTAGTTGAATGCACAGAACAGAAAGAAGTTTCATACAATGCTTCTGTGTAGTTTATATTTGAACATATTCTTTTTTCCACTATTACCCACTTAGCGCTACGAATGTCCAGTTGCATTTTCTACAGACAGAGTGTTTCAAAACTGCTCAATCAAAAGTATGGTTTAACTCTGTTAGCTGAATGCTCAGATCAGAAAGAAGTTTCACAGAATGCTTCTGTGTAGTTCATATTTGAATATATTCCTTTTTCCACTACTACTCTCTTAGCGCTCCAAATGTCCAGTTGCATTTTCTACAGAAAGAGTGTTCAGATCTGCTCAATCAAAAGTATGGTTTAAATCTGTTAGCTGAATGCACAGATCAGAAAGAAGTTTCACAGAATGATTCCGTGTAGTTTATATTTGGAGACATTCCTTTTTCCACTATTACCCTCTTAGCGCTCCGAATCTCCACTTGCATTTTCTACAGAAAGAGTGTTTCAGAACGGCTCAATCAAAACTAAGGTTCAACTCTTTTAGTTGAACAAACAGAACAGAAAGAAGTTTCACACAATACTTCTGTGTAGTTTTTATTTGTAGACATTCTTTTTCCCAATATAGGCCTCTTAGCGCTCAGAATGTCCAATTGCAGTTTGTACAGAAAGAGTGTTTCAGAACGGCTCAATCAAAAGTAAGGTTCAACTCTGTTAGTTGAATGCACAGAACAGAAAGAAGTTTCATACAATGCTTCTGTGTAGTTTATATTTGAACATATTCTTTTTTCCACTATTACCCACTTAGCGCTACGAATGTCCAGTTGCATTTTCTACAGACAGAGTGTTTCAAAACTGCTCAATCAAAAGTATGGTTTAACTCTGTTAGCTGAATGCTCAGATCAGAAAGAAGTTTCACAGAATGCTTCTGTGTAGTTTATATTTGAATATATTCCTTTTTCCACTACTACGCTCTTAGCACTCCAAATGTCCAGTTGCATTTTCTACAGAAAGAGTGTTCAGATCTGCTCAATCAAAAGTATGGTTTAACTCTGTTAGCTGAATGCACAGAACAGAAAGAAGTTTCACCGAATGATTCTGTGTAGTTTATATTTGAAGACATTCCTTTTTCCACTATTACCCTCTTAGCGCTCCGAATCTCCACTTGCATTTTCTACAGAAAGAGTGTTTCATAACTGCTCAATCAAAAATATGTTTTATCTCTGTTAACTGAATTTACAGATCAGAAATAAGTTTCACAGAATGCTTCTGTGTAGTTTTTATTTGAAGATATTATTTTTCCCAATAGAGGCCTCTTAGCGCTTAGCATGTCCAATTGCAGTTTCTACAGAAAGAGTGTTTCAGAACGGCTCAATCAAAAGTAAGGTTCAACTCTGTTAGTTGAATGCACAGAACAGAAAGAATTTTCACAGAATGCTACTGTGTAGTTTATATTTGAATATATTCCTTTTTCCACTATTGCCCTCTTAGCGCTCCGAATGTCCACTTGCATTTTCTACAGAAAGAGTGTTCAGAACTGCGCAATCAAAAGTATGGTTTAACTCTGTTAGCTTAATGAACATATCAGAAATAAGTTTCACACAATGCTTCTGTGTAGTTTTTATTTGAAGATATTTTTTTTCCCAATATAGGCCTCTTAGCGCTCAGAATGTCCAATTGCAGTTTCTACAGAAAGAGTGTTTCAGAAAGGCTCAATCAAAACTAAGGATCAACTCTGTTAGTTGAATGCACAGAACAGAAAGAAATTTCATACAATGCTTCTTTGTAGTTTATATTTGAACATATTCTTTTTTCCACTATTACCCAGTTGGCGCTACCAATGTCCAGTTGCATTTTCTACAGACAGAGTGTTTCAAAACTGCTCAATCAAAAGTATGGTTTAACTCTGTTAGCTGAATGCTCAGATCAGAAAGAAGTTTCACAGAATGCTTCTGTGTAGTTTATATTTGAATATATTCCTTTTTCCACTACTACTCTCTTAGCGCTCCAAATGTCCAGTTGCATTTTCTACAGAAAGAGTATTCAGATCTGCTCAATCAAAAGTATGTTTTAACTCTGTTAGCTGAATGCACAGATCAGAAAGAAGTTTCACAGAATGATTCTGTGTAGTTTATATTTGGAGACATTCCTTTTTCCACTATTACCCTCTTAGCGCTCCGAATCTCCACTTGCATTTTCTACAGAAAGAGTGTTTCAGAACGGCTCAATCAAAACTAAGGTTCAACTCTTTTAGATGAACAAACAGAACAGAAAGAAGTTTCACACAATTCTTCTGTGTAGTTTTTATTTGTAGACATTCTTTTTCCCAATATAGGCCTCTTAGCGCTCAGAATGTCCAATTGCAGTTTCTACAGAAAGAGTGTTTCAGAACGGCTCAATCAAAAGTAAGGTTCAACTCTGTTAGTTGAATGCACAGAACAGAAAGAAGTTTCATACAATGCTTCTGTGTAGTTTATATTTGAACATATTCTTTTTTCCACTATTACCCACTTAGCGCTACGAATGTCCAGTTGCATTTTCTACAGACAGAGTGTTTCAAAACTGCTCAATCAAACGTATGGTTTAACTCTGTTAGCTGTATGCTCAGATCAGAAAGAAGTTTCACAGAATGCTTCTGTGTAGTTTATATTTGAATATATTACTTTTTCCACTACTACGCTCTTAGCGCTCCAAATGTCCAGTTGCATTTTCAACAGAAAGAGTGTTCAGATCTGCTCAATCAAAAGTATGGTTTAACTCTGTTAGCTGAATGCACAGATCAGAAAGAAGTTTCACCGAATGATTCTGTGTAGTTTATATTTGAAGACATTCCTTTTTCCACTATTACCCTCTTAGCGCTCCGAATCTCCACTTGCATTTTCTACAAAAAGAGTGTTTCATAACTGCTCAATCAAAAATATGTTTTATCTCTGTTAACTGAATTTACAGATCAGAAATAAGTTTCACAGAATGCATCTGTGTAGTTTTTATTTGAAGATATTCTTTTTCCCAATGTAGGCCTCTGAGCGCTTAGCATGTCCAATTGCAGTTTCTACAGAAAGAGTGTTTCAGAACGGCTCAATCAAAAGTAAGGTTCAACTCTGTTAGTTGAATGCACAGAACAGAAAGAATTTTCACAGAATGCTACTGTGTAGTTTATATTTGAATATATTCCTTTTTCCACTATTACCCTCTTAGCGCTCCGAATGTCCACTTGCATTTTCTACAGAAAGAGTGTTCAGAACTGCGCAATCAAAAGTATGGTTTAACTCTGTTAGCTTAATGAACATATCAGAAATAAGTTTCACACAATGCTTCTGTGTAGTTTTTATTTGAAGATATTATTTTTCCCAATAGAGGCCCCTTAGCGCTCAGAATGTCCAATTGCAGTTTCTACAGAAAGAGTGTTTCAGAAAGGCTCAATCAAATGTAAGGTTCAACTCTGTTAGTTGAATGCACAGAACAGAAAGAAGTTTCATACAATGCTTCTGTGTAGTTTATATTTGAACATATTCTTTTTTCTACTATTACCCACTTAGCGCTACGAATGTCCAGTTGCATTTTCTACAGACAGAGTGTTTCAAAACTGCTCAATCAAACGTATGGTTTAACTCTGTTAGCTGAATGCTCAGATCAGAAAGAAGTTTCACAGAATGCTTCTGTGTAGTTTATATTTGAATATATTCCTTTTTCCACTACTACTCTCTTAGCGCTCCAAATGTCCAGTTGCATTTTCTACAGAAAGAGTGTTCAGATCTGCTCAATCAAAAGTATGGTTAACTCTGTTAGCTGAATGCACAGATCAGAAAGAAGTTTCACAGAATGATTCTGTGTAGTTTATATTTGGAGTCATTCCTTTTTCCACTATTACCCTCTTAGCGCTCCGAATCTCCACTTGCATTTTCTACAGAAAGAGTGTTTCAGAACGGCTCAATCAAAACTAAGGTTCAACTCTTTTAGTTGAACAAACAGAACAGAAAGAAGTTTCACACAATTCTTCTGTGTAGTTTTTATTTGTAGACATTTTTTTCCCAATATAGGCCTCTTAGCGCTCAGAATGTCCAATTGCAGTTTCTACAGAAAGAGTGTTTCAGAACGGCTCAATCAAAAGTAAGGTTCAACTCTGTTAGTTGAATGCACAGAACAGAAAGAAGTTTCATACAATGCTTCTGTGTAGTTTATATTTGAACATATTCTTTTTTCCACTATTACCCACTTAGCGCTACGAATGTCCAGTTGCATTTTCTACAGACAGAGTGTTTCAAAACTGCTCAATCAAAAGTATGGTTTAACTCTGTTAGCTGTATGCTCAGATCAGAAAGAAGTTTCACAGAATGGTTCTGTGTAGTTTATATTTTAATATATTCCTTTTTCCACTACTACGCTCTTAGCGCTCCAAATGTCCAGTTGCATTTTCAACAGAAAGAGTGTTCAGATCTGCTCAATCAAAAGTATGTTTTAACTCTGTTAGCTGAATGCACAGATCAGAAAGAAGTTTCACCGAATGATTCTGTGTAGTTTATATTTGAAGATATTCCTTTTTCCACTATTACCCTCTTAGCGCTCCGAATCTCCACTTGCATTTTCTACAAAAACAGTGTTTCATAACTGCTCAATCAAAAATATGATTTATCTCTCTTAACTGAATTTACAGATCAGAAATAAGTTTCACAGTATGCATCTGTGTAGTTTTTATTTGAAGATATTTTTTTCCCAATGTAGGCCTCTTAGCGCTTAGCATGTCCAATTGCAGTTTCTACAGAAAGAGTGTTTCAGAACGGCTCAATCAAAAGTAAGGTTCAACTCTGATAGTTGAATGCACAGAACAGAAAGAATTTTCACAGAATGCTACTGTGTAGTTTATATTTGAATATATTCCTTTTTCCACTATTACCCTCTTAGCGCTCCGAATGTCCACTTGCAGTTTCTACAGAAAGAGTGTTCAGAACTGCGCGATCAAAAGTATGGTTTAACTCTGTTAGCTTAATGAACATATCAGAAATATGTTTCACACAATGCTTCTGTGTAGTTTTTATTTGAAGATATTATTTTTCCCAATAGAGGCCTCTTAGCGCTCAGAATGTCCAATTGCAGTTTCTACAGAAAGAGTGTTTAAGAAAGGCTCCATCAAAAGTAAGGTTCAACTCTGTTAGTTGAATGCACAGAACAGAAAGAAGTTTCATACAATGCTTCTGTGTAGTTTATATTTGAACATATTCTTTTTTCCACTATTACCCACTTAGCGCTACGAATGTCCAGTTGCATTTTCTACAGACAGAGTGTTTCAAAACTGCTCAATCAAAAGTATGGTTTAACTCTGTTAGCTGAATGCTCAGATCAGAAAGAAGTTTCACAGAATGCTTCTGTGTAGTTTATATTTGAATATATTCCTTTTTCCACTACTACTCTCTTAGCGCTCCAAATGTCCAGTTGCATTTTCTACAGAAAGAGTGTTCAGATCTGCTCAATCAAAAGTATGGTTTAACTCTGTTAGCTGAATGCACAGATCAGAAAGAAGTTTCACAGAATGATTCTGTGTAGTTTATATTTGGAGACATTCCTTTTTCCACTATTACCCTCTTAGCGCTCCGAATCTCCACTTGCATTTTCTACAGAAAGAGTGTTTCAGAACGGCTCAATCAAAACTAAGGTTCAACTCTTTTAGTTGAACAAACAGAACAGAAAGAAGTTTCACACAATTCTTCTGTGTAGTTTTTATTTGTAGACATTCTTTTTCCCAATATAGGCCTCTTAGCGCTCAGAATGTCCAATTGCAGTTTCTACAGAAAGAGTGTTTCAGAATGGCTCAATCAAAAGTAAGGTTCAACTCTGTTAGTTGAATGCACAGAACAGAAAGAAGTTTCATACAATGCTTCTGTGTAGTTTATATTTGAACATATTCTTTTTTCCACTATTACCCACTTAGCGCTACGAATGTCCAGTTGCATTTTCTACAGACAGAGTGTTTCAAAACTGCTCAATAAAACGTATGGTTTAACTCTGTTAGCTGTATGCTCAGATCAGAAATAAGTTTCACAGAATGCTTCTGTGTAGTTTATATTTGAATATATTCCTTTTTCCACTACTACGCTCTTAGCGCTCCAAATGTCCAGTTGCATTTTCAACAGAAAGAGTGTTCAGATCTGCTCAATCAAAAGTATGGTTTAACTCTGTTAGCTGAATGCACAGATCAGAAAGAAGTTTCACCGAATGATTCTGTGTAGTTTATATTTGAAGACATTCCTTTTTCCACTATTACCCTCTTAGCGCTCCGAATCTCCACTTGCATTTTCTACAAAAAGAGTGTTTCATAACTGCTCAATTAAAAATATGTTTTATCTCTGTTAACTGAATTTACAGATCAGAAATAAGTTTCACAGAATGCATCTGTATAGTTTTTATTTGAAGATATACTTTTTCCCAATGTAGGCCTCTTAGCGCTTAGCATGTCCAATTGCAGTTTCTACAGAAAGAGTGTTTCAGAACGGCTCAATCAAAAGTAAGGTTCAACTCTGTTAGTTGAATGCACAGAACAGAAAGAATTTTCACAGAATGCTACTGTGTAGTTTATATTTGAATATATTCCTTTTTCCACTATTACCCTCTTAGCGCTCCGAATGTCCACTTGCATTTTCTACAGAAAGAGTGTTCAGAACTGCGCAATCAAAAGTATGGTTTAACTCTGTTAGCTTAACGAACATATCAGAAATAAGTTTCACACAATGCTTCTGTGTAGTTTTTATTTGAAGATATTATTTTTCCCAATAGAGGCCTCTTAGCGCTCAGAATGTCCAATTGCAGTTTCTACAGAAAGAGTGTTTCAGAAAGGCTCAATCAAAAGTAAGGTTCAACTCTGTTAGTTGAATGCACAGAACAGAAAGAAGTTTCATACAATGCTTCTGTGTAGTTTATATTTGAACATATTCTTTTTTCCACTATTACCCACTTAGCGCTACGAATGTCCAGTTGCATTTTCTACAGACAGCGTGTTTCAAAACTGCTCAATCAAAAGTATGGTTTAACTCTGTTAGCTGAATGCTCAGATCAGAAAGAAGTTTCACAGAATGCTTCTGTGTAGTTTATATTTGAATATATTCCTTTTTCCACTACTACTCTCTTAGCGCTCCAAATGTCCAGTTGCATTTTCTACAGAAAGAGTGTTCAGATCTGCTCAATCAAATGTATGGTTAACTCTGTTAGCTGAATGCACAGATCAGAAAGAAGTTTCACAGAATGATTCTGTGTAGTTTATATTTGGAGACATTCCTTTTTCCACTATTACCCTCTTAGCGCTCCGAATCTCCACTTGCATTTTCTACAGAAAGAGTGTTTCAGAACGGCTCAATCAAAACTAAGGTTCAACTCTTTTAGTTGAACAAACAGAACAGAAAGAAGTTTCACACAATTCTTCTGTGTAGTTTTTATTTGTAGACATTCTTTTAACCAATATAGGCCTCTTAGCGCTCAGAATGTCCAATTGCAGTTTCTACAGAAAGAGTGTTTAAGAACGGCTCAATCAAAAGTAAGGTTCAACTCTGTTAGTTGAATGCACAGAACAGAAAGAAGTTTCATACAATGCTTCTGTGTAGTTTATATTTGAACATATTCTTTTTTCCACTATTACCCACTTAGCGCTACGAATGTCTAGTTGCATTTTCTACAGACAGAGTGTTTCAAAACTGCTCAATCAAAGGTATGGTTTAACTCTGTTAGCTGTATGCTCAGATCAGAAAGAAGTTTCACAGAATGCTTCTGTGTAGTTTATATTTGAATATATTACTTTTTCCACTACTACGCTCTTAGCGCTCCAAATGTCCAGTTGCATTTTCAACAGAAAGAGTGTTCAGATCTGCTCAATCAAAAGTATGGTTTAACTATTTTAGCTGAATGCACAGATCAGAAAGAAGTTTCAAGGAATGATTCTGTGTAGTTTATATTTGAAGACATTCCTTTTTCCACTATTACCCTCTTAGCGCTCCGAATCTCCACTTGCATTTTCTACAAAAACAGTGTTTCATAACTGCTCAATCAAAAATATGTTTTATCTCTGTTAACTGAATTTACAGATCAGAAATAAGTTTCACAGTATGCATCTGTGTAGTTTTTAGTTGAAGATATTCTTTTTCCCAATGTAGGCCTCTTAGCGCTTAGCATGTCCAACTGCAGTTTCTACAGAAAGAGTGTTTCAGAACGGCTCAATCAAAAGTAAGGTTCAACTCTGTTAGTTGAATGCACAGAACAGAAAGAATTTTCACAGAATGCTACTGTGTAGTTTATATTTGAATATATTCCTTTTTCCACTATTACCCTCTTAGCGCTCCGAATGTCCACTTGCAGTTTCTACAGAAAGAGTGTTCAGAACTGCGCGATCAAAAGTATGGTTTAACTCTGTTAGCTTAATGAACATATCAGAAATAAGTTACACAATGCTTCTATGTAGTTTTTATTTGAAGATATTATTTTTCCCAATAGAGGCCTCTTAGCGCTCAGAATGTCCAATTGCAGTGTCTACAGAAAGAGTGTTTCAGAAAGGCTCAATCAAAAGTAAGGTTCAACTCTGTTAGTTGAATGCACAGAACAGAAAGAAGTTTCATACAATGCTTCTGTGTAGTTTATATTTGAACATATTCTTTTTTCCACTATTACCCACTTAGCGCTACGAATGTCCAGTTGCATTTTCTACAGACAGAGTGTTTCAAAACTGCTCAATCAAAAGTATGGTTTAACTCTGTTAGCTGAATGCTCAGATCAGAAGAAGTTTCACAGAATGCTTCTGTGTAGTTTATATTTGAATATATTCCTTTTTCCACTACTACTCTCTTAGCGCTCCAAATGTCCAGTTGCATTTTCTACAGAAAGAGTGTTCAGATCTGCTCAATCAAAAGTATGGTTTAACTCTGTTAGCTGAATGCACAGATCAGAAAGAAGTTTCACAGAATGATTCTGTGTAGTTTATATTTGGAGACATTCCGTTTTCCACTATTACCCTCTTAGCGCTCCGAATCTCCACTTGCATTTTCTACAGAAAGAGTGTTTCAGAACGGCTCAATCAAAACTAAGGTTCAACTCTTTTAGTTGAACAAACAGAACAGAAAGAAGTTTCACACAATTCTTCTGTGTAGTTTTTATTTGTAGACATTCTTTTTCCCAATATAGGCCTCTTAGCGCTCAGAATGTCCAATTGCAGTGTCTACAGAAAGAGTGTTTCAGAACGGCTCAATCAAAAGTAAGGTTCAACTCTGTTAGTTGAATGCACAGAACAGAAAGAAGTTTCATACAATGCTTCTGTGTAGTTTATATTTGAACGTATTCTTTTTTCCACTATTACCCACTTAGCGCTACGAATGTCCAGTTGCATTTTCTACAGACAGAGTGTTTCAAAACTGCTCAATCAAAAGTATGGTTTAACTCTGTTAGCTGTATGCTCAGATGAGAAAGAAGTTTCACAGAATGCTTCTGTGTAGTTTATATTTGAATATATTCCTTTTTCCACTACTACGCTCTTAGCGCTCCAAATGTCCAGTTGCATTTTCAACAGAAAGAGTGTTCAGATCTGCTCAATCAAAAGTATGGTTTAACTCTGTTAGCTCAATGCACAGATCAGAAAGATGTTTCACCGAATGATTCTGTGTAGTTTATATTTGAAGACATTCCTTTTTCCACTATTACCCACTTAGCGCTCCGAATCTCCACTTGCATTTTCTACAAAAAGAGTGTTTGATAACTGCTCAATCAAAAATATGTTTTATCTCTATTAACTGAATTTACAGATCAGAAATAAGTTTCACAGAATGCATCTGTGTAGTTTTTATTTGAAGATATTCTTTTTCCCAATGTAGGCCTCTTAGCGCTTAGCATGTCCAATTGCAGTTTCTACAGAAAGAGTGTTTCAGAACGGCTCAATCAAAAGTAAGGTTCAACTCTGTTAGTTGAATGCAAAGAACACAAAGAATTTTCACAGAATGCTACTGTGTAGTTTATATTTGAATATATTCCTTTTTCCACTGTTACCCTCTTAGCGCTCCGAATGTCCACTTGCATTTTCTACAGAAAGAATGTTCAGAACTGCGCAATCAAAAGTATGGTTTAACTCTGTTAGCTTAATGAACATATCAGAAATAAGTTTCACACAATGCTTCTGTGTAGTTTTTATTTGAAGATATTATTTTTCCCAATAGAGGCCTCTTAGCGCTCAGAATGTCCAATTGCAGTTTCTACAGAAAGAGTGTTTCAGAAAGGCTCAATCAAAAGTAAGGTTCAACTCTGTTAGTTGAATGCACAGAACAGAAAGATGTTTCATACAATGCTTCTGTGTAGTTTATATTTGAACATATTCTTTTTTCCACTATTACCCACTTAGCGCTACGAATGTCCAGTTGCATTTTCTACAGACAGAGTGTTTCAAAACTGCTCAATCAAATGTATGGTTTAACTCTGTTAGCTGAATGCTCAGATCAGAAAGAAGTTTCACAGAATGCTTCTGTATAGTTTATATTTGAATATATTCCTTTTTCCACGACTACTCTCTTAGCGCTCCAAATGTCCAGTTGCATTTTCTACAGAAAGAGTTTTCAGATCTGCTCAATCAAAAGTATGGTTTAACTCTGTTAGCTGAATGCACAGATCAGAAAGAAGTTTCACAGAATGATTCTGTGTAGTTTATATTTGGAGAAATTCCTTTTTCCACTATTACCCTCTTAGCGCTCCGAATCTCCACTTGCATTTTCTACAGAAAGAGTGTTTCAGAACGGCTCAATCAAAACTAATGTTCAACTCTTTTAGTTGAACAAACAGAACAGAAAGAAGTTTCACACAATTCTTCTGTGTAGTTTTTATTTGTAGACATTCTTTTTCCCAATATAGGCCTCTTAGCGCTCAGAATGTCCAATTGCAGTTTCTACAGAAAGAGTGTTTCAGAACGGCTCAATCAAAAGTAAGGTTCAACTCTGTTAGTTGAATGCACAGAACAGAAAGAAGTTTCATACAATGCTTCTGTGTAGTTTATATTTGAACATATTCTTTTTTCCACTATTACCCACTTAGCGCTATGAATGTCCAGTTGCATTTTCTACAGACAGAGTGTTTCAAAACTGCTCAATAAAAAGTATGGTTTAACTCTGTTAGCTGTATGCTCAGATCAGAAAGAAGTTTCACAGAATGCTTCTGTGTAGTTTATATTTGAATATATTCCTTTTTCCACTGCTACGCTCTTAGCGCTCCAAATGTCCAGTTGCATTTTCAACAGAAAGAGTGTTCAGATCTGCTCAATCAAAAGTATGGTTTAACTCTGTTAGCTGAATGCACAGATCAGAAAGAAGTTTCACCGAATGATTCTGTGTAGTTTATATTTGAAGACATTCCTTTTTCCACTATTACCCTCTTAGCGCTCCGAATCTCCACTTGCATTTTCTACAAAAAGAGTGTTTCATAACTGCTCAATCAAAAATATGTTTTATCTCTGTTAACTGAATTTACAGATCAGAAATAAGTTTCACAGAATGCATCTGTGTAGTTTTTATTTGAAGATATTTTTTCCCAATGTAGGTCTCTTAGCGCTTAGCATGTCCAACTGCAGTTTCTACAGAAAGAGTGTTTCAGAACGGCTCAATCAAAAGTAAGGTTCAACTCTGTTAGTTGAATGCACAGAACAGGAAGAATTTTCACAGAATGCTACTGTGTAGTTTATATTTGAATATATTCCTTTTTCCACTATTACCCTCTTAGCGCTCCGAATGTCCACTTGCATTTTCTACAGAAAGAGTGTTCAGAACTGCGCAATCAAAAGTATGGTTTAACTCTGTTAGCTTAATGAACATATCAGAAATAAGTTTCACACAATGCTTCTGTGTAGTTTTTATTTGAAGATATTATTTTTCCCAATAGAGGCCTCTTAGCGCTCAGAATGTCCAATTGCAGTTTCTACAGAAAGAGTGTTTCAGAAAGGCTCAATCAAAAGTAAGGTTCAACTCTGTTAGTTGAATGCACAGAACAGAAAGATGTTTCATACAATGCTTCTGTGTAGTTTATATTTGAACATATTCTTTTTTCCACTATTACCCACTTAGCGCTACGAATGTCCAGTTGCATTTTCTACAGACAGAGTGTTTCAAAACTGCTCAATCAAAAGTATGGTTTAACTCTGTTAGCTGAATGCTCAGATCAGAAAGATGTTTCACAGAATGCTTCTGTATAGTTTATATTTGAATATATTCCTTTTTCCACTACTACTCTCTTAGCGCTCCAAATGTCCAGTTGCATTTTCTACAGAAAGAGTTTTCAGATCTGCTCAATCAAAAGTATGGTTTAACTCTGTTAGCTGAATGCACAGATCAGAAAGAAGTTTCACAGAATGATTCTGTGTAGTTTATATTTGGAGAAATTCCTTTTCCCACTATTACCCTCTTATCGCTCCGAATCTCCACTTGCATTTTCTACAGAAAGAGTGTTTCAGAACAGCTCAATCAAAACTAAGGTTCAACTCTTTTAGTTGAACAAACAGAACAGAAAGAAGTTTCACACAATTCTTCTGTGTAGTTTTTATTTGTAGACATTCTTTTTCCCAATATAGGCCTCTTAGCGCTCAGAATGTCCAATTGCAGTTTCTACAGAAAGAGTGTTTCAGAACGGCTCAATCAAAAGTAAGGTTCAACTCTGTTAGTTGAATGCACAGAACAGAAAGAAGTTTCATACAATGCTTCTGTGTAGTTTATATTTGAACATATTCTTTTTTCCACTATTACCCCCTTAGCGCTATGAATGTCCAGTTGCATTTTCTACAGACAGAGTGTTTCAAAACTGCTCAATAAAAAGTATGGTTTAACTCTGTTAGCTGTATGCTCAGATCAGAAAGAAGTTTCACAGAATGCTTCTGTGTAGTTTATATTTGAATATATTCCTTTTTCCACTGCTACGCTCTTAGCGCTCCAAATGTCCAGTTGCATTTTCAACAGAAAGAGTGTTCAGATCTGCTCAATCAAAAGTATGGTTTAACTCTGTTAGCTGAATGCACAGATCAGAAAGAAGTTTCACCGAATGATTCTGTGTAGTTTATATTTGAAGACATTCCTTTTTCCACTATTACCCTCTTAGCGCTCCGAATCTCCACTTGCATTTTCTACAAAAAGAGTGTTTCATAACTGCTCAATCAAAAATATGTTTTATCTCTGTTAACTGAATTTACAGATCAGAAATAAGTTTCACAGAATGCATCTGTGTAGTTTTTATTTGAAGATATTTTTTCCCAATGTAGGCCTCTTAGCGCTTAGCATGTCCAATTGCAGTTTCTACAGAAAGAGTGTTTCAGAACGGCTCAATCAAAAGTAAGGTTCAACTCTGTTAGTTGAATGCACAGAACAGGAAGAATTTTCACAGAATGCTACTGTGTAGTTTATATTTGAATATATTCCTTTTTCCACTATTACCCTCTTAGCGCTCCGAATGTCCACTTGCATTTTCTACAGAAAGAGTGTTCAGAACTGCGCAATCAAAAGTATGGTTTAAATCTGTTAGCTTAATGAACATATCAGAAATAAGTTTCACACAATGCTTCTGTGTAGTTTTTATTTGAAGATATTATTTTTCACAATAGAGGCCTCTTAGCGCTCAGAATGTCCAGTTGCAGTTTCTACAGAAAGAGTGTTTCAGAAAGGCTCAATCAAAAGTAAGGTCCAACTCTGTTAGTTGAATGCACAGAACAGAAAGAAGTTTCATACAATGCTTCTGTGTAGTTTATATTTGAACATATTCTTTTTTCCACTATTACCCACTTAGCGCTACGAATGTCCAGTTGCATTTTCTACAGACATAGTGTTTCAAAACTGCTCAATCAAAAGTATGGTTTAACTCTGTTAGCTGAATGCTGAGATCAGAAAGAAATTTCACAGAATGCTTCTGTGTAGTTTATATTTGAATATATTCCTTTTTCCACTACTACTCTGTTAGCGCTCCAAATGTCCAGTTGCATTTTCTACAGAAAGAGAGTTCAGATCTGCTCAATCAAAAGTATGGTTTAACTCTGTTAGCTGAATGCACAGATCAGAAAGAAGTTTCACAGAATGATTCTGTGTAGTTTATATTTGGAGACATTCCTTTTTCCACTATTACCCTCTTAGCGCTCCGAATATCCACTTGCATTTTCTACAGAAAGAGTGTTTCACAACGGCTCAATCAAAACTAAGGTTCAACTCTTTTAGTTGAACAAACAGAACAGAAAGAAGTTTCACACAATTCTTCTGTGTAGTTTTTATTTGTAGACATTCTTTTTCCCAATATAGGCCTCTTAGCGCTCAGAATGTCCAATTGCAGTTTCTACAGAAAGAGTGTTTCAGAACGGCTCAATCAAAAGTAAGGTTCAACTCTGTTATTTGAATGCACAGAACAGAAAGAAGTTTCATACAATGCTTCTGTGTAGTTTATATTTGAATATATTCTTTTTTCCACTATTACCCACTTAGCGCTACGAATGTCCAGTTGCATTTTCTACAGACAGAGTGTTTCAAAACTGCTCAATCAAAAGTATGGTTTAACTCTGTTAGCTGTATGCTCAGATCAGAAACAAGTTTCACAGAATGCTTCTGTGTAGTTTATATTTGAATATATACCTTTTTCCACTGCTACGCTCTTAGCGCTCCAAATGTCCAGTTGCATTTTCAACAGAAAGAGTGTTCAGATCTGCTCAAACAAAAGTATGGTTTAACTCTGTTAGCTGAATGCACAGATCAGAAAGAAGTTTCACCGAATGATTCTGTGTAGTTTATATTTGAAGACATTCCTTTTTCCACTATTACCGTCTTAGCGCTCCGAATCTCCACTTGCATTTTCTACAAAAAGAGTGTTTCATAACTGCTCAATCAAAAATATGTTTTATCTCTGTTAACTGAATTTACAGATCAGAAATAAGTTTCACAGAATGCATCTGTGTAGTTTTTATTTGAAGATATTTTTTCCCAATGTAGGCCTCTTAGCGCTTAGCATGTCCAATTGCAGTTTCTACAGAAAGAGTGTTTCAGAACGGCTCAATCAAAAGTAAGGTTCAACTCTGTTAGTTGAATGCACAGAACAGAAAGAATTTTCACAGAATGCTACTGTGTAGTTTATATTTGAATATATTCCTTTTTCCACTATTACCCTCTTAGCGCTCCGAATGTCCACTTGCATTTTCTACAGAAAGAGTGTTCAGAACTGCGCAATCAAAAGTATGGTTTAACTCTGTTAGCTTAATGAACATATCAGAAATAAGTTTCACACAATGCTTCTGTGTAGTTTTTATTTGAAGATATTATTTTTCCCAATAGAGGCCTCTTAGCTCTCAGAATGTCCAATTGCAGTTTCTACAGAAAGAGTGTTTAAGAAAGGCTCAATCAAAAGTAAGGTTCAACTCTGTTAGTTGAATGCACAGAAAAGAAAGAAGTTTCATACAATGCTCCTGTGTAGTTTATATTTGAACATATTCTTTTTTCCACTATTACCCTCTTAGCGCTACGAATGTCCAGTTGCATTTTCTACAGACAGAGTGTTTCAAAACTGCTCAATCAAAAGTATGGTTTAACTCTGTTAGCTGAATGCTCAGATCAGAAAGAAGTTTCACAGAATGCTTCTGTGTAGTTTATATTTGAATATATTCCTTTTTCCACTACTACTCTCTTAGCGCTCCAAATGTCCAGTTGCATTTTCTACAGAAAGAGTGTTCAGATCTGCTCAATCAAAAGTATGGTTTAACTCTGTTAGCTGAATGCACAGATCAGAAAGAAGTTTCACAGAATGATTCTGTGTAGTTTATATTTGGAGACATTCCTTTTTCCACTATTACCCTCTTAGCGCTCCGAAACTCCACTTGCATTTTCTACAGAAAGAGTGTTTCAGAACGGCTCAATCAAAACTAAGGTTCAACTCTTTTAGTTGAACAAACAGAACAGAAAGAAGTTTCACACAATTCTTCTGTGTAGTTTTTATTTTTAGACATTCTTTTTCCCAATATAGGCCTCTTAGCGCTCAGAATGTCCAATTGCAGTTTCTACAGAAAGAGTGTTTCAGAACGGCTCAATCAAAAGTAAGGTTCAACTCTGTTAGTTGAATGCACAGAACAGAAAGAAGTTTCATACAATGCTTCTGTGTAGTTTATATTTGAACATATTCTTTTTTCCACTATTACCCACTTAGCGCTACGAATGTCCAGTTGCATTTTCTACAGACAGAGTGTTTCAAAACTGCTCAATCAAAAGTATGGTTTAACTCTGTTAGCTGTATGCTCAGATCAGAAAGAAGTTTCACAGAATGCTTCTTTGTAGTTTATATTTGAATATATTCCTTTTTCCACTGCTACGCTCTTAGCGCTCCAAATGTCCAGTTGCATTTTCAACAGAAAGAGTGTTCAGATCTGCTCAATCAAAAGTATGGTTTAACTCTGTTAGCTAAATGCACAGATCAGAAAGAAGTTTCAAAGAATGATTCTGTGTAGTTTATATTTGAAGACATTCCTTTTTCCACTATTACCCTCTTAGCGCTCCGAATCTCCACTTGCATTTTCTACAAAAAGAGTGTTTCATAACTGCACAATCAAAAATATGTTTTATCTCTGTTAACTGAATTTACATATCAGAAATAAGTTTCACAGAATGCATCTGTGTAGTTTTTATTTGAAGATATATTTTCCCAATGTAGGCCTCTTAGCGCTTAGCATGTCCAATTGCAGTTTCTACAGAAAGAGTGTTTCAGAACGGCTCAATCAAAAGTAAGGTTCAACTCTGTTAGTTGAATGCACAGAACAGAAAGAATTTTCACAGAATGCTACTGTGTAGTTTATATTTGAATATATTCCTTTTTCCAATATTACCCTCTTAGCACTCCAAATGTCCACTTGCATTTTCTACAGAAAGAGTGTTCAGAACTGCGCAATCAAAAGTATGGTTTAACTCTGTTAGCTTAATGAACATATCAGAAATAAGTTTCACACAATGCTTCTGTGTAGTTTTTATTTGAAGATATTATTTTTCCCAATAGAGGCCTCTTAGCGCTCAGAATGTCCAATTGCAGTTTCTACAGAAAGAGTGTTTAAGAAAGGCTCCATCAAAAGTAAGGTTCAACTCTGTTAGTTGAATGCACAGAAAAGAAAGAAGTTTCATACAATGCTCCTGTGTAGTTTATATTTGAACATATTCTCTTTTCCACTATTACCCACTTAGCGCTACGAATGTCCTGTTGCATTTTCTACAGACAGAGTGTTTCAAAACTGCTCAATCAAAAGTATGGTTTAACTCTGTTAGCTGAATGCTCAGATCAGAAAGAAGTTTCACAGAATGCTTCTGTGTAGTTTATATATGAATATATTCCTTTTTCCACTACTACTCTCTTAGCGCTCCAAATGTCCAGTTGCATTTTCTACAGAAAGAGTGTTCAGATCTGCTCAATCAAAAGTATGGTTTAACTCTGTTAGCTGAATGCACAGATCAGAAAGAAGTTTCACAGAATGATTCTGTGTAGTTTATATTTGCAGACATTCCTTTTTCCACTATTACCCTCTAAGCGCTCTGAATCTCCACTTGCATTTTCTACAGAAAGAGTGTTTCAGAACGGCTCAATCAAAACTAAGGTTCAACTCTTTTAGTTGAACAAACAGAACAGAAAGAAGTTTCACACAATTCTTCTGTGTAGTTTTTATTTGTAGACATTCTTTTTCCCAATATAGGCCTCTTAGCGCTCAGAATGTACAATTGCAGTTTCTACAGAAAGAGTGTTTCAGAACGGCTCAATCAAAAGTAAGGTTCAACTCTGTTAGTTGAATGCACAGAACAGAAAGAAGTTTCATACAATGCTTCTGTGTAGTTTATATTTGAACATATTCTTTTTTCCACTATTACCCACTTAGCGCTACGAATGTCCAGTTGCATTTTCTACAGACAGTGTGTTTCAAAACTGCTCAATCAAAAGTATGGTTTAACTCTGTTAGCTGTATGCTCAGATCTGAAAGAAGTTTCACAGAATGCTTCTGTGTAGTTTATATGTGAATATATTTCTTTTTCCACTGGTACGCTCTTAGCGCTCCAAATGTCCAGTTGCATTTTCTACAGAAAGAGTGTTCAGATCTGCTCAATCAAAAGTATGGTTTAACTCTGTTAGCTGAATGCACAGATCAGAAAGAAGTTTCACCGAATGATTCTGTGTAGTTTATATTTGAAGACATTCCTTTTTCCACTATTACCCTCTTAGCGCTCCGAATCTCCACTTGCATTTTCTACAAAAAGAGTGTTTCATAACTGCACAATCAAAAATATGTTTTATCTCTGTTAACTGAATTTACATATCAGAAATAAGTTTCACAGAATGCATCTGTGTAGTTTTTATTTGAAGATATATTTTCCCAATGTAGGCCTCTTAGCGCTTAGCATGTCCAATTGCAGTTTCTACAGAAAGAGTGTTTCAGAACGGCTCAATCAAAAGTAAGGTTCAACTCTGTTAGTTGAATGCACAGAACAGAAAGAATTTTCACAGAATGCTACTGTGTAGTTTATATTTGAATATATTCCTTTTTCCAATATTACCCTCTTAGCACTCCAAATGTCCACTTGCATTTTCTACAGAAAGAGTGTTCAGAACTGCGCAATCAAAAGTATGGTTTAACTCTGTTAGCTTAATGAACATATCAGAAATAAGTTTCACACAATGCTTCTGTGTAGTTTTTATTTGAAGATATTATTTTTCCCAATAGAGGCCTCTTAGCGCTCAGAATGTCCAATTGCAGTTTCTACAGAAAGAGTGTTTAAGAAAGGCTCCATCAAAAGTAAGGTTCAACTCTGTTAGTTGAATGCACAGAAAAGAAAGAAGTTTCATACAATGCTCCTGTGTAGTTTATATTTGAACATATTCTCTTTTCCACTATTACCCACTTAGCGCTACGAATGTCCTGTTGCATTTTCTACAGACAGAGTGTTTCAAAACTGCTCAATCAAAAGTATGGTTTAACTCTGTTAGCTGAATGCTCAGATCAGAAAGAAGTTTCACAGAATGCTTCTGTGTAGTTTATATATGAATATATTCCTTTTTCCACTACTACTCTCTTAGCGCTCCAAATGTCCAGTTGCATTTTCTACAGAAAGAGTGTTCAGATCTGCTCAATCAAAAGTATGGTTTAACTCTGTTAGCTGAATGCACAGATCAGAAAGAAATTTCACAGAATGATTCTGTGTAGTTTATATTTGCAGACATTCCTTTTTCCACTATTACCCTCTAAGCGCTCTGAATCTCCACTTGCATTTTCTACAGAAAGAGTGTTTCAGAACGGCTCAATCAAAACTAAGGTTCAACTCTTTTAGTTGAACAAACAGAACAGAAAGAAGTTTCACACAATTCTTCTGTGTAGTTTTTATTTGTAGACATTCTTTTTCCCAATATAGGCCTCTTAGCGCTCAGAATGTCCAATTGCAGTTTCTACAGAAAGAGTGTTTCAGAACGGCTCAATCAAAAGTAAGGTTCAACTCTGTTAGTTGAATGCACAGAACAGAAAGAAGTTTCATACAATGCTTCTGTGTAGTTTATATTTGAACATATTCTTTTTTCCACTATTACCCACTTAGCGCTACGAATGTCCAGTTGCATTTTCTACAGACAGTGTGTTTCAAAACTGCTCAATCAAAAGTATGGTTTAACTCTGTTAGCTGTATGCTCAGATCAGAAAGAAGTTTCACAGAATGCTTTTGTGTAGTTTATATTTGAATATATTTCTTTTTCCACTGGTACGCTCTTAGCGCTCCAAATGTCCAGTTGCATTTTCTACAGAAAGAGTGTTCAGATCTGCTCAATCAAAAGTATGGTTTAACTCTGTTAGCTGAATGCACAGATCAGAAAGAAGTTTCACCGAATGATTCTGTGTAGTTTATATTTGAAGACATTCCTTTTTCCACTATTACCCTCTTAGCGCTCCGAATCTCCACTTGCATTTTCTACAAAAAGAGTGTTTCATAACTGCTCAATCAAAAATATGTTTTATCTCTGTTAACTGAATTTACAGATCAGAAATAAGTTTCACAGAATGCATCTGTGTAGTTTTTATTTGAAGATATTTTTTCCCAATGTAGGCCTCTTAGCGCTTAGCATGTCCAATTGCAGTTTCTACAGAAAGAGTGTTTCAGAACGGCTCAATCAAAAGTAAGGTTCAACTCTGTTAGTTGAATGCACAGAACAGAAAGAATTTTCACAGAATGCTACTGTGTAGTTTATATTTGAATATATTCCTTTTTCCACTATTACCCTCTTAGCGCTCCGAATGTCCACTTGCATTTTCTACAGAAAGAGTGTTCAGAACTTCGCAATCAAAAGTATGGTTTAACTCTGTTAGCTTAATGAACATATCAGAAATATGTTTCACACAATGCTTCTGTGTAGTTTTTATTTGAAGATATTATTTTTCCCAATAGAGGCCTCTTAGCGCTCAGAAAGTCCAGTTGCAGTTTCTACAGAAAGAGTGTTTCAGAAAGGCTCAATCAAAAGTAAGGTTCAACTCTGTTAGTTGAATGCACAGAACAGAAAGAAGTTTCATACAATGCTTCTGTGTAGTTTATATTTGAACATATTCTTTTTTCCACTATTACCCACTTAGCGCTACGAATGTCCAGTTGCATTTTCTACAGACAGAGTGTTTCAAAACTGCTCAATCAAAAGTATGGTTTAACTCTGTTAGCTGAATGCTCAGATCAGAAAGAAGTTTCACAGAATGCTTCTGTATAGTTTATATTTGAATATATTCCTTTTTCCACTACTACTCTCTTAGCGCTCCAAATGTCCAGTTGCATTTTCTACAGAAAGAGTGTTCAGATCTGCTCAATCAAAAGTATGGTTTAACTCTGTTAGCTGAATGCACAGATCAGAAAGAAGTTTCACAGAATGATTCTGTGTAGTTTATATTTGGAGAAATTCCTTTTTCCACTATTACCCTCTTAGCGCTCCGAATCTCCACTTGCATTTTCTACAGAAAGAGTGTTTCAGAACGGCTCAATCAAAACTAAGGTTCAACTCTTTTAGTTGAACAAACAGAACAGAAAGAAGTTTCACACAATTCTTCTGTGTAGTTTTTATTTGTAGACATTCTTTTTCCCAATATAGGCCTCTTAGCGCTCAGAATGTCCAATTGCAGTTTCTACAGAAAGAGTGTTTCAGAACGGCTCAATCAAAAGTAAGGTTCAACTCTGTTAGTTGAATGCACAGAACAGAAAGAAGTTTCATACAATGCTTCTGTGTAGTTTATATTTGAACATATTCTTTTTTCCACTATTACCCACTTAGCGCTATGAATGTCCAGTTGCATTTTCTACAGACAGAGTGTTTCAAAACTGCTCAATCAAAAGTATGGTTTAACTCTGTTAGCTGTATGCTCAGATCAGAAAGAAGTTTCACAGAATGCTTCTTTGTAGTTTATATTTGAATATATTCCTTTTTCCACTGCTACGCTCTTAGCGCTCCAAATGTCCAGTTGCATTTTCAACAGAAAGAGTGTTCAGATCTGCTCAATCAAAAGTATGGTTTAACTCTGTTAGCTAAATGCACAGATCAGAAAGAAGTTTCACCGAATGATTCTGTGTAGTTTATATTTGAAGACATTCCTTTTTCCACTATTACCCTCTTAGCGCTCCGAATCTCCACTTGCATTTTCTACAAAAAGAGTGTTTCATAACTGCACAATCAAAAATATGTTTTATCTCTGTTAACTGAATTTACATATCAGAAATAAGTTTCACAGAATGCATCTGTGTAGTTTTTATTTGAAGATATATTTTCCCAATGTAGGCCTCTTAGCGCTTAGCATGTCCAATTGCAGTTTCTACAGAAAGAGTGTTTCAGAACGGCTCAATCAAAAGTAAGGTTCAACTCTGTTAGTTGAATGCACAGAACAGAAAGAATTTTCACAGAATGCTACTGTGTAGTTTATATTTGAATATATTCCTTTTTCCAATATTACCCTCTTAGCACTCCAAATGTCCACTTGCATTTTCTACAGAAAGAGTGTTCAGAACTGCGCAATCAAAAGTATGGTTTAACTCTGTTAGCTTAATGAACATATCAGAAATAAGTTTCACACAATGCTTCTGTGTAGTTTTTATTTGAAGATATTATTTTTCCCAATAGAGGCCTCTTAGCGCTCAGAATGTCCAATTGCAGTTTCTACAGAAAGAGTGTTTAAGAAAGGCTCCATCAAAAGTAAGGTTCAACTCTGTTAGTTGAATGCACAGAAAAGAAAGAAGTTTCATACAATGCTCCTGTGTAGTTTATATTTGAACATATTCTCTTTTCCACTATTACCCACTTAGCGCTACGAATGTCCTGTTGCATTTTCTACAGACAGAGTGTTTCAAAACTGCTCAATCAAAAGTATGGTTTAACTCTGTTAGCTGAATGCTCAGATCAGAAAGAAGTTTCACAGAATGCTTCTGTGTAGTTTATATATGAATATATTCCTTTTTCCACTACTACTCTCTTAGCGCTCCAAATGTCCAGTTGCATTTTCTACAGAAAGAGTGTTCAGATCTGCTCAATCAAAAGTATGGTTTAACTCTGTTAGCTGAATGCACAGATCAGAAAGAAGTTTCACAGAATGATTCTGTGTAGTTTATATTTGCAGACATTCCTTTTTCCACTATTACCCTCTTAGCGCTCTGAATCTCCACTTGCATTTTCTACAGAAAGAGTGTTTCAGAACGGCTCAATCAAAACTAAGGTTCAACTCTTTTAGTTGAACAAACAGAACAGAAAGAAGTTTCACACAATTCTTCTGTGTAGTTTTTATTTGTAGACATTCTTTTTCCCAATATAGGCCTCTTAGCGCTCAGAATGTACAATTGCAGTTTCTACAGAAAGAGTGTTTCAGAACGGCTCAATCAAAAGTAAGGTTCAACTCTGTTAGTTGAATGCACAGAACAGAAAGAAGTTTCATACAATGCTTCTGTGTAGTTTATATTTGAACATATTCTTTTTTCCACTATTACCCACTTAGCGCTACGAATGTCCAGTTGCATTTTCTACAGACAGTGTGTTTCAAAACTGCTCAATCAAAAGTATGGTTTAACTCTGTTAGCTGTATGCTCAGATCAGAAAGAAGTTTCACAGAATGCTTCTGTGTAGTTTATATTTGAATATATTTCTTTTTCCACTGGTACGCTCTTAGCGCTCCAAATGTCCAGTTGCATTTTCTACAGAAAGAGTGTTCAGATCTGCTCAATCAAAAGTATGGTTTAACTCTGTTAGCTGAATGCACAGATCAGAAAGAAGTTTCACCGAATGATTCTGTGTAGTTTATATTTGAAGACATTCCTTTTTCCACTATTACCCTCTTAGCGCTCCGAATCTCCACTTGCATTTTCTACAAAAAGAGTGTTTCATAACTGCTCAATCAAAAATATGTTTTATCTCTGTTAACTGAATTTACAGATCAGAAATAAGTTTCACAGAATGCATCTGTGTAGTTTTTATTTGAAGATATTTTTTCCCAATGTAGGCCTCTTAGCGCTTAGCATGTCCAATTGCAGTTTCTACAGAAAGAGTGTTTCAGAACGGCTCAATCAAAAGTAAGGTTCAACTCTGTTAGTTGAATGCACAGAACAGAAAGAATTTTCACAGAATGCTACTGTGTAGTTTATATTTGAATATAATCTTTTTCCACTATTACCCTCTTAGCGCTCCGAATGTCCACTTGCAGTTTCTACAGAAAGAGTGTTCAGAACTGCGCGATCAAAAGTATGGTTTAACTCTGTTAGCTTAACGAACATATCAGAAATATGTTTCACACAATTCTTCTGTGTAGTTTTTATTTGAAGATATTATTTTTCCCAATAGAGGCCTCTTAGCGCTCAGAATGTACAATTGCAGTTTCTACAGAAAGAGTGTTTCAGAAAGGCTCAATCAAAAGTAAGGTTCAACTCTGTGAGTTGAATGCACAGAACAGAAAGAAGTTTCATACAATGCTTCTGTGTAGTTTATATTTGAACATATTCCTTTTCCCACTATTACCCACTTTGCTCTACGAATGTCCAGTTGCATTTTCTACAGACAGAGTGTTTCAAAACTGCTCAATCAAAAGTATGGTTTAACTCTGTTAGCTGAATGCTCAGATCAGAAAGAAGTTTCACAGAATGCTTCTGTGTAGTTTATATTTGAATATATTCCTTTTTCCACTACTACTCTCTTAGCGCTCCAAATGTCCAGGTGCATTTTCTACAGAAAGAGTGTTCAGATCTGCTCAATCAAAAGTATGGTTTAACTCTGTTAGCTGAATGCACAGATCAGAAAGAAGTTTCACAGAATGATTCTGTGTAGTTTATATTTGGAGACATTCCTTTTTCCACTATTACCCTCTTAGCGCTCCGAATCTCCACTTGCATTTTCTACAGAAAGAGTGTTTCAGAACGGCTCAATCAAAACTAAGGTTCAACTCTTTTAGTTGAACAAACAGAACAGAAATAAGTTTCACACAATTCTTCTGTGTAGTTTTTATTTGTAGACATTCTTTTTCCCAATATAGGCCTCTTAGCGCTCAGAATGTCCAATTGCAGTTTCTACAGAAAGAGTGTTTCAGAACGGCTCAATCAAAAGTAAGGTTCAACTCTGTTAGTTGAATGCACAGAACAGAAAGAAGTTTCATACAATGCTTCTGTGTAGTTTATATTTGAACGTATTCTTTTTTCCACTATTACCCACTTAGCGCTACGAATGTCCAGTTGCATTTTCTACAGACAGAGTGTTTCAAAACTGCTCAATCAAAAGTATGGTTTAACTCTGTTAGCTGAATGCTCAGATCAGAAAGAAGTTTCACAGAATGCTTCTGTGTAGTTTATATTTGAATATATTCCTTTTTCCACTACTACGCTCTTAGCGCTCCAAATGTCCAGTTGCATTTTCAACAGAAAGAGTGTTCAGATCTGCTCAATCAAAAGTATGGTTTAACTCTTTTAGCTGAATGCACAGATCAAAAAGAAGTTTCACCGAATGATTCTGTGTAGTTTATATTTGAAGACATTCCTTTTTCCACTATTACCCACTTAGCGCTCCGAATCTCCACTTGCATTTTCTACAAAAAGAGTGTTTCATAACTGCTCAATCAAAAATATGTTTTATCTCTATTAACTGAATTTACAGATCAGAAATAAGTTTCACAGAATGCATCTGTGTAGTATTTATTTGAAGATATTCTTTTTCCCAATGTAGGCCTCTTAGCGCTTAGCATGTCCAATTGCAGTTTCTACAGAAAGAGTGTTTCAGAACGGCTCAATCAAAAGTAAGGTTCAACTCTGTTAGTTGAATGCAAAGAACAGAAAGAATTTTCACAGAATGCTACTGTGTAATTTATATTTGAATATATTCCTTTTTCCACTATTACCCTCTTAGCGCTCCGAATGTCCACTTGCATTTTCTACAGAAAGAGTGTTCAGAACTGTGCAATCAAAAGTATGGTTTAACTCTGTTAGCTTAATGAACATATCAGAAATAAGTTTCACACAATGCTTCTGTGTAGTTTTTATTTGAAGATATTATTTTTCCCAACAGAGGCCTCTTAGCGCTCAGAATGTCCAATTGCAGTTTCTACAGAAAGAGTGTTTCAGAAAGGCTCAATCAAAAGTAAGGTTCAACTCTGTTAGTTGAATGCACAGAACAGAAAGATGTTTCATACAATGCTTCTGTGTAGTTTATATTTGAACATATTCTTTATTCCACTATTACCCAGTTAGCGCTACGAATGTCCAGTTGCATTTTCTACAGACAGAGTGTTTCAAAACTGCTCAATCAAAAGTATGGTTTAACTCTGTTAGCTGAATGCTCAGATCAGAAAGAATTTTCACAGAATGCTTCTGTGTAGTTTATATTTGAATATATTCCTTTTTCCACTACTACTCTCTTAGCACTCCAAATGTCCAGTTGCATTTTCTACAGAAAGAGTGTTCAGATCTGCTCAATCAAAAGTATGGTTTAACTCTGTTAGCTGAATGCACAGATCAGAAAGAAGTTTCACAGAATGATTCTGTGTAGTTTATATTTGGAGACATTCCTTTTTCCACTATTACCCTCTTAGCGCTCCGAATATCCACTTGCATTTTCTACAGAAAGAGTGTTTCACAACGGCTCAATCAAAACTAAGGTTCAACTCTTTTAGTTGAACAAACAGAACAGAAAGAAGTTTCACACAATTCTTCTGTGTAGTTTTTATTTGTAGACATTCTTTTTCCCAATATAGGCCTCTTAGCGCTCAGAATGTCCAATTGCAGTTTCTACAGAAAGAGTGTTTCAGAACGGCTCAATCAAAAGTAAGGTTCAAATCTGTTATTTGAATGCACAGAACAGAAAGAAGTTTCATACAATGCTTCTGTGTAGTTTATATTTGAATATATTCTTTTTTCCACTATTACCCACTTAGCGCTACGAATGTCCAGTTGCATTTTCTACAGACAGAGTGTTTCAAAACTGCTCAATCAAAAGTATGGTTTAACTCTGTTAGCTGTATGCTCAGATCAGAAACAAGTTTCACAGAATGCTTCTGTGTAGTTTATATTTGAATATATACCTTTTTCCACTGCTACGCTCTTAGCGCTCCAAATGTCCAGTTGCATTTTCAACAGAAAGAGTGTTCAGATCTGCTCAAACAAAAGTATGGTTTAACTCTGTTAGCTGAATGCACAGATCAGAAAGAAGTTTCACCGAATGATTCTGTGTAGTTTATATTTGAAGACATTCCTTTTTCCACTATTACCCTCTTAGCGCTCCGAATCTCCACTTGCATTTTCTACAAAAAGAGTGTTTCATAACTGCTCAATCAAAAATATGTTTTATCTCTGTTAACTGAATTTACAGATCAGAAATAAGTTTCACAGAATGCATCTGTGTAGTTTTTATTTGAAGATATTTTTTCCCAATGTAGGCCTCTTAGCGCTTAGCATGTCCAATTGCAGTTTCTACAGAAAGAGTGTTTCAGAACGGCTCAATCAAAAGTAAGGTTCAACTCTGTTAGTTGAATGCACACAACAGAAAGAATTTTCACAGAATGCTACTGTGTAGTTTATATTTGAATATATTCCTTTTTCCACTATTACCCTCTTAGCGCTCCGAATGTCCACTTGCATTTTCTACAGAAAGAGTGTTCAGAACTGTGCAATCAAAAGTATGGTTTAACTCTGTTAGCTTAATGAACATATCAGAAATAAGTTTCACACAATGCTTCTGTGTAGTTTTTATTTGAAGATATTATTTTTCCCAACAGAGGCCTCTTAGCGCTCAGAATGTCCAATTGCAGTTTCTACAGAAAGAGTGTTTCAGAAAGGCTCAATCAAAAGTAAGGTTCAACTCTGTTAGTTGAATGCACAGAACAGAAAGATGTTTCATACAATGCTTCTGTGTAGTTTATATTTGAACATATTCTTTATTCCACTATTACCCACTTAGCGCTACGAATGTCCAGTTGCATTTTCTACAGACAGAGTGTTTCAAAACTGCTCAATCAAAAGTATGGTTTAACTCTGTTAGCTGAATGCTCAGATCAGAAAGAATTTTCACAGAATGCTTCTGTGTAGTTTATATTTGAATATATTCCTTTTTCCACTACTACTCTCTTAGCACTCCAAATGTCCAGTTGCATTTTCTAGAGAAAGAGTGTTCAGATCTGCTCAATCAAAATATGGTTTAACTCTGTTAGCTGAATGCACAGATCAGAAAGAAGTTTCACAGAATGATTCTGTGTAGTTTATATTTGGAGACATTCCTTTTTCCACTATTACCCTCTTAGCGCTCCGAATCTCCACTTGCATTTTCTACAGAAAGAGTGTTTCAGAACGGCTCAATCAAAAGTAAGGTTCAACTCTTTTAGTTGAACAAACAGAAGAGAAAGATGTTTCACACAATTCTTCTGTGTAGTTTTTATTTGTAGACATTCTTTTTCCCAATATAGGCCTCTTAGCGCTCAGAATGTCCAATTGCAGTTTCTACAGAAAGAGTGTTTCATAAAGGATCAATCAAAAGTAAGGTTCAACTCTGTTAGTTGAATGCACAGAACAGAAAGAAGTTTCATACAATGCTTCTGTGTAGTTTATATTTGAACATATTCTTTATTCCACTATTACCCACTTAGCGCTACGAATGTCCAGTTGCATTTTCTACAGACAGAGTGTTTCAAAACTGCTCAATCAAAAGTATGGTTTAACTCTGTTAGCTGAATGCTCAGATCAGAAAAAAGTTTCACAGAATGCTTCTGTGTAGTTTATATTTGAATATATTCCTTTTTCCACTTCTACTCTCTTAGCGCTCCAAATGACCAGTTGCATTTTCTACAGAAAGAGTGTTCAGATCTGCTCAATCAAAAGTATGGTTTAACTCTGTTAGCTGAATGCACAGATCAGAAAGAAGTTTCACAGAATGATTCTGTGTAGTTTATATTTGGAGACATTTCTTTTACCACTATTACCCTCTTAGCGCTCCGAATCTCCACTTGCATTTTCTACAGAAAGAGTGTTTCAGAACGGCTCAATCAAAACTAAGGTTCAACTCTTTTAGTTGAACAAACAGAACAGAAAGAAGTTTCACACAATGCTTCTGTGTAGTTTTTATTTGAAGATATTATTTTTCCCATTACAGGCCTCTTAGCGCTCAGAATGTCGAATTGCAGTTTCTACAGAAAGAGTGTTTCAGAAAGGCTCAATCAAAAGTAAGGTTCAACTCTGTTAGTTGAATGCACAGAACAGAAAGAAGTTTCATACAATGCTTCTGTGTAGTTTATATTTGAACATACTCTTTTTTCCACTATTACCCACTTAGCGCTACGAGTGTCTAGTTGCATTTTCTACAAACAGAGTGTTTCAAAACTGCTCAATCAAAAGTATGGTTTAACTCTGTTGGCTGAATGCTCAGATCAGAAAGAAGTTTCACAGAATGCTTCTGTGTAGTTTATATTTGAATATATTCCTTTTTCCACTACTACTCTCTTAGCGCTCCAAATGTCCAGTTGCATTTTCTACAGAAAGATTGTTCAGATCTGCTCAATCAAAAGTATGGTTTAACTCTGTTAGCTGAATGCACAGATCAGAAAGAAGTTTCACAGAATGATTCTGTGTAGTTTATATTTGGAGACATTCCTTTTTCCACTATTACCCTCTTAGCGCTCCGAATCTCCACTTGCATTTTCTACAGAAAGAGTGTTTCAGAACGGCTCAATCAAAACTAAGGTTCAACTCTTTTAGTTGAACAAACAGAACAGAAATAAGTTTCACACAATTCTTCTGTGTAGTTTTTATTTGTAGACATTCTTTTTCCCAATATAGGCCTCTTAGCGCTCAGAATGTCCAATTGCAGTTTCTACAGAAAGAGTGTTTCAGAACGGCTCAATCAAAAGTAAGGTTCAACTCTGTTAGTTGAATGCACAGAACAGAAAGAAGTTTCATACAATGCTTCTGTGTAGTTTATATTTGAACGTATTCTTTTTTCCACTATTACCCACTTAGCGCTACGAATGTCCAGTTGCATTTTCTACAGACAGAGGGTTTCAAAACTGCTCAATCAAAAGTATGGTTTAACTCTGTTAGCTGAATGCTCAGATCAGAAAGAAGTTTCACAGAATGCTTCTGTGTAGTTTATATTTGAATATATTCCTTTTTCCACTACTACGCTCTTAGCGCTCCAAATGTCCAGTTGCATTTTCAACAGAAAGAGTGTTCAGATCTGCTCAATCAAAAGTATGGTTTAACTCTTTTAGCTGAATGCACAGATCAGAAAGAAGTTTCACCGAATGATTCTGTGTAGTTTATATTTGAAGACATTCCTTTTTCCACTATTAACCACTTAGCGCTCCGAATCTCCACTTGCATTTTCTACAAAAAGAGTGTTTCATAACTGCTCAATCAAAAATATGTTTTATCTCTATTAACTGAATTTACAGATCAGAAATAAGTTTCACAGAATGCATCTGTGTAGTTTTTATTTGAAGATATTCTTTTTCCCAATGTAGGCCTCTTAGCGCTTAGCATGTCCAATTGCAGTTTCTACAGAAAGAGTGTTTCAGAACGGCTCAATCAAAAGTAAGGTTCAACTCTGTTAGTTGAATGCAAAGAACAGAAAGAATTTTCACAGAATGCTACTGTGTAGTTTATATTTGAATATATTCCTTTTTCCACTATTACCCTCTTAGCGCTCCGAATGTCCACTTGCATTTTCTACAGAAAGAGTGTTCAGAACTGTGCAATCAAAAGTATGGTTTAACTCTGTTAGCTTAATGAACATATCAGAAATAAGTTTCACACAATGCTTCTGTGTAGTTTTTATTTGAAGATATTATTTTTCCCAACAGAGGCCTCTTAGCGCTCAGAATGTCCAATTGCAGTTTCTACAGAAAGAGTGTTTCAGAAAGGCTCAATCAAAAGTAAGGTTCAACTCTGTTAGTTGAATGCACAGAACAGAAAGAAGTTTCATACAATGCTTCTGTGTAGTTTATATTTGAACATATTCTTTATTCCACTATTACCCACTTAGCGCTACGAATGTCCAGTTGCATTTTCTACAGACAGAGTGTTTCAAAACTGCTCAATCAAAAGTATGGTTTAACTCTGTTAGCTGAATGCTCAGATCAGAAAGAATTTTCACAGAATGCTTCTGTGTAGTTTATATTTGAATATATTCCTTTTTCCACTACTACTCTCTTAGCACTCCAAATGTCCAGTTGCATTTTCTAGAGAAAGAGTGTTCAGATCTGCTCAATCAAAATATGGTTTAACTCTGTTAGCTGAATGCACAGATCAGAAAGAAGTTTCACAGAATGATTCTGTGTAGTTTATATTTGGAGACATTCCTTTTTCCACTATTACCCTCTTAGCGCTCCGAATCTCCACTTGCATTTTCTACAGAAAGAGTGTTTCAGAACGGCTCAATCAAAAGTAAGGTTCAACTCTTTTAGTTGAACAAACAGAACAGAAAGATGTTTCACACAATTCTTCTGTGTAGTTTTTATTTGTAGACATTCTTTTTCCCAATATAGACCTCTTAGCGCTCAGAATGTCCAATTGCAGTTTCTACAGAAAGAGTGTTTCAGAAAGGCTCAATCAAAAGTAAGGTTCAACTCTGCTAGTTGAATGCACAGAACAGAAAGAAGTTTCATACAATGCTTCTGTGTAGTTTATATTTGAACATATTCTTTATTCCACTATTACCCACTTAGCGCTACGAATGTCCAGTTGCATTTTCTACAGACAGAGTGTTTCAAAACTGCTCAATCAAAAGTATGGTTTAACTCTGTTAGCTGAATGCTCAGATCAGAAAAAAGTTTCACAGAATGCTTCTGTGTAGTTTATATTTGAATATATTCCTTTTTCCACTACTACTCTCTTAGCGCTCCAAATGACCAGATGCATTTTCCACAGAAAGAGTGTTCAGATCTGCTCAATCAAAAGTATGGTTTAACTCTGTTAGCTGAATGCACAGATCAGAAAGAAGTTTCACAGAATGATTCTGTGTAGTTTATATTTGGAGACATTACTTTTACCACTATTACCCTCTTAGCGCTCCGAATCTCCACTTGCATTTTCTACAGAAAGAGTGTTTCAGAACGGCTCAATCAAAACTAAGGTTCAACTCTTTTAGTTGAACAAACAGAACAGAAAGAAGTTTCACACAATGCTTCTGTGTAGTTTTTATTTGAAGATATTATTTTTCCCATTACAGGCCTCTTAGCGCTCAGAATGTCGAATTGCAGTTTCTACAGAAAGAGTGTTTCAGAAAGGCTCAATCAAAAGTAAGGTTCAACTCTGTTATTGAATGCACAGAACAGAAAGAAGTTTCATACAATGCTTCTGTGTAGTTTATATTTGAACATACTCTTTTTTCCACTATTACCCACTTAGCGCTACGAGTGTCCAGTTGCATTTTCTACAGACAGAGTGTTTCAAAACTGCTCAATCAAAAGTATGGTTTAACTCTGTTGGCTGAATGCTCAGATCAGAAAGAAGTTTCACAGAATGCTTCTGTGTAGTTTATATTTGAATATATTCCTTTTTCCACGACTACTCTCTTAACGCTCCAAATGTCCAGTTGCATTTTCTTTTTTTTTTTTTTTTTTTTTTTTTTTTTTTTTTTTTTTTTTTTATTATACTTTAGGGTTTTAGGGTACATGTGCACAATGTGCAGGTTTGTTACATATGTATCCATGTGCCATGTTGATTTCCTGCACCCATTAATTCGTCATTTAGCATTAGGTGTATCTCCTAATGCTGTCCCTCCCCCCTCCCCCCACCCCACAACAGTCCCCGGAGCGTGATGTTCCCCTTCCTGTGTCCATGAGTTCTCATTGTTCAATTCCCACCTATGAGTGAGAACATGCGGTGTTTGGTTTTTTGTCCTTGCGATAGTTTACTGAGAATGATGTTTTCCAGTTTCATCCATGTCCCTACAAAGGACACGAACTCATCATTTTTTATGGCTGCATAGTATTCCATGGTGTATATGTGCCACATTTTCTTAATCCAGTCTATCGTTGTTGGACATTTGGGTTGGTTCCAACTCTTTGCTATTGTGAATAGTGCTGCAATAAACATACGTGTGCATGTGTCTTTATAGCAGCATGATTTATAGTCCTTTGGGTATATACCCAGTAATGGGATGGCTGGGTCAAATGGTATTTCTAGTTCTAGATCCCTGAGGAATCGCCACACTGACTTCCACAATGGTTGAACTAGTTTACAGTCCCACCAACAGTGTAAAAGTGTTCCTATTTCTCCACATCCTCTCCAGCACCTGTTGTTTCCTGATTTTTTAATGATGGCCATTCTAACTGGTGTGAGATGGTATCTCACTGTGGTTTTGATTTGCATTTCTCTGATGGCCAGTGATGAGGAGCATTTCTTCATGTGTTTTTTGGCTGCATAAATGTCTTCTTTTGAGAAGTGTCTGTTCATGTCGTCTGCCCACTTTTTGATGGGGTTGTTTGTTTTTTTCTTGTAAATTTGTTTGAGTTCATTGTAGATTCTGGATATTAGCCCTTTGTCAGATGAGTAGGTTGCAAAAATTTTCTCCCATTGTGTAGGTTGCCTGTTCACTCTGATGATAGTTTCTTTTGCTGTGCAGAAGCTCTTTAGTTTAATGAGATCCCATTTGTCAATTTTGGCTTTTGTTGCCAATGCTTTTGGTGTTTTAGACATGAAGTCCTTGCCCACGCCTATGTCCTGAATGGTATTGCCTAGGTTTTCTTGTAGGATTTTAATGGTTTTAGGTCTAACATATAAGTCTTTAATCCATCTTGAATTAATTTTTGTATAAGGTGTAAGGAAGGGATCCAGTTGCAGCTTTCTACATATGGCTAGCCAGTTTTCCCAGCACCATTTATTGAATAGGGAATCCTTTCCCCATTTCTTGTTTTTGTCAGGTTTGTCAAAGATCAGATAGTTGTAGCTATGCGGCATCATTTCTGAGGGCTCTGTTCTGTTCCATTGATCTATGTCTCTGTTGTGGTACCAGTACCATGCTGTTTTGGTTACTGTAGCCTTGTAGTATAGTTTAAAGTCAGGTAGCGTGATGCCTCCAGCTTTGTTCTTTTGGCTTAGGATTGACTTGGCGATGCGGGCTCTTTTTTGGTTCCATATGAACTTTAAAGTAGTTTTTTCCAATTCTGTGAAGAACGTCATTGGTAGCTTGATGGGGATGGCATTGAATCTATAAATTACCTTGGGCAGTATGGCCATTTTCACGATATTGATTCTTCCAACCCATGAGCATGGAATGTTCTTCCATTTGTTTGTATCCTCTTTTATTTCATTGAGCAGTGGTTTGTAGTTCTCCTTGAAGAGGTCCTTCACATCCCTTGTAAGTTGGATTCCTAGGTATTTTATTCTCTTTGAAGCAATTGTGAATGGGAGTTCACTCATGATTTGGCTCTCTGTTTGTCTGTTATTGGTGTACAAGAATGCTTGTGATTTTTGTACATTAATTTTGTATCCTGAGACTTTGCTGAAGTTGCTAATCAGCTTAAGGAGATTTTGGGCTGAGACAATGGGGTTTTCTAGATATACAATCATGTCATCTGCAAACAGGGACAATTTGACTTCCTCTTTTCCTAATTGAATACCCTTTATTTCCTTCTCCTGCCTGATTGCTCTGGCCAGAACTTCCAGCACTATGTTGAATAGTAGCGGTGAGAGAGGGCATCCCTGTCTTGTGCCAGTTTTCAGAGGGAATGCTTCCAGTTTTTGCCCATTCAGTATGATATTGGCTGTGGGTTTGTTGTAGATAGCTCTTATTATTTTGAGATACGTCCCATCAATACCTAATTTATTGAGAGTTTTTAGCATGAAGGGTTGTTGAATTTTGTCAAAGGCCTTTTCTGCATCTATTGAGATAATCATGTGGTTTTTGTCTTTGGTTCTGTTTATATGCTGGATTACATTTATTGATTTGCGTATGTTGAACCAGCCTTGCATCCCAGGGATGAAGCCCACTTGATCATGGTGGATAAGCTTTTTGATGTGCTGCTGGATTCGGTTGGCCAGTATTTTATTGAGGATTTTTGCATCAATGTTCATCAAGGATATTGGTCTGAAATTCTCTTTTTTGGTTATGTCTCTGCCAGGTTTTGGTATTAGGATGATGCTGGCTTCGTAAAATGTGTTAGGGAGGATTCCCTCTTTTTCTATCGATTGGAATAGTTTCAGAAGGAATGGTACCAGTTCCTCCTTGTACCTCTGGTAGAATTCAGCTGTGAATCCATCAGGTCCTGGACTCTTTTTGGTTGGTAAGCTATTGATTATTGCCACAATTTCAGAACCTGTTATTGGTCTATTCAGAGATTCAACTTCCTCCTGGTTTAGTCTTGGGAGGGTGTATTTGTCGAGGAATTTATCCATTTCTTCCAGATTTTCTAGTTTATTTGCATAGAGGTGTTTGTAGTATTCTCTGATGGTAGATTGTATTTCTGTGGGATCGGTGGTGATATCCCCTTTTTCGTTTTTTATTGCATCTATTTGATTCTTCTCTCTTTTCTTCTTTATTAGTCTTGCTAGCGGTCCATCAATTTTGTTGATCTTTTCAAAAAACCAGCTCCTGGATTCATTAATTTTTTGAAGGGTTTTTTGTGTCTCTATTTCCTTCAGTTCTGCTCTGATTTTAGTTATTTCTAGCCTTCTGCTAGCTTTTGAATGTGTTTGCTCTTGCTTTTCTAGTTCTTTTAATTGTGATGTTAGGGTGTCAATTTTGGATCTTTCCTGCTTTCTCTTGTGGGCATTTAGTGCTATAAATTTTCCTCTACACACTGCTTTGAATGTGTCCCAGAGATTCTGGTATGTTGTGTCTTTGTTCTCGTTGGTTTCAAAGAACATCTTTATTTCTGCCTTCATTTCATTATGTACCCAATAGTCATTCAGGAGCAGGTTGTTCAGTTTCCATGTAGTTGAGTGGTTTTGACTGAGTTTCTTAATCCTGAGTTCTAGTTTGATTGCACTGTGGTCTGAGAGACAGTTTGTTATAATCTCTGTTCTTTTACATTTGCTGAGAAGAGCTTTACTTCCAACTATGTGGTCAATTTTGGAATAGGTGTGGTGTGGTGCTGAAAAAAATGTATATTCTGTTGATTTGGGGTGGAGAGTTCTGTAGATGTCTATTAGGTCCACTTTGTGTAGAGCTGAGTTCAATTCCTGGATATCCTTGTTAACTTTCTGTCTCGTTGATCTGTCTAATGTTGACAGTGGGGTGTTAAAAACTTTGAAAAAAAATTAGAAGAATGGATAACTAGAATAACCAATGGAGAGAAGGGCTTAAAGGAGATGATGGAGCTGAAAGCCAAGTTTCGAGAACTACGCGAAGAATGCAGAAGCCTCAGTAGCAGATGCGATCAACTGGAAGAAAGGGTATCGCTGATAGAAGATGAAATGAATGAAATGAAGAGAGAAGGGAAGTTTAGAGAAAAAAGAATAAAAAGAAATGAACAAAGCCTCCAAGAAATTTGGGACTATGTGAAAAGACCAAACCTACGTCTGATTGGTGTACCTGAAAATGATGGGGAGAATGGAACCAAGTTGGAAAACACTCTGCAAGATATTATCCAGGAGAACTTCCCCAATCTAGCAAGGCAGGCCAGCATTCAGATTCAGGAAATACAGAGAACGCCACAAAGATACTCCTCGAGAAGGGCAACTCCAAGACACATAATTGTCAGATTCACCAAAGTGGAAATGAAGGAAAAAATGTTAAGGGCAGCCAGAGAGAAAGGTCGGGTTACCCACAAAGGGAAGCCCATCAGACTAACAGCTGATCTCTCAGCAGAAACTCTACAAGCCAGAAGAGAGTGGGGGCCGATATTCAACATTCTTAAAGAAAAGAATTTTCAACCCAGAATCTCCTATCCTGCCAAACTAAGCTTCATAAGTGAAGGAGAAATAAAATACTTTACAGACAAGCAAACGCTGAGTGATTTTGTCACCACCAGGCCTGCCCTAAAAGAGCTCCTGAAGGAAGCACTAAACATGGAAAGGAACAACCGGTACCAGCCCCTGCAAAAACATGCCAAATTGTAAAGACCATCGAGGCTAGGAAGAAACTATAGCAACTAACGAGCAAAATAACCAACTAACATCATAATGACAGGATCAGATTCACACATAACAATATTCACGTTAAATGTAAATGGGCTAAATGCTCCAATCAAAAGACACAGACTGGCAAACTGGATAAGGAGTCAGGACCCATCAGTGTGCTGTATTCAGGAAACTCATCTCACCTGCAGAGACACACATAGACTCAAAATAAAGGGATGGAGTAAGATCTATCAAGCAACTGGAAAACAAAAAAAGGCAGGGGTTGCAATCCTAGTCTCTGATAAAATAGACTTTAAACCAACAAAGATCAAAAGAGACAAAGAAGGCCATTACATAATGGTAAAGGGATCAATTCAACAAGAAGAGCTAACTATCCTAAATATATATGCACCCAACACAGGAGCACCCAGATTCATAAAGCAAGTCCTCAGTGACCTACAAAGGGACTTAAACTCCCACACAATAATAATGGGAGATTTTAACACTCCAGTTGCATTTTCTACAGAAAGATTGTTCTGATCTGCTCAATCAAAAGTATGTTTTAACTCTGTTAGCTGAATGCACAGATCAGAAAGAAGTTTCACAGAATGATTCTGTGTTGTTTATATTTGGAGACATTCCTTTTTCCACTATTACCCTCTTAGCGCTCCGAATCTCCACTTGCATTTTCTACAGAAAGAGTGTTTAAGAACGGCTCAATCAAAACTAAGTTTCAAATCTTTTAGTTGAACAAACAGAACAGAAAGAAGTTTCACACAATTCTTCTGTGTAGTTTTTATTTGTAGACATTCTTTTTCCCAATATAAGCCTCTTAGCGCTCAGAATGTCCAATTGCAGTTTCTACAGAAAGAGTGTTTCAGAACGGCTCAATCAAAAGTAAGGTTCAACTCTGTTAGTTGAATGCACAGAACAGAAAGAATTTTCACAGAATGCTACTGTGTAGTTTATATTTGAATATATTCCTTTTTCCACTATTAGCCTCTTAGCGCTCCGAATGTCCACTTGCATTTTCTACAGAAAGAGTGTTCAGAACTGCGCAATCAAAAGTATGGTTTAACTCTGTTAGCTTAATGAACATATCAGAAATAAGTTTCACACAATGCTTCTGTGTAGTTTTTATTTGAAGATATTTTTTTCCCAATAGAGGGCTCTTAGCGCTCAGAATGTCCAATTGCAGTTTCTAAAGAAATAGTGTTTCAGAAAGGCTCATTCAAAAGTAAGGTTCAACTCTGTTAGTTGAATGCACAGAACAGAAAGAAGTTTCATACGATTCTTCTGTGTAGTTTATATTTGAACATACTCTTTTTTCCACTATTACCCACTTAGCGCTACGAATGTCCAGTTGTATTTTCTACAGACAGAGTGTTTCAAAACTGCTCAATCAAAAGTATGGTTTAACTCTGTTAGCTGAATGCTCAGATCAGAAAGAAGTTTCACAGAATGCCTCTGTGTAGTTTATATTTGAATATATTCCTTTTTCCACTACTACTCTCTTAGCGCTCCAAATGTCCAGTTGCCTTTTCTACAGAAAGAGTGTTCAGATCTGCTCAATCAAAAGTATGGTTTAACTCTGTTAGCTGAATGCACAGATCAGAAAGAAGTTTCACAGAATATTCTGTGTAGTTCATATTTGGAGACATTCCTTTTTCCAATATTACCCCCTTAGCGCTCCGACTCTCCACTTGCATTTTCTACAGAAAGAGTGTTTCAGAACGGCTCAATCAAAACTAAGGTTCAACTCTTTTAGTTGAACAAACAGAACAGAAAGAAGTTTCACACAATTCTTCTGTGTAGTTTTTATTTGTAGACATTCTTTTTCCCAATATAGGCCTCTTAGCGCTCAGAATGTCGAATTGCAGTTTCTACAGAAAGAGTGTTTCAGAACGGCTCAATCAAAAGTAAGGTTCAACTCTGTTAGTTAAATGCACAGAACAGAAAGAATTTTCACAGAATGCTACTGTGTAGTTTATATTTGAATATATTCCTTTTTCCACTATTAGCCTCTTAGCGCTCCGAATGTCCACTTGCATTTTCTACAGAAAGAGGGTTCAGAACTGCGCAATCAAAAGTATGGTTTAAATCTGTTTGCTTAATGAACATATCAGAAATAAGTTTCACACAATGCTTCTGTGTAGTTTTTATTTGTAGACATTCTTTTTCCCAATATAGGCCTCTTAGCGCTCAGAATGTCCAATGGCAGTTTCTACAGAAAGAGTGTTTCAGAACGGCTGAATCAAAAGTAAGGTTCAACTCTGTTAGTTGAATGCACAGAACAGAAAGAAGTTTCATACAATGCTTCTGTGTAGTTTATATTTGAACATATTCTTTTTTCCACTATTACCCACTTAGCGCTACGAATGTCCAGTTGCATTTTCTACAGACAGAGTGTTTCAAAACTGCTCAATCAAAAGTATGGTTTAACTCTGTTAGCTGAATGCTCAGATCAGAAAGAAGTTTCACAGAATGCTTCTGTGTAGTTTATATTTGAATATATTCCTTTTTCCACTACTACGCTCTTAGCGCTCCAAATGTCCAGTTGCATTTTCTACAGAAAGAGTGTTCAGATCTGCTCAATCAAAAGTATGGTTTAACTCTGTTAGCTGAATGCACAGATCAGAAAGAAGTTTCACAGAATGATTCTGTGTAGTTTATATTTGGAGACATTACTTTTTCCACTATTACCCTATTAGCGCTCCGAATCTCCACTTGCATTTTCTACAGAAAGAGTTTTTCAGAACGGCTCAATCAAAAGTAAGGTTCAACTCTTTTAGTTGAACAAACAGAACAGAAAGAAGTTTCACACAATTCTTCTGTGTAGTTTTTATTTGTAGACATTATTTTTCCCAATATAGGCCTCTTAGCGCTCAGAATGTCCAATTGCAGTTTCTACAGAAAGAGTGTTTCAGAACGGCTCAATCAAAAGTAAGGTTCAACTCTGTTAGTTGAATGCACAGAACAGAAAGAAGTTTCATACAATGCTTCTGTGTAGTTTATATTTGAACATATTCTTTTTTCCACTATTACCCACTTAGCGCTACGAATGTCCAGTTGCATTTTCTACAGACAGAGTGTTTCAAAACTGCTCAATCAAAAGTATGGTTTAACTCTGTTAGCTGAATGCTCAGATCAGAAAGAAGTTTCACAGAATGCTTCTGTGTAGTTTATATTTGAATATATTCCTTTTTCCACTACTACGCTCTTAGCGCTCCAAATGTCCAGTAGCATTTTCTACAGAAAGAGTGTTCAGATCTGCTCAATCAAAAGTATGGTTTAACTCTGTTAGCTGAATGCACAGATCAGAAAGAAGTTTCACCAAATGATTCTGTGTAGTTTATATTTGAAGACATTTCTTTTTCCACTATTACCCTCTTAGCACTCCGAATCTCCACTTGCATTTTCTGCAAAAAGAGTGTTTCATAACTGCTCAATCAAAAATATGTTTTATCTCTGTTAACTGAATTTACAGATCAGAAATAAGTTTCACAGAATGCATCTGTGTAGTTTTTATTTGAAGATATTCTTTTTCCCAATGTAGGCCTCTTAGCGCTTAGCATGTCCAATTGCAGTTTCTACAGAAAGAGTGTTTCAGAACGGCTCAATCAAAAGTAAGGTTCAACTCTGTTAGTTGAATGCACAGAACAGAAAGAATTTTCACAGAATGCTACTGTGTAGTTTATATTTGAATATATTCCTTTTTCCACTATTAGCCTCTTAGCGCTCCGAATGTCCACTTGCATTTTCTACAGAAAGAGTGTTCAGAACTGCGCAATCAAAAGTATGGTTTAACTCTGTTAGCTTAATGAACATATCAGAAAAAAGTTTCACACAATGCTTCTGTGTAATTTTTATTTGAAGATATTATTTTTCCCAATAGAGGGCTCTTAGCGCTCAGAATGTCCAATTGCAGTTTCTACAGAAAGAGTGTTTCAGAAAGGCTCAATCAAAAGTAAGGTTCAACTCTGTTAGTTGAATGCACAGAACACAAAGAAGTTTCATACGATGCTTCTGTGTAGTTTATATTTGAACATACTCTTTTTTCCACTATTACCCACTTAGCGATACGAATGTCCAGTTGTATTTTCTACAGACAGAGTGTTTCAAAACTGCTCAATCAAAAGTATGGTTTAACTCTGTTAGCTGAATGCTCAGATCAGAAAGAAGTTTCACAGAATGCTTCTGTGTAGTTTATATTTGAATGTATTCCTTTTTCCACTACTACTCTCTTAGCGCTCCAAATGTCCAGTTGCATTTTCTACAGAAAGAGTGTTCAGATCTGCTCAATGAAAAGTATGTTTTAAATCTGTTAGCTGAATGCAGAGGTCAGAAAGAAGTTTCACAGAATATTCTGTGTAGTTCATATTTGGAGACATTCCTTTTTCCACTATTACCCCCTTAGCGCTCCGAATCTCCACTTGCATTTTCTACAGAAAGAGTGTTTCAGAACGGCTCAATCAAAACTAAGGTTCAACTCTTTTAGTTGAACAAACAGAACAGAAAGAAGTTTCACACAATTCTTCTGTGTAGTTTTTATTTGTAGTCATTCTTTTTCCCAATATAGGCCTCTTAGCGCTCAGAATGTCCAATTGCAGTTTTTACAGAAAGAGTGTTTCAGAACGGCTCAATCAAAAGTAAGGTTCAACTCTGTTAGTTGAATGCACAGAACAGAAAGAAGTTTCATACAATGCTTCTGTGTAGTTTATATTTGAACATATTCTTTTTTCCACTATTACCCACTTAGCGCTACGAATGTCCAGTTGCATTTTCTACATACAGAGTGTTTCAAAACTGCTCAATCAAAATTATGGATTAACTCTGTTAGCTGAATGCTCAGATCAGAAAGAAGTTTCACAGAATGCTTCTGTGTAGTTTATATTTGAATATATTCCCTTTTCCACTACTACGCTCTTAGCGCTCCAAATGTCCAGTTGCATTTTCAACAGAAAGAATGTTCAGATCTGCTCAATCAAAAGTATGGTTTAACTCTGTTAGCTGAATGCACAGATCAGAAAGACGTTTCACCGAATGATTCTGTGTAGTTTATATTTGAAGACATTCCTTTTTCCACTATTACCCTCTTAGCGCTCCGAATCTCCACTTGCATTTTCTACAAAAAGAGTGTTTCATAACTGCTCAATCAAAAATATGTTTTATCTCTGTTAACTGAATTTACAGATCAGAAATAAGTTTCACAGAATGCATCTGTGTAGTTTTTATTTGAAGATATTCTTTTTCCCAATGTAGGCCTCTTAGCGCTTAGCATGTCCAATTGCAGTTTCTACAGAAAGAGTGTTTCAGAACGGCTCAATCAAAAGTAAGGTTCAACTCTGTTAGTTGAATGCACAGAACAGAAAGAATTTTCACAGAATGCTACTGTGTAGTTTATATTTGAATATATTCCTTTTTCCACTATTACCCTCTTAGCGCTCCGAATGTCCACTTGCATTTTCTACAGAAAGAGTGTTCAGAACTGCGCTATCAAAAGTATGGTTTAACTCTGTTAGCTTAATGAACATATCAGAAATAAGTTTCACACAATGCTTCTGTGTAGTTTTTATTTGAAGATATTATTTTTCCCAATAGAGGCCTCTTAGCGCTCAGAATGTCCAATTGCAGTTTCTACAGAAAGAGTGTTTCAGAAAGGCTCAATCAAAAGTAAGGTTCAACTCTGTTAGTTGAATGCACAGAACAGAAAGAAGTTTCATACAATGCTTCTGTGTAGTTTATATTTGAACATATTCTTTTTTCCACTATTACCCACTTAGCGCTACGAATGTCCAGTTGCATTTTCTACAGACAGAGTGTTTCAAAACTGCTCAATCAAAAGTATGGTTTAACTCTGTTAGCTGAATGCTCAGATCAGAAAGAAGTTTCACAGAATGCTTCTGTGTAGTTTATATTTGAATATATTACTTTTTCCACTACTACGCTCTTAGCGCTCCAAATGTCCAGTTGCATTTTCAACAGAAAGAATGTTCAGATCTGCTCAATCAAAAGTATGGTTTAACTCTGTTAGCTGAATGCACAGATCAGAAAGAAGTTTCACCGAATGATTCTGTGTAGTTTATATTTGAAGACATTCCTTTTTCCACTATTACCCTCTTAGCACTCCGAATCTCCACTTGCATTTTCTACAAAAAGAGTGTTTCATAACTGCTCAATCAAAAATATGTTTTATCTCTGTTAACTGAATTTACAGATCAGAAATAAGTTTCACAGAATGCATCTGTGTAGTTTTTATTTGAAGATATTCTTTTTCCCAATGTAGGCCTCTTAGCGCTTAGCATGTCCAATTGCAGTTTCTACAGAAATAGTGTTTCAGAACGGCTCAATTAAAAGTAAGGTTCAACTCTGTTAGTTGAATGCACAGAACAGAAAGAATTTTCACAGAATGCTACTGTGTAGTTTATATTTGAATATATTCCTTTTTCCACTATTACCCTCTTAGCGCTCCGAATGTCCACTTGCATTTTCTACAGAAAGAGTGTTCAGAACTGCGCAATCAAAAGTATGGTTTAACTCTGTTAGCTTAATGAACATATCAGAAATAAGTTTCACACAATGCTTCTGTGTAGTTTTTATTTGAAGATATTATTTTTCCCAATATAGGCCTCTTCGCGCTCAGAATGTCCAATTGCAGTTTCTACAGAAAGAGTGTTTCAGAAAGGCTCAATCAAAAGTAAGGTTCAACTCTGTTAGTTGAATGCACAGAACAGAAAGAAGTTTCATACAATGCTTCTGTGTAGTTTATATTTGAACATATTCTTTTTTCCACTATTACCCACTTAGCGCTACGAATGTCCAGTTGCATTTTCTACAGACAGTGTGTTTCAAAACTGCTCAATCAAAAGTATGGTTTAACTCTGTTAGCTGAATGCTCAGATCAGAAAGAAGTTTCACAGAATGCCTCTGTGTAGTTTATATTTGAATATATTCCTTTTTCCACTACTACTCTCTTAGCGCTCCAAATATCCAGTTGCATTTTCTACAGAAAGAGTGTTCAGATCTGCTCAATCAAAAGTATGGTTTAACTCTGTTAGCTGAATGCACAGATCAGAAAGAAGTTTCACAGAATGATTCTGTGTAGTTTAACTTGGAGACATTCCTTTTTTCCACTATTACCCTCTTAGCACTCCGAATCTCCACTTGCATTTTCTACAGAAAGAGTGTTTCAGAACGGCTCAATCAAAACTAAGGTTCAACTCTTTTAGTTGAACAAACAGAACAGAAAGAAGTTTCACACAATTCTTCTGTGTAGTTTTTATTTGTAGACATTCTTTTTCCCAATATAGGCCTCTTAGCGCTCAGAATGTCCAATTGCAGTTTTTACAGAAAGAGTGTTTCAGAACGGCTCAATCAAAAGTAAGGTTCAACTCTGTTAGTTGAATGCACAGAACAGAAAGAAGTTTCATACAATGCTTCTGTGTAGTTTATATTTGAACATATTCTTTTTTCCACTATTACCCACTTAGCGCTACGAATGTCCAGTTGCATTTTCTACATACAGAGTGTTTCAAAACTGCTCAATCAAAATTATGGATTAACTCTGTTAGCTGAATGCTCAGATCAGAAAGAAGTTTCACAGAATGCTTCTGTGTAGTTTATATTTGAATATATTCCCTTTTCCACTACTACGCTCTTAGCGCTCCAAATGTCCAGTTGCATTTTCAACAGAAAGAATGTTCAGATCTGCTCAATCAAAAGTATGGTTTAACTCTGTTAGCTGAATGCACAGATCAGAAAGACGTTTCACCGAATGATTCTGTGTAGTTTATATTTGAAGACATTCCTTTTTCCACTATTACCCTCTTAGCGCTCCGAATCTCCACTTGCATTTTCTACAAAAAGAGTGTTTCATAACTGCTCAATCAAAAATATGTTTTATCTCTGTTAACTGAATTTACAGATCAGAAATAAGTTTCACAGAATGCATCTGTGTAGTTTTTATTTGAAGATATTCTTTTTCCCAATGTAGGCCTCTTAGCGCTTAGCATGTCCAATTGCAGTTTCTACAGAAAGAGTGTTTCAGAACGGCTCAATCAAAAGTAAGGTTCAACTCTGTTAGTTGAATGCACAGAACAGAAAGAATTTTCACAGAATGCTACTGTGTAGTTTATATTTGAATATATTCCTTTTTCCACTATTACCCTCTTAGCGCTCCGAATGTCCACTTGCATTTTCTACAGAAAGAGTGTTCAGAACTGCGCTATCAAAAGTATGGTTTAACTCTGTTAGCTTAATGAACATATCAGAAATAAGTTTCACACAATGCTTCTGTGTAGTTTTTATTTGAAGATATTATTTTTCCCAATAGAGGCCTCTTAGCGCTCAGAATGTCCAATTGCAGTTTCTACAGAAAGAGTGTTTCAGAAAGGCTCAATCAAAAGTAAGGTTCAACTCTGTTAGTTGAATGCACAGAACAGAAAGAAGTTTCATACAATGCTTCTGTGTAGTTTATATTTGAACATATTCTTTTTTCCACTATTACCCACTTAGCGCTACGAATGTCCAGTTGCATTTTCTACAGACAGAGTGTTTCAAAACTGCTCAATCAAAAGTATGGTTTAACTCTGTTAGCTGAATGCTCAGATCAGAAAGAAGTTTCACAGAATGCTTCTGTGTAGTTTATATTTGAATATATTACTTTTTCCACTACTACGCTCTTAGCGCTCCAAATGTCCAGTTGCATTTTCAACAGAAAGAATGTTCAGATCTGCTCAATCAAAAGTATGGTTTAACTCTGTTAGCTGAATGCACAGATCAGAAAGAAGTTTCACCGAATGATTCTGTGTAGTTTATATTTGAAGACATTCCTTTTTCCACTATTACCCTCTTAGCACTCCGAATCTCCACTTGCATTTTCTACAAAAAGAGTGTTTCATAACTGCTCAATCAAAAATATGTTTTATCTCTGTTAACTGAATTTACAGATCAGAAATAAGTTTCACAGAATGCATCTGTGTAGTTTTTATTTGAAGATATTCTTTTTCCCAATGTAGGCCTCTTAGCGCTTAGCATGTCCAATTGCAGTTTCTACAGAAATAGTGTTTCAGAACGGCTCAATTAAAAGTAAGGTTCAACTCTGTTAGTTGAATGCACAGAACAGAAAGAATTTTCACAGAATGCTACTGTGTAGTTTATATTTGAATATATTCCTTTTTCCACTATTACCCTCTTAGCGCTCCGAATGTCCACTTGCATTTTCTACAGAAAGAGTGTTCAGAACTGCGCAATCAAAAGTATGGTTTAACTCTGTTAGCTTAATGAACATATCAGAAATAAGTTTCACACAATGCTTCTGTGTAGTTTTTATTTGAAGATATTATTTTTCCCAATATAGGCCTCTTCGCGCTCAGAATGTCCAATTGCAGTTTCTACAGAAAGAGTGTTTCAGAAAGGCTCAATCAAAAGTAAGGTTCAAATCTGTTAGTTGAATGCACAGAACAGAAAGAAGTTTCATACAATGCTTCTGTGTAGTTTATATTGGAACATATTCTTTTTTCCACTATTACCCACTTAGCGCTACGAATGTCCAGTTGCATTTTCTACAGACAGTGTGTTTCAAAACTGCTCAATCAAAAGTATGGTTTAACTCTGTTAGCTGAATGCTCAGATCAGAAAGAAGTTTCACAGAATGCCTCTGTGTAGTTTATATTTGAATATATTCCTTTTTCCACTACTACTCTCTTAGCGCTCCAAATATCCAGTTGCATTTTCTATAGAAAGAGTGTTCAGATCTGCTCAATCAAAAGTATGGTTTAACTCTGTTAGCTGAATGCACAGATCAGAAAGAAGTTTCACAGAATGATTCTGTGTAGTTTAACTTGGAGACATTCCTTTTTTCCACTATTACCCTCTTAGCACTCCGAATCTCCACTTGCATTTTCTACAGAAAGAGTGTTTCAGAACGGCTCAATCAAAACTAAGGTTCAACTCTTTTAGTTGAACAAACAGAACAGAAAGAAGTTTCACACAATTCTTCTGTGTAGTTTTTATTTGTAGACATTCTTTTTCCCAATATAGGCCTCTTAGCGCTCAGAATGTCCAATTGCAGTTTCTACAGAAAGAGTGTTTCAGAAAGGCTCAATCAAAAGTAAGGTTCAACTCTGTTAGTTGAATGCACAGAACAGAAAGAAGTTTCATACAATGCTTCTGTGTAGTTTATATTTGAACATATTCTTTTTTCCACTATTACCCACTTAGCGCTACGAATGTCCAGTTGCATTTTCTACAGACAGAGTGTTTCAAAACTGCTCAATCAAAAGTATGGTTTAACTCTGTTAGCTGAATGCTCAGATCAGAAAGAAGTTTCACAGAAGGCTTCTGTGTAGTTTATATTTGAATATATTCCTTTTTCCACTACTACGCTCTTAGCGCTCCAAATGTCCAGTTGCATTTTCTACAGAAAGAGTGTTCAGATCTGCTCAATCAAAAGTATGGTTTAACTCTGTTAGCTGAATGCACAGATCAGAAAGAAGTTTCACCGAATGATTCTGTGTAGTTTATATTTGAAGACATTCCTTTTTCAACTATTACCCTCTTAGCGCTCCGAATCTCCACTTGCATTTTCTACAAAAAGAGTGTTTCATAACTGCTCAATCAAAAATATGTTTTATCTCTGTTAACTGAATTTACAGATCAGAAATAAGTTTCACAGAATGCATCTGTGTAGTTTTTATTTGAAGATATTCTTTTTCCCAATGTAGGCCTCTTAGCGCTTAGCATGTCCAATTGCAGTTTCTACAGAAAGAGTGTTTCAGAACGGCTCAATCAAAAGTAAGGTTCAAATCTGTTAGTTGAATGCACAGAACAGAAAGAATTTTCACAGAATGCTACTGTGTAGTTTATATTTGAATATATTCCTTTTTCCACTATTACCCCCTTAGCGCTCCGAATGTCCACTTGCATTTTCTACAGAAAGAGTGTTCAGAACTGAGCAATCAAAAGTATGGTTTAACTCTGTTAGCTTAATGAACATATCAGAAATAAGTTTCACACAATGCTTCTGTGTAGTTTTTATTTGAAGGTATTATATTTCCCAATAGAGGCCTCTTAGCGCTCAGAATGTCCAATTGCAGTTTCTACAGAAAGAGTGTTTCAGAAAGGCTCAATCAAAAGTAAGGTTCAACTCTGTTAGTTGAATGCACAGAACAGAAAGAAATTTCATACAATGCTTCTGTGTAGTTTATATTTGAACATACTCTTTTTTCCACTATTACCCACTTAGCGCTACGAATGTCCAGTTGCATTTTCTACAGACAGAGTGTTTCAAAACTGCTCAATCAAAAGTATGGTTTAACTCTGTTAGCTGAATGCTCAGATCAGAAAGAAGTTTCACAGAATGCTTCTGTGTAGTTTATATTTGAATATATTCCTTTTTCCACTACTACGCTCTTAGCGCTCCAAATGTCCAGTTGCATTTTCTACAGAAAGAGTGTTCAGATCTGCTCAATCAAAAGTATGGTTTAACTCTGTTAGCTGAATGCACAGATCAGAAAGAAGTTTCACCGAATGATTCTGTGTAGTTTATATTTGAAGACATTCCTTTTTCCACTGTTACCCTCTTAGCGCTCCGAATTTCCACTTGCATTTTCTACAAAAAGAGTGTTTCATAACTGCTCAATCAAAAATATGTTTTATCTCCGTTAACTGAATTTACAGATCAGTAATAAGTTTCATAGAATGCATCTGTGTAGTTTTTATTTGAAGATATTCTTTTTCCCAATGTAGGCCTCTTAGCGCTTAGCATGTCCAATTGCAGTTTCTACAGAAAGAGTGTTTCAGAACGGCTCAATCAAAAGTAAGGTTCAACTCTGTTAGTTGAATGCACAGAACAGAAACAATTTTCACAGAATGCTACTGTGTAGTTTATATTTGAATATATTCCTTTTTCCTCTATTACCCTCTTAGCGCTCCGAATGTCCACTTGCATTTTCTACAGAAAGAGTGTTCAGAACTGCGCAATCAAAAGTATGGTTTAACTCTGTTAGCTTAATGAACATATCAGAAATAAGTTTCACACAATGCTTCTGTGTAGTTTTTATTTGAAGATATTATTTTTCCCAATAGAGGCCTCTTAGCGCTCAGAATGTCCAATTGCAGTTTCTACAGAAAGAGTGTTTCAGAAAGGCTCAATCAAAAGTAAGGTTCAACTCTGTTAGTTGAATGCACAGAACAGAAAGAAGTTTCATACAATGCTTCTGTGTAGTTTATATTTGAACATATTCTTTTTTCCACTATTACCCACTTAGCGCTACGAATGTCCAGTGGCATTTTCTACACACAGAGTTTTTCAAAACTGCTCAATCAAAAGTATGGTTTAACTCTGTTAGCTGAATGCTCAGATCAGAAAAAAGTTTCACTGAATGCTTCTGTGTAGTTTATATTTGAATATATTCCTTTTTCCACTACTACTCTCTTAGCGCTCCAAATGTTCAGTTGCATTTTCTACAGAAAGAGTGTTCAGATCTGCTCAATCAAAAGTATGTTTAAACTCTGTTAGCTGAATGCACAGATCAGAAAGAAGTTTCACAGAATGATTCTGTGTAGTTTATATTTGGAGACATTCCTTTTTCCACTATTACCCTCTTAGCGCTCCGAATCTCCACTTGCATTTTCTACAGAAAGAGTGTTTCACAACGGCTCAATCAAAACTAAGGTTCAACTCTTTTAGTTGAACAAACAGAACAGAAAGAAGTTTCACACAATTCTTCTGTGTAGTTTTTATTTGTAGACATTCTTTTTCCCAATATAGGCCTCTTAGCGCTCAGAATGTCCAATGGCAGTTTCTACAGAAAGAGTGTTTCAGAACGGCTGAATCAAAAGTAAGGTTCAACTCTGTTAGTTGAATGCACAGAACAGAAAGAAGTTTCATACAATGCTTCTGTGTAGTTTATATTTGAACATATTCTTTTTTCCACTATTACCCACTTAGCGCTACGAATGTCCAGTTGCATTTTCTACAGACAGAGTGTTTCAAAACTGCTCAATCAAAAGTATGGTTTAACTCTGTTAGCTGAATGCTCAGATCAGAAAGAAGTTTCACAGAATGCTTCTGTGTAGTTTATATTTGAATATATTCCTTTTTCCACTACTACGCTCTTAGCGCTCCAAATGTCCAGTTGCATTTTCTACAGAAAGAGTGTTCAGATCTGCTCAATCAAAAGTATGGTTTAACTCTGTTAGCTGAATGCACAGATCAGAAAGAAGTTTCACAGAATGATTCTGTGTAGTTTATATTTGGAGACATTACTTTTTCCACTATTACCCTATTAGCGCTCCGAATCTCCACTTGCATTTTCTACAGAAAGAGTTTTTCAGAACGGCTCAATCAAAAGTAAGGTTCAACTCTTTTAGTTGAACAAACAGAACAGAAAGAAGTTTCACACAATTCTTCTGTGTAGTTTTTATTTGTAGACATTATTTTTCCCAATATAGGCCTCTTAGCGCTCAGAATGTCCAATTGCAGTTTCTACAGAAAGAGTGTTTCAGAACGGCTCAATCAAAAGTAAGGTTCAACTCTGTTAGTTGAATGCACAGAACAGAAAGAAGTTTCATACAATGCTTCTGTGTAGTTTATATTTGAACATATTCTTTTTTCCACTATTACCCACTTAGCGCTACGAATGTCCAGTTGCATTTTCTACAGACAGAGTGTTTCAAAACTGCTCAATCAAAAGTATGGTTTAACTCTGTTAGCTGAATGCTCAGATCAGAAAGAAGTTTCACAGAATGCTTCTGTGTAGTTTATATTTGAATATATTCCTTTTTCCACTACTACGCTCTTAGCGCTCCAAATGTCCAGTAGCATTTCCTACAGAAAGAGTGTTCAGATCTGCTCAATCAAAAGTATGGTTTAACTCTGTTAGCTGAATGCACAGATCAGAAAGAAGTTTCACCAAATGATTCTGTGTAGTTTATATTTGAAGACATTTCTTTTTCCACTATTACCCTCTTAGCACTCCGAATCTCCACTTGCATTTTCTGCAAAAAGAGTGTTTCATAACTGCTCAATCAAAAATATGTTTTATCTCTGTTAACTGAATTTACAGATCAGAAATAAGTTTCACAGAATGCATCTGTGTAGTTTTTATTTGAAGATATTCTTTTTCCCAATGTAGGCCTCTTAGCGCTTAGCATGTCCAATTGCAGTTTCTACAGAAAGAGTGTTTCAGAACGGCTCAATCAAAAGTAAGGTTCAACTCTGTTAGTTGAATGCACAGAACAGAAAGAATTTTCACAGAATGCTACTGTGTAGTTTATATTTGAATATATTCCTTTTTCCACTATTAGCCTCTTAGCGCTCCGAATGTCCACTTGCATTTTCTACAGAAAGAGTGTTCAGAACTGCGCAATCAAAAGTATGGTTTAACTCTGTTAGCTTAATGAACATATCAGAAAAAAGTTTCACACAATGCTTCTGTGTAGTTTTTATTTGAAGATATTATTTTTCCCAATAGAGGGCTCTTAGCGCTCAGAATGTCCAATTGCAGTTTCTACAGAAAGAGTGTTTCAGAAAGGCTCAATCAAAAGTAAGGTTCAACTCTGTTAGTTGAATGCACAGAACACAAAGAAGTTTCATACGATGCTTCTGTGTAGTTTATATTTGAACATACTCTTTTTTCCACTATTACCCACTTAGCGATACGAATGTCCAGTTGTATTTTCTACAGACAGAGTGTTTCAAAACTGCTCAATCAAAAGTATGGTTTAACTCTGTTAGCTGAATGCTCAGATCAGAAAGAAGTTTCACAGAATGCTTCTGTGTAGTTTATATTTGAATGTATTCCTTTTTCCACTACTACTCTCTTAGCGCTCCAAATGTCCAGTTGCATTTTCTACAGAAAGAGTGTTCAGATCTGCTCAATGAAAAGTATGTTTTAAATCTGTTAGCTGAATGCAGAGGTCAGAAAGAAGTTTCACAGAATATTCTGTGTAGTTCATATTTGGAGACATTCCTTTTTCCACTATTACCCCCTTAGCGCTCCGAATCTCCACTTGCATTTTCTACAGAAAGAGTGTTTCAGAACGGCTCAATCAAAACTAAGGTTCAACTCTTTTAGTTGAACAAACAGAACAGAAAGAAGTTTCACACAATTCTTCTGTGTAGTTTTTATTTGTAGTCATTCTTTTTCCCAATATAGGCCTCTTAGCGCTCAGAATGTCCAATTGCAGTTTTTACAGAAAGAGTGTTTCAGAACGGCTCAATCAAAAGTAAGGTTCAACTCTGTTAGTTGAATGCACAGAACAGAAAGAAGTTTCATACAATGCTTCTGTGTAGTTTATATTTGAACATATTCTTTTTTCCACTATTACCCACTTAGCGCTACGAATGTCCAGTTGCATTTTCTACAGACAGAGTGTTTCAAAACTGCTCAATCAAAAGTATGGTTTAACTCTGTTAGCTGAATGCTCAGATCAGAAAGAAGTTTCACAGAATGCTTCTGTGTAGTTTATATTTGAATATATTCCTTTTTCCACTACTACGCTCTTAGCGCTCCAAATGTCCAGTTGCATTTTCAACAGAAAGAATGTTCAGATCTGCTCAATCAAAAGTATGGTTTAACTCTGTTAGCTGAATGCACAGATCAGAAAGAAGTTTCACCGAATGATTCTGTGTAGTTTATATTTGAAGACATTCCTTTTTCCACTATTACCCTCTTAGCGCTCCGAATCTCCACTTGCATTTTCTACAAAAAGAGTGTTTCATAACTGCTCAATCAAAAATATGTTTTATCTCTGTTAACTGAATTTACAGATCAGAAATAATTTTCACAGAATGCATCTGTGTAGTTTTTATTTGAAGATATTCTTTTTCCCAATGTATGCCTCTTAGCGCTTAGCATGTCCAATTGCAGTTTCTACAGAAATAGTGTTTCAGAACGGCTCAATTAAAAGTAAGGTTCAACTCTGTTAGTTGAATGCACAGAACAGAAAGAATTTTCACAGAATGCTACTGTGTAGTTTATATTTGAATATATTCCTTTTTCCACTATTACCCTCTTAGCGCTCCGAATGTCCACTTGCATTTTCTACAGAAAGAGTGTTCAGAACTGCGCAATCAAAAGTATGGTTTAACTCTGTTAGCTTAATGAACATATCAGAAATAAGTTTCACACAATGCTTCTGTGTAGTTTTTATTTGAAGATATTATTTTTCCCAATAGAGGCCTCTTAGCGCTCAGAATGTCCAATTGCAGTTTCTACAGAAAGAGTGTTTCAGAAAGGCTCAATCAAAAGTAAGGTTCAACTCTGTTAGTTGAATGCACAGAACAGAAAGAAGTTTCATACAATGCTTCTGTGTAGTTTGTATTTGAACATATTCTTTTTTCCACTATTACCCACTTAGCGCTACGAATGTCCAGTGGCATTTTCTACACACAGAGTTTTTCAAAACTGCTCAATCAAAAGTATGGTTTAACTCTGTTAGCTGAATGCTCAGATCAGAAAAAAGTTTCACAGAATGCTTCTGTGTAGTTTATATTTGAATATATTCCTTTTTCCACTACTACTCTCTTAGCGCTCCAAATGTTCAGTTGCATTTTCTACAGAAAGAGTGTTCAGATCTGCTCAATCAAAAGTATGTTTAAACTCTGTTAGCTGAATGCACAGATCAGAAAGAAGTTTCACAGAATGATTCTGTGTAGTTTATATTTGGAGACATTCCTTTTTCCACTATTACCCTCTTAGCGCTCCGAATCTCCACTTGCATTTTCTACAGAAAGAGTGTTTCAGAACGGCTCAATCAAAACTAAGGTTCAACTCTTTTAGTTGAACAAACAGAACAGAAAGAAGTTTCACACAATTCTTCTGTGTAGTTTTTATTTGTAGTCATTCTTTTTCCCAATATAGGCCTCTTAGCGCTCAGAATGTCCAATTGCAGTTTTTACAGAAAGAGTGTTTCAGAACGGCTCAATCAAAAGTAAGGTTCAACTCTGTTAGTTGAATGCACAGAACAGAAAGAAGTTTCATACAATGCTTCTGTGTAGTTTATATTTGAACATATTCTTTTTTCCACTATTACCCACTTAGCGCTACGAATGTCCAGTTGCATTTTCTACAGACAGAGTGTTTCAAAACTGCTCAATCAAAAGTATGGTTTAACTCTGTTAGCTGAATGCTCAGATCAGAAAGAAGTTTCACAGAATGCTTCTGTGTAGTTTATATTTGAATATATTCCTTTTTCCACTACTACGCTCTTAGCGCTCCAAATGTCCAGTTGCATTTTCAACAGAAAGAATGTTCAGATCTGCTCAATCAAAAGTATGGTTTAACTCTGTTAGCTGAATGCACAGATCAGAAAGAAGTTTCACCGAATGATTCTGTGTAGTTTATATTTGAAGACATTCCTTTTTCCACTATTACCCTCTTAGCGCTCCGAATCTCCACTTGCATTTTCTACAAAAAGAGTGTTTCATAACTGCTCAATCAAAAATATGTTTTATCTCTGTTAACTGAATTTACAGATCAGAAATAATTTTCACAGAATGCATCTGTGTAGTTTTTATTTGAAGATATTCTTTTTCCCAATGTATGCCTCTTAGCGCTTAGCATGTCCAATTGCAGTTTCTACAGAAATAGTGTTTCAGAACGGCTCAATTAAAAGTAAGGTTCAACTCTGTTAGTTGAATGCACAGAACAGAAAGAATTTTCACAGAATGCTACTGTGTAGTTTATATTTGAATATATTCCTTTTTCCACTATTACCCTCTTAGCGCTCCGAATGTCCACTTGCATTTTCTACAGAAAGAGTGTTCAGAACTGCGCAATCAAAAGTATGGTTTAACTCTGTTAGCTTAATGAACATATCAGAAATAAGTTTCACACAATGCTTCTGTGTAGTTTTTATTTGAAGATATTATTTTTCCCAATAGAGGCCTCTTAGCGCTCAGAATGTCCAATTGCAGTTTCTACAGAAAGAGTGTTTCAGAAAGGCTCAATCAAAAGTAAGGTTCAACTCTGTTAGTTGAATGCACAGAACAGAAAGAAGTTTCATACAATGCTTCTGTGTAGTTTATATTTGAACATATTCTTTTTTCCACTATTACCCACTTAGCGCTACGAATGTCCAGTGGCATTTTCTACACACAGAGTTTTTCAAAACTGCTCAATCAAAAGTATGGTTTAACTCTGTTAGCTGAATGCTCAGATCAGAAAAAAGTTTCACAGAATGCTTCTGTGTAGTTTATATTTGAATATATTCCTTTTTCCACTACTACTCTCTTAGCGCTCCAAATGTTCAGTTGCATTTTCTACAGAAAGAGTGTTCAGATCTGCTCAATCAAAAGTATGTTTAAACTCTGTTAGCTGAATGCACAGATCAGAAAGAAGTTTCACAGAATGATTCTGTGTAGTTTATATTTGGAGACATTCCTTTTTCCACTATTACCCTCTTAGCGCTCCGAATCTCCACTTGCATTTTCTACAGAAAGAGTGTTTCACAACGGCTCAATCAAAACTAAGGTTCAACTCTTTTAGTTGAACAAACAGAACAGAAAGAAGTTTCACACAATTCTTCTGTGTAGTTTTTATTTGTAGACATTCTTTTTCCCAATATAGGCCTCTTAGCGCTCAGAATGTCCAATGGCAGTTTCTACAGAAAGAGTGTTTCAGAACGGCTGAATCAAAAGTAAGGTTCAACTCTGTTAGTTGAATGCACAGAACAGAAAGAAGTTTCATACAATGCTTCTGTGTAGTTTATATTTGAACATATTCTTTTTTCCACTATTACCCACTTAGCGCTACGAATGTCCAGTTGCATTTTCTACAGACAGAGTGTTTCAAAACTGCTCAATCAAAAGTATGGTTTAACTCTGTTAGCTGAATGCTCAGATCAGAAAGAAGTTTCACAGAATGCTTCTGTGTAGTTTATATTTGAATATATTCCTTTTTCCACTACTACGCTCTTAGCGCTCCAAATGTCCAGTTGCATTTTCTACAGAAAGAGTGTTCAGATCTGCTCAATCAAAAGTATGGTTTAACTCTGTTAGCTGAATGCACAGATCAGAAAGAAGTTTCACAGAATGATTCTGTGTAGTTTATATTTGGAGACATTACTTTTTCCACTATTACCCTATTAGCGCTCCGAATCTCCACTTGCATTTTCTACAGAAAGAGTTTTTCAGAACGGCTCAATCAAAAGTAAGGTTCAACTCTTTTAGTTGAACAAACAGAACAGAAAGAAGTTTCACACAATTCTTCTGTGTAGTTTTTATTTGTAGACATTATTTTTCCCAATATAGGCCTCTTAGCGCTCAGAATGTCCAATTGCAGTTTCTACAGAAAGAGTGTTTCAGAACGGCTCAATCAAAAGTAAGGTTCAACTCTGTTAGTTGAATGCACAGAACAGAAAGAAGTTTCATACAATGCTTCTGTGTAGTTTATATTTGAACATATTCTTTTTTCCACTATTACCCACTTAGCGCTACGAATGTCCAGTTGCATTTTCTACAGACAGAGTTTTTCAAAACTGCTCAATCAAAAGTATGGTTTAACTCTGTTAGCTGAATGCTCAGATCAGAAAGAAGTTTCACAGAATGCTTCTGTGTAGTTTATATTTGAATATATTCCTTTTTCCACTACTACGCTCTTAGCGCTCCAAATGTCCAGTAGCATTTTCTACAGAAAGAGTGTTCAGATCTGCTCAATCAAAAGTATGGTTTAACTCTGTTAGCTGAATGCACAGATCAGAAAGAAGTTTCACCAAATGATTCTGTGTAGTTTATATTTGAAGACATTTCTTTTTCCACTATTACCCTCTTAGCACTCCGAATCTCCACTTGCATTTTCTGCAAAAAGAGTGTTTCATAACTGCTCAATCAAAAATATGTTTTATCTCTGTTAACTGAATTTACAGATCAGAAATAAGTTTCACAGAATGCATCTGTGTAGTTTTTATTTGAAGATATTCTTTTTCCCAATGTAGGCCTCTTAGCGCTTAGCATGTCCAATTGCAGTTTCTACAGAAAGAGTGTTTCAGAACGGCTCAATCAAAAGTAAGGTTCAACTCTGTTAGTTGAATGCACAGAACAGAAAGAATTTTCACAGAATGCTACTGTGTAGTTTATATTTGAATATATTCCTTTTTCCACTATTAGCCTCTTAGCGCTCCGAATGTCCACTTGCATTTTCTACAGAAAGAGTGTTCAGAACTGCGCAATCAAAAGTATGGTTTAACTCTGTTAGCTTAATGAACATATCAGAAAAAAGTTTCACACAATGCTTCTGTGTAGTTTTTATTTGAAGATATTATTTTTCCCAATAGAGGGCTCTTAGCGCTCAGAATGTCCAATTGCAGTTTCTACAGAAAGAGTGTTTCAGAAAGGCTCAATCAAAAGTAAGGTTCAACTCTGTTAGTTGAATGCACAGAACACAAAGAAGTTTCATACGATGCTTCTGTGTAGTTTATATTTGAACATACTCTTTTTTCCACTATTACCCACTTAGCGATACGAATGTCCAGTTGTATTTTCTACAGACAGAGTGTTTCAAAACTGCTCAATCAAAAGTATGGTTTAACTCTGTTAGCTGAATGCTCAGATCAGAAAGAAGTTTCACAGAATGCTTCTGTGTAGTTTATATTTGAATGTATTCCTTTTTCCACTACTACTCTCTTAGCGCTCCAAATGTCCAGTTGCATTTTCTACAGAAAGAGTGTTCAGATCTGCTCAATGAAAAGTATGTTTTAAATCTGTTAGCTGAATGCAGAGGTCAGAAAGAAGTTTCACAGAATATTCTGTGTAGTTCATATTTGGAGACATTCCTTTTTCCACTATTACCCCCTTAGCGCTCCGAATCTCCACTTGCATTTTCTACAGAAAGAGTGTTTCAGAACGGCTCAATCAAAACTAAGGTTCAACTCTTTTAGTTGAACAAACAGAACAGAAAGAAGTTTCACACAATTCTTCTGTGTAGTTTTTATTTGTAGTCATTCTTTTTCCCAATATAGGCCTCTTAGCGCTCAGAATGTCCAATTGCAGTTTTTACAGAAAGAGTGTTTCAGAACGGCTCAATCAAAAGTAAGGTTCAACTCTGTTAGTTGAATGGACAGAACAGAAAGAAGTTTCATACAATGCTTCTGTGTAGTTTATATTTGAACATATTCTTTTTTCCACTATTACCCACTTAGCGCTACGAATGTCCAGTTGCATTTTCTACAGACAGAGTGTTTCAAAACTGCTCAATCAAAAGTATGGTTTAACTCTGTTAGCTGAATGCTCAGATCAGAAAGAAGTTTCACAGAATGCTTCTGTGTAGTTTATATTTGAATATATTCCTTTTTCCACTACTACGCTCTTAGCGCTCCAAATGTCCAGTTGCATTTTCAACAGAAAGAATGTTCAGATCTGCTCAATCAAAACTATGGTTTAACTCTGTTAGCTGAATGCACAGATCAGAAAGAAGTTTCACCGAATGATTCTGTGTAGTTTATATTTGAAGACATTCCTTTTTCCACTATTACCCTCTTAGCGCTCCGAATCTTCACTTGCATTTTCTACAAAAAGAGTGTTTCATAACTGCTCAATCAAAAATATGTTTTATCTCTGTTAACTGAATTTACAGATCAGAAATAATTTTCACAGAATGCATCTGTGTAGTTTTTATTTGAAGATATTCTTTTTCCCAATGTATGCCTCTTAGCGCTTAGCATGTCCAATTGCAGTTTCTACAGAAATAGTGTTTCAGAACGGCTCAATTAAAAGTAAGGTTCAACTCTGTTAGTTGAATGCACAGAACAGAAAGAATTTTCACAGAATGCTACTGTGTAGTTTATATTTGAATATATTCCTTTTTCCACTATTACCCTCTTAGCGCTCCGAATGTCCACTTGCATTTTCTACAGAAAGAGTGTTCAGAACTGCGCAATCAAAAGTATGGTTTAACTCTGTTAGCTTAATGAACATATCAGAAATAAGTTTCACACAATGCTTCTGTGTAGTTTTTATTTGAAGATATTATTTTTCCCAATATAGGCCTCTTCGCGCTCAGAATGTCCAATTGCAGTTTCTACAGAAAGAGTGTTTCAGAAAGGCTCAATCAAAAGTAAGGTTCAACTCTGTTAGTTGAATGCACAGAACAGAAAGAAGTTTCATACAATGCTTCTGTGTAGTTTATATTTGAACATATTCTTTTTTCCACTATTACCCACTTAGCGCTACGAATGTCCAGTTGCATTTTCTACAGACAGTGTGTTTCAAAACTGCTCAATCAAAAGTATGGTTTAACTCTGTTAGCTGAATGCTCAGATCAGAAAGAAGTTTCACAGAATGCTTCTGTGTAGTTTATATTTGAATATATTCCTTTTTCCACTACTACTCTCTTAGCGCTCCAAATATCCAGTTGCATTTTCTACAGAAAGAGTGTTCAGATCTGCTCAATCAAAAGTATGGTTTAACTCTGTTAGCTGAATGCACAGATCAGAAAGAAGTTTCACAGAATGATTCTGTGTAGTTTAATTTGGAGACATTCCTTTTTTCCACTATTACCCTCTTAGCACTCCGAATCTCCACTTGCATTTTCTACAGAAAGAGTGTTTCAGAACGGCTCAATCAAAACTAAGGTTCAACTCTTTTAGTTGAACAAACAGAACAGAAAGAAGTTTCACACAATTCTTCTGTGTAGTTTTTATTTGTAGACATTCTTTTTCCCAATATAGGCCTCTTAGCGCTCAGAATGTCCAATTGCAGTTTCTACAGAAAGAGTGTTTCAGAAAGGCTCAATCAAAAGTAAGGTTCAACTCTGTTAGTTGAATGCACAGAACAGAAAGAAGTTTCATACAATGCTTCTGTGTAGTTTATATTTGAACATATTCTTTTTTCCACTATTACCCACTTAGCGCTACGAATGTCCAGTTGCATTTTCTACAGACAGAGTGTTTCAAAACTGCTCAATCAAAAGTATGGTTTAACTCTGTTAGCTGAATGCTCAGATCAGAAAGAAGTTTCACAGAAGGCTTCTGTGTAGTTTATATTTGAATATATTCCTTTTTCCACTACTACGCTCTTAGCGCTCCAAATGTCCAGTTGCATTTTCTACAGAAAGAGTGTTCAGATCTGCTCAATCAAAAGTATGGTTTAACTCTGTTAGCTGAATGCACAGATCAGAAAGAAGTTTCACCGAATGATTCTGTGTAGTTTATATTTGAAGACATTCCTTTTTCAACTATTACCCTCTTAGCGCTCCGAATCTCCACTTGCATTTTCTACAAAAAGAGTGTTTCATAACTGCTCAATCAAAAATATGTTTTATCTCTGTTAACTGAATTTACAGATCAGAAATAAGTTTCACAGAATGCATCTGTGTAGTTTTTATTTGAAGATATTCTTTTTCCCAATGTAGGCCTCTTAGCGCTTAGCATGTCCAATTGCAGTTTCTACAGAAAGAGTGTTTCAGAACGGCTCAATCAAAAGTAAGGTTCAAATCTGTTAGTTGAATGCACAGAACAGAAAGAATTTTCACAGAATGCTACTGTGTAGTTTATATTTGAATATATTCCTTTTTCCACTATTACCCCCTTAGCGCTCCGAATGTCCACTTGCATTTTCTACAGAAAGAGTGTTCAGAACTGAGCAATCAAAAGTATGGTTTAACTCTGTTAGCTTAATGAACATATCAGAAATAAGTTTCACACAATGCTTCTGTGTAGTTTTTATTTGAAGATATTATATTTCCCAATAGAGGCCTCTTAGCGCTCAGAATGTCCAATTGCAGTTTCTACAGAAAGAGTGTTTCAGAAAGGCTCAATCAAAAGTAAGGTTCAACTCTGTTAGTTGAATGCACAGAACAGAAAGAAATTTCATACAATGCTTCTGTGTAGTTTATATTTGAACATACTCTTTTTTCCACTATTACCCACTTAGCGCTACGAATGTCCAGTTGCATTTTCTACAGACAGAGTGTTTCAAAACTGCTCAATCAAAAGTATGGTTTAACTCTGTTAGCTGAATGCTCAGATCAGAAAGAAGTTTCACAGAATGCTTCTGTGTAGTTTATATTTGAATATATTCCTTTTTCCACTACTACGCTCTTAGCGCTCCAAATGTCCAGTTGCATTTTCTACAGAAAGAGTGTTCAGATCTGCTCAATCAAAAGTATGGTTTAACTCTGTTAGCTGAATGCACAGATCAGAAAGAAGTTTCACCGAATGATTCTGTGTAGTTTATATTTGAAGACATTCCTTTTTCCACTGTTACCCTCTTAGCGCTCCGAATTTCCACTTGCATTTTCTACAAAAAGAGTGTTTCATAACTGCTCAATCAAAAATATGTTTTATCTCCGTTAACTGAATTTACAGATCAGTAATAAGTTTCACAGAATGCATCTGTGTAGTTTTTATTTGAAGATATTTTTTTCCCAATGTAGGCCTCTTAGCGCTTAGCATGTCCAATTGCAGTTTCTACAGAAAGAGTGTTTCAGAACGGCTCAATCAAAAGTAAGGTTCAACTCTGTTAGTTGAATGCACAGAACAGAAACAATTTTCACAGAATGCTACTGTGTAGTTTATATTTGAATATATTCCTTTTTCCACTATTACCCTCTTAGTGCTCCGAATGTCCACTTGCATTTTCTACAGAAAGAGTGTTCAGAACTGCGCAATCAAAAGTATGGTTTAACTCTATTAGCTTAATGAACATATCAGAAATAAGTTTCACACAATGCTTCTGTGTAGTTTTTATTTGAAGATATTATTTTTCCCAATAGAGGCCTCTTAGCGCTCAGAATGTCCAATTGCAGTTTCTACAGAAAGAGTGTTTCAGAAAGCCTCAATCAAAAGTAAGGTTCAACTCTGTTAGTTGAATGCACAGAACAGAAAGAAGTTTCATACAATGCTTCTGTGTAGTTTATATTTGAACATATTCTTTTTTCCACTATTACCCACTTAGCGCTACGAATGTCCAGTGGCATTTTCTACACACAGAGTGTTTCAAAACTGCTCAATCAAAAGTATGGTTTAACTCTGTTAGCTGAATGCTCAGATCAGAAAAAAGTTTCACAGAATGCTTCTGTGTAGTTTATATTTGAATATATTCCTTTTTCCACTACTACTCTCTTAGCGCTCCAAATGTTCAGTTGCATTTTCTACAGAAAGAGTGTTCAGATCTGCTCAATCAAAAGTATGTTTAAACTCTGTTAGCTGAATGCACAGATCAGAAAGAAGTTTCACAGAATGATTCTGTGTAGTTTATATTTGGAGACATTCCTTTTTCCACTATTACCCTCTTAGCGCTCCGAATCTCCACTTGCATTTTCTACAGAAAGAGTGTTTCACAACGGCTCAATCAAAACTAAGGTTCAACTCTTTTAGTTGAACAAACAGAACAGAAAGAAGTTTCACACAATTCTTCTGTGTAGTTTTTATTTGTAGACATTCTTTTTCCCAATATAGGCCTCTTAGCGCTCAGAATGTCCAATGGCAGTTTCTACAGAAAGAGTGTTTCAGAACGGCTGAATCAAAAGTAAGGTTCAACTCTGTTAGTTGAATGCACAGAACAGAAAGAAGTTTCATACAATGCTTCTGTGTAGTTTATATTTGAACATATTCTTTTTTCCACTATTACCCACTTAGCGCTACGAATGTCCAGTTGCATTTTCTACAGACAGAGTGTTTCAAAACTGCTCAATCAAAAGTATGGTTTAACTCTGTTAGCTGAATGCTCAGATCAGAAAGAAGTTTCACAGAATGCTTCTGTGTAGTTTATATTTGAATATATTCCTTTTTCCACTACTACGCTCTTAGCGCTCCAAATGTCCAGTTGCATTTTCTACAGAAAGAGTGTTCAGATCTGCTCAATCAAAAGTATGGTTTAACTCTGTTAGCTGAATGCACAGATCAGAAAGAAGTTTCACAGAATGATTCTGTGTAGTTTATATTTGGAGACATTACTTTTTCCACTATTACCCTATTAGCGCTCCGAATCTCCACTTGCATTTTCTACAGAAAGAGTTTTTCAGAACGGCTCAATCAAAAGTAAGGTTCAACTCTTTTAGTTGAACAAACAGAACAGAAAGTAGTTTCACACAATTCTTCTGTGTAGTTTTTATTTGTAGACATTATTTTTCCCAATATAGGCCTCTTAGCGCTCAGAATGTCCAATTGCAGTTTCTACAGAAAGAGTGTTTCAGAACGGCTCAATCAAAAGTAAGGTTCAACTCTGTTAGTTGAATGCACAGAACAGAAAGAAGTTTCATACAATGCTTCTGTGTAGTTTATATTTGAACATATTCTTTTTTCCACTATTACCCACTTAGCGCTACGAATGTCCAGTTGCATTTTCTACAGACAGAGTGTTTCAAAACTGCTCAATCAAAAGTATGGTTTAACTCTGTTAGCTGAATGCTCAGATCAGAAAGAAGTTTCACAGAATGCTTCTGTGTAGTTTATATTTGAATATATTCCTTTTTCCACTACTACGCTCTTAGCGCTCCAAATGTCCAGTAGCATTTTCTACAGAAAGAGTGTTCAGATCTGCTCAATCAAAAGTATGGTTTAACTCTGTTAGCTGAATGCACAGATCAGAAAGAAGTTTCACCAAATGATTCTGTGTAGTTTATATTTGAAGACATTTCTTTTTCCACTATTACCCTCTTAGCACTCCGAATCTCCACTTGCATTTTCTGCAAAAAGAGTGTTTCATAACTGCTCAGTCAAAAATATGTTTTATCTCTGTTAACTGAATTTACAGATCAGAAATAAGTTTCACAGAATGCATCTGTGTAGTTTTTATTTGAAGATATTCTTTTTCCCAATGTAGGCCTCTTAGCGCTTAGCATGTCCAATTGCAGTTTCTACAGAAAGAGTGTTTCAGAACGGCTCAATCAAAAGTAAGGTTCAACTCTGTTAGTTGAATGCACAGAACAGAAAGAATTTTCACAGAATGCTACTGTGTAGTTTATATTTGAATATATTCCTTTTTCCACTATTAGCCTCTTAGCGCTCCGAATGTCCACTTGCATTTTCTACAGAAAGAGTGTTCAGAACTGCGCAATCAAAAGTATGGTTTAACTCTGTTAGCTTAATGAACATATCAGAAAAAAGTTTCACACAATGCTTCTGTGTAGTTTTTATTTGAAGATATTATTTTTCCCAATAGAGGGCTCTTAGCGCTCAGAATGTCCAATTGCAGTTTCTACAGAAAGAGTGTTTCAGAAAGGCTCAATCAAAAGTAAGGTTCAACTCTGTTAGTTGAATGCACAGAACACAAAGAAGTTTCATACGATGCTTCTGTGTAGTTTATATTTGAACATACTCTTTTTTCCACTATTACCCACTTAGCGATACGAATGTCCAGTTGTATTTTCTACAGACAGAGTGTTTCAAAACTGCTCAATCAAAAGTATGGTTTAACTCTGTTAGCTGAATGCTCAGATCAGAAAGAAGTTTCACAGAATGCTTCTGTGTAGTTTATATTTGAATATATTCCTTTTTCCACTACTACTCTCTTAGCGCTCCAAATGTCCAGTTGCATTTTCTACAGAAAGAGTGTTCAGATCTGCTCAATGAAAAGTATGTTTTAAATCTGTTAGCTGAATGCAGAGGTCAGAAAGAAGTTTCACAGAATATTCTGTGTAGTTCATATTTGGAGACATTCCTTTTTCCACTATTACCCCCTTAGCGCTCCGAATCTCCACTTGCATTTTCTACAGAAAGAGTGTTTCAGAACGGCTCAATCAAAACTAAGGTTCAACTCTTTTAGTTGAACAAACAGAACAGAAAGAAGTTTCACACAATTCTTCTGTGTAGTTTTTATTTGTAGTCATTCTTTTTCCCAATATAGGCCTCTTAGCGCTCAGAATGTCCAATTGCAGTTTTTACAGAAAGAGTGTTTCAGAACGGCTCAATCAAAAGTAAGGTTCAACTCTGTTAGTTGAATGCACAGAACAGAAAGAAGTTTCATACAATGCTTCTGTGTAGTTTATATTTGAACATATTCTTTTTTCCACTATTACCCACTTAGCGCTACGAATGTCCAGTTGCATTTTCTACATACAGAGTGTTTCAAAACTGCTCAATCAAAATTATGGTTTAACTCTGTTAGCTGAATGCTCAGATCAGAAAGAAGTTTCACAGAATGCTTCTGTGTAGTTTATATTTGAATATATTCCTTTTTCCACTACTACGCTCTTAGCGCTCCAAATGTCCAGTTGCATTTTCAACAGAAAGAATGTTCAGATCTGCTCAATCAAAAGTATGGTTTAACTCTGTTAGCTGAATGCACAGATCAGAAAGAAGTTTCACCGAATGATTCTGTGTAGTTTATATTTGAAGACATTCCTTTTTCCACTATTACCCTCTTAGCGCTCCGAATCTCCACTTGCATTTTCTACATAAAGAGTGTTTCATAACTGCTCAATCAAAAATATGTTTTATCTCTGTTAACTGAATTTACAGATCAGAAATAAGTTTCACAGAATGCATCTGTGTAGTTTTTATTTGAAGATATTCTTTTTCCCAATGTAGGCCTCTTAGCGCTTAGCATGTCCAATTGCAGTTTCTACAGAAAGAGTGTTTCAGAACGGCTCAATCAAAAGTAAGGTTCAACTCTGTTAGTTGAATGCACAGAACAGAAAGAATTTTCACAGAATGCTACTGTGTAGTTTATATTTGAATATATTCCTTTTTCCACTATTACCCTCTTAGCGCTCCGAATGTCCACTTGCATTTTCTACAGAAAGAGTGTTCAGAACTGCGCTATCAAAAGTATGGTTTAACTCTGTTAGCTTAATGAACATATCAGAAATAAGTTTCACACAATGCTTCTGTGTAGTTTTTATTTGAAGATATTATTTTTCCCAATAGAGGCCTCTTAGCGCTCAGAATGTCCAATTGCAGTTTCTACAGAAAGAGTGTTTCAGAAAGGCTCAATCAAAAGTAAGGTTCAACTCTGTTAGTTGAATGCACAGAACAGAAAGAAGTTTCATACAATGCTTCTGTGTAGTTTATATTTGAACATATTCTTTTTTCCACTATTACCCACTTAGCGCTACGAATGTCCAGTTGCATTTTCTACCGACAGAGTGTTTCAAAACTGCTCAATCAAAAGTATGGTTTAAATCTGTTAGCTGAATGCTCAGATCAGAAAGAAGTTTCACAGAATGCTTCTGTGTAGTTTATATTTGAATATATTCCTTTTTGCACTAGAACTCTCTTAGCGCTCCAAATGTCCAGTTGCATTTTCTACAGAAAGAGCGTTGAGATCTGCTCAATCAAAAGTATGGTTTAACTCTGTTAGCTGAATGCACAGATCAGAAAGAAGTTTCACAGAATGATTCTGTGTAGTTTATATTTGCACACATTCCTTTTTCCACTATTACCCTCTTAGCGCTCCGAATCTCAACTTGCATTTTCTACAGAAAGACTGTTACAGAACGGCTCAATCAAAACTAAGGTTCAACTCTTTTAGTTGAACAAACAGAACAGAAAGAAGTTTCACACAATTCTTCTGTGTAGTTTTTATTTGTAGACATTCTTTTTCCCAATATAGGCCTCTTAGCGCTCAGAATGTCCAATTGCAGTTTTTACAGAAAGAGTGTTTCAGAACGGCTCAATCAAAAGTAAGGTTCAACTCTGTTAGTTGAATGCACAGAACAGAAAGAAGTTTCATACAATGCTTCTGTGTAGTTTATATTTGAACATATTCTTTTTTCCACTATTACCCACTTAGCGCTACGAATGTCCAGTTGCATTTTCTACAGACAGAGTGTTTCAAAACTGCTCAATCAAAATTATGGTTTAACTCTGTTAGCTGAATGCTCAGATCAGAAAGAAGTTTCACAGAATGCTTCTGTGTAGTTTATATTTGAATATATTCCTTTTTCCACTACTACGCTCTTAGCGCTCCAAATGTCCAGTTGCATTTTCAACAGAAAGAATGTTCAGATCTGCTCAATCAAAAGTATGGTTTAACTCTGTTAGCTGAATGCACAGATCAGAAAGAAGTTTCACCGAATGATTCTGTGTAGTTTATATTTGAAGACATTCCTTTTTCCACTATTACCCTCTTAGCGCTCCGAATCTCCACTTGCATTTTCTACAAAAAGAGTGTTTCATAACTGCTCAATCAAAAATATGTTTTATCTCTGTTAACTGAATTTACAGATCAGAAATAAGTTTCACAGAATGCATCTGTGTAGTTTTTATTTGAAGATATTCTTTTTCCCAATGTAGGCCTCTTAGCGCTTAGCATGTCCAATTGCAGTTTCTACAGAAAGAGTGTTTCAGAACGGCTCAATCAAAAGTAAGGTTCAACTCTGTTAGTTGAATGCACAGAACAGAAAGAATTTTCACAGAATGCTACTGTGTAGTTTATATTTGAATATATTCCTTTTTCCACTATTACCCTCTTAGCGCTCCGAATGTCCACTTGCATTTTCTACAGAAAGAGTGTTCAGAACTGCGCTATCAAAAGTATTGTTTAACTCTGTTAGCTTAATGAACATATCAGAAATAAGTTTCACACAATGCTTCTGTGTAGTTTTTATTTGAAGATATTATTTTTCCCAATAGAGGCCTCTTAGCGCTCAGAATGTCCAATTGCAGTTTCTACAGAAAGAGTGTTTCAGAAAGGCTCAATCAAAAGTAAGGTTCAACTCTGTTAGTTGAATGCACAGAACAGAAAGAAGTTTCATACAATGCTTCTGTGTAGTTTATATTTGAACATATTCTTTTTTCCACTATTACCCACTTAGCGCTACGAATGTCCAGTTGCATTTTCTACAGACAGAGTGTTTCAAAACTGCTAAATCAAAAGTATGGTTTAAATCTGTTAGCTGAATGCTCAGATCAGAAAGAAGTTTCACAGAATGCTTCTGTGTAGTTTATATTTGAATATATTCCTTTTTCCACTACTACTCTCTTAGCGCTCCAAATGTCCAGTTGCATTTTCTACAGAAAGAGTGTTGAGATCTGCTCAATCAAAAGTATGGTTTAACTCTGTTAGCTGAATGCACAGATCAGAAAGAAGTTTCACAGAATGATTCTGTGTAGTTTATATTTGCAGACATTCCTTTTTCCACTATTACCCTATTAGCGCTCCGAATCTCCACTTGCATTTTCTACAGAAAGACTGTTACAGAACGGCTCAATCAAAACTAAGGTTCAACTCTTTTAGTTGAACAAACAGAACACAAAGAAGTTTCACACAATTCTTCTGTGTAGTTTTTGTTTGTAGACATTCTTTTTCCCAATATAGGCCTCTTAGCGCTCAGAATGTCCAATTGCAGTTTCTACAGAAAGTGTGTTTCAGAACGGCTCAATCAAAAGTAAGGTTCAACTCTGTTAGTTGAATGCACAGAACAGAAAGGAGTTTCATACAATGCTTCTGTGTAGTTTATATTTGAACATATTCTTTTTTCCACTATTACCCACTTAGCGCTTCGAATGTCCAGTTGCATTTTCTACAGACAGAGTGTTTCAAAACTGCTCAATCAAAAGTATGGTTTAACTCTGTTAGCTGAATGCTCAGATCAGAAAGAAGTTTCACAGAATGCTTCTGTGTAGTTTATATTTGAATATATTCCTTTTTCCACTACTACGCTCTTAGCGCACCAAATGTCCAGTTGCATTTTCAACAGAAAGAGTGTTCAGATCTGCTCAATCAAAAGTATGGTTTAACTCTGTTAGCTGAATGCACAGATCAGAAAGAAGTTTCACCGAATGATTCTGTGTAGTTTATATTTGAAGACATTCCTTTTTCCACTATTACCCTCTTAGCGCTCCAAATCTCCACTTGCATTTTCTACAAAAAGAGTGTTTCATAACTGCTCAATCAAAAATATGTTTTATCTCTGTTAACTGAATTTACAGATCAGAAATAAGTTTCACAGAATGCATCTGTGTAGTTTTTATTTGAAGATATTCTTTTTCCCAGTGTAGGCCTCTTAGCGCTTAGCATGTCCAATTGCAGTTTCTACAGAAAGAGTGTTTCAGAACGGCTCAATCAAAAGTAAGGTTCAACTCTGTTAGTTGAATGCACAGAACAGAAAGAATTTTCACAGAATGTTACTGTGTAGTTTATATTTGAATATATTCCTTTTTCCACTATTACCCTCTTAGCGCTCCGAATGTCCACTTGCATTTTCTACAGAAACAGTGTTCAGAACTGCGCAATCAAAAGTATGGTTTAACTCTGTTAGCTTAATGAACATGTCAGAAATAAGTTTCACACAATGCTTCTGTGTAGTTTTTATTTGAAGATATTATTTTTCCCAATATAGGCCTCTTCGCGCTCAGAATGTCCAATTGCAGTTTCTACAGAAAGAGTGTTTCAGAAAGGCTCAATCAAAAGTAAGGTTCAACTCTGTTAGTTGAATGCACAGAACAGAAAGAAGTTTCATACAATGCTTCTGTGTAGTTTATGTTTGAACATATTCTTTTTTCCACTATTACCCACTTAGCGCTACGAATGTCCAGTTGCATTTTCTACAGACAGTGTGTTTCAAAACTGCTCAATCAAAAGTATGGTTTAACTCTGTTAGCTGAATGCTGAGATCAGAAAGAAGTTTCACAGAATGCTTCTGTGTAGTTTATATTTGAATATATTCCTTTTTCCACTACTACTCTCTTAGCGCTCCAAATGTCCAGTTGCATTTTCTACAGAAAGAGTGTTCAGATCTGCTCAATCAAAAGTATGGTTTAACTCTTTTAGCTGAATGCACAGATCAGAAAGAAGTTTCACAGAATGATTCTGTGTAGTTTAATTTGGAGACATTCCTTTTTTCCACTATTACCCTCTTAGCGCTCCGAATCTCCACTTGCATTTTCTACAGAAAGAGTGTTTCAGAACGGCTCAATCAAAACTAAGGTTCAACTCTTTTAGTTGAACAAACAGAACAGAAAGAAGTTTCACACAATTCTTCTGTGTAGTTTTTATTTTAGACATTCTTTTTCCCAATATAGGCCTCTTAGCGCTCAGAATGTCCAATTGCAATTTCTACAGAAAGAGTGTTTCAGAACGGCTCAATCAAAAGTAAGGTTCAACTCTGTTAGTTGAATGCACAGAACAGAAAGAAGTTTCATACAATGCTTCTGTGTAGTTTATATTTGAACATATTCTTTTTTCCACTATTACCCACTTAGCGCTACGAATGTCCAGTTGCATTTTCTACAGACAGAGTGTTTCAAAACTGCTCAATCAAAAGTATGGTTTAACTCTGTTAGCTGAATGCTCAGATCAGAAAGAAGTTTCACAGAATGCTTCTGTGTAGTTTATATTTGAATATATTCCTTTTTCCACTACTACGCTCTGAGCGCTCCAAATGTCCAGTTGCATTTTCTACAGAAAGAGTGTTCAGATCTGCTCAATCAAAAGTATGGTTTAACTCTGTTAGCTGAATGCACAGATCAGAAAGAAGTTTCACCGAATGATTCTGTGTAGTTTATATTTGAAGACATTCCTTTTTCCACTATTACCGTCTTAGCGCTCCGAATCTCCACTTGCATTTTCTACAAAAAGAGTGTTTCATAACTGCTCAATCAAAAATATGTTTTATCTCTGTTAACTGAATTTACAGATCAGAAATAAGTTTCACAGAATGCATCTGTGTAGTTTTTATTTGAAGATATTTTTTTCCCAATGTAGGCCTCTTAGCGCTTAGCATGTCCAATTGCAGTTTCTACAGAAAGAGTGTTTCAGAACGGCTCAATCAAAAGTAAGGTTCAACTCTGTTAGTTGAATGCACAGAACAGAAAGAATTTTCACAGAATGCTACTGTGTAGTTTATATTTGAATATATTCCTTTTTCCACTATTACCCTCTTAGCGCTCCGAATGTCCACTTGCATTTTCTACAGAAAGAGTGTTCAGAACTGCGCAATCAAAAGTATGGTTTAACTCTGTTAGCTTAATGAACATATCAGAAATAAGTTTCACAAAATGCTTCTGTGTAGTTTTTATTTGAAGATATTATTTTTCCCAATAGAGGCCTCTTAGCGCTCAGAATGTCCAATTGCAGTTTCTACAGAAAGAGTGTTTCAGAAAGGCTCAATCAAAAGTAAGGTTCAACTCTGTTAGTTGAATGCACAGAACAGAAAGAAGTTTCATACAATGCTTCTGTGTAGTTTATATTTGAACATATTCTTTTTTCCACTATTACCCACTTAGCGCTACGAATGTCCAGTTGCATTTTCTACAGACAGAGTGTTTCAAAACTGCTCAATCAAAAGTATGGTTTAAATCTGTTAGCTGAAAGCTCAGATCAGAAAGAAGTTTCACAGAATGCTTCTGTGTAGTTTATATTTGAATATATTCCTTTTTCCACTACTACTCTCTTAGCGCTCCAAATGTCCAGTTGCATGTTCTACAGAAAGAGTGTTCAGATCTGCTCAATCAAAAGTATGGTTTAACTCTGTTAGCTGAATGCACAGATCAGAAAGAAGTTTCACAGAATGATTCTATGTAGTTTAATTTGGAGACATTCCTTTTTTCCACTGTTACCCTCTTAGCGCTCCGAATCTCCACTTGCATTTTCTACAGAAAGACTGTTACAGAACGGCTCAATCAAAACGAAGGTTCAACTCTTTTAGTTGAACAAACAGAACAGAAAGAAGTTTCACACAATTCTTCTGTGTAGTTTTTATTTGTAGACATTCTTTTTCCCAATATAGGCCTCTTAGCGCTCAGAATGTCCAATTGCAATTTCTACAGAAAGAGTGTTTCAGAACGGCTCAATCAAAAGTAAGGTTCAACTCTGTTAGTTGAATGCACAGAACAGAAAGAAGTTTCATACAATGCTTCTGTGTAGTTTATATTTGAACTTATTCTTTTTTCCACTATTACCCACTTAGCGCTACGAATGTCCAGTTGCATTTTCTACAGACAGAGTGTTTCAAAACTGCTCAATCAAAAGTATGGTTTAACTCTGTTAGCTGAATGCTCAGATCAGAAAGAAGCTTCACAGAATGCTTCTGTGTAGTTTATATTTGAATATATTCCTTTTTCCACTACTACGCTCTTAGCGCTCCAAATGTCCAGTTGCATTTTCAACAGAAAGAGTGTTCAGATCTGCTCAATCAAAAGTATGGTTTAACTCTGTTAGCTGAATGCACAGATCAGAAAGAAGTTTCACCGAATGATTCTCTGTAGTTTATATTTGAAGACATTCCTTTTTCCACTATTACCCTCTTAGCGCTCCGAATCTCCACTTGCATTTTCTACAAAAAGAGTGTTTCATAACTGCTCAATCAAAAATATGTTTTATCTCTGTTAACTGAATTTACAGATCAGAAATAAGTTTCACAGAATGCATCTGTGTAGTTTTTATTTGAAGATATTCTTTTTCCCAATGTAGGCCTCTTAGCGCTTAGTATGTCCAATTGCAGTTTGTACAGAAAGAGTGTTTCAGAACGGCTCAATCAAATTAAGGTTCAACTCTGTTAGTTGAATGCACAGAACAGAAAGAATTTTCACAGAATGCTACTGTGTAGTTTATATTTGAATATATTCCTTTTTCCATTATTACCCTCTTAGCGCTCCGAATGTCCACTTGCATTTTCTACAGAAAGAGTGTTCAGAACTGCGCAATCAAAAGTATGGTTTAACTCTGTTAGCTTAATGAACATATCAGAAATAAGTTTCACACAATGCTTCTGTGTAGTTTTTATTTGAAGATATTATTTTTCCCAATAGAGGCCTCTTAGCGCTCTGAATGTCCAATTGCAGTTTCTACAGAAAGAGTGTTTCAGAAAGGCTCAATCAAAAGTAAGGTTCAACTCTGTTAGTTGAATGCACAGAACAGAAAGAAGTTTCATACAATGCTTCTGTGTAGTTTATATTTGAACATATTCTTTTTTCCACTATTACCCACTTAGCGCTACGTATGTCCAGTTGCATTTTCTACAGACAGAGTGTTTCAAAACTGCTCAATCAAAAGTATGGTTTAACTCTGTTAGCTGAATGCTCAGATCAGAAAGAAGTTTCACAGAATGCTTCTGTGTAGTTTATATTTGAATATATTCCTTTTTCCACTACTACTCTCTTAGCGCTCCAAATGTCCAGTTGCATGTTCTACAGAAAGAGTGTTCAGATCTGCTCAATCAAAAGTATGGTTTAACTCTGTTAGCTGAATGCACAGATCAGAAAGAAGTTTCACAGAATGATTCTATGTAGTTTAATTTGGAGACATTCCTTTTTTCCACTGTTACCCTCTTAGCGCTCCGAATCTCCACTTGCATTTTCTACAGAAAGACTGTTACAGAACGGCTCAATCAAAACGAAGGTTCAACTCTTTTAGTTGAACAAACAGAACAGAAAGAAGTTTCACACAATTCTTCTGTGTAGTTTTTATTTGTAGACATTCTTTTTCCCAATATAGGCCTCTTAGCGCTCAGAAAGTCCAATTGCAGTTTCTACAGAAAGTGTGTTTCAGAACGGCTCAATCAAAAGTAAGGTTCAACTCTGTTAGTTGAATGCACAGAACAGAAAGAAGTTTCATACAATGCTTCTGTGTAGTTTATATTTGAACTTATTCTTTTTTCCACTATTACCCACTTAGCGCTACGAATGTCCAGTTGCATTTTCTACAGACAGAGTGTTTCAAAACTGCTCAATCAAAAGTATGGTTTAACTCTGTTAGCTGAATGCTCAGATCAGAAAGAAGCTTCACAGAATGCTTCTGTGTAGTTTATATTTGAATATATTCCTTTTTCCACTACTACGCTCTTAGCGCTCCAAATGTCCAGTTGCATTTTCAACAGAAAGAGTGTTCAGATCTGCTCAATCAAAAGTATGGTTTAACTCTGTTAGCTGAATGCACAGATCAGAAAGAAGTTTCACCGAATGATTCTCTGTAGTTTATATTTGAAGACATTCCTTTTTCCACTATTACCCTCTTAGCGCTCCGAATCTCCACTTGCATTTTCTACAAAAAGAGTGTTTCATAACTGCTCAATCAAAAATATGTTTTATCTCTGTTAACTGAATTTACAGATCAGAAATAAGTTTCACAGAATGCATCTGTGTAGTTTTTATTTGAAGATATTCTTTTTCCCAATGTAGGCCTCTTAGCGCTTAGTATGTCCAATTGCAGTTTGTACAGAAAGAGTGTTTCAGAACGGCTCAATCAAATTAAGGTTCAACTCTGTTAGTTGAATGCACAGAACAGAAAGAATTTTCACAGAATGCTACTGTGTAGTTTATATTTGAATATATTCCTTTTTCCATTATTACCCTCTTAGCGCTCCGAATGTCCACTTGCATTTTCTACAGAAAGAGTGTTCAGAACTGCGCAATCAAAAGTATGGTTTAACTCTGTTAGCTTAATGAACATATCAGAAATAAGTTTCACACAATGCTTCTGTGTAGTTTTTATTTGAAGATATTATTTTTCCCAATAGAGGCCTCTTAGCGCTCTGAATGTCCAATTGCAGTTTCTACAGAAAGAGTGTTTCAGAAAGGCTCAATCAAAAGTAAGGTTCAACTCTGTTAGTTGAATGCACAGAACAGAAAGAAGTTTCATACAATGCTTCTGTGTAGTTTATATTTGAACATATTCTTTTTTCCACTATTACCCACTTAGCGCTACGTATGTCCAGTTGCATTTTCTACAGACAGAGTGTTTCAAAACTGCTCAATCAAAAGTATGGTTTAACTCTGTTAGCTGAATGCTCAGATCAGAAAGAAGTTTCACAGAATGCTTCTGTGTAGTTTATATTTGAATATATTCCTTTTTCCACTACTACTCTCTTAGCGCTCCAAATGTCCAGTTGCATTTTCTACAGAAAGAGTGTTCAGATCTGCTCAATCAAAAGTATGGTTTAACTCTGTTAGCTGAATGCACAGATCAGAAAGAAGTTTCACAGAATGATTCTGTGTAGTTTATATTCGGAGACATTCCTTTTTCCACTATTACCCTCTTAGCGCTCCGAATCTCCACTTGCATTTTCTACAGAAAGACTGTTACAGAACGGCTCAATCAAAACTAAGGTTCAACTCTTTTAGTTGAACAAACCGAACAGAAAAAAGTTTCACACAATTCTTCTGTGTAGTTTTTATTTGTAGACATTCTTTTTCCCAATATAGGCCTCTTAGCGCTCAGAAAGTCCAATTGCAGTTTCTACAGAAAGTGTGTTTCAGAACGGCTCAATCAAAAGTAAGGTTCAACTCTGTTAGTTGAATGCACAGAACAGAAAGAAGTTTCATACAATGCTTCTGTGTAGTTTATATTTGAACTTATTCTTTTTTCCACTATTACCCACTTAGCGCTACGAATGTCCAGTTGCATTTTCTACAGACAGAGTGTTTCAAAACTGCTCAATCAAAAGTATGGTTTAACTCTGTTAGCTGAATGCTCAGATCAGAAAGAAGCTTCACAGAATGCTTCTGTGTAGTTTATATTTGAATATATTCCTTTTTCCACTACTACGCTCTTAGCGCTCCAAATGTCCAGTTGCATTTTCAACAGAAAGAGTGTTCAGATCTGCTCAATCAAAAGTATGGTTTAACTCTGTTAGCTGAATGCACAGATCAGAAAGAAGTTTCACCGAATGATTCTCTGTAGTTTATATTTGAAGACATTCCTTTTTCCACTATTACCCTCTTAGCGCTCCGAATCTCCACTTGCATTTTCTACAAAAAGAGTGTTTCATAACTGCTCAATCAAAAATATGTTTTATCTCTGTTAACTGAATTTACAGATCAGAAATAAGTTTCACAGAATGCATCTGTGTAGTTTTTATTTGAAGATATTCTTTTTCCCAATGTAGGCCTCTTAGCGCTTAGTATGTCCAATTGCAGTTTGTACAGAAAGAGTGTTTCAGAACGGCTCAATCAAATTAAGGTTCAACTCTGTTAGTTGAATGCACAGAACAGAAAGAATTTTCACAGAATGCTACTGTGTAGTTTATATTTGAATATATTCCTTTTTCCATTATTACCCTCTTAGCGCTCCGAATGTCCACTTGCATTTTCTACAGAAAGAGTGTTCAGAACTGCGCAATCAAAAGTATGGTTTAACTCTGTTAGCTTAATGAACATATCAGAAATAAGTTTCACACAATGCTTCTGTGTAGTTTTTATTTGAAGATATTATTTTTCCCAATAGAGGCCTCTTAGCGCTCTGAATGTCCAATTGCAGTTTCTACAGAAAGAGTGTTTCAGAAAGGCTCAATCAAAAGTAAGGTTCAACTCTGTTAGTTGAATGCACAGAACAGAAAGAAGTTTCATACAATGCTTCTGTGTAGTTTATATTTGAACATATTCTTTTTTCCACTATTACCCACTTAGCGCTACGTATGTCCAGTTGCATTTTCTACAGACAGAGTGTTTCAAAACTGCTCAATCAAAAGTATGGTTTAACTCTGTTAGCTGAATGCTCAGATCAGAAAGAAGTTTCACAGAATGCTTCTGTGTAGTTTATATTTGAATATATTCCTTTTTCCACTACTACTCTCTTAACGCTCCAAATGTCCAGTTGCATTTTCTACAGAAAGAGTGTTCAGATCTGCTCAATCAAAAGTATGGTTTAACTCTGTTAGCTGAATGCACAGATCAGAAAGAAGTTTCACAGAATGATTCTGTGTAGTTTATATTCGGAGACATTCCTTTTTCCACTATTACCCTCTTAGCGCTCCGAATCTCCACTTGCATTTTCTACAGAAAGACTGTTACAGAACGGCTCAATCAAAACTAAGGTTCAACTCTTTTAGTTGAACAAACCGAACAGAAAAAAGTTTCACACAATTCTTCTGTGTAGTTTTTATTTGTAGACATTCTTTTTCCCAATATAGGCCTCTTAGCGCTCAGAAAGTCCAATTGCAGTTTCTACAGAAAGTGTGTTTCAGAACGGCTCAATCAAAAGTAAGGTTCAACTCTGTTAGTTGAATGCACAGAACAGAAAGAAGTTTCATACAATGCTTCTGTGTAGTTTATATTTGAACTTATTCTTTTTTCCACTATTACCCACTTAGCGCTACGAATGTCCAGTTGCATTTTCTACAGACAGAGTGTTTCAAAACTGCTCAATCAAAAGTATGGTTTAACTCTGTTAGCTGAATGCTCAGATCAGAAAGAAGCTTCACAGAATGCTTCTGTGTAGTTTATATTTGAATATATTCCTTTTTCCACTACTACGCTCTTAGCGCTCCAAATGTCCAGTTGCATTTTCAACAGAAAGAGTGTTCAGATCTGCTCAATCAAAAGTATGGTTTAACTCTGTTAGCTGAATGCACAGATCAGAAAGAAGTTTCACCGAATGATTCTCTGTAGTTTATATTTGAAGACATTCCTTTTTCCACTATTACCCTCTTAGCGCTCCGAATCTCCACTTGCATTTTCTACAAAAAGAGTGTTTCATAACTGCTCAATCAAAAATATGTTTTATCTCTGTTAACTGAATTTACAGATCAGAAATAAGTTTCACAGAATGCATCTGTGTAGTTTTTATTTGAAGATATTCTTTTTCCCAATGTAGGCCTCTTAGCGCTTAGTATGTCCAATTGCAGTTTGTACAGAAATAGTGTTTCAGAACGGCTCAATCAAATTAAGGTTCAACTCTGTTAGTTGAATGCACAGAACAGAAAGAATTTTCACAGAATGCTACTGTGTAGTTTATATTTGAATATATTCCTTTTTCCATTATTACCCTCTTAGCGCTCCGAATGTCCACTTGCATTTTCTACAGAAAGAGTGTTCAGAACTGCGCAATCAAAAGTATGGTTTAACTCTGTTAGCTTAATGAACATATCAGAAATAAGTTTCACACAATGCTTCTGTGTAGTTTTTATTTGAAGATATTATTTTTCCCAATAGAGGCCTCTTAGCGCTCTGAATGTCCAATTGCAGTTTCTACAGAAAGAGTGTTTCAGAAAGGCTCAATCAAAAGTAAGGTTCAACTCTGTTAGTTGAATGCACAGAACAGAAAGAAGTTTCATACAATGCTTCTGTGTAGTTTATATTTGAACATATTCTTTTTTCCACTATTACCCACTTAGCGCTACGTATGTCCAGTTGCATTTTCTGCAGACAGAGTGTTTCAAAACTGCTCAATCAAAAGTATGGTTTAACTCTGTTAGCTGAATGCTCAGATCAGAAAGAAGTTTCACAGAATGCTTCTGTGTAGTTTATATTTGAATATATTCCTTTTTCCACTACTACTCTCTTAGCGCTCCAAATGTCCAGTTGCATTTTCTACAGAAAGAGTGTTCAGATCTGCTCAATCAAAAGTATGGTTTAACTCTGTTAGCTGAATGCACAGATCAGAAAGAAGTTTCACAGAATGATTCTGTGTAGTTTATATTCGGAGACATTCCTTTTTCCACTATTACCCTCTTAGCGCTCCGAATCTCCACTTGCATTTTCTACAGAAAGAGTGTTTCAGAACGGCTCAATCAAAACTAAGGTTCAACTCTTTTAGTTGAACAAACCGAACAGAAAAAAGTTTCACACAATTCTTCTGTGTAGTTTTTATTTGTAGACATTCTTTTTCCCAATATAGGCCTCTTAGCGCTCAGAATGTCCAATTGCAGTTTCTACAGAAAGTGTGTTTCAGAACGGCTCAATCAAAAGTAAGGTTCAACTCTGTTAGTTGAATGCACAGAACAGAAAGAAGTTTCATACAATGCTTCTGTGTAGTTTATATTTGAACTTATTCTTTTTTCCACTATTACCCACTTAGCGCTACGAATGTCCAGTTGCATTTTCTACAGACAGAGTGTTTCAAAACTGCTCAATCAAAAGTATGGTTTAACTCTGTTAGCTGAATGCTCAGATCAGAAAGAAGCTTCACAGAATGCTTCTGTGTAGTTTATATTTGAATATATTCCTTTTTCCACTACTACGCTCTTAGCGCTCCAAATGTCCAGTTGCATTTTCAACAGAAAGAGTGTTCAGATCTGCTCAATCAAAAGTATGGTTTAACTCTGTTAGCTGAATGCACAGATCAGAAAGAAGTTTCACCGAATGATTCTCTGTAGTTTATATTTGAAGACATTCCTTTTTCCACTAATACCCTCTTAGCGCTCCGAATCTCCACTTGCATTTTCTACAAAAAGAGTGTTTCATAACTGCTCAATCAAAAATATGTTTTATCTCTGTTAACTGAATTTACAGATCAGAAATAAGTTTCACAGAATGCATCTGTGTAGTTTTTATTTGAAGATATTCTTTTTCCCAATGTAGGCCTCTTAGCGCTTAGTATGTCCAATTGCAGTTTGTACAGAAATAGTGTTTCAGAACGGCTCAATCAAATTAAGGTTCAACTCTGTTAGTTGAATGCACAGAACAGAAAGAATTTTCACAGAATGCTACTGTGTAGTTTATATTTGAATATATTCCTTTTTCCATTATTACCCTCTTAGCGCTCCGAATGTCCACTTGCATTTTCTACAGAAAGAGTGTTCAGAACTGCGCAATCAAAAGTATGGTTTAACTCTGTTAGCTTAATGAACATATCAGAAATAAGTTTCACACAATGCTTCTGTGTAGTTTTTATTTGAAGATATTATTTTTCCCAATAGAGGCCTCTTAGCGCTCTGAATGTCCAATTGCAGTTTCTACAGAAAGAGTGTTTCAGAAAGGCTCAATCAAAAGTAAGGTTCAACTCTGTTAGTTGAATGCACAGAACAGAAAGAAGTTTCATACAATGCTTCTGTGTAGTTTATATTTGAACATATTCTTTTTTCCACTATTACCCACTTAGCGCTACGTATGTCCAGTTGCATTTTCTACAGACAGAGTGTTTCAAAACTGCTCAATCAAAAGTATGGTTTAACTCTGTTAGCTGAATGCTCAGATCAGAAAGAAGTTTCACAGAATGCTTCTGTGTAGTTTATATTTGAATATATTCCTTTTTCCACTACTACTCTCTTAGCGCTCCAAATGTCCAGTTGCATTTTCTACAGAAAGAGTGTTCAGATCTGCTCAATCAAAAGTATGGTTTAACTCTGTTAGCTGAATGCACAGATCAGAAAGAAGTTTCACAGAATGATTCTGTGTAGTTTATATTCGGAGACATTCCTTTTTCCACTATTACCCTCTTAGCGCTCCGAATCTCCACTTGCATTTTCTAAAGAAAGAGTGTTTCAGAACGGCTCAATCAAAACTAAGGTTCAACTCTTTTAGTTGAACAAACCGAACAGAAAAAAGTTTCACACAATTCTTCTGTGTAGTTTTTATTTGTAGACATTCTTTTTCCCAATATAGGCCTCTTAGCGCTCAGAATGTCCAATTGCAGTTTCTACAGAAAGTGTGTTTCAAAACGGCTCAATCAAAAGTAAGGTTCAACTCTGTTAGTTGAATGCACAGAACAGAAAGAAGTTTCATACAATGCTTCTGTGTAGTTTATATTTGAACTTATTCTTTTTTCCACTATTACCCACTTAGCGCTACGAATGTCCAGTTGCATTTTCTACAGACAGAGTGTTTCAAAACTGCTCAATCAAAAGTATGGTTTAACTCTGTTAGCTGAATGCTCAGATCAGAAAGAAGCTTCACAGAATGCTTCTGTGTAGTTTATATTTGAATATATTCCTTTTTCCACTACTACGCTCTTAGCGCTCCAAATGTCCAGTTGCATTTTCAACAGAAAGAGTGTTCAGATCTGCTCAATCAAAAGTATGGTTTAACTCTGTTAGCTGAATGCACAGATCAGAAAGAAGTTTCACCGAATGATTCTCTGTAGTTTATATTTGAAGACATTCCTTTTTCCACTATTACCCTCTTAGCGCTCCGAATCTCCACTTGCATTTTCTACAAAAAGAGTGTTTCATAACTGCTCAATCAAAAATATGTTTTATCTCTGTTAACTGAATTTACAGATCAGAAATAAGTTTCACAGAATGCATCTGTGTAGTTTTTATTTGAAGATATTCTTTTTCCCAATGTAGGCCTCTTAGCGCTTAGTATGTCCAATTGCAGTTTGTACAGAAAGAGTGTTTCAGAACGGCTCAATCAAATTAAGGTTCAACTCTGTTAGTTGAATGCACAGAACAGAAAGAATTTTCACAGAATGCTACTGTGTAGTTTATATTTGAATATATTCCTTTTTCCATTATTACCCTCTTAGCGCTCCGAATGTCCACTTGCATTTTCTACAGAAAGAGTGTTCAGAACTGCGCAATCAAAAGTATGGTTTAACTCTGTTAGCTTAATGAACATATCAGAAATAAGTTTCACACAATGCTTCTGTGTAGTTTTTATTTGAAGATATTATTTTTCCCAATAGAGGCCTCTTAGCGCTCTGAATGTCCAATTGCAGTTTCTACAGAAAGAGTGTTTCAGAAAGGCTCAATCAAAAGTAAGGTTCAACTCTGTTAGTTGAATGCACAGAACAGAAAGAAGTTTCATACAATGCTTCTGTGTAGTTTATATTTGAACATATTCTTTTTTCCACTATTACCCACTTAGCGCTACGTATGTCCAGTTGCATTTTCTACAGACAGAGTGTTTCAAAACTGCTCAATCAAAAGTATGGTTTAACTCTGTTAGCTGAATGCTCAGATCAGAAAGAAGTTTCACAGAATGCTTCTGTGTAGTTTATATTTGAATATATTCCTTTTTCCACTACTACTCTCTTAGCGCTCCAAATGTCCAGTTGCATTTTCTACAGAAAGAGTGTTCAGATCTGCTCAATCAAAAGTATGGTTTAACTCTGTTAGCTGAATGCACAGATCAGAAAGAAGTTTCACAGAATGATTCTGTGTAGTTTATATTCGGAGACATTCCTTTTTCCACTATTACCCTCTTAGCGCTCCGAATCTCCACTTGCATTTTCTACAGAAAGACTGTTACAGAACGGCTCAATCAAAACTAAGGTTCAACTCTTTTAGTTGAACAAACCGAACAGAAAAAAGTTTCACACAATTCTTCTGTGTAGTTTTTATTTGTAGACATTCTTTTTCCCAATATAGGCCTCTTAGCGCTCAGAATGTCCAATTGCAGTTTCTACAGAAAGTGTGTTTCAGAACGGCTCAATCAAAAGTAAGGTTCAACTCTGTTAGTTGAATGCACAGAACAGAAAGAAGTTTCATACAATGCTTCTGTGTAGTTTATATTTGAACTTATTCTTTTTTCAACTATTACCCACTTAGCGCTACGAATGTCCAGTTGCATTTTCTACAGACAGAGTGTTTCAAAACTGCTCAATCAAAAGTATGGTTTAACTCTGTTAGCTGAATGCTCAGATCAGAAAGAAGTTTCACAGAATGCTTCTGTGTAGTTTATATTTGAATATATTCCTTTTTCCACTACTACGCTCTTAGCGCTCCAAATGTCCAGTTGCATTTTCAACAGAAAGAGTGTTCAGATCTGCTCAATCAAAAGTATGGTTTAACTCTGTTAGCTAAATGCACAGATCAGAAAGAAGTTTCACCGAATGATTCTGTGCAGTTTATATTTGAAGACACTCCTTTTTCCACTATTACCCTCTTAGCGCTCCGAATCTCCACTTGCATTTTCTACAAAAAGAGTGTTTCATAACTGCTCAATCAAAAATATGTTTTATCTCTGTTAACTGAATTTACAGATCAGAAATAAGTTCCACAGAATGCATCTGTGTAGTTTTTATTTGAAGATATTCTTTTCCCAATGTAGGCCTCTTAGCGCTTAGCATGTCCAATTGCAGTTTGTACAGAAAGAGTGTTTGAGAACGGCTCAATCAAAAGTAAGGTTCAACTCTGTTAGTTGAATGCACAGAACAGAAAGAATTTTCACAGAATGCTACTGTGTAGTTTATATTTGAATATATTCCTTTTTCCATTATTACCCTCTTAACGCTCCGAATGTCCACTTGCATTTTCTACAGAAAGAGTGTTCAGAACTGCGCAATCAAAAGTATGGTTTAACTCTGTTAGCTTAATGAACATATCAGAAATAAGTTTCACACAATGCTTCTGTGTAGTTTTTATTTGAAGATATTATTTTTCCCAATATAGGCCTCTTAGCGCTCAGAATGTCCAATTGCAGTTTCTACAGAAAGAGTGTTTCAGAAAGGCTCAATCAAAAGTAAGGTTCAACTCTGTTAGTTGAATGCACAGAACAGAAAGTAGTTTCATACAATGCTTCTGTGTAGTTTATATTTGAACATATTCTTTTTTCCACTATTACCCACTTAGCGCTACGAATGTCCAGCTGCATTTTCTACAGACAGAGTGTTTCAAAACAGCTCAATCAAAAGTATGGTTTAACTCTGTTAGCTGAATGCTCAGATCAGAAAGAAGTTTCACAGAATGCTTCTGTGTAGTTTATATTTGAATATATTCCTTTTTCCACTACTACGCTCTTAGCGCTCCAAATGTCCAGTTGCATTTTCAACAGAAAGATTGTTCAGATCTGCTCAATCAAAAGTATGGTTTAACTCTGTTAGCTGAATGCACAGATCAGAAAGTAGTTTCACAGAATGATTCTGTGTAGTTTATATTTGGAGACATTCCCTTTTTCCACTATTACCCTCTTAGCGCTCCGAATCTCCACTTGCATTTTCTACAGAAAGAGTGTTTCGGAACGGCTCAGTCAAAACTAAGGTTCAACTCTTTTAGTTGAACAAACAGAACAGAAAGAAGTTTCACACAATTCTTCTGTGTAGTTTTTATTTGTAGACATTCTTTTTCCCAATATAGGCCTCTTAGCGCTCAGAATGTCCAATTGCAGTTTATACAGAAAGAGTTTTTCAGAACGGCTCAATCAAAAGTAAGGTTCAACTCTGTTAGTTGAATGCACAGAACAGAAAGAAGTTTCATACAATGCTTCTGTGTAGTTTATATTTGAACATATTCTTTTTTCCACTATTACCCACTAAGCGCTACGAATGTCCAGTTGCATTTTCTACAGACAGAGTGTTTCAAAACTGCTCAATCAAAAGTATGGTTTAACTCTGTTAGCTGAATGCTCAGATCAGAAAGAAGTTTCACAGAATGCTTCTGTGTAGTTTATATTTGAATATATTCCTTTTTCCACTACTACGCTCTTAGCGCTCCAAATGTCCAGTTGCATTTTCAACAGAATGAGTGTTCAGATCTGCTCAATCAAAAGTATGGTTTAACTCTGTTAGCTGAATGCACAGATCAGAAAGAAGTTTCACCGAAAGATTCTGTGGAGTTTATATTTGAAGACATTCCTTTTTCCACTATTACCTTCTTAGCGCTCCGAATCTCCACTTGCATTTCCTACAAAAAGAGTGTTTCGTAACTGCTCAATCAAAAATATGCTTTATCTCTGTTAACTGAATTTACAGATCAAAAATAAGTTTCACAGAATGCATCTGTGTAGTTTTTATTTGAAGATATTCTTTTTCCCAATGTAGGCCTCTTAGCGCTTATCATGTCCAATTGCAGTTACTACAGAAAGAGTGTTTCAGAACGGCTCAATCAAAAGTAAGGTTCAACTTTGTTAGTTGAATGCACAGAACAGAAAGAATTTTCACAGAATGCTACTGTGTAGTTTATATTTGAATATATTCCTTTTTTCACTATTACCCTCTTAGCGCTCCGAATGTCCACTTGCATTTTCTACAGAAAGAGTGTTCAGAACTGCGCAATCAAAAGTATGGTTTAACTCTGTTAGCTTAATGAACATATCAGAAATAAGTTTCACACAATGCTTCTGTGTAGTTTTTATTTGAAGATATTATTTTTCCCAATAGAGGCCTCTTAGCGCTCAGAATGTCCAATTGCAGTTTCCACAGAAAGAGTGTTTCAGAAAGGCTCAATCAAAAGTAAGGTTCAACTCTGTTAGTTGAATGCACAGAACAGAAAGAAGTTTCATACAGTGCTTCTGTGTAGTTTATATTTGAACATATTCTTTTTTCCACTATTACCCACTTAGCGCTACGAATGTCCAGTTGCATTTTCTACAGACAGAGTGTTTCAAAACTGCTCAATCAAAAGTATGGTTTAACTCTGTTAGCTGAATGCTCAGATCAGAAATAAGTTTCACAGAATGCTTCTGTGTAGTTTATATTTGAATATATTCCTTTTTCCACTACTACTCTCTTAGCGCTCCAAATGTCCAGTTGCATTTTCTACAGAAAGAGTGTTCAGATCTGCTCAATCAAAAGTATGGTTTAACTCTGTTAGCTGAATGCACAGATCAGAAAGAAGTTTCACAGAATGATTCTGTGTAGTTTATATTTGGAGACATTCCTTTTTCCACTATTACCCTCTTAGCGCTCCGAATCTCCACTTGCATTTTCTACAGAAAGAGTGTATCAGAACGGCTCAATCAAAACTAAGGTTCAACCCTTTTAGTTGAACAAACAGAACAGAAATAAGTTTCACACAATTCTTCTGTGTAGTTTTTATTTGTAGACATTCTTTTTCCCAATATAGGCCTTTTAGCGCTCAGAATGTCCAATTGCAGTTTCTACAGAAAGAGTGTTTCAGAACGGCTCAATCAAAAGTAAGGTTCAACTCTGTTAGTTGAATGCACAGAACAGAAAGAAGTTTCATACAATGCTTCTGTGTAGTTTATATTTGAACTTATTCTTTTTTCCACTATTACCCACTTAGCGCTACGAATGTCCAGTTGCATTTTCTACAGACAGAGTGTTTCAAAACTGCTCAATCAAAAGTATGGTTTAACTCTGTTAGCTGAATGCTCAGATCAGAAAGAAGCTTCACAGAATGCTTCTGTGTAGTTTATATTTGAATATATTCCTTTTTCCACTACTACGCTCTTAGCGCTCCAAATGTCCAGTTGCATTTTCAACAGAAAGAGTGTTCAGATCTGCTCAATCAAAAGTATGGTTTAACTCTGTTAGCTGAATGCACAGATCAGAAAGAAGTTTCACCGAATGATTCTCTGTAGTTTATATTTGAAGACATTCCTTTTTCCACTATTACCCTCTTAGCGCTCCGAATCTCCACTTGCATTTTCTACAAAAAGAGTGTTTCATAACTGCTCAATCAAAAATATGTTTTATCTCTGTTAACTGAATTTACAGATCAGAAATAAGTTTCACAGAATGCATCTGTGTAGTTTTTATTTGAAGATATTCTTTTTCCCAATGTAGGCCTCTTAGCGCTTAGTATGTCCAATTGCAGTTTGTACAGAAAGAGTGTTTCAGAACGGCTCAATCAAATTAAGGTTCAACTCTGTTAGTTGAATGCACAGAACAGAAAGAATTTTCACAGAATGCTACTGTGTAGTTTATATTTGAATATATTCCTTTTTCCATTATTACCCTCTTAGCGCTCCGAATGTCCACTTGCATTTTCTACAGAAAGAGTGTTCAGAACTGCGCAATCAAAAGTATGGTTTAACTCTGTTAGCTTAATGAACATATCAGAAATAAGTTTCACACAATGCTTCTGTGTAGTTTTTATTTGAAGATATTATTTTTCCCAATAGAGGCCTCTTAGCGCTCTGAATGTCCAATTGCAGTTTCTACAGAAAGAGTGTTTCAGAAAGGCTCAATCAAAAGTAAGGTTCAACTCTGTTAGTTGAATGCACAGAACAGAAAGTAGTTTCATACAATGCTTCTGTGTAGTTTATATTTGAACATATTCTTTTTTCCACTATTACCCACTTAGCGCTACGAATGTCCAGCTGCATTTTCTACAGACAGAGTGTTTCAAAACAGCTCAATCAAAAGTATGGTTTAACTCTGTTAGCTGAATGCTCAGATCAGAAAGAAGTTTCACAGAATGCTTCTGTGTAGTTTATATTTGAATATATTCCTTTTTCCACTACTACGCTCTTAGCGCTCCAAATGTCCAGTTGCATTTTCAACAGAAAGATTGTTCAGATCTGCTCAATCAAAAGTATGGTTTAACTCTGTTAGCTGAATGCACAGATCAGAAAGTAGTTTCACAGAATGATTCTGTGTAGTTTATATTTGGAGACATTCCCTTTTTCCACTATTACCCTCTTAGCGCTCCGAATCTCCACTTGCATTTTCTACAGAAAGAGTGTTTCGGAACGGCTCAGTCAAAACTAAGGTTCAACTCTTTTAGTTGAACAAACAGAACAGAAAGAAGTTTCACACAATTCTTCTGTGTAGTTTTTATTTGTAGACATTCTTTTTCCCAATATAGGCCTCTTAGCGCTCAGAATGTCCAATTGCAGTTTATACAGAAAGAGTTTTTCAGAACGGCTCAATCAAAAGTAAGGTTCAACTCTGTTAGTTGAATGCACAGAACAGAAAGAAGTTTCATACAATGCTTCTGTGTAGTTTATATTTGAACATATTCTTTTTTCCACTATTACCCACTAAGCGCTACGAATGTCCAGTTGCATTTTCTACAGACAGAGTGTTTCAAAACTGCTCAATCAAAAGTATGGTTTAACTCTGTTAGCTGAATGCTCAGATCAGAAAGAAGTTTCACAGAATGCTTCTGTGTAGTTTATATTTGAATATATTCCTTTTTCCACTACTACGCTCTTAGCGCTCCAAATGTCCAGTTGCATTTTCAACAGAATGAGTGTTCAGATCTGCTCAATCAAAAGTATGGTTTAACTCTGTTAGCTGAATGCACAGATCAGAAAGAAGTTTCACCGAAAGATTCTGTGGAGTTTATATTTGAAGACATTCCTTTTTCCACTATTACCTTCTTAGCGCTCCGAATCTCCACTTGCATTTCCTACAAAAAGAGTGTTTCATAACTGCTCAATCAAAAATATGCTTTATCTCTGTTAACTGAATTTACAGATCAAAAATAAGTTTCACAGAATGCATCTGTGTAGTTTTTATTTGAAGATATTCTTTTTCCCAATGTAGGCCTCTTAGCGCTTATCATGTCCAATTGCAGTTACTACAGAAAGAGTGTTTCAGAACGGCTCAATCAAAAGTAAGGTTCAACTCTGTTAGTTGAATGCACAGAACAGAAAGAATTTTCACAGAATGCTACTGTGTAGTTTATATTTGAATATATTCCTTTTTTCACTATTACCCTCTTAGCGCTCCGAATGTCCACTTGCATTTTCTACAGAAAGAGTGTTCAGAACTGCGCAATCAAAAGTATGGTTTAACTCTGTTAGCTTAATGAACATATCAGAAATAAGTTTCACACAATGCTTCTGTGTAGTTTTTATTTGAAGATATTATTTTTCCCAATAGAGGCCTCTTAGCGCTCAGAATGTCCAATTGCAGTTTCCACAGAAAGAGTGTTTCAGAAAGGCTCAATCAAAAGTGAGGTTCAACACTGTTAGTTGAATGCACAGAACAGAAAGAAGTTTCATACAGTGCTTCTGTGTAGTTTATATTTGAACATATTCTTTTTTCCACTATTACCCACTTAGCGCTACGAATGTCCAGTTGCATTTTCTACAGACAGAGTGTTTCAAAACTGCTCAATCAAAAGTATGGTTTAACTCTGTTAGCTGAATGCTCAGATCAGAAAGAAGTTTCACAGAATGCTTCTGTGTAGTTTATATTTGAATATATTCCTTTTTCCACTACTACTCTCTTAGCGCTCCAAATGTCCAGTTGCATTTTCTACAGAAAGAGTGTTCAGATCTGCTCAATCAAAAGTATGGTTTAACTCTGTTAGCTGAATGCACAGATCAGAAAGAAGTTTCACAGAATTATTCTGTGTGGTTTATATTTGGAGACATTCCTTTTTCCACTATTACCCTCTTAGCGCTCCGAATCTCCACTTGCATTTTCTACAGAAAGAGTGTATCAGAACGGCTCAATCAAAACTAAGGTTCAACCCTTTTAGTTGAACAAACAGAACAGAAATAAGTTTCACACAATTCTTCTGTGTAGTTTTTATTTGTAGACATTCTTTTTCCCAATATAGGCCTTTTAGCGCTCAGAATGTCCAATTGCAGTTTCTACAGAAAGAGTGTTTCAGAACGGCTCAATCAAAAGTAAGGTTCAACTCTGTTAGTTGAATGCACAGAACAGAAAGAAGTTTCATACAATGCTTCTGTGTAGTTTATATTTGAACTTATTCTTTTTTCCACTATTACCCACTTAGCGCTACGAATGTCCAGTTGCATTTTCTACAGACAGAGTGTTTCAAAACTGCTCAATCAAAAGTATGGTTTAACTCTGTTAGCTGAATGCTCAGATCAGAAAGAAGCTTCACAGAATGCTTCTGTGTAGTTTATATTTGAATATATTCCTTTTTCCACTACTACGCTCTTAGCGCTCCAAATGTCCAGTTGCATTTTCAACAGAAAGAGTGTTCAGATCTGCTCAATCAAAAGTATGGTTTAACTCTGTTAGCTGAATGCACAGATCAGAAAGAAGTTTCACCGAATGATTCTCTGTAGTTTATATTTGAAGACATTCCTTTTTCCACTATTACCCTCTTAGCGCTCCGAATCTCCACTTGCATTTTCTACAAAAAGAGTGTTTCATAACTGCTCAATCAAAAATATGTTTTATCTCTGTTAACTGAATTTACAGATCAGAAATAAGTTTCACAGAATGCATCTGTGTAGTTTTTATTTGAAGATATTCTTTTTCCCAATGTAGGCCTCTTAGCGCTTAGTATGTCCAATTGCAGTTTGTACAGAAAGAGTGTTTCAGAACGGCTCAATCAAATTAAGGTTCAACTCTGTTAGTTGAATGCACAGAACAGAAAGAATTTTCACAGAATGCTACTGTGTAGTTTATATTTGAATATATTCCTTTTTCCATTATTACCCTCTTAGCGCTCCGAATGTCCACTTGCATTTTCTACAGAAAGAGTGTTCAGAACTGCGCAATCAAAAGTATGGTTTAACTCTGTTAGCTTAATGAACATATCAGAAATAAGTTTCACACAATGCTTCTGTGTAGTTTTTATTTGAAGATATTATTTTTCCCAATAGAGGCCTCTTAGCGCTCTGAATGTCCAATTGCAGTTTCTACAGAAAGAGTGTTTCAGAAAGGCTCAATCAAAAGTAAGGTTCAACTCTGTTAGTTGAATGCACAGAACAGAAAGAAGTTTCATACAATGCTTCTGTGTAGTTTATATTTGAACATATTCTTTTTTCCACTATTACCCACTTAGCGCTACGTATGTCCAGTTGCATTTTCTACAGACAGAGTGTTTCAAAACTGCTCAATCAAAAGTATGGTTTAACTCTGTTAGCTGAATGCTCAGATCAGAAAGAAGTTTCACAGAATGCTTCTGTGTAGTTTATATTTGAATATATTCCTTTTTCCACTACTACTCTCTTAGCGCTCCAAATGTCCAGTTGCATTTTCTACAGAAAGAGTGTTCAGATCTGCTCAATCAAAAGTATGGTTTAACTCTGTTAGCTGAATGCACAGATCAGAAAGAAGTTTCACAGAATGATTCTGTGTAGTTTATATTCGGAGACATTCCTTTTTCCACTATTACCCTCTTAGCGCTCCGAATCTCCACTTGCATTTTCTACAGAAAGACTGTTACAGAACGGCTCAATCAAAACTAAGGTTCAACTCTTTTAGTTGAACAAACCGAACAGAAAAAAGTTTCACACAATTCTTCTGTGTAGTTTTTATTTGTAGACATTCTTTTTCCCAATATAGGCCTCTTAGCGCTCAGAATGTCCAATTGCAGTTTCTACAGAAAGTGTGTTTCAGAACGGCTCAATCAAAAGTAAGGTTCAACTCTGTTAGTTGAATGCACAGAACAGAAAGAAGTTTCATACAATGCTTCTGTGTAGTTTATATTTGAACTTATTCTTTTTTCAACTATTACCCACTTAGCGCTACGAATGTCCAGTTGCATTTTCTACAGACAGAGTGTTTCAAAACTGCTCAATCAAAAGTATGGTTTAACTCTGTTAGCTGAATGCTCAGATCAGAAAGAAGTTTCACAGAATGCTTCTGTGTAGTTTATATTTGAATATATTCCTTTTTCCACTACTACGCTCTTAGCGCTCCAAATGTCCAGTTGCATTTTCAACAGAAAGAGTGTTCAGATCTGCTCAATCAAAAGTATGGTTTAACTCTGTTAGCTAAATGCACAGATCAGAAAGAAGTTTCACCGAATGATTCTGTGCAGTTTATATTTGAAGACACTCCTTTTTCCACTATTACCCTCTTAGCGCTCCGAATCTCCACTTGCATTTTCTACAAAAAGAGTGTTTCATAACTGCTCAATCAAAAATATGTTTTATCTCTGTTAACTGAATTTACAGATCAGAAATAAGTTCCACAGAATGCATCTGTGTAGTTTTTATTTGAAGATATTCTTTTCCCAATGTAGGCCTCTTAGCGCTTAGCATGTCCAATTGCAGTTTGTACAGAAAGAGTGTTTGAGAACGGCTCAATCAAAAGTAAGGTTCAACTCTGTTAGTTGAATGCACAGAACAGAAAGAATTTTCACAGAATGCTACTGTGTAGTTTATATTTGAATATATTCCTTTTTCCATTATTACCCTCTTAACGCTCCGAATGTCCACTTGCATTTTCTACAGAAAGAGTGTTCAGAACTGCGCAATCAAAAGTATGGTTTAACTCTGTTAGCTTAATGAACATATCAGAAATAAGTTTCACACAATGCTTCTGTGTAGTTTTTATTTGAAGATATTATTTTTCCCAATAGAGGCCTCTTAGCGCTCAGAATGTCCAATTGCAGTTTCTACAGAAAGAGTGTTTCAGAAAGGCTCAATCAAAAGTAAGGTTCAACTCTGTTAGTTGAATGCACAGAACAGAAAGAAGTTTCATACAATGCTTCTGTGTAGTTTATATTTGAACATATTCTTTTTTCCACTATTACCCACTTAGCGCTACGAATGTCTAGTTGCATTTTCTACAGACAGAGTGTTTCAAAACTGCTCAATCAGAAGTATGGTTTAACTCTGTTAGCTGAATGCTCAGATCAGAAAGAAGTTTCACAGAATGCTTCTGTGTAGTTTATATTTGAATATATTCCTTTTTCCACTACTACTCTCTTAGCGCTCCAAATGTCCAGTTGCATTTTCTACAGAAAGAGTGTTCAGATCTGCTCAATCAAAAGTATGGTTTAACTCTGTTAGCTGAATGCACAGATCAGAAAGAAGTTTCACAGAATGATTCTGTGTAGTTTATATTTGTAGACATACCTTTTTCCACTATTACCCTCTTAGCGCTCCGAATCTCCACTTGCATTTTCAACAGAAATACTGTTACAGAACGGCTCAATCAAATCTAAGGTTCAACTCTTTTAGTTGAACAAACAGAACAGAAAGAAGTTTCACACAATTCTTCTGTGTTGTTTTTATTTGTAGACATTCTTTTTCCCAATATAGGCCTCTAAGCGCTCAGAATATCCAATTGCAGTTTCTACAGAAAGTGTGTTTCAGAACGGCTCAATCAAAAGTAAGGTTCAACTCTGTTATTTGAATGCACAGAACAGAAAGAAGTTTCAAACAATGCTTCTGTGTAGTTTATATTTGAACATATTCTTTTTTCCACTATTACCCACTTAGCGCTACGAATGTCCAGTTGCATTTTCTACAGACAGAGTGTTTCAAAACTGCTCAATCAAAAGTATGGTTTAACTCTGTAAGCTGAATGCTCAGATCAGAAAGAAGTTTCACAGAAGGCTTCTGTGTAGTTTATATTTGAATATATTCCTTTTTCCACTACTACGCTCTTAGCGCTCCAAATGTCCAGTTGCATTTTCTACAGAAAGAGTGTTCAGATCTGCTCAATCAAAAGTATGGTTTAACTCTGTTAGCTGAATGCACAGATCAGAAAGAAGTTTCACCGAATGATTCTGTGTAGTTTATATTTGAAGACATTCCTTTTTCCACTATTACCCTCTTAGCGCTCCGAATCTCCACTTGCATTTTCTACAAAAAGAGTGTTTCATAACTGCTCAATCAAAAATATGTTTTATCTCTGTTAACTGAATTTACAGATCAGAAATAAGTTTCACAGAATGCATCTGTGTAGTTTTTATTTGAAGATATTCTTTTTCCCAATGTAGGCCTCTTAGCACTTAGCATGTCCAATTGCAGTTTCTACAGAAAGAGTGTTTCAGAACGGCTCAATCAAAAGTAAGGTTCAACTCTGTTAGTTGAATGCACAGAACAGAAAGAATTTTCACAGAATGCTACTGTGTAGTTTATATTTGAATATATTCCTTTTTCCACTATTACCCTCTTAGCGCTCCGAATGTCCACTTGCATTTTCTACAGAAAGAGTGTTCAGAACTGCGCAATCAAATATATGGTTTAACTCTGTTAGCTCAATGAACATATCAGAAATAAGTTTCACACAATGCTTCTGTGTAGTTTTTATTTGAAGATATTATATTTCCCAATATAGGCCTCTTAGCGCTCAGAATGTCCAATTGCAGTTTCTACAGAAAGAGTGTTTCAGAAAGGCTCAATCAAAAGTAAGGTTCAACTCTGTTAGTTGAATGCACAGAACAGAAAGTAGTTTCATACAATGCTTCTGTGTAGTTTATATTTGAACATATTCTTTTTTCCACTATTACCCACTTAGCGCTACGAATGTCCAGCTGCATTTTCTACAGACAGAGTGTTTCAAAACAGCTCAATCAAAAGTATGGTTTAACTCTGTTAGCTGAATGCTCAGATCAGAAAGAAGTTTCACAGAATGCTTCTGTGTAGTTTATATTTGAATATATTCCTTTTTCCACTACTACGCTCTTAGCGCTCCAAATGTCCAGTTGCATTTTCAACAGAAAGATTGTTCAGATCTGCTCAATCAAAAGTATGGTTTAACTCTGTTAGCTGAATGCACAGATCAGAAAGTAGTTTCACAGAATGATTCTGTGTAGTTTATATTTGGAGACATTCCCTTTTTCCACTATTACCCTCTTAGCGCTCCGAATCTCCACTTGCATTTTCTACAGAAAGAGTGTTTCGGAACGGCTCAGTCAAAACTAAGGTTCAACTCTTTTAGTTGAACAAACAGAACAGAAAGAAGTTTCACACAATTCTTCTGTGTAGTTTTTATTTGTAGACATTCTTTTTCCCAATATAGGCCTCTTAGCGCTCAGAATGTCCAATTGCAGTTTATACAGAAAGAGTTTTTCAGAACGGCTCAATAAAAAGTAAGGTTCAACTCTGTTAGTTGAATGCACAGAACAGAAAGAAGTTTCATACAATGCTTCTGTGTAGTTTATATTTGAACATATTCTTTTTTCCACTATTACCCACTAAGCGCTACGAATGTCCAGTTGCATTTTCTACAGACAGAGTGTTTCAAAACTGCTCAATCAAAAGTATGGTTTAACTCTGTTAGCTGAATGCTCAGATCAGAAAGAAGTTTCACAGAATGCTTCTGTGTAGTTTATATTTGAATATATTCCTTTTTCCACTACTACGCTCTTAGCGCTCCAAATGTCCAGTTGCATTTTCAACAGAATGAGTGTTCAGATCTGCTCAATCAAAAGTATGGTTTAACTCTGTTAGCTGAATGCACAGATCAGAAAGAAGTTTCACCGAATGATTCTGTGTAGTTTATATTTGAAGACATTCCTTTTTCCACTATTACCCTCTTAGCGCTCCGAATCTCCACTTGCATTTTCTACAAAAACAGTGTTTCATAACTGCTCAATCAAAAATATGTTTTATCTCTGTTAACTGAATTTACAGATCAGAAATAAGTTTCACAGTATGCATCTGTGTAGTTTTTATTTGAAGATATTCTTTTTCCCAATGTAGGCCTCTTAGCGCTTAGCATGTCCAATTGCAGTTTCTACAGAAAGAGTATTTCAGAACGGCTCAATCAAAAGTAAGGTTCAACTCTGTTAGTTGAATGCACAGAACAGAAAGAATTTTCATAGAATGCTACTGTGTAGTTTATATTTGAATATATTCCTTTTTCCACTATTACCCTCTTAGCGCTCCGAATGTCCACTTGCAGTTTCTACAGAAAGAGTGTTCAGAACTGCGCGATCAAAAGTATGGTTTAACTCTGTTAGCTTAATGAACATATCAGAAATAAGTTTCACACAATGCTTCTGTGTAGTTTTTATTTGAAGATATTATTTTTCCCAATAGAGGCCTCTTAGCGCTCAGAATGTCCAATTGCAGTTTCTACAGAAAGAGTGTTTCAGAAAGGCTCAATCAAAAGTAAGGTTCAACTCTGTTAGTTGAATGCACAGAACAGAAAGAAGTTTCATACAATGCTTCTGTGTAGTTTATATTTGAACATATTCTTTTTTCCACTATTACCCACTTAGCGCTACGAATGTCCAGTTGCATTTTCTACAGACAGAGTGTTTCAAAACTGCTCAATCAAAAGTGTGGTTTAACTCTGTTAGCTGAATGCTCAGATCAGAAAGAAGTTTCACAGAATGCTTCTGTGTAGTTTATATTTGAATATATTCCTTTTTCCACTACTACTCTCTTAGCGCTCCAAATGTCCAGTTGCATTTTCTACAGAAAGAGTGTTTCATAACTGCTCAATCAAAAGTATGGTTTAACCCTGTTAGCTGAATGCACAGATCAGAAATAAGTTTCACAGTATGCATCTGTGTAGTTTTTATTTGAAGATATTCTTTTTCCCAATGTAGGCCTCTTAGCGCTTAGCATGTCCAATTGCAGTTTCTACAGAAAGAGTGTTTCAGAACGGCTCAATCAAAAGTAAGGTTCAACTCTGTTAGTTGAATGCACAGAACAGAAAGAATTTTCACAGAATGCTACTGTGTAGTTTATATTTGAATATATTCCTTTTTCCACTATTACCCTCTTAGCGCTCCGAATGTCCACTTGCAGTTTCTACAGAAAGAGTGTTCAGAACTGCGCGATCAAAAGTATGGTTTAACTCTGTTAGCTTAGTGAACATATCAGAAATAAGTTTCACACAATGCTTCTGTGTAGTTTTTATTTGAAGATATTATTTTTCCCAATAGAGGCCTCTTAGCGCTCAGAATGTCCAATTGCAGTTTCCACAGAAAGAGTGTTTCAGAAAGGCTCAATCAAAAGTGAGGTTCAACTCTGTTAGTTGAATGCACAGAACAGAAAGAAGTTTCATACAATGCTTCTGTGTAGTTTATATTTGAACATATTCTTTTTTCCACTATTACCCACTTAGCGCTACGAATGTCCAGTTGCATTTTCTACAGACAGAGTGTTTCAAAACTGCTCAATCAAAAGTATGGTTTAACTCTGTTAGCTGAATGCTCAGATCAGAAAGAAGTTTCACAGAATGCTTCTGTGTAGTTTATATTTGAATATATTCCTTTTTCCACTACTACTCTCTTAGCGCTCCAAATGTCCAGTTGCATTTTCTACAGAAAGAGTGTTCAGATCTGCTCAATCAAAAGTATGGTTTAACTCTGTTAGCTGAATGCACAGATCAGAAAGAAGTTTCACAGAATGATTCTGTGTAGTTTATATTTGGAGACATTCCTTTTTCCACTATTACCCTCTTAGCGCTCCGAATCTCCACTTGCATTTTCTACAGAAAGAGTGTATCAGAACGGCTCAATCAAAACTAAGGTTCAACCCTTTTAGTTGAACAAACAGAACAGAAATAAGTTTCACACAATTCTTCTGTGTAGTTTTTATTTGTAGACATTCTTTTTCCCAATATAGGCCTTTTAGCGCTCAGAATGTCCAATTGCAGTTTCTACAGAAAGAGTGTTTCAGAACGGCTCAATCAAAAGTAAGGTTCAACTCTGTTAGTTGAATGCACAGAACAGAAAGAAGTTTCATACAATGCTTCTGTGTAGTTTATATTTGAACATATTCTTTTTTCCACTATTACCCACTTAGCGCTACGAATGTCCAGTTGCATTTTCTACAGACAGAGTGTTTCAAAACTGCTCAATCAAAAGTATGGTTTAACTCTGTTAGCTGAATGCTCAGATCAGAAAGAAGTTTCACAGAATGCTTCTGTGTAGTTTATATTTGAATATATTAATTTTTCCACTAATACGCTCTTAGAGCTCCAAATGTCCAGTTGCATTTTCAAAAGAAAGAGTGTTCAGATCTGCTCAATCAAAAGTATGGTTTAACTCTGTTAGCTGAATGCACAGATCAGAAAGAAGTTTCACCGAATGATTCTGTGTAGTTTATATTTGAAGACATTCCTTTTTCCACTATTACCCTCTTAGCGCTCCGAATCTCCACTTGCATTTTCTACAAAAACAGTGTTTCATAACTGCTCAATCAAAAATATGTTTTATCTCTGTTAACTGAATTTACAGATCAGAAATAAGTTTCACAGTATGCATCTGTGTAGTTTTTATTTGAAGATATTCTTTTTCCCAATGTAGGCCTCTTAGCGCTTAGCATGTCCAATTGCAGTTTCTACAGAAAGAGTATTTCAGAACGGCTCAATCAAAAGTAAGGTTCAACTCTGTTAGTTGAATGCACAGAACAGAAAGAATTTTCATAGAATGCTACTGTGTAGTTTATATTTGAATGTATTCCTTTTTCCACTATTACCCTCTTAGCGCTCCGAATGTCCACTTGCAGTTTCTACAGAAAGAGTGTTCAGAACTGCGCGATCAAAAGTATGGTTTAACTCTGTTAGCTTAATGAACATATCAGAAATAAGTTTCACACAATGCTTCTGTGTAGTTTTTATTTGAAGATATTATTTTTCCCAATAGAGGCCTCTTAGCGCTCAGAATGTCCAATTGCAGTTTCTACAGAAAGAGTGTTTCAGAAAGGCTCAATCAAAAGTAAGGTTCAACTCTGTTAGTTGAATGCACAGAACAGAAAGAAGTTTCATACAATGCTTCTGTGTAGTTTATATTTGAACATATTCTTTTTTCCACTATTACCCACTTAGCGCTACGAATGTCCAGTTGCATTTTCTACAGACAGAGTGTTTCAAAACTGCTCAATCAAAAGTGTGGTTTAACTCTGTTAGCTGAATGCTCAGATCAGAAAGAAGTTTCACAGAATGCTTCTGTGTAGTTTATATTTGAATATATTCCTTTTTCCACTACTACTCTCTTAGCGCTCCAAATGTCCAGTTGCATTTTCTACAGAAAGAGTGTTCAGATCTGCTCAATCAAAAGTATGGTTTAACCCTGTTAGCTGAATGCACAGATCAGAAAGAAGTTTCACAGAATGATTCTGTGTAGTTTATATTTGGAGACATTCCTTTTTCCACTATTACCCTCTTAGCGCTCCGAATCTCCACTTGCATTTTCTACAGAAAGAGTGCATCAGAACGGCTCAATCAAAGCTAAGGTTCAACTCTTTTAGTTGAACAAACAGAACAGAAATAAGTTTCACACAATTCTTCTGTGTAGTTTTTATTTGTAGACATTCTTTTTCCCAATATAGGCCTCTTAGCGCTCAGAATGTCCAATTGCAGTTTCTACAGAAAGAGTGTTTCAGAACGGCTCAATCAAAAGTAAGGTTCAACTCTGTTAGTTGAATGCACAGAACAGAAAGAAGTTTCATACAATGCTTCTGTGTAGTTTTTATTTGAAGATATTATTTTTCCCAATAGAGGCCTCTTAGCGCTCAGAATGTCCAATTGCAGTTTCTACAGAAAGAGTGTTTCAGAAAGGCTCAATCAAAAGTAAGGTTCAACTCTGTTAGTTGAATGCACAGAACAGAAAGAAGTTTCATACAATGCTTCTGTGTAGTTTATATTTGAACATATTCTTTTTTCCACTATTACCCACTTAGCGCTACGAATGTCCAGTTGCATTTTCTACATACAGAGTGTTTCAAAACTGCTCAATCAAAATTATGGTTTAACTCTGTTAGCTGAATGCTCAGATCAGAAAGAAGTTTCACAGAATGCTTCTGTGTAGTTTATATTTGAATATATTCCTTTTTCCACTACTACGCTCTTAGCGCTCCAAATGTCCAGTTGCATTTTCAACAGAAAGAATGTTCAGATCTGCTCAATCAAAAGTATGGTTTAACTCTGTTAGCTGAATGCACAGATCAGAAAGAAGTTTCACCGAATGATTCTGTGTAGTTTATATTTGAAGACATTCCTTTTTCCACTATTACCCTCTTAGCGCTCCGAATCTCCACTTGCATTTTCTACAAAAAGAGTGTTTCATAACTGCTCAATCAAAAATATGTTTTATCTCTGTTAACTGAATTTACAGATCAGAAATAAGTTTCACAGAATGCATCTGTGTAGTTTTTATTTGAAGATATTCTTTTTCCCAATGTAGGCCTCTTAGCGCTTAGCATGTCCAATTGCAGTTTCTACAGAAAGAGTGTTTCAGAACGGCTCAATCAAAAGTAAGGTTCAACTCTGTTAGTTGAATGCACAGAACAGAAAGAATTTTCACAGAATGCTACTGTGTAGTTTATATTTGAATATATTCCTTTTTCCACTATTACCCTCTTAGCGCTCCGAATGTCCACTTGCATTTTCTACAGAAAGAGTGTTCAGAACTGCGCTATCAAAAGTATGGTTTAACTCTGTTAGCTTAATGAACATATCAGAAATAAGTTTCACACAATGCTTCTGTGTAGTTTTTATTTGAAGATATTATTTTTCCCAATAGAGGCCTCTTAGCGCTCAGAATGTCCAATTGCAGTTTCTACAGAAAGAGTGTTTCAGAAAGGCTCAATCAAAAGTAAGGTTCAACTCTGTTAGTTGAATGCACAGAACAGAAAGAAGTTTCATACAATGCTTCTGTGTAGTTTATATTTGAACATATTCTTTTTTCCACTATTACCCACTTAGCGCTACGAATGTCCAGTTGCATTTTCTACCGACAGAGTGTTTCAAAACTGCTCAATCAAAAGTATGGTTTAAATCTGTTAGCTGAATGCTCAGATCAGAAAGAAGTTTCACAGAATGCTTCTGTGTAGTTTATATTTGAATATATTCCTTTTTCCACTAGAACTCTCTTAGCGCTCCAAATGTCCAGTTGCATTTTCTACAGAAAGAGCGTTGAGATCTGCTCAATCAAAAGTATGGTTTAACTCTGTTAGCTGAATGCACAGATCAGAAAGAAGTTTCACAGAATGATTCTGTGTAGTTTATATTTGCACACATTCCTTTTTCCACTATTACCCTCTTAGCGCTCCGAATCTCAACTTGCATTTTCTACAGAAAGACTGTTACAGAACGGCTCAATCAAAACTAAGGTTCAACTCTTTTAGTTGAACAAACAGAACAGAAAGAAGTTTCACACAATTCTTCTGTGTAGTTTTTATTTGTAGACATTCTTTTTCCCAATATAGGCCTCTTAGCGCTCAGAATGTCCAATTGCAGTTTCTACAGAAAGTGTGTTTCAGAACGGCTCAATCAAAAGTAAGGTTCAACTCTGTTAGTTGAATGCACAGAACAGAAAGAAGTTTCATACAATGCTTCTGTGTAGTTTATATTTGAACATATTCTTTTTTCCACTATTACCCACTTAGCGCTACGAATGTCCAGTTGCATTTTCTACAGACAGAGTGTTTCAAAACTGCTCAATCAAAAGTATGGTTTAACTCTGTTAGCTGAATGCTCAGATCAGAAAGAAGTTTCACAGAATGCTTCTGTGTAGTTTATATTTGAATATATTCCTTTTTCCACTACTACGCTCTTAGCGCTCCAAATGTCCAGTTGCATTTTCTACAGAAAGAGTGTTCAGATCTGCTCAATCAAAAGTATGGTTTAACTCTGTTAGCTGAAAGCACAGATCAGAAAGAAGTTTCACCGAATGATTCTGTGTAGTTTATATTTGAAGACATTTCTTTTTCCACTATTACCCTCTTAGCACTCCGAATCTCCACTTGCATTTTCTGCAAAAAGAGTGTTTCATAACTGCTCAATCAAAAATATGTTTTATCTCTGTTAACTGAATTTACAGATCAGAAATAAGTTTCACAGAATGCATCTGTGTAGTTTTTATTTGAAGATATTCTTTTTCCCAATGTAGGCCTCTTAGCACTTAGCATGTCCAATTGCAGTTTCTACAGAAAGAGTGTTTCAGAACGGCTCAATCAAAAGTAAGGTTCAACTCTGTTAGTTGAATGCACAGAACAGAGAGAATTTTCACAGAATGCTACTGTGTAGTTTATATTTGAATATATTCCTTTTTCCACTATTAGCCTCTTAGCGCTCCGAATGTCCACTTGCATTTTCTACAGAAAGAGTGTTCAGAACTGCGCAATCAAATGTATGGTTTAACTCTGTTAGCTTAATGAACATATCAGAAAAAAGTTTCACAGAATGCTTCTGTGTAGTTTTTATTTGAAGATATTATTTTTCCCAATGGAGGGCTCTTAGCGCTCAGAATGTCCAATTGCAGTTTCTACAGAAAGAGTGTTTCAGAAAGGCTCAATCAAAAGTAAGGTTCAACTCTGTTAGTTGAATGCACAGAACACAAAGAAGTTTCATACGATGCTTCTGTGTAGTTTATATTTGAACATACTCTTTTTTCCACTATTACCCACTTAGCGCTACGAATGTCCAGTTGTATTTTCTACAGACAGAGTGTTTCAAAACTGCTCAATCAAAAGTATGGTTTAACTCTGTTAGCTGAATGCTCAGATCAGAAAGAAGTTTCACAGAATGCTTCTGTGTAGTTTATATTTGAATATATTCCTTTTTCCACTACTACTCTCTTAGCGCTCCAAATGTCCAGTTGCATTTTCGACAGAAAGAGTGTTCAGATCTGCTCAATGAAAAGTATGGTTTAATTCTGTTAGCTGAATGCACAGGTCAGAAAGAAGTTTCCCAGAATATTCTGTGTAGTTCATATTTGGAGACATTCCTTTTTCCACTATTACCCCCTTAGCGCTCCGAATCTCCACTTGCATTTTCTACAGAAAGAGTGTTTCAGAACGGCTCAATCAAAACTAAGGTTCAACTCTTTTAGTTGAACAAACAGAACAGAAAGAAGTTTCACACAATTCTTCTGTGTAGTTTTTATTTGTAGTCATTCTTTTTCCCAATATAGGCCTCTTAGCGCTCAGAATGTCCAATTGCAGTTTTTACAGAAAGAGTGTTTCAGAACGGCTCAATCAAAAGTAAGGTTCAACTCTGTTAGTTGAATGCACAGAACAGAAAGAAGTTTCATACAATGCTTCTGTGTAGTTTATATTTGAACATATTCTTTTTTCCACTATTACCCACTTAGCGCTACGAATGTCCAGTTGCATTTTCTACAGACAGAGTGTTTCAAAACTGCTCAATCAAAATTATGGTTTAACTCTGTTAGCTGAATGCTCAGATCAGAAAGAAGTTTCACAGAATGCTTCTGTGTAGTTTATATTTGAATATATTCCTTTTTCCACTACTACGCTCTTAGCGCTCCAAATGTCCAGTTGCATTTTCAACAGAAAGAATGTTCAGATCTGCTCAATCAAAAGTATGGTTTAATTCTGTTAGCTGAATGCACAGATCAGAAAGAAGTTTCACCGAATGATTCTGTGTAGTTTATATTTGAAGACATTCCTTTTTCCACTATTACCCTCTTAGCGCTCCGAATCTCCACTTGCATTTTCTACAAAAAGAGTGTTTCATAACTGCTCAATCAAAAATATGTTTTATCTCTGTTAACTGAATTTACAGATCAGAAATAAGTTTCACAGAATGCATCTGTGTAGTTTTTATTTGAAGATATTCTTTTTCCCAATGTAGGCCTCTTAGCGCTTAGCATGTCCAATTGCAGTTTCTACAGAAAGAGTGTTTCAGAATGGCTCAATCAAAAGTAAGGTTCAACTCTGTTAGTTGAATGCACAGAACAGAAAGAATTTTCACAGAATGCTACTGTGTAGTTTATATTTGAATATATTCCTTTTTCCACTATTACCCTCTTAGCGCTCCGAATGTCCACTTGCATTTTCTACAGAAAGAGTGTTCAGAACTGCGCTATCAAAAGTATTGTTTAACTCTGTTAGCTTAATGAACATATCAGAAATAAGTTTCACACAATGCTTCTGTGTAGTTTTTATTTGAAGATATTATTTTTCCCAATAGAGGCCTCTTAGCGCTCAGAATGTCCAATTGCAGTTTCTACAGAAAGAGTGTTTCAGAAAGGCTCAATCAAAAGTAAGGTTCAACTCTGTTAGTTGAATGCACAGAACAGAAAGAAGTTTCATACAATGCTTCTGTGTAGTTTATATTTGAACATATTCTTTTTTCCACTATTACCCACTTAGCGCTACGAATGTCCAGTTGCATTTTCTACAGACAGAGTGTTTCAAAACTGCTAAATCAAAAGTATGGTTTAAATCTGTTAGCTGAATGCTCAGATCAGAAAGAAGTTTCACAGAATGCTTCTGTGTAGTTTATATTTGAATATATTCCTTTTTCCACTACTACTCTCTTAGCGCTCCAAATGTCCAGTTGCATTTTCTACAGAAAGAGTGTTGAGATCTGCTCAATCAAAAGTATGGTTTAACTCTGTTAGCTGAATGCACAGATCAGAAAGAAGTTTCACAGAATGATTCTGTGTAGTTTATATTTGCAGACATTCCTTTTTCCACTATTACCCTCTTAGCGCTCCGAATCTCCACTTGCATTTTCTACAGAAAGACTGTTACAGAACGGCTCAATCAAAACTAAGGTTCAACTCTTTTAGTTGAACAAACAGAACACAAAGAAGTTTCACACAATTCTTCTGTGTAGTTTTTGTTTGTAGACATTCTTTTTCCCAATATAGGCCTCTTAGCGCTCAGAATGTCCAATTGCAGTTTCTACAGAAAGTGTGTTTCAGAACGGCTCAATCAAAAGTAAGGTTCAACTCTGTTAGTTGAATGCACAGAACAGAAAGAAGTTTCATACAATGCTTCTGTGTAGTTTATATTTGAACATATTCTTTTTTCCACTATTAACCACTTAGCGCTTCGAATGTCCAGTTGCATTTTCTACAGACAGAGTGTTTCAAAACTGCTCAATCAAAAGTATGGTTTAACTCTGTTAGCTGAATGCTCAGATCAGAAAGAAGTTTCACAGAATGCTTCTGTGTAGTTTATATTTGAATATATTCCTTTTTCCACTACTACGCTCTTAGCGCACCAAACGTCCAGTTGCATTTTCAACAGAAAGAGTGTTCAGATCTGCTCAATCAAAAGTATGGTTTAACTCTGTGAGCTGAATGCACAGATCAGAAAGAAGTTTCACCGAATGATTCTGTGTAGTTTATATTTGAAGACATTCCTTTTTCCACTATTACCCTCTTAGCGCTCCAAATCTCCACTTGCATTTTCTACAAAAAGAGTGTTTCATAACTGCTCAATCAAAAATATGTTTTATCTCTGTTAACTGAATTTACAGATCAGAAATAAGTTTCACAGAATGCATCTGTGTAGTTTTTATTTGAAGATATTCTTTTTCCCAATGTAGGCCTCTTAGCGCTTAGCATGTCCAATTGCAGTTTCTACAGAAAGAGTGTTTCAGAACGGCTCAATCAAAAGTAAGGTTCAACTCTGTTAGTTGAATGCACAGAACAGAAAGAATTTTCACAGAATGTTACTGTGTAGTTTATATTTGAATATATTCCTTTTTCCACTATTACCCTCTTAGCGCTCCGAATGTCCACTTGCATTTTCTACAGAAAGAGTGTTCAGAACTGCGCAATCAAAAGTATGGTTTAACTCTGTTAGCTTAATGAACATGTCAGAAATAAGTTTCACACAATGCTTCTGTGTAGTTTTTATTTGAAGATATTATTTTTCCCAATAGAGGCCTCTTCGCGCTCAGAATGTCCAATTGCAGTTTCTACAGAAAGAGTGTTTCAGAAAGGCTCAATCAAAAGTAAGGTTCAACTCTGTTAGTTGAATGCACAGAACAGAAAGAAGTTTCATACAATGCTTCTGTGTAGTTTATGTTTGAACATATTCTTTTTTCCACTATTACCCACTTAGCGCTACGAATGTCCAGTTGCATTTTCTACAGACAGTGTGTTTCAAAACTGCTCAATCAAAAGTATGGTTTAACTCTGTTAGCTGAATGCTGAGATCAGAAAGAAGTTTCACAGAATGCTTCTGTGTAGTTTATATTTGAATATATTCCTTTTTCCACTACTACTCTCTTAGCGCTCCAAATGTCCAGTTGCATTTTCTACAGAAAGAGTGTTAAGATCTGCTCAATCAAAAGTATGGTTTAACTCTTTTAGCTGAATGCACAGATCAGAAAGAAGTTTCACAGAATGATTCTGTGTAGTTTAATTTGGAGACATTCCTTTTTTCCACTATTACCCTCTTAGCGCTCCGAATCTCCACTTGCATTTTCTACAGAAAGAGTGTTTCAGAACGGCTCAATCAAAACTAAGGTTCAACTCTTTTAGTTGAACAAACAGAACAGAAAGAAGTTTCACACAATTCTTCTGTGTAGTTTTTATTTGTAGACATTCTTTTTCCCAATATAGGCCTCTTAGCGCTCAGAATGTCCTATTGCAATTTCTACAGAAAGAGTGTTTCAGAACGGCTCAATCAAAAGTAAGGTTCAACTCTGTTAGTTGAATGCACAGAACAGAAAGAAGTTTCATACAATGCTTCTGTGTAGTTTATATTTGAACATATTCTTTTTTCCACTATTACCCACTTAGCGCTACGAATGTCCAGTTGCATTTTCTACAGACAGAGTGTTTCAAAACTGCTCAATCAAAAGTATGGTTTAACTCTGTTAGCTGAATGCTCAGATCAGAAAGAAGTTTCACAGAATGCTTCTGTGTAGTTTATATTTGAATATATTCCTTTTTCCACTACTACGCTCTTAGCGCTCCAAATGTCCAGTTGCATTTTCAACAGAAAGAGTGTTCAGATCTGCTCAATCAAAAGTATGGTTTAACTCTGTTAGCTGAATGCACAGATCAGAAAGAAGTTTCACCGAATGATTCTGTGTAGTTTATATTTGAAGACATTCCTTTTTCCACTATTACCGTCTTAGCGCTCCGAATCTCCACTTGCATTTTCTACAAAAAGAGTGTTTCATAACTGCTCAATCAAAAATATGTTTTATCTCTGTTAACTGAATTTACAGATCAGAAATAAGTTTCACAGAATGCATCTGTGTAGTTTTTATTTGAAGATATTCTTTTTCCCAATGTAGGCCTCTTAGCGCTTAGTATGTCCAATTGCAGTTTGTACAGAAAGAGTGTTTCAGAACGGCTCAATCAAATTAAGGTTCAACTCTGTTAGTTGAATGCACAGAACAGAAAGAATTTTCACAGAATGCTACTGTGTAGTTTATATTTGAATATATTCCTTTTTCCATTATTACCCTCTTAGCGCTCCGAATGTCCACTTGCATTTTCTACAGAAAGAGTGTTCAGAACTGCGCAATCAAAAGTATGGTTTAACTCTGTTAGCTTAATGAACATATCAGAAATAAGTTTCACACAATGCTTCTGTGTAGTTTTTATTTGAAGATATTATTTTTCCCAATAGAGGCCTCTTAGCGCTCTGAATGTCCAATTGCAGTTTCTACAGAAAGAGTGTTTCAGAAAGGCTCAATCAAAAGTAAGGTTCAACTCTGTTAGTTGAATGCACAGAACAGAAAGTAGTTTCATACAATGCTTCTGTGTAGTTTATATTTGAACATATTCTTTTTTCCACTATTACCCACTTAGCGCTACGTATGTCCAGTTGCATTTTCTACAGACAGAGTGTTTCAAAACTGCTCAATCAAAAGTATGGTTTAACTCTGTTAGCTGAATGCTCAGATCAGAAAGAAGTTTCACAGAATGCTTCTGTGTAGTTTATATTTGAATATATTCCTTTTTCCACTACTACTCTCTTAGCGCTCCAAATGTCCAGTTGCATTTTCTACAGAAAGAGTGTTCAGATCTGCTCAATCAAAAGTATGGTTTAACTCTGTTAGCTGAATGCACAGATCAGAAAGAAGTTTAACAGAATGATTCTGTGTAGTTTATATTCGGAGACATTCCTTTTTCCACTATTACCCTCTTAGCGCTCCGAATCTCCACTTGCATTTTCTACAGAAAGACTGTTACAGAACGGCTCAATCAAAACTAAGGTTCAACTCTTTTAGTTGAACAAACCGAACAGAAAAAAGTTTCACACAATTCTTCTGTGTAGTTTTTATTTGTAGACATTCTTTTTCCCAATATAGGCCTCTTAGCGCTCAGAATGTCCAATTGCAGTTTCTACAGAAAGTGTGTTTCAGAACGGCTCAATCAAAAGTAAGGTTCAACTCTGTTAGTTGAATGCACAGAACAGAAAGAAGTTTCATACAATGCTTCTGTGTAGTTTATATTTGAACATATTCTTTTTTCCACTATTACCCACTTAGCGCTACGAATGTCCAGTTGCATTTTCTACAGACAGAGTGTTTCAAAACTGCTCAATCAAAAGTATGGTTTAACTCTGTTAGCTGAATGCTCAGATCAGAAATAAGTTTCACAGAATGCTTCTGTGTAGTTTATATTTGAATATATTCCTTTTTCCACTACTACGCTCTTAGCGCTCCAAATGTCCAGTTGCATTTTCAACAGAAAGAGTGTTCAGATCTGCTCAATCAAAAGTATGGTTTAACTCTGTTAGCTGAATGCACAGATCAGAAAGAAGTTTCACCGAATGATTCTGTGTAGTTTATATTTGAAGACATTCCTTTTTCCACTATTACCCTCTTAGCGCTCCGAATCTCCACTTGCATATTCTACAAAAAGAGTGTTTCATTACTGCTCAATCAAAAATATGTTTTATCTCTGTTAACTGAATTTACAGATCAGAAATAAGTTCCACAGAATGCATCTGTGTAGTTTTTATTTGAAGATATTCTTTTTCCCAATGTAGGCCTCTCAGCGCTTAGCATGTCCAATTGCAGTTTCTACAGAAAGAGTGTTTCAGAACGGCTCAATCAAAAGTAAGGTTCAGCTCTGTTAGTTGAATGCACAGAACAGAAAGAATTTTCACAGAATGCTACTGTGTAGTTTATATTTGAATATATTCCTTTTTCCATTATTACCCTCTTAGCGCTCCGAATGTCCACTTGCATTTTCTACAGAAAGAGTGTTCAGAACTGCGCAATCAAAAGTATGGTTTAACTCTGTTAGCTTAATGAACATATCAGAAATAAGTTTCACACAATGCTTCTGTGTAGTTTTTATTTGAAGATATTATTTTTCCCAATAGAGGCCTCTTAGCGCTCAGAATGTCCAATTGCAGTTTCTACAGAAAGAGTGTTTCAGAAAGGCTCAATCAAAAGTAAGGTTCAACTCTGTTAGTTGAATGCACAGAACAGAAAGAAGTTTCATACAATGCTTCTGTGTAGTTTATATTTGAACAAATTCTTTTTCCACTATTACCCACTTAGCGCTACGAATGTCCAGTTGCATTTTCTACAGACAGAGTGTTTCAAACCTGCTCAATCAAAAGTATGGTTTAAGTCTGTTAGCTGAATGCTCAGATCAGAAAGAAGTTTCACAGAATGCTTCTGTGTAGTTTATATTTGAATATATTCCCTTTTCCACTACTACTCTCTTAGCGCTCCAAATGTCCAGTTGCATTTTCTACAGAAGGAGTGTTCAGATCTGCTCAATCAAAAGTATGGTTTAACTCTGTTAGCTGAATGCACAGATCAGAAAGAAGTTTCACAGAATGATTCTGTGTAGTTTATATTTTGAGACATTCCTTTTTCCACTATTACCCTCTTAGCGCTCCGAATCTCCACTTGCATTTTCTACAGAAAGACTGTTACAGAACGGCTCAATCAAAACGAAGGTTCAACTCTTTTAGTTGAACAAACAGAACAGAAAGAAGTTTCACACAATTCTTCTGTGTAGTTTTTATTTGTAGACATTCTTTTTCCCAATATAGGCCTCTTAGCGCTCAGAAAGTCCAATTGCAGTTTCTACAGAAAGTGTGTTTCAGAACGGCTCAATCAAAAGTAAGGTTCAACTCTGTTAGTTGAATGCACAGAACAGAAAGAAGTTTCATACAATGCTTCTGTGTAGTTTATATTTGAACTTATTCTTTTTTCCACTATTACCCACTTAGCGCTACGAATGTCCAGTTGCATTTTCTACAGACAGAGTGTTTCAAAACTGCTCAATCAAAAGTATGGTTTAACTCTGTTAGCTGAATGCTCAGATCAGAAAGAAGCTTCACAGAATGCTTCTGTGTAGTTTATATTTAAATATATTCCTTTTTCCACTACTACGCTCTTAGCGCTCCAAATGTCCAGTTGCATTTTCAACAGAAAGAGTGTTCAGATCTGCTCAATCAAAAGTATGGTTTAACTCTGTTAGCTGAATGCACAGATCAGAAAGAAGTTTCACCGAATGATTCTCTGTAGTTTATATTTGAAGACATTCCTTTTTCCACTATTACCCTCTTAGCGCTCCGAATCTCCACTTGCATTTTCTACAAAAAGAGTGTTTCATAACTGCTCAATGAAAAATATGTTTTATCTCTGTTAACTGAATTTACAGATCAGAAATAAGTTTCACAGAATGCATCTGTGTAGTTTTTATTTGAAGATATTCTTTTTCCCAATGTAGGCCTCTTAGCGCTTAGTATGTCCAATTGCAGTTTGTACAGAAAGAGTGTTTCAGAACGGCTCAATCAAATTAAGGTTCAACTCTGTTAGTTGAATGCACAGAACAGAAAGAATTTTCACAGAATGCTACTGTGTAGTTTATATTTGAATATATTCCTTTTTCCATTATTACCCTCTTAGCGCTCCGAATGTCCACTTGCATTTTCTACAGAAAGAGTGTTCAGAACTGCGCAATCAAAAGTATGGTTTAACTCTGTTAGCTTAATGAACATATCAGAAATAAGTTTCACACAATGCTTCTGTGTAGTTTTTATTTGAAGATATTATTTTTCCCAATAGAGGCCTCTTAGCGCTCTGAATGTCCAATTGCAGTTTCTACAGAAAGAGTGTTTCAGAAAGGCTCAATCAAAAGTAAGGTTCAACTCTGTTAGTTGAATGCACAGAACAGAAAGAAGTTTCATACAATGCTTCTGTGTAGTTTATATTTGAACATATTCTTTTTTCCACTATTACCCACTTAGCGCTACGTATGTCCAGTTGCATTTTCTACAGACAGAGTGTTTCAAAACTGCTCAATCAAAAGTATGGTTTAACTCTGTTAGCTGAATGCTCAGATCAGAAAGAAGTTTCACAGAATGCTTCTGTGTAGTTTATATTTGAATATATTCCTTTTTCCACTACTACTCTCTTAGCGCTCAAAATGTCCAGTTGCATTTTCTACAGAAAGAGTGTTCAGATCTGCTCAATCAAAAGTATGGTTTAACTCTGTTAGCTGAATGCACAGATCAGAAAGAAGTTTCACAGAATGATTCTGTGTAGTTTATATTCGGAGACATTCCTTTTTCCACTATTACCCTCTTAGCGCTCCGAATCTCCACTTGCATTTTCTACAGAAAGACTGTTACAGAACGGCTCAATCAAAACTAAGGTTCAACTCTTTTAGTTGAACAAACCGAACAGAAAAAAGTTTCACACAATTCTTCTGTGTAGTTTTTATTTGTAGACATTCTTTTTCCCAATATAGGCCTCTTAGCGCTCAGAATGTCCAATTGCAGTTTCTACAGAAAGTGTGTTTCAGAACGGCTCAATCAAAAGTAAGGTTCAACTCTGTTAGTTGAATGCACAGAACAGAAAGAAGTTTCATACAATGCTTCTGTGTAGTTTATATTTGAACTTATTCTTTTTTCCACTATTACCCACTTAGCGCTACGAATGTCCAGTTGCATTTTCTACAGACAGAGTGTTTCAAAACTGCTCAATCAAAAGTATGGTTTAACTCTGTTAGCTGAATGCTCAGATCAGAAAGAAGTTTCACAGAATGCTTCTGTGTAGTTTATATTTGAATATATTCCTTTTTCCATTATTACCCTCTTAGCGCTCCAAATGTCCACTTGCATTTTCTACAGACAGAGTGTTTCAAAACTGCTCAATCAAAAGTAAGGTTCAACTCTGTTAGTTGAATGCACAGAACAGAAAGAAGTTTCATACAATGCTTCTGTGTAGTTTATATTTGAACAAATTCTTTTTCCACTATTACCCACTTAGCGCTACGAATGTCCAGTTGCATTTTCTACAGACAGAGTGTTTCAAAACTGCTCAATCAAAAGTATGGTTTAAGTCTGTTAGCTGAATGCTCAGATCAGAAAGAAGTTTCACAGAATGCTTCTGTGTAGTTTATATTTGAATATATTCCCTTTTCCACTACTACTCTCTTAGCGCTCCAAATGTCCAGTTGCATTTTCTACAGAAGGAGTGTTCAGATCTGCTCAATCAAAAGTATGGTTTAACTCTGTTAGCTGAATGCACAGATCAGAAAGAAGTTTCACAGAATGATTCTGTGTAGTTTATATTTTGAGACATTCCTTTTTCCACTATTACCCTCTTAGCGCTCCGAATCTCCACTTGCATTTTCTACAGAAAGACTGTTACAGAACGGCTCAATCAAAACGAAGGTTCAACTCTTTTAGTTGAACAAACAGAACAGAAAGAAGTTTCACACAATTCTTCTGTGTAGTTTTTATTTGTAGACATTCTTTTTCCCAATATAGGCCTCTTAGCGCTCAGAAAGTCCAATTGCAGTTTCTACAGAAAGTGTGTTTCAGAACGGCTCAATCAAAAGTAAGGTTCAACTCTGTTAGTTGAATGCACAGAACAGAAAGAAGTTTCATACAATGCTTCCGTGTAGTTTATATTTGAACTTATTCTTTTTTCCACTATTACCCACTTAGCGCTACGAATGTCCAGTTGCATTTTCTACAGACAGAGTGTTTCAAAACTGCTCAATCAAAAGTATGGTTTAACTCTGTTAGCTGAATGCTCAGATCAGAAAGAAGCTTCACAGAATGCTTCTGTGTAGTTTATATTTAAATATATTCCTTTTTCCACTACTACGCTCTTAGCGCTCCAAATGTCCAGTTGCATTTTCAACAGAAAGAGTGTTCAGATCTGCTCAATCAAAAGTATGGTTTAACTCTGTTAGCTGAATGCACAGATCAGAAAGAAGTTTCACCGAATGATTCTCTGTAGTTTATATTTGAAGACATTCCTTTTTCCACTATTACCCTCTTAGCGCTCCGAATCTCCACTTGCATTTTCTACAAAAAGAGTGTTTCATAACTGCTCAATGAAAAATATGTTTTATCTCTGTTAACTGAATTTACAGATCAGAAATAAGTTTCACAGAATGCATCTGTGTAGTTTTTATTTGAAGATATTCTTTTTCCCAATGTAGGCCTCTTAGCGCTTAGTATGTCCAATTGCAGTTTGTACAGAAAGAGTGTTTCAGAACGGCTCAATCAAATTAAGGTTCAACTCTGTTAGTTGAATGCACAGAACAGAAAGAATTTTCACAGAATGCTACTGTGTAGTTTATATTTGAATATATTCCTTTTTCCATTATTACCCTCTTAGCGCTCCGAATGTCCACTTGCATTTTCTACAGAAAGAGTGTTCAGAACTGCGCAATCAAAAGTATGGTTTAACTCTGTTAGCTTAATGAACATATCAGAAATAAGTTTCACACAATGCTTCTGTGTAGTTTTTATTTGAAGATATTATTTTTCCCAATAGAGGCCTCTTAGCGCTCTGAATGTCCAATTGCAGTTTCTACAGAAAGAGTGTTTCAGAAAGGCTCAATCAAAAGTAAGGTTCAACTCTGTTAGTTGAATGCACAGAACAGAAAGAAGTTTCATACAATGCTTCTGTGTAGTTTATATTTGAACATATTCTTTTTTCCACTATTACCCACTTAGCGCTACGTATGTCCAGTTGCATTTTCTACAGACAGAGTGTTTCAAAACTGCTCAATCAAAAGTATGGTTTAACTCTGTTAGCTGAATGCTCAGATCAGAAAGAAGTTTCACAGAATGCTTCTGTGTAGTTTATATTTGAATATATTCCTTTTTCCACTACTACTCTCTTAGCGCTCCAAATGTCCAGTTGCATTTTCTACAGAAAGAGTGTTCAGATCTGCTCAATCAAAAGTATGGTTTAACTCTGTTAGCTGAATGCACAGATCAGAAAGAAGTTTCACAGAATGATTCTGTGTAGTTTATATTCGGAGACATTCCTTTTTCCACTATTACCCTCTTAGCGCTCCGAATCTCCACTTGCATTTTCTACAGAAAGACTGTTACAGAACGGCTCAATCAAAACTAAGGTTCAACTCTTTTAGTTGAACAAACCGAACAGAAAAAAGTTTCACACAATTCTTCTGTGTAGTTTTTATTTGTAGACATTCTTTTTCCCAATATAGGCCTCTTAGCGCTCAGAATGTCCAATTGCAGTTTCTACAGAAAGTGTGTTTCAGAACGGCTCAATCAAAAGTAAGGTTCAACTCTGTTAGTTGAATGCACAGAACAGAAAGAAGTTTCATACAATGCTTCTGTGTAGTTTATATTTGAACTTATTCTTTTTTCCACTATTACCCACTTAGCGCTACGAATGTCCAGTTGCATTTTCTACAGACAGAGTGTTTCAAAACTGCTCAATCAAATGTATGGTTTAACTCTGTTAGCTGAATGCTCAGATCAGAAAGAAGTTTCACAGAATGCTTCTGTGTAGTTTATATTTGAATATATTCCTTTTTCCACTACTACTCTCTTAGCGCTCCAAATGTCCAGTTGCATGTTCTACAGAAAGAGTGTTCAGATCTGCTCAATCAAAAGTATGGTTTAACTCTGTTAGCTGAATGCACAGATCAGAAAGAAGTTTCACAGAATGATTCTGTGTAGTTTAATTTGGAGACATTCCTTTTTTCCACTATTACCCTCTTAGCGCTCCGAATCTCCACTTGCATTTTCTACAGAAAGAGTGTTTCAGAACGGCTCAATCAAAACTAAGGTTCAACTCTTTTAGTTGAACAAACAGAACAGAAAGAAGTTTCACACAATTCTTCTGTGTAGTTTTTATTTGTAGACATTCTTTTTCCCAATATAGGCCTCTTAGCGCTCAGAATGTCCAATTGCAATTTCTACAGAAAGAGTGTTTCAGAACGGCTCAATCAAAAGTAAGGTTCAACTCTGTTAGTTGAATGCACAGAACAGAAAGAAGTTTCATACAATGCTTCTGTGTAGTTTATATTTGAACATATTCTTTTTTCCACTATTACCCACTTAGCGCTACGAATGTCCAGTTGCATTTTCTCCAGACAGAGTGTTTCAAAACTGCTCAATCAAAAGTATGGTTTAACTCTGTTAGCTGAATGCTCAGATCAGAAATAAGTTTCACAGAATGCTTCTGTGTAGTTTATATTTGAATATATTCCTTTTTCCACTACTACGCTCTTAGCGCTCCAAATGTCCAGTTGCATTTTCAACAGAAAGAGTGTTCAGATCTGCTCAATCAAAAGTATGGTTTAACTCTGTTAGCTGAATGCACAGATCAGAAAGAGGTTTCACCGAATGATTCTGTGTAGTTTATATTTGAAGACATTCCTTTTTCCACTATTACCCTCTTAGCGCTCCGAATCTCCACTTGCATATTCTACAAAAAGAGTGTTTCATTACTGCTCAATCAAAAATATGTTTTATCTCTGTTAACTGAATTTACAGATCAGAAATAAGTTCCACAGAATGCATCTGTGTAGTTTTTATTTGAAGATATTCTTTTTCCCAATGTAGGCCTCTCAGCGCTTAGCATGTCCAATTGCAGTTTCTACAGAAAGAGTGTTTCAGAACGGCTCAATCAAAAGTAAGGTTCAGCTCTGTTAGTTGAATGCACAGAACAGAAAGAATTTTCACAGAATGCTACTGTGTAGTTTATATTTGAATATATTCCTTTTTCCATTATTACCCTCTTAGCGCTCCGAATGTCCACTTGCATTTTCTACAGAAAGAGTGTTCAGAACTGCGCAATCAAAAGTATGGTTTTACTCTGTTAGCTTAATGAACATATCAGAAATAAGTTTCACACAATGCTTCTGTGTAGTTTTTATTTGAAGATATTATTTTTCCCAATAGAGGCCTCTTAGCGCTCAGAATGTCCAATTGCAGTTTCTACAGAAAGAGTGTTTCAGAAAGGCTCAATCAAAAGTAAGGTTCAACTCTGTTAGTTGAATGCACAGAACAGAAAGAAGTTTCATACAATGCTTCTGTGTAGTTTATATTTGAACAAATTCTTTTTCCACTATTACCCACTTAGCGCTACGAATGTCCAGTTGCATTTTCTACAGACAGAGTGTTTCAAAACTGCTCAATCAAAAGTATGGTTTAAGTCTGTTAGCTGAATGCTCAGATCAGAAAGAAGTTTCACAGAATGCTTCTGTCTAGTTTATATTTGAATATATTCCCTTTTCCACTACTACTCTCTTAGCGCTCCAAATGTCCAGTTGCATTTTCTACAGAAGGAGTGTTCAGATCTGCTCAATCAAAAGTATGGTTTAACTCTGTTAGCTGAATGCACAGATCAGAAAGAAGTTTCACAGAATGATTCTGTGTAGTTTATATTTGGAGACATTCCTTTTTCCACTATTACCCTCTTAGCGCTCCGAATCTCCACTTGCATTTTCTACAGAAAGACTGTTACAGAACGGCTCAATCAAAACGAAGGTTCAACTCTTTTAGTTGAACAAACAGAACAGAAAGAAGTTTCACACAATTCTTCTGTGTAGTTTTTATTTGTAGACATTCTTTTTCCCAATATAGGCCTCTTAGCGCTCAGAAAGTCCAATTGCAGTTTCTACAGAAAGTGTGTTTCAGAACGGCTCAATCAAAAGTAAGGTTCAACTCTGTTAGTTGAATGCACAGAACAGAAAGAAGTTTCATACAATGCTTCTGTGTAGTTTATATTTGAACTTATTCTTTTTTCCACTATTACCCACTTAGCGCTACGAATGTCCAGTTGCATTTTCTACAGACAGAGTGTTTCAAAACTGCTCAATCAAAAGTATGGTTTAACTCTGTTAGCTGAATGCTCAGATCAGAAAGAAGCTTCACAGAATGCTTCTGTGTAGTTTATATTTGAATATATTCCTTTTTCCACTACTACGCTCATAGCGCTCCAAATGTCCAGTTGCATTTTCAACAGAAAGAGTGTTCAGATCTGCTCAATCAAATGTATGGTTTAACTCTGTTAGCTGAATGCACAGATCAGAAAGAAGTTTCACCGAATGATTCTCTGTAGTTTATATTTGAAGACATTCCTTTTTCCACTATTACCCTCTTAGCGCTCCGAATCTCCACTTGCATTTTCTACAAAAAGAGTGTTTCATAACTGCTCAATCAAAAATATGTTTTATCTCTGTTAACTGAATTTACAGATCAGAAATAAGTTTCACAGAATGCATCTGTGTAGTTTTTATTTGAAGATATTCTTTTTCCCAATGTAGGCCTCTTAGCGCTTAGTATGTCCAATTGCAGTTTCTACAGAAAGAGTGTTTCAGAACGGCTCAATCAATTTAAGGTTCAACTCTGTTAGTTGAATGCACAGAACAGAAAGAATTTTCACAGAATGCTACTGTGTAGTTTATATTTGAATATATTCCTTTTTCCATTATTACCCTCTTAGCGCTCCGAATGCCCACTTGCATTTTCTACAGAAAGAGTGTTCAGAACTGCGCAATCAAAAGTATGGTTTAACTCTGTTAGCTTAATGAACATATCAGAAATAAGTTTCACACAATGCTTCTGTGTAGTTTTTATTTGAAGATATTATTTTTCCCAATAGAGGCCTCTTAGCGCTCTGAATGTCCAATTGCAGTTTCTACAGAAAGAGTGTTTCAGAAAGGCTCAATCAAAAGTAAGGTTCAACTCTGTTAGTTGAATGCACAGAACAGAAAGAAGTTTCATACAATGCTTCTGTGTAGTTTATATTTGAACATATTCTTTTTTCCACTATTACCCACTTAGCGCTACGTATGTCCAGTTGCATTTTCTACAGACAGAGTGTTTCAAAACTGCTCAATCAAAAGTATGGTTTAACTCTGTTAGCTGAATGCTCAGATCAGAAAGAAGTTTCACAGAATGCTTCTGTGTAGTTTATATTTGAATATATTCCTTTTTCCACTACTACTCTCTTAGCGCTCCAAATGTCCAGTTGCATTTTCTACAGAAAGAGTGTTCAGATCTGCTCAATCAAAAGTATGGTTTAACTCTGTTAGCTGAATGCACAGATCAGAAAGAAGTTTCACAGAATGATTCTGTGTAGTTTATATTCGGAGACATTCCTTTTTCCACTATTACCCTCTTAGCGCTCCGAATCTCCACTTGCATTTTCTACAGAAAGACTGTTACAGAACGGCTCAATCAAAACTAAGGTTCAACTCTTTTAGTTGAACAAACCGAACAGAAAAAAGTTTCACACAATTCTTCTGTGTAGTTTTTATTTGTAGACATTCTTTTTCCCAATATAGGCCTCTTAGCGCTCAGAATGTCCAATTGCAGTTTCTACAGAAAGTGTGTTTCAGAACGGCTCAATCAAAAGTAAGGTTCAACTCTGTTAGTTGAATGCACAGAACAGAAAGAAGTTTCATACAATGCTTCTGTGTAGTTTATATTTGAACTTATTCTTTTTTCCACTATTACCCACTTAGCGCTACGAATGTCCAGTTGCATTTTCTACAGACAGAGTGTTTCAAAACTGCTCAATCAAAAGTATGGTTTAACTCTGTTAGCTGAATGCTCAGATCAGAAAGAAGTTTCACAGAATGCTTCTGTGTAGTTTATATTTGAATATATTCCTTTTTCCACTACTACGCTCTTAGCGCTCCAAATGTCCAGTTGCATTTTCAACAGAAAGAGTGTTCAGATCTGCTCAATCAAAAGTATGGTTTAACTCTGTTAGCTGAATGCACAGATCAGAAAGAAGTTTCACCGAATGATTCTGTGCAGTTTATATTTGAAGACATTCCTTTTTCCACTATTACCCACTTAGCGCTCCGAATCTCCACTTGCATTTTCTACAAAAAGAGTGTTTCATAACTGCTCAATCAAAAATATGTTTTATCTCTGTTAACTGAATTTACAGATCAGAAATAAGTTCCACAGAATGCATCTGTGTAGTTTTTATTTGAAGATATTCTTTTCCCAATGTAGGCCTCTTAGCGCTTAGCATGTCCAATTGCAGTTTGTACAGAAAGAGTGTTTGAGAACGGCTCAATCAAAAGTAAGGTTCAACTCTGTTAGTTGAATGCACAGAACAGAAAGAATTTTCACAGAATGCTACTGTGTAGTTTATATTTGAATATATTCCTTTTTCCATTATTACCCTCTTAACGCTCCGAATGTCCACTTGCATTTTCTACAGAAAGAGTGTTCAGAACTGCGCAATCAAAAGTATGGTTTAACTCTGTTAGCTTAATGAACATATCAGAAATAAGTTTCACACAATGCTTCTGTGTAGTTTTTATTTGAAGATATTATTTTTCCCAATAGAGGCCTCTTAGCGCTCAGAATGTCCAATTGCAGTTTCTACAGAAAGAGTGTTTCAGAAAGGCTCAATCAAAAGTAAGGTTCAACTCTGTTAGTTGAATGCACAGAACAGAAAGAAGTTTCATACAATGCTTCTGTGTAGTTTATATTTGAACATATTCTTTTTTCCACTATTACCCACTTAGCGCTACGAATGTCCAGTTGCATTTTCTACAGACAGAGTGTTTCAAAACTGCTCAATCAGAAGTATGGTTTAACTCTGTTAGCTGAATGCTCAGATCAGAAAGAAGTTTCACAGAATGCTTCTGTGTAGTTTATATTTGAATATATTCCTTTTTCCACTACTACTCTCTTAGCGCTCCAAATTTCCAGTTGCATTTTCTACAGAAAGAGTGTTCAGATCTGCTCAATCAAAAGTATGGTTTAACTCTGTTAGCTGAATGCACAGATCAGAAAGAAGTTTCACAGAATGATTCTGTGTAGTTTATATTTGTAGACATTCCTTTTTCCACTATTACCCTCTTAGCGCTCCGAATCTCCACTTGCATTTTCAACAGAAATACTGTTACAGAACGGCTCAATCAAATCTAAGGTTCAACTCTTTTAGTTGAACAAACAGAACAGAAAGAAGTTTCACACAATTCTTCTGTGTTGTTTTTATTTGTAGACATTCTTTTTCCCAATATAGGCCTCTAAGCGCTCAGAATATCCAATTGCAGTTTCTACAGAAAGAGTGTTTCAGAAAGGCTCAATCAAAAGTAAGGTTCAACTCTGTTAGTTGAATGCACAGAACAGAAAGTAGTTTCATACAATGCTTCTGTGTAGTTTATATTTGAACATATTCTTTTTTCCACTATTACCCACTTAGCGCTACGAATGTCCAGCTGCATTTTCTACAGACAGAGTGTTTCAAAACAGCTCAATCAAAAGTATGGTTTAACTCTGTTAGCTGAATGCTCAGATCAGAAAGAAGTTTCACAGAATGCTTCTGTGTAGTTTATATTTGAATATATTCCTTTTTCCACTACTACGCTCTTAGCGCTCCAAATGTCCAGTTGCATTTTCAACAGAAAGATTGTTCAGATCTGCTCAATCAAAAGTATGGTTTAACTCTGTTAGCTGAATGCACAGATCAGAAAGTAGTTTCACAGAATGATTCTGTGTAGTTTATATTTGGAGACATTCCCTTTTTCCACTATTACCCTCTTAGCGCTCCGAATCTCCACTTGCATTTTCTACAGAAAGAGTGTTTCAGAACGGCTCAGTCAAAACTAAGGTTCAACTCTTTTAGTTGAACAAACAGAACAGAAAGAAGTTTCACACAATTCTTCTGTGTAGTTTTTATTTGTAGACATTCTTTTTCCCAATATAGGCCTCTTAGCGCTCAGAATGTCCAATTGCAGTTTATACAGAAAGAGTTTTTCAGAACGGCTCAATCAAAAGTAAGGTTCAACTCTGTTAGTTGAATGCACAGAACAGAAAGAAGTTTCATACAATGCTTCTGTGTAGTTTATATTTGAACATATTCTTTTTTCCACTATTACCCACTAAGCGCTACGAATGTCCAGTTGCATTTTCTACAGACAGAGTGTTTCAAAACTGCTCAATCAAAAGTATGGTTTAACTCTGTTAGCTGAATGCTCAGATCAGAAAGAAGTTTCACAGAATGCTTCTGTGTAGTTTATATTTGAATATATTCCTTTTTCCACTACTACGCTCTTAGCGCTCCAAATGTCCAGTTGCATTTTCAACAGAATGAGTGTTCAGATCTGCTCAATCAAAAGTATGGTTTAACTCTGTTAGCTGAATGCACAGATCAGAAAGAAGTTTCACCGAAAGATTCTGTGGAGTTTATATATGAAGACATTCCTTTTTCCACTATTACCTTCTTAGCGCTCCGAATCTCCACTTGCATTTCCTACAAAAAGAGTGTTTCATAACTGCTCAATCAAAAATATGCTTTATCTCTGTTAACTGAATTTACAGATCAAAAATAAGTTTCACAGAATGCATCTGTGTAGTTTTTATTTGAAGATATTCTTTTTCCCAATGTAGGCCTCTTAGCGCTTATCATGTCCAATTGCAGTTACTACAGAAAGAGTGTTTCAGAACGGCTCAATCAAAAGTAAGGTTCAACTCTGTTAGTTGAATGCACAGAACAGAAAGAATTTTCACAGAATGCTACTGTGTAGTTTATATTTGAATATATTCCTTTTTTCACTATTACCCTCTTAGCGCTCCGAATGTCCACTTGCATTTTCTACAGAAAGAGTGTTCAGAACTGCGCAATCAAAAGTATGGTTTAACTCTGTTAGCTTAATGAACATATCAGAAATAAGTTTCACACAATGCTTCTGTGTAGTTTTTATTTGAAGATATTATTTTTCCCAATAGAGGCCTCTTAGCGCTCAGAATGTCCAATTGCAGTTTCTACAGAAAGAGTGTTTCAGAAAGGCTCAATCAAAAGTAAGGTTCAACTCTGTTAGTTGAATGCACAGAACAGAAAGAAGTTTCATACAATGCTTCTGTGTAGTTTATATTTGAACATATTCTTTTTTCCACTATTACCCACTTAGCGCTACGAATGTCCAGTTGCATTTTCTACAGACAGAGTGTTTCAAAACTGCTCAATCAAAAGTATGGTTTAACTCTGTTAGCTGAATGCTCAGATCAGAAAGAAGTTTCACAGAATGCTTCTGTGTAGTTTATATTTGAATATATTCCTTTTTCCACTACTACTCACTTAGCGCTCCAAATGTCCAGTTGCATTTTCTACAGAAAGAGTGTTCAGATCTGCTCAATCAAAAGTATGGTTTAACTCTGTTAGCTGAATGCACAGATCAGAAAGAAGTTTCACAGAATGATTCTGTGTAGTTTATATTTGGAGACATTCCTTTTTCCACTATTACCCTCTTAGCGTTCCGAATTTCCACTTGCATTTTCTACAGAAAGAGTGTTTCAGAACGGCTCAATCAAAACTAAGGTTCAACTCTTTTAGTTGAACAAACAGAACAGAAAGAAGTTTCACAAAATTCTTCTGTGTAGTTTTTATTTGTAGACATTCTTTTTCCCAATATAGGCCTCTTAGCGCTCAGAATGTCCAATTGCAGTTTCTACAGAAAGAGTGTTTCAGAACGGCTCAATCAAAAGTAAGGTTCAACTCTGTTAGTTGAATGCACAGAACAGAAAGAAGTTTCATACAATGCTTCTGTGTAGTTTATATTTGAACGTATTCTTTTTTCCACTATTACCCACTTAGCGCTACGAATGTCCAGTTGCATTTTCTACAGACAGAGTGTTTCAAAACTGCTCAATCAAAAGTATGGTTTAACTCTGTTAGCTGAATGCTCAGATCAGAAAGAAGTTTCACAGAATGCTTCTGTGTAGTTTATATTTGAATATATTCCTTTTTCCACTAATACGCTCTTAGCGCTCCAAATGTCCAGTTGCATTTTCAACAGAAAGAGTTTTCAGATCTGCTCAATCAAAAGTATGGTTTAACTCTGTTAGCTGAATGCACAGATCAGAAAGAAGTTTCACCGAATGATTCTGTGTAGTTTATATTTGAAGTCATTCCTTTTTCCACTATTACCCTCTTAGCGCTCCGAATCTCCACTTGCATTTTCTACAAAAACAGTGTTTCATAACTGCTCAATCAAAAATATGTTTTATCTCTGTTAACTGAATTTACACATCAGAAATAAGTTTCACAGTATGCATCTGTGTAGTTTTTATTTGAAGATATTATTTTTCCCAATGTAGGCCTCTTAGCGCTTAGCATGTCCAATTGCAGTTTCTACAGAAAGAGTGTTTCAGAACGGCTCAATCAAAAGTAAGGTTCAACTCTGTTAGTTGAATGCACAGAACAGAAAGAATTTTCACAGAATGCTACTGTGTAGTTTATATTTGAATATATTACTTTTTCCACTATTACCCTCTTAGCGCTCCGAATGTCCACTTGCAGTTTCTACAGAAAGAGTGTTCAGAACTGCGCGATCAAATGTATGGTTTAACTCTGTTAGCTTAGTGAACATATCAGAAATAAGTTTCACACAATGCTTCTGTGTAGTTTTTATTTGAAGATATTATTTTTCCCAATAGAGGCCTCTTAGCGCTCAGAATGTCCAATTGCAGTTTCCACAGAAAGAGTGTTTCAGAAAGGCTCAATCAAAAGTGAGGTTCAACTCTGTTAGTTGAATGCACAGAACAGAAAGAAGTTTCATACAATGCTTCTGTGTAGTTTATATTTGAACATATTCTTTTTTCCACTATTACCCACTTAGCGCTACGAATGTCCAGTTGCATTTTCTACAGACAGAGTGTTTCAAAACTGCTCAATCAAAAGTATGGTTTAACTCTGTTAGCTGAATGCTCAGATCAGAAAGAAGTTTCACAGAATGCTTCTGTGTAGTTTATATTTGAATATATTCCTTTTTCCACTACTACTCTCTTAGCGCTCCAAATGTCCAGTTGCATTTTCTACAGAAAGAGTGTTCAGATCTGCTCAATCAAAAGTATGGTTTAACTCTGTTAGCTGAATGCACAGATCAGAAAGAAGTTTCACAGAATGATTCTGTGTAGTTTATATTTGGAGACATTCCTTTTTCCACTATTACCCTCTTAGCGCTCCGAATCTCCACTTGCATTTTCTACAGAAAGAGTGTATCAGAACGGCTCAATCAAAACTAAGGTTCAACCCTTTTAGTTGAACAAACAGAACAGAAATAAGTTTCACACAATTCTTCTGTGTAGTTTTTATTTGTAGACATTCTTTTTCCCAATATAGGCCTTTTAGCGCTCAGAATGTCCAATTGCAGTTTCTACAGAAAGAGTGTTTCAGAACGGCTCAATCAAATGTAAGGTTCAACTCTGTTAGTTGAATGCACAGAACAGAAAGAAGTTTCATACAATGCTTCTGTGTAGTTTATATTTGAACATATTCTTTTTTCCACTATTACCCACTTAGCGCTACGAATGTCCAGTTGCATTTTCTACAGACAGAGTGTTTCAAAACTGCTCAATCAAAAGTATGGTTTAACTCTGTTAGCTGAATGCTCAGATCAGAAAGAAGTTTCACAGAATGCTTCTGTGTAGTTTATATTTGAATATATTAATTTTTCCACTAATACGCTCTTAGAGCTCCAAATGTCCAGTTGCATTTTCAAAAGAAAGAGTGTTCAGATCTGCTCAATCAAAAGTATGGTTTAACTCTGTTAGCTGAATGCACAGATCAGAAAGAAGTTTCACCGAATGATTCTGTGTAGTTTCTATTTGAAGACATTCCTTTTTCCACTATTACCCTCTTAGCGCTCCGAATCTCCACTTGCATTTTCTACAAAAACAGTGTTTCATAACTGCTCAATCAAAAATATGTTTTATCTCTGTTAACTGAATTTACAGATCAGAAATAAGTTTCACAGTATGCATCTGTGTAGTTTTTATTTGAAGATATTCTTTTTCCCAATGTAGGCCTCTTAGCGCTTAGCATGTCCAATTGCAGTTTCTACAGAAAGAGTATTTCAGAACGGCTCAATCAAAAGTAAGGTTCAACTCTGTTAGTTGAATGCACAGAACAGAAAGAATTTTCATAGAATGCTACTGTGTAGTTTATATTTGAATATATTCCTTTTTCCACTATTACCCTCTTAGCGCTCCGAATGTCCACTTGCAGTTTCTACAGAAAGAGTGTTCAGAACTGCGCGATCAAAAGTATGGTTTAACTCTGTTAGCTTAATGAACATATCAGAAATAAGTTTCACACAATGCTTCTGTGTAGTTTTTATTTGAAGATATTATTTTTCCCAATAGAGGCCTCCTAGCGCTCAGAATGTCCAATTGCAGTTTCTACAGAAAGAGTGTTTCAGAAAGGCTCAATCAAAAGTAAGGTTCAACTCTGTTAGTTGAATGCACAGAACAGAAAGAAGTTTCATACAATGCTTCTGTGTAGTTTATATTTGAACATATTCTTTTTTCCACTATTACCCACTTAGCGCTACGAATGTCCAGTTGCATTTTCTACAGACAGAGTGTTTCAAAACTGCTCAACCAAAGTGTGGTTTAACTCTGTTAGCTGAATGCTCAGATCAGAAAGAAGTTTCACAGAATGCTTCTGTGTAGTTTATATTTGAATATATTCCTTTTTCCACTACTACTCTCTTAGCGCTCCAAATGTCCAGTTGCATTTTCTACAGAAAGAGTGTTCAGATCTGCTCAATCAAAAGTATGGTTTAACCCTGTTAGCTGAATGCACAGATCAGAAAGAAGTTTCACAGAATGATTCTGTGTAGTTTATATTTGGAGACATTCCTTTTTCCACTATTACCCTCTTAGCGCTCCGAATCTCCACTTGCATTTTCTACAGAAAGAGTGCATCAGAACGGCTCAATCAAAGCTAAGGTTCAACTCTTTTAGTTGAACAAACAGAACAGAAATAAGTTTCACACAATTCTTCTGTGTAGTTTTTATTTGTAGACATTCTTTTTCCCAATATAGGCCTCTTAGCGCTCAGAATGTCCAATTGCAGTTTCTACAGAAAGAGTGTTTCAGAACGGCTCAATCAAAAGTAAGGTTCAACTCTGTTAGTTGAATGCACAGAACAGAAAGAAGTTTCATACAATGCTTCTGTGTAGTTTTTATTTGAAGATATTATTTTTCCCAATAGAGGCCTCTTAGCGCTCAGAATGTCCAATTGCAGTTTCTACAGAAAGAGTGTTTCAGAAAGGCTCAATCAAAAGTAAGGTTCAACTCTGTTAGTTGAATGCACAGAACAGAAAGAAGTTTCATACAATGCTTCTGTGTAGTTAATATTTGAACATATTCTTTTTTCCACTATTACCCACTTAGCGCTACGAATGTCCAGTTGCATTTTCTACAGACAGAGTGTTTCAAAACTGCTCAATCAAAAGTATGTTTTAACTCTGTTAGCTGAATGCTCAGATCAGAAAGAAGTTTCACAGAATGCTTCTGTGTAGTTTATATTTGAATATATTCCTTTTTCCACTACTACGCTCTTAGCGCTCCAAATGTCCAGTTGCATTTTCTACAGAAAGAGTGTTCAGATCTGCTCAATCAAAAGTATCGTTTAACTCTGTTAGCTGAATGCACAGATCAGAAAGAAGTTTCACAGAATGATTCTGTGTAGTTTATATTTGGAGACATTCCTTTTTCCACTATTACCCTCTTAGCGCTGCGAATCTCCAATTGCATTTTCTACAGAAAGAGTGTTTCAGAACGGCTCAATCAAAACTAAGGTTCAACTCTTTTAGTTGAACAAACAGAACAGAAAGAAGTTTCACACAATTCTTCTGTGTAGTTTTTTTTGTAGACATTTTTTTCCCAATATAGGCCTCTTAGCGCTCAGAATGTCCAATTGCAGTTTCTACAGAAAGAGTGTTTCAGAACGGCTCAATCAAAAGTAAGGTTCAACTCTGTTAGTTGAATGCACAGAACAGAAAGAAGTTTCATACAATGCTTCTGTGTAGTTTATATTTGAACATATTCTTTTTTCCACTATTACCCACTTAGCGCTACGAATGTCCAGTTGCATTTGCTACAGACAGAGTGTTTCAAAACTGCTCAATCAAAAGTATGGTTTAACTCTGTTAGCTGAATGCTCAGATCAGAAAGAAGTTTCACAGAATGCCTCTGTGTAGTTTATATTTGAATATATTCCTTTTTCCACTACTAAGCTCTTAGCGCTCCAAATGTCCAGTTGCATTTTCTACAGAAAGTGTGCTCAGATCTGCTCAATCAAAAGTATGGTTTAACTCTGTTAGCTGAATGCACAGATCAGAAAGAAGTTTCACCGAATGATTCTGTGTAGTTTATATTTGAAGACATTCCTTTTTCCACTATTATCCTCTTAGCGCTCCGAATCTCCACTTGCATTTTCTACAGAAAGAGTGTTTCAGAACTGCTCAATCAAAACTAAGGTTCAACTCTTTTAGTTGAACAAACAGAACAGAAAGAAGTTTCACACAATTCTTCTGTGTAGTTTTTATTCGTAGACATTCTTTTTCCCAATATAGGCCTCTTAGCGCTCAGAATGTCCAATTGCAGTTTCTACAGAAAGAGTGTTTCAGAACGGCTCAATCAAAAGTAAGGTTCAACTCTGTTAGTTGAATGCACAGAACAGAAAGAAGTTTCATACAATGCTTCTGTGTAGTTTATATTTGAACATATTCTTTTTTCCACTATTACCCACTTAGCGCTACGAATGTCCAGTTGCATTTTCTACAGACAGAGTGTTTCAAAACTGCTCAATCAAAAGTATGGTTTAACTCTGTTAGCTGTATGCTCAGATCAGAAAGAAGTTTCACAGAATGCTTCTGTGTAGTTTATATTTGAATATATTCCTTTTTCCACTACTACGCTCTTAGCGCTCCAAATGTCCAGTTGCATTTTCAACAGAAAGAGTGTTCAGATCTGCTCAATCAAAAGTATGGTTTAACTCTGTTAGCTGAATGCACAGATCAGAAAGAAGTTTCACCGAATGATTCTGTGTTATTTATATTTGAAGACATTCCTTTTTCCACTATTACCCTCTTAGCGCTCCGAATCTCCACTTGCATTTTATACAAAAAGAGTATTTCATAACTGCTCAATCAAAAATATGTTTTATCTCTGTTAACTGAATTTACAGATCAAAAATAAGTTTCACAGAATTCATCTGTGTAGTTTTTATTTGAAGATATTCTTTTTCCCAATGTAGGCCTCTTAGCGCTTATCATGTCCAATTGCAGTTACTACAGAAAGAGTGTTTCAGAACGGCTCAATCAAAAGTAAGGTTCAACTCTGTTAGTTGAATGCACAGAACAGAAAGAATTTTCACAGAATGCTACTGTGTAGTTTATATTTGAATATATTCCTTTTTTCACTATTACCCTCTTAGCGCTCCGAATGTCCACTTGCATTTTCTACAGAAAGAGTGTTCAGAACTGCGCAATCAAAAGTATGGTTTAACTCTGTTAGCTTAATGAACATATCAGAAATAAGTTTCACACAATGCTTCTGTGTAGTTTTTATTTGAAGATATTATTTTTCCCAATAGAGGCCTCTTAGCGCTCAGAATGTCCAATTGCAGTTTCTACAGAAAGAGTGTTTCAGAAAGGCTCAATCAAAAGTAAGGTTCAACTCTGTTAGTTGAATGCACAGAACAGAAAGAAGTTTCATACAATGCTTCTGTGTAGTTTATATTTGAACATATTCTTTTTTCCACTATTACCCACTTAGCGCTACGAATGTCCAGTTGCATTTTCTACAGACAGAGTGTTTCAAAACTGCTCAATCAAAAGTATGGTTTAACTCTGTTAGCTGAATGCTCAGATCAGAAAGAAGTTTCACAGAATGCTTCTGTGTAGTTTATATTTGAATATATTCCTTTTTCCACTACTACTCACTTAGCGCTCCAAATGTCCAGTTGCATTTTCTACAGAAAGAGTGTTCAGATCTGCTCAATCAAAAGTATGGTTTAACTCTGTTAGCTGAATGCACAGATCAGAAAGAAGTTTCACAGAATGATTCTGTGTAGTTTATATTTGGAGACATTCCTTTTTCCACTATTACCCTCTTAGCGTTCCGAATTTCCACTTGCATTTTCTACAGAAAGAGTGTTTCAGAACGGCTCAATCAAAACTAAGGTTCAACTCTTTTAGTTGAACAAACAGAACAGAAAGAAGTTTCACAAAATTCTTCTGTGTAGTTTTTATTTGTAGACATTCTTTTTCCCAATATAGGCCTCTTAGCGCTCAGAATGTCCAATTGCAGTTTCTACAGAAAGAGTGTTTCATAACGGCTCAATCAAAAGTAAGGATCAACTCTGTTAGTTGAATGCACAGAACAGAAAGAAGTTTCATACAATGCTTCTGTGTAGTTTATATTTGAACGTATTCTTTTTTCCACTATTACCCACTTAGCGCTACGAATGTCCAGTTGCATTTTCTACAGACAGAGTGTTTCAAAACTGCTCAATCAAAAGTATGGTTTAACTCTGTTAGCTGAATGCTCAGATCAGAAAGAAGTTTCACAGAATGCTTCTGTGTAGTTTATATTTGAATATATTCCTTTTTCCACTAATACGCTCTTAGCGCTCCAAATGTCCAGTTGCATTTTCAACAGAAAGAGTGTTCAGATCTGCTCAATCAAAAGTATGGTTTAACTCTGTTAGCTGAATGCACAGATCAGAAAGAAGTTTCACCGAATGATTCTGTGTAGTTTATATTTGAAGTCATTCCTTTTTCCACTATTACCCTCTTAGCGCTCCGAATCTCCACTTGCATTTTCTACAAAAACAGTGTTTCATAACTGCTCAATCAAAAATATGTTTTATCTCTGTTAACTGAATTTACAGATCAGAAATAAGTTTCACAGTATGCATCTGTGTAGTTTTTATTTGAAGATATTCTTTTTCCCAATGTAGGCCTCTTAGCGCTTAGCATGTCCAATTGCAGTTTCTACAGAAAGAGTGTTTCAGAACGGCTCAATCAAAAGTAAGGTTCAACTCTGTTAGTTGAATGCACAGAACAGAAAGAATTTTCACAGAATGCTACTGTGTAGTTTATATTTGAATATATTCCTTTTTCCACTATTACCCTCTTAGCGCTCCGAATGTCCACTTGCAGTTTCTACAGAAAGAGTGTTCAGAACTGCGCGATCAAAAGTATGGTTTAACTCTGTTAGCTTAGTGAACATATCAGAAATAAGTTTCACACAATGCTTCTGTGTAGTTTTTATTTGAAGATATTATTTTTCCCAATAGAGGCCTCTTAGCGCTCAGAATGTCCAATTGCAGTTTCCACAGAAAGAGTGTTTCAGAAAGGCTCAATCAAAAGTGAGGTTCAACTCTGTTAGTTGAATGCACAGAACAGAAAGAAGTTTCATACAATGCTTCTGTGTAGTTTATATTTGAACATATTCTTTTTTCCACTATTACCCACTTAGCGCTACGAATGTCCAGTTGCATTTTCTACAGACAGAGTGTTTCAAAACTGCTCAATCAAAAGTATGGTTTAACTCTGTTAGCTGAATGCTCAGATCAGAAAGAAGTTTCACAGAATGCTTCTGTGTAGTTTATATTTGAATATATTCCTTTTTCCACTACTACTCTCTTAGCGCTCCAAATGTCCAGTTGCATTTTCTACAGAAAGAGTGTTCAGATCTGCTCAATCAAAAGTATGGTTTAACTCTGTTAGCTGAATGCACAGATCAGAAAGAAGTTTCACAGAATGATTCTGTGTAGTTTATATTTGGAGACATTCCTTTTTCCACTATTACCCTCTTAGCGCTCCGAATCTCCACTTGCATTTTCTACAGAAAGAGTGTATCAGAACGGCTCAATCAAAACTAAGGTTCAACCCTTTTAGTTGAACAAACAGAACAGAAATAAGTTTCACACAATTCTTCTGTGTAGTTTTTATTTGTAGACATTCTTTTTCCCAATATAGGCCTTTTAGCGCTCAGAATGTCCAATTGCAGTTTCTACAGAAAGAGTGTTTCAGAACGGCTCAATCAAATGTAAGGTTCAACTCTGTTAGTTGAATGCACAGAACAGAAAGAAGTTTCATACAATGCTTCTGTGTAGTTTATATTTGAACATATTCTTTTTTCCACTATTACCCACTTAGCGCTACGAATGTCCAGTTGCATTTTCTACAGACAGAGTGTTTCAAAACTGCTCAATCAAAAGTATGGTTTAACTCTGTTAGCTGAATGCTCAGATCAGAAAGAAGTTTCACAGAATGCTTCTGTGTAGTTTATATTTGAATATATTAATTTTTCCACTAATACGCTCTTAGAGCTCCAAATGTCCAGTTGCATTTTCAAAAGAAAGAGTGTTCAGATCTGCTCAATCAAAAGTATCGTTTAACTCTGTTAGCTGAATGCACAGATCAGAAAGAAGTTTCACCGAATGATTCTGTGTAGTTTATATTTGAAGACATTCCTTTTTCCACTATTACCCTCTTAGCGCTCCGAATCTCCACTTGCATTTTCTACAAAAACAGTGTTTCATAACTGCTCAATCAAAAATATGTTTTATCTCTGTTAACTGAATTTACAGATCAGAAATAAGTTTCACAGTATGCATCTGTGTAGTTTTTATTTGAAGATATTCTTTTTCCCAATGTAGGCCTCTTAGCGCTTAGCATGTCCAATTGCAGTTTCTACAGAAAGAGTATTTCAGAACGGCTCAATCAAAAGTAAGGTTCAACTCTGTTAGTTGAATGCACAGAACAGAAAGAATTTTGATAGAATGCTACTGTGTAGTTTATATTTGAATATATTCCTTTTTCCACTATTACCCTCTTAGCGCTCCGAATGTCCACTTGCAGTTTCTACAGAAAGAGTGTTCAGAACTGCGCGATCAAAAGTATGGTTTAACTCTGTTAGCTTAATGAACATATCAGAAATAAGTTTCACACAATGCTTCTGTGTAGTTTTTATTTGAAGATATTATTTTTCCCAATAGAGGCCTCCTAGCGCTCAGAATGTCCAATTGCAGTTTCTACAGAAAGAGTGTTTCAGAAAGGCTCAATCAAAAGTAAGGTTCAACTCTGTTAGTTGAATGCACAGAACAGAAAGAAGTTTCATACAATGCTTCTGTGTAGTTTATATTTGAACATATTCTTTTTTCCACTATTACCCACTTAGCGCTACGAATGTCCAGTTGCATTTTCTACAGACAGAGTGTTTCAAAACTGCTCAATCAAAAGTGTGGTTTAACTCTGTTAGCTGAATGCTCAGATCAGAAAGAAGTTTCACAGAATGCTTCTGTGTAGTTTATATTTGAATATATTCCTTTTTCCACTACTACTCTCTTAGCGCTCCAAATGTCCAGTTGCATTTTCTACAGAAAGAGTGTTCAGATCTGCTCAATCAAAAGTATGCTTTAACCCTGTTAGCTGAATGCACAGATCAGAAAGCAGTTTCACAGAATGATTCTGTGTAGTTTATATTTGGAGACATTCCTTTTTCCACTATTACCCTCTTAGCGCTCCGAATCTCCACTTGCATTTTCTACAGAAAGAGTGCATCAGAACGGCTCAATCAAAGCTAAGGTTCAACTCTTTTAGTTGAACAAACAGAACAGAAATAAGTTTCACACAATTCTTCTGTGTAGTTTTTATTTGTAGACATTCTTTTTCCCAATATAGGCCTCTTAGCGCTCAGAATGTCCAATTGCAGTTTCTACAGAAAGAGTGTTTCAGAACGGCTCAATCAAAAGTAAGGTTCAACTCTGTTAGTTGAATGCACAGAACAGAAAGAAGTTTCATACAATGCTTCTGTGTAGTTTTTATTTGAAGATATTATTTTTCCCAATAGAGGCCTCTTAGCGCTCAGAATGTCCAATTGCAGTTTCTACAGAAAGAGTGTTTCAGAAAGGCTCAATCAAAAGTAAGGTTCAACTCTGTTAGTTGAATGCACAGAACAGAAAGAAGTTTCATACAATGCTTCTGTGTAGTTAATATTTGAACATATTCTTTTTTCCACTATTACCCACTTAGCGCTACGAATGTCCAGTTGCATTTTCTACAGACAGAGTGTTTCAAAACTGCTCAATCAAAAGTATGTTTTAACTCTGTTAGCTGAATGCTCAGATCAGAAAGAAGTTTCACAGAATGCTTCTGTGTAGTTTATATTTGAATATATTCCTTTTTCCACTACTACGCTCTTAGCGCTCCAAATGTCCAGTTGCATTTTCTACAGAAAGAGTGTTCAGATCTGCTCAATCAAAAGTATGGTTTAACTCTGTTAGCTGAATGCACAGATCAGAAAGAAGTTTCACAGAATGATTCTGTGTAGTTTATATTTGGAGACATTCCTTTTTCCACTATTACCCTCTTAGCGCTCCGAATCTCCAATTGCATTTTCTACAGAAAGAGTGTTTCAGAACGGCTCAATCAAAACTAAGGTTCAACTCTTTTAGTTGAACAAACAGAACAGAAAGAAGTTTCACACAATTCTTCTGTGTAGTTTTTTTTGTAGACATTTTTTTCCCAATATAGGCCTCTTAGCGCTCAGAATGTCCAATTGCAGTTTCTACAGAAAGAGTGTTTCAGAACGGCTCAATCAAAAGTAAGGTTCAACTCTGTTAGTTGAATGCACAGAACAGAAAGAAGTTTCATACAATGCTTCTGTGTAGTTTATATTTGAACATATTCTTTTTTCCACTATTACCCACTTAGCGCTACGAATGTCCAGTTGCATTTGCTACAGACAGAGTGTTTCAAAACTGCTCAATCAAAAGTATGGTTTAACTCTGTTAGCTGAATGCTCAGATCAGAAAGAAGTTTCACAGAATGCTTCTGTGTAGTTTATATTTGAATATATTCCTTTTTCCACTACTACTCTCTTAGCGCTCCAAATGTCCAGTTGCATTTTCTACAGAAAGAGTGTTCAGATCTGCTCAATCAAAAGTATGGTTTAACTCTGTTAGCTGAATGCACAGATCAGAAAGAAGTTTCACAGAATGATTCTGTGTAGTTTATATTTGGAGACATTCCTTTTTCCACTATTACCCTCTTAGCGCTCCGAATCTCCACTTGCATTTTCTACAGAAAGAGTGTATCAGAACGGCTCAATCAAAACTAAGGTTCAACCCTTTTAGTTGAACAAACAGAACAGAAATAAGTTTCACACAATTCTTCTGTGTAGTTTTTATTTGTAGACATTCTTTTTCCCAATATAGGCCTTTTAGCGCTCAGAATGTCCAATTGCAGTTTCTACAGAAAGAGTGTTTCAGAACGGCTCAATCAAATGTAAGGTTCAACTCTGTTAGTTGAATGCACAGAACAGAAAGAAGTTTCATACAATGCTTCTGTGTAGTTTATATTTGAACATATTCTTTTTTCCACTATTACCCACTTAGCGCTACGAATGTCCAGTTGCATTTTCTACAGACAGAGTGTTTCAAAACTGCTCAATCAAAAGTATGGTTTAACTCTGTTAGCTGAATGCTCAGATCAGAAAGAAGTTTCACAGAATGCTTCTGTGTAGTTTATATTTGAATATATTAATTTTTCCACTAATACGCTCTTAGAGCTCCAAATGTCCAGTTGCATTTTCAAAAGAAAGAGTGTTCAGATCTGCTCAATCAAAAGTATGGTTTAACTCTGTTAGCTGAATGCACAGATCAGAAAGAAGTTTCACCGAATGATTCTGTGTAGTTTATATTTGAAGACATTCCTTTTTCCACTATTACCCTCTTAGCGCTCCGAATCTCCACTTGCATTTTCTACAAAAACAGTGTTTCATAACTGCTCAATCAAAAATATGTTTTATCTCTGTTAACTGAATTTACAGATCAGAAATAAGTTTCACAGTATGCATCTGTGTAGTTTTTATTTGAAGATATTCTTTTTCCCAATGTAGGCCTCTTAGCGCTTAGCATGTCCAATTGCAGTTTCTACAGAAAGAGTGTTTCAGAACGGCTCAATCAAAAGTAAGGTTCAACTCTGTTAGTTGAATGCACAGAACAGAAAGAATTTTCATAGAATGCTACTGTGTAGTTTATATTTGAATATATTCCTTTTTCCACTATTACCCTCTTAGCGCTCCGAATGTCCACTTGCAGTTTCTACAGAAAGAGTGTTCAGAACTGCGCGATCAAAAGTATGGTTTAACTCTGTTAGCTTAATGAACATATCAGAAATAAGTTTCACACAATGCTTCTGTGTAGTTTTTATTTGAAGATATTATTTTTCCCAATAGAGGCCTCCTAGCGCTCAGAATGTCCAATTGCAGTTTCTACAGAAAGAGTGTTTCAGAAAGGCTCAATCAAAAGTAAGGTTCAACTCTGTTAGTTGAATGCACAGAACAGAAAGAAGTTTCATACAATGCTTCTGTGTAGTTTATATTTGAACATATTCTTTTTTCCACTATTACCCACTTAGCGCTACGAATGTCCAGTTGCATTTTCTACAGACAGAGTGTTTCAAAACTGCTCAATCAAAAGTGTGGTTTAACTCTGTTAGCTGAATGCTCAGATCAGAAAGAAGTTTCACAGAATGCTTCTGTGTAGTTTATATTTGAATATATTCCTTTTTCCACTACTACTCTCTTAGCGCTCCAAATGTCCAGTTGCATTTTCTACAGAAAGAGTGTTCAGATCTGCTCAATCAAAAGTATGGTTTAACCCTGTTAGCTGAATGCACAGATCAGAAAGAAGTTTCACAGAATGATTCTGTGTAGTTTATATTTGGAGACATTCCTTTTTCCACTATTACCCTCTTAGCGCTCCGAATCTCCACTTGCATTTTCTACAGAAAGACTGTTACAGAACGGCTCAATCAAAACGAAGGTTCAACTCTTTTAGTTGAACAAACAGAACAGAAAGAAGTTTCACACAATTCTTCTGTGTAGTTTTTATTTGTAGACATTCTTTTTCCCAATATAGGCCTCTTAGCGCTCAGAAAGTCCAATTGCAGTTTCTACAGAAAGTGTGTTTCAGAACGGCTCAATCAAAAGTAAGGTTCAACTCTGTTAGTTGAATGCACAGAACAGAAAGAAGTTTCATACAATGCTTCTGTGTAGTTTATATTTGAACTTATTCTTTTTTCCACTATTACCCACTTAGCGCTACGAATGTCCAGTTGCATTTTCTACAGACAGAGTGTTTCAAAACTGCTCAATCAAAAGTATGGTTTAACTCTGTTAGCTGAATGCTCAGATCAGAAAGAAGCTTCACAGAATGCTTCTGTGTAGTTTATATTTGAATATATTCCTTTTTCCACTACTACGCTCATAGCGCTCCAAATGTCCAGTTGCATTTTCAACAGAAAGAGTGTTCAGATCTGCTCAATCAAATGTATGGTTTAACTCTGTTAGCTGAATGCACAGATCAGAAAGAAGTTTCACCGAATGATTCTCTGTAGTTTATATTTGAAGACATTCCTTTTTCCACTATTACCCTCTTAGCGCTCCGAATCTCCACTTGCATTTTCTACAAAAAGAGTGTTTCATAACTGCTCAATCAAAAATATGTTTTATCTCTGTTAACTGAATTTACAGATCAGAAATAAGTTTCACAGAATGCATCTGTGTAGTTTTTATTTGAAGATATTCTTTTTCCCAATGTAGGCCTCTTAGCGCTTAGTATGTCCAATTGCAGTTTCTACAGAAAGAGTGTTTCAGAACGGCTCAATCAATTTAAGGTTCAACTCTGTTAGTTGAATGCACAGAACAGAAAGAATTTTCACAGAATGCTACTGTGTAGTTTATATTTGAATATATTCCTTTTTCCATTATTACCCTCTTAGCGCTCCGAATGCCCACTTGCATTTTCTACAGAAAGAGTGTTCAGAACTGCGCAATCAAAAGTATGGTTTAACTCTGTTAGCTTAATGAACATATCAGAAATAAGTTTCACACAATGCTTCTGTGTAGTTTTTATTTGAAGATATTATTTTTCCCAATAGAGGCCTCTTAGCGCTCTGAATGTCCAATTGCAGTTTCTACAGAAAGAGTGTTTCAGAAAGGCTCAATCAAAAGTAAGGTTCAACTCTGTTAGTTGAATGCACAGAACAGAAAGAAGTTTCATACAATGCTTCTGTGTAGTTTATATTTGAACATATTCTTTTTTCCACTATTACCCACTTAGCGCTACGTATGTCCAGTTGCATTTTCTACAGACAGAGTGTTTCAAAACTGCTCAATCAAAAGTATGGTTTAACTCTGTTAGCTGAATGCTCAGATCAGAAAGAAGTTTCACAGAATGCTTCTGTGTAGTTTATATTTGAATATATTCCTTTTTCCACTACTACTCTCTTAGCGCTCCAAATGTCCAGTTGCATTTTCTACAGAAAGAGTGTTCAGATCTGCTCAATCAAAAGTATGGTTTAACTCTGTTAGCTGAATGCACAGATCAGAAAGAAGTTTCACAGAATGATTCTGTGTAGTTTATATTCGGAGACATTCCTTTTTCCACTATTACCCTCTTAGCGCTCCGAATCTCCACTTGCATTTTCTACAGAAAGACTGTTACAGAACGGCTCAATCAAAACTAAGGTTCAACTCTTTTAGTTGAACAAACCGAACAGAAAAAAGTTTCACACAATTCTTCTGTGTAGTTTTTATTTGTAGACATTCTTTTTCCCAATATAGGCCTCTTAGCGCTCAGAATGTCCAATTGCAGTTTCTACAGAAAGTGTGTTTCAGAACGGCTCAATCAAAAGTAAGGTTCAACTCTGTTAGTTGAATGCACAGAACAGAAAGAAGTTTCATACAATGCTTCTGTGTAGTTTATATTTGAACTTATTCTTTTTTCCACTATTACCCACTTAGCGCTACGAATGTCCAGTTGCATTTTCTACAGACAGAGTGTTTCAAAACTGCTCAATCAAAAGTATGGTTTAACTCTGTTAGCTGAATGCTCAGATCAGAAAGAAGTTTCACAGAATGCTTCTGTGTAGTTTATATTTGAATATATTCCTTTTTCCACTACTACGCTCTTAGCGCTCCAAATGTCCAGTTGCATTTTCAACAGAAAGAGTGTTCAGATCTGCTCAATCAAAAGTATGGTTTAACTCTGTTAGCTGAATGCACAGATCAGAAAGAAGTTTCACCGAATGATTCTGTGCAGTTTATATTTGAAGACATTCCTTTTTCCACTATTACCCACTTAGCGCTCCGAATCTCCACTTGCATTTTCTACAAAAAGAGTGTTTCATAACTGCTCAATCAAAAATATGTTTTATCTCTGTTAACTGAATTTACAGATCAGAAATAAGTTCCACAGAATGCATCTGTGTAGTTTTTATTTGAAGATATTCTTTTCCCAATGTAGGCCTCTTAGCGCTTAGCATGTCCAATTGCAGTTTGTACAGAAAGAGTGTTTGAGAACGGCTCAATCAAAAGTAAGGTTCAACTCTGTTAGTTGAATGCACAGAACAGAAAGAATTTTCACAGAATGCTACTGTGTAGTTTATATTTGAATATATTCCTTTTTCCATTATTACCCTCTTAACGCTCCGAATGTCCACTTGCATTTTCTACAGAAAGAGTGTTCAGAACTGCGCAATCAAAAGTATGGTTTAACTCTGTTAGCTTAATGAACATATCAGAAATAAGTTTCACACAATGCTTCTGTGTAGTTTTTATTTGAAGATATTATTTTTCCCAATAGAGGCCTCTTAGCGCTCAGAATGTCCAATTGCAGTTTCTACAGAAAGAGTGTTTCAGAAAGGCTCAATCAAAAGTAAGGTTCAACTCTGTTAGTTGAATGCACAGAACAGAAAGAAGTTTCATACAATGCTTCTGTGTAGTTTATATTTGAACATATTCTTTTTTCCACTATTACCCACTTAGCGCTACGAATGTCCAGTTGCATTTTCTACAGACAGAGTGTTTCAAAACTGCTCAATCAGAAGTATGGTTTAACTCTGTTAGCTGAATGCTCAGATCAGAAAGAAGTTTCACAGAATGCTTCTGTGTAGTTTATATTTGAATATATTCCTTTTTCCACTACTACTCTCTTAGCGCTCCAAATTTCCAGTTGCATTTTCTACAGAAAGAGTGTTCAGATCTGCTCAATCAAAAGTATGGTTTAACTCTGTTAGCTGAATGCACAGATCAGAAAGAAGTTTCACAGAATGATTCTGTGTAGTTTATATTTGTAGACATTCCTTTTTCCACTATTACCCTCTTAGCGCTCCGAATCTCCACTTGCATTTTCAACAGAAATACTGTTACAGAACGGCTCAATCAAATCTAAGGTTCAACTCTTTTAGTTGAACAAACAGAACAGAAAGAAGTTTCACACAATTCTTCTGTGTTGTTTTTATTTGTAGACATTCTTTTTCCCAATATAGGCCTCTAAGCGCTCAGAATATCCAATTGCAGTTTCTACAGAAAGAGTGTTTCAGAAAGGCTCAATCAAAAGTAAGGTTCAACTCTGTTAGTTGAATGCACAGAACAGAAAGTAGTTTCATACAATGCTTCTGTGTAGTTTATATTTGAACATATTCTTTTTTCCACTATTACCCACTTAGCGCTACGAATGTCCAGCTGCATTTTCTACAGACAGAGTGTTTCAAAACAGCTCAATCAAAAGTATGGTTTAACTCTGTTAGCTGAATGCTCAGATCAGAAAGAAGTTTCACAGAATGCTTCTGTGTAGTTTATATTTGAATATATTCCTTTTTCCACTACTACGCTCTTAGCGCTCCAAATGTCCAGTTGCATTTTCAACAGAAAGATTGTTCAGATCTGCTCAATCAAAAGTATGGTTTAACTCTGTTAGCTGAATGCACAGATCAGAAAGTAGTTTCACAGAATGATTCTGTGTAGTTTATATTTGGAGACATTCCCTTTTTCCACTATTACCCTCTTAGCGCTCCGAATCTCCACTTGCATTTTCTACAGAAAGAGTGTTTCAGAACGGCTCAGTCAAAACTAAGGTTCAACTCTTTTAGTTGAACAAACAGAACAGAAAGAAGTTTCACACAATTCTTCTGTGTAGTTTTTATTTGTAGACATTCTTTTTCCCAATATAGGCCTCTTAGCGCTCAGAATGTCCAATTGCAGTTTATACAGAAAGAGTTTTTCAGAACGGCTCAATCAAAAGTAAGGTTCAACTCTGTTAGTTGAATGCACAGAACAGAAAGAAGTTTCATACAATGCTTCTGTGTAGTTTATATTTGAACATATTCTTTTTTCCACTATTACCCACTAAGCGCTACGAATGTCCAGTTGCATTTTCTACAGACAGAGTGTTTCAAAACTGCTCAATCAAAAGTATGGTTTAACTCTGTTAGCTGAATGCTCAGATCAGAAAGAAGTTTCACAGAATGCTTCTGTGTAGTTTATATTTGAATATATTCCTTTTTCCACTACTACGCTCTTAGCGCTCCAAATGTCCAGTTGCATTTTCAACAGAATGAGTGTTCAGATCTGCTCAATCAAAAGTATGGTTTAACTCTGTTAGCTGAATGCACAGATCAGAAAGAAGTTTCACCGAAAGATTCTGTGGAGTTTATATATGAAGACATTCCTTTTTCCACTATTACCTTCTTAGCGCTCCGAATCTCCACTTGCATTTCCTACAAAAAGAGTGTTTCATAACTGCTCAATCAAAAATATGCTTTATCTCTGTTAACTGAATTTACAGATCAAAAATAAGTTTCACAGAATGCATCTGTGTAGTTTTTATTTGAAGATATTCTTTTTCCCAATGTAGGCCTCTTAGCGCTTATCATGTCCAATTGCAGTTACTACAGAAAGAGTGTTTCAGAACGGCTCAATCAAAAGTAAGGTTCAACTCTGTTAGTTGAATGCACAGAACAGAAAGAATTTTCACAGAATGCTACTGTGTAGTTTATATTTGAATATATTCCTTTTTTCACTATTACCCTCTTAGCGCTCCGAATGTCCACTTGCATTTTCTACAGAAAGAGTGTTCAGAACTGCGCAATCAAAAGTATGGTTTAACTCTGTTAGCTTAATGAACATATCAGAAATAAGTTTCACACAATGCTTCTGTGTAGTTTTTATTTGAAGATATTATTTTTCCCAATAGAGGCCTCTTAGCGCTCAGAATGTCCAATTGCAGTTTCTACAGAAAGAGTGTTTCAGAAAGGCTCAATCAAAAGTAAGGTTCAACTCTGTTAGTTGAATGCACAGAACAGAAAGAAGTTTCATACAATGCTTCTGTGTAGTTTATATTTGAACATATTCTTTTTTCCACTATTACCCACTTAGCGCTACGAATGTCCAGTTGCATTTTCTACAGACAGAGTGTTTCAAAACTGCTCAATCAAAAGTATGGTTTAACTCTGTTAGCTGAATGCTCAGATCAGAAAGAAGTTTCACAGAATGCTTCTGTGTAGTTTATATTTGAATATATTCCTTTTTCCACTACTACTCACTTAGCGCTCCAAATGTCCAGTTGCATTTTCTACAGAAAGAGTGTTCAGATCTGCTCAATCAAAAGTATGGTTTAACTCTGTTAGCTGAATGCACAGATCAGAAAGAAGTTTCACAGAATGATTCTGTGTAGTTTATATTTGGAGACATTCCTTTTTCCACTATTACCCTCTTAGCGTTCCGAATTTCCACTTGCATTTTCTACAGAAAGAGTGTTTCAGAACGGCTCAATCAAAACTAAGGTTCAACTCTTTTAGTTGAACAAACAGAACAGAAAGAAGTTTCACAAAATTCTTCTGTGTAGTTTTTATTTGTAGACATTCTTTTTCCCAATATAGGCCTCTTAGCGCTCAGAATGTCCAATTGCAGTTTCTACAGAAAGAGTGTTTCAGAACGGCTCAATCAAAAGTAAGGTTCAACTCTGTTAGTTGAATGCACAGAACAGAAAGAAGTTTCATACAATGCTTCTGTGTAGTTTATATTTGAACGTATTCTTTTTTCCACTATTACCCACTTAGCGCTACGAATGTCCAGTTGCATTTTCTACAGACAGAGTGTTTCAAAACTGCTCAATCAAAAGTATGGTTTAACTCTGTTAGCTGAATGCTCAGATCAGAAAGAAGTTTCACAGAATGCTTCTGTGTAGTTTATATTTGAATATATTCCTTTTTCCACTAATACGCTCTTAGCGCTCCAAATGTCCAGTTGCATTTTCAACAGAAAGAGTTTTCAGATCTGCTCAATCAAAAGTATGGTTTAACTCTGTTAGCTGAATGCACAGATCAGAAAGAAGTTTCACCGAATGATTCTGTGTAGTTTATATTTGAAGTCATTCCTTTTTCCACTATTACCCTCTTAGCGCTCCGAATCTCCACTTGCATTTTCTACAAAAACAGTGTTTCATAACTGCTCAATCAAAAATATGTTTTATCTCTGTTAACTGAATTTACACATCAGAAATAAGTTTCACAGTATGCATCTGTGTAGTTTTTATTTGAAGATATTATTTTTCCCAATGTAGGCCTCTTAGCGCTTAGCATGTCCAATTGCAGTTTCTACAGAAAGAGTGTTTCAGAACGGCTCAATCAAAAGTAAGGTTCAACTCTGTTAGTTGAATGCACAGAACAGAAAGAATTTTCACAGAATGCTACTGTGTAGTTTATATTTGAATATATTCCTTTTTCCACTATTACCCTCTTAGCGCTCCGAATGTCCACTTGCAGTTTCTACAGAAAGAGTGTTCAGAACTGCGCGATCAAATGTATGGTTTAACTCTGTTAGCTTAGTGAACATATCAGAAATAAGTTTCACACAATGCTTCTGTGTAGTTTTTATTTGAAGATATTATTTTTCCCAATAGAGGCCTCTTAGCGCTCAGAATGTCCAATTGCAGTTTCCACAGAAAGAGTGTTTCAGAAAGGCTCAATCAAAAGTGAGGTTCAACTCTGTTAGTTGAATGCACAGAACAGAAAGAAGTTTCATACAATGCTTCTGTGTAGTTTATATTTGAACATATTCTTTTTTCCACTATTACCCACTTAGCGCTACGAATGTCCAGTTGCATTTTCTACAGACAGAGTGTTTCAAAACTGCTCAATCAAAAGTATGGTTTAACTCTGTTAGCTGAATGCTCAGATCAGAAAGAAGTTTCACAGAATGCTTCTGTGTAGTTTATATTTGAATATATTCCTTTTTCCACTACTACTCTCTTAGCGCTCCAAATGTCCAGTTGCATTTTCTACAGAAAGAGTGTTCAGATCTGCTCAATCAAAAGTATGGTTTAACTCTGTTAGCTGAATGCACAGATCAGAAAGAAGTTTCACAGAATGATTCTGTGTAGTTTATATTTGGAGACATTCCTTTTTCCACTATTACCCTCTTAGCGCTCCGAATCTCCACTTGCATTTTCTACAGAAAGAGTGTATCAGAACGGCTCAATCAAAACTAAGGTTCAACCCTTTTAGTTGAACAAACAGAACAGAAATAAGTTTCACACAATTCTTCTGTGTAGTTTTTATTTGTAGACATTCTTTTTCCCAATATAGGCCTTTTAGCGCTCAGAATGTCCAATTGCAGTTTCTACAGAAAGAGTGTTTCAGAACGGCTCAATCAAATGTAAGGTTCAACTCTGTTAGTTGAATGCACAGAACAGAAAGAAGTTTCATACAATGCTTCTGTGTAGTTTATATTTGAACATATTCTTTTTTCCACTATTACCCACTTAGCGCTACGAATGTCCAGTTGCATTTTCTACAGACAGAGTGTTTCAAAACTGCTCAATCAAAAGTATGGTTTAACTCTGTTAGCTGAATGCTCAGATCAGAAAGAAGTTTCACAGAATGCTTCTGTGTAGTTTATATTTGAATATATTAATTTTTCCACTAATACGCTCTTAGAGCTCCAAATGTCCAGTTGCATTTTCAAAAGAAAGAGTGTTCAGATCTGCTCAATCAAAAGTATGGTTTAACTCTGTTAGCTGAATGCACAGATCAGAAAGAAGTTTCACCGAATGATTCTGTGTAGTTTCTATTTGAAGACATTCCTTTTTCCACTATTACCCTCTTAGCGCTCCGAATCTCCACTTGCATTTTCTACAAAAACAGTGTTTCATAACTGCTCAATCAAAAATATGTTTTATCTCTGTTAACTGAATTTACAGATCAGAAATAAGTTTCACAGTATGCATCTGTGTAGTTTTTATTTGAAGATATTCTTTTTCCCAATGTAGGCCTCTTAGCGCTTAGCATGTCCAATTGCAGTTTCTACAGAAAGAGTATTTCAGAACGGCTCAATCAAAAGTAAGGTTCAACTCTGTTAGTTGAATGCACAGAACAGAAAGAATTTTCATAGAATGCTACTGTGTAGTTTATATTTGAATATATTCCTTTTTCCACTATTACCCTCTTAGCGCTCCGAATGTCCACTTGCAGTTTCTACAGAAAGAGTGTTCAGAACTGCGCGATCAAAAGTATGGTTTAACTCTGTTAGCTTAATGAACATATCAGAAATAAGTTTCACACAATGCTTCTGTGTAGTTTTTATTTGAAGATATTATTTTTCCCAATAGAGGCCTCCTAGCGCTCAGAATGTCCAATTGCAGTTTCTACAGAAAGAGTGTTTCAGAAAGGCTCAATCAAAAGTAAGGTTCAACTCTGTTAGTTGAATGCACAGAACAGAAAGAAGTTTCATACAATGCTTCTGTGTAGTTTATATTTGAACATATTCTTTTTTCCACTATTACCCACTTAGCGCTACGAATGTCCAGTTGCATTTTCTACAGACAGAGTGTTTCAAAACTGCTCAACCAAAGTGTGGTTTAACTCTGTTAGCTGAATGCTCAGATCAGAAAGAAGTTTCACAGAATGCTTCTGTGTAGTTTATATTTGAATATATTCCTTTTTCCACTACTACTCTCTTAGCGCTCCAAATGTCCAGTTGCATTTTCTACAGAAAGAGTGTTCAGATCTGCTCAATCAAAAGTATGGTTTAACCCTGTTAGCTGAATGCACAGATCAGAAAGAAGTTTCACAGAATGATTCTGTGTAGTTTATATTTGGAGACATTCCTTTTTCCACTATTACCCTCTTAGCGCTCCGAATCTCCACTTGCATTTTCTACAGAAAGAGTGCATCAGAACGGCTCAATCAAAGCTAAGGTTCAACTCTTTTAGTTGAACAAACAGAACAGAAATAAGTTTCACACAATTCTTCTGTGTAGTTTTTATTTGTAGACATTCTTTTTCCCAATATAGGCCTCTTAGCGCTCAGAATGTCCAATTGCAGTTTCTACAGAAAGAGTGTTTCAGAACGGCTCAATCAAAAGTAAGGTTCAACTCTGTTAGTTGAATGCACAGAACAGAAAGAAGTTTCATACAATGCTTCTGTGTAGTTTTTATTTGAAGATATTATTTTTCCCAATAGAGGCCTCTTAGCGCTCAGAATGTCCAATTGCAGTTTCTACAGAAAGAGTGTTTCAGAAAGGCTCAATCAAAAGTAAGGTTCAACTCTGTTAGTTGAATGCACAGAACAGAAAGAAGTTTCATACAATGCTTCTGTGTAGTTAATATTTGAACATATTCTTTTTTCCACTATTACCCACTTAGCGCTACGAATGTCCAGTTGCATTTTCTACAGACAGAGTGTTTCAAAACTGCTCAATCAAAAGTATGTTTTAACTCTGTTAGCTGAATGCTCAGATCAGAAAGAAGTTTCACAGAATGCTTCTGTGTAGTTTATATTTGAATATATTCCTTTTTCCACTACTACGCTCTTAGCGCTCCAAATGTCCAGTTGCATTTTCTACAGAAAGAGTGTTCAGATCTGCTCAATCAAAAGTATCGTTTAACTCTGTTAGCTGAATGCACAGATCAGAAAGAAGTTTCACAGAATGATTCTGTGTAGTTTATATTTGGAGACATTCCTTTTTCCACTATTACCCTCTTAGCGCTGCGAATCTCCAATTGCATTTTCTACAGAAAGAGTGTTTCAGAACGGCTCAATCAAAACTAAGGTTCAACTCTTTTAGTTGAACAAACAGAACAGAAAGAAGTTTCACACAATTCTTCTGTGTAGTTTTTTTTGTAGACATTTTTTTCCCAATATAGGCCTCTTAGCGCTCAGAATGTCCAATTGCAGTTTCTACAGAAAGAGTGTTTCAGAACGGCTCAATCAAAAGTAAGGTTCAACTCTGTTAGTTGAATGCACAGAACAGAAAGAAGTTTCATACAATGCTTCTGTGTAGTTTATATTTGAACATATTCTTTTTTCCACTATTACCCACTTAGCGCTACGAATGTCCAGTTGCATTTGCTACAGACAGAGTGTTTCAAAACTGCTCAATCAAAAGTATGGTTTAACTCTGTTAGCTGAATGCTCAGATCAGAAAGAAGTTTCACAGAATGCCTCTGTGTAGTTTATATTTGAATATATTCCTTTTTCCACTACTAAGCTCTTAGCGCTCCAAATGTCCAGTTGCATTTTCTACAGAAAGTGTGCTCAGATCTGCTCAATCAAAAGTATGGTTTAACTCTGTTAGCTGAATGCACAGATCAGAAAGAAGTTTCACCGAATGATTCTGTGTAGTTTATATTTGAAGACATTCCTTTTTCCACTATTATCCTCTTAGCGCTCCGAATCTCCACTTGCATTTTCTACAGAAAGAGTGTTTCAGAACTGCTCAATCAAAACTAAGGTTCAACTCTTTTAGTTGAACAAACAGAACAGAAAGAAGTTTCACACAATTCTTCTGTGTAGTTTTTATTCGTAGACATTCTTTTTCCCAATATAGGCCTCTTAGCGCTCAGAATGTCCAATTGCAGTTTCTACAGAAAGAGTGTTTCAGAACGGCTCAATCAAAAGTAAGGTTCAACTCTGTTAGTTGAATGCACAGAACAGAAAGAAGTTTCATACAATGCTTCTGTGTAGTTTATATTTGAACATATTCTTTTTTCCACTATTACCCACTTAGCGCTACGAATGTCCAGTTGCATTTTCTACAGACAGAGTGTTTCAAAACTGCTCAATCAAAAGTATGGTTTAACTCTGTTAGCTGTATGCTCAGATCAGAAAGAAGTTTCACAGAATGCTTCTGTGTAGTTTATATTTGAATATATTCCTTTTTCCACTACTACGCTCTTAGCGCTCCAAATGTCCAGTTGCATTTTCAACAGAAAGAGTGTTCAGATCTGCTCAATCAAAAGTATGGTTTAACTCTGTTAGCTGAATGCACAGATCAGAAAGAAGTTTCACCGAATGATTCTGTGTTATTTATATTTGAAGACATTCCTTTTTCCACTATTACCCTCTTAGCGCTCCGAATCTCCACTTGCATTTTATACAAAAAGAGTATTTCATAACTGCTCAATCAAAAATATGTTTTATCTCTGTTAACTGAATTTACAGATCAAAAATAAGTTTCACAGAATTCATCTGTGTAGTTTTTATTTGAAGATATTCTTTTTCCCAATGTAGGCCTCTTAGCGCTTATCATGTCCAATTGCAGTTACTACAGAAAGAGTGTTTCAGAACGGCTCAATCAAAAGTAAGGTTCAACTCTGTTAGTTGAATGCACAGAACAGAAAGAATTTTCACAGAATGCTACTGTGTAGTTTATATTTGAATATATTCCTTTTTTCACTATTACCCTCTTAGCGCTCCGAATGTCCACTTGCATTTTCTACAGAAAGAGTGTTCAGAACTGCGCAATCAAAAGTATGGTTTAACTCTGTTAGCTTAATGAACATATCAGAAATAAGTTTCACACAATGCTTCTGTGTAGTTTTTATTTGAAGATATTATTTTTCCCAATAGAGGCCTCTTAGCGCTCAGAATGTCCAATTGCAGTTTCTACAGAAAGAGTGTTTCAGAAAGGCTCAATCAAAAGTAAGGTTCAACTCTGTTAGTTGAATGCACAGAACAGAAAGAAGTTTCATACAATGCTTCTGTGTAGTTTATATTTGAACATATTCTTTTTTCCACTATTACCCACTTAGCGCTACGAATGTCCAGTTGCATTTTCTACAGACAGAGTGTTTCAAAACTGCTCAATCAAAAGTATGGTTTAACTCTGTTAGCTGAATGCTCAGATCAGAAAGAAGTTTCACAGAATGCTTCTGTGTAGTTTATATTTGAATATATTCCTTTTTCCACTACTACTCACTTAGCGCTCCAAATGTCCAGTTGCATTTTCTACAGAAAGAGTGTTCAGATCTGCTCAATCAAAAGTATGGTTTAACTCTGTTAGCTGAATGCACAGATCAGAAAGAAGTTTCACAGAATGATTCTGTGTAGTTTATATTTGGAGACATTCCTTTTTCCACTATTACCCTCTTAGCGTTCCGAATTTCCACTTGCATTTTCTACAGAAAGAGTGTTTCAGAACGGCTCAATCAAAACTAAGGTTCAACTCTTTTAGTTGAACAAACAGAACAGAAAGAAGTTTCACAAAATTCTTCTGTGTAGTTTTTATTTGTAGACATTCTTTTTCCCAATATAGGCCTCTTAGCGCTCAGAATGTCCAATTGCAGTTTCTACAGAAAGAGTGTTTCATAACGGCTCAATCAAAAGTAAGGATCAACTCTGTTAGTTGAATGCACAGAACAGAAAGAAGTTTCATACAATGCTTCTGTGTAGTTTATATTTGAACGTATTCTTTTTTCCACTATTACCCACTTAGCGCTACGAATGTCCAGTTGCATTTTCTACAGACAGAGTGTTTCAAAACTGCTCAATCAAAAGTATGGTTTAACTCTGTTAGCTGAATGCTCAGATCAGAAAGAAGTTTCACAGAATGCTTCTGTGTAGTTTATATTTGAATATATTCCTTTTTCCACTAATACGCTCTTAGCGCTCCAAATGTCCAGTTGCATTTTCAACAGAAAGAGTGTTCAGATCTGCTCAATCAAAAGTATGGTTTAACTCTGTTAGCTGAATGCACAGATCAGAAAGAAGTTTCACCGAATGATTCTGTGTAGTTTATATTTGAAGTCATTCCTTTTTCCACTATTACCCTCTTAGCGCTCCGAATCTCCACTTGCATTTTCTACAAAAACAGTGTTTCATAACTGCTCAATCAAAAATATGTTTTATCTCTGTTAACTGAATTTACAGATCAGAAATAAGTTTCACAGTATGCATCTGTGTAGTTTTTATTTGAAGATATTCTTTTTCCCAATGTAGGCCTCTTAGCGCTTAGCATGTCCAATTGCAGTTTCTACAGAAAGAGTGTTTCAGAACGGCTCAATCAAAAGTAAGGTTCAACTCTGTTAGTTGAATGCACAGAACAGAAAGAATTTTCACAGAATGCTACTGTGTAGTTTATATTTGAATATATTCCTTTTTCCACTATTACCCTCTTAGCGCTCCGAATGTCCACTTGCAGTTTCTACAGAAAGAGTGTTCAGAACTGCGCGATCAAAAGTATGGTTTAACTCTGTTAGCTTAGTGAACATATCAGAAATAAGTTTCACACAATGCTTCTGTGTAGTTTTTATTTGAAGATATTATTTTTCCCAATAGAGGCCTCTTAGCGCTCAGAATGTCCAATTGCAGTTTCCACAGAAAGAGTGTTTCAGAAAGGCTCAATCAAAAGTGAGGTTCAACTCTGTTAGTTGAATGCACAGAACAGAAAGAAGTTTCATACAATGCTTCTGTGTAGTTTATATTTGAACATATTCTTTTTTCCACTATTACCCACTTAGCGCTACGAATGTCCAGTTGCATTTTCTACAGACAGAGTGTTTCAAAACTGCTCAATCAAAAGTATGGTTTAACTCTGTTAGCTGAATGCTCAGATCAGAAAGAAGTTTCACAGAATGCTTCTGTGTAGTTTATATTTGAATATATTCCTTTTTCCACTACTACTCTCTTAGCGCTCCAAATGTCCAGTTGCATTTTCTACAGAAAGAGTGTTCAGATCTGCTCAATCAAAAGTATGGTTTAACTCTGTTAGCTGAATGCACAGATCAGAAAGAAGTTTCACAGAATGATTCTGTGTAGTTTATATTTGGAGACATTCCTTTTTCCACTATTACCCTCTTAGCGCTCCGAATCTCCACTTGCATTTTCTACAGAAAGAGTGTATCAGAACGGCTCAATCAAAACTAAGGTTCAACCCTTTTAGTTGAACAAACAGAACAGAAATAAGTTTCACACAATTCTTCTGTGTAGTTTTTATTTGTAGACATTCTTTTTCCCAATATAGGCCTTTTAGCGCTCAGAATGTCCAATTGCAGTTTCTACAGAAAGAGTGTTTCAGAACGGCTCAATCAAATGTAAGGTTCAACTCTGTTAGTTGAATGCACAGAACAGAAAGAAGTTTCATACAATGCTTCTGTGTAGTTTATATTTGAACATATTCTTTTTTCCACTATTACCCACTTAGCGCTACGAATGTCCAGTTGCATTTTCTACAGACAGAGTGTTTCAAAACTGCTCAATCAAAAGTATGGTTTAACTCTGTTAGCTGAATGCTCAGATCAGAAAGAAGTTTCACAGAATGCTTCTGTGTAGTTTATATTTGAATATATTAATTTTTCCACTAATACGCTCTTAGAGCTCCAAATGTCCAGTTGCATTTTCAAAAGAAAGAGTGTTCAGATCTGCTCAATCAAAAGTATCGTTTAACTCTGTTAGCTGAATGCACAGATCAGAAAGAAGTTTCACCGAATGATTCTGTGTAGTTTATATTTGAAGACATTCCTTTTTCCACTATTACCCTCTTAGCGCTCCGAATCTCCACTTGCATTTTCTACAAAAACAGTGTTTCATAACTGCTCAATCAAAAATATGTTTTATCTCTGTTAACTGAATTTACAGATCAGAAATAAGTTTCACAGTATGCATCTGTGTAGTTTTTATTTGAAGATATTCTTTTTCCCAATGTAGGCCTCTTAGCGCTTAGCATGTCCAATTGCAGTTTCTACAGAAAGAGTATTTCAGAACGGCTCAATCAAAAGTAAGGTTCAACTCTGTTAGTTGAATGCACAGAACAGAAAGAATTTTGATAGAATGCTACTGTGTAGTTTATATTTGAATATATTCCTTTTTCCACTATTACCCTCTTAGCGCTCCGAATGTCCACTTGCAGTTTCTACAGAAAGAGTGTTCAGAACTGCGCGATCAAAAGTATGGTTTAACTCTGTTAGCTTAATGAACATATCAGAAATAAGTTTCACACAATGCTTCTGTGTAGTTTTTATTTGAAGATATTATTTTTCCCAATAGAGGCCTCCTAGCGCTCAGAATGTCCAATTGCAGTTTCTACAGAAAGAGTGTTTCAGAAAGGCTCAATCAAAAGTAAGGTTCAACTCTGTTAGTTGAATGCACAGAACAGAAAGAAGTTTCATACAATGCTTCTGTGTAGTTTATATTTGAACATATTCTTTTTTCCACTATTACCCACTTAGCGCTACGAATGTCCAGTTGCATTTTCTACAGACAGAGTGTTTCAAAACTGCTCAATCAAAAGTGTGGTTTAACTCTGTTAGCTGAATGCTCAGATCAGAAAGAAGTTTCACAGAATGCTTCTGTGTAGTTTATATTTGAATATATTCCTTTTTCCACTACTACTCTCTTAGCGCTCCAAATGTCCAGTTGCATTTTCTACAGAAAGAGTGTTCAGATCTGCTCAATCAAAAGTATGCTTTAACCCTGTTAGCTGAATGCACAGATCAGAAAGCAGTTTCACAGAATGATTCTGTGTAGTTTATATTTGGAGACATTCCTTTTTCCACTATTACCCTCTTAGCGCTCCGAATCTCCACTTGCATTTTCTACAGAAAGAGTGCATCAGAACGGCTCAATCAAAGCTAAGGTTCAACTCTTTTAGTTGAACAAACAGAACAGAAATAAGTTTCACACAATTCTTCTGTGTAGTTTTTATTTGTAGACATTCTTTTTCCCAATATAGGCCTCTTAGCGCTCAGAATGTCCAATTGCAGTTTCTACAGAAAGAGTGTTTCAGAACGGCTCAATCAAAAGTAAGGTTCAACTCTGTTAGTTGAATGCACAGAACAGAAAGAAGTTTCATACAATGCTTCTGTGTAGTTTTTATTTGAAGATATTATTTTTCCCAATAGAGGCCTCTTAGCGCTCAGAATGTCCAATTGCAGTTTCTACAGAAAGAGTGTTTCAGAAAGGCTCAATCAAAAGTAAGGTTCAACTCTGTTAGTTGAATGCACAGAACAGAAAGAAGTTTCATACAATGCTTCTGTGTAGTTAATATTTGAACATATTCTTTTTTCCACTATTACCCACTTAGCGCTACGAATGTCCAGTTGCATTTTCTACAGACAGAGTGTTTCAAAACTGCTCAATCAAAAGTATGTTTTAACTCTGTTAGCTGAATGCTCAGATCAGAAAGAAGTTTCACAGAATGCTTCTGTGTAGTTTATATTTGAATATATTCCTTTTTCCACTACTACGCTCTTAGCGCTCCAAATGTCCAGTTGCATTTTCTACAGAAAGAGTGTTCAGATCTGCTCAATCAAAAGTATGGTTTAACTCTGTTAGCTGAATGCACAGATCAGAAAGAAGTTTCACAGAATGATTCTGTGTAGTTTATATTTGGAGACATTCCTTTTTCCACTATTACCCTCTTAGCGCTCCGAATCTCCAATTGCATTTTCTACAGAAAGAGTGTTTCAGAACGGCTCAATCAAAACTAAGGTTCAACTCTTTTAGTTGAACAAACAGAACAGAAAGAAGTTTCACACAATTCTTCTGTGTAGTTTTTTTTGTAGACATTTTTTTCCCAATATAGGCCTCTTAGCGCTCAGAATGTCCAATTGCAGTTTCTACAGAAAGAGTGTTTCAGAACGGCTCAATCAAAAGTAAGGTTCAACTCTGTTAGTTGAATGCACAGAACAGAAAGAAGTTTCATACAATGCTTCTGTGTAGTTTATATTTGAACATATTCTTTTTTCCACTATTACCCACTTAGCGCTACGAATGTCCAGTTGCATTTGCTACAGACAGAGTGTTTCAAAACTGCTCAATCAAAAGTATGGTTTAACTCTGTTAGCTGAATGCTCAGATCAGAAAGAAGTTTCACAGAATGCTTCTGTGTAGTTTATATTTGAATATATTCCTTTTTCCACTACTACTCTCTTAGCGCTCCAAATGTCCAGTTGCATTTTCTACAGAAAGAGTGTTCAGATCTGCTCAATCAAAAGTATGGTTTAACTCTGTTAGCTGAATGCACAGATCAGAAAGAAGTTTCACAGAATGATTCTGTGTAGTTTATATTTGGAGACATTCCTTTTTCCACTATTACCCTCTTAGCGCTCCGAATCTCCACTTGCATTTTCTACAGAAAGAGTGTATCAGAACGGCTCAATCAAAACTAAGGTTCAACCCTTTTAGTTGAACAAACAGAACAGAAATAAGTTTCACACAATTCTTCTGTGTAGTTTTTATTTGTAGACATTCTTTTTCCCAATATAGGCCTTTTAGCGCTCAGAATGTCCAATTGCAGTTTCTACAGAAAGAGTGTTTCAGAACGGCTCAATCAAATGTAAGGTTCAACTCTGTTAGTTGAATGCACAGAACAGAAAGAAGTTTCATACAATGCTTCTGTGTAGTTTATATTTGAACATATTCTTTTTTCCACTATTACCCACTTAGCGCTACGAATGTCCAGTTGCATTTTCTACAGACAGAGTGTTTCAAAACTGCTCAATCAAAAGTATGGTTTAACTCTGTTAGCTGAATGCTCAGATCAGAAAGAAGTTTCACAGAATGCTTCTGTGTAGTTTATATTTGAATATATTAATTTTTCCACTAATACGCTCTTAGAGCTCCAAATGTCCAGTTGCATTTTCAAAAGAAAGAGTGTTCAGATCTGCTCAATCAAAAGTATGGTTTAACTCTGTTAGCTGAATGCACAGATCAGAAAGAAGTTTCACCGAATGATTCTGTGTAGTTTATATTTGAAGACATTCCTTTTTCCACTATTACCCTCTTAGCGCTCCGAATCTCCACTTGCATTTTCTACAAAAACAGTGTTTCATAACTGCTCAATCAAAAATATGTTTTATCTCTGTTAACTGAATTTACAGATCAGAAATAAGTTTCACAGTATGCATCTGTGTAGTTTTTATTTGAAGATATTCTTTTTCCCAATGTAGGCCTCTTAGCGCTTAGCATGTCCAATTGCAGTTTCTACAGAAAGAGTGTTTCAGAACGGCTCAATCAAAAGTAAGGTTCAACTCTGTTAGTTGAATGCACAGAACAGAAAGAATTTTCATAGAATGCTACTGTGTAGTTTATATTTGAATATATTCCTTTTTCCACTATTACCCTCTTAGCGCTCCGAATGTCCACTTGCAGTTTCTACAGAAAGAGTGTTCAGAACTGCGCGATCAAAAGTATGGTTTAACTCTGTTAGCTTAATGAACATATCAGAAATAAGTTTCACACAATGCTTCTGTGTAGTTTTTATTTGAAGATATTATTTTTCCCAATAGAGGCCTCCTAGCGCTCAGAATGTCCAATTGCAGTTTCTACAGAAAGAGTGTTTCAGAAAGGCTCAATCAAAAGTAAGGTTCAACTCTGTTAGTTGAATGCACAGAACAGAAAGAAGTTTCATACAATGCTTCTGTGTAGTTTATATTTGAACATATTCTTTTTTCCACTATTACCCACTTAGCGCTACGAATGTCCAGTTGCATTTTCTACAGACAGAGTGTTTCAAAACTGCTCAATCAAAAGTGTGGTTTAACTCTGTTAGCTGAATGCTCAGATCAGAAAGAAGTTTCACAGAATGCTTCTGTGTAGTTTATATTTGAATATATTCCTTTTTCCACTACTACTCTCTTAGCGCTCCAAATGTCCAGTTGCATTTTCTACAGAAAGAGTGTTCAGATCTGCTCAATCAAAAGTATGGTTTAACCCTGTTAGCTGAATGCACAGATCAGAAAGAAGTTTCACAGAATGATTCTGTGTAGTTTATATTTGGAGACATTCCTTTTTCCACTATTACCCTCTTAGCGCTCCGAATCTCCACTTGCATTTTCTACAGAAAGAGTGCATCAGAACGGCTCAATCAAAGCTAAGGTTCAACTCTTTTAGTTGAACAAACAGAACAGAAATAAGTTTCACACAATTCTTCTGTGTAGTTTTTATTTGTAGACATTCTTTTTCCCAATATAGGCCTCTTAGCGCTCAGAATGTCCAATTGCAGTTTCTACAGAAAGAGTGTTTCAGAACGGCTCAATCAAAAGTAAGGTTCAACTCTGTTAGTTGAATGCACAGAACAGAAAGAAGTTTCATACAATGCTTCTGTGTAGTTTTTATTTGAAGATATTATTTTTCCCAATAGAGGCCTCTTAGCGCTCAGAATGTCCAATTGCAGTTTCTACAGAAAGAGTGTTTCAGAAAGGCTCAATCAAAAGTAAGGTTCAACTCTGTTAGTTGAATGCACAGAACAGAAAGTAGTTTCATACAATGCTTCTGTGTAGTTAATATTTGAACATATTCTTTTTTCCACTATTACCCACTTAGCGCTACGAATGTCCAGTTGCATTTTCTACAGACAGAGTGTTTCAAAACTGCTCAATCAAAAGTATGTTTTAACTCTGTTAGCTGAATGCTCAGATCAGAAAGAAGTTTCACAGAATGCTTCTGTGTAGTTTATATTTGAATATATTCCTTTTTCCACTACTACGCTCTTAGCGCTCCAAATGTCCAGTTGCATTTTCTACAGAAAGAGTGTTCAGATCTGCTCAATCAAAAGTATGGTTTAACTCTGTTAGCTGAATGCACAGATCAGAAAGAAGTTTCACAGAATTATTCTGTGTAGTTTATATTTGGAGACATTCCTTTTTCCACTATTACCCTCTTAGCGCTCCGAATTTCCAATTGCATTTTCTACAGAAAGAGTGTTTCAGAACGGCTCAATCAAAACTAAGGTTCAACTCTTTTAGTTGAACAAACAGAACAGAAAGAAGTTTCACACAATTCTTCTGTGTAGTTTTTTTTGTAGACATTTTTTTCCCAATATAGGCCTCTTAGCGCTCAGAATGTCCAATTGCAGTTTCTACAGAAAGAGTGTTTCAGAACGGCTCAATCAAAAGTAAGGTTCAACTCTGTTAGTTGAATGCACAGAACAGAAAGAAGTTTCATACAATGCTTCTGTGTAGTTTATATTTGAACATATTCTTTTTTCCACTATTACCCACTTAGCGCTACGAATGTCCAGTTGCATTTGCTACAGACAGAGTGTTCCAAAACTGCTCAATCAAAAGTATGGTTTAACTCTGTTAGCTGAATGCTCAGATCAGAAAGAAGTTTCACAGAATGCCTCTGTGTAGTTTATATTTGAATATATTCCTTTTTCCACTACTAAGCTCTTAGCGCTCCAAATGTCCAGTTGCATTTTCTACAGAAAGTGTGCTCAGATCTGCTCAATCAAAAGTATGGTTTAACTCTGTTAGCTGAATGCACAGATCAGAAAGAAGTTTCACCGAATGATTCTGTGTAGTTTATATTTGAAGACATTCCTTTTTCCACTATTATCCTCTTAGCGCTCCGAATCTCCACTTGCATTTTCTACAGAAAGAGTGTTTCAGAACTGCTCAATCAAAACTAAGGTTCAACTCTTTTAGTTGAACAAACAGAACAGAAAGAAGTTTCACACAATTCTTCTGTGTAGTTTTTATTCGTAGACATTCTTTTTCCCAATATAGGCCTCTTAGCGCTCAGAATGTCCAATTGCAGTTTCTACAGAAAGAGTGTTTCAGAACGGCTCAATCAAAAGTAAGGTTCAACTCTGTTAGTTGAATGCACAGAACAGAAAGAAGTTTCATACAATGCTTCTGTGTAGTTTATATTTGAACATATTCTTTTTTCCACTATTACCCACTTAGCGCTACGAATGTCCAGTTGCATTTTCTACAGACAGAGTGTTTCAAAACTGCTCAATCAAAAGTATGGTTTAACTCTGTTAGCTGTATGCTCAGATCAGAAAGAAGTTTCACAGAATGCTTCTGTGTAGTTTATATTTGAATATATTCCTTTTTCCACTACTACGCTCTTAGCGCTCCAAATGTCCAGTTGCATTTTCAACAGAAAGAGTGTTCAGATCTGCTCAATCAAAAGTATGGTTTAACTCTGTTAGCTGAATGCACAGATCAGAAAGAAGTTTCACCGAATGATTCTGTGTTATTTATATTTGAAGACATTCCTTTTTCCACTATTACCCTCTTAGCGCTCCGAATCTCCACTTGCATTTTCTACAAAAAGAGTATTTCATAACTGCTCAATCAAAAATATGTTTTATTTCTGTTAACTGAATTTACAGATCAGAAATAAGTTTCACAGAATGCATCTGTGTAGTTTTTATTTGAAGATATTCTTTTTCCCAATGTAGGCCTCTTAGCGCTTAGCATGTCCAATTGCAGTTTCTACAGAAAGAGTGTTTCAGAACGGCTCAATCAAAAGTAAGGTTCAACTGTGTTAGTTGAATGCACAGAACAGAAAGAATTTTCACAGAATGCTACTGTGTAGTTTATATTTGAATATATTCCTTTTTCCACTATTACCCTCTTAGCGCTCCAAATGTCCACTTGAATTTTCTACAGAAAGAGTGTTCAGAACTGCGCAATCAAAAGTATGGTTTAACTCTGTTAGCTTAATGAACATATCAGAAATAAGTTTCACACAATGCTTCTGTGTAGTTTTTATTTGAAGATATTATTTTTCCCAATAGAGGCCTCTTAGCGCTCAGAATGTCCAATTGCAGTTTCTACAGAAAGAGTGTTTCAGAAAGGCTCAATCAAAAGTAAGGTTCAACTCTGTTAGTTGAATGCACAGAACAGAAAGAAGTTTCATACAATGCTTCTGTGTAGTTTATATTTGAACATATTCTTTTTTCCACTATTACCCACTTAGCGCTACGAATGTCCAGTTGCATTTTCTACAGACAGAGTGTTTCAAAACTGCTCAATCAAAAGTATGGTTTAACTCTGTTAGCTGAATGCTCAGATCAGAAAGAAGTTTCACAGAATGCTTCTGTGTAGTTTATATTTGAATATATTCCTTTTTCCACTACTACTCTCTTAGCGCTCCAAATGTCCAGTTGCATTTTCTACAGAAAGAGTGTTCAGATCTGCTCAATCAAAAGTATGGTTTAACTCTGTTAGCTGAATGCACAGATCAGAAAGAAGTTTCACAGAATGATTCTGTGTAGTTTATATTTGGAGACATTCCTTTTTCCACTATTACCCTCTTAGCGCTCCGAATCTCCACTTGCATTTTCTACAGAAAGAGTGTTTCAGAACGGCTCAATCAAAACTAAGGTTCAACTCTTTTAGTTGAACAAACAGAACAGAAAGAAGTTTCACACAATTCTTCTGTGTAGTTTTTATTTGTAGACATTCATTTTCCCAATATAGGCCTCTTAGCGCTCAGAATGTCCAATTGCAGTTTCTACAGAAAGAGTGTTTCAGAACGGCTCAATCAAAAGTAAGGTTCAACTCTGTTAGTTGAATGCACAGAACAGAAAGAAGTTTCATACAATGCTTCTGTGTAGTTTATATTTGAACATATTCTTTTTTCCACTGTTACCCACTTAGCGCTACGAATGTCCAGTTGCATTTTCTACAGACAGAGTGTTTCAAAACTGCTCAATCAAAAGTATGGTTTAACTCTGTTAGCTGAATGCTCAGATCAGAAAGAAGTTTCACAGAATGCTTCTGTGTAGTTTATATTTGAATATATTCCTTTTTCCACTACTACTCTCTTAGCGCTCCAAATGTCCAGTTGCATTTTCTACAGAAAGAGTGTTCAGATCTGCTCAATCAAAAGTATGGTTAACTCTGTTAGCTGAATGCACAGATCAGAAAGAAGTTTCACAGAATGATTCTGTGTAGTTTATATTTGGAGACATTCCTTTTTCCACTATTACCCTCTTAGCGCTCCGAATCTCCACTTGCATTTTCTACAGAAAGAGTGTTTCAGAACTGCTCAATCAAAACTAAGGTTCAACTCTTTTAGTTGAACAAACAGAACAGAAAGAAGTTTCACACAATTCTTCTGTGTAGTTTTTATTCGTAGACATTCTTTTTCCCAATATAGGCCTCTTAGCGCTCAGAATGTCCAATTGCAGTTTCTACAGAAAGAGAGTTTCAGAAAGGCTCAATCAAAAGTAAGGTTCAACTCTGTTAGTTGAATGCACAGAACAGAAAGAAGTTTCATACAATGCTTCTGTGTAGTTTATATTTGAACATATTCTTTTTTCCACTATTACCCACTTAGCGCTACGAATGTCCAGTTGCATTTTCTACAGACAGAGTGTTTCAAAACTGCTCAATCAAAAGTATGGTTTAAATCTGTTAGCTGTATTCTCAGATCAGAAAGAAGTTTCACAGAATGCTTCTGTGTAGTTTATATTTGAATATATTCCTTTTTCCACTACTACGCTCTTAGCGCTCCAAATGTCCAGTTGCATTTTCAACAGAAAGAGTGTTCAGATCTGCTCAATCAAAAGTATGGTTTAACTCTGTTAGCTGAATGCACAGATCAGAAAGAAGTTTCACCGAATGATTCTGTGTAGTTTATATTTGAAGACATTCCTTTTTCCACTATTACCCTCTTAGCGCTCCGAATCTCCACTTGCATTTTCTACAAAAAGAGTATTTCATAACTGCTCAATCAAAAATATGTTTTATCTCTGTTAACTGAATTTACAGATCAGAAATAAGTTTCACAGAATGCATCTGTGTAGTTTTTATTTGAAGATATTCTTTTTCCCAATGTAGGCCTCTTAGCGCTTAGCATGTCCAATTGCAGTTTCTACAGAAAGAGTGTTTCAGAACGGCTCAATCAAAAGTAAGGTTCAACTGTGTTAGTTGAATGCACAGAACAGAAAGAATTTTCACAGAATGCTACTGTGTAGTTTATATTTGAATATATTCCTTTTTCCACTATTACCCTCTTAGCGCTCCAAATGTCCACTTGAATTTTCTACAGAAAGAGTGTTCAGAACTGCGCAATCAAAAGTGTGGTTTAACTCTGTTAGCTTAATGAACATATCAGAAATAAGTTTCACACAATGCTTCTGTGTAGTTTTTATTTGAAGATATTATTTTTCCCAATAGAGGCCTCTTAGCGCTCAGAATGTCCAATTGCAGTTTCTACAGAAAGAGTGTTTCAGAAAGGCTCAATCAAAAGTAAGTTTCAACTCTGTTAGTTGAATGCACAGAACAGAAAGAAGTTTCATACAATGCTTCTGTGTAGTTTATATTTGAACATATTCTTTTTTCCACTATTACCCACTTAGCGCTACGAATGTCCAGTTGCATTTTCTACAGACAGAGTGTTTCAAAACTGCTCAATCAAAAGTATGGTTTAACTCTGTTAGCTGAATGCTCAGATCAGAAAGAAGTTTCACAGAATGCTTCTGTTTAGTTTATATTTGAATATATTCCTTTTTCCACTACTACTCTCTTAGCGCTCCAAATGTCCAGTTGCATTTTCTACAGAAAGAGTGTTCAGATCTGCTCAATCAAAAGTATGGTTTAACTCTGTTAGCTGAATGCACAGATCAGAAAGAAGTTTCACAGAATGATTCTGTGTAGTTTATATTTGGAGACATTCCTTTTTCCACTATTACCTTCTTAGCGCTCCGAATCTCCACTTGCATTTTCTACAGAAAGAGTGTTTCAGAACGGCTCAATCAAAACTAAGGTTCAACTCTTTTAGTTGAACAAACAGAACAGAAAGAAGTTTCACACAATTCTTCTGTGTAGTTTTTATTTGTAGACATTTATTTTCCCAATATAGGCCTCTTAGCGCTCAGAATGTCCAATTGCAGTTTCTACAGAAAGAGTGTTTCAGAACGGCTCAATCAAAAGTAAGGTTCAACTCTGTTAGTTGAATGCACAGAACAGAAAGAAGTTTCATACAATGCTTCTGTGTAGTTTATATTTGAACATATTCTTTTTTCCACTATTACCCACTTAGTGCTACGAATGTCCAGTTGCATTTTCTACAGACAGAGTGTTTCAAAACTGCTCAATCAAAAGTATGGTTTAACTCTGTTAGCTGAATGCTCAGATCAGAAAGAAGTTTCACAGAATGCTTCTGTGTAGTTTATATTTGAATATATTCCTTTTTCCACTACTAATCTCTTAGCGCTCCAAATGTCCAGTTGCATTTTCTACAGAAAGAGTGTTCAGATCTGCTCAATCAAAAGTATGGTTTAACTCTGTTAGCTGAATGCACAGATCAGAAAGAAGTTTCACAGAATGATTCTGTGTAGTTTATATTTGGAGACATTCCTTTTTCCACTATTACCCTCTTAGCGCTCCGAATCTCCACTTGCATTTTCTACAGAAAGAGTGTTTCAGAACGGCTCAATCAAAACTAAGGTTCAACTCTTTTAGTTGAACAAACAGAACAGAAAGAAGTTTCACACAATTCTTCTGTGTAGTTTTTATTTGTAGACATTCTTTTTCCCAATATAGGCTTCTTAGCGCTCAGAATGTCCAATTGCAGTTTCTAGAGAAAGAGTGTTTCAGAACGGCTCAATCAAAAGTAAGGTTCAACTCTGTTAGTTGAATGCACAGAACAGAAAGAAGTTTCATACAATGCTTCTGTGTAGTTTATATTTGAACATATTCTTTTTCCACTATTACCCACTTAGCGCTACGAATGTCCAGTTGCATTTTCTACAGACAGAGTGTTTCAAAACTGCTCAATCAAACGTATGGTTTAACTCTGTAAGCTGTATGCTCAGATCAGAAAGAAGTTTCACAGAATGCTTCTGTGTAGTTTATATTTGAATATATTACTTTTTCCACTACTACGCTCTTAGCGCTCCAAACGTCCAGTTGCATTTTCAACAGAAAGAGTGTTCAGATCTGCTCAATCAAAAGTATGGTTTAACTCTGTTAGCTGAATGCACAGATCAGAAAGAAGTTTCACCGAATGATTCTGTGTAGTTTATATTTGAAGACATTCCTTTTTCCACTATTACCCTCTTAGCGCTCCGAATCTCCACTTGCATTTTCTACAAAAAGTGTGTTTCATAACTGCTCAATTAAAAATATGTTTTATCTCTGTTAACTGAATTTACAGATCAGAAATAAGTTTCACAGAATGCATCTGCGTAGTTTTTATTTGAAGATATTCTTTTTCCCAATGTAGGCCTCTTAGCGCTTAGCATGTCCAATTGCAGTTTCTACAGAAAGAGTGTTTCAGAACGGCTCAATCAAAAGTAAGGTTCAACTCTGTTAGTTGAATGCACAGAACAGAAAGAATTTTAACAGAATGCTACTGTGTAGTTTATATTTGAATATATTCCTTTTTCCACTATTACCCTCTTAGCGCTCCGAATGTCCACTTGCATTTTCTACAGAAAGAGTGTTCAGAACTGCGCAATCAAAAGTATGGTTTAACTCTGTTAGCTTAATGAACATATCAGAAATAAGTTTCACACAATGCTTCTGTGTAGTTTTTATTTGAAGATATTATTTTTCCCAATAGAGGCCTCTTAGCGCTCAGAATGTCCAATTGCAGTTTCTACAGAAAGAGTGTTTCAGAACGGCTCAATCAAAAGTAAGGTTCAACTCTGTTAGTTGAATGCACAGAACAGAAAGAAGTTTCATACAATGCTTCTGTGTAGTTTATATTTGAACATATTCTTTTTTCCACTATTACCCACTTAGCGCTACGAATGTCCAGTTGCATTTTCTACAGACAGAGTGTTTCAAAACTGCTCAATCAAAACTATGGTTTAACTCTGTTAGCTGAATGCTCAGATCAGAAAGAAGTTTCACAGAATGTTCTGTGTAGTTTATATTTGAATATATTCCTTTTTCCACTACTACTCTCTTAGCGCTCCAAATGTCCAGTTGCATTTTCTACAGAAAGAGTGTTCAGATCTGCTCAATCAAAAGTATGGTTAACTCTGTTAGCTGAATGCACAGATCAGAAAGAATTTTCACAGAATGATTCTGTGTAGTTTATATTTGGAGACATTCCTTTTTCCACTATTACCCTCTTAGCGCTCCGAATCTCCACTTGCATTTTCTACAGAAAGAGTGTTTCAGAACTGCTCAATCAAAACTAAGGTTCAACTCTTTTAGTTGAACAAACAGAACAGAAAGAAGTTTCACACAATTCTTCTGTGTAGTTTTTATTCGTAGACATTCTTTTTCCCAATATAGGCCTCTTAGCGCTCAGAATGTCCAATTGCAGTTTCTACAGAAAGAGTGTTTCAGAACGGCTCAATCAAAAGTAAGGTTCAACTCTGTTAGTTGAATGCACAGAACAGAAAGGAGTTTCATACAATGCTTCTGTGTAGTTTATATTTGAACATATTCTTTTTTCCACTATTACCCAATTAGCGCTACGAATGTCCAGTTGCATTTTCTACAGACAGAGTGTTTCAAAACTGCTCAATCAAAAGTATGGTTTAACTCTGTTAGCTGTATGCTCAGATCAGAAAGAAGTTTCACAGAATGCTTCTGTGTAGTTTATATTTGAATATATTCCTTTTTCCACTACTACGCTCTTAGCGCTCCAAATGTCCAGTTGCATTTTCAACAGAAAGAGTGTTCAGATCTGCTCAATCAAAAGTATGGTTTAACTCTGTTAGCTGAATGCACAGATCAGAAAGAAGTTTCACCGAATGATTCTGTGTAGTTTATATTTGAAGACATTCCTTTTTCCACTATTACCCTCTTAGCGCTCCGAATCTCCACTTGCATTTTCTACAAAAAGTGTATTTCATAACTGCTCAATCAAAAATATGTTTTATCTCTGTTAACTGAATTTACAGATCAGAAATAAGTTTCACAGAATGCATCTGTGTAGTTTTTATTTGAAGATATTCTTTTTCCCAATGTAGGCCTCTTAGCACTTAACATGTCCAATTGCAGTTTCTACAGAAAGAGTGTTTCAGAACGGCTCAATCAAAAGTAAGGTTCAACTCTGTTAGTTGAATGCACAGAACAGAAAGAATTTTCACAGAATGCTACTCTGTAGTTTATATTTGAATATATTCCTTTTTCCACTATTACCCTCTTAGCGCTCCGAGTGTCCACTTGAAGTTTCTACAGAAAGAGTGTTCAGAACTGCGCGATCAAAAGTATGGTTTAACTCTGTTAGCTTAATGAACATATCAGAAATAAGTTTCACACAATGCTTCGGTGTAGTTTTTATTTGAAGATATTATTTTTCCCAATAGAGGCCTCTTAGCGCTCAGAATGTCCAATTGCAGTTTCTACAGAAAGAGTGTTTCAGAAAGGCTCAATCAAAAGTAAGGTTCAACTCTGTTAGTTGAATGCACAGAACAGAAAGTAGTTTCATACAATGCTTCTGTGTAGTTTATATTTGAACATATTCTTTTTTCCACTATTACCCAATTAGCGCTACGAATGTCCAGTTGCATTTTCTACAGACAGAGTGTTTCAAAACTGCTCAATCAAAAGTATGGTTTAACTCTGTTAGCTGAATGCTCAGATCAGAAAGAAGTTTCACAGAATGCTTCTGTGTAGTTTATATTTGAATATATTCCTTTTTCCACTACTACTCTCTTAGCGCTCCAAATGTCCAGTTGCATTTTCTACAGAAAGAGTGTTCAGATCTGCTCAATCAAAAGTATGGTTAACTCTGTTAGCTGAATGCACAGATCAGAAAGAAGTTTCACAGAATGATTTTGTGTAGTTTATATTTGGAGACATTCCGTTTTCCACTATTACCCTCTTAGCGCTCCGAATCTCCACTTGCATTTTCTACAGAAAGAGTGTTTCAGAACGGCTCAATCAAAACTAAGGTTCAACTCTTTTAGTTGAACAAACAGAACAGAAAGATGTTTCACACAATTCTTCTGTGTAGTTTTTATTTGTAGACATTCTTTTTCCCAATATAGGCCTCTTAGCGCTCAGAATGTCCAGTTGCAGTTTCTACAGAAAGAGTGTTTCAGAGCGGCTCAATCAAAAGTAAGGTTCAACTCTGTTAGTTGAATGCACAGAACAGAAAGAAGTTTCATACAATGCTTCTGTGTAGTTTATATTTGAACGTATTCTTTTTTCCACTATTACCCACTTAGCACTACGAATGTCCAGTTGCATTTTCTACAGACAGAGTGTTTCAAAACTGCTCAATCAAAAGTATGGTTTAACTCTGTTAGCTGAATGCTCAGATCAGAAAGAAGTTTCACAGAATGGTTCTGTGTAGTTTATATTTGAATATATTCCTTTTTCCACTAATACGCTCTTAGCCCTCCAAATGTCCAGTTGCATTTTCAACAGAAAGAGTGTTCAGATCTGCTCAATCAAAAGTATGGTTTAACTCTGTTAGCTGAATGCACAGATCAGAAAGAAGTTTCACCGAATGATTCTGTGTAGTTTATATTTGAAGATATTCCTTTTTCCACTATTACCCTCTTAGCGCTCCGAATCTCCACTTGCATTTTCTACAAAAACAGTGTTTCATAACTGCTCAATCAAAAATATGCTTTATCTCTCTTAACTGAATTTACAGATCAGAAATAAGTTTCACAGTATGCATCTGTGTAGTTTTTATTTGAAGATATCTTTTTCCCAATGTAGGCCTCTTAGCGCTTAGCATGTCCAATTGCAGTTTCTACAGAAAGAGTGTTTCAGAACGGCTCAATCAAAAGTAAGGTTCAACTCTGTTAGTTGAATGCACAGAACAGAAAGAATTTTCACAGAATGCTACTGTGTAGTTTATATTTGAATATATTCCTTTTTCCACTATTACCCTCTTAGCGCTCCGAATGTCCACTTGCAGTTTCTACAGAAAGAGTGTTCAGAACTGCGCGATCAAAAGTATGGTTTAACTCTGTTAGCTTAATGAACATATCAGAAATAAGTTTCATACAATGCTTCTGTGTAGTTTTTATTTGAAGATATTATTTTTCCCAATAGAGGCCTCTTAGCGCTCAGAATGTCCAATTGCAGTTTCTACAAAAAGAGTGTTTCAGAAAGGCTCAATCAAAAGTAAGGTTCAACTCTGTTAGTTGAATGCACAGAACAGAAAGAAGTTTCATACAATGCTTCTGTGTAGTTTATATTTGAACATATTTTTTTCCACTATTACCCACTTAGCGCTACGAATGTCCACTTGCATTTTCTACAGACAGAGTGTTTCAAAACTGCTCAATCAAAAGTATGGTTTAACTCTGTTAGCTGAATGCTCAGATCAGAAAGAAGTTTCACAGAACGCTTCTGTGTAGTTTATATTTGAATATATTCCTTTATCCACTACTACTCTCTTAGCGCTCCAAATGTCCAGTTGCATTTTCTACAGAAAGAGTGTTCAGATCTGCTCAATCAAAAGTATGGTTAACTCTGTTAGCTGAATGCACAGATCAGAAAGAAGTTTCACAGAATGATTCTGTGTAGTTTATATTTGGAGACATTCCTTTTTCCACTATTACCCTCTTAGCGCTCCGAATTTCCACTTGCATTTTCTACAGAAAGAGTGTTTCAGAACGGCTCAATCAAAACTAAGGTTCACCTCTTTTAGTTGAACAAACAGAACAGAAAGAAGTTTCACACAATTCTTCTGTGTAGTTTTTATTTGTAGACATTCTTTTTCCCAATATAGGCCTCTTAGCGCTCAGAATGTCCAATTGCAGTTTCTACAGAAAGAGTGTTTCAGAACGGCTCAATCAAAAGTAAGGTTCAACTCTGTTAGTTGAATGCACAGAACAGAAAGAAGTTTCATACAATGCTTCTGTGTAGTTTATATTTGAACGTATTCTTTTTTCCACTATTACCCACTTAGCACTACGAATGTCCAGTTGCATTTTCTACAGACAGAGTGTTTCAAAACTGCTCAATCAAAAGTATGGTTTAACTCTGTTAGCTGAATGCTCAGATCAGAAAGAAGTTTCACAGAATGCTTCTGTGTAGTTTATATTTGAATATATTCCTTTTTCCACTAATACGCTCTTAGCGCTCCAAATGTCCAGTTGCATTTACAACAGAAAGAGTGTTCAGATCTGCTCAATCAAAAGTATGGTTTAACTCTGTTAGCTGAATGCACAGATCAGAAAGAAGTTTCACCGAATGATTCTGTGTAGTTTATATTTGAAGATATTCCTTTTTCCACTATTACCCTCTTAGCGCTCCGAATCTCCACTTGCATTTTCTACAAAAACAGTGTTTCATAACTGCTCAATCAAAAATATGTTTTATCTCTCTTAACTGAATTTACAGATCAGAAATAAGTTTCACAGTATGCATCTGTGTAGTTTTTATTTGAAGATATTTTTTTCCCAATGTAGGCCTCTTAGCGCTTAGCATGTCCAATTGCAGTTTCTACAGAAAGAGTGTTTCAGAACGGCTCAATCAAAAGTAAGGTTCAAATCTGTTAGTTGAATGCACAGAACAGAAAGAATTTTCACAGAATGCTACTGTGTAGTTTATATTTGTATATATTCCTTTTTCCACTATTACCCTCATAGCGCTCCGAATGTCCACTTGCAGTTTCTACAGAAAGAGTGTTCAGAACTGCGCGATCAAAAGTATGGTTTAATTCTGTTAGCTTAATGAACATATCAGAAATAAGTTTCACACAATGCTTCTGTGTAGTTTTTATTTGAAGATATTATTTTTCCCAATAGAGGCCTCTTAGCGCTCAGAATGTCCAATTGCAGTTTCTACAGAAAGAGTGTTTCAGAAAGGCTCAATCAAAAGTAAGGTTCAACTCTGTTAGTTGAATGCACAGAACAGAAAGAAGTTTCATACAATGCTTCTGTGTAGTTTATATTTGAACATATTCTTTTTTCCACTATTACCCACTTAGCGCTACGAATGTCCAGTTGCATTTTCTACAGACAGAGTGTTTCAAAACTGCTCAATCAAAAGTATGGTTTAACTCTGTTAGCTGAATGCTCAGATCAGAAAGAAGTTTCACAGAATGCTTCTGTGTAGTTTATATTTGAATATATTCCTTTTTCCACTACTACTCTCTTAGCGCTCCAAATGTCCAGTTGCATTTTCTACAGAAAGAGTGTTCAGATCTGCTCAATCAAAAGTATGGTTTAACTCTGTTAGCTGAATGCACAGATCAGAAAGAAGTTTCACAGAATGATTCTGTGTAGTTTATATTTGGAGACATTCCTTTTTCCACTATTACCCTCTTAGCGCTCCGAATCTCCACTTGCATTTTCTACAGAAAGAGTGTTTCAAAACGGCTCAATCAAAACTAAGGTTCAATTCTTTTAGTTGAACAAACAGAACAGAAAGAAGTTTCACACAATTCTTCTGTGTAGTTTTTATTTGTAGACATTCTTTTTCCCAATATAGGCCTCTTAGCGCTCAGAATGTCCAATTGAAGTTTCTACAGAAAGAGTGTTTCAGAACGGCTCAATCAAAAGTAAGGTTCAACTCTGTTAGTTGAATGCACAGAACAGAAAGAAGTTTCATACAATGCTTCTGTGTAGTTTATATTTGAACATATTCTTTTTTCCACTATTACCCACTAAGCGCTACGAATGTCCAGTTGCATTTTCTACAGACAGAGTGTTTCAAAACTGCTCAATCAAACGTATGGTTTAACTCTGTTAGCTGTATGCTCAGATCAGAAAGAAGTTTCACAGAATGCTTCTGTGTAGTTTATATTTGAATATATTCCTTTTTCCACTACTACGCTCTTAGCGCTCCAAATGTCCAGTTGCATTTTCAACAGAAAGAGTGTTCAGATCTGCTCAATCAAAAGTATGGTTTAACTCTGTTAGCTGAATGCACAGATCAGAAAGAAGTTTCACCGAATGATTCTGTGTAGTTTATATTTGAAGACATTCCTTTTTCCACTATTACCCTCTTAGCGCTCCGAATCTCCACTTGCATTTTCTACAAAAAGAGTGTTTCATAACTGCTCAATCAAAAATATGTTTTATCTCTGTTAACTGAATTTACAGATCAGAAATAAGTTTCACAGAATGCATCTGTGTAGTTTTTATTTGAAGATATTCTTTTTCCCAATGTAGGCCTCTTAGCGCTTAGCATGTCCAATTGCAGTTTCTACAGAAAGAGTGTTTCAGAACGGCTCAATCAAAAGTAAGGTTCAACTCTGTTAGTTGAATGCACAGAACAGAAAGAATTTTCACAGAATGCTACTGTGTAGTTTATATTTGAATATATTCCTTTTTCCACTATTACCCTCTTAGCGCTTAGCATGTCCAATTGCAGTTTCTACAGAAAGAGTGTTCAGAACTGCGCGATCAAAAGTATGGTTTAACTCTGTTAGCTTAATGAACATATCAGAAATATGTTTCACACAATGCTTCTGTGTAGTTTTTATTTGAAGATATTATTTTTCCCAATAGAGGCCTCTTAGCGCTCAGAATGTCCAATTGCGGTTTCTACAGAAAGAGTGTTTCAGAAAGGCTCAATCAAACGTAAGGTTCAACTCTGTTAGTTGAATGCACAGAACAGAAAGTAATTTCATACAATGCTTCTGTGTAGTTTATATTTGAACATATTCTTTTTTCCACTATTACCCACTTAGCGCTACGAATGTCCAGTTGCATTTTCTACAGACAGAGTGTTTCAAAACTGCTCAATCAAAAGTATGGTTTAACTCTGTTAGCTGAATGCTCAGATCAGAAAGAAGTTTCACAGAATGCTTCTGTGTAGTTTATATTTGAATATATTCCTTTTTCCACTACTACTCTCTTAGCGCTCCAAATGTCCAGTTGCATTTTCTACAGAAAGAGTGTTCAGATCTGCTCAATCAAAAGTATGGTTTAACTCTGTTAGCTGAATGCACAGATCAGAAAGAAGTTTCACAGAATGATTCTGTGTAGTTTATATTTGGAGACATTCCTTTTTCCACTATTACCCTCTTAGCGCTCCGAATCTCCACTTGCATTTTCTACAGAAAGAGAGTTTCAGAACGGCTCAATCAAAACTAAGGTTCAACTCTTTTAGTTGAACAAACAGAACAGAAAGAAGTTTCACACAATTCTTCTGTGTAGTTTTTATTTGTAGACATTCTTTTTCCCAATATAGGCCTCTTAGCGCTCAGAATGTCCAATTGCAGTTTCTACAGAAAGAGTGTTTCAGAACGGCTCAATCAAAAGTAAGGTTCAACTCTGTTAGTTGAATGCACAGAACAGAAAGAAGTTTCATAGAATGCTTCTGTGTAGTTTATATTTGAACGTATTCTTTTTTCCACTATTACCCACTTAGCACTACGAATGTCCAGTTCCATTTTCTACAGACAGAGTGTTTCAAAACTGCTCAATCAAAAGTATGGTTTAACTCTGTTAGCTGAATGCTCAGATCAGGAAGAAGTTTCACAGAATGCTTCTGTGTAGTTTATATTTGAATATATTCCTTTTTCCACTAATACGCTCTTAGCGCTCCAAATGTCCAGTTGCATTTTCAACAGAAAGAGTGTTCAGATCTGCTCAATCAAAAGTATGGTTTAACTCTGTTAGCTGAATGCACAGATCAGAAAGAAGTTTCACCGAATGATTCTGTGTAGTTTATATTTGAAGATATTCCTTTTTCCACTATTACCCTCTTAGCGCTCCGAATCTCCACTTGCATTTTCTACAAAAACAGTGTTTCATAACTGCTCAATCAAAAATATGTTTTATCTCTCTTAACTGAATTTACAGATCAGAAATAAGTTTCACAGTATGCATCTGTGTAGTTTTTATTTGAAGATATTTTTTTCCAAATGTAGGCCTCTTAGCGCTTAGCATGTCCAATTGCAGTTTCTACAGAAAGAGTGTTTCAGAACGGCTCAATCAAAAGTAAGGTTCAACTCTGTTAGTTGAATGCACAGAACAGGAAGAATTTTCACCGAATGCTACTGTGTAGTTTATATTTGAATATATTCCTTTTTCCACTATTACCCTCTTAGCGCTCCGAATGTCCACTTACAGTTTCTACAGAAAGAGTGTTCAGAACTGCGCGATCAAAAGTATGGTTTAATTCTGTTAGCTTAATGAACATATCAGAAATATGTTTCACACAATTCTTCTGTGTAGTTTTTATTTGAAGATATTATTTTTCCCAATAGAGGCCTCTTAGCGCTCAGAATGTCCAATTGCAGTTTCTACAGAAAGAGTGTTTCAGAAAGGCTCAATCAAAAGTAAGGTTCAACTCTGTTAGTTGAATGCACAGAACAGAAAGTAGTTTCATACAATGCTTCTGTGTAGTTTATATTTGAACATATTCTTTTTTCCACTATTACCCACTTAGCGCTACGAATGTCCAGTTGCATTTTCTACAGACAGAGTGTTTCAAAACTGCTCAATCAAAAGTGTGGTTTAACTCTGTTAGCTGAATGCTCAGATCAGAAAGAAGTTTCACAGAATGCTTCTGTGTAGTTTATATTTGAATATATTCCTTTTTCCACTACTACTCTCTTAGCGCTCCAAATGTCCAGTTGCATTTTCTACAGAAAGAGTGTTCAGATCTGCTCAATCAAAAGTATGGTTTAACTCTGTTAGCTGAATGCACAGATCAGAAAGAAGTTTCACAGAATGATTCTGTGTAGTTTATATTTGGAGACATTCCTTTTTCCACTATTACCCTCTTAGCGCTCCGAATCTCCACTTGCATTTTCTACAGAAAGAGTGTTTCAGAACGGCTCAATCAAAACTAAGGTTCAACTCTTTTAGTTGAACAAACAGAACAGAAATAAGTTTCACACAATTCTTCTGTGTAGTTTTTATTTGTAGACATTGTTTTTCCCAATATAGGCCTCTTAGCGCTCAGAATGTCCAATTGCAGTTTCTACAGAAAGAGTGTTTCAGAACGGCTCAATCAAAAGTAAGGTTCAACTCTGTTAGTTGAATGCACAGAACAGAAAGAAGTTTCATACAATGCTTCTGTGTAGTTTATATTTGAACGTATTCTTTTTTCCACTATTACCCACTTAGCGCTACGAATGTCCAGTTGCATTTTCTACAGACAGAGTGTTTCAAAACTGCTCAATCAAAAGTATGGTTTAACTCTGTTAGCTGTATGCTCAGATCAGAAAGAAGTTTCACAGAATGCTTCTGTGTAGTTTATATTTGAATATATTCCTTTTTCCACTACTACGCACTTAGCGCTCCAAATGTCCAGTTCCATTTTCAACAGAAAGAGTGTTCAGATCTGCTCAATCAAAAGTATGGTTTAACTCTGTTAGCTGAATGCACAGATCAGAAAGAAGTTTCACCGAATGATTCTGTGTAGTTTATATTTGAAGACATTCCTTTTTCCACTATTACCCTCTTAGCGCTCCGAATCTCCACTTGAATTTTCTAGAAAAAGAGTGTTTCATAACTGCTCAATCAAAAATATGTTTTATCTCTGTTAACTGAATTTACAGATCAGAAATAAGTTTCACAGAATGCATCTGTGTAGTTTTTATTTGAAGATATTCTTTTTCCCAATGTAGGCCTCTTAGCGCTTAGCATGTCCAATTGCAGTTTCTACAGAAAGAGTGTTTCAGAACGGCTCAATCAAAAGTAAGGTTCAACTCTGTTAGTTGAATGCACAGAACAGAAAGAATTTTCACAGAATGCTACTGTGTAGTTTATATTTGAATATATTCCTTTTTCCACTATTACCCTCTTAGCGCTCCAAATGTCCACTTGCATTATCTACAGAAAGAGTGTTCAGAACTGCGCAATCAAAAGTATGGTTTAACTCTGTTAGCTTAATGAACATATCAGAAATAAGTTTCACACAATGCTTCTGTGTAGTTTTTATTTGAAGATATTATTTTTCCCAATAGAGGCCTCTTAGCGCTCAGAATGTCCAATTGCGGTTTCTACAGAAAGAGTGTTTCAGAAAGGCTCAATCAAAAGTAAGGTTCAACTCTGTTAGTTGAATGCACAGAACAGAAAGAAGTTTCATACAATGCTTCTGTGTAGTTTATATTTGAACATATTCTTTTTTCCACTATTACCCACTTAGCGCTACGAATGTCCAGTTGCATTTTCTACAGACAGAGTGTTTCAAAACTGCTCAATCAAAAGTATGGTTTAACTCTGTTAGCTGAATGCTCAGATCAGAAAGAAGTTTCACAGAATGCTTCTGTGTAGTTTATATTTGAATATATTCCTTTTTCCACTACTACTCTCTTAGCGCTCCAAATGTCCAGTTGCATTTTCTACAGAAAGAGTGTTCAGATCTGCTCAATCAAAAGTATGGTTTAACTCTGTTAGCTGAATGCACAGATCAGAAAGAAGTTTCACAGAATGATTCTGTGTAGTTTATATTTGGAGACATTCCTTTTTCCACTATTACCCTCTTAGCGCTCCGAATCTCCACTTGCATTTTCTACAGAAAGAGAGTTTCAGAATGGCTCAATCAAAACTAAGGTTGAACTCTTTTAGTTGAACAAACAGAACAGAAAGAAGTTTCACACAATTCTTCTGTGTAGTTTTTATTTGTAGACATTCTTTTTCCCAATATAGGCCTCTTAGCGCTCAGAATGTCCAATTGCAGTTTCTACAGAAAGAGTGTTTCAGAACGGCTCAATCAAAAGTAAGGTTCAACTCTGTTAGTTGAATGCACAGAACAGAAAGAAGTTTCATACAATGCTTCTGTGTAGTTTATATTTGAACGTATTCTTTTTTCCCCTATTACCCACTTAGCACTACGAATGTCCAGTTGCAGTTTCTACAGACAGAGTGTTTCAAAACTGCTCAATCAAAAGTATGGTTTAACTCTGTTAGCTGAATGCTCAGATCAGAAAGAAGTTTCACAGAATGCTTCTGTGTAGTTTATATTTGAATATATTCCTTTTTCCACTAATACGCTCTTAGCGCTCCAAATGTCCAGTTGCATTTTCAACAGAAAGAGTGTTCAGATCTGCTCAATCAAAAGTATGGTTTAACTCTGTTAGCTGAATGCACAGATCATAAAGAAGTTTCACCGAATGATTCTGTGTAGTTTATATTTGAAGACATTCCTTTTTCCACTATTACCCTCTTAGCGCTCCGAATCTCCACTTGCATTTTCTACAAAAACAGTGTTTCATAACTGCTCAATCAAAAATATGTTTTATCTCTGTTAACTGAATTTACAGATCAGAGATAAGTTTCACAGTATGCATCTGTGTAGTTTTTATTTGAAGATATTTTTTTCCCAATGTAGGCCTCTTAGCGCTTAGCATGTCCAATTGCAGTTTCTACAGAAAGAGTGTTCAGAACTGCGCGATCAAAAGTATTTTTTAACTCTGTTAGCTTAATGAACATATCAGAAATATGTTTCACACAATGCTTCTGTGTAGTTTTTATTTGAAGATATTATTTTTCCCAATAGAGGCCTCTTAGCGCTCAGAATGTCCAATTGCAGTTTCTACAGAAAGAGTGTTTCAGAACGGCTCAATCAAAAGTAATGTTCAACTCTGTTAGTTGAATGCACAGAACAGAAAGAAGTTTCATACAATGCTTCTGTGTAGTTTATATTTGAACATATTCTTTTTTCCACTATTACCCACTTAGCGCTACGAATGTCCAGTTGCATTTTCTACAGACAGAGTGTTTCAAAACTGCTCAATCAAAAGTATGGTTTAATTCTGTTAGCTGAATGCTCAGATCAGAAAGAAGTTTCACAGAATGCTTCTGTGTAGTTTATATTTGAATATATTCCTTTTTCCACTACTACTCTCTTAGCGCTCGAAATGTCCAGTTGCATTTTCTACAGAAAGAGTGTTCAGATCTGCTCAATCAAAAGTATGGTTTAACTCTGTTAGCTGAATGCACAGATCAGAAAGAAGTTTCACAGAATGATTCTGTGTAGTTTATATTTGGAGACATTCCTTTTTCCACTATTACCCTCTTAGCGCTCCGAATCTCCACTTGCATTTTCTACAGAAAGAGTGTTTCAGAACGGCTCAATCAAAACTAAGGTTCAACTCTTTTAGTTGAACAAACAGAACAGAAAGAAGTTTCACACAATTCTTCTGTGTAGTTTTTATTTGTAGACATTCTTTTTCCCAATATAGGCCTCTTAGCGCTCAGAATGTCCAATTGCAGTTTCTACAGAAAGAGTGTTTCAGAACGGCTCAATCAAAAGTAAGGTTCAACTCTGTTAGTTGAATGCACAGAACAGAAAGAAGTTTCATAGAATGCTTCTGTGTAGTTTATATTTGAACGTATTCTTTTTTCCACTATTACCCACTTAGCACTACGAATGTCCAGTTCCATTTTCTACAGACAGAGTGTTTCAAAACTGCTCAATCAAAAGTATGGTTTAACTCTGTTAGCTGAATGCTCAGATCAGAAAGAAGTTTCACAGAATGCTTCTGTGTAGGTTATATTTGAATATATTCCTTTTTCCACTAATACGCTCTTAGCGCTCCAAATGTCCAGTTGCATTTTCAACAGAAAGAGTGTTCAGATCTGCTCCATCAAAAGTATGGTTTAACTCTGTTAGCTGAATGCACAGATCAGAAAGAAGTTTCACCGAATGATTCTGTGTAGTTTATATTTGAAGACATTCCTTTTTCCACTATTACCCTCTTAGCGCTCCGAATCTCCACTTGCATTTTCTACAAAAACAGTGTTTCATAACTGCTCAATCAAAAATATGTTTTATCTCTGTTAACTGAATTTACAGATCAGAAATAAGTTTCACAGTATGCATCTGTGTAGTTTTTATTTGAAGATATTTTTTTCCCAATGTAGGCCTCTTAGCGCTTAGCATGTCCAATTGCAGTTTCTACAGAAAGAGTGTTTCAGAACGGCTCAATCAAAAGTAAGGTTCAACTCTGTTAGTTGAATGCACAGAACAGAAAGAATTTTCACCGAATGCTACTGTGTAGTTTATATTTGAATATATTCCTTTTTCCACTATTACCCTCTTAGCGCTCCGAATGTCCACTTGCAGTTTCTACAGAAAGAGTGTTCAGAACTGCGCGATCAAACGTATGGTTTAACTCTGTTAGCTTAATGAACATATCAGAAATATGTTTCACACAATTCTTCTGTGTAGTTTTTATTTGAAGATATTATTTTTCCCAATAGAGGCCTCTTAGCGCTCAGAATGTCCAATTGCAGTTTCTACAGAAAGAGTGTTTCAGAAAGGCTCAATCTAAAGTAAGGTTCTACTCTGTTAGTTGAATGCACAGAACAGAAAGTAGTTTCATACAATGCTTCTGTGTAGTTTATATTTGAACATATTCTTTTTTCCACTATTACCCACTTAGCGCTACGAATGTCCAGTTGCATTTTCTACAGACAGTGTGTTTCAAAACTGCTCAATCAAAAGTATGGTTTAACTCTGTTAGCTGAATGCTCAGATCAGAAAGAAGTTTCACAGAATGCTTCTGTGTAGTTTATATTTGAATATATTCCTTTTTCCACTACTACTCTCTTAGCGCTCCAAATGTCCAGTTGCATTTTCTACAGAAAGAGTGTTCAGATCTGCTCAATCAAAAGTATGGTTTAACTCTGTTAGCTGAATGCACAGATCAGAAAGAAGTTTCACCGAATGATTCTGTGTAGTTTATATTTGGAGACATTCCTTTTTCCACTATTACCCTCTTAGCGCTCCGAGTCTCCACTTGCATTTTCTACAGAAAGGGTGTTTCAGAACGGCTCAATCAAAACTAAGGTTCAACTCTTTTAGTTGAACAAACAGAACAGAAAGGAGTTTCACACAATTCTTCTGTGTAGTTTTTATTTGTAGACATTCTTTTTCCCAATATAGGCCTCTTAGCGCTCAGAATGTCCAATTGCAGTTTCTACAGAAAGAGTGTTTCAGAAAGGCTCAATCAAAAGTAAGGTTCAACTCTGTTAGTTGAATGCACAGAACAGAAAGAAGTTTCATACAATGCTTCTGTGTAGTTTATATTTGAACATATTCTTTTTTCCACTATTACCCACTTAGCGCTACGAATGTCCAGTTGCATTTTCTACAGACAGAGTGTTTCAAAACTGCTCAATCAAAAGTATGGTTTAACTCTGTTAGCTGAATGCTCAGATCAGAAAGAAGTTTCACAGAATGCTTCTGTGTAGTTTATATTTGAATATATTCCTTTTTCCACTACTACTCTCTTAGCGCTCCAAATGTCCAGTTGCATTTTCTACAGAAAGAGTGTTCAGATCTGCTCAATCAAAAGTATGGTTTAACTCTGTTAGCTGAATGCACAGATCAGAAAGAAGTTTCACAGAATGATTCTGTGTAGTTTATATTTGGAGACATTCCTTTTTCCACTATTACCCTCTTAGCGCTCCGAATCTCCACTTGCATTTTCTACAGAAAGAGAGTTTCAGAATGGCTCAATCAAAACTAAGGTTCAACTCTTTTAGTTGAACAAACAGAACAGAAAGAAGTTTCACACAATTCTTCTGTGTAGTTTTTATTTGTAGACATTCTTTTTCCCAATATAGGCCTCTTAGCGCTCAGAATGTCCAATTGCAGTTTCTACAGAAAGAGTGTTTCAGAACGGCTCAATCAAAAGTAAGGTTAAACTCTGTTAGTTGAATGCACAGAACAGAAAGAAGTTTCATACAATGCTTCTGTGTAGTTTATATTTGAACGTATTCTTTTTTCCCCTATTACCCACTTAGCACTACGAATGTCCAGTTGCATTTTCTACAGACAGAGTGTTTCAAAACTGCTCAATCAAAAGTATGGTTTAACTCTGTTAGCTGAATGCTCAGATCAGAAAGAAGTTTCACAGAATGCTTCTGTGTAGTTTATATTTGAATATATTCCTTTTTCCACTAATACGCTCTTAGCGCTCCAAATGTCCAGTTGCATTTTCAACAGAATGAGTGTTCAGATCTGCTCAATCAAAAGTATGGTTTAACTCTGTTAGCTGAATGCACAGATCATAAAGAAGTTTCACCGAATGATTCTGTGTAGTTTATATTTGAAGACATTCCTTTTTCCACTATTACCCTCTTAGCGCTCCGAATCTCCACTTGCATTTTCTACAAAAACAGTGTTTCATAACTGCTCAATCAAAAATATGTTTTATCTCTGTTAACTGAATTTACAGATCAGAAATAAGTTTCACAGTATGCATCTGTGTAGTTTTTATTTGAAGATATTTTTTTCCCAATGTAGGCCTCTTAGCGCTTAGCATGTCCAATTGCAGTTTCTACAGAAAGAGTGTTCAGAACTGCGCGATCAAAAGTATGGTTTAACTCTGTTAGCTTAATGAACATATCAGAAATATGTTTCACACAATGCTTCTGTGTAGTTTTTATTTGAAGATATTATTTTTCCCAATAGAGGCCTCTTAGCGCTCAGAATGTCCAATTGCAGTTTCTACAGAAAGAGTGTTTCAGAAAGGCTCAATCAAAAGTAAGGTTCAACTCTGTTAGTTGAATGCACAGAACAGAAAGTAATTTCATACAATGCTTCTGTGTAGTTTATATTTGAACATATTCTTTTTTCCACTATTACCCACTTAGCGCTACGAATGTCCAGTTGCATTTTCTACAGACAGAGTGTTTCAAAACTGCTCAATCAAAATTATGGTTTAATTCTGTTAGCTGAATGCTCAGATCAGAAAGAAGTTTCACAGAATGCTTCTGTGTAGTTTATATTTGAATATATTCCTTTTTCCACTACTACTCTCTTAGCGCTCGAAATGTCCAGTTGCATTTTCTACAGAAAGAGTGTTCAGATCTGCTCAATCAAAAGTATGGTTTAACTCTGTTAGCTGAATGCACAGATCAGAAAGAAGTTTCACAGAATGATTCTGTGTAGTTTATATTTGGAGACATTCCTTTTTCCACTATTACCCTCTTAGCGCTCCGAATCTCCACTTGCATTTTCTACAGAAAGAGTGTTTCAGAACGGCTCAATCAAAACTAAGGTTCAACTCTTTTAGTTGAACAAACAGAACAGAAAGAAGTTTCACACAATTCTTCTGTGTAGTTTTTATTTGTAGACATTCTTTTTCCCAATATAGGCCTCTTAGCGCTCAGAATGTCCAATTGCAGTTTCTACAGAAAGAGTGTTTCAGAACGGCTCAATCAAAAGTAAGGTTCAACTCTGTTAGTTGAATGCACAGAACAGAAAGAAGTTTCATAGAATGCTTCTGTGTAGTTTATATTTGAACGTATTCTTTTTTCCACTATTACCCACTTAGCACTACGAATGTCCAGTTCCATTTTCTACAGACAGAGTGTTTCAAAACTGCTCAATCAAAAGTATGGTTTAACTCTGTTAGCTGAATGCTCAGATCAGAAAGAAGTTTCACAGAATGCTTCTGTGTAGGTTATATTTGAATATATTCCTTTTTCCACTAATACGCTCTTAGCGCTCCAAATGTCCAGTTGCATTTTCAACAGAAAGAGTGTTCAGATCTGCTCCATCAAAAGTATGGTTTAACTCTGTTAGCTGAATGCACAGATCAGAAAGAAGTTTCACCGAATGATTCTGTGTAGTTTATATTTGAAGACATTCCTTTTTCCACTATTACCCTCTTAGCGCTCCGAATCTCCACTTGCATTTTCTACAAAAACAGTGTTTCATAACTGCTCAATCAAAAATATGTTTTATCTCTGTTAACTGAATTAACAGATCAGAAATAAGTTTCACAGTATGCATCTGTGTAGTTTTTATTTGAAGATATTTTTTTCCCAATGTAGGCCTCTTAGCGCTTAGCATGTCCAATTGCAGTTTCTACAGAAAGAGTGTTTCAGAACGGCTCAATCAAAAGTAAGGTTCAATTCTGTTAGTTGAATGCACAGAACAGAAAGAATTTTCACCGAATGCTACTGTGTAGTTTATATTTGAATATATTCCTTTTTCCACTATTACCCTCTTAGCGCTCCGAATGTCCACTTGCAGTTTCTACAGAAAGAGTGTTCAGAACTGCGCGATCAAAAGTATGGTTTAACTCTGTTAGCTTAATGAACATATCAGAAATATGTTTCACACAATTCTTCTGTGTAGTTTTTATTTGAAGATATTATTTTTCCCAATAGAGGCCTCTTAGCGCTCAGAATGTCCAATTGCAGTTTCTACAGAAAGAGTGTTTCAGAAAGGCTCAATCAAAAGTAAGGTTCAACTCTGTTAGTTGAATGCACAGAACAGAAAGTAGTTTCATACAATGCTTCTGTGTAGTTTATATTTGAACATATTCTTTTTTCCACTATTACCCACTTAGCGCTACGAATGTCCAGTTGCATTTTCTACAGACAGAGTGTTTCAAAACTGCTCAATCAAAAGTATGGTTTAACTCTGTTAGCTGAATGCTCAGATCAGAAAGAAGTTTCACAGAATGCTTCTGTGTAGTTTATATTTGAATATATTCCTTTTTCCACTACTACTCTCTTAGCGCTCCAAATGTCCAGTTGCATTTTCTACAGAAAGAGTGTTCAGATCTGCTCAATCAAAAGTATGGTTTAACTCTGTTAGCTGAATGCACAGATCAGAAAGAAGTTTCACCGAATGATTCTGTGTAGTTTATATTTGGAGACATTCCTTTTTCCACTATTACCCTCTTAGCGCTCCGAATCTCCACTTGCATTTTCTACAGAAAGAGTGTTTCAGAACGGCTCAATCAAAACTAAGGTTCAACTCTTTTAGTTGAACAAACAGAACAGAAAGAAGTTTCACACAATTCTTCTGTGTAGTTTTTATTTGTAGACATTCTTTTTCCCAATATAGGCCTCTTAGCGCTCAGAATGTCCAATTGCAGTTTCTACAGAAAGAGTGTTTCAGAACGGCTCAATCAAAAGTAAGGTTCAACTCTGTTAGTTGAATGCAAAGAACAGAAAGAAGTTTCATACAATGCTTCTGTGTAGTTTATATTTGAACGTATTCTTTTTTCCACTATTACCCACTTAGCGCTACGAATGTCCAGTTGCATTTTCTACAGACAGAGTGTTTCAAAACTGCTCAATCAAAAGTATGGTTTAACTCTGTTAGCTGAATGCTCATATCAGAAAGAAGTTTCACAGAATGCTTCTGTGTAGTTTATATTTGAATATATTCCTTTTTCCACTAATACGCTCTTAGCGCTCCAAATGTCCAGTTGCATTTTCAACAGAAAGAGTGTTCAGATCTGCTCAATCAAAAGTATGGTTTAACTCTGTTAGCTGAATGCACAGATCAGAAAGAAGTTTCACCGAATGATTCTGTGTAGTTTATATTTGAAGACATTCCTTTTTCCACTATTACCCTCTTAGCGCTCCGAATCTCCACTTGCATTTTCTACAAAAAGAGTGTTTCATAACTGCTCAATCAAAAATATGTTTTATCTCTGTTAACTGAATTTACAGATCAGAAATAAGTTTCACAGTATGCATCTGTGTAGTTTTTATTTGAAGATATTCTTTTTCCCAATGTAGGCCTCTTAGCGCTTAGCATGTCCAATTGCAGTTTCTACAGAAAGAGTGTTTCAGAACGGCTCAATCAAAAGTAAGGTTCAACTCTGTTAGTTGAATGCACAGAACAGAAAGAATTTTCACAGAATGCTACTGTGTAGTTTATATTTGAATATATTCCTTTTTCCACTGTTACCCTCTTAGCGCTCCGAATGTCCACTTGCATTTTCTACAGAAAGAGTGTTCAGAACTGCGCAATCAAATGTATGGTTTAACTGTGTTAGCTTAATGAACATATCAGAAATAAGTTTCACACAATGCTTCTGTGTAGTTTTTATTTGAAGATATTATTTTTCCCAATAGAGGCCTCTTAGCGCTCAGAATGTCCAATTGCAGTTTCTACAGAAAGAGTGTTTCAGAAAGGCTCAATCAAAAGTAAGGTTCAACTCTGTTAGTTGAATGCACAGAACAGAAAGAAGTTTCATACAATGCTTCTGTGTAGTTTATATTTGAACATATTCTTTTTTCCACTATTACCCACTTAGCGCTACGAATGTCCAGTTGCATTTTCTACAGACAGAGTGTTTCAAAACTGCTCAATCAAAAGTATGGTTTAACTCTGTTAGCTGAATGCTCAGATCAGAAAGAAGTTTCACAGAATGCTTCTGTGTAGTTTATATTTGAATATATTCCTTTTTCCACTACTAATCTCTTAGCGCTCCAAATGTCCAGTTGCATTTTCTACAGAAAGAGTGTTCAGATCTGCTCAATCAAAAGTATGGTTTAACTCTGTTAGCTGAATGCACAGATCAGAAAGAAGTTTCACAGAATGATTCTGTGTAGTTTATATTTGGAGACATTCCTTTTTCCACTATTACCCTCTTAGCGCTCCGAATCTCCACTTGCATTTTCTACAGAAAGACTGTTTCAGAACGGCTCAATCAAAACTAAGGTTCAACTCTTTTATTTGAACAAACAGAACAGAAAGAAGTTTCACACAATTCTTCTGTGTAGTTTTTATTTGTAGACATTCTTTTTCCCAATATAGGCCTCTTAGCGCTCAGAATGTCCAATTGCAGTTTCTACAGAAAGAGTGTTTCAGAACGGCTCAATCAAAAGTAAGGTTCAACTCTGTTAGTTGAATGCACAGAACAGAAAGAAGTTTCATAGAATGCTTCTGTGTAGTTTATATTTGAACGTATTCTTTTTTCCACTATTACCCACTTAGCACTACGAATGTCCAGTTCCATTTTCTACAGACAGAGTGTTTCAAAACTGCTCAATCAAAAGTATGGTTTAACTCTGTTAGCTGAATGCTCAGATCAGAAAGAAGTTTCACAGAATGCTTCTGTGTAGGTTATATTTGAATATATTCCTTTTTCCACTAATACGCTCTTAGCGCTCCAAATGTCCAGTTGCATTTTCAACAGAAAGAGTGTTCAGATCTGCTCAATCAAAAGTATGGTTTAACTCTGTTAGCTGAATGCACAGATCAGAAACAAGTTTCACCGAATGATTCTGTGTAGTTTATATTTGAAGACATTCCTTTTTCCACAATTACCCTCTTAGCGCTCCGAATCTCCACTTGCATTTTCTACAAAAACAGTGTTTCATAACTGCTCAATCAAAAATATGTTTTATCTCTGTTAACTGAATTTACAGATCAGAAATAAGTTTCACAGTATGCATCTGTGTAGTTTTTATTTGAAGATATTTTTTTCCCAATGTAGGCCTCTTAGCGCTTAGCATGTCCAATTGCAGTTTCTACAGAAAGAGTGTTTCAGAACGGCTCAATCAAAAGTAAGGTTCAACTCTGTTAGTTGAATGCACAGAACAGAAAGAATTTTCACCGAATGCTACTGTGTAGTTTATATTTGAATATATTCCTTTTTCCACTATTACCCTCTTAGCGCTCCGAATGTCCACTTGCAGTTTCTACAGAAAGAGTGTTCAGAACTGCGCGATCAAAAGTATGGTTTAACTCTGTTAGCTTAATGAACATATCAGAAATATGTTTCACACAATTCTTCTGTGTAGTTTTTATTTGAAGATATTATTTTTCCCAATAGAGGCCTCTTAGCGCTCAGAATGTCCAATTGCAGTTTCTACAGAAAGAGTGTTTCAGAAAGGCTCAATCAAAAGTAAGGTTCAACTCTGTTAGTTGAATGCACAGAACAGAAAGTAGTTTCATACAATGCTTCTGTGTAGTTTATATTTGAACATATTCTTTTTTCCACTATTACCCACTTAGCGCTACGAATGTCCAGTTGCATTTTCTACAGACAGAGTGTTTCAAAACTGCTCAATCAAAAGTATGGTTTAACTCTGTTAGCTGAATGCTCAGATCAGAAAGAAGTTTCACAGAATGCTTCTGTGTAGTTTATATTTGAATATATTCCTTTTTCCACTACTAATCTCTTAGCGCTCCAAATGTCCAGTTGCATTTTCTACAGAAAGAGTGTTCAGATCTGCTCAATCAAAAGTATGGTTTAACTCTGTTAGCTGAATGCACAGATCAGAAAGAAGTTTCACAGAATGATTCTGTGTAGTTTATATTTGGAGACATTCCTTTTTCCACTATTACCCTCTTAGCGCTCCGAATCTCCACTTGCATTTTCTACAGAAAGACTGTTTCAGAACGGCTCAATCAAAACTAAGGTTCAACTCTTTTATTTGAACAAACAGAACAGAAAGAAGTTTCACACAATTCTTCTGTGTAGTTTTTATTTGTAGACATTCTTTTTCCCAATATAGGCCTCTTAGCGCTCAGAATGTCCAATTGCAGTTTCTACAGAAAGAGTGTTTCAGAACGGCTCAATCAAAAGTAAGGTTCAACTCTGTTAGTTGAATGCACAGAACAGAAAGAAGTTTCATAGAATGCTTCTGTGTAGTTTATATTTGAACGTATTCTTTTTTCCACTATTACCCACTTAGCACTACGAATGTCCAGTTCCATTTTCTACAGACAGAGTGTTTCAAAACTGCTCAATCAAAAGTATGGTTTAACTCTGTTAGCTGAATGCTCAGATCAGAAAGAAGTTTCACAGAATGCTTCTGTGTAGGTTATATTTGAATATATTCCTTTTTCCACTAATACGCTCTTAGCGCTCCAAATGTCCAGTTGCATTTTCAACAGAAAGAGTGTTCAGATCTGCTCAATCAAAAGTATGGTTTAACTCTGTTAGCTGAATGCACAGATCAGAAACAAGTTTCACCGAATGATTCTGTGTAGTTTATATTTGAAGACATTCCTTTTTCCACAATTACCCTCTTAGCGCTCCGAATCTCCACTTGCATTTTCTACAAAAACAGTGTTTCATAACTGCTCAATCAAAAATATGTTTTATCTCTGTTAACTGAATTTACAGATCAGAAATAAGTTTCACAGTATGCATCTGTGTAGTTTTTATTTGAAGATATTTTTTTCCCAATGTAGGCCTCTTAGCGCTTAGCATGTCCAATTGCAGTTTCTACAGAAAGAGTGTTTCAGAACGGCTCAATCAAAAGTAAGGTTCAACTCTGTTAGTTGAATGCACAGAACAGAAAGAATTTTCACCGAATGCTACTGTGTAGTTTATATTTGAATATATTCCTTTTTCCACTATTACCCTCTTAGCGCTCCGAATGTCCACTTGCAGTTTCTACAGAAAGAGTGTTCAGAACTGCGCGATCAAAAGTATGGTTTAACTCTGTTAGCTTAATGAACATATCAGAAATATGTTTCACACAATTCTTCTGTGTAGTTTTTATTTGAAGATATTATTTTTCCCAATAGAGGCCTCTTAGCGCTCAGAATGTCCAATTGCAGTTTCTACAGAAAGAGTGTTTCAGAAAGGCTCAATCAAAAGTAAGGTTCAACTCTGTTAGTTGAATGCACAGAACAGAAAGTAGTTTCATACAATGCTTCTGTGTAGTTTATATTTGAACATATTCTTTTTTCCACTATTACCCACTTAGCGCTACGAATGTCCAGTTGCATTTTCTACAGACAGAGTGTTTCAAAACTGCTCAATCAAAAGTATGGTTTAACTCTGTTAGCTGAATGCTCAGATCAGAAAGAAGTTTCACAGAATGCTTCTGTGTAGTTTATATTTGAATATATTCCTTTTTCCACTACTACTCTGTTAGCGCTCCAAATGTCCAGTTGCATTTTCTACAGAAAGAGTGTTCAGATCTGCTCAATCAAAAGTATGGTTTAACTCTGTTAGCTGAATGCACAGATCAGAAAGAAGTTTCACCGAATGATTCTGTGTAGTTTATATTTGGAGACATTCCTTTTTCCACTATTACCCTCTTAGCGCTCCGAATCTCCACTTGCATTTTCTACAGAAAGAGTGTTTCAGAACGGCTCAATCAAAACTAAGGTTCAACTCTTTTAGTTGAACAAACAGAACAGAAAGAAGTTTCACACAATTCTTCTGTGTAGTTTTTATTTGTAGACATTCTTTTTCCCAATATAGGCCTCTTAGCGCTCAGAATGTCCAATTGCAGTTTCTACAGAAAGAGTGTTTCAGAACGGCTCAATCAAAAGTAAGGTTCAACTCTGTTAGTTGAATGCACAGAACAGAAAGAAGTTTCATACAATGCTTCTGTTTAGTTTATATTTGAACGTATTCTTTTTTCCACTATTACCCACTTAGCGCTACGAATGTCCAGTTGCATTTTCTACAGACAGAGTGTTTCAAAACTGCTCAATCAAAAGTATGGTTTAACTCTGTTAGCTGAATGCTCATATCAGAAAGAAGTTTCACAGAATGCTTCTGTGTAGTTTATATTTGAATATATTCCTTTTTCCACTAATACGCTCTTAGCGCTCCAAATGTCCAGTTGCATTTTCAACAGAAAGAGTGTTCAGATCTGCTCAATCAAAAGTATGGTTTAACTCTGTTAGCTGAATGCACAGATCAGAAAGAAGTTTCACCGAATGATTCTGTGTAGTTTATATTTGAAGACATTCCTTTTTCCACTATTACCCTCTTAGCGCTCCGAATCTCCACTTGCATTTTCTACAAAAAGAGTGTTTCATAACTGCTCAATCAAAAATATGTTTTATCTCTGTTAACTGAATTTACAGATCAGAAATAAGTTTCACAGTATGCATCTGTGTAGTTTTTATTTGAAGATATTCTTTTTCCCAATGTAGGCCTCTTAGCGCTTAGCATGTCCAATTGCAGTTTCTACAGAAAGAGTGTTTCAGAACGGCTCAATCAAAAGTAAGGTTCAACTCTGTTAGTTGAATGCACAGAACAGAAAGAATTTTCACAGAATGCTACTGTGTAGTTTATATTTGAATATATTCCTTTTTCCACTGTTACCCTCTTAGCGCTCCGAATGTCCACTTGCATTTTCTACAGAAAGAGTGTTCAGAACTGCGCAATCAAAAGTATGGTTTAACTCTGTTAGCTTAATGAACATATCAGAAATAAGTTTCACACAATGCTTCTGTGTAGTTTTTATTTGAAGATATTATTTTTCCCAATAGAGGCCTCTTAGCGCTCAGAATGTCCAATTGCAGTTTCTACAGAAAGAGTGTTTCAGAAAGGCTCAATCAAAAGTAAGGTTCAACTCTGTTAGTTGAATGCACAGAACAGAAAGAAGTTTCATACAATGCTTCTGTGTAGTTTATATTTGAACATATTCTTTTTTCCACTATTACCCACTTAGCGCTACGAATGTCCAGTTGCATTTTCTACAGACAGAGTGTTTCAAAACTGCTCAATCAAAAGTATGGTTTAAATCTGTTAGCTGAATGCTCAGATCAGAAAGAAGTTTCACAGAATGCTTCTGTGTAGTTTATATTTGAATATATTCCTTTTTCCACTACTACTCTCTTAGCGCTCCAAATGTCCAGTTGCATTTTCTACAGAAAGAGTGTTCAGATCTGCTCAATCAAAAGTATGGTTTAACTCTGTTAGCTGAATGCACAGATCAGAAAGAAGTTTCACAGAATGATTCTGTGTAGTTTATATTTGGAGACATTCCTTTTTCCACTATTACCCTCTTAGCGCTCCGAATCTCCACTTGCATTTTCTACAGAAAGAGTGTTTCAGAACGGCTCAATCAAAACTAAGGTTCAACTCTTTTAGTTGAACAAACAGAACAGAAAGAAGTTTCACACAATTCTTCTGTGTAGTTTTTATTTGTAGACATTCTTTTTCCCAATATAGGCCTCTTAGCGCTCAGAATGTCCAATTGCAGTTTCTACAGAAAGAGTGTTTCAGAACGGCTCAATCAAAAGTAAGGTTCAACTCTGTTAGTTGAATGCACAGAACAGAAAGAAGTTTCATACAATGCTTCTGTGTAGTTTATATTTGAACATATTCTTTTTTCCACTATTACCCACTTAGCGCTACGAATGTCCAGTTGCATTTTCTACAGACAGAGTGTTTCAAAACTGCTCAATCAAAAGTATGGTTTAACTCTGTTAGCTGAATGCTCAGATCAGAAAGAAGTTTCACAGAATGCTTCTGTGTAGTTTATATTTGAATATATTCCTTTTTCCACTGCTACGCTCTTAGCGCTCCAAATGTCCAGTTGCATTTTCAACGGAAAGAGTGTTCAGATCTGCTCAATCAAAAGTATGGTTTAAATCTGTTAGCTGAATGCACAGATCAGAAAGAAGTTTCACCGAATGATTCTGTGTAGTTTATATTTGAAGACATTCCTTTTTCCACTATTACCCTCTTAGCGCTCCGAATCTCCACTTGCATTTTCTACAAAAAGAGTGTTTCATAACTGCTCAATCAAAAATATGTTTTATCTCTGTTAACTGAATTTACAGATCAGAAATAAGTTTCACAGAATGCATCTGTGTAGTTTTTATTTGAAGATATTTTTTCCCAATGTAGGCCTCTTAGCGCTTAGCATGTCCAATTGCAGTTTCTACAGAAAGAGTGTTTCAAAACGGCTCAATCAAAAGTAAGGTTCAACACTGTTAGTTGAATGCACAGAACAGAAAGAATTTTCACAGAATGCTACTGTGTAGTTTATATTTGAATATATTCCTTTTTCCACTATTACCCTCTTAGGGCTCCGAATGTACACTTGCATTTTCTACAGAAAGAGTGTTCAGAACTGCGCAATCAAAAGTATGGTTTAACTCTGTTAGCTTAATGAACATATCAGAAATAAGTTTCACACAATGCTTCTGTGTAGTTTTTATTTGAAGATATTATTTTTCCCAATAGAGTCCTCTTAGCGCTCAGAATGTCCAGTTGCAGTTTCTACAGAAAGAGTGTTTCAGAAAGGCTCAATCAAAAGTAAGGTTCAACTCTGTTAGTTGAATGCACAGAACAGAAAGAAGTTTCATACAATGCTTCTGTGTAGTTTATATTTGAACATATTCTTTTTTCCACTATTACCCACTTAGCGCTACGAATGTCCAGTTGCATTTTCTACAGACATAGTGTTTCAAAACTGCTCAATCAAAAGTATGGTTTAACTCTGTTAGCTGAATGCTCAGATCAGAAAGATGTTTCACAGAATGCTTCTGTGTAGTTTATATTTGAATATATTGCTTTTTCCACTACTACTCTGTTAGCGGTCCAAATGTCCAGTTGCATTTTCTACAGAAAGAGTGTTCAGATCTGCTCAATCAAAAGTATGGTTTAACTCTGTTAGCTGAATGCACAGATCAGAAAGAAGTTTCACAGAATGATTCTGTGTAGTTTATATTTGGAGACATTCCTTTTTCCACTATTACCCTCTTAGCGCTCCGAATCTCCACTTGCATTTTCTACAGAAAGAGTGTTTCACAACGGCTCAATCAAAACTAAGGTTCAACTCTTTTAGTTGAACAAACAGAACAGAAAGAAGTTTCACACAATTCTTCTGTGTAGTTTTTATTTGTAGACATTCTTTTTCCCAATATAGGCCTCTTAGCACTCAGAATGTCCAATTGCAGTTTGTACAGAAAGAGTGTTTCAGAACGGCTCAATCAAAAGTAAGGTTCAACTCTGTTACTTGAATGCACAGAACAGAAAGAAGTTTCATACAATGCTTCTGTGTAGTTTATATTTGAACATATTCTTTTTTCCACTATTACCCACTTAGCGCTACGAATGTCCAGTTGCATTTTCTACAGACAGAGTGTTTCAAAACTGCTCAATCAAAAGTATGGTTTAACTCTGTTAGCTGTATGCTCAGATCAGAAAGAAGTTTCACAGAATGCTTCTGTATAGTTTATATTTGAATATATTCCTTTTTCCACTGCTACTCTCTTAGCGCTCCAAATGTCCAGTTGCATTTTCAACAGAAAGAGTGTTCAGATCTGCTCAATCAAAAGTATGGTTTAACTCTGTTAGCTGAATGCACAGATCAGAAAGAAGTTTCACCGAATGATTCTGTGTAGTTTATATTTGAAGACATTCCTTTTTCCACTATTACCCTCTTAGCGCTCCGAATCTCCACTTGCATTTTCTACAAAAAGAGTGTTTCATATCTGCTCAATCAAAAATATGTTTTATCTCTGTTAACTGAATTTACAGATCAGAAATAAGTTTCACAGAATGCATCTGTGTAGTTTTTATTTGAAGATATTTTTTCCCAATGTAGGCCTCTTAGCGCTTAGCATGTCCAATTGCAGTTTCTACAGAAAGAGTGTTTCAGAACGGCTCAATCAAAAGTAAGGTTCAACTCTGTTAGTTGAATGCACAGAACAGAAAGAATTTTCACAGAATGCTACTGTGTAGTTTATATTTGAATATATTCCTTTTTCCACTATTACCCTCTTAGCGCTCCGAATGTCCACTTGCATTTTCTACAGAAAGAGTGTTCAGAACTGCGCAATCAAAAGTATGGTTTAACTCTGTTAGCTTAATGAACATATCAGAAATAAGTTTCACACAATGCTTCTGTGTAGTTTTTATTTGAAGATATTATTTTTCCCAATAGAGGCCTCTTAGCGCTCAGAATGTCCAATTGCAGTTTCTACAGAAAGAGTGTTTAAGAAAGGCTCAATCAAAAGTAAGGTTCAACTCTTTTAGTTGAATGCACAGAAAAGAAAGAAGTTTCATACAATGCTCCTGTGTAGTTTATATTTGAACATATTCTTTTTTCCACTATTACACGCTTAGCGCTACGAATGTCCAGTTGCATTTTCTACAGACAGAGTGTTTCAAAACTGCTCAATTAAAAGTATGGTTTAACTCTGTTAGCTGAATACTCAGATCAGAAAGAAGTTTCACAGAATGCTTCTGTGTAGTTTATATTTGAATATATTCCTTTTTCCACTACTACTCTCTTAGCGCTCCAAATGTCCAGTTGCATTTTCTACAGAAAGTGTGTTCAGATCTGCTCAATCAAAAGTATGGTTTAACTCTGTTAGCTGAATTCACAGATCAGAAAGAAGTTTCACAGAATGATTCTGTGTAGTTTATATTTGGAGACATTCCTTTTTCCACTATTACCCTCTTAGCGCTCCAAATCTCCACTTGCATTTTCTACAGAAAGAGTGTTTCAGAACGGCTCAATCAAAACTAAGGTTCAACTCTTTTAGTTGAACAAACAGAACAGAAAGAAGTTTCACACAATTCTTCTGTGTAGTTTTTATTTGTAGACATTCTTTTTCCCAATATAGGCCTCTTAGCGCTCAGAATGTCCAATTGCAGTTTCTACAGAAAGAGTGTTTCAGAACGGCTCAATCAAAAGTAATGTTCAACTCTGTTAGTTGAATGCACAGAACAGAAAGAAGTTTCATACAATGCTTCTGTGCAGTTTATATTTGAACATATTCTTTTTTCCACTATTACCCACTTAGCGCTCCGAATGTCCAGTTGCATTTTCTACAGACAGAGTGTTTCAAAACTGCTCAATCAAAAGTATGGTTTAACTCTGTTAGCTGTATGCTCAGATCAGAAACACGTTTCACAGAATGCTTCTGTGTAGTTTATATTGAATATATTCCTTTTTCCACTGCTACGCTCTTAGCGCTCCAAATGTCCAGTTACAATTTCAACAGAAAGAGTGTTCAGATCTGCTCAATCAAAGGTATGGTTTAACTCTGTTAGCTGAATGCACAGATCAGAAAGAAGTTTCACCGAATGATTCTGTGTAGTTTATATTTGAAGACATTCCTTTTTCCACTATTACCCTCTTAGCGCTCCGAATCTCCACTTGCATTTTCTACAAAAAGAGTGTTTAATAACTGCTCAATCAAAAATATGTTTTATCTCTGTTAACTGAGTTTACAGATCAGAAATAAGTTTCAGAGAATGCATCTGTGTAGTTTTTATTTGAAGATATTTTTTCCCAATGTAGGCCTCTTAGCGCTTAGCATGTCCAATTGCAGTTTCTACAGAAAGAGTGTTTCAGAACGGCTCAATCAAAAGTAAGGTTCAACTCTGTTAGTTGAATGCACAGAACAGAAAGAATTTTCACAGAATGCTACTGTGTAGTTTATATTTGAATATATTCCTTTTTCCACTATTACCCTCTTAGGGCTCCGAATGTACACTTGCATTTTCTACAGAAAGAGTGTTCAGAACTGCGCAATCAAAAGTATGGTTTAACTCTGTTAGCTTAATGAACATATCAGAAATAAGTTTCACACAATGCTTCTGTGTAGTTTTTATTTGAAGATATTATTTTTCCCAATAGAGTCCTCTTAGCGCTCAGAATGTCCAGTTGCAGTTTCTACAGAAAGAGTGTTTCAGAAAGGCTCAATCAAAAGTAAGGTTCAACTCTGTTAGTTGAATGCACAGAACAGAAAGAAGTTTCATACAATGCTTCTGTGTAGTTTATATTTGAACATATTCTTTTTTCCACTATTACCCACTTAGCGCTACGAATGTCCAGTTGCATTTTCTACAGACATAGTGTTTCAAAACTGCTCAATCAAAAGTATGGTTTAACTCTGTTAGCTGAATGCTCAGATCAGAAAGATGTTTCACAGAATGCTTCTGTGTAGTTTATATTTGAATATATTGCTTTTTCCACTACTACTCTGTTAGCGGTCCAAATGTCCAGTTGCATTTTCTACAGAAAGAGTGTTCAGATCTGCTCAATCAAAAGTATGGTTTAACTCTGTTAGCTGAATGCACAGATCAGAAAGAAGTTTCACAGAATGATTCTGTGTAGTTTATATTTGGAGACATTCCTTTTTCCACTATTACCCTCTTAGCGCTCCGAATCTCCACTTGCATTTTCTACAGAAAGAGTGTTTCACAACGGCTCAATCAAAACTAAGGTTCAACTCTTTTAGTTGAACAAACAGAACAGAAAGAAGTTTCACACAATTCTTCTGTGTAGTTTTTATTTGTAGACATTCTTTTTCCCAATATAGGCCTCTTAGCGCTCAGAATGTCCAATTGCAGTTTGTACAGAAAGAGTGTTTCAGAACGGCTCAATCAAAAGTAAGGTTCAACTCTGTTACTTGAATGCACAGAACAGAAAGAAGTTTCATACAATGCTTCTGTGTAGTTTATATTTGAACATATTCTTTTTTCCACTATTACCCACTTAGCGCTACGAATGTCCAGTTGCATTTTCTACAGACAGAGTGTTTCAAAACTGCTCAATCAAAAGTATGGTTTAACTCTGTTAGCTGTATGCTCAGATCAGAAAGAAGTTTCACAGAATGCTTCTGTATAGTTTATATTTGAATATATTCCTTTTTCCACTGCTACGCTCTTAGCGCTCCAAATGTCCAGTTGCATTTTCAACAGAAAGAGTGTTCAGATCTGCTCAATCAAAAGTATGGTTTAACTCTGTTAGCTGAATGCACAGATCAGAAAGAAGTTTCACCGAATGATTCTGTGTAGTTTATATTTGAAGACATTCCTTTTTCCACTATTACCCTCTTAGCGCTCCGAATCTCCACTTGCATTTTCTACAAAAAGAGTGTTTCATATCTGCTCAATCAAAAATATGTTTTATCTCTGTTAACTGAATTTACAGATCAGAAATAAGTTTCACAGAATGCATCTGTGTAGTTTTTATTTGAAGATATTTTTTCCCAATGTAGGCCTCTTAGCGCTTAGCATGTCCAATTGCAGTTTCTACAGAAAGAGTGTTTCAGAACGGCTCAATCAAAAGTAAGGTTCAACTCTGTTAGTTGAATGCACAGAACAGAAAGAATTTTCACAGAATGCTACTGTGTAGTTTATATTTGAATATATTCCTTTTTCCACTATTACCCTCTTAGCGCTCCGAATGTCCACTTGCATTTTCTACAGAAAGAGTGTTCAGAACTGCGCAATCAAAAGTATGGTTTAACTCTGTTAGCTTAATGAACATATCAGAAATAAGTTTCACACAATGCTTCTGTGTAGTTTTTATTTGAAGATATTATTTTTCCCAATAGAGGCCTCTTAGCGCTCAGAATGTCCAATTGCAGTTTCTACAGAAAGAGTGTTTAAGAAAGGCTCAATCAAAAGTAAGGTTCAACTCTTTTAGTTGAATGCACAGAAAAGAAAGAAGTTTCATACAATGCTCCTGTGTAGTTTATATTTGAACATATTCTTTTTTCCACTATTACACGCTTAGCGCTACGAATGTCCAGTTGCATTTTCTACAGACAGAGTGTTTCAAAACTGCTCAATTAAAAGTATGGTTTAACTCTGTTAGCTGAATGCTCAGATCAGAAAGAAGTTTCACAGAATGCTTCTGTGTAGTTTATATTTGAATATATTCCTTTTTCCACTACTACTCTCTTAGCGCTCCAAATGTCCAGTTGCATTTTCTACAGAAAGTGTGTTCAGATCTGCTCAATCAAAAGTATGGTTTAACTCTGTTAGCTGAATTCACAGATCAGAAAGAAGTTTCACAGAATGATTCTGTGTAGTTTATATTTGGAGACATTCCTTTTTCCACTATTACCCTCTTAGCGCTCCAAATCTCCACTTGCATTTTCTACAGAAAGAGTGTTTCAGAACGGCTCAATCAAAACTAAGGTTCAACTCTTTTAGTTGAACAAACAGAACAGAAAGAAGTTTCACACAATTCTTCTGTGTAGTTTTTATTTGTAGACATTCTTTTTCCCAATATAGGCCTCTTAGCGCTCAGAATGTCCAATTGCAGTTTCTACAGAAAGAGTGTTTCAGAACGGCTCAATCAAAAGTAATGTTCAACTCTGTTAGTTGAATGCACAGAACAGAAAGAAGTTTCATACAATGCTTCTGTGCAGTTTATATTTGAACATATTCTTTTTTCCACTATTACCCACTTAGCGCTCCGAATGTCCAGTTGCATTTTCTACAGACAGAGTGTTTCAAAACTGCTCAATCAAAAGTATGGTTTAACTCTGTTAGCTGTATGCTCAGATCAGAAACAAGTTTCACAGAATGCTTCTGTGTAGTTTATATTGAATATATTCCTTTTTCCACTGCTACGCTCTTAGCGCTCCAAATGTCCAGTTACAATTTCAACAGAAAGAGTGTTCAGATCTGCTCAATCAAAGGTATGGTTTAACTCTGTTAGCTGAATGCACAGATCAGAAAGAAGTTTCACCGAATGATTCTGTGTAGTTTATATTTGAAGACATTCCTTTTTCCACTATTACCCTCTTAGCGCTCCGAATCTCCACTTGCATTTTCTACAAAAAGAGTGTTTAATAACTGCTCAATCAAAAATATGTTTTATCTCTGTTAACTGAATTTACAGATCAGAAATAAGTTTCAGAGAATGCATCTGTGTAGTTTTTATTTGAAGATATTTTTTCCCAATGTAGGCCTCTTAGCGCTTAGCATGTCCAATTGCAGTTTCTACAGAAAGAGTGTTTCAGAACGGCTCAATCAAAAGTAAGGTTCAACTCTGTTAGTTGAATGCACAGAACAGAAAGAATTTTCACAGAATGCTACTGTGTAGTTTATATTTGAATATATTCCTTTTTCCACTATTACCCTCTTAGGGCTCCGAATGTACACTTGCATTTTCTACAGAAAGAGTGTTCAGAACTGCGCAATCAAAAGTATGGTTTAACTCTGTTAGCTTAATGAACATATCAGAAATAAGTTTCACACAATGCTTCTGTGTAGTTTTTATTTGAAGATATTATTTTTCCCAATAGAGTCCTCTTAGCGCTCAGAATGTCCAGTTGCAGTTTCTACAGAAAGAGTGTTTCAGAAAGGCTCAATCAAAAGTAAGGTTCAACTCTGTTAGTTGAATGCACAGAACAGAAAGAAGTTTCATACAATGCTTCTGTGTAGTTTATATTTGAACATATTCTTTTTTCCACTATTACCCACTTAGCGCTACGAATGTCCAGTTGCATTTTCTACAGACATAGTGTTTCAAAACTGCTCAATCAAAAGTATGGTTTAACTCTGTTAGCTGAATGCTCAGATCAGAAAGATGTTTCACAGAATGCTTCTGTGTAGTTTATATTTGAATATATTGCTTTTTCCACTACTACTCTGTTAGCGGTCCAAATGTCCAGTTGCATTTTCTACAGAAAGAGTGTTCAGATCTGCTCAATCAAAAGTATGGTTTAACTCTGTTAGCTGAATGCACAGATCAGAAAGAAGTTTCACAGAATGATTCTGTGTAGTTTATATTTGGAGACATTCCTTTTTCCACTATTACCCTCTTAGCGCTCCGAATCTCCACTTGCATTTTCTACAGAAAGAGTGTTTCACAACGGCTCAATCAAAACTAAGGTTCAACTCTTTTAGTTGAACAAACAGAACAGAAAGAAGTTTCACACAATTCTTCTGTGTAGTTTTTATTTGTAGACATTCTTTTTCCCAATATAGGCCTCTTAGCGCTCAGAATGTCCAATTGCAGTTTGTACAGAAAGAGTGTTTCAGAACGGCTCAATCAAAAGTAAGGTTCAACTCTGTTACTTGAATGCACAGAACAGAAAGAAGTTTCATACAATGCTTCTGTGTAGTTTATATTTGAACATATTCTTTTTTCCACTATTACCCACTTAGCGCTACGAATGTCCAGTTGCATTTTCTACAGACAGAGTGTTTCAAAACTGCTCAATCAAAAGTATGGTTTAACTCTGTTAGCTGTATGCTCAGATCAGAAAGAAGTTTCACAGAATGCTTCTGTATAGTTTATATTTGAATATATTCCTTTTTCCACTGCTACGCTCTTAGCGCTCCAAATGTCCAGTTGCATTTTCAACAGAAAGAGTGTTCAGATCTGCTCAATCAAAAGTATGGTTTAACTCTGTTAGCTGAATGCACAGATCAGAAAGAAGTTTCACCGAATGATTCTGTGTAGTTTATATTTGAAGACATTCCTTTTTCCACTATTACCCTCTTAGCGCTCCGAATCTCCACTTGCATTTTCTACAAAAAGAGTGTTTCATATCTGCTCAATCAAAAATATGTTTTATCTCTGTTAACTGAATTTACAGATCAGAAATAAGTTTCACAGAATGCATCTGTGTAGTTTTTATTTGAAGATATTTTTTCCCAATGTAGGCCTCTTAGCGCTTAGCATGTCCAATTGCAGTTTCTACAGAAAGAGTGTTTCAGAACGGCTCAATCAAAAGTAAGGTTCAACTCTGTTAGTTGAATGCACAGAACAGAAAGAATTTTCACAGAATGCTACTGTGTAGTTTATATTTGAATATATTCCTTTTTCCACTATTACCCTCTTAGCGCTCCGAATGTCCACTTGCATTTTCTACAGAAAGAGTGTTCAGAACTGCGCAATCAAAAGTATGGTTTAACTCTGTTAGCTTAATGAACATATCAGAAATAAGTTTCACACAATGCTTCTGTGTAGTTTTTATTTGAAGATATTATTTTTCCCAATAGAGGCCTCTTAGCGCTCAGAATGTCCAATTGCAGTTTCTACAGAAAGAGTGTTTAAGAAAGGCTCAATCAAAAGTAAGGTTCAACTCTTTTAGTTGAATGCACAGAAAAGAAAGAAGTTTCATACAATGCTCCTGTGTAGTTTATATTTGAACATATTCTTTTTTCCACTATTACACGCTTAGCGCTACGAATGTCCAGTTGCATTTTCTACAGACAGAGTGTTTCAAAACTGCTCAATCAAAAGTATGGTTTAACTCTGTTAGCTGAATGCTCAGATCAGAAAGAAGTTTCACAGAATGCTTCTGTGTAGTTTATATTTGAATATATTCCTTTTTCCACTACTACTCTCTTAGCGCTCCAAATGTCCAGTTGCATTTTCTACAGAAAGTGTGTTCAGATCTGCTCAATCAAAAGTATGGTTTAACTCTGTTAGCTGAATTCACAGATCAGAAAGAAGTTTCACAGAATGATTCTGTGTAGTTTATATTTGGAGACATTCCTTTTTCCACTATTACCCTCTTAGCGCTCCAAATCTCCACTTGCATTTTCTACAGAAAGAGTGTTTCAGAACGGCTCAATCAAAACTAAGGTTCAACTCTTTTAGTTGAACAAACAGAACAGAAAGAAGTTTCACACAATTCTTCTGTGTAGTTTTTATTTGTAGACATTCTTTTTCCCAATATAGGCCTCTTAGCGCTCAGAATGTCCAATTGCAGTTTCTACAGAAAGAGTGTTTCAGAACGGCTCAATCAAAAGTAATGTTCAACTCTGTTAGTTGAATGCACAGAACAGAAAGAAGTTTCATACAATGCTTCTGTGCAGTTTATATTTGAACATATTCTTTTTTCCACTATTACCCACTTAGCGCTCCGAATGTCCAGTTGCATTTTCTACAGACAGAGTGTTTCAAAACTGCTCAATCAAAAGTATGGTTTAACTCTGTTAGCTGTATGCTCAGATCAGAAACAAGTTTCACAGAATGCTTCTGTGTAGTTTATATTGAATATATTCCTTTTTCCACTGCTACGCTCTTAGCGCTCCAAATGTCCAGTTACAATTTCAACAGAAAGAGTGTTCAGATCTGCTCAATCAAAGGTATGGTTTAACTCTGTTAGCTGAATGCACAGATCAGAAAGAAGTTTCACCGAATGATTCTGTGTAGTTTATATTTGAAGACATTCCTTTTTCCACTATTACCCTCTTAGCGCTCCGAATCTCCACTTGCATTTTCTACAAAAAGAGTGTTTCATAACTGCTCAATCAAAAATATGTTTTATCTCTGTTAACTGAATTTACAGATCAGAAATAAGTTTCACAGTATGCATCTGTGTAGTTTTTATTTGAAGATATTTTTTTCCCAATGTAGGCCTCTTAGCGCTTAGCATGTCCAATTGCAGTTTCTACAGAAAGAGTGTTTCAGAACGGCTCAATCAAAAGTAAGGTTCAACTCTGTTAGTTGAATGCACAGAACAGAAAGAATTTTCACCGAATGCTACTGTGTAGTTTATATTTGAATATATTCCTTTTTCCACTATTACCCTCTTAGCGCTCCGAATGTCCACTTGCAGTTTCTACAGAAAGAGTGTTCAGAACTGCGCGATCAAAAGTATGGTTTAACTCTGTTAGCTTAATGAACATATCAGAAATATGTTTCACACAATTCTTCTGTGTAGTTTTTATTTGAAGATATTATTTTTCCCAATAGAGGCCTCTTAGCGCTCAGAATGTCCAATTGCAGTTTCTACAGAAAGAGTGTTTCAGAAAGGCTCAATCAAAAGTAAGGTTCAACCCTGTTAGTTGAATGCACAGAACAGAAAGTAGTTTCATACAATGCTTCTGTGTAGTTTATATTTGAACATATTCTTTTTTCCACTATTACCCACTTAGCGCTACGAATGTCCAGTTGCATTTTCTACAGACAGAGTGTTTCAAAACTGCTCAATCAAAAGTATGGTTTAACTCTGTTAGCTGAATGCTCAGATCAGAAAGAAGTTTCACAGAATGCTTCTGTGTAGTTTATATTTGAATATATTCCTTTTTCCACTACTACTCTGTTAGCGCTCCAAATGTCCAGTTGCATTTTCTACAGAAAGAGTGTTCAGATCTGCTCAATCAAAAGTATGGTTTAACTCTGTTAGCTGAATGCACAGATCAGAAAGAAGTTTCACCGAATGATTCTGTGTAGTTTATATTTGGAGACATTCCTTTTTCCACTATTACCCTCTTAGCGCTCCGAATCTCCACTTGCATTTTCTACAGAAAGAGTGTTTCAGAACGGCTCAATCAAAACTAAGGTTCAACTCTTTTAGTTGAACAAACAGAACAGAAAGAAGTTTCACACAATTCTTCTGTGTAGTTTTTATTTGTAGACATTCTTTTTCCCAATATAGGCCTCTTAGCGCTCAGAATGTCCAATTGCAGTTTCTACAGAAAGAGTGTTTCAGAACGGCTCAATCAAAAGTAAGGTTCAACTCTGTTAGTTGAATGCACAGAACAGAAAGAAGTTTCATACAATGCTTCTGTTTAGTTTATATTTGAACGTATTCTTTTTTCCACTATTACCCACTTAGCGCTACGAATGTCCAGTTGCATTTTCTACAGACAGAGTGTTTCAAAACTGCTCAATCAAAAGTATGGTTTAACTCTGTTAGCTGAATGCTCATATCAGAAAGAAGTTTCACAGAATGCTTCTGTGTAGTTTATATTTTAATATATTCCTTTTTCCACTAATACGCTCTTAGCGCTCCAAATGTCCAGTTGCATTTTCAACAGAAAGAGTGTTCAGATCTGCTCAATCAAAAGTATGGTTTAACTCTGTTAGCTGAATGCACAGATCAGAAAGAAGTTTCACCGAATGATTCTGTGTAGTTTATATTTGAAGACATTCCTTTTTCCACTATTACCCTCTTAGCGCTCCGAATCTCCACTTGCATTTTCTACAAAAAGAGTGTTTCATAACTGCTCAATCAAAAATATGTTTTATCTCTGTTAACTGAATTTACAGATCAGAAATAAGTTTCACAGTATGCATCTGTGTAGTTTTTATTTGAAGATATTCTTTTTCCCAATGTAGGCCTCTTAGCGCTTAGCATGTCCAATTGCAGTTTCTACAGAAAGAGTGTTTCAGAACGGCTCAATCAAAAGTAAGGTTCAACTCTGTTAGTTGAATGCACAGAACAGAAAGAATTTTCACAGAATGCTACTGTGTAGTTTATATTTGAATATATTCCTTTTTCCACTGTTACCCTCTTAGCGCTCCGAATGTCCACTTGCATTTTCTACAGAAAGAGTGTTCAGAACTGCGCAATCAAAAGTATGGTTTAACTCTGTTAGCTTAATGAACATATCAGAAATAAGTTTCACACAATGCTTCTGTGTAGTTTTTATTTGAAGATATTATTTTTCCCAATAGAGGCCTCTTAGCGCTCAGAATGTCCAATTGCAGTTTCTACAGAAAGAGTGTTTCAGAAAGGCTCAATCAAAAGTAAGGTTCAACTCTGTTAGTTGAATGCACAGAACAGAAAGAAGTTTCATACAATGCTTCTGTGTAGTTTATATTTGAACATATTCTTTTTTCCACTATTACCCACTTAGCGCTACGAATGTCCAGTTGCATTTTCTACAGACAGAGTGTTTCAAAACTGCTCAATCAAAAGTATGGTTTAAATCTGTTAGCTGAATGCTCAGATCAGAAAGAAGTTTCACAGAATGCTTCTGTGTAGTTTATATTTGAATATATTCCTTTTTCCACTACTACTCTCTTAGCGCTCCAAATGTCCAGTTGCATTTTCTACAGAAAGAGTGTTCAGATCTGCTCAATCAAAAGTATGGTTTAACTCTGTTAGCTGAATGCACAGATCAGAAAGAAGTTTCACAGAATGATTCTGTGTAGTTTATATTTGGAGACATTCCTTTTTCCACTATTACCCTCTTAGCGCTCCGAATCTCCACTTGCATTTTCTACAGAAAGAGTGTTTCAGAACGGCTCAATCAAAACTAAGGTTCAACTCTTTTAGTTGAACAAACAGAACAGAAAGAAGTTTCACACAATTCTTCTGTGTAGTTTTTATTTGTAGACATTCTTTTTCCCAATATAGGCCTCTTAGCGCTCAGAATGTCCAATTGCAGTTTCTACAGAAAGAGTGTTTCAGAACGGCTCAATCAAAAGTAAGGTTCAACTCTGTTAGTTGAATGCACAGAACAGAAAGAAGTTTCATACAATGCTTCTGTGTAGTTTATATTTGAACATATTCTTTTTTCCACTATTACCCACTTAGCGCTACGAATGTCCAGTTGCATTTTCTACAGACAGAGTGTTTCAAAACTGCTCAATCAAAAGTATGGTTTAACTCTGTTAGCTGAATGCTCAGATCAGAAAGAAGTTTCACAGAATGCTTCTGTGTAGTTTATATTTGAATATATTCCTTTTTCCACTGCTACGCTCTTAGCGCTCCAAATGTCCAGTTGCATTTTCAACGGAAAGAGTGTTCAGATCTGCTCAATCAAAAGTATGGTTTAAATCTGTTAGCTGAATGCACAGATCAGAAAGAAGTTTCACCGAATGATTCTGTGTAGTTTATATTTGAAGACATTCCTTTTTCCACTATTACCATCTTAGCGCTCCGAATCTCCACTTGCATTTTCTACAAAAAGAGTGTTTCATAACTGCTCAATCAAAAATATGTTTTATCTCTGTTAACTGAATTTACAGATCAGAAATAAGTTTCACAGAATGCATCTGTGTAGTTTTTATTTGAAGATATTTTTTCCCAATGTAGGCCTCTTAGCGCTTAGCATGTCCAATTGCAGTTTCTACAGAAAGAGTGTTTCAAAACGGCTCAATCAAAAGTAAGGTTCAACACTGTTAGTTGAATGCACAGAACAGAAAGAATTTTCACAGAATGCTACTGTGTAGTTTATATTTGAATATATTCCTTTTTCCACTATTACCCTCTTAGGGCTCCGAATGTACACTTGCATTTTCTACAGAAAGAGTGTTCAGAACTGCGCAATCAAAAGTATGGTTTAACTCTGTTAGCTTAATGAACATATCAGAAATAATTTTCACACAATGCTTCTGTGTAGTTTTTATTTGAAGATATTATTTTTCCCAATAGAGTCCTCTTAGCGCTCAGAATGTCCAGTTGCAGTTTCTACAGAAAGAGTGTTTCAGAAAGGCTCAATCAAAAGTAAGGTTCAACTCTGTTAGTTGAATGCACAGAACAGAAAGAAGTTTCATACAATGCTTCTGTGTAGTTTATATTTGAACATATTCTTTTTTCCACTATTACCCACTTAGCGCTACGAATGTCCAGTTGCATTTTCTACAGACATAGTGTTTCAAAACTGCTCAATCAAAAGTATGGTTTAACTCTGTTAGCTGAATGCTCAGATCAGAAAGATGTTTCACAGAATGCTTCTGTGTAGTTTATATTTGAATATATTGCTTTTTCCACTACTACTCTGTTAGCGGTCCAAATGTCCAGTTGCATTTTCTACAGAAAGAGTGTTCAGATCTGCTCAATCAAAAGTATGGTTTAACTCTGTTAGCTGAATGCACAGATCAGAAAGAAGTTTCACAGAATGATTCTGTGTAGTTTATATTTGGAGACATTCCTTTTTCCACTATTACCCTCTTAGCGCTCCGAATCTCCACTTGCATTTTCTACAGAAAGAGTGTTTCACAACGGCTCAATCAAAACTAAGGTTCAACTCTTTTAGTTGAACAAACAGAACAGAAAGAAGTTTCACACAATTCTTCTGTGTAGTTTTTATTTGTAGACATTCTTTTTCCCAATATAGGCCTCTTAGCACTCAGAATGTCCAATTGCAGTTTGTACAGAAAGAGTGTTTCAGAACGGCTCAATCAAAAGTAAGGTTCAACTCTGTTACTTGAATGCACAGAACAGAAAGAAGTTTCATACAATGCTTCTGTGTAGTTTATATTTGAACATATTCTTTTTTCCACTATTACCCACTTAGCGCTACGAATGTCCAGTTGCATTTTCTACAGACAGAGTGTTTCAAAACTGCTCAATCAAAAGTATGGTTTAACTCTGTTAGCTGTATGCTCAGATCAGAAAGAAGTTTCACAGAATGCTTCTGTATAGTTTATATTTGAATATATTCCTTTTTCCACTGCTACGCTCTTAGCGCTCCAAATGTCCAGTTGCATTTTCAACAGAAAGAGTGTTCAGATCTGCTCAATCAAAAGTATGGTTTAACTCTGTTAGCTGAATGCACAGATCAGAAAGAAGTTTCACCGAATGATTCTGTGTAGTTTATATTTGAAGACATTCCTTTTTCCACTATTACCCTCTTAGCGCTCCGAATCTCCACTTGCATTTTCTACAAAAAGAGTGTTTCATATCTGCTCAATCAAAAATATGTTTTATCTCTGTTAACTGAATTTACAGATCAGAAATAAGTTTCACAGAATGCATCTGTGTAGTTTTTATTTGAAGATATTTTTTCCCAATGTAGGCCTCTTAGCGCTTAGCATGTCCAATTGCAGTTTCTACAGAAAGAGTGTTTCAGAACGGCTCAATCAAAAGTAAGGTTCAACTCTGTTAGTTGAATGCACAGAACAGAAAGAATTTTCACAGAATGCTACTGTGTAGTTTATATTTGAATATATTCCTTTTTCCACTATTACCCTCTTAGCGCTCCGAATGTCCACTTGCATTTTCTACAGAAAGAGTGTTCAGAACTGCGCAATCAAAAGTATGGTTTAACTCTGTTAGCTTAATGAACATATCAGAAATAAGTTTCACACAATGCTTCTGTGTAGTTTTTATTTGAAGATATTATTTTTCCCAATAGAGGCCTCTTAGCGCTCAGAATGTCCAATTGCAGTTTCTACAGAAAGAGTGTTTAAGAAAGGCTCAATCAAAAGTAAGGTTCAACTCTTTTAGTTGAATGCACAGAAAAGAAAGAAGTTTCATACAATGCTCCTGTGTAGTTTATATTTGAACATATTCTTTTTTCCACTATTACACGCTTAGCGCTACGAATGTCCAGTTGCATTTTCTACAGACAGAGTGTTTCAAAACTGCTCAATTAAAAGTATGGTTTAACTCTGTTAGCTGAATGCTCAGATCAGAAAGAAGTTTCACAGAATGCTTCTGTGTAGTTTATATTTGAATATATTCCTTTTTCCACTACTACTCTCTTAGCGCTCCAAATGTCCAGTTGCATTTTCTACAGAAAGTGTGTTCAGATCTGCTCAATCAAAAGTATGGTTTAACTCTGTTAGCTGAATTCACAGATCAGAAAGAAGTTTCACAGAATGATTCTGTGTAGTTTATATTTGGAGACATTCCTTTTTCCACTATTACCCTCTTAGCGCTCCAAATCTCCACTTGCATTTTCTACAGAAAGAGTGTTTCAGAACGGCTCAATCAAAACTAAGGTTCAACTCTTTTAGTTGAACAAACAGAACAGAAAGAAGTTTCACACAATTCTTCTGTGTAGTTTTTATTTGTAGACATTCTTTTTCCCAATATAGGCCTCTTAGCGCTCAGAATGTCCAATTGCAGTTTCTACAGAAAGAGTGTTTCAGAACGGCTCAATCAAAAGTAATGTTCAACTCTGTTAGTTGAATGCACAGAACAGAAAGAAGTTTCATACAATGCTTCTGTGCAGTTTATATTTGAACATATTCTTTTTTCCACTATTACCCACTTAGCGCTCCGAATGTCCAGTTGCATTTTCTACAGACAGAGTGTTTCAAAACTGCTCAATCAAAAGTATGGTTTAACTCTGTTAGCTGTATGCTCAGATCAGAAACAAGTTTCACAGAATGCTTCTGTGTAGTTTATATTGAATATATTCCTTTTTCCACTGCTACGCTCTTAGCGCTCCAAATGTCCAGTTACAATTTCAACAGAAAGAGTGTTCAGATCTGCTCAATCAAAGGTATGGTTTAACTCTGTTAGCTGAATGCACAGATCAGAAAGAAGTTTCACCGAATGATTCTGTGTAGTTTATATTTGAAGACATTCCTTTTTCCACTATTACCCTCTTAGCGCTCCGAATCTCCACTTGCATTTTCTACAAAAAGAGTGTTTAATAACTGCTCAATCAAAAATATGTTTTATCTCTGTTAACTGAATTTACAGATCAGAAATAAGTTTCAGAGAATGCATCTGTGTAGTTTTTATTTGAAGATATTTTTTCCCAATGTAGGCCTCTTAGCGCTTAGCATGTCCAATTGCAGTTTCTACAGAAAGAGTGTTTCAGAACGGCTCAATCAAAAGTAAGGTTCAACTCTGTTAGTTGAATGCACAGAACAGAAAGAATTTTCACAGAATGCTACTGTGTAGTTTATATTTGAATATATTCCTTTTTCCACTATTACCCTCTTAGGGCTCCGAATGTACACTTGCATTTTCTACAGAAAGAGTGTTCAGAACTGCGCAATCAAAAGTATGGTTTAACTCTGTTAGCTTAATGAACATATCAGAAATAAGTTTCACACAATGCTTCTGTGTAGTTTTTATTTGAAGATATTATTTTTCCCAATAGAGTCCTCTTAGCGCTCAGAATGTCCAGTTGCAGTTTCTACAGAAAGAGTGTTTCAGAAAGGCTCAATCAAAAGTAAGGTTCAACTCTGTTAGTTGAATGCACAGAACAGAAAGAAGTTTCATACAATGCTTCTGTGTAGTTTATATTTGAACATATTCTTTTTTCCACTATTACCCACTTAGCGCTACGAATGTCCAGTTGCATTTTCTACAGACATAGTGTTTCAAAACTGCTCAATCAAAAGTATGGTTTAACTCTGTTAGCTGAATGCTCAGATCAGAAAGATGTTTCACAGAATGCTTCTGTGTAGTTTATATTTGAATATATTGCTTTTTCCACTACTACTCTGTTAGCGGTCCAAATGTCCAGTTGCATTTTCTACAGAAAGAGTGTTCAGATCTGCTCAATCAAAAGTATGGTTTAACTCTGTTAGCTGAATGCACAGATCAGAAAGAAGTTTCACAGAATGATTCTGTGTAGTTTATATTTGGAGACATTCCTTTTTCCACTATTACCCTCTTAGCGCTCCGAATCTCCACTTGCATTTTCTACAGAAAGAGTGTTTCACAACGGCTCAATCAAAACTAAGGTTCAACTCTTTTAGTTGAACAAACAGAACAGAAAGAAGTTTCACACAATTCTTCTGTGTAGTTTTTATTTGTAGACATTCTTTTTCCCAATATAGGCCTCTTAGCACTCAGAATGTCCAATTGCAGTTTGTACAGAAAGAGTGTTTCAGAACGGCTCAATCAAAAGTAAGGTTCAACTCTGTTACTTGAATGCACAGAACAGAAAGAAGTTTCATACAATGCTTCTGTGTAGTTTATATTTGAACATATTCTTTTTTCCACTATTACCCACTTAGCGCTACGAATGTCCAGTTGCATTTTCTACAGACAGAGTGTTTCAAAACTGCTCAATCAAAAGTATGGTTTAACTCTGTTAGCTGTATGCTCAGATCAGAAAGAAGTTTCACAGAATGCTTCTGTATAGTTTATATTTGAATATATTCCTTTTTCCACTGCTACGCTCTTAGCGCTCCAAATGTCCAGTTGCATTTTCAACAGAAAGAGTGTTCAGATCTGCTCAATCAAAAGTATGGTTTAACTCTGTTAGCTGAATGCACAGATCAGAAAGAAGTTTCACCGAATGATTCTGTGTAGTTTATATTTGAAGACATTCCTTTTTCCACTATTACCCTCTTAGCGCTCCGAATCTCCACTTGCATTTTCTACAAAAAGAGTGTTTCATATCTGCTCAATCAAAAATATGTTTTATCTCTGTTAACTGAATTTACAGATCAGAAATAAGTTTCACAGAATGCATCTGTGTAGTTTTTATTTGAAGATATTTTTTCCCAATGTAGGCCTCTTAGCGCTTAGCATGTCCAATTGCAGTTTCTACAGAAAGAGTGTTTCAGAACGGCTCAATCAAAAGTAAGGTTCAACTCTGTTAGTTGAATGCACAGAACAGAAAGAATTTTCACAGAATGCTACTGTGTAGTTTATATTTGAATATATTCCTTTTTCCACTATTACCCTCTTAGCGCTCCGAATGTCCACTTGCATTTTCTACAGAAAGAGTGTTCAGAACTGCGCAATCAAAAGTATGGTTTAACTCTGTTAGCTTAATGAACATATCAGAAATAAGTTTCACACAATGCTTCTGTGTAGTTTTTATTTGAAGATATTATTTTTCCCAATAGAGGCCTCTTAGCGCTCAGAATGTCCAATTGCAGTTTCTACAGAAAGAGTGTTTAAGAAAGGCTCAATCAAAAGTAAGGTTCAACTCTTTTAGTTGAATGCACAGAAAAGAAAGAAGTTTCATACAATGCTCCTGTGTAGTTTATATTTGAACATATTCTTTTTTCCACTATTACACGCTTAGCGCTACGAATGTCCAGTTGCATTTTCTACAGACAGAGTGTTTCAAAACTGCTCAATTAAAAGTATGGTTTAACTCTGTTAGCTGAATGCTCAGATCAGAAAGAAGTTTCACAGAATGCTTCTGTGTAGTTTATATTTGAATATATTCCTTTTTCCACTACTACTCTCTTAGCGCTCCAAATGTCCAGTTGCATTTTCTACAGAAAGTGTGTTCAGATCTGCTCAATCAAAAGTATGGTTTAACTCTGTTAGCTGAATTCACAGATCAGAAAGAAGTTTCACAGAATGATTCTGTGTAGTTTATATTTGGAGACATTCCTTTTTCCACTATTACCCTCTTAGCGCTCCAAATCTCCACTTGCATTTTCTACAGAAAGAGTGTTTCAGAACGGCTCAATCAAAACTAAGGTTCAACTCTTTTAGTTGAACAAACAGAACAGAAAGAAGTTTCACACAATTCTTCTGTGTAGTTTTTATTTGTAGACATTCTTTTTCCCAATATAGGCCTCTTAGCGCTCAGAATGTCCAATTGCAGTTTCTACAGAAAGAGTGTTTCAGAACGGCTCAATCAAAAGTAATGTTCAACTCTGTTAGTTGAATGCACAGAACAGAAAGAAGTTTCATACAATGCTTCTGTGCAGTTTATATTTGAACATATTCTTTTTTCCACTATTACCCACTTAGCGCTCCGAATGTCCAGTTGCATTTTCTACAGACAGAGTGTTTCAAAACTGCTCAATCAAAAGTATGGTTTAACTCTGTTAGCTGTATGCTCAGATCAGAAACAAGTTTCACAGAATGCTTCTGTGTAGTTTATATTGAATATATTCCTTTTTCCACTGCTACGCTCTTAGCGCTCCAAATGTCCAGTTACAATTTCAACAGAAAGAGTGTTCAGATCTGCTCAATCAAAGGTATGGTTTAACTCTGTTAGCTGAATGCACAGATCAGAAAGAAGTTTCACCGAATGATTCTGTGTAGTTTATATTTGAAGACATTCCTTTTTCCACTATTACCCTCTTAGCGCTCCGAATCTCCACTTGCATTTTCTACAAAAAGAGTGTTTAATAACTGCTCAATCAAAAATATGTTTTATCTCTGTTAACTGAATTTACAGATCAGAAATAAGTTTCAGAGAATGCATCTGTGTAGTTTTTATTTGAAGATATTTTTTCCCAATGTAGGCCTCTTAGCGCTTAGCATGTCCAATTGCAGTTTCTACAGAAAGAGTGTTTCAGAACGGCTCAATCAAAAGTAAGGTTCAACTCTGTTAGTTGAATGCACAGAACAGAAAGAATTTTCACAGAATGCTACTGTGTAGTTTATATTTGAATATATTCCTTTTTCCACTATTACCCTCTTAGGGCTCCGAATGTACACTTGCATTTTCTACAGAAAGAGTGTTCAGAACTGCGCAATCAAAAGTATGGTTTAACTCTGTTAGCTTAATGAACATATCAGAAATAAGTTTCACACAATGCTTCTGTGTAGTTTTTATTTGAAGATATTATTTTTCCCAATAGAGTCCTCTTAGCGCTCAGAATGTCCAGTTGCAGTTTCTACAGAAAGAGTGTTTCAGAAAGGCTCAATCAAAAGTAAGGTTCAACTCTGTTAGTTGAATGCACAGAACAGAAAGAAGTTTCATACAATGCTTCTGTGTAGTTTATATTTGAACATATTCTTTTTTCCACTATTACCCACTTAGCGCTACGAATGTCCAGTTGCATTTTCTACAGACATAGTGTTTCAAAACTGCTCAATCAAAAGTATGGTTTAACTCTGTTAGCTGAATGCTCAGATCAGAAAGATGTTTCACAGAATGCTTCTGTGTAGTTTATATTTGAATATATTGCTTTTTCCACTACTACTCTGTTAGCGGTCCAAATGTCCAGTTGCATTTTCTACAGAAAGAGTGTTCAGATCTGCTCAATCAAAAGTATGGTTTAACTCTGTTAGCTGAATGCACAGATCAGAAAGAAGTTTCACAGAATGATTCTGTGTAGTTTATATTTGGAGACATTCCTTTTTCCACTATTACCCTCTTAGCGCTCCGAATCTCCACTTGCATTTTCTACAGAAAGAGTGTTTCACAACGGCTCAATCAAAACTAAGGTTCAACTCTTTTAGTTGAACAAACAGAACAGAAAGAAGTTTCACACAATTCTTCTGTGTAGTTTTTATTTGTAGACATTCTTTTTCCCAATATAGGCCTCTTAGCACTCAGAATGTCCAATTGCAGTTTGTACAGAAAGAGTGTTTCAGAACGGCTCAATCAAAAGTAAGGTTCAACTCTGTTACTTGAATGCACAGAACAGAAAGAAGTTTCATACAATGCTTCTGTGTAGTTTATATTTGAACATATTCTTTTTTCCACTATTACCCACTTAGCGCTACGAATGTCCAGTTGCATTTTCTACAGACAGAGTGTTTCAAAACTGCTCAATCAAAAGTATGGTTTAACTCTGTTAGCTGTATGCTCAGATCAGAAAGAAGTTTCACAGAATGCTTCTGTATAGTTTATATTTGAATATATTCCTTTTTCCACTGCTACGCTCTTAGCGCTCCAAATGTCCAGTTGCATTTTCAACAGAAAGAGTGTTCAGATCTGCTCAATCAAAAGTATGGTTTAACTCTGTTAGCTGAATGCACAGATCAGAAAGAAGTTTCACCGAATGATTCTGTGTAGTTTATATTTGAAGACATTCCTTTTTCCACTATTACCCTCTTAGCGCTCCGAATCTCCACTTGCATTTTCTACAAAAAGAGTGTTTCATATCTGCTCAATCAAAAATATGTTTTATCTCTGTTAACTGAATTTACAGATCAGAAATAAGTTTCACAGAATGCATCTGTGTAGTTTTTATTTGAAGATATTTTTTCCCAATGTAGGCCTCTTAGCGCTTAGCATGTCCAATTGCAGTTTCTACAGAAAGAGTGTTTCAGAACGGCTCAATCAAAAGTAAGGTTCAACTCTGTTAGTTGAATGCACAGAACAGAAAGAATTTTCACAGAATGCTACTGTGTAGTTTATATTTGAATATATTCCTTTTTCCACTATTACCCTCTTAGCGCTCCGAATGTCCACTTGCATTTTCTACAGAAAGAGTGTTCAGAACTGCGCAATCAAAAGTATGGTTTAACTCTGTTAGCTTAATGAACATATCAGAAATAAGTTTCACACAATGCTTCTGTGTAGTTTTTATTTGAAGATATTATTTTTCCCAATAGAGGCCTCTTAGCGCTCAGAATGTCCAATTGCAGTTTCTACAGAAAGAGTGTTTAAGAAAGGCTCAATCAAAAGTAAGGTTCAACTCTTTTAGTTGAATGCACAGAAAAGAAAGAAGTTTCATACAATGCTCCTGTGTAGTTTATATTTGAACATATTCTTTTTTCCACTATTACACGCTTAGCGCTACGAATGTCCAGTTGCATTTTCTACAGACAGAGTGTTTCAAAACTGCTCAATCAAAAGTATGGTTTAACTCTGTTAGCTGAATGCTCAGATCAGAAAGAAGTTTCACAGAATGCTTCTGTGTAGTTTATATTTGAATATATTCCTTTTTCCACTACTACTCTCTTAGCGCTCCAAATGTCCAGTTGCATTTTCTACAGAAAGTGTGTTCAGATCTGCTCAATCAAAAGTATGGTTTAACTCTGTTAGCTGAATTCACAGATCAGAAAGAAGTTTCACAGAATGATTCTGTGTAGTTTATATTTGGAGACATTCCTTTTTCCACTATTACCCTCTTAGCGCTCCAAATCTCCACTTGCATTTTCTACAGAAAGAGTGTTTCAGAACGGCTCAATCAAAACTAAGGTTCAACTCTTTTAGTTGAACAAACAGAACAGAAAGAAGTTTCACACAATTCTTCTGTGTAGTTTTTATTTGTAGACATTCTTTTTCCCAATATAGGCCTCTTAGCGCTCAGAATGTCCAATTGCAGTTTCTACAGAAAGAGTGTTTCAGAACGGCTCAATCAAAAGTAATGTTCAACTCTGTTAGTTGAATGCACAGAACAGAAAGAAGTTTCATACAATGCTTCTGTGCAGTTTATATTTGAACATATTCTTTTTTCCACTATTACCCACTTAGCGCTCCGAATGTCCAGTTGCATTTTCTACAGACAGAGTGTTTCAAAACTGCTCAATCAAAAGTATGGTTTAACTCTGTTAGCTGTATGCTCAGATCAGAAACAAGTTTCACAGAATGCTTCTGTGTAGTTTATATTGAATATATTCCTTTTTCCACTGCTACGCTCTTAGCGCTCCAAATGTCCAGTTACAATTTCAACAGAAAGAGTGTTCAGATCTGCTCAATCAAAGGTATGGTTTAACTCTGTTAGCTGAATGCACAGATCAGAAAGAAGTTTCACCGAATGATTCTGTGTAGTTTATATTTGAAGAGATTCCTTTTTCCACTATTACCCTCTTAGCGCTCCGAATCTCCACTTGCATTTTCTACAAAAAGAGTGTTTAATAACTGCTCAATCAAAAATATGTTTTATCTCTGTTAACTGAATTTACAGATCAGAAATAAGTTTCACAGAATGCATCTGTGTAGTTTTTATTTGAAGATATTTTTTCCCAATGTAGGCCTCTTAGCGCTTAGCATGTCCAATTGCAGTTTCTACAGAAAGAGTGTTTCAGAACGGCTCAATCAAAAGTAAGGTTCAACTCTGTTAGTTGAATGCACAGAACAGAAAGAATTTTCACAGAATGCTACTGTGTAGTTTATATTTGAATATATTCCTTTTTCCACTATTTCCCTCTTAGCGTTCAGAATGTCCACTTGCATTTTCTACAGAAAGAGTTTTCAGAACTGCGCAATCAAAAGTATGGTTTAACTCTGTTAGCTTAATGAACATATCAGAAGTAAGTTTCACACAATGCTTCTGTGTAGTTTTTATTTGAAGATTTTATTTTTCCCAATAGAGGCCTCTTAGCGCTGAGAATGTCCAATAGCAGTTTCTACAGAAAGAGTGTTTCAGAAAGGCTCAATCAAAAGTAAGGTTCAACTCTGTTAGTTGAATGCACAGAACAGAAAGAAGTTTCATACAATGCTTCTGTGTAGTTTATATTTGAACATATTCTTTTTTCCACTATTACCCACTTAGCGCTACGAATGTCCAGTTGCATTTTCTACAGACAGAGTGTTTCAAAACTGCTCAATCAAAAGTATGGTTTAACTCTGTTAGCTGAATGCTCAGATCAGAAAGAAGTTTCACAGAATGCTTCTGTGTAGTTTATATTTGAATATATTCCTTTTTCCACTACTACTCTCTTAGCGCTCCAAATGTCCAGTTGCATTTTCTACAGAAAGTGTGTTCAGATCTGCTCAATCAAAAGTATGCTTTAACTCTGTTAGCTGAATGCACAGATCAGAAAGAAGTTTCACCGAATGATTCTGTGTAGTTTATGTTTGAAGACATTCCTTTATCCACTATTACCCTCTTAGCGCTCCGAAACTCCACTTTCATTTTCTACAGAAAGAGTGTTTAAGAACGGCTCAATCAAAACTAAGTTTCAAATCTTTTAGTTGAACAAACAGAACATAAAGAAGTTTCACACAATTCTTCTGTGTAGTTTTTATTTGTAGACATTCTTTTTCCCAATATAGGCCTCTTAGCGCTCAGAATGTCCAATTGCAGTTTCTACAGAAAGAGTGTTTCAGAACGGCTCAATCAAAAGTAAGGTTCAACTCTGTTAGTTGAATGCAGAGAACAGAAAGAATTTTCACAGAATGCTACTGTGTAGTTTATATTTGAATATATTCCTTTTTCCACTATTAGCCTCTTAGCGCTCCGAATGTCCACTTGCATTTTCTACAGAAAGAGTGTTCAGAACTGCGCAATCAAAAGTATGGTTTAACTCTGTTAGCTTAATGAACATATCAGAAATAAGTTTCACACAATGCTTCTGTGTAGTTTTTATTTGAAGATATTATTTTTCCCAATAGAGGGCTCTTAGCACTCAGAATGTCCAATTGCAGTTTCTAAAGAAAGAGTGTTTCAGAAAGGCTCAATCAAATGTAAGGTTCAACACTGTTAGTTGAATGCACAGAACAGAAAGAAGTTTCATACGATGCTTCTGTGTAGTTTATATTTGAACATACTCTTTTTTCCACTATTACCCACTTAGTGCTACGAATGTCCAGTTGTATTTTCTACAGACAGAGTGTTTCAAAACTGCTCAATCAAAAGTATGGTTTAACTCTGTTAGCTGAATGCTCAGATCAGAAAGAAGTTTCACAGAATGCTTCTGTGTAGTTTATATTTGAATATATTCCTTTTTCCACTACTACTCTCTTAGCGCTCCAAATGTCCAGTTGCATTTTCTACAGAAAGAGTGTTCAGATCTGCTCAATCAAAAGTATGGTTTAACTCTGTTAGCTGAATGCACAGATCAGAAAGAAGTTTCACAGAATATTCTGTGTAGTTCATATTTGGAGACATTCCTTTTTCCAATATTACCCCCTTAGCGCTCCGAATCTCCACTTGCATTTTCTACAGAAAGAGTGTTTCAGAACGGCTCAATCAAAACTAAGGTTCATCTCTTTTAGTTGAACAAACAGAACAGAAAGAAGTTTCACACAATTCTTCTGTGTAGTTTTTATTTGTAGACATTCATTTTCCCAATATAGGCCTCTTAGCTCTCAGAATTTCCAATTGCAGTTTTTACAGAAAGAGTGTTTCAGAACGGCTCAATCAAAAGTAAGGTTCAACTCTGTTAGTTGAATGCACAGAACAGAAAGAAGTTTCATACAATGCTTCTGTGTAGTTTATATTTGAACATATTCTTTTTTCCACTATTACCCACTTAGCGCTACGATTGTCCAGTTGCATTTTCTACAGACAGAGTGTTTCAAAACTGCTCAATCAAAAGTATGGTTTAACTCTGTTAGCTGTATGCTCAGATCAGAAACAAGTTTCACAGAATGCTTCTGTGTAGTTTATATTGAATATATTCCTTTTTCCACTGCTACGCTCTTAGCGCTCCAAATGTCCAGTTACAATTTCAACAGAAAGAGTGTTCAGATCTGCTCAATCAAAGGTATGGTTTAACTCTGTTAGCTGAATGCACAGATCAGAAAGAAGTTTCACCGAATGATTCTGTGTAGTTTATATTTGAAGACATTCCTTTTTCCACTATTACCCTCTTAGCGCTCCGAATCTCCACTTGCATTTTCTACAAAAAGAGTGTTTCATAACTGCTCAATCAAAAATATGTTTTATCTCTGTTAACTGAATTTACAGATCAGAAATAAGTTTCACAGAATGCATCTGTGTAGTTTTTATTTGAAGATATTTTTTCCCAATGTAGGCCTCTTAGCGCTTAGCATGTCCAATTGCAGTTTCTACAGAAAGAGTGTTTCAGAACGGCTCAATCAAAAGTAAGGTTCAACTCTGTTAGTTGAATGCACAGAACAGAAAGAATTTTCACAGAATGCTACTGTGTAGTTTATATTTGAGTATATTCCTTTTTCCACTATTTCCCTCTTAGCGTTCAGAATGTCCACTTGCATTTTCTACAGAAAGAGTTTTCAGAACTGCGCAATCAAAAGTATGGTTTAACTCTGTTAGCTTAATGAACATATCAGAAGTAAGTTTCACAAAATGCTTCTGTGTAGTTTTTATTTGAAGATTTTATTTTTCCCAATAGAGGCCTCTTAGCGCTGAGAATGTCCAATAGCAGTTTCTACAGAAAGAGTGTTTCAGAAAGGCTCAATCAAAAGTAAGGTTCAACTCTGTTAGTTGAATGCACAGAACAGAAAGAAGTTTCATACAATGCTTCTGTGTAGTTTATATTTGAACATATTCTTTTTTCCACTATTACCCACTTAGCGCTACGAATGTCCAGTTGCATTTTCTACAGACAGAGTGTTTCAAAACTGCTCAATCAAAAGTATGGTTTAACTCTGTTAGCTGAATGCTCAGATCAGAAAGAAGTTTCACAGAATGCTTCTGTGTAGTTTATATTTGAATATATTCCTTTTTCCACTACTACTCTCTTAGCGCTCCAAATGTCCAGTTGCATTTTCTACAGAAAGTGTGTTAAGATCTGCTCAATCAAAAGTATGGTTTAACTCTGTTAGCTGAATGCACAGATCAGAAAGAAGTTTCACAGAATGATTCTGTGTAGTTTATATTTGGAGACATTCCTTTTTCCACTATTACCCTCTTAGCGCTCCGAATCTCCACTTGCATTTTCTACAGAAAGAGTGTTTCAGAACGGCTCAATCAAAACTAAGGTTCAACTCTTTTAGTTGAACAAACAGAACAGAAAGAAGTTTCACACAATTCTTCTGTGTAGTTTTTATTTGTAGACATTCTTTTTCCCAATATAGGCCTCTTAGCGCTCAGAATGTCCAATTGCAGTTTCTACAGAAAGAGTGTTTCAGAACGGCTCAATCAAAAGTAAGGTTCAACTCTGTTATTTGAATGCACAGAACAGAAAGAAGTTTCATACAATGCTTCTGTGTAGTTTATATTTGAACATATTCTTTTTTCCACTATTACCCACTTAGCGCTACGAATGTCCAGTTGCATTTTCTACAGACAGAGTGTTTCAAAACTGCTCAATCAAAATTATGGTTTAACTCTGTTAGCTGAGTGCTCAGATCAGAAAGAAGTTTCACAGAATGCTTCTGTGTAGTTTATATTTGAATATATTCCTTTTTCCACTACTACGCTCTTAGCGCTCCAAATATCCAGTTGCATTTTCTACAGAAAGAGTGTTCAGATCTGCTCAATCAAAAGTATGTTTTAACTCTGTTAGCTGAATGCACAGATGAGAAAGAAGTTTCACCGAATGATTCCGTGTAGTTTATATTTTAGGACATTCCTTTTTCCACTATTACCCTCTTAGCGCTCCGAATCTCCACTTGCATTTTCTACAAAAAGAGTGTTTAGTAACTGCTCAATCAAAAATATGTTTTATCTCTGTTAACTGAATTTACAGATCAGAAATATGTTTCACAGAATGCATCTGTGTAGTTTTTATTTGAAGATATTCTTTTTCCCAATGCAGGCCTCTTAGCGCTTAGCATGTCCAATTGCAGTTCCTACAGAAAGAGTGTTTCAGAACGGCTCAATCAAAAGTAAGGTTCAACTCTGTTAGTTGAATGCACAGAACAGAAAGAATTTTCACAGAATGCTACTGTGTAGTTTATATTTGAATATATTCCTTTTTCCACTATTTCCCTCTTAGCGTTCAGAATGTCCACTTGCATTTTCTACAGAAAGAGTTTTCAGAACTGCGCAATCAAAAGTATGGTTTAACTCTGTTAGCTTAATGAACATATCAGAAGTAAGTTTCACACAATGCTTCTGTGTAGTTTTTATTTGAAGATTTTATTTTTCCCAATAGAGGCCTCTTAGCGCTGAGAATGTCCAATAGCAGTTTCTACAGAAAGAGTGTTTCAGAAAGGCTCAATCAAAAGTAAGGTTCAACTCTGTTAGTTGAATGCACAGAACAGAAAGAAGTTTCATACAATGCTTCTGTGTAGTTTATATTTGAACATATTCTTTTTTCCACTATTACCCACTTAGCGCTACGAATGTCCAGTTGCATTTTCTACAGACAGAGTGTTTCAAAACTGCTCAATCAAAAGTATGGTTTAACTCTGTTAGCTGAATGCTCAGATCAGAAAGAAGTTTCACAGAATGCTTCTGTGTAGTTTATATTTGAATATATTCCTTTTTCCACTACTACTCTCTTAGCGCTCCAAATGTCCAGTTGCATTTTCTACAGAAAGTGTGTTCAGATCTGCTCAATCAAAAGTATGGTTTAACTCTGTTAGCTGAATGCACAGATCAGAAAGAAGTTTCACAGAATGATTCTGTGTAGTTTATATTTGGAGACATTCCTTTTTCCACTATTACCCTCTTAGCGCTCCGAATCTCCACTTGCATTTTCTACAGAAAGAGTGTTTCAGAACGGCTCAATCAAAACTAAGGTTCAACTCTTTTAGTTGAACAAACAGAACAGAAAGAAGTTTCACACAATTCTTCTGTGTAGTTTTTATTTGTAGACATTCTTTTTCCCAATATAGGCCTCTTAGCGCTCAGAATGTCCAATTGCAGTTTCTACAGAAAGAGTGTTTCAGAACGGCTCAATCAAAAGTAAGGTTCAACTCTGTTATTTGAATGCACAGAACAGAAAGAAGTTTCATACAATGCTTCTGTGTAGTTTATATTTGAACATATTCTTTTTTCCACTATTACCCACTTAGCGCTACGAATGTCCAGTTGCATTTTCTACAGACAGTGTGTTTCAAAACTGCTCAATCAAAAGTATGGTTTAACTCTGTTAGCTGAATGCTCAGATCAGAAAGAAGTTTCACAGAATGCTTCTGTGTAGTTTATATTTGAATATATTCCTTTTTCCACTACTACGCTCTTAGCGCTCCAAATGTCCAGTTGCATTTTCAACAGAAAGAGTGTTCAGATCTGCTCAATCAAAAGTATGGTTTAACTCTGTTAGCTGAATGCACAGATCAGAAAGAAGTTTCACAGAATATTCTGTGTAGTTCATATTTGGAGACATTCCTTTTTCCAATATTACCCCCTTAGCGCTCCGAATCTCCACTTGCATTTTCTACAGAAAGAGTGTTTCAGAACGGCTCAATCAAAACTAAGGTTCATCTCTTTTAGTTGAACAAACAGAACAGAAAGAAGTTTCACACAATTCTTCTGTGTAGTTTTTATTTGTAGACATTCATTTTCCCAATATAGGCCTCTTAGCTCTCAGAATTTCCAATTGCAGTTTTTACAGAAAGAGTGTTTCAGAACGGCTCAATCAAAAGTAAGGTTCAACTCTGTTAGTTGAATGCACAGAACAGAAAGAAGTTTCATACAATGCTTCTGTGTAGTTTATATTTGAACATATTCTTTTTTCCACTATTACCCACTTAGCGCTACGAATGTCCAGTTGCATTTTCTACAGACAGAGTGTTTCAAAACTGCTCAATCAAAAGTATGGTTTAACTCTGTTAGCTGTATGCTCAGATCAGAAACAAGTTTCACAGAATGCTTCTGTGTAGTTTATATTGAATATATTCCTTTTTCCACTGCTACGCTCTTAGCGCTCCAAATGTCCAGTTACAATTTCAACAGAAAGAGTGTTCAGATCTGCTCAATCAAAGGTATGGTTTAACTCTGTTAGCTGAATGCACAGATCAGAAAGAAGTTTCACCGAATGATTCTGTGTAGTTTATATTTGAAGACATTCCTTTTTCCACTATTACCCTCTTAGCGCTCCGAATCTCCACTTGCATTTTCTACAAAAAGAGTGTTTAATAACTGCTCAATCAAAAATATGTTTTATCTCTGTTAACTGAATTTACAGATCAGAAATAAGTTTCACAGAATGCATCTGTGTAGTTTTTATTTGAAGATATTTTTTCCCAATGTAGGCCTCTTAGCGCTTAGCATGTCCAATTGCAGTTTCTACAGAAAGAGTGTTTCAGAACGGCTCAATCAAAAGTAAGGTTCAACTCTGTTAGTTGAATGCACAGAACAGAAAGAATTTTCACAGAATGCTACTGTGTAGTTTATATTTGAATATATTCCTTTTTCCACTATTTCCCTCTTAGCGTTCAGAATGTCCACTTGCATTTTCTACAGAAAGAGTTTTCAGAACTGCGCAATCAAAAGTATGGTTTAACTCTGTTAGCTTAATGAACATATCAGAAGTAAGTTTCACACAATGCTTCTGTGTAGTTTTTATTTGAAGATTTTATTTTTCCCAATAGAGGCCTCTTAGCGCTGAGAATGTCCAATAGCAGTTTCTACAGAAAGAGTGTTTCAGAAAGGCTCAATCAAAAGTAAGGTTCAACTCTGTTAGTTGAATGCACAGAACAGAAAGAAGTTTCATACAATGCTTCTGTGTAGTTTATATTTGAACATATTCTTTTTTCCACTATTACCCACTTAGCGCTACGAATGTCCAGTTGCATTTTCTACAGACAGAGTGTTTCAAAACTGCTCAATCAAAAGTATGGTTTAACTCTGTTAGCTGAATGCTCAGATCAGAAAGAAGTTTCACAGAATGCTTCTGTGTAGTTTATATTTGAATATATTCCTTTTTCCACTACTACTCTCTTAGCGCTCCAAATGTCCAGTTGCATTTTCTACAGAAAGTGTGTTCAGATCTGCTCAATCAAAAGTATGGTTTAACTCTGTTAGCTGAATGCACAGATCAGAAAGAAGTTTCACAGAATGATTCTGTGTAGTTTATATTTGGAGACATTCCTTTTTCCACTATTACCCTCTTAGCGCTCCGAATCTCCACTTGCATTTTCTACAGAAAGAGTGTTTCAGAACGGCTCAATCAAAACTAAGGTTCAACTCTTTTAGTTGAACAAACAGAACAGAAAGAAGTTTCACACAATTCTTCTGTGTAGTTTTTATTTGTAGACATTCTTTTTCCCAATATAGGCCTCTTAGCGCTCAGAATGTCCAATTGCAGTTTCTACAGAAAGAGTGTTTCAGAACGGCTCAATCAAAAGTAAGGTTCAACTCTGTTATTTGAATGCACAGAACAGAAAGAAGTTTCATACAATGCTTCTGTGTAGTTTATATTTGAACATATTCTTTTTTCCACTATTACCCACTTAGCGCTACGAATGTCCAGTTGCATTTTCTACAGACAGTGTGTTTCAAAACTGCTCAATCAAAAGTATGGTTTAACTCTGTTAGCTGAATGCTCAGATCAGAAAGAAATTTCACAGAATGCTTCTGTGTAGTTTATATTTGAATATATTCCTTTTTCCACTACTACGCTCTTAGCGCTCCAAATGTCCAGTTGCATTTTCAACAGAAAGAGTGTTCAGATCTGCTCAATCAAAAGTATGGTTTAACTCTGTTAGCTGAATGCACAGATCAGAAAGAAGTTTCACAGAATATTCTGTGTAGTTCATATTTGGAGACATTCCTTTTTCCAATATTACCCCCTTAGCGCTCCGAATCTCCACTTGCATTTTCTACAGAAAGAGTGTTTCAGAACGGCTCAATCAAAACTAAGGTTCATCTCTTTTAGTTGAACAAACAGAACAGAAAGAAGTTTCACACAATTCTTCTGTGTAGTTTTTATTTGTAGACATTCATTTTCCCAATATAGGCCTCTTAGCTCTCAGAATTTCCAATTGCAGTTTTTACAGAAAGAGTGTTTCAGAACGGCTCAATCAAAAGTAAGGTTCAACTCTGTTAGTTGAATGCACAGAACAGAAAGAAGTTTCATACAATGCTTCTGTGTAGTTTATATTTGAACATATTCTTTTTTCCACTATTACCCACTTAGCGCTACGAATGTCCAGTTGCATTTTCTACAGACAGAGTGTTTCAAAACTGCTCAATCAAAAGTATGGTTTAACTCTGTTAGCTGTATGCTCAGATCAGAAACAAGTTTCACAGAATGCTTCTGTGTAGTTTATATTGAATATATTCCTTTTTCCACTGCTACGCTCTTAGCGCTCCAAATGTCCAGTTACAATTTCAACAGAAAGAGTGTTCAGATCTGCTCAATCAAAGGTATGGTTTAACTCTGTTTGCTGAATGCACAGATCAGAAAGAAGTTTCACCGAATGATTCTGTGTAGTTTATATTTGAAGACATTCCTTTTTCCACTATTACCCTCTTAGCGCTCCGAATCTCCACTTGCATTTTCTACAAAAAGAGTGTTTAATAACTGCTCAATCAAAAATATGTTTTATCTCTGTTAACTGAATTTACAGATCAGAAATAAGTTTCACAGAATGCATCTGTGTAGTTTTTATTTGAAGATATTTTTTCCCAATGTAGGCCTCTTAGCGCTTAGCATGTCCAATTGCAGTTTCTACAGAAAGAGTGTTTCAGAACGGCTCAATCAAAAGTAAGGTTCAACTCTGTTAGTTGAATGCACAGAACAGAAAGAATTTTCACAGAATGCTACTGTGTAGTTTATATTTGAATATATTCCTTTTTCCACTATTTCCCTCTTAGCGTTCAGAATGTCCACTTGCATTTTCTACAGAAAGAGTTTTCAGAACTGCGCAATCAAAAGTATGGTTTAACTCTGTTAGCTTAATGAACATATCAGAAGTAAGTTTCACACAATGCTTCTGTGTAGTTTTTATTTGAAGATTTTATTTTTCCCAATAGAGGCCTCTTAGCGCTGAGAATGTCCAATAGCAGTTTCTACAGAAAGAGTGTTTCAGAAAGGCTCAATCAAAAGTAAGGTTCAACTCTGTTAGTTGAATGCACAGAACAGAAAGAAGTTTCATACAATGCTTCTGTGTAGTTTATATTTGAACATATTCTTTTTTCCACTATTACCCACTTAGCGCTACGAATGTCCAGTTGCATTTTCTACAGACAGAGTGTTTCAAAACTGCTCAATCAAAAGTATGGTTTATCTCTGTTAGCTGAATGCTCAGATCAGAAAGAAGTTTCACAGAATGCTTCTGTGTAGTTTATATTTGAATATATTCCTTTTTCCACTACTACTCTCTTAGCGCTCCAAATGTCCAGTTGCATTTTCTACAGAAAGTGTGTTCAGATCTGCTCAATCAAAAGTATGGTTTAACTCTGTTAGCTGAATGCACAGATCAGAAAGAAGTTTCACAGAATGATTCTGTGTAGTTTATATTTGGAGACATTCCTTTTTCCACTATTACCCTCTTAGCGCTCCGAATCTCCACTTGCATTTTCTACAGAAAGAGTGTTTCAGAACGGCTCAATCAAAACTAAGGTTCAACTCTTTTAGTTGAACAAACAGAACAGAAAGAAGTTTCACACAATTCTTCTGTGTAGTTTTTATTTGAAGATATTATTTTTCCCAACAGAGGCCTCTTAGCGCTCAGAATGTCCAATTGCAGTTTCTACAGAAAGAGTGTTTCAGAAAGGCTCAATCAAAAGTAAGGTTCAACTCTGTTATTTGAATGCACAGAACAGAAAGAAGTTTCATACAATGCTTCTGTGTAGTTTATATTTGAACATATTCTTTTTTCCACTATTACCCACTTAGCGCTACGAATGTCCAGTTGCATTTTCTACAGACAGAGTGTTTCAAAACTGCTCAATCAAAATTATGGTTTAACTCTGTTAGCTGAATGCTCAGATCAGAAAGAAGTTTCACAGAATGCTTCTGTGTAGTTTATATTTGAATATATTCCTTTTTCCACTACTACGCTCTTAGCGCTCCAAATATCCAGTTGCATTTTCTACAGAAAGAGTGTTCAGATCTGCTCAATCAAAAGTATGCTTTAACTCTGTTAGCTGAATGCACAGATCAGAAAGAAGTTTCACCGAATGATTCCGTGTAGTTTATATTTTAAGACATTCCTTTTTCCACTATTACCCTCTTAGCGCTCCGAATCTCCACTTGCATTTTCTACAAAAAGAGTGTTTAGTAACTGCTCAATCAAAAATATGTTTTATCTCTGTTAACTGAATTTACAGATCAGAAATATGTTTCACAGAATGCATCTGTGTAGTTTTTATTTGAAGATATTCTTTTTCCCAATGCAGGCCTCTTAGCGCTTAGCATGTCCAATTGCAGTTCCTACAGAAAGAGTGTTTCAGAACGGCTCAATCAAAAGTAAGGTTCAACTCTGTTAGTTGAATGCACAGAACAGAAAGAATTTTCACAGAATGCTACTGTGTAATTTATATTTGAATATATTCCTTTTTCCACTATTACCCTCTTAGCGCTCCGAATGTCCACTTGCATGTTCTACAGAAAGAGTGTTCAGAACTGCGCAATCAAAAGTATGGTTTAACTCTGTTAGCTTAATGAACCTATCAGAAATAAGTTTCACACAATGCTTCTGTGTAGTTTTTATTTGAAGATATTATTTTTCCCAACAGAGTCCTCTTAGCGCTCAGAATGTCCAATTGAAGTTTCTACAGAAAGAGTGTTTCAGAAAGGCTCAATCAAAAGTAAGGTTCAACTCTGTTAGTTGAATGCACAGAACAGAAAGAAGTTTCATACAATGCTTCTGTGTAGTTTATATTTGAACATATTCTTTATTCCACTATTACCCACTTAGCGCTACGAATGTCCAGTTGCATTTTCTACAGACAGTGTGTTTCAAAACTGCTCAATCAAAAGTATGGTTTAACTCTGTTAGCTGAATGCTCAGATCAGAAAGAAGTTTCACAGAATGCTTCTGTGTAGTTTATATTTGAATATATTCCTTTTTCCACTACTACGCTCTTAGCGCTCCAAATGTCCAGTTGCATTTTCAACAGAAAGAGTGTTCAGATCTGCTCAATCAAAAGTATGCTTTAACTCTGTTAGCTGAATGCACAGATCAGAAAGAAGTTTCACCGAATGATTCTGTGTAGTTTATATTTGAAGACATTCCTTTATCCACTATTACCCTCTTAGCGCTCCGAAACTCCACTTTCATTTTCTACAGAAAGAGTGTTTCAGAACGGCTCAATCAAAACTAAGGTTCAACTCTTTTAATTGAACAAACAGAACAGGAAGAAATTTCACACAATTCTTCTGTGTAGTTTTTATTTGTAGACATTCTTTTTCCCAATATAGGCCTCTTAGCGCTCAGAATGTCCAATTGCAGTTTCTACAGAAAGAGTGTTTCAGAACGGCTCAATCAAAAGTAAGGTTCAACTCTGTTAGTTGAATGCACAGAACAGAAAGAAGTTTCATACAATGCTTCTGTGTAGTTTATATTTGAACACATTCTTTTTTCCACTATTACCCACTTAGCGCTACGAATGTCCAGTTGCATTTTCTACAGACAGAGTGTTTCGAAACTGCTCAATCAAAAGTATGGTTTAACTCTGTTAGCTGAATGCTCAGATCAGAAAGAAGTTTCACAGAATGCTTCTGTGTATTTTATATTTGAATATATTACTTTTTCCACTACTACGCTCTTAGCGCTCCAAATGTCCAGTTGCATTTTCTACAGAAAGAGTGTTCAGATCTGCTCAATCAAAAGTATGGTTTAAGTCTGTTAGCTGAATGCACAGATCAGAAAGAAGTTTCACCGAATGATTCCGTGTAGTTTATATTTGAAGACATTCCTTTTTCCACTATTACCCTCTTAGCGCTCCGAATCTCCACTTGCATTTTCTACAAAAAGAGTGTTTCATAACTGCTCAATCAAAAATATGTTTTATCTCTGTTAACTGAATTTACAGATCAGAAATTAGTTTCACAGAATGCATCTGTGTAGTTTTTATTTGAAGATATTCTTTTTACCAATGTAGGCCTCTTAGCGCTTAGCATGTCCAATTGCAGTTTCTACAGAAAGAGTGTTTCAGAACAGCTCAATCAAAAGTAAGGTTCAACTCTGTTAGTTGAATGCACAGAACAGAAAGAATTTTCACAGAATGCTACTGTGTAGTTTAAATTTGAATATATTCCTTTTTCCACTATTACCCTCTTAGCGCTCCGAATGTCCACTTGCATTTTCTACAGAAAGAGTGTTCAGAACTGCGCAATCAAAAGTATGGTTTAACTCTGTTAGCTTAATGAACATATCAGAAATAAGTTTCACACAATGCTTCTGTGTAGTTTTTATTTGAAGACATTATTTTTCCCAACAGAGGCCTCTTAGCGCTCAGAATGTCCAATTGCAGTTTCTACAGAAAGAGTGTTTCAGAAAGGCTCAATCAAAAGTAAGGTTCAACTCTGTTAGTTGAATGCACAGAACAGAAAGAAGTTTCATACAATGCTTCTGTGTAGTTTATATTTGAACATATTCTTTATTCCACTATTACCCACTTAGCGCTACGAATGTCCAGTTGCATTTTCTACAGACAGAGTGTTTCAAAACTGCTCAATCAAAAGTATGGTTTAACTCTGTTAGCTGAATGCTCAGATCAGAAAGAAGTTTCACAGAATGCTTCTGTGTAGTTTATATTTGAATATATTCCTTTTTCCACTACTACTCTGTTAGCGCTCCAAATGTCCAGTTGCATTTTCTAGAGAAAGAGTGTTCAGATCTGCTCAATCAAAATATGGTTTAACTCTGTTAGCTGAATGCACATATCAGAAAGAAGTTTCACAGAATGATTCTGTGTAGTTTATATTTGGAGACATTCCTTTTTCCACTATTACCCTCTTAGCGCTCCGAATCTCCACTTGCATTTTCTACAGAAAGAGTGTTTCAGAACGGGTCAATCAAAAGTAAGGTTCAACTCTTTTAGTTGAACAAACAGAACAGAAAGAAGTTTCACAAAATTCTTCTGTGTAGTTTTTATTTGTAGACATTCTTTTTCCCAATATAGGCCTCTTAGCGCTCAGAATGTCCAATTGCAGTTTCTACAGAAAGAGTGTTTCAGAACGGCTCAATCAAAAGTAAGGTTCAACGCTGTTAGTTGAATGCACAGAACAGAAAGAAGTTTCATACAATGCTTCTGTGCAGTTCATATTTGAACATATTCTTTTTTCCACTATTACCCACTTAGCGCTACGAATGTCCAGTTGCATTTTCTACAGACAGAGTGTTTCAAAACTGCTCAATCAAAAGTATGGTTTAACTCTGTTAGCTGAATGCTCAGATCAGAAAGAAGTTTCACATAATGCTTCTGTGTAGTTTATATTTGAATATATTCCTTTTTCCACTACTACGCTCTTAGCGCTCCAAATGTCCAGTTGCATTTTCTACAGAAAGAGTGTTCAGATCTGCTCAATCAAAAGTATGGTTTAACTCTGTTAGCTGAATGCACAGATCAGAAAGAAGTTTCACCGAATGATTCCGTGTAGTTTATATTTGAAGACATTCCTTTTTCCACTATTACCCTCTTAGCACTCCGAATCTCCACTTGCATTTTCTACAAAAAGAGTGTTTCATAACTGCTAAATCAAAAATATGTTTTATCTCCGTTAACTGAATTTACAGATCAGAAATAAGTTTCACAGAATGCATCTGTGTAGTTTTAATTTGAAGATATTCTTTTTCCCAATGTAGGCCTCTTAGCACTTAGCATGTCCAATTGCAGTTCCTACAGAAAGAGTGTTTCAGAACGGCTCAATCAAAAGTAAGGTTCAACTCTGTTAGTTGAATGCACAGAACAGAAAGAATTTTGACAGAATGCTACTGTGTATTTTATATTTGAATATATTCCTTTTTCCACTATTACCCTCTTAGCGCTCCGAATGTCCACTTGCATTTTCTACAGAAAGAGTGTTCAGAACTGCGCAATCAAAAGTATGGTTTAACTCTGTTAGCTTAATGAACATATCAGAAAGAAGTTTCACGCAATGCTTCTGTGTAGTTTTTATTTGAAGATATTTTTTTCCCAACAGAGGCCTCTTAGCGCTCAGAATGTCCAATTGCAGTTTCTACAGAAAGAGGGTTTCAGAAAGGCTCAATCAAAAGTAAGGTTCAACTCTGTTAGTTGAATGCACAGAACAGAAAGTAGTTTCATACGATGCTTCTGTGTAGTTTATATTTGAACATACTCTTTTTTCCACTATTACCCACTTAGCGCTACGAATGTCCAGTTGTATTTTCTACAGACAGAGTATTTCAAAACTGCTCAATCAAAAGTATGGTTTAACTCTGTTGGCTGAATGCTCAGATCAGAAAGAAGTTTCACAGAATGCTTCTGTGTAGTTTATATTTGAATATATTCCTTTTTCCACTACTACTCTCTTAGCGCTCCAAATGTCCAGTTGCATTTTCTACAGAAAGATTGTTCTGATCTGCTCAATCAAAAGTATGGTTTAACTCTGTTAGCTGAATGCACAGATCAGAAAGGAGTTTCACAGAATGATTCTGTGTAGTTTATATTTGGAGACATTCCTTTTTCTACTATTACCCTCTTAGCGCTCCGAATCTCCACTTGCATTTTCTACAGAAAGAGTGTTTAAGAACGGCTCAATCAAAACTAAGTCTCAAATCTTTTAGTTGAACAAACAGAACATAAAGAAGTTTCACACAATTCTTCTGTGTAGTTTTTATTTGTAGACATTCTTTTTCCCAATATAGGCCTCTTAGCGCTCAGAATGTCCAATTGCAGTTTCTACAGAAAGAGTGTTTCAGAACGGCTCAATCAAAAGTAAGGTTCAACTCTGTTAGTTGAATGCAGAGAACAGAAAGAATTTTCACAGAATGCTACTGTGTAGTTTATATTTGAATATATTCCTTTTTCCACTATTAGCCTCTTAGCGCTCCGAATGTCCACTTGCATTTTCTACAGAAAGAGTGTTCAGAACTGCGCAATCAAAAGTATGGTTTAACTCTGTTAGCTTAATGAACATATCAGAAATAAGTTTCACACAATGCTTCTGTGTAGTTTTTATTTGAAGATATTATTTTTCCCAATAGAGGGCTCTTAGCACTCAGAATGTCCAATTGCAGTTTCTAAAGAAAGAGTGTTTCAGAAAGGCTCAATGAAAAGTAAGGTTCAACACTGTTAGTTGAATGCACAGAACAGAAAGAAGTTTCATACGATGCTTCTGTGTAGTTTATATTTGAACATACTCTTTTTTCCACTATTACCCACTTAGCGCTACGAATGTCCAGTTGTATTTTCTACAGACAGAGTGTTTCAAAACTGCTCAATCAAAAGTATGGTTTAACTCTGTTAGCTGAATGCTCAGATCAGAAAGAAGTTTCACAGAATGCTTCTGTGTAGTTTATATTTGAATATATTCCTTTTTCCACTACCACTCTCTTAGCGCTCCAAATGTCCAGTTGCATTTTCTACAGAAAGAGTGTTCAGATCTGCTCAATCAAAAGTATGGTTTAACTCTGTTAGCTGAATGCACAGATCAGAAAGAAGTTTCACAGAATATTCTGTGTAGTTCATATTTGGAGACATTCCTTTTTCCAATATTACCCCCTTAGCGCTCCGAATCTCCACTTGCATTTTCTACAGAAAGAGTGTTTCAGAACGGCTCAATCAAAACTAAGGTTCATCTCTTTTAGTTGAACAAACAGAACAGAAAGAAGTTTCACACAATTCTTCTGTGTAGTTTTTATTTGTAGACATTCATTTTCCCAATATAGGCCTCTTAGCTCTCAGAATGTCCAATTGCAGTTTTTACAGAAAGAGTGTTTCAGAACGGCTCAATCAAAAGTAAGGTTCAACTCTGTTAGTTGAATGCACAGAACAGAAAGAAGTTTCATACAATGCTTCTGTGTAGTTTATATTTGAACATATTCTTTTTTCCACTATTACCCACTTAGCGCTACGAATGTCCAGTTGCATTTTCTACAGACAGAGTGTTTCAAAACTGCTCAATCAAAAGTATGGTTTAACTCTGTTAGCTGAATGCTCAGATCAGAAAGAAGTTTCACAGAATGCTTCTGTGTAGTTTATATTTGAATATATTCCTTTTTCCACTACTACGCTCTTAGCGCTCCAAATGTCCAGTTGCATTTTCAACAGAAAGAATGTTCAGATCTGCTCAATCAAAAGTATGGTTTAACTCTGTTAGCTGAATGCACAGATCAGAAAGAAGTTTCACCGAATGATTCTGTGTAGTTTATATTTGAAGACATTCCTTTTTCCACTATTACCCCCTTAGCGCTCCGAATCTATACTTGCATTTTCTACAAAAAGAGTTTTTCATAACTGCTCAATCAAAAATATGTTTTATCTCTGTTAACTGAATTTACAGATCAGAAATAAGTTTCACAGAATGCATCTGTGTAGTTTTTATTTGACGATATTCTTTTTCCCAATGTAGGCCTCTTAGCGCAGAGCATGTCCAATTGCAGTTTCTACAGAAAGAGTGTTTCAGAACGGCTCAATCAAAAGTAAGGTTCAACTCTGTTAGTTGAATACACAGAACAGAAAGAATTTTCACAGAATGCTACTGTGTAGTTTATATTTGAATATATTCCTTTTTCCACTATTACCCTCTTAGCGCTCCGAATGTCCACTTGCATTTTCTACAGAAAGAGTGTTCAGAACTGCGCAATCAAAAGTATGGTTTAACTCTGTTAGCTTAATGAACATATCAGAAATAAGTTTCACACAATGCTTCTGTGTAGTTTTTATTTGAAGATATTATTTTTCCCAATAGAGGCCTCTTAGCGCTCAGAATGTCCAATTGCAGTTTCTACAGAAAGAGTGTTTCAGAAAGGCTCAATCAAAAGTAAGGTTCAACTCTGTTAGTTGAATGCACAGAACAGAAAGTAGTTTCATACAATGCTTCTGTGTAGTTTATATTTGAACATATTCTTTTTTCCACTATTACCCACTTAGCGCTATGAATGTCCAGTTGCATTTTCTACAGACAGAGTGTTTCAAAACTGCTCAGTCAAAAGTATGGTTTAACTCTGTTAGCTGAATGCTCAGATCAGAAAGAAGTTTCACAGAATGCTTCTGTGTAGTTTATATTTGAATATATTCCTTTTTCCACTACTACTCTCTTAGCGCTCCAAATGTCCAGTTGCATTTTCTACAGAAAGAGTGTTCAGATCTGCTCAATCAAAAGTATGGTTTAACTCTGTTAGCTGAATGCACAGATCAGAAAGAAGTTTCACAGAATGATTCTGTGTAGTTTATATTTGGAGACATTCCTTTTTCCTCTATTACCCCCTTAGCGCTCCGAATCTCCACTTGCATTTTCTACAGAAAGAGTGTTTCAGAACGGCTCAATCAAAACTAAGGTTCAACTCTTTTAGTTGAACAAACAGAACAGAAAGAAGTTTCACACAATTCTTCTGTGTAGTTTTTATTTGTAGACATTCTTTTTCCCAATATAGGCCTCTTAGCGCTCAGAATGTCCAATTGCAGTTTCTACAGAAAGAGTGTTTCAGAACGGCTCAATCAAAAGTAAGGTTCAAATCTGTTAGTTGAATGCACAGAACAGAAAGAAGTTTCATACAATGCTTCTGTGTAGTTTATATTTGAACATATTCTTTTTTCCACTATTACCCACTTAGCGCTACGAATGTCCAGTTGTATTTTCTACAGACAGAGTGTTTCAAAACTGCTCAATCAAAAGTATGGTTCAACTCTGTTAGCTGAATGCTCAGATCAGAAAGAAGTTTCACAGAATGCTTCTGTGTAGTTTATATTTGAATATATTCCTTTTTCCACTACTACGCTCTTAGCGCTCCAAATGTCCAGTTGCATTTTCAACAGAAAGAATGTTCAGATCTGCTCAATCAAAAGTATGGTTTAACTCTGTTAGCTGAATGCACAGATCAGAAAGAAGTTTCACCGAATGATTCTGTGTAGTTTATATTTGAAGACATTCCTTTTTCCACTATTACCCTCTTAGCGCTCCGAATCTCCACTTGCATTTTCTACAAAAAGAGTGTTTCATAACTGCTCAATCAAAAATATGTTTTATCTCTGTTAACTGAATTTACAGATCAGAAATAAGTTTCACAGAATGCATCTGTGTAGTTTTTATTTGAAGATATTCTTTTTCCCAATGTAGGCCTCTTAGCGCTTAGCATGTCCAATTGCAGTTTCTACAGAAAGATTGTTTCAGAACGGCTCAATCAAAAGTAAGGTTCAACTCTGTTAGTTGAATGCACAGAAGAGAAAGAATTTTCACAGAATGCTACTGTGTAGTTTATATTTGAATATATTCCTTTTTCCATTATTACCCTCTTTGCGCTCCGAATGTCCACTTGCATTTTCTACAGAAAGAGTGTTCAGAACTGCGCAATCAAAAGTATGGTTTAACTCTGTTAGCTTAATGAACATATCAGAAATAAGTTTCACACAATGCTTCTGTGTAGTTTTTATTTGAAGATATTATTTTTCCCAATAGAGGCCTCTTAGCGCTCAGAATGTCCAATTGCAGTTTCTACAGAAAGAGTGTTTCAGAAAGGCTCAATCAAAAGTAAGGTTCAACTCTGTTAGTTGAATGCACAGAACAGAAAGAAGTTTCATACAATGCTTCTGTGTAGTTTATATTTGAACATATTCTTTTTTCCACTATTACCCACTTAGCGCTACGAATGTCCAGTTGCATTTTCTACAGACAGAGTGTTTCAAAACTGCTCAATCAAAAGTATGGTTTAACTCTGTTAGCTGAATGCTCAGATCAGAAAGATGTTGCACAGAATGCTTCTGTGTAGTTTATATTTGAATATATTCCCTTTTCCACTACTACTCTCTTAGCGCTCCAAATGTCCAGTTGCATTTTCTACAGAAAGAGTGTTCAGATCTGCTCAATCAAAAGTATGGTTTAACTCTGTTAGCTGAATGCACAGATCAGAAAGAAGTTTCACAGAATGATTCTGTGTAGTTTATATTTGGAGACATTCCTTTTTCCACTATTACCCTCTTAGCGCTCCGAATCTCCACTTGCATTTTCTACAGAAAGACTGTTACAGAACGGCTCAATCAAAACTAAGGTTCAACTCTTTTAGTTGAACAAACAGAACAGAAAGAAGTTTCACACAATTCTTCTGTGTAGTTTTTATTTGTAGACATTCTTTTTCCCAATATAGGCCTCTTAGCGCTCAGAATGTCCAATTGCAGTTTCTACAGAAAGTGTGTTTCAGAACGGCTCAATCAAAAGTAAGGTTCAACTCTGTTAGTTGAATGCACAGAACAGAAAGAAGTTTCATACAATGCTTCTGTGTAGTTTATATTTGAACTTATTCTTTTTTCCACTATTACCCACTTAGCGCTACGAATGTCCAGTTGCATTTTCTACAGACAGAGTGTTTCAAAACTGCTCAATCAAAAGTATGGTTTAACTCTGTTAGCTGAATGCTCAGATCAGAAAGAAGTTTCACAGAATGCTTCTGTGTAGTTTATATTTGAATATATTCCTTTTTCCACTACTACGCTCTTAGCGCTCCAAATGTCCAGTTGCATTTTCAACAGAAAGAGTGTTCAGATCTGCTCAATCAAAAGTATGGTTTAACTCTGTTAGCTGAATGCACAGATCAGAAAGATGTTTAACCGAATGATTCTGTGTAGTTTATATTTGAAGACATTCCTTTTTCCACTATTACCCTCTTAGCGCTCCGAATCTCCACTTGCATTTTCTACAAAAAGAGTGTTTCATAACTGCTCAATCAAAAATATGTTTTATCTCTGTTAACTGAATTTACAGATCAGAAATAAGTTCCACAGAATGCATCTGTGTAGTTTTTATTTGAAGATATTCTTTTCCCAATGTAGGCCTCTTAGCGCTTAGCATGTCCAATTGCAGTTTGTACAGAAAGAGTGTTTGAGAATGGCTCAATCAAAAGTAAGGTTCAACTCTGTTAGTTGAATGCACAGAACAGAAAGAATTTTCACAGAATGCTACTGTGTATTTTATATTTGAATATATTCCTTTTTCCATTATTACCCTCTTAGCGCTCCGAATGTCCAATTGCATTTTCTACAGAAAGAGTGTTCAGAACTGCGCAATCAAAAGTATGGTTTAACTCTGTTAGCTTAATGAACATATCAGAAATAAGTTTCACACAATGCTTCTGTGTAGTTTTTATTTGAAGATATTATTTTTCCCAATAGAGGCCTCTTAGCGCTCAGAATGTCCAATTGCAGTTTCTACAGAAAGAGTGTTTCAGAAAGGCTCAATCAAAAGTAAGGTTCAACTCTGTTAGTTGAATGCACAGAAGAGAAAGAAGTTTCATACAATGCTTCTGTGTAGTTTATATTTGAACATATTCTTTTTTCCACTATTACCCACTTAGCGCTACAAATGTCCAGTTGCATTTTCTACAGACAGAGTGTTTCAAAACTGCTCAATCAAAAGTATGGTTTAACACTGTTAGCTGAATGCTCAGATCAGAAAGAAGTTTCACAGAATGCTTCTGTGTAGTTTATATTTGAATATATTCCCTTTTCCACTACTACTCTCTTAGCGCTCCAAATGTCCAGTTGCATTTTCTACAGAAAGAGTGTTCAGATCTGCTCAATCAAAAGTATGGTTTAACTCTGTTAGCTGAATGCACAGATCAGAAAGAAGTTTCACAGAATGATTCTGTGTAGTTTATATTTGGAGACATTCCTTTTTCCACTAGTACCCTATTAGCGCTCCGAATCTCCACTTGCATTTTCTACAGAAAGACTGTTGCAGAACGGCTCAATCAAAACTAAGGTTCAACTCTTTTAGTTGAACAAACAGAACAGAAAGAAGTTTCACACAATTCTTCTGTGTAGTTTTTGTTTGTAGACATTCTTTTTCCCAATATAGGCCTCTTAGCGCTCAGAATGTCCAATTGCAGTTGCTACAGAAAGTGTGTTTCAGAACGGCTCAATCAAAAGTAAGGTTCAACTCTGTTAGTTGAATGCACAGAACAGAAAGAAGTTTCATACAATGCTTCTGTGTAGTTTATATTTGAACTTATTCTTTTTTCCACTATTACCCACTTAGCGCTAGGAATGTCCAGTTGCATTTTCTACAGACAGAGTGTTTCAAAACTGCTCAATCAAAAGTATGGTTTAACTCTGTTAGCTGAATGCTCAGATCAGAAAGAAGTTTCACAGAATGCTTCTGTGTAGTTTATAGTTGAATATATTCCTTTTTCCACTACTACGCTCTTAGCGCTCCAAATGTCCAGTTGCATTTTCAACAGAAAGAGTGTTCAGATCTGCTCAATCAAAAGTATGGTTTAACTCTGTTAGCTGAATGCACAGATCAGAAAGAAGTTTCACCGAATGATTCTGTGTAGTTTATATTTGAAGACATTCCTTTTTCCACTATTACCCTCTTAGCGCTCCGAATCTCCACTTGCATTTTCTACAAAAAGAGTGTTTCATAACTGCTCAATCAAAAATATGTTTTATCTCTGTTAACTGAATTTACAGATCAAAATAAGTTTCACAGAATGCATCTGTGTAGTTTTTATTTGAAGATATTCTTTTTCCCAATGTAGGCCTCTTAGCGCTTAGCATGTCCAATTGCAGTTTCTACAGGAAGAGTGTTTCAGAACGGCTCAATCAAAAGTAAGGTTTAACTCTGTTAGTTGAATGCACAGAACAGAAAGAATTTTCACAGAATGCTACTGTGTAGTTTATATTTGAATATATTCCTTTTTCCATTATTACCCTCTTAGCGCTCCGAATGTCCACTTGCATTTTCTACAGAAAGAGTGTTCAGAACTGCGCAATCAAAAGTATGGTTTAACTCTGTTAGCTTAATGAACATATCAGAAATAAGTTTCACAAAATGCTTCTGTGTAGTTTTTATTTGAAGATATTATTTTTCCCAATATAGGCCTCTTCGCGCTCAGAATGTCCAATTGCAGTTTCTACAGAAAGAGTGTTTCACAAAGGCTCAATCAAATTAAGGTTCAACTCTATTAGTTGAATGCACAGAACAGAAAGAAGTTTCATACAATGCTTCTGTGTAGTTTATATTTGAACATATTCTTTTTTCCACTATTACCCACTTAGCGCTACGAATGTCCAGTTACATTTTCTACAGAAAGAGTGTTCAGATCTGCTCAATCAAAAGTATGGTTTAACTCTGTTAGCTGAATGCACAGATCAGAAAGAAGTTTCACAGAATGATTCTGTGTAGTTTATATTTGGAGACATTCCTTTTTCCACTATTACCCTCTTTGCGCTCCGAATCTCCACTTGCATTTTCTACAGAAAGACTGTTACAGAACGGCTCAATCAAAACTAAGGTTCAACTCTTTTAGTTGAACAAACAGAACAGAAAGAAGTTTCACACAATTCTTCTCTGTAGTTTTTATTTGTAGACATTCTTTTTCCCAATATAGGCCTCTTAGCGCTCAGAATGTCCAATTGCAGTTTCTACAGAAAGTGTGTTTCAGAACGGCTCAATCAAAAGTAAGGTTCAACTCTGTTAGTTGAATGCACAGAACAGAAAGAAGTTTCATACAATGCTTCTGTGTAGTTTATGTTTGAACTTATTCTTTTTTCCACTATTACCCACTTAGCGCTACGAATGTCCAGTTGCATTTTCTACAGACAGAGTGTTTCAAAACTGCTCAATCAAAAGTATGGTTTAATTCTGTTAGCTGAATGCTCAGATCAGAAAGAAGTTTCACAGAATGCTTCTGTGTAGTTTATATTTGAATATATTCCTTTTTCCACTACTACGCTCTTAGCGCTCCAAATGTCCAGTTGCATTTTCAACAGAAAGAGTGTTCAGATCTGCTCAATCAAAAGTATGGTTTAACTCTGTTAGCTGAATGCACAGATCAGAAAGATGTTTCACCGAATGATTCTGTGTAGTTTATATTTGAAGACATTCCTTTTTCCACTATTACCCTCTTAGCGCTCCGAATCTCCACTTGCATTTTCTACAAAAAGAGTGTTTCATAACTGCTCAATCAAAAATATGTTTTATCTCTGTTAACTGAATTTACCGATCAGAAATAAGTTCCACAGAATGCATCTGTGTAGTTTTTATTTGAAGATATTCTTTTCCCAATGTAGGCCTCTTAGCGCTTAGCATGTCCAATTGCAGTTTGTACAGAAAGAGTGTTTGAGAATGGCTCAATCAAAAGTAAGGTTCAACTCTGTTAGTTGAATGCACAGAACAGAAAGAATTTTCACAGAATGCTACTGTGTAGTTTATATTTGAATATATTCCTTTTTCCATTATTACCCTCTTAGCGCTCCGAATGTCCACTTGCATTTTCTACAGAAAGAGTGTTCAGAACTGCGCAATCAAAAGTATGGTTTAACTCTGTTAGCTTAATGAACATATCAGAAATAAGTTTCACACAATGCTTCTGTGTAGTTTTTATTTGAAGATATTATTTTTCCCAATAGAGGCCTCTTAGCGCTCAGAATGTCCAATTGCAGTTTCTACAGAAAGAGTGTTTCAGAAAGGCTCAATCAAAAGTAAGGTTCAACTCTGTTAGTTGAATGCACAGAACAGAAAGAAGTTTCATACAATGCTTCTGTGTAGTTTATATTTGAACATATTCTTTTTTCCACTATTACCCACTTAGCGCTACGAATGTCCAGTTGCATTTTCTACAGACAGAGTGTTTCAAAACTGCTCAATCAAAAGTATGGTTTAACTCTGTTAGCTGAATGCTCAGATCAGAAAGAAGTTTCACAGAATGCTTCTGTGTAGTTTATATTTGAATATATTCCCTTTTCCACTACTACTCTCTTAGCGCTCCAAATGTCCAGTTGCATTATCTACAGAAAGAGTGTTCAGATCTGCTCAATCAAAAGTATGGTTTAACTCTGTTAGCTGAATGCACAGATCAGAAAGAAGTTTCACAGAATGATTCTGGGTAGTTTATATTTGGAGACATTCCTTTTTCCACTATTACCCTATTAGCGCTCCGAATCTCCACTTGCATTTTCTACAGAAAGACTGTTGCAGAACGGCTCAATCAAAACTAAGGTTCAACTCTTTTAGTTGAACAAACAGAACAGAAAGAAGTTTCACACAATTCTTCTGTGTAGTTTTTGTTTGTAGACATTCTTTTTCCCAATATAGGCCTCTTAGCGCTCAGAATGTCCAATTGCAGTTTCTACAGAAAGTGTGTTTCAGAACGGCTCAATCAAAAGTAAGGTTCAACTCTGTTAATTGAATGCACAGAACAGAAAGAAGTTTCATACAATGCTTCTGTGTAGTTTATATTTGAACTTATTCTTTTTTCCACTATTACCCACTTAGCGCTAGGAATGTCCAGTTGCATTTTCTACAGACAGAGTGTTTCAAAACTGCTCAATCAAAAGTATGGTTTAACTCTGTTAGCTGAATGCTCAGATCAGAAAGAAGTTTCACAGAATGCTTCTGTGTAGTTTATAGTTGAATATATTCCTTTTTCCACTACTACGCTCTTAGCGCTCCAAATGTCCAGTTGCATTTTCAACAGAAAGAGTGTTCAGATCTGCTCAATCAAAAGTATGGTTTAACTCTGTTAGCTGAATGCACAGATCAGAAAGAAGTTTCACCGAATGATTCTGTGTAGTTTATATTTGAAGACATTCCTTTTTCCACTATTACCCTCTTAGCGCTCCGAATCTCCACTTGCATTTTCTACAAAAAGAGTGTTTCATAACTGCTCAATCAAAAATATGTTTTATCTCTGTTAACTGAATTTACAGATCAGAAATAAGTTTCACAGAATGCATCTGTGTAGTTTTTATTTGAAGATATTCTTTTTCCCAATGTAGGCCTCTTAGCGTTTAGCATGTCCAATTGCAGTTTGTACAGGAAGAGTGTTTCAGAACGGCTCAATCAAAAGTAAGGTTCAACTCTGTTAGTTGAATGCACAGAACAGAAAGAATTTTCACAGAATGCTACTGTGTAGTTTATATTTGAATATATTCCTTTTTCCATTATTACCCTCTTAGCGCTCCGAATGTCCACTTGCATTTTCTACAGAAAGAGTGTTCAGAACTGCGCAATCAAAAGTATGGTTTAACTCTGTTAGCTTAATGAACATATCAGAAATAAGTTTCACACAATGCTTCTGTGTAGTTTTTATTTGAAGATATTATTTTTCCCAATATAGGCCTCTTCGCGCTCAGAATGTCCAATTGCAGTTTCTACAGAAAGAGTGTTTCACAAAGGCTCAATCAAATTAAGGTTCAACTCTATTAGTTGAATGCACAGAACAGAAAGAAGTTTCATACAATGCTTCTGTGTAGTTTATATTTGAACATATTCTTTTTTCCACTATTACCCACTTAGCGCTACGAATGTCCAGTTGCATTTTCTACAGAAAGAGTGTTCAGATCTGCTCAATCAAAAGTATGGTTTAACTCTGTTAGCTGAATGCACAGATCAGAAAGAAGTTTCACAGAATGATTCTGTGTAGTTTATATTTGGAGACATTCCTTTATCCACTATTACCCTCTTAGCGCTCCGAATCTCCACTTGCATTTTCTACAGAAAGACTGTTACAGAACGGCTCAATCAAAACTAAGGTTCAACTCTTTTAGTTGAACAAACAGGACAGAAAGAAGTTTCACACAATTCTTCTGTGTAGTTTTTATTTGTAGACATTCTTTTTCCCAATATAGGCCTCTTAGCGCTCAGAATGTCCAATTGCAGTTTCTACAGAAAGTGTGTTTCAGAACGGCTCAATCAAAAGTAAGGTTCAACTCTGTTAGTTGAATGCACAGAACAGAAAGTAGTTTCATACAATGCTTCTGTGTAGTTTATATTTGAACTTATTCTTTTTTCCACTATTACCCACTTAGCGATACGAATGTCCAGTTGCATTTTCTACAGACAGAGTGTTTCAAAACTTCTCAATCAAAAGTATGGTTTAACTCTGTTAGCTGAATGCTCAGATCAGAAAGAAGTTTCACAGAATGCTTCTGTGTAGTTTATATTTGAATATATTCCTTTTTCCACTACTACGCTCTTAGCGCTCCAAATGTCCAGTTGCATTTTCAACAGAAAGAGTGTTCAGATCTGCTCAATCAAAAGTATGGTTTAACTCTGTTAGCTGAATGCACAGATCAGAAAGATGTTTCACCGAATGATTCTGTGTAGTTTATATTTGAAGACATTCCTTTTTCCACTATTACCCTCTTAGCGCTCCGAATCTCCACTTGCATTTTCTACAAAAAGAGTGTTTCATAACTGCTCAATCAAAAATATGTTTTATCTCTGTTAACTGAATTTACAGATCAGAAATAAGTTCCACAGAATGCATCTGTTTAGTTTTTATTTGAAGATATTCTTTTCCCAATGTAGGCCTCTTAGCGCTTAGCATGTCCAATTGCAGTTTGTACAGAAAGAGTGTTTGAGAATGGCTCAATCAAAAGTAAGGTTCAACTCTGTTAGTTGAATGCACAGAACAGAAAGAATTTTCACAGAATGCTACTGTGTAGTTTATATTTGAATATATTCCTTTTTCCATTATTACCCTCTTAGCGCTCCGAATGTCCACTTGCATTTTCTACAGAAAGAGTGTTCAGAACTGCGCAATCAAAAGTATGGTTTAACTCTGTTAGCTTAATGAACATATCAGAAATAAGTTTCACACAATGCTTCTGTGTAGTTTTTATTTGAAGATATTATTTTTCCCAATAGAGGCCTCTTAGCGCTCAGAATGTCCAATTGCAGTTTCTACAGAAAGAGTGTTTCAGAAAGGCTCAATCAAAAGTAAGGTTCAACTCTGTTAGTTGAATGCACAGAACAGAAAGAAGTTTCATACAATGCTTCTGTGTAGTTTATATTTGAACATATTCTTTTTTCCACTATTACCCACTTAGCGCTACGAATGTCCAGTTGCATTTTCTACAGACAGAGTGTTTCAAAACTGCTCAATCAAAAGTATGGTTTAACTCTGTTAGCTGAATGCTCAGATCAGAAAGAAGTTTCACAGAATGCTTCTGTGTAGTTTATATTTGAATATATTCCCTTTTCCACTACTACTCTCTTAGCGCTCCAAATGTCCAGTTGCATTTTCTACAGAAAGAGTGTTCAGATCTGCTCAATCAAAAGTATGGTTTAACTCTGTTAGCTGAATGCACAGATCAGAAAGAAGTTTCACAGAATGATTCTGTGTAGTTTATATTTGGAGACATTCCTTTTTCCACTATTACCCTATTAGCGCTCCGAATCTCCACTTGCATTTTCTACAGAAAGACTGTTGCAGAACGGCTCAATCAAAACTAAGGTTCAACTCATTTAGTTGAACAAACAGAACAGAAAGAAGTTTCACACAATTCTTCTGTGTAGTTTTTGTTTGTAGACATTCTTTTTCCCAATATAGGCCTCTTAGCGCTCAGAATGTCCAATTGCAGTTTCTACAGAAAGTGTGTTTCAGAACGGCTCAATCAAAAGTAAGGTTCAACTCTGTTAGTTGAATGCACAGAACAGAAAGAAGTTTCATACAATGCTTCTGTGTAGTTTATATTTGAACTTATTCTTTTTTCCACTATTACCCACTTAGCGCTAGGAATGTCCAGTTGCATTTTCTACAGACAGAGTGTTTCAAAACTGCTCAATCAAAAGTATGGTTTAACTCTGTTAGCTGAATGCTCAGATCAGAAAGAAGTTTCACAGAATGCTTCTGTGTAGTTTATAGTTGAATATATTCCTTTTTCCACTACTACGCACTTAGCGCTCCACATGTCCAGTTGCATTTTCAACAGAAAGAGTGTTCAGATCTGCTCAATCAAAAGTATGGTTTAACTCTGTTAGCTGAATGCACAGATCAGAAAGAAGTTTCACCGAATGATTCTGTGTAGTTTATATTTGAAGACATTCCTTTTTCCACTATTACCCTCTTAGCGCTCCGAATCTCCACTTGCATTTTCTACAAAAAGATTGTTTCATAACTGCTCAATCAAAAATATGTTTTATCTCTGTTAACTGAATTTACAGATCAGAAATAAGTTTCACAGAATGCATCTGTGTAGTTTTATTTGAAGATATTCTTTTTCCCAATGTAGGCCTCTTAGCGCTTAGCATGTCCAATTGCAGTTTCTACAGGAAGAGTGTTTCAGAACGGCTCAATCAAAAGTAAGGTTCAAATCTGTTAGTTGAATGCACAGAACAGAAAGAATTTTCACAGAATGCTACTGTGTAGTTTATATTTGAATATATTCCTTTTTCCATTATTACCCTCTTAGCGCTCCGAATGTCCACTTGCATTTTCTACAGAAAGAGTGTTCAGAACTGCGCAATCAAAAGTATGGTTTAACTCTGTTAGCTTAATGAACATATCAGAAATAAGTTTCACACAATGCTTCTGTGTATTTTTTATTTGAAGATATTATTTTTCCCAATATAGGCCTCTTCGCGCTCAGAATGTCCAATTGCAGTTTCTACAGAAAGAGTGTTTCACAAAGGCTCAATCAAATTAAGGTTCAACTCTATTAGTTGAATGCACAGAACAGAAAGAAGTTTCATACAATGGTTCTGTGTAGTTTATATTTGAACATATTCTTTTTTCCACTATTACCCACTTAGCGCTACGAATGTCCAGTTGCATTTTCTACAGAAAGAGTGTTCAGATCTGCTCAATCAAAAGTATGGTTTAACTCTGTTAGCTGAATGCACAGATCAGAAAGAAGTTTCACAGAATGATTCTGTGTAGTTTATATTTGGAAACATTCCTTTTTCCACTATTACCCTCTTAGCGCTCCGAATCTCCACTTGCATTTTCTACAGAAAGACTGTTACAGAACGGCTCAATCAAAATTAAGGTTCAACGCTTTTAGTTGAAAAAACAGAACAGAAAGAAGTTTCACACAATTCTTCTGTGTAGTTTTTATTTGTAGACATTCTTTTTCCCAATATAGGCCTCTTAGCGCTCAGAATGTCCAATTGCAGTTTCTACAGAAAGTGTGTTTCAGAACGGCTCAATCAAAAGTAAGGTTCAACTCTGTTAGTTGAATGCACAGAACAGAAAGAAGTTTCATACAATGCTTCTGTGTAGTTTATATTTGAACTTATTCTTTTTTCCACTATGACCCACTTAGCGCTACGAATGTCCAGTTGCATTTTCTACAGACAGAGTGTTTCAAAACTGCTCAATCAAAAGTATGGTTTAACTCTGTTAGCTGAATGCTCAGATCAGAAAGAAGTTTCACAGAATGCTTCTGTGTAGTTTATATTTGAATATATTCCTTTTTCCACTACTACGCTCTTAGCGCTCCAAATGTCCAGTTGCATTTTCAACTGAAAGAGTGTTCAGATCTGCTCAATCAAAAGTATGGTTTAACTCTGTTAGCTGAATGCACAGATCAGAAAGATGTTTCACCGAATGATTCTGTGTAGTTTATATTTGAAGACATTCCTTTTTCCACTATTACCCTCTTAGCGCTCCGAATCTCCACTTGCATTTTCTACAAAAAGAGTGTTTCATAACTGCTCAATCAAAAATATGTTTTATCTCTGTTAACTGAATTTACAGATCAGAAATAAGTTCCACAGAATGCATCTGTGTAGTTTTTATTTGAAGATATTCTTTTCCCAATGTAGGCCTCTTTGCGCTTAGCATGTCCAATTGCAGTTTGTACAGAAAGAGTGTTTGAGAATGGCTCAATCAAAAGTAAGGTTCAACTCTGTTAGTTGAATGCACAGAACAGAAAGAATTTTCACAGAATGCTACTGTGTAGTTTATATTTGAATATATTCCTTTTTCCATTATTACCCTCTTAGCGCTCCGAATGTCCACTTGCATTTTCTACAGAAAGAGTGTTCAGAACTGCGCAATCAAAAGTATGGTTTAACTCTGTTAACTTAATGAACATATCAGAAATAAGTTTCACACAATGCTTCTGTGTAGTTTTTATTTGAAGATATTATTTTTCCCAATAGAGGTCTCTTAGCGCTCAGAATGTCCAATTGCAGTTTCTACAGAAAGAGTGTTTCAGAAAGGCTCAATCAAAAGTAAGGTTCAACTCTGTTAGTTGAATGCACAGAACAGAAAGAAGTTTCATACAATGTTTCTGTGTAGTTTATATTTGAACATATTCTTTTTTCCACTATTACCCACTTAGCGCTACGAATGTCCAGTTGCATTTTCTACAGACAGAGTGTTTCAAAACTGCTCAATCAAAAGTATGGTTTAACTCTGTTAGCTGAATGCTCAGATCAGAAAGAAGTTTCACAGAATGCTTCTGTGTAGTTTATATTTGAATATATTCCCTTTTCCACTACTACTCTCTTAGCGCTCCAAATGTCCAGTTGCATTTTCTACAGAAAGAGTGTTCAGATCTGCTCAATCAAAAGTATGGTTTAACTCTGTTAGCTGAATGCACAGATCAGAAAGAAGTTTCACAGAATGATTCTGTGTAGTTTATATTTGGAGACATTCCTTTTTCCACTATTACCCTATTAGCGCTCCGAATCTCCACTTGCATTTTCTACAGAAAGACTGTTGCAGAACGGCTCAATCAAAACTAAGGTTCAATTCATTTAGTTGAACAAACAGAACAGAAAGAAGTTTCACACAATTCTTCTGTGTAGTTTTTGTTTGTAGACATTCTTTTTCCCAATATAGGCCTCTTAGCGCTCAGAATGTCCAATTGCAGTTTCTACAGAAAGTGTGTTTCAGAACGGCTCAATCAAAAGTAAGGTTCAACTCTGTTAGTTGAATGCACAGAACAGAAAGAAGTTTCATACAATGCTTCTGTGTAGTTTATATTTGAACTTATTCTTTTTTCCACTATTACCCACTTAGCGCTAGGAATGTCCAGTTGCATTTTCTACAGACAGAGTGTTTCAAAACTGCTCAATCAAAAGTATGGTTTAACTCTGTTAGCTGAATGCTCAGATCAGGAAGAAGTTTCACAGAATGCTTCTGTGTAGTTTATAGTTGAATATATTCCTTTTTCCACTACTACGCACTTAGCGCTCCAAATGTCCAGTTGCATTTTCAACAGAAAGAGTGTTCAGATCTGCTCAATCAAAAGTATGGTTTAACTCTGTTAGCTGAATGCACAGATCAGAAAGAAGTTTCACCGAATGATTCTGTGTAGTTTATATTTGAAGACATTCCTTTTTCCACTATTACCCTCTTAGCGCTCCGAATCTCCACTTGCATTTTCTACAAAAAGATTGTTTCATAACTGCTCAATCAAAAATATGTTTTATCTCTGTTAACTGAATTTACAGATCAGAAATAAGTTTCACAGAATGCATCTGTGTAGTTTTTATTTGAAGATATTCTTTTTCCCAATGTAGGATTCTTAGCGCTTAGCATGTCCAATTGCAGTTTCTACAGGAAGAGTGTTTCAGAACGGCTCAATCAAAAGTAAGGTTCAAACCTGTTAGTTGAATGCACAGAACAGAAAGAATTTTCACAGAATGCTACTGTGTAGTTTATATTTGAATATATTCCTTTTTCCATTATTACCCTCTTAGCGCTCCGAATGTCCACTTGCATTTTCTACAGAAAGAGTGTTCAGAACTGCGCAATCAAAAGTATGGTTTAACTCTGTTAGCTTAATGAACATATCAGAAATAAGTTTCACACAATGCTTCTGTGTAGTTTTTATTTGAAGATATTATTTTTCCCAATAGAGGCCTCTTAGCGCTCAGAATGTCCAATTGCAGTTTCTACAGAAAGAGTGTTTCAGAAAGGCTCAATCAAAAGTAAGGTTCAACTCTGTTAGTTGAATGCACAGAACAGAAAGAAGTTTCATACAATGCTTCTGTGTAGTTTATATTTGAACATATTCTTTTTTCCACTATTACCCACTTAGCGCTACGAATGTCCAGTTGCATTTTCTACAGACAGAGTGTTTCAAAACTGCTCAATCAAAAGTATGGTTTAACTCTGTTAGCTGAATGCTCAGATCAGAAAGAAGTTTCACAGAATGCTTCTGTGTAGTTTATATTTGAATATATTCCCTTTTCCACTACTACTCTCTTAGCGCTCCAAATGTCCAGTTGCATTATCTACAGAAAGAGTGTTCAGATCTGCTCAATCAAAAGTATGGTTTAACTCTGTTAGCTGAATGCACAGATCAGAAAGAAGTTTCACAGAATGATTCTGTGTAGTTTATATTTGAAGACATTCCTTTTTCCACTATTACCCTCTTAGCGCTCCGAATCTCCACTTGCATTTTCTACAAAAAGAGTGTTTCATAACTGCTCAATCAAAAATATGTTTTATCTCTGTTAACTGAATTTACAGATCAGAAATAAGTTTCACAGAATGCATCTGTGTAGTTTTTATTTGAAGATATTCTTTTTCCCAATGTAGGCCTCTTAGCGCTTAGCATGTCCAATTGCAGTTTCTACAGGAAGAGTGTTTCAGAACGGCTCAATCAAAAGTAAGGTTCAACTCTGTTAGTTGAATGCACAGAACAGAAAGAATTTTCACAGAATGCTACTGTGTAGTTTATATTTGAATATATTCCTTTTTCCATTATTACCCTCTTAGCGCTCCGAATGTCCACTTGCATTTTCTACAGAAAGAGTGTTCAGAACTGCGCAATCAAAAGTATGGTTTAACTCTGTTAGCTTAATGAACATATCAGAAATAAGTTTCACACAATGCTTCTGTGTAGTTTTTATTTGAAGATATTATTTTTCCCAATATAGGCCTCTTCGCGCTCAGAATGTCCAATTGCAGTTTCTACAGAAAGAGTGTTTCACAAAGGCTCAATCAAATTAAGGTTCAACTCTATTAGTTGAATGCACAGAACAGAAAGAAGTTTCATACAATGCTTCTGTGTAGTTTATATTTGAACATATTCTTTTTTCCACTATTACCCACTTAGCGCTACGAATGTCCAGTTGCATTTTCTACAGAAAGAGTGTTCAGATCTGCTCAATCAAAAGTATGGTTTAACTCTGTTAGCTGAATGCACAGATCAGAAAGAAGTTTCACAGAATGATTCTGTGTAGTTTATATTTGGAGACATTCCTTTATCCACTATTACCCTCTTAGCGCTCCGAATCTCCACTTGCATTTTCTACAGAAAGACTGTTACAGAACGGCTCAATCAAAACTAAGGTTCAACTCTTTTAGTTGAACAAACAGAACAGAAAGAAGTTTCACACAATTCTTCTGTGTAGTTTTTATTTGTAGACATTCTTTTTCCCAATATAGGCCTCTTAGCGCTCAGAATGTCCAATTGCAGTTTCTACAGAAAGTGTGTTTCAGAACGGCTCAATCAAAAGTAAGGTTCAACTCTGTTAGTTGAATGCACAGAACAGAAAGAAGTTTCCTACAATGCTTCTGTGTAGTTTATATTTGAACTTATTCTTTTTTCCACTATTACCCACTTAGCGATACGAATGTCCAGTTGCATTTTCTACAGACAGAGTGTTTCAAAACTTCTCAATCAAAAGTATGGTTTAAATCTGTTAGCTGAATGCTCAGATCAGAAAGAAGTTTCACAGAATGCTTCTGTGTAGTTTATATTTGAATATATTCCTTTTTCCACTACTACGCTCTTAGCGCTCCAAATGTCCAGTTGCATTTTCAACAGAAAGAGTGTTCAGATCTGCTCAATCAAAAGTATGGTTTAACTCTGTTAGCTGAATGCACAGATCAGAAAGATGTTTCACCGAATGATTCTGTGTAGTTTATATTTGAAGACATTCCTTTTTCCACTATTACCCTCTTAGCGCTCCGAATCTCCACTTGCATTTTCTACAAAAAGAGTGTTTCATAACTGCTCAATCAAAAATATGTTTTATCACTGTTAACTGAATTTACAGATCAGAAATAAGTTCCACAGAATGCATCTGTGTAGTTTTTATTTGAAGATATTCTTTTCCCAATGTAGGCCTCTTAGCGCTTAGCATGTCCAATTGCAGTTTGTACAGAAAGAGTGTTTGAGAATGGCTCAATCAAAAGTAAGGTTCAACTCTGTTAGTTGAATGCACAGAACAGAAAGAATTTTCACAGAATGCTACTGTGTAGTTTATATTTGAATATATTCCTTTTTCCATTATTACCCTCTTAGCGCTCCGAATGTCCACTTGCATTTTCTACAGAAAGAGTGTTCAGAACTGCGCAATCAAAAGTATGGTTTAACTCTGTTAGCTTAATGAACATATCAGAAATAAGTTTCACACAATGCTTCTGTGTAGTTTTTATTTGAAGATATTATTTTTCCCAATAGAGGCCTCTTAGCGCTCAGAATGTCCAATTGCAGTTTCTACAGAAAGAGTGTTTCAGAAAGGCTCAATCAAAAGTAAGGTTCAACTCTGTTAGTTGAATGCACAGAACAGAAAGTAGTTTCATACAATGCTTCTGTGTAGTTTATATTTGAACATATTCTTTTTTCCACTATTACCCACTTAGCGCTACGAATGTCCAGTTGCATTTTCTACAGACAGAGTGTTTCAAAACTGCTCAATCAAAAGTATGGTTTAACTCTGTTAGCTGAATGCTCAGATCAGAAAGAAGTTTCACAGAATGCTTCTGTGTAGTTTATATTTGAATATATTCCCTTTTCCACTACTACTCTCTTAGCGCTCCAAATGTCCAGTTGCATTTTCTACAGAAAGAGTGTTCAGATCTGCTCAATCAAAAGTATGGTTTAACTCTGTTAGCTGAATGCACAGATCAGAAAGAAGTTTCACAGAATGATTCTGTGTAGTTTATATTTGGAGACATTCCTTTTTCCACTATTACCCTATTAGCGCTCCGAATCTCCACTTGCATTTTCTACAGAAAGACTGTTGCAGAACGGCTCAATCAAAACTAAGGTTCAACTCATTTAGTTGAACAAACAGAACAGAAAGAAGTTTCACACAATTCTTCTGTGTAGTTTTTGTTTGTAGACATTCTTTTTCCCAATATAGGCCTCTTAGCGCTCAGAATGTCCAATTGCAGTTTCTACAGAAAGTGTGTTTCAGAACGGCTCAATCAAAAGTAAGGTTCAACTCTGTTAGTTGAATGCACAGAACAGAAAAAAGTTTCATACAATGCTTCTGTGTAGTTTATATTTGAACTTATTCTTTTTTCCACTATTACCCACTTAGCGCTATTAATGTCCAGTTGCATTTTCTACAGACAGAGTGTTTCAAAACTGCTCAATCAAAAGTATGGTTTAACTCTGTTAGCTGAATGCTCAGATCAGGAAGAAGTTTCACAGAATGCTTCTGTGTAGTTTATAGTTGAATATATTCCTTTTTCCACTACTACGCACTTAGCGCTCCAAATGTCCAGTTGCATTTTCAACAGAAAGAGTGTTCAGATCTGCCCAATCAAAAGTATGGTTTAACTCTGTTAGCTGAATGCACAGATCAGAAAGAAGTTTCACCGAATGATTCTGTGTAGTTTATATTTGAAGACATTCCTTTTTCCACTATTACCCTCTTAGCGCTCCGAATCTCCACTTGCATTTTCTACAAAAAGATTGTTTCATAACTGCTCAATCAAAAATATGTTTTATCTCTGCTAACTGAATTTACAGATCAGAAATAAGTTTCACAGAATGCATCTGTGTAGTTTTTATTTGAAGATATTCTTTTTCCCAATGTAGGCCTCTTAGCGCTTAGCATGTCCAATTGCAGTTTCTACAGGAAGAGTGTTTCAGAACGGCTCAATCAAAAGTAAGGTTCAAATCTGTTAGTTGAATGCACAGAACAGAAAGAATTTTCACAGAATGCTACTGTGTAGTTTATATTTGAATATATTCCTTTTTCCATTATTACCCTCTTAGCGCTCCGAATGTCCACTTGCATTTTCTACAGAAAGAGTGTTCAGAACTGCGCAATCAAAAGTATGGTTTAACTCTGTTAGCTTAATGAACATATCAGAAATAAGTTTCACACAATGCTTCTGTGTAGTTTTTATTTGAAGATATTATTTTTCCCAATATAGGCCTCTTCGCGCTCAGAATGTCCAATTGCAGTTTCTACAGAAAGAGTGTTTCACAAAGGCTCAATCAAATTAAGGTTCAACTCTATTAGTTGAATGCACAGAACAGAAAGAAGTTTCATACAATGCTTCTGTGTAGTTTATATTTGAACATATTCTTTTTTCCACTATTACCCACTTAGCGCTACGAATGTCCAGTTGCATTTTCTACAGAAAGAGTGTTCAGATCTGCTCAATCAAAAGTATGGTTTAACTCTGTTAGCTGAATGCACAGATCAGAAAGAAGTTTCACAGAATGATTCTGTGTAGTTTATATTTGGAGACATTCCTTTTTCCACTATTACCCTCTTAGCGCTCCGAATCTCCACTTGCATTTTCTACAGAAAGACTGTTACAGAACGGCTCAATCAAAACTAAGGTTCAACTCTTTTAGTTGAACAAACAGAACAGAAAGAAGTTTCACACAATTCTTCTGTGTAGTTTTTATTTGTAGACATTCTTTTTCCCAATATAGGCCTCTTAGCGCTCAGAATGTCCAATTGCAGTTTCTACAGAAAGTGTGTTTCAGAACGGCTCAATCAAAAGTAAGGTTCAACTCTGTTAGTTGAATGCACAGAACAGAAAGAAGTTTCATACAATGCTTCTGTGTAGTTTATATTTGAACTTATTCTTTTTTCCACTATGACCCTCTTAGCGCTACGAATGTCCAGTTGCATTTTCTACAGACAGAGTGTTTCAAAACTGCTCAATCAAAAGTATGGTTTAACTCTGTTAGCTGAATGCTCAGATCAGAAAGAAGTTTCACAGAATGCTTCTGTGTAGTTTATATTTGAATATATTCCTTTTTCCACTACTACGCTCTTAGCGCTCCAAATGTCCAGTTGCATTTTCAACAGAAAGAGTGTTCAGATCTGCTCAATCAAAAGTATGGTTTAACTCTGTTAGCTGAATGCACAGATCAGAAAGATGTTTCACCGAATGATTCTGTGTAGTTTATATTTGAAGACATTCCTTTTTCCACTATTACCCTCTTAGCGCTCCGAATCTCCACTTGCATTTTCTACAAAAAGAGTGTTTCATAACTGCTCAATCAAAAATATGTTTTATCTCTGTTAACTGAATTTACAGATCAGAAATAAGTTCCACAGAATGCATCTGTGTAGTTTTTATTTGAAGATATTCTTTTCCCAATGTAGGCCTCTTTGCGCTTAGCATGTCCAATTGCAGTTTGTACAGAAAGAGTGTTTCAGAACGGCTCAATCAAAAGTAAGGTTCAACTCTGTTAGTTGAATGCACAGAACAGAAAGAATTTTCACAGAATGCTACTGTGTAGTTTATATTTGAATATATTCCTTTTTCCATTATTACCCTCTTAGCGCTCCGAATGTCCACTTGCATTTTCTACAGAAAGTGTGTTCAGAACTGCGCAATCAAAAGTATGGTTTAACTCTGTTAGCTTAATGAACATATCAGAAATAAGTTTCACACAATGCTTCTGTGTAGTTTTTATTTGAAGATATTATATTTCCCAATAGAGGCCTCTTAGCGCTCAGAATGTCCAATTGCAGTTTCTACAGAAAGAGTGTTTCAGAAAGGCTCAATCAAAAGTAAGGTTCAACACTGTTAGTTGAATGCACAGAACAGAAAGAAGTTTCATACAATGCTTCTGTGTAGTTTATATTTGAACATATTCTTTTTTCCACTATTACCCACTTAGCGCTACGAATGTCCAGTTGCATTTTCTACAGACAGAGTGTTTCAAAACTGCTCAATCAAAAGTATGGTTTAACTCTGTTAGCTGAATGCTCAGATCAGAAAGAAGTTTCACAGAATGCTTCTGTGTAGTTTATATTTGAATATATTCCCTTTTCCACTACTACTCTCTTAGCGCTCCAAATGTCCAGTTGCATTATCTACAGAAAGAGTGTTCAGATCTGCTCAATCAAAAGTATGGTTTAACTCTGTTAGCTGAATGCACAGATCAGAAAGAAGTTTCACAAAATGATTCTGGGTAGTTTATATTTGGAGACATTCCTTTTTCCACTATTACCCTATTAGCGCTCCGAATCTCCACTTGCATTTTCTACAGAAAGACTGTTGCAGAACGGCTCAATCAAAACAAAGTTTCAACTCTTTTAGTTGAACAAACAGAACAGAAAGAAGTTTCACACAATTCTTCTGTGTAGTTTTTGTTTGTAGACATTCTTTTTCCCAATATAGGCCTCTTAGCGCTCAGAATGTCCAATTGCAGTTTCTACAGAAAGTGTGTTTCAGAACGGCTCAATCAAAAGTAAGGTTCAACTCTGTTAGTTGAATGCACAGAACAGAAAGAAGTTTCATACAATGCTTCTGTGTAGTTTATATTTGAACTTATTCTTTTTTCCACTATTACCCACTTAGCGCTACGAATGTCCAGTTGCATTTTCTACAGACAGAGTGTTTCAAAACTGCTCAATCAAAAGTATGGTTTAACTCTGTTAGCTGAATGCTCAGATCAGAAAGAAGTTTCACAGAATGCTTCTGTGTAGTTTATAGTTGAATATATTCCTTTTTCCACTACTACGCTCTTAGCGCTCCAAATGTCCAGTTGCATTTTCAACAGAAAGAGTGTTCAGATCTGCTCAATCAAAAGTATGGTTTAACTCTGTTAGCTGAATGCACAGATCAGAAAGAAGTTTCACCGAATGATTCTGTGTAGTTTATATTTGAAGACATTCCTTTTTCCACTATTACCCTCTTAGCGCTCCGAATCTCCACTTGCATTTTCTAGAAAAAGAGTGTTTCATAACTGCTCAATCAAAAATATGTTTTATCTCTGTTAACTGAATTTACAGATCAGAAATAAGTTTCACAGAATGCATCTGTGTAGTTTTTATTTGAAGATATTCTTTTTCCCAATGTAGGCCTCTTAGCGCTTAGCATGTCCAATTGCAGTTTCTACAGGAAGAGTGTTTCAGAACGGCTCAATCAAAAGTAAGATTCAACTCTGTTAGTTGAATGCACAGAACAGAAAGAATTTTCACAGAATGCTACTGTGTAGTTTATATTTGAATATATTCCTTTTTCCATTATTACCCTCTTAGCGCTCCGAATGTCCACTTGCATTTTCTACAGAAAGAGTGTTCAGAACTGCGCAATCAAAAGTATGGTTTAACTCTGTTAGCTTAATGAACATATCAGAAATAAGTTTCACACAATGCTTCTGTGTAGTTTTTATTTGAAGATATTATTTTTCCCAATATAGGCCTCTTCGCGCTCAGAATGTCCAATTGCAGTTTCTACAGAAAGAGTGTTTCACAAAGGCTCAATCAAATTAAGGTTCAACTCTATTAGTTGAATGCACAGAACAGAAAGAAGTTTCATACAATGCTTCTGTGTAGTTTATATTTGAACATATTCTTTTTTCCACTATTACCCACTTAGCGCTACGAATGTCCAGTTGCATTTTCTACAGAAAGAGTGTTCAGATCTGCTCAATCAAAAGTATGGTTTAACTCTGTTAGCTGAATGCACAGATCAGAAAGAAGTTTCACAGAATGATTCTGTGTAGTTTATATTTGGAGACATTCCTTTATCCACTATTACCCTCTTAGCGCTCCGAATCTCCACTTGCATTTTCTACAGAAAGACTGTTACAGAACGGCTCAATCAAAACTAAGGTTCAACTCTTTTAGTTGAACAAACAGAACAGAAAGAAGTTTCACACAATTCTTCTGTGTAGTTTTTATTTGTAGACATTCTTTTTCCCAATATAGGCCTCTTAGCGCTCAGAATGTCCAATTGCAGTTTCTACAGAAAGTGTGTTTCAGAACGGCTCAATCAAAAGTAAGGTTCAACTCTGTTAGTTGAATGCACAGAACAGAAAGAAGTTTCATACAATGCTTCTGTGTAGTTTATATTTGAACTTATTCTTTTTTCCACTATTACCCACTTAGCGATACGAATGTCCAGTTGCATTTTCTACAGACAGAGTGTTTCAAAACTTCTCAATCAAAAGTATGGTTTAACTCTGTTAGCTGAATGCTCAGATCAGAAAGAAGTTTCACAGAATGCTTCTGTGTAGTTTATATTTGAATATATTCCTTTTTCCACTACTACGCTCTTAGCGCTCCAAATGTCCAGTTGCATTTTCAACAGAAAGAGTGTTCAGATCTGCTCAATCAAAAGTATGGTTTAACTCTGTTAGCTGAATGCACAGATCAGAAAGATGTTTCACCGAATGATTCTGTGTAGTTTATATTTGAAGACATTCCTTTTTCCACTATTACCCTCTTAGCGCTCCGAATCTCCACTTGCATTTTCTACAAAAAGAGTGTTTCATAACTGCTCAATCAAAAATATGTTTTATCTCTGTTAACTGAATTTACAGATCAGAAATAAGTTCCACAGAATGCATCTGTGTAGTTTTTATTTGAAGATATTCTGTTCCCAATGTAGGCCTCTTAGCGCTTAGCATGTCCAATTGCAGTTTGTACAGAAAGAGTGTTTGAGAATGGCTCAATCAAAAGTAAGGTTCAACTCTGTTAGTTGAATGCACAGAACAGAAAGAATTTTCACAGAATGCTACTGTGTAGTTTATATTTGAATATATTCCTTTTTCCATTATTACCCTCTTAGCGCTCCGAATGTCCACTTGCATTTTCTACAGAAAGAGTGTTCAGAACTGCGCAATCAAAAGTATGGTTTAACTCTGTTAGCTTAATGAACATATCAGAAATAAGTTTCACACAATGCTTCTGTGTAGTTTTTATTTGAAGATATTATTTTTCCCAATAGAGGCCTCTTAGCGCTCAGAATGTCCAATTGCAGTTTCTACAGAAAGAGTGTTTCAGAAAGGCTCAATCAAAAGTAAGGTTCAACTCTGTTAATTGAATGCACAGAACAGAAAGAAGTTTCATACAATGCTTCTGTGTAGTTTATATTTGAACATATTCTTTTTTCCACTATTACCCACTTAGCGCTACGAATGTCCAGTTGCATTTTCTACAGACAGAGTGTTTCAAAACTGCTCAATCAAAAGTATGGTTTAACTCTGTTAGCTGAATGCTCAGATCAGAAAGAAGTTTCACAGAATGCTTCTGTGTAGTTTATATTTGAATATATTCCCTTTTCCACTACTACTCTCCTAGCGCTCCAAATGTCCAGTTGCATTTTCTACAGAAAGAGTGTTCAGATCTGCTCAATCAAAAGTATGGTTTAACTCTGTTAGCTGAATGCACAGATCAGAAAGAAGTTTCACAGAATGATTCTGTGTAGTTTATATTTGGAGACATTCCTTTTTCCACTATTACCCTATTAGCGCTCCGAATCTCCACTTGCATTTTCTACAGAAAGACTGTTGCAGAACGGCTCAATCAAAACTAAGGTTCAACTCATTTAGTTGAACAAACAGAACAGAAAGAAGTTTCACACAATTCTTCTGTGTAGTTTTTGTTTGTAGACATTCTTTTTCCCAATATAGGCCTCTTAGCGCTCAGAATGTCCAATTGCAGTTTCTACAGAAAGTGTGTTTCAGAACGGCTCAATCAAAAGTAAGGTTCAACTCTGTTAGTTGAATGCACAGAACAGAAAGAAGTTTCATACAATGCTTCTGTGTAGTTTATATTTGAACTTATTCTTTTTTCCACTATTACCCACTTAGCGCTAGGAATGTCCAGTTGCATTTCCTACAGACAGAGTGTTTCAAAACTGCTCAATCAAAAGTATGGTTTAACTCTGTTAGCTGAATGCTCAGATCAGGAAGAAGTTTCACAGAATGCTTCTGTGTAGTTTATAGTTGAATATATTCCTTTTTCCACTACTACGCACTTAGCGCTCCAAATGTCCAGTTGCATTTTCAACAGAAAGAGTGTTCAGATCTGCTCAATCAAAAGTATGGTTTAACTCTGTTAGCTGAATGCACAGATCAGAAAGAAGTTTCACCGAATGATTCTGTGTAGTTTATATTTGAAGACATTCCTTTTTCCACTATTACCCTCTTAGCGCTCCGAATCTCCACTTGCATTTTCTACAAAAAGAGTGTTTCATAACTGCTCAATCAAAAATATGTTTTATCTCTGTTAACTGAATTTACAGATCAGAAATAAGTTTCACAGAATGCATCTGTGTAGTTTTTATTTGAAGATATTCTTTTTCCCAATGTAGGCCTCTTAGCGCTTAGCATGTCCAATTGCAGTTTCTACAGGAAGAGTGTTTCAGAACGGCTCAATCAAAAGTAAGGTTCAACTCTGTTAGTTGAATGCACAGAAGAGAAAGAATTTTCACAGAATGCTACTGTGTAGTTTATATTTGAATATATTCCTTTTTCCATTATTACCCTCTTAGCGCTCCGAATGTCCACTTGCATTTTCTACAGAAAGAGTGTTCAGAACTGCGCAATCAAAAGTATGGTTTAACTCTGTTAGCTTAATGAACATATCAGAAATAAGTTTCACACAATGCTTCTGTGTAGTTTTTATTTGAAGATATTATTTTTCCCAATATAGGCCTCTTCGCGCTCAGAATGTCCAATTGCAGTTTCTACAGAAAGAGTGTTTCACAAAGGCTCAATCAAATTAAGGTTCAACTCTATTAGTTGAATGCACAGAACAGAAAGATGTTTCATACAATGCTTCTGTGTAGTTTATATTTGAACATATTCTTTTTTCCACTATTACCCACTTAGCGCTACGAATGTCCAGTTGCATTTTCTACAGAAAGAGTGTTCAGATCTGCTCAATCAAAAGTATGGTTTAACTCTGTTAGCTGAATGCACAGATCAGAAAGAAGTTTCACAGAATGATTCTGTGTAGTTTATATTTGGAGACATTCCTTTATCCACTATTACCCTCTTAGCGCTCCGAATCTCCACTTGCATTTTCTACAGAAAGACTGTTACAGAACGGCTCAATCAAAACTAAGGTTCAACTCTTTTAGTTGAACAAACAGAACAGAAAGAAGTTTCACACAATTCTTCTGTGTAGTTTTTATTTGTAGACATTCTTTTTCCCAATATAGGCCTCTTAGCGCTCAGAATGTCCAATTGCAGTTTCTACAGAAAGTGTGTTTCAGAACGGCTCAATCAAAAGTAAGGTTCAACTCTGTTAGTTGAATGCACAGAACAGAAAGAAGTTTCATACAATGCTTCTGTGTAGTTTATATTTGAACTTATTCTTTTTTCCACTATTACCCACTTAGCGCTACGAATGTCCAGTTGCATTTTCTACAGACAGAGTGTTTCAAAACTGCTCAATCAAAAGTATGGTTTAACTCTGTTAGCTGAATGCTCAGATCAGAAAGAAGTTTCACAGAATGCTTCTGTGTAGTTTATATTTGAATATATTACTTTTTCCACTACTACGCTCTTAGCGCTCCAAATGTCCAGTTGCATTTTCAACAGAAAGAGTGTTCAGATCTGCTCAATCAAAAGTATGTTTTAACTCTGTTAGCTGAATGCACAGATCAGAAAGATGTTTCACCGAATGATTCTGTGTAGTTTATGTTTGAAGACATTCCTTTTTCCACTATTACCCTCTTAGCGCTCCGAATCTCCACTTGCATTTTCTACAAAAAGAGTGTTTCATAACTGCTCAATCAAAAATATGTTTTATCTCTGTTAACTGAATTTACAGATCAGAAATAAGTTCCACAGAATGCATCTGTGTAGTTTTTATTTGAAGATATTCTTTTCCCAATGTAGGCCTCTTAGCACTTAGCATGTCCAATTGCAGTTTGTACAGAAAGAGTGTTTGAGAATGGCTCAATCAAAAGTAAGGTTCAACTCTGTTAGTTGAATGCACAGAACAGAAAGAATTTTCACAGAATGCTACTGTGTAGTTTATATTTGAATATATTCCTTTTTCCATTATTACCCTCTTAGCGCTCCGAATGTCCACTTGAATTTTCTACAGAAAGAGTGTTCAGAACTGCGCAATCAAAAGTATGGTTTAACTCTGTTAGCTTAATGAACATATCAGAAATAAGTTTCACACAATGCTTCTGTGTAGTTTTTATTTGAAGATATTATTTTTCCCAATAGAGGCCTCTTAGCGCTCAGAATGTCCAATTGCAGTTTCTACAGAAAGAGTGTTTCAGAAAGGCTCAATCAAAAGTAAGGTTCAACTCTGTTAGTTGAATGCACAGAACAGAAAGAAGTTTCATACAATGCTTCTGTGTAGTTTATATTTGAACATATTCTTTTTTCCACTATTACCCACTTAGCGCTACGAATGTCCAGTTGCATTTTCTACAGACAGAGTGTTTCAAAACTGCTCAATCAAAAGTATGGTTTAACTCTGTTAGCTGAATGCTCAGATCAGAAAGAAGTTTCACAGAATGCTTCTGTGTAGTTTATATTTGAATATATTCCCTTTTCCACTACTACTCTCTTAGCGCTCCAAATGTCCAGTTGCATTTTCTACAGAAAGAGTGTTCAGATCTGCTCAATCAAAAGTATGGTTTAACTCTGTTAGCTGAATGCACAGATCAGAAAGAAGTTTCACAGAATGATTCTGTGTAGTTTATATTTGGAGACATTCCTTTTTCCACTATTACCCTATTAGCGCTCCGAATCTCCACTTGCATTTTCTACAGAAAGACTGTTGCAGAACGGCTCAATCAAAACTAAGGTTCAACTCTTTTAGTTGAACAAACAGAACAGAAAGAAGTTTCACACAATTCTTCTGTGTAGTTTTTGTTTGTAGACATTCTTTTTCCCAATATAGGCCTCTTAGCGCTCAGAATGTCCAATTGCAGTTTCTACAGAAAGTGTGTTTCAGAACGGCTCAATCAAAAGTAAGGTTCAACTCTGTTAGTTGAATGCACAGAACAGAAAGAAGTTTCATACAATGCTTCTGTGTAGTTTATATTTGAACTTATTCTTTTTTCCACTATTACCCACTTAGCGCTACGAATGTCCAGTTGCATTTTCTACAGACAGAGTGTTTCAAAACTGCTCAATCAAAAGTATGGTTTAACTCTGTTATCGGAATGCTCAGATCAGAAAGAAGTTTCACAGAATGCTTCTGGGTAGTTTATAGTTGAATATATTCCTTTTTCCACTACTACGCTCTTAGCGCTCCAAATGTCCAGTTGCATTTTCAACAGAAAGAGTGTTCAGATCTGCTCAATCAAAAGTATGGTTTAACTCTGTTAGCTGAATGCACAGATCAGAAAGAAGTTTCACCGAATGATTCTGTGTAGTTTATATTTGAAGACATTCCTTTTTCCACTATTACCCTCTTAGCGCTCCGAATCTCCACTTGCATTTTCTACAAAAAGAGTGTTTCATAACTGCTCAATCAAAAATATGTTTTATCTCTGTTAACTGAATTTACAGATCAGAAATAAGTTTCACAGAATGCATCTGTGTAGTTTTTATTTGAAGATATTCTTTTTCCCAATGTAGGCCTCTTAGCGCTTAGCATGTCCAATTGCAGTTTCTACAGGAAGAGTGTTTCAGAACGGCTCAATCAAAAGTAAGGTTCAACTCTGTTAGTTGAATGCACAGAACAGAAAGAATTTTCACAGAATGCTACTCTGTAGTTTATATTTGAATATATTCCTTTTTCCATTATTACCCTCTTAGCGCTCCGAATGTCCACTTGCATTTTCTACAGAAAGAGTGTTCAGAACTGCGCAATCAAAAGTATGGTTTAACTCTGTTAGCTTAATGAACATATCAGAAATAAGTTTCACACAATGCTTCTGTGTAGTTTTTATTTGAAGATATTATTTTTCCCAATATAGGCCTCTTCGCGCTCAGAATGTCCAATTGCAGTTTCTACAGAAAGAGTGTTTCACAAAGGCTCAATCAAATTAAGGTTCAACTCTATTAGTTGAATGCACAGAACAGAAAGAAGTTTCATACAATGCTTCTGTGTAGTTTATATTTGAACATATTCTTTTTTCCACTATTACCCACTTAGCGCTACGAATGTCCAGTTGCATTTTCTACAGAAAGAGTGTTCAGATCTGCTCAATCAAAAGTATGGTTTAATTCTGTTAGCTGAATGCACAGATCAGAAAGAAGTTTCACAGAATGATTCTGTGTAGTTTATATTTGGAGACATTCCTTTTTCCACTATTACCCTCTTAGCGCTCCGAATCTCCACTTGCATTTTCTACAGAAAGACTGTTACAGAACGGCTCAATCAAAACTAAGGTTCAACTCTTTTAGTTGAACAAACAGAACAGAAAGAAGTTTCACACAATTCTTCTGTGTAGTTTTTATTTGTAGACATTCTTTTTCCCAATATAGGCCTCTTAGCGCTCAGAATATCCAATTGCAGTTTCTACACAAAGTGTGTTTCAGAACGGCTCAATCAAAAATAAGGTTCAACTCTGTTAGTTGAATGCACAGAACAGAAAGAAGTTTCATACAATGCTTCTGTGTAGTTTATATTTGAACATATTCTTTTTTCCACTATTACCCACTTAGCGCTACGAATGTCCAGTTGCATTTTCTACAGACAGAGTGTTTCAAAACTGCTCAATCAAAAGTATGGTTTAACTCTGTTAGCTGAATGCTCAGATCAGAAAGAAGTTTCACAGAAGGCTTCTGTGTAGTTTATATTTGAATATATTCCTTTTTCCACTACTACGCTCTTAGCACTCCAAATGTCCAGTTGCATTTTCTACAGAAAGAGTGTTCAGATCTGCTCAATGAAAAGTATGGTTTAACACTGTTAGCTGAATGCACAGATCAGAAAGAAGTTTCACCGAATGATTCTGTGTAGTTTATATTTGAAGACATTCCTTTTTCCACTATTACCCTCTTAGAGCTCCGAATCTCCACTTGCATTTTCTACAAAAAGAGTGTTTCATAACTGCTCAATCAAAAATATGTTTTATCTCTGTTAACTGAATTTACAGATCAGAAATAAGTTCCACAGAATGCATCTGTGTTGTTTTTATTTGAAGATATTCTTTTCCCAATGTAGGCCTCTTTGCGCTTAGCATGTCCAATTGCAGTTTGTACAGAAAGAGTGTTTCAGAACGGCTCAATCAAAAGTAAGGTTCAACTCTGTTAGTTGAATGCACAGAACAGAAAGAATTTTCACAGAATGCTATTGTGTAGTTTATATTTGAATATATTCCTTTTTCCATTATTACCCTCTTAGCGCTCCGAATGTCCACTTGCATTTTCTACAGAAAGAGTGTTCAGAACTGCGCAATCAAAAGTATGGTTTAACTCTGTTAGCTTAATGAACATATCAGAAATATGTTTCACACAATGCTTCTGTGTAGTTTTTATTTGAAGATATTATTTTTCCCAATAGAGGCCTCTTTGCGCTCAGAATGTCCAATTGCAGTTTCTACAGAAAGAGTGTTTCAGAAAGGCTCAATCAAAAGTAAGGTTCAACTCTGTTAGTTGAATGCACAGAACAGAAAGGAGTTTCATACAATGCTTCTGTGTAGTTTATATTTGAACATATTCTTTTTTCCACTATTACCCACTTAGCGCTACGAATGTCCAGTTGCATTTTCTACAGACAGAGTGTTTCAAAACTGCTCAATCAAAAGTATGGTTTAACTCTGTTAGCTGAATGCTCAGATCAGAAAGAAGTTTCACAGAATGCTTCTGTGTAGTTTATATTTGAATATATTCCCTTTTCCACTACTACTCTCTTAGCGCTCCAAATGTCCAGTTGCATTTTCTACAGAAAGAGTGTTCAGATCTGCTCAATCAAAAGTATGGTTTAACTCTGTTAGCTGAATGCACAGATCAGAAAGAAGTTTCACAGAATGATTCTGTGTAGTTTATATTTGGAGACATTCCTTTTTGCACTATTACCCTCTTAGCGCTCCGAATCTCCACTTGCATTTTCTACAGAAAGACTGTTACAGAACGGCTCAATCAAAACTAAGGTTCAACTCTTTTAGTTGAACAAACAGAACAGAAAGATGTTTCACACAATTCTTCTGTGTAGTTTTTATTTGTAGACATTCTTTTTCCCAATATAGGCCTCTTAGCGCTCAGAATGTCCAATTGCAGTTTCTACAGAAAGTGTGTTTCAGAACGGCTCAATCAAAAGTAAGGTTCAACTCTGTTAGTTGAATGCACAGAACAGAAAGAAGTTTCATACAATGCTTCTGTGTAGTTTATATTTGAACTTATTCTTTTTTCCACTATTACCCACTTAGCGCTACGAATGTCCAGTTGCATTTTCTACAGACAGAGGGTTTCAAAACTGCTCAATCAAAAGTGTGGTTTAACTCTGTTAGCTGAATGCTCAGATCAGAAAGAAGTTTCACAGAATGCTTCTGTGTAGTTTATATTTGAATATATTCCTTTTTCCACTACTACGCTCTTAGCGCTCCAAATGTCCAGTTGCATTTTCTACAGAAAGAGTGTTCAGATCTGCTCAATCAAAAGTATGGTTTAACTCTGTTAGCTGAATGCACGGATCAGAAAGAAGTTTCACCGAATGATTGTGTGTAGTTTATATTTGAAGACATTCCTTTTTCCACTATTACCCTCTTAGCGCTCCGAATCTCCACTTGCATTTTCTACAAAAAGAGTGTTTCATAACTGCTCAATCAAAAATATGTTTTATCTCTGTTAACTGAATTTACAGATCAGAAATAAGTTTCCCAGAATGCATCTGTGTAGTTTTTATTTGAAGATATTCTTTTTCCCAATGTAGGCCTCTTAGCGCTTAGCATGTCCAATTGCAGTTTCTACAGGAAGAGTGTTTCAGAACGGGTCAATCAAAAGTAAGGTTCAACTCTGTTAGTTGAATGCACAGAACAGAAAGAATTTTCACAGAATGCTACTGTGTAGTTTATATTTGAATATATTCCTTTTTCCATTATTACCATCTTAGCGCTCCGAATGTCCACTTGCATTTTCTACAGAAAGAGTGTTCAGAACTGCGCAATGAAAAGTATGGTTTAAATTTGTTAGCTTAATGAACATATCAGAAATAAGTTTCACACAATGCTTCTGTGTAGTTTTTATTTGAAGATATTATTTTTCCCAATATAGGCCTCTTCGCGCTCAGAATGTCCAATTGCAGTTTCTACAGAAAGAGTGTTTCACAAAGGCTCAATCAAATTAAGGTTCAACTCTGTTAGTTGAATGCACAGAACAGAAAGAAGTTTCATACAATGCTTCTGTGTAGTTTATATTTGAACATATTCTTCTTTCCACTATTACCCACTTAGCGCTACGAATGTCCAGTTGCATTTTCTACAGAAAGAGTGTTCAGATCTGCTCAATCAAAAGTATGGTTTAACTCTGTTAGCTGAATGCACAGGTCAGAAAGAAGTTTCACAGAATGATTCTGTGTAGTTTATATTTGGAGACGTTCCTTTTTCCACTATTACCCTCTTAGCGCTCCAAATCTCCACTTGCATTTTCTACAGAAAGACTGTTACAGAACGGCTCAATCAAAACTAAGGTTCAACTCTTTTAGTTGAACAAACAGAACAGAAAGAAGTTTCACACAATTCTTCTGTGTAGTTTTTATTTGTAGACATTCTTTTTCCCAATATAGGCCTCTTAGCGCTCAGAATGTCCAATTGCAGTTTCTACAGAAAGTGTGTTTCAGAACGGCTCAATCAAAAGTAAGGTTCAACTCTGTTAGTTGAATGCACAGAACAGAAAGAAGTTTCATACAATGCTTCTGTGTAGTTTATATTTGAACTTATTCTTTTTTCCACTATTACCCACTTAGCGCTACGAATGTCCAGTTGCATTTTCTACAGACAGAGTGTTTCAAAACTCCTCAATCAAACGTATGGTTTAACTCTGTTATCTGTATGCTCAGATCAGAAAGAAGTTTCACAGAATGCTTCTGTGTAGTTTATATTTGAATATATTCCTTTTTCCACTACTACGCTCTTAGCGCTCCAAATGTCCAGTTGCATTTTCAACAGAAAGAGTGTTCAGATCTGCTCAATCAAAAGTATGGTTTAACTCTGTTAGCTGAATGCACAGATCAGAAAGAAGTTTCACCGAATGATTCTGTGTAGTTTATATTTGAAGACATTCCTTTTTCCACTATTACCCTCTTAGCGCTCCGAATCTCCACTTGCATTTTCTACAAAAAGAGGGTTTCATAACTGCTCAATTAAAAATATGTTTTATCTCTGTTAACTGAATTTACAGATCAGAAAGAAGTTTCACAGAATGCATCTGTGTAGTTTTTATTTGAAGATATTCTTTTTCCCAATGTAGGCCTCTTAGCGCTTAGCATGTCCAATTGCAGTTTCTACAGAAAGAGTGTTTCAGAACGGCTCAATCAAAAGTAAGGTTCAACTCTGTTAGTTGAATGCACAGAACAGAAAGAATTTTCACAGAATGCTACTGTGTAGTTTATATTTGAATATATTCCTTTTTCCACTATTACCCTCTTAGCGCTCCGAATGTCACTTGCATTTTCTACAGAAAGAGTGTTCAGAACTGCGCAATCAAAAGTATGGTTTAACTCTGTTAGCTTAATGAACATATCAGAAATAAGTTTCACACAATGCTTCTGTGTAGTTTTTATTTGAAGATATTATTTTTCCCAATAGAGGCCTCTTAGCGCTCAGAATGTCCAATTGCAGTTTCTACAGAAAGAGTGTTTCAGAAAGGCTCAATCAAAAGTAAGGTTCAACTCTGTTAGTTGAATGCACAGAACAGAAAGTAGTTTCATACAATGCTTCTGTGTAGTTTATATTTGAACATATTCTTTTTTCCACTATTACCCACTTAGCGCTACGAATGTCCAGTTGCATTTTCTACAGACAGAGTGTTTCAAAACTGCTCAATCAAAAGTATGGTTTAACTCTGTTAGCTGAATGCTCAGATCAGAAAGAAGTTTCACAGAATGCTTCTGTGTAGTTTATATTTGATTATATTCCTTTTTCCATTACTACTCTCTTAGCGCTCCAAATGTCCAGTTGCATTTTCTACAGAAAGTGTGTTCAGATCTGCTCAATCAAAAGTATTGTTAACTCTGTTAGCTGAATGCACAGATCAGAAAGAAGTTTCACAGAATGATTCTGGGTAGTTTATATTTGAAGACATTCCTTTTTCCACTATTACCCTCTTAGCGCTCCGAATCTCCACTTGCATTTTCTACAGAAAGAGTGTTTCAGAACGGCTCAATCAAAACAAAGTTTCAACTCTTTTAGTTGAACAAACAGAACAGAAAGAAGTTTCACACAATTCTTCTGTGTAGTTTTTATTTGTAGACATTGTTTTCCCCAATATAGGCCTCTTAGCGCTCAGAATGTCCAATTGCAGTTTCTACAGAAAGAGTGTTTCAGAACGGCTCAATCAAAAGTAAGGTTCAACTCTGTTAGTTGAATGCACAGAACAGAAAGAAGTTTCATACAATGCTTCTGTGTAGTTTATATTTGAACATATTCTTTTTTCCACTATTACCCACTTAGCGCTACGAATGTCCAGTTGCATTTTCTACAGACCGAGTGTTTCAAAACTGCTCAATCAAAAGTATGGTTTAACTCCGTTAGCTGTATGCTCAGATCAGAAAGAAGTTTCCAGAATCCTTCTGTGTAGTTTATATTTGAATATATTCCTTTTTCCACTACTACGCTCTTAGCGCTCCAAATGTCCAGTTGCATTTTCAACAGAAAGAGTGTTCAGATCTGCTCAATCAAAAGTATGTTTTAACTATGTTAGCTGAATTCACAGATCAGAAAGAAGTTTCACCGAATGATTCTGTGTAGTTTATATTTGAAGACATTCCTTTTTCCACTATTACCCTCTTAGCGCTCCGAATCTCCACTTGCATTTTCTACAAAAAGAGTGTTTCATAACTGCTCAATTAAAAATATGTTTTATCTCTGTTAACTGAATTTACAGATCAGAAAGAAGTTTCACAGAATGCATCCGTGTAGTTTTTATTTGAAGATATTCTTTTTCCCAATGTAGGCCTCTTAGCGCTTAGCATTTCCAATTGCAGTTTATACAGAAAGAGTGTTTCAGAACGGCTCAATCAAAAGTAAGGTTCAACTCTGTTAGTTGAATGCACAGAACAGAAAGAATTTTCACAGAATGCTACTGTGTAGTTTATATTTGAATATATTCCTTTTTCCACTATTACCCTCTTAGCGCTCCGAATGTCCACTTGCATTTTCTACAGAAAGAGTGTTCAGAACTGCGCAATCAAAAGTGTGGTTTAACTCTGTTAGCTTAATGAACATATCAGAAATAAGTTTCACACAATGCTTCTGTGTAATTTTTATTTGAAGATATTATTTTTCTCAATAGAGTCCTCTTAGCGCTCAGAATGTCCATTTGCAGTTTCTACAGAAAGAGTGTTTCAGAAAGGCTCAATCAAAAGTAAGGTTCAACTCTGTTAGTTGAATGCACAGAACAGAAAGAAGTTTCATACAATGCTTCTGTGTAGTTTATATTTGAACATATTCTTTTTTCCACTATTACCCACTTAGCGCTACGAATGTCCAGTTGCATTTTCTACAGACAGAGTGTTTCAAAACTGCTCAATCAAAAGTATGGTTTAACTCTGTTAGCTGAATGCTCAGATCAGAAAGAAGTTTCACAGAATGCTTCTGTGTAGTTTATATTTGATTATATTCCTTTTTCCACTACTACTCTCTTAGCGCTCCAAATGTCCAGTTGCATATTCTACAGAAAGAGTGTTCAGATCTGCTCAATCAAAAGTATGGTTAATTCTGTTAGCTGAATGCACAGATCAGAAAGAAGTTTCACAGAGTGATTCTGTGTAGTTTATATTTGAAGACATTACTTTTTCCACTATTACCCTCTTAGCGCTCCGAATGTCCACTTGCAGTTTCTACAGAAAGAGTGTTTCAGAACGGCTCAATCAAAACTAAGTTTCAACTCTTTTAGTTGAACAAACAGAACAGAAAGAAGTTTCACACAATTCTTCTGTGTAGTTTTTATTTGTAGACATTCTTTTTCCCAATATAGGCCTCTTAGCGCTCAGAATGTCCAATTGCAGTTTCTACAGAAAGAGTGTTTCAGAACGGCTCAATCAAAAGTAAGGTTCAACTCTGTTAGTTGAATGCACAGAACAGAAAGAAGTTTCATACAATGCTTCTGTGTAGTTTATATTTGAACATATTCTTTTTTCCACTATTACCCACTTAGCGCTACGAATGTCCAGTTGCATTTTCTACAGACAGAGTGTTTCAAAACTGCTCAATCAAAAGTATGGTTTAACTCCGTTAGCTGTATGCTCAGATCAGAAAGAAGTTTCCAGAATGCTTCTGTGTAGTTTATATTTGAATATATTCCTTTTTCCACTACTACGCTCTTAGCGCTCCAAATGTCCAGTTGCATTTTCAACAGAAAGAGTGTTCAGATCTGCTCAATCAAAAGTATGGTTTAACTATGTTAGCTGAATGCACAGATCAGAAAGAAGTTTCACCGAATGATTCTGTGTAGTTTATATTTGAAGACATTACTTTTTCCACAATTACCCTCTTAGCGCTCCGAATCTCCACTTGCATTTTCTACAAAAAGAGTGTTTCATAACTGCTCAATCAAAAATATGTTTTATCTCTGTTAACTGAATTTACAGATCAGAAATATGTTTCACAGAATGCATCTGTGTAGTTTTTATTTGAAGATATTCTTTTTCCCAATGTAGGCCTCTTAGCGCTTAGCATGTCCAATTGCAGTTTCTACAGAAAGAGTGTTTCAGAACGGCTCAATCAAAAGTAAGGTTCAACTCTGTTAGTTGAATGCACATAACAGAAAGAATTTTCACAGAATGCTACTGTGTAGTTTATATTTGAATATATTCCTTTTTACATTATTACACTCTTAGCGCTCCAAATGTCCACTTGCATTTTCTACAGAAAGAGTGTTCAGAACTGCGCAATCAAAAGTATGGTTTAACTCTGTTAGCTTAATGAACATATCAGAAATAAGTTTCACACAATGCTTCTGTGTAGTTTTTATTTGAAGATATTATTTTACCCAATAGAGGCCTCTTAGCGCTCAGAATGTCCAATTGCAGTTTCTACAGAAAGAGTGTTTCAGAAAGGTTCAATCAAAAGTAAGGTTCAACTCTGTTAGTTGAATGCACAGAACAGAAAGAATTTTCATACAATGCTTCTGTGTAGTTTATATTTGAACATATTCTTTTTTCCACTATTACCCACTTAGCGCTACGAATGTCCAGTTGCATTTTCTACAGACAGAGTGTTTCAAAACTGCTCAATCAAAAATATGGTTTAACTCTGTTAGCTGAATGCTCAGATCAGAAAGAAGTTTCACAGAATGCTTCTGTGTAGTTTATATTTGAATATATTCCTTTTTCCACTACTACTCTCTTAGCGCTCCAAATGTCCAGTTGCATTTTCTACAGAAAGAGTGTTCAGATCTGCTCAATCAAAAGTATGGTTTAACTCTGTTAGCTGAATGCACAGATCAGAAAGAAGTTTCACAGAATGATTCTGTGTAGTTTATATTTGGAGACATTCTTTTTTCCACTATTACCTTCTTAGCGCTCCGAATCTCCACTTGCATTTTCTACAGAAAGAGTGTTTCAGAACGGCTCAATCAAAACTAAGGTTCAACTCTTTTAGTTGAACAAACAGAACAGAAAGAAGTTTCACACAATTCTTCTGTGTAGTTTTTATTTGTAGACATTCTTTTTCCCAATATAGGCCTCTTAGCGCTCAGAATGTCCAATTGCAGTTTCTACAGAAAGAGTGTTTCAGAACGGCTCAATCAAAAGTAAGGTTCAACTCTGTTAGTTGAATGCACAGAACAGAAAGAAGTTTCATACAATGCTTCTGTGTAGTTTATATTTGAACGTATTCTTTTTTCCACTATTACCCACTTAGCGCTACGAATGTCCAGTTGCATTTTCTACAGACAGAGTGTTTCAAAACTGCTCAATCAAAAGTATGGTTTAACTCTGTTAGCTGAATGCTCAGATCAGAAAGAAGTTTCACAGAATGCTTCTGTGTAGTTTATATTTGAATATAATCCTTTTTCCACTAATACGCTCTTAGCGCTCCAAATGTCCAGTTGCATTTTCAACAGAAAGAGTGTTCAGATCTGCTCAATCAAAAGTATGGTTTAACTCTGTTAGCTGAATGCACAGATCAGAAAGAAGTTTCACCGAATGATTCTGTGTAGTTTATATTTTAAGACATTCCTTTTTCCACTATTACCCTCTTAGCGCTCCGAATCTCCACTTGCATTTTCTACAAAAACAGTGTTTCATAACTGCTCAATCAAAAATATGTTTTATCTCTGTTAACTGAATTTACAGATCAGAAATAAGTTTCACAGTATGCATCTGTGTAGTTTTTATTTGAAGATATTCTTTTTCCCAATGTAGGCCTCTTAGCGCTTAGCATGTCCAATTGCAGTTTCTACAGAAAGAGTGTTTCAGAACGGCTCAATCAAAAGTAAGGTTCAACTCTGTTAGTTGAATGCACAGAACAGAAAGAATTTTCACAGAATGCTACTGTGTAGTTTATATTTGAATATATTCCTTTTTCCACTATTACCCTCTTAGCGCTCCGAATGTCCACTTGCAGTTTCTACAGAAAGAGTGTTCAGAACTGCGCGATCAAAAGCATGGTTTAACTCTGTTAGCTTAATGAACATATCAGAAATAAGTTTCACACAATGCTTCTGTGTAGTTTTTATTTGAAGATATTATTTTTCCCAATAGAGGCCTCTTAGCGCTCAGAATGTCCAATTGCAGTTTCTACAGAAAGAGTGTTTCAGAAAGGCTCAATCAAAAGTAAGGTTCAACTCTGTTAGTTGAATGCACAGAACAGAAAGAAGTTTCATACAATGCTTCTGTGTAGTTTATATTTGAACATATTTTTTTTCCACTATTACCCACTTAGCGCTACGAATGTCCAGTTGCATTTTCTACAGACAGAGTGTTTCAAAACTGCTCAATCAAAAGTATGGTTTAACTCTGTTAGCTGAATGCTCAGATCAGAAAGAAGTTTCACAGAATGCTTCTGTGTAGTTTATATTTGAATATATTCCTTTTTCCACTACTACGCTCTTAGCGCTCCAAATGTCCAGTTGCATTTTCAACAGAAAGAGTGTTCAGATCTGCTCAATCAAAAGTATGGTTTAACTCTGTTAGCTGAATGCACAGATCAGAAAGAAGTTTCACCGAATGATTCTGTGTAGTTTATATTTGAAGACATTCCTTTTTCCACTATTACCCTCTTAGCGCTCCGAATCTCCACTTGCATTTTCTACAAAAAGAGTGTTTCGTAACTGCTCAATCAAAAATATGTTTTATCTCTGTTAACTGAATTTACAGATCAGAAATAAGTTTCACAGAATGCATCTGTGTAGTTTTTATTTGAAGATATTCTTTTTCCCAATGTAGGCCTCTTAGCGCTTAGCATGTCCAATTGCAGTTTCTACAGAAAGAGTGTTTCAGAACGGCTCAATCAAAAGTAAGGTTCAACTCTGTTAGTTGAATGCACAGAACAGAAAGAATTTTCACAGAATGCTACTGTGTAGTTTATATTTGAATATATTACTTTTTCCACTATTACCTTCTTAGCGCTCCGAATGTCCACTTGCATTTTCTACAGAAAGAGTGTTCAGAACTGCGCAATCAAAAGTATGGTTAAACTCTGTTAGCTTAATGAACATATCAGAAATAAGTTTCACACAATCCTTCTCTGTAGTTTTTATTTGAAGATATTATTTTTCCCAAAAGAGCCCTCTTAGCGCTCAGAATGTCCAATTGCAGTTTCTACAGAAAGAGTGTTTCAGAAAGGCTCAATCAAAAGTAAGGTTCAACTCTGTTAGTTGAATGCATAGAACAGAAAGAAGTTTCATACAATGCTTCTGTGTAGTTTATATTTGAACATATTCTTTTTTCCACTATTACCCACTTAGCGCTACGAATGTCCAGTTGCATTTTCTACAGACAGAGTGTTTCAAAACTGCTCAATCAAAAGTATGGTTTAACTCTGTTAGCTGAATGCTCAGATCAGAAAGAAGTTTCACAGAATGCTTCTGTGTAGTTTATATTTGATTATATTCCTTTTTCCACTACTACTCTCTTAGCGCTCCAAATGTCCAGTTGCATATTCTACAGAAAGAGTGTTCAGATCTGCTCAATCAAAAGTATGGTTAATTCTGTTAGCTGAATGCACAGATCAGAAAGAAGTTTCACAGAATGATTCTGTGTAGTTTATATTTGAAGACATTACTTTTTCCACTATTACCCTCTTAGCGCTCCGAATGTCCACTTGCAGTTTCTACAGAAAGAGTGTTTCAGAACGGCTCAATCAAAACTAAGTTTCAACTCTTTTAGTTGAACAAACAGAACAGAAAGAAGTTTCACACAATTCTTCTGTGTAGTTTTTATTTGTAGACATTCTTTTTCCCAATATAGGCCTCTTAGCGCTCAGAATGTCCAATTGCAGTTTCTACAGAAAGAGTGTTTCAGAACGGCTCAATCAAAAGTAAGGTTCAACTCTGTTAGTTGAATGCACAGAACAGAAAGAAGTTTCATACAATGCTTCTGTGTAGTTTATATTTGAACATATTCTTTTTTCCACTATTACCCACTTAGCGCTACGAATGTCCAGTTGCATTTTCTACAGACAGAGTGTTTCAAAACTGCTCAATCAAAAGTATGGTTTAACTCCGTTAGCTGTATGCTCAGATCAGAAAGAAGTTTCCAGAATGCTTCTGTGTAGTTTATATTTGAATATATTCCTTTTTCCACTACTACGCTCTTAGCGCTCCAAATGTCCAGTTGCATTTTCAACAGAAAGAGTGTTCAGATCTGCTCAATCAAAAGTATGGTTTAACTATGTTAGCTGAATGCACAGATCAGAAAGAAGTTTCACCGAATGATTCTGTGTAGTTTATATTTGAAGACATTACTTTTTCCACTATTACCCTCTTAGCGCTCCGAATCTCCACTTGCATTTTCTACAAAAAGAGTGTTTCATAACTGCTCAATCAAAAATATGTTTTATCTCTGTTAACTGAATTTACAGATCAGAAATATGTTTCACAGAATGCATCTGTGTAGTTTTTATTTGAAGATATTCTTTTTCCCAATGTAGGCCTCTTAGCGCTTAGCATGTCCAATTGCAGTTTCTACAGAAAGAGTGTTTCAGAACGGCTCAATCAAAAGTAAGGTTCAACTCTGTTATTTGAATGCACATAACAGAAAGAATTTTCACAGAATGCTACTGTGTAGTTTATATTTGAATATATTCCTTTTTACATTATTACCCTCTTAGCGCTCCGAATGTCCACTTGCAGTTTCTACAGAAAGAGTGTTCAGAACTGCGCGATCAAAAGCATGGTTTCACTCTGTTAGCTTAATGAACATATCAGAAATAAGTTTCACACAATGCTTCTGTGTAGTTTTTATTTGAAGATATTATTTTTCCCAATAGAGGCCTCTTAGCGCTCAGAATGTCCAATTGCAGTTTCTACAGAAAGAGTGTTTCAGAAAGGCTCAATCAAAAGTAAGGTTCAACTCTGTTAGTTGAATGCACAGAACAGAAAGAAGTTTCATACAATGCTTCTGTGTAGTTTATATTTGAACATATTCTTTTTTCCACTATTACCCACTTAGCGCTACGAATGTCCAGTTGCATTTTCTACAGACAGAGTGTTTCAAAACTGCTCAATCAAAAGTATGGTTTAACTCTGTTAGCTGAATGCTCAGATCAGAAAGAAGTTTCACAGAATGCTTCTGTGTAGTTTATATTTGAATATATTCCTTTTTCCACTACTACGCTCTTAGCGCTCCAAATGTCCAGTTGCATTTTCAACAGAAAGAGTGTTCAGATCTGCTCAATCAAAAGTATGGTTTAACTCTGTTAGCTGAATGCACAGATCAGAAAGAAGTTTCACCGAATGATTCTGTGTAGTTTATATTTGGAGACATTCCTTTTTGCACTATTACCCTCTTAGCGCTCCGAATCTCCACTTGCATTTTCTACAGAAAGACTGTTACAGAACGGCTCAATCAAAACTAAGGTTCAACTATTTTAGTTGAACAAACAGAACAGAAAGATGTTTCACACAATTCTTCTGTGTAGTTTTTATTTGTAGACATTCTTTTTCCCAATATAGGCCTCTTAGCGCTCAGAATGTCCAATTGCAGTTTCTACAGAAAGTGTGTTTCAGAACGGCTCAATCAAAAGTAAGGTTCAACTCTGTTAGTTGAATGCACAGAACAGAAAGAAGTTTCATACAATGCTTCTGTTTAGTTTATATTTGAACTTATTCTTTTTTCCACTATTACCCACTTAGCGCTACGAATGTCCAGTTGCATTTTCTACAGACAGAGTGTTTCAAAACTGCTCAATCAAAAGTGTGGTTTAACTCTGTTAGCTGAATGCTCAGATCAGAAAGAAGTTTCACAGAATGCTTCTGTGTAGTTTATATTTGAATATATTCCTTTTTCCACTACTACGCTCTTAGCGCTCCAAATGTCCAGTTGCATTTTCTACAGAAAGAGTGTTCAGATCTGCTCAATCAAAAGTATGGTTTAACTCTGTTAGCTGAATGCACGGATCAGAAAGAAGTTTCACCGAATGATTGTGTGTAGTTTATATTTGAAGACATTCCTTTTTCCACTATTACCCTCTTAGCGCTCCGAATCTCCACTTGCATTTTCTACAAAAAGAGTGTTTCATAACTGCTCAATCAAAAATATGTTTTATCTCTGTTAACTGAATTTACAGATCAGAAATAAGTTTCACAGAATGCATCTGTGTAGTTTTTATTTGAAGATATTCTTTTTCCCAATGTAGGCCTCTTAGCGCTTAGCATGTCCAATTGCAGTTTCTACAGGAAGAGTGTTTCAGAACGGGTCAATCAAAAGTAAGGTTCAACTCTGTTAGTTGAATGCACAGAACAGAAAGAATTTTCACAGAATGCTACTGTGTAGTTTATATTTGAATATATTCCTTTTTCCATTATTACCATCTTAGCGCTCCGAATGTCCACTTGCATTTTCTACAGAAAGAGTGTTCAGAACTGCGCAATGAAAAGTATGGTTTAAATTTGTTAGCTTAATGAACATATCAGAAATAAGTTTCACACAATGCTTCTGTGTAGTTTTTATTTGAAGATATTATTTTTCCCAATATAGGCCTCTTCGCGCTCAGAATGTCCAATTGCAGTTTCTACAGAAAGAGTGTTTCACAAAGGCTCAATCAAATTAAGGTTCAACTCTGTTAGTTGAATGCACAGAACAGAAAGAAGTTTCATACAATGCTTCTGTGTAGTTTATATTTGAACATATTCTTCTTTCCACTATTACCCACTTAGCGCTACGAATGTCCAGTTGCATTTTCTACAGAAAGAGTGTTCAGATCTGCTCAATCAAAAGTATGGTTTAACTCTGTTAGCTGAATGCACAGATCAGAAAGAAGTTTCACAGAATGATTCTGTGTAGTTTATATTTGGAGACGTTCCTTTTTCCACTATTACCCTCTTAGCGCTCCAAATCTCCACTTGCATTTTCTACAGAAAGACTGTTACAGAACGGCTCAATCAAAACTAAGGTTCAACTCTTTTAGTTGAACAAACAGAACAGAAAGAAGTTTCACACAATTCTTCTGTGTAGTTTTTATTTGTAGACATTCTTTTTCCCAATATAGGCCTCTTAGCGCTCAGAATGTCCAATTGCAGTTTCTACAGAAAGTGTGTTTCAGAACGGCTCAATCAAAAGTAAGGTTCAACTCTGTTAGTTGAATGCACAGAACAGAAAGAAGTTTCATACAATGCTTCTGTGTAGTTTATATTTGAACTTATTCTTTTTTCCACTATTACCCACTTAGCGCTACGAATGTCCAGTTGCATTTTCTACAGACAGAGTGTTTCAAAACTGCTCAATCAAACGTATGGTTTAACTCTGTTATCTGTATGCTCAGATCAGAAAGAAGTTTCACAGAATGCTTCTGTGTAGTTTATATTTGAATATATTCCTTTTTCCACTACTACGCTCTTAGCGCTCCAAATGTCCAGTTGCATTTTCAACAGAAAGAGTGTTCAGATCTGCTCAATCAAAAGTATGGTTTAACTCTGTTAGCTGAATGCACAGATCAGAAAGAAGTTTCACCGAATGATTCTGTGTAGTTTATATTTGAAGACATTCCTTTTTCCACTATTACCCTCTTAGCGCTCCGAATCTCCACTTGCATTTTCTACAAAAAGAGGGTTTCATAACTGCTCAATTAAAAATATGTTTTATCTCTGTTAACTGAATTTACAGATCAGAAAGAAGTTTCACAGAATGCATCTGTGTAGTTTTTATTTGAAGATATTCTTTTTCCCAATGTAGGCCTCTTAGCGCTTAGCATGTCCAATTGCAGTTTCTACAGAAAGAGTGTTTCAGAACGGCTCAATCAAAAGTAAGGTTCAACTCTGTTAGTTGAATGCACAGAACAGAAAGAATTTTCACAGAATGCTACTGTGTAGTTTATATTTGAATATATTCCTTTTTCCACTATTACCCTCTTAGCGCTCCGAATGTCACTTGCATTTTCTACAGAAAGAGTGTTCAGAACTGCGCAATCAAAAGTATGGTTTAACTCTGTTAGCTTAATGAACATATCAGAAATAAGTTTCACACAATGCTTCTGTGTAGTTTTTATTTGAAGATATTATTTTTCCCAATAGAGGCCTCTTAGCGCTCAGAATGTCCAATTGCAGTTTCTACAGAAAGAGTGTTTCAGAAAGGCTCAATCAAAAGTAAGGTTCAACTCTGTTAGTTGAATGCACAGAACAGAAAGTAGTTTCATACAATGCTTCTGTGTAGTTTATATTTGAACATATTCTTTTTTCCACTATTACCCACTTAGCGCTACGAATGTCCAGTTGCATTTTCTACAGACAGAGTGTTTCAAAACTGCTCAATCAAAAGTATGGTTTAACTCTGTTAGCTGAATGCTCAGATCAGAAAGAAGTTTCACAGAATGCTTCTGTGTAGTTTATATTTGATTATATTCCTTTTTCCATTACTACTCTCTTAGCGCTCCAAATGTCCAGTTGCATTTTCTACAGAAAGTGTGTTCAGATCTGCTCAATCAAAAGTATTGTTAACTCTGTTAGCTGAATGCACAGATCAGAAAGAAGTTTCACAGAATGATTCTGGGTAGTTTATATTTGAAGACATTCCTTTTTCCACTATTACCCTCTTAGCGCTCCGAATCTCCACTTGCATTTTCTACAGAAAGAGTGTTTCAGAACGGCTCAATCAAAACTAAGTTTCAACTCTTTTAGTTGAACAAACAGAACAGAAAGAAGTTTCACACAATTCTTCTGTGTAGTTTTTATTTGTAGACATTGTTTTCCCCATTATAGGCCTCTTAGCGCTCAGAATGTCCAATTGCAGTTTCTACAGAAAGAGTGTTTCAGAACGGCTCAATCAAAAGTAAGGTTCAACTCTGTTAGTTGAATGCACAGAACAGAAAGAAGTTTCATACAATGCTTCTGTGTAGTTTATATTTGAACATATTCTTTTTTCCACTATTACCCACTTAGCGCTACGAATGTCCAGTTGCATTTTCTACAGACAGAGTGTTTCAAAACTGCTCAATCAAAAGTATGGTTTAACTCCGTTAGCTGTATGCTCAGATCAGAAAGAAGTTTCCAGAATCCTTCTGTGTAGTTTATATTTGAATATATTCCTTTTTCCACTACTACGCTCTTAGCGCTCCAAATGTCCAGTTGCATTTTCAACAGAAAGAGTGTTCAGATCTGCTCAATCAAAAGTATGTTTTAACTATGTTAGCTGAATTCACAGATCAGAAAGAAGTTTCACCGAATGATTCTGTGTAGTTTATATTTGAAGACATTCCTTTTTCCACTATTACCCTCTTAGCGCTCCGAATCTCCACTTGCATTTTCTACAAAAAGAGTGTTTCATAACTGCTCAATTAAAAATATGTTTTATCTCTGTTAACTGAATTTACAGATCAGAAAGAAGTTTCACAGAATGCATCCGTGTAGTTTTTATTTGAAGATATTCTTTTTCCCAATGTAGGCCTCTTAGCGCTTAGCATTTCCAATTGCAGTTTATACAGAAAGAGTGTTTCAGAACGGCTCAATCAAAAGTAAGGTTCAACTCTGTTAGTTGAATGCACAGAACAGAAAGAATTTTCACAGAATGCTACTGTGTAGTTTATATTTGAATATATTCCTTTTTCCACTATTACCCTCTTAGCGCTCCGAATGTCCACTTGCATTTTCTACAGAAAGAGTGTTCAGAACTGCGCAATCAAAAGTGTGGTTTAACTCTGTTAGCTTAATGAACATATCAGAAATAAGTTTCACACAATGCTTCTGTGTAATTTTTATTTGAAGATATTATTTTTCTCAATAGAGGCCTCTTAGCGCTCAGAATGTCCAATTGCAGTTTCTACAGAAAGAGTGTTTCAGAAAGGCTCAATCAAAAGTAAGGTTCAACTCTGTTAGTTGAATGCACAGAACAGAAAGAAGTTTCATACAATGCTTCTGTGTAGTTTATATTTGAACATATTCTTTTTTCCACTATTACCCACTTAGCGCTACGAATGTCCAGTTGCATTTTCTACAGACAGAGTGTTTCAAAACTGCTCAATCAAAAGTATGGTTTAACTCTGTTAGCTGAATGCTCAGATCAGAAAGAAGTTTCACAGAATGCTTCTGTGTAGTTTATATTTGATTATATTCCTTTTTCCACTACTACTCTCTTAGCGCTCCAAATGTCCAGTTCCATATTCTACAGAAAGAGTGTTCAGATCTGCTCAATCAAAAGTATGGTTAATTCTGTTAGCTGAATGCACAGATCAGAAAGAAGTTTCACAGAATGATTCTGTGTAGTTTATATTTGAAGACATTACTTTTTCCACTATTACCCTCTTAGCGCTCCGAATGTCCACTTGCAGTTTCTACAGAAAGAGTGTTTCAGAACGGCTCAATCAAAACTAAGTTTCAACTCTTTTAGTTGAACAAACAGAACAGAAAGAAGTTTCACACAATTCTTCTGTGTAGTTTTTATTTGTAGACATTCTTTTTCCCAATATAGGCCTCTTAGCGCTCAGAATGTCCAATTGCAGTTTCTACAGAAAGAGTGTTTCAGAACGGCTCAATCAAAAGTAAGGTTCAACTCTGTTAGTTGAATGCACAGAACAGAAAGAAGTTTCATACAATGCTTCTGTGTAGTTTATATTTGAACATATTCTTTTTTCCACTATTACCCACTTAGCGCTACGAATGTCCAGTTGCATTTTCTACAGACAGAGTGTTTCAAAACTGCTCAATCAAAAGTAAGGTTTAACTCCGTTAGCTGTATGCTCAGATCAGAAAGAAGTTTCCAGAATGCTTCTGTGTAGTTTATATTTGAATATATTCCTTTTTCCACTACTACGCTCTTAGCGCTCCAAATGTCCAGTTGCATTTTCAACAGAAAGAGTGTTCAGATCTGCTCAATCAAAAGTATGGTTTAACTATGTTAGCTGAATGCACAGATCAGAAAGAAGTTTCACCGAATGATTCTGTGTAGTTTATATTTGAAGACATTACTTTTTCCACTATTACCCTCTTAGCGCTCCGAATCTCCACTTGCATTTTCTACAAAAAGAGTGTTTCATAACTGCTCAATCAAAAATATGTTTTATCTCTGTTAACTGAATTTACAGATCAGAAATAAGTTTCACAGAATGCATCTGTGTAGTTTTTATTTGAAGATATTCTTTTTCCCAATGTAGGCCTCTTAGCGCTTAGCATGTCCAATTGCAGTTTCTACAGAAAGAGTGTTTCAGAACGGCTCAATCAAAAGTAAGGTTCAACTCTGTTAGTTGAATGCACAGAACAGAAAGAATTTTCACAGAATGCTACTGTGTAGTTTATATTTGGATATATTCCTTTTTCCACTATTACCCTCTTAGCGCTCCGAATGTCCACTTGCAGTTTCTACAGAAAGAGTGTTCAGAACTGCGCGATCAAAAGCATGGTTTAACTCTGTTAGCTTAATGAACATATCAGAAATAAGTTTCACACAATGCTTCTGTGTAGTTTTTATTTGAAGATATTATTTTTCCCAATAGAGGCCTCTTAGCGCTCAGAATGTCCAATTGCAGTTTCTACAGAAAGAGTGTTTCAGAAAGGCTCAATCAAAAGTAAGGTTCAACTCTGTTAGTTGAATGCACAGAACAGAAAGAAGTTTCATACAATGCTTCTGTGTAGTTTATATTTGAACATATTCTTTTTTCCACTATTACCCACTTAGCGCTACGAATGTCCAGTTGCATTTTCTACAGACAGAGTGTTTCAAAACTGCTCAATCAAAAGTATGGTTTAACTCTGTTAGCTGAATGCTCAGATCAGAAAGAAGTTTCACAGAATGCTTCTGTGTAGTTTATATTTGAATATATTCCTTTTTCCACTACTACGCTCTTAGCGCTCCAAATGTCCAGTTGCATTTTCAACAGAAAGAGTGTTCAGATCTGCTCAATCAAAAGTATGGTTTAACTCTGTTAGCTGAATGCACAGATCAGAAAGAAGTTTCACCGAATGATTCTGTGTAGTTTATATTTGAAGACATTCCTTTTTCCACTATTACCCTCTTAGCGCTCCGAATCTCCACTTGCATTTTCTACAAAAACAGTGTTTCGTAACTGCTCAATCAAAAATATGTTTTATCTCTGTTAACTGAAATTACAGATCAGAAATAAGTTTCACAGAATGCATCTGTGTAGTTTTTATTTGAAGATATTCTTTTTCCCAATGTAGGCCTCTTAGCGCTTAGCATGTCCAATTGCAGTTTCTACAGAAAGAGTGTTTCAGAACGGCTCAATCAAAAGTAAGGTTCAACTCTGTTAGTTGAATGCACAGAACAGAAAGAATTTTCACAGAATGCTACTGTGTAGTTTATATTTGAATATATTCCTTTTTCCACTATTACCCTCTTAGCGCTCCGAATGTCCACTTGCATTTTCTACAGAAAGAGTGTTCAGAACTGCGCAATCAAAAGTATGGTTAAACTCTGTTACCTTAATGAACATATCAGAAATAAGTTTCACACAATGCTTCTCTGTAGTTTTTATTTGAAGATATTATTTTTCCCAAAAGAGCCCTCTTAGCGCTCAGAATGTCCAATTGCAGTTTCTACAGAAAGAGTGTTTCAGAAAGGCTCAATCAAAAGTAAGGTTCAACTCTGTTATTTGAATGCACAGAACAGAAAGAAGTTTCATACAATGCTTCTGTGTAGTTTATATTTGAACATATTCTTTTTTCCACTATTACCCACTTAGCGCTACGAATGTCCAGTTGCATTTTCTACAGACAGAGTGTTTCAAAACTGCTCAATCAAAAGTATGGTTTACATCTGTAAGCTGAATGCTCAGATCAGAAAGAAGTTTCACAGAATGCTTCTGTGTAGTTTATATTTGAATATATTGCTTTTTCCACTACTACTCTCTTAGCGCTCCAAATGTCCAGTTGCATTTTCTACAGAAAGAGTGTTCAGATCTGCTCAATCAAAAGTATGGTTTAACTCTGTTAGCTGAATGCACAGATCAGAAAGAAGTTTCACAGAATGATTCTGTGTAGTTTATATTTGGAGACATTCCTTTTTCCACTATTACCCTCTTAGCGCTCCGAATCTCCACTTGCATTTTCTACAGAAAGAGTGTTTCAGAACGGCTCAATCAAAACTAAGGTTCAACTCTATTAGTTGAACAAACAGAACAGAAAGAAGTTTCACACAATTCTTCTGTGTAGTTTTTATTTGTAGACATTCTTTTTCCCAATATAGGCCTCTTAGCGCTCAGAATATCCAATTGCCGTTTCTACAGAAATAGTGTTTCAGAACGGCTCAATCAAAAGTAAGGTTCAACTCTGTTAGTTGAATGCACAGAACAGAAAGAAGTTTCATACAATGCTTCTGTGTAGTTTATATTTGAATATATTCTTTTTTCCACTATTACCCCCTTAGCGCTACGAATGTCCAGTTGCATTTTCTACAGACAGAGTGTTTCAAAACTGCTCAATCAAAAGTATGGTTTAACTCTGTTAGCTGAATGCTCAGATCAGAAAGAAGTTGCACAGAATGCTTCTGTGTAGTTTATATTGAATATATTCCTTTGTCCACTACTACGCTCTTATCGCTCCAAATGTCCAGTTGCATTTTCTACAGAAAGAGTGTTCAGATCTGCTCAATCAAAAGTATGGTTTAACTCTGTTAGCTGAATGCACAGATCAGAAAGAAGTTTCACCGAATGATTCTGTGTAGTTTATATTTGAAGACATTCCTTTTTCCACTATTACCCTCTTAGCGCTCCGAATCTCCACTTGCATTTTCTTCAAAAAAAGTGTTTCATAACTGCTCAATCAAAAATATGTTTTATCTCTGTTAACTGAATTTACAGATCAGAAATAAGTTTCACAGAAGGCATCTGTGTAGTTTTTATTTGAAGATATTCTTTTTCCCAATGTAGGCCTCTTAGCGCTTAGCATGTCAGATTGCAGTTTCTACAGAAAGAGTGTTTCAGAACGGCTCAATCAAAAGTAAGGTTCAACTCTGTTAGTTGAATGCACAGAACAGAAAGTATTTTCACAAAATGCTACTGTGTAGTTTATATTTGAATATATTCCTTTTTCCACTATTACCCTCTTAGCGCTCCGAATGTCCACTTGCATTTTCTACAGAAAGAGTGTTCAGAACTGCGCAATCAAAAGTATGGTTTAACTCTATTAGCTTAATGAACATATCAGAAATAAGTTTCACACAATGCTTCTGTGTAGTTTTTATTTGAAGATATTATTTTTCCCAATAGAGGCCTCTTAGCGCTCAGAATGTCCAATTGCAGTTTCTACAGAAAGAGTGTTTCAGAAAGGCTCAATCAAAAGTAAGGTTCAACTCTGTTAGTTGAATGCACAGAACAGAAAGTAGTTTCATACACTGCTTCTGTGTAGTTTATATTTGAACATATTATTTTTTCCACTATTACCCACTTAGCGCTACGAATGTCCAGTTGCATTTTCTACAGACAGAGTGTTTCAAAACTGCTCAATCAAAAGTATGGTTTAACTCTGTTAGCTGAATGCTCAGATCAGAAAGAAGTTTCACAGAATGCTTCTGTGTAGTTTATATTTGAATATATTCCTTTTTCCACTAATACGCTCTTAGCGCTCCAAATGTCCAGTTGCATTTTCAACAGAAAGAGTGTTCAGATCTGCTCAATCAAAAGTATGGTTTAACTCTGTTAGCTGAATGCACAGATCAGAAAGAAGTTTCACAGAATGATTCTGTGTAGTTTATATTTGAAGACATTCCTTTTTCCACTATTACCCTCTTAGCGCTCCGAATCTCCACTTGCATTTTCTACAAAAACAGTGTTTCGTAACTGCTCAATCAAAAATATGTTTTATCTCTGTTAACTGAATTTACAGATCAGAAATAAGTTTCACAGTATGCATCTGTGTAGTTTTTATTTGAAGATATTCTTTTTCCCAATGTAGGCCTCTTAGCGCTTAGCATGTCCAATTGCAGTTTCTACAGAAAGAGTGTTTCAGAACGGCTCAATCAAAAGTAAGGTTCAACTCTGTTAGTTGAATGCACAGAACAGAAAGAATTTTCACAGCATGCTACTGTGTAGTTTATATTTGAATATATTCCTTTTTCCACTATTACCCTCTTAGCGCTCCGAATGTCCACTTGCAGTTTCTACAGAAAGAGTGTTCAGAACTGCGCGATCAAAAGCATGGTTTCACTCTGTTAGCTTAATGAACATATCAGAAATAAGTTTCACACAATGCTTCTGTGTAGTTTTTATTTGAAGATATTATTTTTCCCAATAGAGGCCTCTTAGCGCTCAGAATGTCCAATTGCAGTTTCTACAGAAAGAGTGTTTCAGAAAGGCTCAATCAAAAGTAAGGTTCAACTCTGTTAGTTGAATGCACAGAACAGAAAGAAGTTTCATACAATGCTTCTGTGTAGTTTATATTTGAACATCTTCTTTTTTCCACTATTACCCACTTAGCGTTACGAATGTCCAGTTGCATTTTCTACAGACAGAGTGTTTCAAAACTGCTCAATCAAAAGTATGGTTTAACTCTGTTAGCTGAATGCTCAGATCAGAAAGAAGTTTCACAGAATGCTTCTGTGTAGTTTATATTTGAATATATTCCTTTTTCCACTACTACGCTCTTAGCGCTCCAAATGTCCAGTTGCATTTTCAACAGAAAGAGTGTTCAGATCTGCTCAATCAAAAGTATGGTTTAACTCTGTTAGCTGAATGCACAGATCAGAAAGAAGTTTCACCGAATGATTCTGTGTAGTTTATATTTGAAGACATTCCTTTTTCCACTATTACCCTCTTAGCGCTCCGAATCTCCACTTGCATTTTCTACAAAAAGAGTGTTTCGTAACTGCTCAATCAAAAATATGTTTTATCTCTGTTAACTGAATTTACAGATCAGAAATAAGTTTCACAGAATGCATCTGTGTAGTTTTTATTTGAAGATATTCTTTTTCCCAATGTAGGCCTCTTAGCGCTTAGCATGTCCAATTGCAGTTTCTACAGAAAGAGTGTTTCAGAACGGCTCAATCAAAAGTAAGGTTCAACTCTGTTAGTTGAATGCACAGAACAGAAAGAATTTTTACAGAATGCTACTGTGTAGTTTATATTTGAATATATTCCTTTTTCCACTATTACCCTCTTAGCGCTCCGAATGTCCACTTGCATTTTCTACAGAAAGAGTGTTCAGAACTGCGCAATCAAAAGTATGGTTAAACTCTGTTACCTTAATGAACATATCAGAAATAAGTTTCACACAATGCTTCTCTGTAGTTTTTATTTGAAGATATTATTTTTCCCAAAAGAGCCCTCTTAGCGCTCAGAATGTCCAATTGCAGTTTCTACAGAAAGAGTGTTTCAGAAAGGCTCAATCAAAAGTAAGGTTCAACTCTGTTATTTGAATGCACAGAACAGAAAGAAGTTTCATACAATGCTTCTGTGTAGTTTATATTTGAACATATTCTTTTTTCCACTATTACCCACTTAGCGCTACGAATGTCCAGTTGCATTTTCTACAGACAGAGTGTTTCAAAACTGCTCAATCAAAAGTATGGTTTACATCTGTAAGCTGAATGCTCAGATCAGAAAGAAGTTTCACAGAATGCTTCTGTGTAGTTTATATTTGAATATATTGCTTTTTCCACTACTACTCTCTTAGCGCTCCAAATGTCCAGTTGCATTTTCTACAGAAAGAGTGTTCAGATCTGCTCAATCAAAAGTATGGTTTAACTCTGTTAGCTGAATGCACAGATCAGAAAGAAGTTTCACAGAATGATTCTGTGTAGTTTATATTTGGAGACATTCCTTTTTCCACTATTACCCTCTTAGCGCTCCGAATCTCCACTTGCATTTTCTACAGAAAGAGTGTTTCAGAACGGCTCAATCAAAACTAAGGTTCAACTCTATTAGTTGAACAAACAGAACAGAAAGAAGTTTCACACAATTCTTCTGTGTAGTTTTTATTTGTAGACATTCTTTTTCCCAATATAGGCCTCTTAGCGCTCAGAATATCCAATTGCCGTTTCTACAGAAATAGTGTTTCAGAACGGCTCAATCAAAAGTAAGGTTCAACTCTGTTAGTTGAATGCACAGAACAGAAAGAAGTTTCATACAATGCTTCTGTGTAGTTTATATTTGAATATATTCTTTTTTCCACTATTACCCCCTTAGCGCTACGAATGTCCAGTTGCATTTTCTACAGACAGAGTGTTTCAAAACTGCTCAATCAAAAGTATGGTTTAACTCTGTTAGCTGAATGCTCAGATCAGAAAGAAGTTTCACAGAATGCTTCTGTGTAGTTTATATTGAATATATTCCTTTGTCCACTACTACGCTCTTAGCGCTCCAAATGTCCAGTTGCATTTTCTACAGAAAGAGTGTTCAGATCTGCTCAATCAAAAGTATGGTTTAACTCTGTTAGCTGAATGCACAGATCAGAAAGAAGTTTCACCGAATGATTCTGTGTAGTTTATATTTGAAGACATTCCTTTTTCCACTATTACCCTCTTAGCGCTCCGAATCTCCACTTGCATTTTCTTCAAAAAAAGTGTTTCATAACTGCTCAATCAAAAATATGTTTTATCTCTGTTAACTGAATTTACAGATCAGAAATAAGTTTCACAGAAGGCATCTGTGTAGTTTTTATTTGAAGATATTCTTTTTCCCAATGTAGGCCTCTTAGCGCTTAGCATGTCAGATTGCAGTTTCTACAGAAAGAGTGTTTCAGAACGGCTCAATCAAAAGTAAGGTTCAACTCTGTTAGTTGAATGCACAGAACAGAAAGTATTTTCACAAAATGCTACTGTGTAGTTTATATTTGAATATATTCCTTTTTCCACTATTACCCTCTTAGCGCTCCGAATGTCCACTTGCATTTTCTACAGAAAGAGTGTTCAGAACTGCGCAATCAAAAGTATGGTTTAACTCTATTAGCTTAATGAACATATCAGAAATAAGTTTCACACAATGCTTCTGTGTAGTTTTTATTTGAAGATATTATTTTTCCCAATAGAGGCCTCTTAGCGCTCAGAATGTCCAATTGCAGTTTCTACAGAAAGAGTGTTTCAGAAAGGCTCAATCAAAAGTAAGGTTCAACTCTGTTAGTTGAATGCACAGAACAGAAAGAAGTTTCATACAATGCTTCTGTGTAGTTTATATTTGAACATATTATTTTTTCCACTATTACCCACTTAGCGCTACGAATGTCCAGTTGCATTTTCTACAGACAGAGTGTTTCAAAACTGCTCAATCAAAAGTATGGTTTAACTCTGTTAGCTGAATGCTCAGATCAGAAAGAAGTTTCACAGAATGCTTCTGTGTAGTTTATATTTGAATATATTCCCTTTTCCACTACTACTCTCTTAGCGCTCCAAATGTCCAGTTGCATTATCTACAGAAAGAGTGTTCAGATCTGCTCAATCAAAAGTATGGTTTAACTCTGTTAGCTGAATGCACAGATCAGAAAGAAGTTTCACAGAATGATTCTGTGTAGTTTATATTTGAAGACATTCCTTTTTCCACTATTACCCTCTTAGCGCTCCGAATCTCCACTTGCATTTTCTACAAAAAGAGTGTTTCATAACTGCTCAATCAAAAATATGTTTTATCTCTGTTAACTGAATTTACAGATCAGAAATAAGTTTCACAGAATGCATCTGTGTAGTTTTTATTTGAAGATATTCTTTTTCCCAATGTAGGCCTCTTAGCGCTTAGCATGTCCAATTGCAGTTTCTACAGGAAGAGTGTTTCAGAACGGCTCAATCAAAAGTAAGGTTCAACTCTGTTAGTTGAATGCACAGAACAGAAAGAATTTTCACAGAATGCTACTGTGTAGTTTATATTTGAATATATTCCTTTTTCCATTATTACCCTCTTAGCGCTCCGAATGTCCACTTGCAGTTTCTACAGAAAGAGTGTTCAGAACTGCGCGATCAAAAGCATGGTTTCACTCTGTTAGCTTAATGAACATATCAGAAATAAGTTTCACACAATGCTTCTGTGTAGTTTTTATTTGAAGATATTATTTTTCCCAATAGAGGCCTCTTAGCGCTCAGAATGTCCAATTGCAGTTTCTACAGAAAGAGTGTTTCAGAAAGGCTCAATCAAAAGTAAGGTTCAACTCTGTTAGTTGAATGCACAGAACAGAAAGAAGTTTCATACAATGCTTCTGTGTAGTTTATATTTGAACATATTCTTTTTTCCACTATTACCCACTTAGCGCTACGAATGTCCAGTTGCATTTTCTACAGACAGAGTGTTTCAAAACTGCTCAATCAAAAGTATGGTTTAACTCTGTTAGCTGAATGCTCAGATCAGAAAGAAGTTTCACAGAATGCTTCTGTGTAGTTTATATTTGAATATATTCCTTTTTCCACTACTACGCTCTTAGCGCTCCAAATGTCCAGTTGCATTTTCAACAGAAAGAGTGTTCAGATCTGCTCAATCAAAAGTATGGTTTAACTCTGTTAGCTGAATGCACAGATCAGAAAGAAGTTTCACCGAATGATTCTGTGTAGTTTATATTTGAAGACATTCCTTTTTCCACTATTACCCTCTTAGCGCTCCGAATCTCCACTTGCATTTTCTACAAAAAGAGTGTTTCGTAACTGCTCAATCAAAAATATGTTTTATCTCTGTTAACTGAATTTACAGATCAGAAATAAGTTTCACAGTATGCATCTGTGTAGTTTTTATTTGAAGATATTCTTTTTCCCAATGTAGGCCTCTTAGCGCTTAGCATGTCCAATTGCAGTTTCTACAGAAAGAGTGTTTCAGAACGGCTCAATCAAATGTAAGGTTCAACTCTGTTAGTTGAATGCACAGAACAGAAAGAATTTTCACAGCATGCTACTGTGTAGTTTATATTTGAATATATTCCTTTTTCCACTATTACCCTCTTAGCGCTCCGAATGTCCACTTGCAGTTTCTACAGAAAGAGTGTTCAGAACTGCGCGATCAAAAGCATGGTTTCACTCTGTTAGCTTAATGAACATATCAGAAATAAGTTTCACACAATGCTTCTGTGTAGTTTTTATTTGAAGATATTATTTTTCCCAATAGAGGCCTCTTAGCGCTCAGAATGTCCAATTGCAGTTTCTACAGAAAGAGTGTTTCAGAAAGGCTCAATCAAAAGTAAGGTTCAACTCTGTTAGTTGAATGCACAGAACAGAAAGAAGTTTCATACAATGCTTCTGTGTAGTTTATATTTGAACATATTCTTTTTTCCACTATTACCCACTTAGCGTTACGAATGTCCAGTTGCATTTTCTACAGACAGAGTGTTTCAAAACTGCTCAATCAAAAGTATGGTTTAACTCTGTTAGCTGAATGCTCAGATCAGAAAGAAGTTTCACAGAATGCTTCTGTGTAGTTTATATTTGAATATATTCCTTTTTCCACTACTACGCTCTTAGCGCTCCAAATGTCCAGTTGCATTTTCAACAGAAAGAGTGTTCAGATCTGCTCAATCAAAAGTATGGTTTAACTCTGTTAGCTGAATGCACAGATCAGAAAGAAGTTTCACCGAATGATTCTGTGTAGTTTATATTTGAAGACATTCCTTTTTCCACTATTACCCTCTTAGCGCTCCGAATCTCCACTTGCATTTTCTACAAAAAGAGTGTTTCGTAACTGCTCAATCAAAAATATGTTTTATCTCTGTTAACTGAATTTACAGATCAGAAATAAGTTTCACAGAATGCATCTGTGTAGTTTTTATTTGAAGATATTCTTTTTCCCAATGTAGGCCTCTTAGCGCTTAGCATGTCCAATTGCAGTTTCTACAGAAAGAGTGTTTCAGAACGGCTCAATCAAAAGTAAGGTTCAACTCTGTTAGTTGAATGCACAGAACAGAAAGAATTTTCACAGAATGCTACTGTGTAGTTTATATTTGAATATATTCCTTTTTCCACTATTACCCTCTTAGCGCTCCGAATGTCCACTTGCATTTTCTACAGAAAGAGTGTTCAGAACTGCGCAATCAAAAGTATGGTTAAACTCTGTTACCTTAATGAACATATCAGAAATAAGTTTCACACAATGCTTCTCTGTAGTTTTTATTTGAAGATATTATTTTTCCCAAAAGAGCCCTCTTAGCGCTCAGAATGTCCAATTGCAGTTTCTACAGAAAGAGTGTTTCAGAAAGGCTCAATCAAAAGTAAGGTTCAACTCTGTTATTTGAATGCACAGAACAGAAAGAAGTTTCATACAATGCTTCTGTGTAGTTTATATTTGAACATATTCTTTTTTCCACTATTACCCACTTAGCGCTACGAATGTCCAGTTGCATTTTCTACAGACAGAGTGTTTCAAAACTGCTCAATCAAAAGTATGGTTTACATCTGTAAGCTGAATGCTCAGATCAGAAAGAAGTTTCACAGAATGCTTCTGTGTAGTTTATATTTGAATATATTGCTTTTTCCACTACTACTCTCTTAGCGCTCCAAATGTCCAGTTGCATTTTCTACAGAAAGAGTGTTCAGATCTGCTCAATCAAAAGTATGGTTTAACTCTGTTAGCTGAATGCACAGATCAGAAAGAAGTTTCACAGAATGATTCTGTGTAGTTTATATTTGGAGACATTCCTTTTTCCACTATTACCCTCTTAGCGCTCCGAATCTCCACTTGCATTTTCTACAGAAAGAGTGTTTCAGAACGGCTCAATCAAAACTAAGGTTCAACTCTATTAGTTGAACAAACAGAACAGAAAGAAGTTTCACACAATTCTTCTGTGTAGTTTTTATTTGTAGACATTCTTTTTCCCAATATAGGCCTCTTAGCGCTCAGAATATCCAATTGCCGTTTCTACAGAAATAGTGTTTCAGAACGGCTCAATCAAAAGTAAGGTTCAACTCTGTTAGTTGAATGCACAGAACAGAAAGAAGTTTCATACAATGCTTCTGTGTAGTTTATATTTGAATATATTCTTTTTTCCACTATTACCCCCTTAGCGCTACGAATGTCCAGTTGCATTTTCTACAGACAGAGTGTTTCAAAACTGCTCAATCAAAAGTATGGTTTAACTCTGTTAGCTGAATGCTCAGATCAGAAAGAAGTTGCACAGAATGCTTCTGTGTAGTTTATATTGAATATATTCCTTTGTCCACTACTACGCTCTTAGCGCTCCAAATGTCCAGTTGCATTTTCTACAGAAAGAGTGTTCAGATCTGCTCAATCAAAAGTATGGTTTAACTCTGTTAGCTGAATGCACAGATCAGAAAGAAGTTTCACCGAATGATTCTGTGTAGTTTATATTTGAAGACATTCCTTTTTCCACTATTACCCTCTTAGCGCTCCGAATCTCCACTTGCATTTTCTTCAAAAAAAGTGTTTCATAACTGCTCAATCAAAAATATGTTTTATCTCTGTTAACTGAATTTACAGATCAGAAATAAGTTTCACAGAAGGCATCTGTGTAGTTTTTATTTGAAGATATTCTTTTTCCCAATGTAGGCCTCTTAGCGCTTAGCATGTCAGATTGCAGTTTCTACAGAAAGAGTGTTTCAGAACGGCTCAATCAAAAGTAAGGTTCAACTCTGTTAGTTGAATGCACAGAACAGAAAGTATTTTCACAAAATGCTACTGTGTAGTTTATATTTGAATATATTCCTTTTTCCACTATTACCCTCTTAGCGCTCCGAATGTCCACTTGCATTTTCTACAGAAAGAGTGTTCAGAACTGCGCAATCAAAAGTATGGTTAAACTCTGTTAGCTTAATGAACATATCAGAAATAAGTTTCACACAATGCTTCTGTGTAGTTTTTATTTGAAGATATTATTTTTCCCAATATAGGCCTCTTCGCGCTCAGAATGTCCAATTGCAGTTTCTACAGAAAGAGTGTTTCACAAAGGCTCAATCAAATTAAGGTTCAACTCTATTAGTTGAATGCACAGAACAGAAAGAAGTTTCATACAATGCTTCTGTGTAGTTTATATTTGAACATATTCTTTTTTCCACTATTACCCACTTAGCGCTACGAATGTCCAGTTGCATTTTCTACAGAAAGAGTGTTCAGATCTGCTCAATCAAAAGTATGGTTTAACTCTGTTAGCTGAATGCACAGATCAGAAAGAAGTTTCACAGAATGATTCTGTGTAGTTTATATTTGGAGACATTCCTTTATCCACTATTACCCTCTTAGCGCTCCGAATCTCCACTTGCATTTTCTACAGAAAGACTGTTACAGAACGGCTCAATCAAAACTAAGATTCAACTCTTTTAGTTGAACAAACAGAACAGAAAGAAGTTTCACACAATTCTTCTGTGTAGTTTTTATTTGTAGACATTCTTTTTCCCAATATAGGCCTCTTAGCGCTCAGAATGTCCAATTGCAGTTTCTACAGAAAGTGTGTTTCAGAACGGCTCAATCAAAAGAAAGGTTCAACTCTGTTAGTTGAATGCACAGAACAGAAAGAAGTTTCATACAATGCTTCTGTGTAGTTTATATTTGAACTTATTCTTTTTTCCACTATTACCCACTTAGCGATACGAATGTCCAGTTGCATTTTCTACAGACAGAGTGTTTCAAAACTTCTCAATCAAAAGTATGGTTTAACTCTGTTAGCTGAATGCTCAGATCAGAAAGAAGTTTCACAGAATGCTTCTGTGTAGTTTATATTTGAATATATTCCTTTTTCCACTACTACGCTCTTAGCGCTCCAAATGTCCAGTTGCATTTTCAACAGAAAGAGTGTTCAGATCTGCTCAATCAAAAGTATGGTTTAACTCTGTTAGCTGAATGCACAGATCAGAAAGATGTTTCACCGAATGATTCTGTGTAGTTTATATTTGAAGACATTCCATTTTCCACTATTACCCTCTTAGCGCTCCGAATCTCCACTTGCATTTTCTACAAAAAGAGTGTTTCATAACTGCTCAATCAAAAATATGTTTTATCTCTGTTAACTGAATTTACAGATCAGAAATAAGTTCCACAGAATGCATCTGTGTAGTTTTTATTTGAAGATATTCTTTTCCCAATGTAGTCCTCTTAGCGCTTAGCATGTCCAATTGCAGTTTGTACAGAAAGAGTGTTTGAGAATGGCTCAATCAAAAGTAAGGTTCAACTCTGTTAGTTGAATGCACAGAACAGAAAGAATTTTCACAGAATGCTACTTTGTAGTTTATATTTGAATATATTCCTTTTTCCATTATTACCCTCTTAGCGCTCCGAATGTCCACTTGCATTTTCTACAGAAAGAGTGTTCAGAACTGCGCAATCAAAAGTATGGTTTAACTCTGTTAGCTTAATGAACATATCAGAAATAAGTTTCACACAATGCTTCTGTGTAGTTTTTATTTGAAGATATTATTTTTCCCAATAGAGGCCTCTTAGCGCTCAGAATGTCCAATTGCAGTTTCTACAGAAAGAGTGTTTCAGAAAGGCTCAATCAAAAGTAAGGTTCAACTCTGTTAGTTGAATGCACAGAACAGAAAGAAGTTTCATACAATGCTTCTGTGTAGTTTATATTTGAACATATTCTTTTTTCCACTATTACCCACTTAGCGCTACGAATGTCCAGTTGCATTTTCTACAGACAGAGTGTTTCAAAACTGCTCAATCAAAAGTATGGTTTAACTCTGTTAGCTGAATGCTCAGATCAGAAAGAAGTTTCACAGAATGCTTCTGTGTAGTTTATATTTGAATATATTCCCTTTTCCACTACTACTCTCTTAGCGCTCCAAATGTCCAGTTGCATTTTCTACAGAAAGAGTGTTCAGATCTGCTCAATCAAAAGTATGGTTTAACTCTGTTAGCTGAATGCACAGATCAGAAAGAAGTTTCACAGAATGATTCTGTGTAGTTTATATTTGGAGACATTCCTTTTTCCACTATTACCCTATTAGCGCTCCGAATCTCCACTTGCATTTTCTACAGAAAGACTGTTGCAGAACGGCTCAATCAAAACTAAGGTTCAACTCATTTAGTTGAACAAACAGAACAGAAAGAAGTTTCACACAATTCTTCTGTGTAGTTTTTGTTTGTAGACATTCTTTTTCCCAATATAGGCCTCTTAGCGCTCAGAATGTCCAATTGCAGTTTCTACAGAAAGTGTGTTTCAGAACGGCTCAATCAAAAGTAAGGTTCAACTCTGTTAGTTGAATGCACAGAACAGAAAGAAGTTTCATACAATGCTTCTGTGTAGTTTATATTTGAACTTATTCTTTTTTCCACTATTACCCACTTAGCGCTAGGAATGTCCAGTTGCATTTTCTACAGACAGAGTGTTTCAAAACTGCTCAATCAAAAGTATGGTTTAACTCTGTTAGCTGAATGCTCAGATCAGGAAGAAGTTTCACAGAATTCTTCTGTGTAGTTTATAGTTGAATATATTCCTTTTTCCACTACTACGCACTTAGCGCTCCAAATGTCCAGTTGCATTTTCAACAGAAAGAGTGTTCAGATCTGCCCAATCAAAAGTATGGTTTAACTCTGTTAGCTGAATGCACAGATCAGAAAGAAGTTTCACCGAATGATTCTGTGTAGTTTATATTTGAAGACATTCCTTTTTCCACTATTACCCTCTTAGCGCTCCGAATCTCCACTTGCATTTTCTACAAAAAGATTGTTTCATAACTGCTCAATCAAAAATATGTTTTATCTCTGTTAACTGAATTTACAGATCAGAAATAAGTTTCACAGAATGCATCTGTGTAGTTTTTATTTGAAGATATTCTTTTTCCCAATGTAGGCCTCTTAGCGCTTAGCATGTCCAATTGCAGTTTCTACAGGAAGAGTGTTTCAGAACGGCTCAATCAAAAGTAAGGTTGAAATCTGTTAGTTGAATGCACAGAACAGAAAGAATTTTCACAGAATGCTACTGTGTAGTTTATATTTGAATATATTCCTTTTTCCATTATTACCCTATTAGCGCTCCGAATGTCCACTTGCATTTTCTACAGAAAGAGTGTTCAGAACTGCGCAATCAAAAGTATGGTTTAACTCTGTTAGCTTAATGAACATATCAGAAATAAGTTTCACACAATGCTTCTGTGTAGTTTTTATTTGAAGATATTATTTTTCCCAATATAGGCCTCTTCGCGCTCAGAATGTCCAATTGCAGTTTCTACAGAAAGAGTGTTTCACAAAGGCTCAATCAAATTAAGGTTCAACTCTATTAGTTGAATGCACAGAACAGAAAGAAGTTTCATACAATGCTTCTGTGTAGTTTATATTTGAACATATTCTTTTTTCCACTATTACCCACTTAGCGCTACGAATGTCCAGTTGCATTTTCTACAGAAAGAGTGTTCAGATCTGCTCAATCAAAAGTATGGTTTAACTCTGTTAGCTGAATGCACAGATCAGAAAGAAGTTTCACAGAATGATTCTGTGTAGTTTATATTTGGAGACATTCCTTTTTCCACTATTACCCTCTTAGCGCTCCGAATCTCCACTTGCATTTTCTACAGAAAGACTGTTACAGAACGGCTCAATCAAAACTAAGGTTCAAATCTTTTAGTTGAACAAACAGAACAGAAAGAAGTTTCACACAATTCTTCTGTGTAGTTTTTATTTGTAGACATTCTTTTTCCCAATATAGGCCTCTTAGCGCTCAGAATGTCCAATTGCAGTTTCTACAGAAAGTGTGTTTCAGAACGGCTCAATCAAAAGTAAGGTTCAACTCTGTTAGTTGAATGCACAGAACAGAAAGAAGTTTCATACAATGATTCTGTGTAGTTTATATTTGAACTTATTCTTTTTTCCACTATGACCCTCTTAGCGCTACGAATGTCCAGTTGCATTTTCTACAGACAGAGTGTTTCAAAACTGCTCAATCAAAAGTATGGTTTAACTCTGTTAGCTGAATGCTCAGATCAGAAAGAAGTTTCACAGAATGCTTCTGTGTAGTTTATATTTGAATATATTCCTTTTTCCACTACTACGCTCTTAGCGCTCCAAATGTCCAGTTGCATTTTCAACAGAAAGAGTGTTCAGATCTGCTCAATCAAAAGTATGGTTTAACTCTGTTAGCTGAATGCACAGATCAGAAAGATGTTTCACCGAATGATTCTGTGTAGTTTATATTTGAAGACATTCCTTTTTCCACTATTACCCTCTTAGCGCTCCGAATCTCCACTTGCATTTTCTACAAAAAGAGTGTTTCATAACTGCTCAATCAAAAATATGTTTTATCTCTGTTAACTGAATTTACAGATCAGAAATAAGTTCCACAGAATGCATCTGTGTAGTTTTTATTTGAAGATATTCTTTTCCCAATGTAGGCCTCTTTGCGCTTAGCATGTCCAATTGCAGTTTGTACAGAAAGAGTGTTTCAGAACGGCTCAATCAAAAGTAAGGTTCAACTCTGTTAGTTGAATGCACAGAACAGAAAGAATTTTCACAGAATGCTACTGTGTAGTTTATATTTGAATATATTCCTTTTTCCATTATTACCCTCTTAGCGCTCCGAATGTCCACTTGCATTTTCTACAGAAAGTGTGTTCAGAACTGCGCAATCAAAAGTATGGTTTAACTCTGTTAGCTTAATGAACATATCAGAAATAAGTTTCACACAATGCTTCTGTGTAGTTTTTATTTGAAGATATTATTTTTCCCAATAGAGGCCTCTTAGCGCTCAGAATGTCCAATTGCAGTTTCTACAGAAAGAGTGTTTCAGAAAGGCTCAATCAAAAGTAAGGTTCAACTCTGTTAGTTGAATGCACAGAACAGAAAGAAGTTTCATACAATGCTTCTGTGTAGTTTATATTTGAACATATTCTTTTTTCCACTATTACCCACTTAGCGCTACGAATGTCCAGTTGCATTTTCTACAGACAGAGTGTTTCAAAACTGCTCAATCAAAAGTATGGTTTAACTCTGTTAGCTGAATGCTCAGATCAGAAAGAAGTTTCACAGAATGCTTCTGTGTAGTTTATATTTGAATATATTCCCTTTTCCACTACTACTCTCTTAGCGCTCCAAATGTCCAGTTGCATTATCTACAGAAAGAGTGTTCAGATCTGCTCAATCAAAAGTATGGTTTAACTCTGTTAGCTGAATGCTCAGATCAGGAAGAAGTTTCACAGAATGCTTCTGTGTAGTTTATAGTTGAATATATTCCTTTTTCCACTACTACGCACTTAGCGCTCCAAATGTCCAGTTGCATTTTCAACAGAAAGAGTGTTCAGATCTGCCCAATCAAAAGTATGGTTTAACTCTGTTAGCTGAATGCACAGATCAGAAAGAAGTTTCACCGAATGATTCTGTGTAGTTTATATTTGAAGACATTCCTTTTTCCACTATTACCCTCTTAGCGCTCCGAATCTCCACTTGCATTTTCTACAAAAAGATTGTTTCATAACTGCTCAATCAAAAATATGTTTTATCTCTGTTAACTGAATTTACAGATCAGAAATAAGTTTCACAGAATGCATCTGTGTAGTTTTTATTTGAAGATATTCTTTTTCCCAATGTAGGCCTCTTAGCGCTTAGCATGTCCAATTGCAGTTTCTACAGGAAGAGTGTTTCAGAACGGCTCAATCAAAAGTAAGGTTGAAATCTGTTAGTTGAATGCACAGAACAGAAAGAATTTTCACAGAATGCTACTGTGTAGTTTATATTTGAATATATTCCTTTTTCCATTATTACCCTATTAGCGCTCCGAATGTCCACTTGCATTTTCTACAGAAAGAGTGTTCAGAACTGCGCAATCAAAAGTATGGTTTAACTCTGTTAGCTTAATGAACATATCAGAAATAAGTTTCACACAATGCTTCTGTGTAGTTTTTATTTGAAGATATTATTTTTCCCAATATAGGCCTCTTCGCGCTCAGAATGTCCAATTGCAGTTTCTACAGAAAGAGTGTTTCACAAAGGCTCAATCAAATTAAGGTTCAACTCTATTAGTTGAATGCACAGAACAGAAAGAAGTTTCATACAATGCTTCTGTGTAGTTTATATTTGAACATATTCTTTTTTCCACTATTACCCACTTAGCGCTACGAATGTCCAGTTGCATTTTCTACAGAAAGAGTGTTCAGATCTGCTCAATCAAAAGTATGGTTTAACTCTGTTAGCTGAATGCACAGATCAGAAAGAAGTTTCACAGAATGATTCTGTGTAGTTTATATTTGGAGACATTCCTTTTTCCACTATTACCCTCTTAGCGCTCCGAATCTCCACTTGCATTTTCTACAGAAAGACTGTTACAGAACGGCTCAATCAAAACTAAGGTTCAAACCTTTTAGTTGAACAAACAGAACAGAAAGAAGTTTCACACAATTCTTCTGTGTAGTTTTTATTTGTAGACATTCTTTTTCCCAATATAGGCCTCTTAGCGCTCAGAATGTCCAATTGCAGTTTCTACAGAAAGTGTGTTTCAGAAAGGCTCAATCAAAAGTAAGGTTCAACTCTGTTAGTTGAATGCACAGAACAGAAAGAAGTTTCATACAATGCTTCTGTGTAGTTTATATTTGAACTTATTCTTTTTTCCACTATGACCCTCTTAGCGCTACGAATGTCCAGTTGCATTTTCTACAGACAGAGTGTTTCAAAACTGCTCAATCAAAAGTATGGTTTAACTCTGTTAGCTGAATGCTCAGATCAGAAAGAAGTTTCACAGAATGCTTCTGTGTAGTTTATATTTGAATATATTCCTTTTTCCACTACTACGCTCTTAGCGCTCCAAATGTCCAGTTGCATTTTCAACAGAAAGAGTGTTCAGATCTGCTCAATCAAAAGTATGGTTTAACTCTGTTAGCTGAATGCACAGATCAGAAAGATGTTTCACCGAATGATTCTGTGTAGTTTATATTTGAAGACATTCCTTTTTCCACTATTACCCTCTTAGCGCTCCGAATCTCCACTTGCATTTTCTACAAAAAGAGTGTTTCATAACTGCTCAATCAAAAATATGTTTTATCTCTGTTAACTGAATTTACAGATCAGAAATAAGTTCCACAGAATGCATCTGTGTAGTTTTTATTTGAAGATATTCTTTTCCCAATGTAGGCCTCTTTGCGCTTAGCATGTCCAATTGCAGTTTGTACAGAAAGAGTGTTTCAGAACGGCTCAATCAAAAGTAAGGTTCAACTCTGTTAGTTGAATGCACAGAACAGAAAGAATTTTCACAGAATGCTACTGTGTAGTTTATATTTGAATATATTCCTTTTTCCATTATTACCCTCTTAGCGCTCCGAATGTCCACTTGCATTTTCTACAGAAAGTGTGTTCAGAACTGCGCAATCAAAAGTATGGTTTAACTCTGTTAGCTTAATGAACATATCAGAAATAAGTTTCACACAATGCTTCTGTGTAGTTTTTATTTGAAGATATTATTTTTCCCAATAGAGGCCTCTTAGCGCTCAGAATGTCCAATTGCAGTTTCTACAGAAAGAGTGTTTCAGAAAGGCTCAATCAAAAGTAAGGTTCAACTCTGTTAGTTGAATGCACAGAACAGAAAGAAGTTTCATACAATGCTTCTGTGTAGTTTATATTTGAACATATTCTTTTTTCCACTATTACCCACTTAGCGCTACGAATGTCCAGTTCCATTTTCTACAGACAGAGTGTTTCAAAACTGCTCAATCAAAAGTATGGTTTAATTCTGTTAGCTGAATGCTCAGATCAGAAAGAAGTTTCACAGAATGCTTCTGTGTAGTTTATATTTGAATATATTCCCTTTTCCACTACTACTCTCTTAGCGCTCCAAATGTGCAGTTACATTATCTACAGAAAGAGTGTTCAGATCTGCTCAATCAAAAGTATGGTTTAACTCTGTTAGCTGAATGCACAGATCAGAAAGAAGTTTCACAGAATGATTCTGGGTAGTTTATATTTGGAGACATTCCTTTTTCCACTATTACCCTATTAGCGCTCCGAATCTCCACTTGCATTTTCTACAGAAAGAGTGTTTCAGAACGGCTCCATCAAAACTAAGTTTCAACTCTTTTAGTTGAACAAACAGAACAGAAAGAAGTTTCACACAATTCTTCTGTGTAGTTTTTGTTTGTAGACATTATTTTTCCCAATATAGGCCTCTTAGCGCTCAGAATGTCCAATTGCAGTTTCTACAGAAAGTGTGTTTCAGAACGGCTCAATCAAAAGTAAGGTTCAACTCTGTTAGTTGAATGCACAGAACAGAAAGAAGTTTCATACAATGCTTCTGTGTAGTTTATATTTGAACTTATTCTTTTTTCCACTATTACCCACTTAGCGCTACGAATGTCCAGTTGCATTTTCTACAGACAGAGTGTTTCAAAACTGCTCAATCAAAAGTATGGTTTAACTCTGTTAGCTGAATGCTCAGATCAGAAAGAAGTTTCACAGAATGCTTCTGTGTAGTTTATAGTTGAATATATTCCTTTTTCCACTACTACGCTCTTAGCGCTCAAAATGTCCAGTTGCATTTTCAACAGAAAGAGTGTTCAGATCTGCTCAATCAAAAGTATGGTTTAACTCTGTTAGCTGAATGCACAGATCAGAAAGAAGTTTCACCGAATGATTCTGTGTAGTTTATATTTGAAGTCATTCCTTTTTCCACTATTACCCTCTTAGCGCTCCGAATCTCCACTTGCATTTTCTACAAAAAGAGTGTTTCATAACTGCTCAATCAAAAATATGTTTTATCTCTGTTAACTGAATTTACAGATCAGAAATAAGTTTCACAGAATGCATCTGTGTAGTTTTTATTTGAAGATATTCTTTTTCCCAATGTAGGCCTCTTAGCGCTTAGCATGTCCAATTGCAGTTTCTACAGGAAGAGTGTTTCAGAACGGCTCAATCAAAAGTAAGATTCAACTGTGTTAGTTGAATGCACAGAACAGAAAGAATTTTCACAGAATGCTACTGTGTAGTTTATATTTGAATATATTCCTTTTTCCATTATTACCCTCTTAGCGCTCCGAATGTCCACTTGCATTTTCTACAGAAAGAGTGTTCAGAACTGCGCAATCAAAAGTATGGTTTAACTCTGTTAGCTTAATGAACATATCAGAAATAAGTTTCACACAATGCTTCTGTGTAGTTTTTATTTGAAGATATTATTTTTCCCAATATAGGCCTCTTCGCGCTCAGAATGTCCAATTGCAGTTTCTACAGAAAGAGTGTTTCACAAAGGCTCAATCAAATTAAGGTTCAACTCTATTAGTTGAATGCACAGAACAGAAAGAAGTTTCATACAATGCTTCTGTGTAGTTTATATTTGAACATATTCTTTTTTCCACTATTACCCACTTAGCGCTACGAATGTCCAGTTGCATTTTCTACAGAAAGAGTGTTCAGATCTGCTCAATCAAAAGTATGGTTTAACTCTGTTAGCTGAATGCACAGATCAGAAAGAAGTTTCACAGAATGATTCTGTGTAGTTTATATTTGGAGACATTCCTTTATCCACTATTACCCTCTTAGCGCTCCGAATCTCCACTTGCATTTTCTACAGAAAGACTGTTACAGAACGGCTCAATCAAAACTAAGGTTCAACTCTTTTAGTTGAACAAACAGAACAGAAAGAAGTTTCACACAATTCTTCTGTGTAGTTTTTATTTGTAGACATTCTTTTTCCCAATATAGGCCTCTTAGCGCTCAGAATGTCCAATTGCAGTTTCTACAGAAAGTGTGTTTCAGAACGGCTCAATCAAAAGTAAGGTTCAACTCTGTTAGTTGAATGCACAGAACAGAAAGAAGTTTCATACAATGCTTCTGTGTAGTTTATATTTGAACTTATTCTTTTTTCCACTATTACCCACTTAGCGCTACGAATGTCCAGTTGCATTTTCTACAGACAGAGTGTTTCAAAACTGCTCAATCAAAAGTATGGTTTAACTCTGTTAGCTGAATGCTCAGATCAGAAAGAAGTTTCACAGAATGCTTCTGTGTAGTTTATATTTGAATATATTCCTTTTTCCACTACTACGCTCTTAGCGCTCCAAATGTCCAGTTGCATTTTCAACAGAAAGAGTGTTCAGATCTGCTCAATCAAAAGTATGGTTTAACTCTGTTAGCTGAATGCACAGATCAGAAAGATGTTTCACCGAATGATTCTGTGTAGTTTATGTTTGAAGACATTCCTTTTTCCACTATTACCCTCTTAGCGCTCCGAATCTCCACTTGCATTTTCTACAAAAAGAGTGTTTCATAACTGCTCAATCAAAAATATGTTTTATCTCTGTTAACTGAATTTACAGATCAGAAATAAGTTCCACAGAATGCATCTGTGTAGTTTTTATTTGAAGATATTCTTTTCCCAATGTAGGCCTCTTAGCGCTTAGCATGTCCAATTGCAGTTTGTACAGAAAGAGTGTTTCAGAATGGCTCAATCAAAAGTAAGGTTCAACTCTGTTAGTTGAATGCACAGAACAGAAAGAATTTTCACAGAATGCTACTGTGTAGTTTATATTTGAATATATTCCTTTTTCCATTATTACCCTCTTAGCGCTCCGAATGTCCACTTGCATTTTCTACAGAAAGAGTGTTCAGAACTGCGCAATCAAAAGTATGGTTTAACTCTGTTAGCTTAATGAACATATCAGAAATAAGTTTCACACAATGCTTCTGTGTAGTTTTTATTTGAAGATATTATTTTTCCCAATAGAGGCCTCTTAGCGCTCAGAATGTCCAATTGCAGTTTCTACAGAAAGAGTGTTTCAGAAAGGCTCAATCAAAAGTAAGGTTCAACTCTGTTAGTTGAATGCACAGAACAGAAAGAAGTTTCATACAATGCTTCTGTGTAGTTTATATTTGAACATATTCTTTTTTCCACTATTACCCACTTAGCGCTACGAATGTCCAGTTGCATTTTCTACAGACAGAGTGTTTCAAAACTGCTCAATCAAAAGTATGGTTTAACTCTGTTAGCTGAATGCTCAGATCAGAAAGAAGTTTCACAGAATGCTTCTGTGTAGTTTATATTTGAATATATTCCCTTTTCCACTACTACTCTCTTAGCGCTCCAAATGTCCAGTTGCATTTTCTACAGAAAGAGTGTTCAGATCTGCTCAATCAAAAGTATGGTTTAACTCTGTTAGCTGAATGCACAGATCAGAAAGAAGTTTCACAGAATGATTCTGTGTAGTTTATATTTGGAGACATTCCTTTTTCCACTATTACCCTATTAGCGCTCCGAATCTCCACTTGCATTTTCTACAGAAAGACTGTTGCAGAACGGCTCAATCAAAACTAAGGTTCAACTCATTTAGTTGAACAAACAGAACAGAAAGAAGTTTCACACAATTCTTCTGTGTAGTTTTTGTTTGTAGACATTCTTTTTCCCAATATAGGCCTCTTAGCGCTCAGAATGTCCAATTGCAGTTTCTACAGAAAGTGTGTTTCAGAACGGCTCAATCAAAAGTAAGGTTCAACTCTGTTAGTTGAATGCACAGAACAGAAAGAAGTTTCATACAATGCTTCTGTGTAGTTTATATTTGAACTTATTCTTTTTTCCACTATTACCCACTTAGCGCTAGGAATGTCCAGTTGCATTTCCTACAGACAGAGTGTTTCAAAACTGCTCAATCAAAATTATGGTTTAACTCTGTTAGCTGAATGCTCAGATCAGGAAGAAGTTTCACAGAATGCTTCTGTGTAGTTTATAGTTGAATATATTCCTTTTTCCACTACTACGCACTTAGCGCTCCAAATGTCCAGTTGCATTTTCAACAGAAAGAGTGTTCAGATCTGCTCAATCAAAAGTATGGTTTAACTCTGTTAGCTGAATGCACAGATCAGAAAGAAATTTCACCGAATGATTCTGTGTAGTTTATATTTGAAGACATTCCTTTTTCCACTATTACCCTCTTAGCGCTCCGAATCTCCACTTGCATTTTCTACAAAAAGAGTGTTTCATAACTGCTCAATCAAAAATATGTTTTATCTCTGTTAACTGAATTTACAGATCAGAAATAAGTTTCACAGAATGCATCTGTGTAGTTTTTATTTGAAGATATTCTTTTTCCCAATGTAGGCCTCTTAGCGCTTAGCATGTCCAATTGCAGTTTCTACAGGAAGAGTGTTTCAGAACGGCTCAATCAAAAGTAAGGTTCAACTCTGTTAGTTGAATGCACAGAACAGAAAGAATTTTCACAGAATGCTACTGTGTAGTTTATATTTGAATATATTCCTTTTTCCATTATTACCCTCTTAGCGCTCCGAATGTCCACTTGCATTTTCTACAGAAAGAGTGTTCAGAACTGCGCAATCAAAAGTATGGTTTAACTCTGTTAGCTTAATGAACATATCAGAAATAAGTTTCACACAATGCTTCTGTGTAGTTTTTATTTGAAGATATTATTTTTCCCAATATAGGCCTCTTCGCGCTCAGAATGTCCAATTGCAGTTTCTACAGAAAGAGTGTTTCACAAAGGCTCAATCAAATTAAGGTTCAACTCTATTAGTTGAATGCACAGAACAGAAAGAAGTTTCATACAATGCTTCTGTGTAGTTTATATTTGAACATATTCTTTTTTCCACTATTACCCACTTAGCGCTACGAATGTCCAGTTGCATTTTCTACAGAAAGAGTGTTCAGATCTGCTCAATCAAAAGTATGGTTTAACTCTGTTAGCTGAATGCACAGATCAGAAAGAAGTTTCACAGAATGATTCTGTGTAGTTTATATTTGGAGACATTCCTTTATCCACTATTACCCTCTTAGCGCTCCGAATCTCCACTTGCATTTTCTACAGAAAGACTGTTACAGAACGGCTCAATCAAAACTAAGGTTCAACTCTTTTAGTTGAACAAACAGAACAGAAAGAAGTTTCACACAATTCTTCTGTGTAGTTTTTATTTGTAGACATTCTTTTTCCCAATATAGGCCTCTTGGCGCTCAGAATGTCCAATTGCAGTTTCTACAGAAAGTGTGTTTCAGAACGGCTCAATCAAAAGTAAGGTTCAACTCTGTTAGTTGAATGCACAGAACAGAAAGAAGTTTCATACAATGCTTCTGTGTAGTTTATATTTGAACTTATTCTTTTTTCCACTATTACCCACTTAGCGCTACGAATGTCCAGTTGCATTTTCTACAGACAGAGTGTTTCAAAACTGCTCAATCAAAAGTATGGTTTAACTCTGTTAGCTGAATGCTCAGATCAGAAAGAAGTTTCACAGAATGCTTCTGTGTAGTTTATATTTGAATATATTCCTTTTTCCACTACTACGCTCTTAGCGCTCCAAATGTCCAGTTGCATTTTCAACAGAAAGAGTGTTCAGATCTGCTCAATCAAAAGTATGGTTTAACTCTGTTAGCTGAATGCACAGATCAGAAAGATGTTTCACCGAATGATTCTGTGTAGTTTATGTTTGAAGACATTCCTTTTTCCACTATTACCCTCTTAGCGCTCCGAATCTCCACTTGCATTTTCTACAAAAAGAGTGTTTCATAACTGCTCAATCAAAAATATGTTTTATCTCTGTTAACTGAATTTACAGATCAGAAATAAGTTCCACAGAATGCATCTGTGTAGTTTTTATTTGAAGATATTCTTTTCCCAATGTAGGCCTCTTAGCGCTTAGCATGTCCAATTGCAGTTTGTACAGAAAGAGTGTTTCAGAATGGCTCAATCAAAAGTAAGGTTCAACTCTGTTAGTTGAATGCACAGAAAAGAAAGAATTTTCACAGAATGCTACTGTGTAGTTTATATTTGAATATATTCCTTTTTCCATTATTACCCTCTTAGCGCTCCGAATGTCCACTTGCATTTTCTACAGAAAGAGTGTTCAGAACTGCGCAATCAAAAGTATGGTTTAACTCTGTTAGCTTAATGAACATATCAGAAATAAGTTTCACACAATGCTTCTGTGTAGTTTTTATTTGAAGATATTATTTTTCCCAATAGAGGCCTCTTAGCGCTCAGAATGTCCAATTGCAGTTTCTACAGAAAGAGTGTTTCAGAAAGGCTCAATCAAAAGTAAGGTTCAACTCTGTTAGTTGAATGCACAGAACAGAAAGAAGTTTCATACAATGCTTCTGTGTAGTTTATATTTGAACATATTCTTTTTTCCACTATTACCCACTTAGCGCTACGAATGTCCAGTTGCATTTTCTACAGACAGAGTGTTTCAAAACTGCTCAATCAAAAGTATGGTTTAACTCTGTTAGCTGAATGCTCAGATCAGAAACAAGTTTCACAGAATGCTTCTGTGTAGTTTATATTTGAATATATTCCCTTTTCCACTACTACTCTCTTAGCGCTCCAAATGTCCAGTTGCATTTTCTACAGAAAGAGTGTTCAGATCTGCTCAATCAAAAGTATGGTTTAACTCTGTTAGCTGAATGCACAGATCAGAAAGAAGTTTCACAGAATGATTCTGTGTAGTTTATATTTGGAGACATTCCTTTTTCCACTATTACCCTATTAGCGCTCCGAATCTCCACTTGCATTTTCTACAGAAAGACTGTTGCAGAACGGCTCAATCAAAACTAAGGTTCAACTCTTTTAGTTGAACAAACAGAACAGAAAGAAGTTTCACACAATTCTTCTGTGTAGTTTTTGTTTGTAGACATTCTTTTTCCCAATATAGGCCTCTTAGCGCTCAGAATGTCCAATTGCAGTTTCTACAGAAAGTGTGTTTCAGAACGGCTCAATCAAAAGTAAGGTTCAACTCTGTTAGTTGAATGCACAGAACAGAAAGAAGTTTCATACAATGCTTCTGTGTAGTTTATATTTGAACTTATTCTTTTTTCCACTATTACCCACTTAGCGCTACGAATGTCCAGTTGCATTTTCTACAGACAGAGTGTTTCAAAACTGCTCAATCAAAAGTATGGTTTAACTCTGTTATCGGAATGCTCAGATCAGAAAGAAGTTTCACAGAATGCTTCTGGGTAGTTTATAGTTGAATATATTCCTTTTTCCACTACTACGCTCTTAGCGCTCCAAATGTCCAGTTGCATTTTCAACAGAAAGAGTGTTCAGATCTGCTCAATCAAAAGTATGGTTTAACTCTGTTAGCTGAATGCACAGATCAGAAAGAAGTTTCACCGAATGATTCTGTGTAGTTTATATTTGAAGACATTCCTTTTTCCACTATTACCCTCTTAGCGCTCCGAATCTCCACTTGCATTTTCTACAAAAAGAGTGTTTCATAACTGCTCAATCAAAAATATGTTTTATCTCTGTTAACTGAATTTACAGATCAGAAATAAGTTTCACAGAATGCATCTGTGTAGTTTTTATTTGAAGATATTCTTTTTCCCAATGTAGGCCTCTTAGCGCTTAGCATGTCCAATTGCAGTTTCTACAGGAAGAGTGTTTCAGAACGGCTCAATCAAAAGTAAGGTTCAACTCTGTTAGTTGAATGCACAGAACAGAAAGAATTTTCACAGAATGCTACTCTGTAGTTTATATTTGAATATATTCCTTTTTCCATTATTACCCTCTTAGCGCTCCGAATGTCCACTTGCATTTTCTACAGAAAGAGTGTTCAGAACAGCGCAATCAAAAGTATGGTTTAACTCTGTTAGCTTAATGAACATATCAGAAATAAGTTTCACACAATGCTTCTGTGTAGTTTTTATTTGAAGATATTATTTTTCCCAATATAGGCCTCTTCGCGCTCAGAATGTCCAATTGCAGTTTCTACAGAAAGAGTGTTTCACAAAGGCTCAATCAAATTAAGGTTCAACTCTATTAGTTGAATGCACAGAACAGAAAGAAGTTTCATACAATGCTTCTGTGTAGTTTATATTTGAACATATTCTTTTTTCCACTATTACCCACTTAGCGCTACGAATGTCCAGTTGCATTTTCTACAGAAAGAGTGTTCAGATCTGCTCAATCAAAAGTATGGTTTAATTCTGTTAGCTGAATGCACAGATCAGAAAGAAGTTTCACAGAATGATTCTGTGTAGTTTATATTTGGAGACATTCCTTTTTCCACTATTACCCTCTTAGCGCTCCGAATCTCCACTTGCATTTTCTACAGAAAGACTGTTACAGAACGGCTCAATCAAAACTAAGGTTCAACTCTTTTAGTTGAACAAACAGAACAGAAAGAAGTTTCACACAATTCTTCTTTGTAGTTTTTATTTGTAGACATTCTTTTTCCCAATATAGGCCTCTTAGCGCTCAGAATGTCCAATTGCAGTTTCTACACAAAGTGTGTTTCAGAACGGCTCAATCAAAAGTAAGGTTCAACTCTGTTAGTTGAATGCACAGAACAGAAAGAAGTTTCATACAATGCTTCTGTGTAGTTTATATTTGAACATATTCTTTTTTCCACTATTACCCACTTAGCGCTACGAATGTCCAGTTGCATTTTCTACAGACAGAGTGTTTCAAAACTGCTCAATCAAAAGTATGGTTTAACTCTGTTAGCTGAATGCTCAGATCAGAAAGAAGTTTCACAGAAGGCTTCTGTGTAGTTTATATTTGAATATATTCCTTTTTCCACTACTACGCTCTTAGCACTCCAAATGTCCAGTTGCATTTTCTACAGAAAGAGTGTTCAGATCTGCTCAATCAAAAGTATGGTTTAACTCTGTTAGCTGAATGCACAGATCAGAAAGAAGTTTCACCGAATGATTCTGTGTAGTTTATATTTGAAGACATTCCTTTTTCCACTATTACCCTCTTAGCGCTCCGAATCTCCACTTGCATTTTCTACAAAAAGAGTGTTTCATAACTGCTCAATCAAAAATATGTTTTATCTCTGTTAACTGAATTTACAGATCAGAAATAAGTTCCACAGAATGCATCTGTGTAGTTTTTATTTGAAGATATTCTTTTCCCAATGTAGGCCTCTTTGCGCTTAGCATGTCCAATTGCAGTTTGTACAGAAAGAGTGTTTCAGAACGGCTCAATCAAAAGTAAGGTTCAACACTGTTAGTTGAATGCACAGAACAGAAAGAATTTTCACAGAATGCTATTGTGTAGTTTATATTTGAATATATTCCTTTTTCCATTATTACCCTCTTAGCGCTCCGAATGTCCACTTGCATTTTCTACAGAAAGAGTGTTCAGAACTGCGCAATCAAAAGTATGGTTTAACTCTGTTAGCTTAATGAACATATCAGAAATATGTTTCACACAATGCTTCTGTGTAGTTTTTATTTGAAGATATTATTTTTCCCAATAGAGGCCTCTTTGCGCTCAGAATGTCCAATTGCAGTTTCTACAGAAAGAGTGTTTCAGAAAGGCTCAATCAAAAGTAAGGTTCAACTCTGTTAGTTGAATGCACAGAACAGAAAGGAGTTTCATACAATGCTTCTGTGTAGTTTATATTTGAACATATTCTTTTTTCCACTATTACCCACTTAGCGCTACGAATGTCCAGTTGCATTTTCTACAGACAGAGTGTTTCAAAACTGCTCAATCAAAAGTATGGTTTAACTCTGTTAGCTGAATGCTCAGATCAGAAAGAAGTTTCACAGAATGCTTCTGTGTAGTTTATATTTGAATATATTCCCTTTTCCACTACTACTCTCTTAGCGCTCCAAATGTCCAGTTGCATTTTCTACAGAAAGAGTGTTCAGATCTGCTCAATCAAAAGTATGGTTTAACTCTGTTAGCTGAATGCACAGATCAGAAAGAAGTTTCACAGAATGATTCTGTGTAGTTTATATTTGGAGACATTCCTTTTTGCACTATTACCCTCTTAGCGCTCCGAATCTCCACTTGCATTTTCTACAGAAAGACTGTTACAGAACGGCTCAATCAAAACTAAGGTTCAACTCTTTTAGTTGAACAAACAGAACAGAAAGATGTTTCACACAATTCTTCTGTGTAGTTTTTATTTGTAGACATTCTTTTTCCCAATATAGGCCTCTTAGCGCTCAGAATGTCCAATTGCAGTTTCTACAGAAAGTGTGTTTCAGAACGGCTCAATCAAAAGTAAGGTTCAACTCTGTTAGTTGAATGCACAGAACAGAAAGAAGTTTCATACAATGCTTCTGTGTAGTTTATATTTGAACTTATTCTTTTTTCCACTATTACCCACTTAGCGCTACGAATGTCCAGTTGCATTTTCTACAGACAGAGTGTTTCAAAACTGCTCAATCAAAAGTGTGGTTTAACTCTGTTAGCTGAATGCTCAGATCAGAAAGAAGTTTCACAGAATGCTTCTGTGTAGTTTATATTTGAATATATTCCTTTTTCCACTACTACGCTCTTAGCGCTCCAAATGTCCAGTTGCATTTTCTACAGTAAGAGTGTTCAGATCTGCTCAATCAAAAGTATGGTTTAACTCTGTTAGCTGAATGCACGGATCAGAAAGAAGTTTCACCGAATGATTGTGTGTAGTTTATATTTGAAGACATTCCTTTTTCCACTATTACCCTCTTAGCGCTCCGAATCTCCACTTGCATTTTCTACAAAAAGAGTGTTTCATAACTGCTCAATCAAAAATATGTTTTATCTCTGTTAACTGAATTTACAGATCAGAAATAAGTTTCACAGAATGCATCTGTGTAGTTTTTATTTGAAGATATTCTTTTTCCCAATGTAGGCCTCTTAGCGCTTAGCATGTCCAATTGCAGTTTCTACAGGAAGAGTGTTTCAGAACGGGTCAATCAAAAGTAAGGTTCAACTCTGTTAGTTGAATGCACAGAACAGAAAGAATTTTCACAGAATGCTACTGTGTAGTTTATATTTGAATATATTCCTTTTTCCATTATTACCATCTTAGCGCTCCGAATGTCCACTTGCATTTTCTACAGAAAGAGTGTTCAGAACTGCGCAATGAAAAGTATGGTTTAAATTTGTTAGCTTAATGAACATATCAGAAATAAGTTTCACACAATGCTTCTGTGTAGTTTTTATTTGAAGATATTATTTTTCCCAATATAGGCCTCTTCGCGCTCAGAATGTCCAATTGCAGTTTCTACAGAAAGAGTGTTTCACAAAGGCTCAATCAAATTAAGGTTCAACTCTGTTAGTTGAATGCACAGAACAGAAAGAAGTTTCATACAATGATTCTGTGTAGTTTATATTTGAACATATTCTTCTTTCCACTATTACCCACTTAGCGCTACGAATGTCCAGTTGCATTTTCTACAGAAAGAGTGTTCAGATCTGCTCAATCAAAAGTATGGTTTAACTCTGTTAGCTGAATGCACAGATCAGAAAGAAGTTTCACAGAATGATTCTGTGTAGTTTATATTTGGAGACGTTCCTTTTTCCACTATTACCCTCTTAGCGCTCCAAATCTCCACTTGCATTTTCTACAGAAAGACTGTTACAGAACGGCTCAATCAAAACTAAGGTTCAACTCTTTTAGTTGAACAAACAGAACAGAAAGAAGTTTCACACAATTCTTCTGTGTAGTTTTTATTTGTAGACATTCTTTTTCCCAATATAGGCCTCTTAGCGCTCAGAATGTCCAATTGCAGTTTCTACAGAAAGTGTGTTTCAGAACGGCTCAATCAAAAGTAAGGTTCAACTCTGTTAGTTGAATGCACAGAACAGAAAGAAGTTTCATACAATGCTTCTGTGTAGTTTATATTTGAACTTATTCTTTTTTCCACTATTACCCACTTAGCGCTACGAATGTCCAGTTGCATTTTCTACAGACAGAGTGTTTCAAAACTGCTCAATCAAACGTATGGTTTAACTCTGTTATCTGTATGCTCAGATCAGAAAGAAGTTTCACAGAATGCTTCTGTGTAGTTTATATTTGAATATATTCCTTTTTCCACTACTACGCTCTTAGCGCTCCAAATGTCCAGTTGCATTTTCAACAGAAAGAGTGTTCAGATCTGCTCAATCAAAAGTATGGTTTAACTCTGTTAGCTGAATGCACAGATCAGAAAGAAGTTTCACCGAATGATTCTGTGTAGTTTATATTTGAAGACATTCCTTTTTCCACTATTACCCTCTTAGCGCTCCGAATCTCCACTTGCATTTTCTACAAAAAGAGGGTTTCATAACTGCTCAATTAAAAATATGTTTTATCTCTGTTAACTGAATTTACAGATCAGAAAGAAGTTTCACAGAATGCATCTGTGTAGTTTTTATTTGAAGATATTCTTTTTCCCAATGTAGGCCTCTTAGCGCTTAGCATGTCCAATTGCAGTTTCTACAGAAAGAGTGTTTCAGAACGGCTCAATCAAAAGTAAGGTTCAAATCTGTTAGTTGAATGCACAGAACAGAAAGAATTTTCACAGAATGCTACTGTGTAGTTTATATTTGAATATATTCCTTTTTCCACTATTACCCTCTTAGCGCTCCGAATGTCACTTGCATTTTCTACAGAAAGAGTGTTCAGAACTGCGCAATCAAAAGTATGGTTTAACTCTGTTAGCTTAATGAACATATCAGAAATAAGTTTCACACAATGCTTCTGTGTAGTTTTTATTTGAAGATATTATTTTTCCCAATAGAGGCCTCTTAGCGCTCAGAATGTCCAATTGCAGTTTCTACAGAAAGAGTGTTTCAGAAAGGCTCAATCAAAAGTAAGGTTCAACTCTGTTAGTTGAATGCACAGAACAGAAAGTAGTTTCATACAATGCTTCTGTGTAGTTTATATTTGAACATATTCTTTTTTCCACTATTACCCACTTAGCGCTACGAATGTCCAGTTGCATTTTCTACAGACAGAGTGTTTCAAAACTGCTCAATCAAAAGTATGGTTTAACTCTGTTAGCTGAATGCTCAGATCAGAAAGAAGTTTCACAGAATGCTTCTGTGTAGTTTATATTTGATTATATTCCTTTTTCCATTACTACTCTCTTAGCGCTCCAAATGTCCAGTTGCATTTTCTACAGAAAGTGTGTTCAGATCTGCTCAATCAAAAGTATTGTTAACTCTGTTAGCTGAATGCACAGATCAGAAAGAAGTTTCACAGAATGATTCTGGGTAGTTTATATTTGAAGACATTCCTTTTTCCACTATTACCCTCTTAGCGCTCCGAATCTCCACTTGCATTTTCTACAGAAAGAGTGTTTCAGAACGGCTCAATCAAAACTAAGTTTCAACTCTTTTAGTTGAACAAACAGAACAGAAAGAAGTTTCACACAATTCTTCTGTGTAGTTTTTATTTGTAGACATTGTTTTCCCCAATATAGGCCTCTTAGCGCTCAGAATGTCCAATTGCAGTTTCTACAGAAAGAGTGTTTCAGAACGGCTCAATCAAAAGTAAGGTTCAACTCTGTTAGTTGAATGCACAGAACAGAAAGAAGTTTCATACAATGCTTCTGTGTAGTTTATATTTGCACATATTCTTTTTTCCACTATTACCCACTTAGCGCTACGAATGTCCAGTTGCATTTTCTACAGACAGAGTGTTTCAAAACTGCTCAATCAAAAGTATGGTTTAACTCCGTTAGCTGTATGCTCAGATCAGAAAGAAGTTTCCAGAATCCTTCTGTGTAGTTTATATTTGAATATATTCCTTTTTCCACTACTACGCTCTTAGCGCTCCAAATGTCCAGTTGCATTTTCAACAGAAAGAGTGTTCAGATCTGCTCAATCAAAAGTATGTTTTAACTATGTTAGCTGAATTCACAGATCAGAAAGAAGTTTCACCGAATGATTCTGTGTAGTTTATATTTGAAGACATTCCTTTTTCCACTATTACCCTCTTAGCGCTCCGAATCTCCACTTGCATTTTCTACAAAAAGAGTGTTTCATAACTGCTCAATTAAAAATATGTTTTATCTCTGTTAACTGAATTTACAGATCAGAAAGAAGTTTCACAGAATGCATCCGTGTAGTTTTTATTTGAAGATATTCTTTTACCCAATGTAGGCCTCTTAGCGCTTAGCATTTCCAATTGCAGTTTATACAGAAAGAGTGTTTCAGAACGGCTCAATCAAAAGTAAGGTTCAACTCTGTTAGTTGAATGCACAGAACAGAAAGAATTTTCACAGAATGCTACTGTGTAGTTTATATTTGAATATATTCCTTTTTCCACTATTACCCTCTTAGCGCTCCGAATGTCCACTTGCATTTTCTACAGAAAGAGTGTTCAGAACTGCGCAATCAAAAGTGTGGTTTAACTCTGTTAGCTTAATGAACATATCAGAAATAAGTTTCACACAATGCTTCTGTGTAATTTTTATTTGAAGATATTATTTTTCTCAATAGAGGCCTCTTAGCGCTCAGAATGTCCAATTGCAGTTTCTACAGAAAGAGTGTTTCAGAAAGGCTCAATCAAAAGTAAGGTTCAACTCTGTTAGTTGAATGCACAGAACAGAAAGAAGTTTCATACAATGCTTCTGTGTAGTTTATATTTGAACATATTTTTTTTCCACTATTACCCACTTAGCGCTACGAATGTCCAGTTGCATTTTCTACAGACAGAGTGTTTCAAAACTGCTCAATCAAAAGTATGGTTTAACTCTGTTAGCTGAATGCTCAGATCAGAAAGAAGTTTCACAGAATGCTTCTGTGTAGTTTATATTTGATTATATTCCTTTTTCCACTACTACTCTCTTAGCGCTCCAAATGTCCAGTTGCATATTCTACAGAAAGAGTGTTCAGATCTGCTCAATCAAAAGTATGGTTAATTCTGTTAGCTGAATGCACAGATCAGAAAGAAGTTTCACAGAATGATTCTGTGTAGTTTATATTTGAAGACATTACTTTTTCCACTATTACCCTCTTAGCGCTCCGAATGTCCACTTGCAGTTTCTACAGAAAGAGTGTTTCAGAACGGCTCAATCAAAACTAAGTTTCAACTCTTTTAGTTGAACAAACAGAACAGAAAGAAGTTTCACACAATTCTTCTGTGTAGTTTTTATTTGTAGACATTCTTTTTCCCAATATAGGCCTCTTAGCGCTCAGAATGTCCAATTGCAGTTTCTACAAAAAGAGTGTTTCAGAACGGCTCAATCAAAAGTAAGGTTCAACTCTGTTAGTTGAATGCACAGAACAGAAAGAAGTTTCATACAATGCTTCTGTGTAGTTTATATTTGAACATATTCTTTTTTCCACTATTACCCACTTAGCGCTACGAATGTCCAGTTGCATTTTCTACAGACAGAGTGTTTCAAAACTGCTCAATCAAAAGTATGGTTTAACTCCGTTAGCTGTATGCTCAGATCAGAAAGAAGTTTCCAGAATGCTTCTGTGTAGTTTATATTTGAATATATTCCTTTTTCCACTACTACGCTCTTAGCGCTCCAAATGTTCAGTTGCATTTTCAACAGAAAGAGTGTTCAGATCTGCTCAATCAAAAGTATGGTTTAACTATGTTAGCTGAATGCACAGATCAGAAAGAAGTTTCACCGAATGATTCTGTGTAGTTTATATTTGAAGACATTACTTTTTCCACTATTACCCTCTTAGCGCTCCGAATCTCCACTTGCATTTTCTACAAAAAGAGTGTTTCATAACTGCTCAATCAAAAATATGTTTTATCTCTGTCAACTGAATTTACAGATCAGAAATATGTTTCACAGAATGCATCTGTGTAGTTTTTATTTGAAGATATTCTTTTTCCCAATGTAGGCCTCTTAGCGCTTAGCATGTCCAATTGCAGTTTCTACAGAAAGAGTGTTTCAGAACGGCTCAATCAAAAGTAAGGTTCAACTCTGTTATTTGAATGCACATAACAGAAAGAATTTTCACAGAATGCTACTGTGTAGTTTATATTTGAATATATTCCTTTTTACATTATTACCCTCTTAGCGCTCCAAATGTCCACTTGCATTTTCTACAGAAAGAGTGTTCAGAACTGCGCAATCAAAAGTATGGTTTAACTCTGTTAGCTTAATGAACATATCAGAAATAAGTTTCACACAATGCTTCTGTGTAGTTTTTATTTGAAGATATTATTTTTCCCAATAGAGGCCTCTTAGCGCTCAGAATGTCCAATTGCAGTTTCTACAGAAAGAGTGTTTCAGAAAGGCTCAATCAAAAGTAAGGTTCAACTCTGTTAGTTGAATGCACAGAACAGAAAGAATTTTCATACAATGCTTCTGTGTAGTTTATATTTGAACATATTCTTTTTTCCACTATTACCCACTTAGCGCTACGAATGTCCAGTTGCATTTTCTACAGACAGAGTGTTTCAAAACTGCTCAATCAAAAATATGGTTTAACTCTGTTAGCTGAATGCTCAGATCAGAAAGATGTTTCACAGAATGCTTCTGTGTAGTTTATATTTGAATATATTCCTTTTTCCACTACTACTCTCTTAGCGCTCCAAATGTCCAGTTGCATTTTCTACAGAAAGAGTGTTCAGATCTGCTCAATCAAAAGTATGGTTTAACTCTGTTAGCTGAATGCACAGATCAGAAAGAAGTTTCACAGAATGATTCTGTGTAGTTTATATTTGGAGACATTCCTTTTTCCACTATTACCTTCTTAGCGCTCCGAATCTCCACTTGCATTTTCTACAGAAAGAGTGTTTCAGAACGGCTCAATCAAAACTAAGGTTCAACTCTTTTAGTTGAACAAACAGAACAGAAAGAAGTTTCACACAATTCTTCTGTGTAGTTTTTATTTGTAGACATTCTTTTTCCCAATATAGGCCTCTTAGCGCTCAGAATGTCCAATTGCAGTTTCTACAGAAAGAGTGTTTCAGAACGGCTCAATCAAAAGTAAGGTTCAACTCTGTTAGTTGAATGCACAGAACAGAAAGAAGTTTCATACAATGCTTCTGTGTAGTTTATATTTGAACGTATTCTTTTTTCCACTATTACCCACTTAGCGCTACGAATGTCCAGTTGCATTTTCTACAGACAGAGTGTTTCAAAACTGCTCAATCAAAAGTATGGTTTAACTCTGTTAGCTGAATGCTCAGATCAGAAAGAAGTTTCACAGAATGCTTCTGTGTAGTTTATATTTGAATATATTCCTTTTTCCACTAATACGCTCTTAGCGCTCCAAATGTCCAGTTGCATTTTCAACAGAAAGAGTGTTCAGATCTGCTCAATCAAAAGTATGGTTTAACTCTGTTAGCTGAATGCACAGATCAGAAAGAAGTTTCACCGAATGATTCTGTGTAGTTTCTATTTGAAGACATTCCTTTTTCCACTATTACCCTCTTAGCGCTCCGAATCTCCACTTGCATTTTCTACAAAAACAGTGTTTCATAACTGCTCAATCAAAAATATGTTTTATCTCTGTTAACTGAATTTACAGATCAGAAATAAGTTTCACAGTATGCATCTGTGTAGTTTTTATTTGAAGATATTCTTTTTCCCAATGTAGGCCTCTTAGCGCTTAGCATGTCCAATTGCAGTTTCTACAGAAAGAGTGTTTCAGAACGGCTCAATCAAAAGTAAGGTTCAACTCTGTTAGTTGAATGCACAGAACAGAAAGAATTTTCACAGAATGCTACTGTGTAGTTTATATTTGAATATATTCCTTTTTCCACTATTACCCTCTTAGCGCTCCGAATGTCCACTTGCATTTTCTACAGAAAGAGTGTTCAGAACTGCGCGATCAAAAGCATGGTTTCACTCTGTTAGCTTAATGAACATATCAGAAATAAGTTTCACACAATGCTTCTGTGTAGTTTTTATTTGAAGATATTATTTTTCCCAATAGAGGCCTCTTAGCGCTCAGAATGTCCAATTGCAGTTTCTACAGAAAGAGTGTTTCAGAAAGGCTCAATCAAAAGTAAGGTTCAACTCTGTTAGTTGAATGCACAGAACAGAAAGAAGTTTCATACAATGCTTCTGTGTAGTTTATATTTGAACATATTTTTTTTTCCACTATTACCCACTTAGCGCTCCGAATGTCCACTTGCAGTTTCTACAGAAAGAGTGTTTCAGAACGGCTCAATCAAAACTAAGTTTCAACTCTTTTAGTTGAACAAACAGAACAGAAAGAAGTTTCACACAATTCTTCTGTGTAGTTTTTATTTGTAGACATTCTTTTTCCCAATATAGGCCTCTTAGCGCTCAGAATGTCCAATTGCAGTTTCTACAGAAAGAGTGTTTCAGAACGGCTCAATCAAAAGTAAGGTTCAACTCTGTTAGTTGAATGCACAGAACAGAAAGAAGTTTCATACAATGCTTCTGTGTAGTTTATATTTGAACATATTCTTTTTTCCACTATTACCCACTTAGCGCTACGAATGTCCAGTTGCATTTTCTACAGACAGAGTGTTTCAAAACTGCTCAATCAAAAGTATGGTTTAACTCCGTTAGCTGTATGCTCAGATCAGAAAGAAGTTTCCAGAATGCTTCTGTGTAGTTTATATTTGAATATATTCCTTTTTCCACTACTACGCTCTTAGCGCTCCAAATGTCCAGTTGCATTTTCAACAGAAAGAGTGTTCAGATCTGCTCAATCAAAAGTATGGTTTAACTATGTTAGCTGAATGCACAGATCAGAAAGAAGTTTCACCGAATGATTCTGTGTAGTTTATATTTGAAGACATTACTTTTTCCACTATTACCCTCTTAGCGCTCCGAATCTCCACTTGCATTTTCTACAAAAAGAGTGTTTCATAACTGCTCAATCAAAAATATGTTTTATCTCTGTTAACTGAATTTACAGATCAGAAATATGTTTCACAGAATGCATCTGTGTAGTTTTTATTTGAAGATATTCTTTTTCCCAATGTAGGCCTCTTAGCGCTTAGCATGTCCAATTGCAGTTTCTACAGAAAGAGTGTTTCAGAACGGCTCAATCAAAAGTAAGGTTCAACTCTGTTAGTTGAATGCACATAACAGAAAGAATTTTCACAGAATGCTACTGTGTAGTTTATATTTGAATATATTCCTTTTTACATTATTACCCTCTTAGCGCTCCAAATGTCCACTTGCATTTTCTACAGAAAGAGTGTTCAGAACTGTGCAATCAAAAGTATGGTTTAACTCTGTTAGCTTAATGAACATATCAGAAATAAGTTTCACACAATGCTTCTGTGTAGTTTTTATTTGAAGATATTATTTTACCCAATAGAGGCCTCTTAGCGCTCAGAATGTCCAATTGCAGTTTCTACAGAAAGAGTGTTTCAGAAAGGCTCAATCAAAAGTAAGGTTCAACTCTGTTAGTTGAATGCACAGAACAGAAAGAATTTTCATACAATGCTTCTGTGCAGTTTATATTTGAACATATTCTTTTTTCCACTATTACCCACTTAGCGCTACGAATGTCCAGTTGCATTTTCTACAGACAGAGTGTTTCAAAACTGCTCAATCAAAAATATGGTTTAACTCTGTTAGCTGAATGCTCAGATCAGAAAGAAGTTTCACAGAATGCTTCTGTGTAGTTTATATTTGAATATATTCCTTTTTCCACTACTACTCTCTTAGCGCTCCAAATGTCCAGTTGCATTTTCTACAGAAAGAGTGTTCAGATCTGCTCAATCAAAAGTATGGTTTAACTCTGTTAGCTGAATGCACAGATCAGAAAGAAGTTTCACAGAATGATTCTGTGTAGTTTATATTTGGAGACATTCCTTTTTCCACTATTACCCTCTTAGCGCTCCGAATCTCCACTTGCATTTTCTACAGAAAGAGTGTTTCAGAACGGCTCAATCAAAACTAAGGTTCAACTCTTTTAGTTGAACAAACAGAACAGAAAGAAGTTTCACACAATTCTTCTGTGTAGTTTTTATTTGTAGACATTCTTTTTCCCAATATAGGCCTCTTAGCGCTCAGAATGTCCAATTGCAGTTTCTACAGAAAGAGTGTTTCAGAACGGCTCAATCAAAAGTAAGGTTCAACTCTGTTAGTTGAATGCACAGAACAGAAAGAAGTTTCATACAATGCTTCTGTGTAGTTTATATTTGAACGTATTCTTTTTTCCACTATTACCCACTTAGCGCTACGAATGTCCAGTTGCATTTTCTACAGACAGAGTGTTTCAAAACTGCTCAATCAAAAGTATGGTTTAACTCTGTTAGCTGAATGCTCAGATCAGAAAGAAGTTTCACAGAATGCTTCTGTGTAGTTTATATTTGAATATATTCCTTTTTCCACTAATACGCTCTTAGCGCTCCAAATGTCCAGTTGCATTTTCAACAGAAAGAGTGTTCAGATCTGCTCAATCAAAAGTATGGTTTAACTCTGTTAGCTGAATGCACAGATCAGAAAGAAGTTTCACCGAATGATTCTGTGTAGTTTATATTTGAAGACATTCCTTTTTCCACTATTACCCTCTTAGCGCTCCGAATCTCCACTTGCATTTTCTACAAAAACAGTGTTTCATAACTGCTCAATCAAAAATATGTTTTATCTCTGTTAACTGAATTTACACATCAGAAATAAGTTTCACAGTATGCATCTGTGTAGTTTTTATTTGAAGATATTCTTTTTCCCAATGTAGGCCTCTTAGCGCTTAGCATGTCCAATTGCAGTTTCTACAGAAAGAGTGTTTCAGAACGGCTCAATCAAAAGTAAGGTTCAACTCTGTTAGTTGAATGCACAGAACAGAAAGCATTTTCACAGAATGCTACTGTGTAGTTTATATTTGAATATATTCCTTTTTCGACTATTACCCTCTTAGCGCTCCGAATGTCCACTTGCAGTTTCTACAGAAAGAGTGTTCAGAACTGCGCGATCAAAAGCATGGTTTCACTCTGTTAGCTTAATGAACATATCAGAAATAAGTTTCACACAATGCTTCTGTGTAGTTTTTATTTGAAGATATTATTTTTCCCAATAGAGGCCTCTTAGCGCTCAGAATGTCCAATTGCAGTTTCTACAGAAAGAGTGTTTCAGAAAGGCTCAATCAAAAGTAAGGTTCAACTCTGTTAGTTGAATGCACAGAACAGAAAGAAGTTTCATACAATGCTTCTGTGTAGTTTATATTTGAACATATTCTTTTTTCCACTATTACCCACTTAGCGCTACGAATGTCCAGTTGCATTTTCTACAGACAGAGTGTTTCAAAACTGCTCAATCAAAAGTATGGTTTAACTCTGTTAGCTGAATGCTCAGATCAGAAAGAAGTTTCACAGAATGCTTCTGTGTAGTTTATATTTGAATATATTCCTTTTTCCACTACTACGCTCTTAGCGCTCCAAATGTCCAGTTGCATTTTCAACAGAAAGGGTGTTCAGATCTGCTCAATCAAAAGTATGGTTTAACTCTGTTAGCTGAATGCACAGATCAGAAAGAAGTTTCACCGAATGATTCTGTGTAGTTTATACTTGAAGACATTCCTTTTTCCACTATTACCCTCTTAGCGCTCCGAATCTCCACTTGCATTTTCTACAGAAAGAGTGTTTCAGAACGGCTCAATCAAAACTAAGGTTCAACTCTATTAGTTGAACAAACAGAACAGAAAGAAGTTTCACACAATTCTTCTGTGTAGTTTTTATTTGTAGACATTCTTTTTCCCAATATAGGCCTCTTAGCGCTCAGAATATCCAATTGCCGTTTCTACAGAAATAGTGTTTCAGAACGGCTCAATCAAAAGTAAGGTTCAACTCTGTTAGTTGAATGCACAGAACAGAAAGAAGTTTCATACAATGCTTCTGTGTAGTTTATATTTGAATATATTCTTTTTTCCACTATTACCCCCTTAGCGCTACGAATGTCCAGTTGCATTTTCTACAGACAGAGTGTTTCAAAACTGCTCAATCAAAAGTATGGTTTAACTCTGTTAGCTGAATGCTCAGATCAGAAAGAAGTTTCACAGAATGCTTCTGTGTAGTTTATATTGAATATATTCCTTTGTCCACTACTACGCTCTTAGCGCTCCAAATGTCCAGTTGCATTTTCTACAGAAAGAGTGTTCAGATCTGCTCAATCAAAAGTATGGTTTAACTCTGTTAGCTGAATGCACAGATCAGAAAGAAGTTTCACCGAATGATTCTGTGTAGTTTATATTTGAAGACATTCCTTTTTCCACTATTACCCTCTTAGCGCTCCGAATCTCCACTTGCATTTTCTTCAAAAAAAGTGTTTCATAACTGCTCAATCAAAAATATGTTTTATCTCTGTTAACTGAATTTACAGATCAGAAATAAGTTTCACAGAAGGCATCTGTGTAGTTTTTATTTGAAGATATTCTTTTTCCCAATGTAGGCCTCTTAGCGCTTAGCATGTCAGATTGCAGTTTCTACAGAAAGAGTGTTTCAGAACGGCTCAATCAAAAGTAAGGTTCAACTCTGTTAGTTGAATGCACAGAACAGAAAGTATTTTCACAAAATGCTACTGTGTAGTTTATATTTGAATATATTCCTTTTTCCACTATTACCCTCTTAGCGCTCCGAATGTCCACTTGCATTTTCTACAGAAAGAGTGTTCAGAACTGCGCAATCAAAAGTATGGTTTAACTCTATTAGCTTAATGAACATATCAGAAATAAGTTTCACACAATGCTTCTGTGTAGTTTTTATTTGAAGATATTATTTTTCCCAATAGAGGCCTCTTAGCGCTCAGAATGTCCAATTGCAGTTTCTACAGAAAGAGTGTTTCAGAAAGGCTCAATCAAAAGTAAGGTTCAACTCTGTTAGTTGAATGCACAGAACAGAAAGAAGTTTCATACAATGCTTCTGTGTAGCTTATATTTGAACATATTCTTTTTTCCACTATTACCCACTTAGCGCTACGAATGTCCAGTTGCATTTTCTACAGACAGAGTGTTTCAAAACTGCTCAATCAAAAGTATGGTTTAACTTTGTTAGCTGAATGCTCAGATCAGAAAGAAGTTTCACAGAATGCTTCGGTGTAGTTTATATTTGAATATATTCCTTTTTCCGCTACTACACTCTTAGCGCTCCAAATGTCCAGTTGCATTTTCTACAGAAAGAGTGTTCAGATCTGCTCAATCAAAAGTATGGTTTAAATCTGTTAGCTGAATGCACAGATCAGAAAGAAGTTTCACAGAATGATTCTGTGTAGTTTATATTTGGAGACATTCCTTTTTCCACTATTACCCTATTAGCGCTCCGAATCTCCACTTGCATTTTCTACAGAAAGAGTGTTTCAGAACGGCTCAATCAAAACTAAGGTTCAACTCTCTTAGTTGAACAAAGAGAACAGAAAGGAGTTTCACACAATTCTTCTGTGTAGTTTTTATTTGTAGACATTCTTTTTCCCAATATAGACCTCTTAGCGCTCAGAATGTCCAATTGCAGTTTCTACAGAAAGAGTGTTGCAGAACGGCTCAATCAAAAGTAAGGTTCAACTCTGTTAGTTGAATGCACAGAACAGAAAGTAGTTTCATACAATGCTTCTGTGTAGTTTATATTTGAACATATTCTTTTTTCCACTATTACCCACTTAGCGCTACGAATGTCCAATTGCATTTTCTACAGACAGAGTGTTTCAAAACTGCTCAATCAAAAGTATGGTTTAACTCTGTTAGCTGAATGCTCAGATCAGAAATAAGTTTCACAGAATGCTTCTGTGTAGTTTATATTTGAATATATTCCTTTTTCCACTACTACGCTCTTAGCGCTCCAAATGTCCAGTTGCATTTTCTACAGAAAGAGTTTTCAGATCTGCTCAATCAAAAGTATGGTTTAACTCTGTTAGCTGAATGCACAGATCAGAAAGAAGTTTCACCGAATGATTCTGTGTAGTTTATATTTGAAGACATTCCTTTTTCCACTATTACCCACTTAGCGCTCCGAATCTCCACTTGCATTTTCTACAAAAAGAGTGTTTCATAACTGCTCAATCAAAAATATGTTTTATCTCTGTTAACTGAATTTACAGATCAGAAATAAGTTTCACAGAATGCATCTGTGTAGTTTTTATTTGAAGATATTCTTTTTCCCAATGTAGACCTCTTAGCGCTTAGCATGTCGAATTGCAGTTTCTTCAGAAAGAGTGTTTCAGAATGGCTCAATCAAAAGTAAGGTTCAACACTGTTAGTTGAATGCACAGAACAGAAAGAATTTTCACAGAATGCTACTGTGTAGTTTATATTTGAATATATTCCTTTTTCCACTATTACCCTCTTAGCGCTCCGAATGTCCACTTGCATTTTCTACAGAAAGAGTGTTCAGAACTGCGCAATCAAAAGTATGGTTTAACTCTGTTAGCTTAATGAACATATCAGAAATAAGTTTCACACAATGCTTCTGTGTAGTTTTTATTTGAAGATATTATTTTTCCCAATAGAGGCCTCTTAGCGCTCAGAATGTCCAATTGCAGTTTCCACAGAAAGAGTGTTTCCGAAAGGCTCAATCAAAAGTGAGGTTCAAATCTGTTAGTTGAATTCACAGAACAGAAAGAAGTTTCATACAATGCTTCTGTGTAGTTTATATTTGAACATATTCTTTTTTCCACTATTACCCACTTAGCGCTACGAATGTCCAGTTGCATTTTCTACAGACAGAGTGTTTCAAAACTGCTCAATCAAAAGTATGGTTTAACTCTGTTGGCTGAATGCTCAGATCAGAAAGAAGTTTCACAGAATGCTTCTGTGTAGTTTATATTTGAATATATTCCTTTTTCCACTACTACTCTCTTAGCGCTCCAAATGTCCAGTAGAATTTTCTACAGAAAGAGTGTTCAGATCTGCTGAATCAAAAGTATGGTTTAACTCTGTTCGCTGAATGCACAGATCAGAAAGAAGTTTCACAGAATGATTCTGTGTAGTTTATATTTGGAGACATTCCTTTTTCCACTATTACCCTCTTAGCGCTCCGAATCTCCACTTGCATTTTCTACAGAAAGAGTGTTTCAGAACGGCTCAATCAAAACTAAGGTTCAACTCTTTTAGTTTAACAAACATAACAGAAAGGAGTTTCACACAATTCTTCTGTGTAGTTTTTATTTGTAGACATTCTTTTTCCCAATATAGGCCTCTTAGCGCTCAGAATGTCCAATTGCAGTTTCTACAGAAAGAGTGTTTCAGAACGGCTCAATCAAAAGTAAGGTTCAACTCTGTTAGTTGAATGCACAGAACAGAAAGAAGTTTCATACAATGCTTCTGTGTAGTTTATATTTGAACATATTCTTTTTTCCACTATTACCCACTTAGCGCTACGAATGTCCAGTTGCATTTTCTACAGACAGAGTGTTTCAAAACTGCTCAATCAAAAGTATGGTTTAACTCTGTTAGCTGAATGCTCAGATCAGAAAGAAGTTTCACAGAATGCTTCTGTGTAGTTTATATTTGAATATATTCCTTTTTCCACTGCTACGCTCTTAGCGCTCCAAATGTCCAGTTGCGTTTTCTACAGAAATAGTGTTCAGATCTGCTCAATCAAAACTATGGTTTAACTCTGTTAGCTGAATGCACAGATCAGAAAGAAGTTTCACCGAATGATTCTGTGTAGTTTATATTTGAAGACATTCCTTTTTCCACTATTACCCTCTTAGCGCTCCGAATCTCCACTTGCATTTTCTACAAAAAGAGTGTTTCATAACTGCTCAATCAAAAATATGTTTTATCTCTGTTAACTGAATTTACAGATCAGAAATATGTTTCACAGAATGCATCTGTGTAGTTTTTATTTGAAGATATTCTTTTTCCCAATGTAGGCCTCTTAGCGCTTAGCATGTCCAATTGCAGTTTCTACAGAAAGAGTGTTTCAGAACGGCTCAATCAAAAGTAAGGTTCAACTCTGTTAGTTGAATGCACAGAACAGAAAGTATTTTCACAGAATGCTACTGTGTGGTTTATATTTGAATATATTCCTTTTTCCACTATTACCCTCTTAGCGCTCTGAATGTCCACTTGCATTTTCTACAGAAAGAGTGTTCAGAACTGCGCAATCAAAAGTATGGTTTAACTCTGTTAGCTTAATGAACATATCTGAAATAAGTTTCACACAATGCTTCTGTGTAGTTTTTATTTGAAGATATTATTTTTCCCAATAGAGGCCTCTTAGCGCTCAGAATGTCCAATTGCAGTTTCTACAGAAAGAGTGTTTCAGAAAGGCTCAATCAAAAGTGAGGTTCAACTCTGTTAGTTGAATGCACAGAACAGAAAGAAGTTTCATACAATGCTTCTGTGTAGTTTATATTTGAACATATTCTTTTTTCCACTATTACCCACTTAGCGCTACGAATGTCCAGTTGCATTTTCTACAGACAGAGTGTTTCAAAACTGCTCAATCAAAAGTATGGTTTAACTCTGTTAGCTGAATGCTCAGATCAGAAAGAAGTTTCACAGAATGCTTCTGTGTAGTTTATATTTGAATATATTCCTTTTTCCACTACTACTCTCTTAGCGCTCCAAATGTCCGGTTGCATTTTCTACAGAAAGAGTGTTCAGATCTGCTCAATCAAAAGTATGTTTTAACTCTGTTAGCTGAATTCACAGATCAGAAAGAAGTTTCACAGAATGATTCTGTGTAGTTTATATTTGGAGACATTCCTTTTTCCACTATTACCCTCTTAGCGCTCCGAATCTCCACTTGCATTTTCTACAGAAAGAGTGTTTCAGAACGGCTCAATCAAAACTAAGTTTCAACTCTTTTAGTTGAACAAACAGAACAGAAAGAAGTTTCACACAATTCTTCTGTGTAGTTTTTATTTGTAGACATTCTATTTCCCAATATAGGCCTCTTAGCGCTCAGAATGTCTAATTGCATTTTCTACAGAAAGAGTGTTTCAGAACGGCTCAATCAAAAGTAAGGTTCAACTCTGTTAGTTGAATGCACAGAACAGAAAGAAGTTTCATACAATGCTTCTGTGTAGTTCATATTTGAACATACTCTTTTTTCCATTATTACCCACTTAGCGCTACGAATGTCCAGTTTCATTTTCTACAGACAGAGTGTTTCAAAACTGCTCAATCAAAAGTATGGTTTATCCCTGTTAGCTGAATGCTCAGATCAGAAAGAAGTTTCACAGAATGCTTCTGTGTAGTTTATATTTGAATATATTCCTTTTTCCACTACTACGCTCTTAGCGCTCCAAATGTCCAGTTGCATTTTCTACAGAAAGAGTGTTCAGATCTGCTCAATCAAAAGTATGGTTTAACTCTGTTAGCTGCATGCACAGATCAGAAAGAAGTTTCACCGAATGATTCTGTGTAGTTTATATTTGAAGACATTCCTTTTTCCACTATTACCCTCTTAGCGCTCCGAATCTCCACTTGCATTTTCTACAAAAAGAGTGTTTCATAACTGCTCAATCAAAAATATGTTTTATCTCTGTTAACTGAATTTACAGATCAGAAATAAGTTCCACAGAATGCATCTGTGTAGTTTTTATTTGAAGATATTCTTTTTCCCAATGTAGGCCTCTTAGCGCTTAGCATGTCCAATTGCAGTTTCTACAGAAAGAGTGTTTCAGAACGGCTCAATCAAAAGTAAGGTTCAACTCTGTTAGTTGAATGCACAGAACAGAAAGAATTTTCACAGAATGCTACTGTGTAGTTTATATTTGAATATATTCCTTTTTCCACTATTACCCTCTTAGCGCTCCGAATGTCCACTTCCATTTTCTACAGAAAGAGTGTTCAGAACTGCGCAATCAAAAGTATGGTTTAACTCTGTTAGCTTAATGAATATATCAGAAATAAGTTTCACACAATGCTTCTGTGTAGTTTTTATTTGAAGATATTATTTTTCCCAATAGAGGTCTCTTTGCGCTCAGAATGTCCAATTGCAGTTTCTACAGAAAGAGTGTTTCAGAAAGGCTCAATCAAAAGTAAGGTTCAACTCTGTTAGTTGAATGCACAGAACAGAAGTTTCATACAATGCTTCTGTGTAGTTTATATTTGAACATATTCTTTTTTCCACTATTACCCACTTAGCGCTACGAATGTCCAGTTGCATTTTCTACAGACAGAGTGTTTCAAAACTGCTCAATCAAAAGTATGGTTTAACTCTGTTAGCTGAATGCTCAGATCAGAAAGAAGTTTCACAGAATGCTTCTGTGTAGTTTATATTTGAATATATTCCTTTTTCCACTAGTACTCTCTTAGCGCTCCAAATGTCCAGTTGCATTTTCTACAGAAAGAGTGTTCAGATCTGTTCAATCAAAAGTATGGTTTAACTCTGTTAGCTGAATGCACAGATCAGAAAGAAGTTTCACAGAATGATTCTGTGTAGTTTATATTTGGAGACATTCCTTTTTCCACTATTACCCTCTTAGCGCTCCGAATCTCCACTTGCATTTTCTACAGAAAGAGTGTTTCAGAACGGCTCAATCAAAACTAAGGTTCAACTCTTTTAGTTGAAAAAACATAACAGAAAGAAGTTTCACATAATTGTTCCGTGTAGTTTTTATTTGTAGACATTCTTTTTCCCAATATAGGCCTCTTAGCGCTCAGAATGTCCAATTGCAGTTTCTACAGAAAGAGTGTTTCAGAACGGCTCAATCAAAAGTAAGGTTCAACTCTGTTAGTTGAATGCACAGAACAGAAAGAAGTTTCATACAATGCTTCTGTGTAGTTCATATTTGAACATATTCTTTTTTCCACTATTACCCACTTAGCGCTACGAATGTCCAGTTGCATTTTCTACAGACAGAGTGTTTCAAAACTGCTCAATCAAAAGTATGGTTTAATTCTGTTAGCTGAATGCTCAGATCAGAAAGAAGTTTCACAGAATGCTTCTGTGTAGTTTATATTTGAATATATTCCTTTTTCCACTACTACGCTCTTAGCGCTCCAAATGTCCAGTTGCATTTTCTACAGAAAGAGTGTTCAGATCTGCTCAATCAAAAGTATGGTTTAACTCTGTTAGCTGAATGCACAGATCAGAAAGAAGTTTCACCGAATGATTCTGTGTAGTTTATATTTGAAGACATTCCTTTTTCCACCATTACACACTTAGCGCTCCGAATCTCCACTTGCATTTTCTACAAAAAGAGTGTTCATAACTGCTCAATCAAAAATATGTTTTATCTCTGTTAACTGAATTTACAGATCAGAAATAAGTTTCACAGAATGCATCTGTGTAGTTTTTATTTGAAGATATTCTTTTTCCCAATGTAGGCCTCTTAGCGCTTAGCATGTCCAATTGCAGTTTCTACAGAAGGAGTGTTTCAGAACGGCTCAATCAAAAGTAAGGTTCAACTCTGTTAGTTGAATGCACAGAACAGAAAGAATTTTCACAGAATGCTACTGTGTAGTTTATATTTGAATATATTCCTTTTTCCACTATTACCCTCTTAGCGCTCCGAATGTCCACTTGCATTTTCTACAGAAAGAGTGTTCAGAACTGCGCAATCAAAAGTATGGTTTAACTCTGTTAGCTTAATGAACATATCAGAAATAAGTTTCACACAATGCTTCTGTGTAGTTTTTATTTGAAGATATTATTTTTCCCAATATAGGCCTCTTAGCGCTCAGAATGTCCAATTGCAGTTTCTACAGAAAGAGTGTTTCAGAAATGCTCAATCAAAAGTAAGGTTCAACTCTGTTAGTTGAATGCACAGAACAGAAAGAAGTTTCATACAATGCTTCTGTGTAGTTTATATTTGAACATATTCTTTTTCCACTATTACCCACTTAGCGCTACGAATGTCCAGTTGCATTTTCTACAGACAGAGTGTTTCAAAACTGCTCAATCAAAAGTATGGTTTAACCCTGTTAGCTGAATGCTCAGATCAGAAAGAAGTTTCACAGAATGCTTCTGTGTAGTTTATATTTGAATATATTCCTTTTTCCATTACTACTCTCTTAGCGCTCCAAATATCCAGTTGCATTTTCTACAGAAAGAGTGTTCAGATCTGCTCAATCAAAAGTATGTTTTAACTCTGTTAGCTGAATTCACAGATCAGAAAGAAGTTTCACAGAATGATTCTGTGTAGTTTATATCTGGAGACATTCCTTTTTCCACTATTACCCTCTTAGCGCTCCGAATCTCCACTTGCATTTTCTACAGAAAGAGTGTTTCAGAACGGCTCAATCAAAACTAAGTTTCAACTCTTTTAGTTGAACAAACAGAACAGAAAGAAGTTTCACACAATTCTTCTGTGTAGTTTTTATTTGTAGACATTCTATTTCCCAATATAGGCCTCTTAGCGCTCAGAATGTCTAATTGCATTTTCTACAGAAAGAGTGTTTCAGAACGGCTCAATCAAAAGTAAGGTTCAACTCTGTTAGTTGAATGCACAGAACAGAAAGAAGTTTCATACAATACTTCTGTGTAGTTTATATTTGAACATATTCTTTTTTCCACTATTACCCACTTAGCGCTACGAATGTCCAGTTGCATTTTCTACAGACAGAGTGTTTCAAAACTGCTCAATCAAAAGTATGGTTTAAATCTGTTAGCTGAATGCTCAGATCAGAAAGAAGTTTCACAGAATGCTTCTGTGTAGTTTATATTTGAATATATTACTTTTTCCACTACCACGCTCTTCGCGCTACAAATGTCCAGTTGCATTTTCTACAGAAAGAGTGTTCAGATCTGCTCAATCAAAAGTATGGTTTAACTCTGTTAGCTGAATGCACAGATCAGAAAGAAGTTTCACCGAAATATTCTGTGGAGTTTATATTTGAAGACATTCCTTTTTCCACTATTACCCTCTTAGCGCTCCGAATCTCCACTTGCATTTTCTACAAAAAGAGTGTTTCATAACTGCTCAATCAAAAATATGTTTTATCTCTGTTAACTGAATTCACAGATCAGAAATAAGTTTCACAGTATGCATCAGTGTAGTTTTTATTTGAAGATATTCTTTTTCCCAATGTAGGCCTCTTAGCGCTTAGCATGTCCAATTGCAGTTTCTACAGAAAGAGTGTTTCAGAAAGGCTCAATCAAAAGTAAAGTTCAACTCTGTTAGTTGAATGCACAGAACAGAAAGAATTTTCACAGAATGCTACTGTGTAGTTTATATTTGAATATATTCCTTTTTCCACTATTACCCTCTTAGCGATCCGAATGTAAACTTGCATTTTCTACAGAAAGAGTGTTCAGAACTGCGCAATCCAAAGTATGGTTTAACTCTGTTAGCTTAATGAACATATCAGAAATAAGTTTCACACAATGCTTCTGTGTAGTTTTTATTTGAAGTTATTATTTTTCCCAATAGAGGCCTCTTAGCGCTCAGAATGTCCAATTGCAGTTTCTACAGAAAGAGTGTTTCAGAAAGGCTCAATCAAAAGTAAGTTTCAACTCTGTTAGTTGAATGCACAGAACAGAAAGAAGTTTCATACAATGCTTCTGTGTAGTTTATATTTGAACATATTCTTTTTTCCACTATTACCCACTTAGCGCTACGAATGTCCAGTTGCATTTTCTACAGACAGAGTGTTTCAAAACTACTCAATCAAAAGTATGGTTTAACTCTGTTAGCTGAATGCTCAGATCAGAAAGAAGTTTCACAGAATGCTTCTGTGTAGTTTATATTTGAATATATTCCTTTTTCCACTACTACTCTCTTAGCGCTCCAAATGTCCAGTTGCATTTTCTACAGTAAGAGTGTTCAGATCTGCTCAATCAAAAGTATGGTTTAACTCTGTTAGCTGAATGCACAGATCAGAAAGAAGTTTCACAGAATGATTCTGTGTAGTTTATATTTGGAGACATTACTTTTTCCACTATTACCCTCTTAGCGCTCCGAATCTCCACTTGCATTTTCTACAGAAAGAGTGTTTCAGAACGGCTCAATCAAAACTAAGGTTCAACTCTTTTAGTTGAACAAACAGAACAGAAAGAAGTTTCACACAATTCTTCTGTGTTGTTTTTATTTGTAGACATTCTTTTTCCCAATATAGGCCTCTTAGCGCTCAGTATGTCCAATTGCAGTTCCTACAGAAAGAGTGTTTCAGAACGGCTAAATCAAAAGTAAGGTTCAACTCTGTTAGTTGAATGCACAGAACAGAAAGAAGTTTCATACAATGCTTCTGTGTAGTTCATATTTGAACATATTCTTTTTTCCACTATTACCCACTTAGCGCTACGAATGTCCAGTTGCATTTTCTACAGACAGAGTGTTTCAAAACTGCTCAATCAAAAGTATGGTTTAACTCTGTTAGCTGAATGCTCAGATCAGAAAGAAGTTTCACAGAATGCTTCTGTGTAGTTTATATTTGAATATATTCCTTTTTCCACTAATACGCTCTTAGCGCTCCAAATGTCCAGTTGCATTTTCTACAGAAAGAGTGTTCAGATCTGCTCAATCAAAAGTATGGTTTAAATCTGTTAGCTGAATGCACAGATCAGAAAGAAGTTTCACCGAATGATTCTGTGTAGTTTATATTTGAAGACATTCCTTTTTCCACTATTACCCTCTTAGCGCTCCGAATCTCCACTTGCATTTTCTACAAAAAGAGTGTTTCATAACTGCTCAATCAAAAATATGTTTTATCTCTGTTAACTGAATTTACAGATCAGAAATAAGTTTCACACAATGCATCTGTGTAGTTTTTATTTGAAGATATTCTTTTTCCCAATGTAGGCCTCTTAGCGCTTAGCATGTCCAATTGCAGTTTCTACAGAAAGAGTGTTTCAGAACGGCTCAATCAAAAGTAAGGTTCAACTCTTTTAGTTGAATGCACAGAACAGAAAGAATTTTCACAGAATGCTACTGTGTAGTTTATATTTGAATATATTCCTTTTTCCACTATTACCCTCTTAGCGCTCCGAATGTCCACTTGCATTTTCTACAGAAAGAGTGTTCAGAACTGCGCAATCAAAAGTATGGTTTAACTCTGTTAGCTTAATGAACATATCAGAAATAAGTTTCACACAATGCTTCTGTGTAGTTTTTATTTGAAGATATTATTTTTCCCAATAGAGGCCTCTTAGCGCTCAGAATGTCCAATTGCAGTTTCTACAGAAAGAGTGTTTCAGAAAGGCTCAATCAAAAGTAAGGTTCAACTCTGTTAGTTGAATGCACAGAACAGAAAGAAGTTTCATACAATGCTTCTGTGTAGTTTATATTTGAACATATTCTTTTTTCCACTATTACCCACTTAGCGCTACGAATGTCCAGTTGCATTTTCTACAGACAGAGTGTTTCAAAACTACTCAATCAAAAGTATGGTTTAACTCTGTTAGCTGAATGCTCAGATCAGAAAGAAGTTTCACAGAATGCTTCTGTGTAGTTTATATTTGAATATATTCCTTTTTCCACTACTACTCTCTTAGCGCTCCAAATGTCCAGTTGCATTTTCTACAGAAAGAGTGTTCAGATCTGCTCAATCAAAAGTATGGTTTAACTCTGTTAGCTGAATGCACAGATCAGAAAGAAGTTTCACAGAATGATTCTGTGTAGTTTATATTTGGAGACATTCCTTTTTCCACTATTACCCTCTTAGCGCTCCGAATCTCCACTTGCATTTTCTACAGAAAAAGTGTTTCAGAACGACTCAATCAAAACTAAGGTTCAACTCTTTTAGTTGAACAAACAGAACAGAAAGAAGTTTCACACAATTCTTCTGTGTAGTTTTTATTTGTAGACATTCTTTTTCCCAATATAGGCCTCTTAGCGCTCAGTATGTCCAATTGCAGTTTCTACAGAAAGAGTGTTTCAGAACGGCTCAATCAAAAGTAAGGTTCAACTCTGTTAGTTGAATGCACAGAACAGAAAGAAGTTTCATACAATGCTTCTGTGTAGTTCATATTTGAACATATTCTTTTTTCCACTATTACCCACTTAGCGCTACGAATGTCCAGTTGCATTTTCTACAGACAGAGTGTTTCAAAACTGCTCAATCAAAAGTATGGTTTAACTCTGTTAGCTGAATGCTCAGATCAGGAAGAAGTTTCACAGAATGCTTCTGTGTAGATTATATTTGAATATATTCCTTTTTCCACTACTACGCTCTTAGCGCTCCAAATGTCCAGTTGCATTTTCTACAGAAAGAGTGTTCAGATCTGCTCAATCAAAAGTATGTTTTAACACTGTTAGCTGAATGCACAGATCAGAAAGAAGTTTCACCGAATGATTCTGTGTAGTTTATATTTGAAGACATTCCTTTTTCCACTATTACCCTCTTAGCGCTCCGAATCTCCACTTGCATTTTCTACAAAAAGAGTGTTTCATAACTGCTCAATCAAAAATATGTTTTATCTCTGTTAACTGAATTTACAGATCAGAAATAAGTTTCACAGAATGCATCTGTGTAGTTTTTATTTGAAGATATTCTTTTTCCCAATGTAGGCCTCTTAGCGCTTAGCATGTCCAATTGCAGTTTCTACAGAAAGAGTGTTTCAGAACGGCTCAATTAAAAGTATGGTTCAACTCTGTTAGTTGAATGCACAGAACAGAAAGAATTTTCACAGAATGCTACTGTGTAGTTTATATTTGAATATATTCCTTTTTCCACTATTACCCTCTTAGCGCTCCGAATGTCCACTTGCATTTTCTACAGAAAGAGTGTTCAGAAATGCGCAATCAAAAGTATGGTTTAACTCCGTTAGCTTAATGAACATATCAGAAATAAGTTTCACACAATGCTTCTGTGTAGTTTTTATTTGAAGATATTATTTTTCCCAATAGAGGCCTCTTAGCGCTCAGAATGTCCAATTGCAGTTTCTACAGAAAGAGTGTTTCAGAAAGGCTCAATCAAAGTAAGGTTCAACTCTGTTAGTTGAATGCACAGAACAGAAAGAAGTTTCATACAATGCTTCTGTGTAGTTTATATTTGAACATATTCTTTTTTCCACTCTTACCCACTTAGCGCTACGAATGTCCAGTTGCAGATCCTACAGACAGAGTGTTTCAAAACTGCTCAATCAAAAGTATGGTTTAACTCTGTTAGCTGAATGCTCAGATCAGAAAGAAGTTTCACAGAATGCTTCTGTGTAGTTTATATTTGAATATATTCCTTTTTCCACTACTACTCTCTTAGCGCTCCAAATGTCCAGTTGCATTTTCTACAGAAAGAGTGTTCAGATCTGCTCAATCAAAAGTATGGTTTAACTCTGTTAGCTGAATGCACAGATCAGAAAGAAGTTTCACCGAATGATTCTGTGTAGTTTATATTTGAAGACATTTCTTTTTCCACTATTACTCTCTTAGCGCTCCGAATCTCCACTTGCATTTTCTACAAAAAGAGTGTTTCATAACTGCTCAATCAAAAATATGTTTTATCTCTGTTAACTGAATTTACAGATCAGAAATAAGTTTCACAGAATGCATCTGTGTAGTTTTTATTTGAAGATATTCTTTTTCCCAATGTAGGCCTCTTAGCGCTTAGCATGTCCAATTGCAGTTTCTACAGAAAGAGTGTTTCAGAACGGCTCAATCAAAATTAAGGTTCAACCCTGTTAGTTGAATGCACAGAACAGAAAGTATTTTCACAGAATGCTACAGTGTAGTTTATATTTGAATATATTCCTTTTTCCACTATTACCCTCTTAGCACTCCGAATGTCCACTTGCATTTTCTACAGAAAGAGTGTTCAGAACTGCGCAATCAAAAGTATGGTTTAACTCTGTTAGCTTAATGAACATATCAGAAATAAGTTTCACACAATGCTTCTGTGTAGTTTTTATTTGAAGATATTATTTTTCCCAATATAGGCCTCTTAGCGCTCAGAATGTCCAATTGCAGTTTCTACAGAAAGAGTGTTTCAGAAAGGCTCAATCAAAACTAAGGTTCAACTCTGTTTGTTGAATGCACAGAACAGAAAGAAGTTTCATACAATGCTTCTGTGTAGTTTATATTTGAACATATTCTTTTTTCCACTATTACCCACTTGGCGCTACTAATGTCCAGTTGCATTTTCTACAGACAGAGTGTTTCAAAACTGCTCAATCAAAAGTATGGTTTAACTCTGTTAGCTGAATGCTCAGATCAGAAAGAAGTTTCACAGAATGCTTCTGTGTAGTTTATATTTGAATATATTCCTTTTTCCACTACTACGCTCTTAGCGCTCCAAATGTCCAGTTGCATTTTCTACAGAAAGAGTGTTCAGATCTGCTCAATCAAAAGTATGGTTTAACTCTGTTAGCTGAATGCACAGATCAGAAAGAAGTTTCACCGAATGATTATGTGTAGTTTATATTTGAAGACATTCCTTTTTCCACTATTACCCTCTTAGCGCTCCGAATCTCCACTTGCATTTTCTACAAAAAGAGTGTTTCATAACTGCTCAATCAAAAATATGTTTTATCTCTGTTAACTGAATTTACAGATCAGAAATTAGTTTCACAGAATGCATCTGTGTAGTTTTTATTTCAAGATATTATTTTCCCAATGTAGGCCTCTTAGCGCTTAGCATGTCCAATTGCAGTTTCTACAGAAAGAGTGTTTCAGAACGGCTCAATCAAAAGTAAGGTTCAACTCTGTTAGTTGAATGCACAGAACAGAAAGAATTTTCACAGAATGCTACTCTGTAGTTTATATTTGAATATATTCCTTTTTCCGTTATTACCCTCTTAGCGCTCCGAATGTCCACTTGCATTTTCTACAGAAAGAGTGTTCAGAACTGCGCAATCAAAAGAATGGTTTAACTCTGTTAGCTTAATGAACATATCAGAAATAAGTTTCACACAATGCTTCTGTGTAGTTTTTTTTGAAGATATTATTTTTCCCAATATAGGCCTCTTAGCGCTCAGAATGTCCAATTGCAGTTTCTACAGAAAGAGTGTTTCAGAAAGGCTCAATCAAAAGTAAGGTTCAACTCTGTTAGTTGAATGCACAGAACAGAAAGAAATTTCATACAATGCTTCTGTGTAGTTTATATTTGAACATATTCTTTTTTCCACTATTACCCACTTAGCGCTACGAATGTCCAGTTGCATTTTCTACAGACAGAGTGTTTCAAAACTGCTCAATCAAAAGTATGGTTTAACTCTGTTAGCTGAATGCTCAGATCAGAAAGAAGTTTCACAGAATGCTTCTGTGTAGTTCATATTTGAATATATTCCTTTTTCCACTACTACTCTCTTAGCGCTCCAAATGTCCAGTTGCATTTTCTACAGAAAGAGTGTTCAGATCTGCTCAATCAAAAGTATGGTTTAACTCTGTTAGCTGAATGCACAGATCAGAAAGAAGTTTCACAGAATGATTCCGTGTAGTTTATATTTGGAGACATTCCTTTTTCCACTATTACCCTCTTAGCGCTCCGAATCTCCACTTGCATTTTCTACAGAAAGTGTGTGTCAGAACGGCTCAATCAAAACTAAGATTCAACACTTTTAGTTGAACAAACAGAACAGAAAGAAGTTTCACACAATTGTTCTGTGTAGTTTTTATTTGTAGACATTCTTTTTCCCAATATAGGCCTCTTAGCGCTCAGAATGTCCAATTGCAGTTTCTACAGAAAGAGTGTTTCAGAACGGCTCAATCAAAAGTAAGGTTCAACTCTGTTAGTTGAATGCACAGAACAGAAAGAAGTTTCATACAATGCTTCTGTGTAGTTTATATTTGAACATATTCTTTTTTCCAATATTAACCACTTAGCGCTACGAATGTCCAGTTGCATTTTCTACAGACAGAGTGTTTCAAAACTGCTCAATCAAAAGTATGGTTTAACTCTGTTAGCTGAATGCTCAGATCAGAAAGAAGTTTCACAGAATGCTTCTGTGTAGTTTATATTTGAATATATTCCTTTTTCCAGTACTACGCTCTTAGCGCTACAAATGTCCAGTTGCATTTTCTACAGAAAGAGTGTTCAGATCTGCTCAATCAAAAGTATGGTTTAACTCTGTTAGCTGAATGCACAGATCAGAAAGAAGTTTCACCGAATGATTCTGTGTAGTTTATAGTTGAAGACATTCCTTTTTCCACTATTACCCTCTTAGCGCTCCGAATCTCCACTTGCATTTTCTACAAAAAGAGTGTTTCATAACTGCTCAATCAAAAATATGTTTTATCTCTGTTAACTGAATTTACAGATCAGAAATAAGTTTCACAGAATGCATCTGTGTAGTTTTTATTTGAAGATATTCTTTTTCCCAATGTAGGCCTCTTAGCGCTTAGCATGTCCAATTGCTGTTTCTACAGAAAGAGTGTTTCAGAACGGCTCAATCAAAAGTAAGGTTCAACTCTGTTAGTTGAATGCACAGAACAGAAAGAATTTTCACAGAATGCTACTGTGTAGTTTATATTTGAATATATTCCTTTTTCCACTATTACCCTCTTAGCGCTCCGAATGTCCACTTGCATTTTCTACAGAAAGAGTGTTCAGAACTGCGCAATCAAAAGTATGGTTTAACTCTGTTAGCTTAATGAACATATCAGAAATAAGTTTCACACAATGCTTCTGTGTAGTTTTTATTTGAAGATATTATTTTTCCCAATAGAAGCCTCTTAGCGCTCAGAATGTCCAATTGCAGTTTCTACAGAAAGAGTGTTTCAGAAAGGCTCAATCAAAAGTAAGGTTCAACTCTGTTAGTTGAATGCACAGAACAGAAAGAAGTTTCATACAATGCTTCTGTGTAGTTTATATTTGAACATATTCTTTTTTCCACTATTACCCACTTAGCGCTACGAATGTCCAGTTGCATTTTCTACAGACAGAGTGTTTCAAAACTGCTCAATCAAAAGTATGGTTTAACTCTGTTAGCTGAATGCTCAGATCAGAAAGAAGTTTCACAGAATGCTTCTGTGTAGTTTATATTTGAATATATTCCTTTTTCCACTACTACTCTCTTAGCGCTCCAAATGTCCAGTTGCATTTTCTACAGAAAGAGTGTTCAGGTCTGCTCAATCAAAAGTATGTTTTAACTCTGTTAGCTGAATGCACAGATCAGAAAGAAGTTTCACAGAATGATTCTGTGTAGTTTATATTTGGAGACATTACTTTTTCCACTATTACCCTCTTAGCGCTCCGAATCTCCACTTGCATTTTCTACAGAAAGAGTGTTTCAGAACGGCTCAATCAAAACTAAGGTTCAACTCTTTTAGTTGAACAAACAGAACAGAAAGAAGTTTCACACAATTCTTCTGTGTAGTTTTTATTTGTAGACATTCTTTTTCCCAATATAGGCCTCTTAGCGCTCAGAATGTCCAATTGCAGTTTCTACAGAAAGAGTGTTTCAGAACGGCTCAATCAAATGTAAGGTTCAACTCTGTTAGTTGAATGCACAGAACAGAAAGAAGTTTCATACAATGCTTCTGTGTAGTTTATATTTGAACATATTCTTTTTTCCACTATTACCCACTTAGCGCTACGAATGTCCAGTTGCATTTTCTACAGACAGAGTGTTTCAAAACTGCTCAATCAAAAGTATGGTTTAACTCTGTTAGCTGAATGCTCAGATCAGCAAGAAGTTTCACAGAATGCTTCTGTGTAGTTTATATTTGAATATATTCCTTTTTCCACTACTACTCTCTTAGCGCTCCAAATGTCCAGTTGCATTTTCTACAGAAAGAGGGTTCAGATCTGCTCAATCAAAAATAAGGTTTAACTCTGTTAGCTGAATGCAGAGATCAGAAAGATGTTTCACAGAATGATTCTGTGTAGTTTATATTTGGAGACATTCCTTTTTCCACTATTACCCTCTTAGCGCTCCGAATCTCCACTTGCATTTTCTACAGAAAGAGTGTTTCAGAACGGCTCAATCAAAACTAAATTTCAACTCTTTTAGTTGAACAAACAGAACAGAAAGAAGTTTCACACAATTCTTCTGTGTAGTTTTTATTTGTAGACATTCTTTTTCCCAATATAGGCCTCTTAGCGCTCAGAATGTCCAATTGCAGTTTCTACGGAAAGAGTGTTTCAGAACGGCTCAATCAAAAGTAATGTTCAACTCTGTTAGTTGAATGCACAGAACAGAAAGAAGTTTCATACAATGCTTCTGTGTAGTTTATATTTGAACATATTCTTTTTTCCACTATTACCCACTTAGCGCTACGAATGTCCAGTTGCATTTTCTACAGACAGAGTGTTTCAAAACTGCTCAATCAAAAGTATGGTTTAACTCTGTTAGCTGAATGCTCAGATCAGAAAGAAGTTTCACAGAATGCTTCTGTGTAGTTTATATTTGAATACATTCTTTTTCCACTACTACGCTCTTAGCGCTCCAATTGTCCAGTTGCATTTCTACACAAAGAGTGTTCAAATCTTCTCAATCAAAAGTATGGTTTAACTCTGTCAGCTGAATGCACAGATCAGAAAGAAGTTTCACCGAATGATTCTGTGTAGTTTATATTTGAAGACATTCCTTTTTCCACTATTACCCTCTTAGCGCTCCGAATCTCCACTTGCATTTTCTACAAAAAGAGTGTTTCATAAGTGCTCAATCAAAAATATGTTTTATCTCTGTTAACTGAATTTACAGATCAGAAATAAGTTTCACAGAATGCATCTGTGTAGTTTTTATTTGAAGATATTCTTTTTCCAATGTAGGCCTCTTAGCGCTTAGCATGTCCAATTGCAGTTTCTACAGAAAGAGTGTTTCAGAACGGCTCAATTAAAAGTAAGGTTCAAATCTGTTAGTTGAATGCACAGAACAGAAAGAATTTTCACAGAATGCTACTGTGTTGTTTATATTTGAATATATTCCTTTTTCCACTATTACCCTCTTAGCGTTCCGAATGTCCACTTCCATTTTCTACAGAAAGAGTGTTCAGAACTGCGCAATCAAAAGTATGGTTTAACTCTGTTAGCTTAATGAACATATCAGAAATAAGTTTCACACAATGCTTCTGTGTAGTTTTTATTTGAAGATATAATTTTTCCCAATATAGGCCTCTTAGCGCTCAGAATGTCCAATTGCAGTTTCTACAGAAAGAGTGTTTCAGAAAGGCTCAATCAAAAGTAAGGTTCAACTCTGTTAGTTGAATGCACAGAACAGAAATAAGTTTCATACAATGTTTCTGTGTAGTTTATATTTGAACATATTCTTTTTTCCACTATTACCCACTTAGCGCTACGAATGTCCAGTTGCATTTTCTACAGACAGAGTGTTTCAAAACTGCTCAATCAAAAGTATGGTTTAACTCTGTTAGCTGAATGCTCAGATCAGAAAGAAGTTTCACAGAATGCTTCTGTGTAGTTCATATTTGAATATATTCCTTTTTCCACTACTACTCTCTTAGCGCTCCAAATATCCAGTTGCATTTTCTACAGAAAGAGTGTTCAGATCTGCTCAATCAAAAGTATGGTTTAACTCTGTTAGCTGAATGCACAGATCAGAAAGAAGTTTCACAGAATTATTCCGTGTAGTTTATATTTGGAGACATTCCTTTTTCCACTATTACCCTCTTAGCGCTCCGAATCTCCACTTGCATTTTCTACAGAAAGTGTGTGTCAGAACGGCTCAATCAAAACTAAGATTCAACACTTTTAGTTGAACAAACAGAACAGAAAGAAGTTTCACACAATTGTTCTGTGTAGTTTTTATTTGTAGACATTCTTTTTCCCAATATAGGCCTCTTAGCGCTCAGAATGTCCAATTGCAGTTTCTACAGAAAGAGTGTTTCAGAACGGCTCAATCAAAAGTAAGGTTCAACTCTGTTAGTTGAATGCACAGAACAGAAAGAAGTTTCATACAATGCTTCTGTGTAGTTTATACTTGAACATATTCTTTTTTCCAATATTAACCACTTAGCGCTACGAATGTCCAGTTGCATTTTCTACAGACAGAGTGTTTCAAAACTGCTCAATCAAAAGTATGGTTTAACTCTGTTAGCTGAATGCTCAGATCAGAAATAAGTTTCACAGAATGCTTCTGTGTAGTTTATATTTGAATATATTCCTTTTTCCACTACTACGCTCTTAGCGCTACAAATGTCCAGTTGCATTTTCTACAGAAAGAGTGTTCAGATCTGCTCAATCAAAAGTATGGTTTAACTCTGTTAGCTGAATGCACAGATCAGAAAGAAGTTTCACCGAATGATTCTGTGTAGTTTATAGTTGAAGACATTCCTTTTTCCACTATTACCCTCTTAGCGCTCCGAATCTCCAGTTGCATTTTCTACAAAAAGAGTGTTTCATAACTGCTCAATCAAAACTAAATTTCAACACTTTTAGTTGAACAAACAGAACAGAAAGAAGTTTCACACAATTCTTCTGTGTAGTTTTTATTTGTAGACATTCTTTTTCCCAATATACGCCTCTTAGCGCTCAGAATGTCCAATTGCAGTTTGTACAGAAAGAGAGTTTCAGAACGGCTCAATCAAAAGTAAGGTTCAACTCTGTTAGTTGAATGCACAGAACAGAAAGAAGTTTCATACAATGCTTCTGTGTAGTTTATATTTGAACATATTCTTTTTTCCACTATTACCCACTTAGCGCTACGAATGTCCAGTTGCATTTTCTACAGACAGAGTGTTTCAAAACTGCTCAATCAAAAGTATGGTTTAACTCTGTTAGCTGAATTCTCAGATCAGAAAGTAGTTTCACAGAATGCTTCTGTGTAGTTTATGTTTGAATATATTCCTTTTTCCACTACTACGCTCTTAGCGCTCCAAATGTCCAGTTGCATTTTCTACACAAAGAGTGTTCAGATCTGCTCAATCAAAAGTATGGTTTAACTCTGTTAGCTGAATGCACAGATCAGAAAGAAGTTTCACCGAATGATTCTGTGTAGTTTATATTTGAAGACATTCCTTTTTCCACTATTACCCCCTTAGCGCTCCGAATCTCCACTTGCATTTTCTACAAAAAGAGTGTTTCATAACTGCTCAATCAAAAATATGTTTTATCTCTGTTAACTGAATTTACAGATCAGAAATAAGTTTCACAGAATGCATCTGTGTAGTTTTTATTTGAAGATATTCTTTTTCCCAATGTAGGCCTCTTAGCGCTTAGCATGTCCAATTGCAGTTTCTACAGAAAGAGTGTTTCACAACGGCTCAATTAAAAGTAAGGTTCAACTCTGTTAGTTGAATGCACAGAATAGAAAGAATTTTCACAGAATGCTACTGTGTAGTTTATATTTGAATATATTCCTTTTTCCACTATTACCCTCTTAGCGATCCGAATGTCCACTTGCATTTTCTACAGAAAGAGTGTTCAGAACTGCGCAATCAAAAGTATGGTTTAACTCTGTTAGCTGAATGCACAGATCAGAAAGAAGTTTCACAGAGTGATTCTGTGTAGTTTATATTTGGAGGCATTCCTTTTTCCACTATTACCCTCTTAGCGCTCCGAATCTCCACTTGCATTTTCTACAGAAAGAGTGTTTCAGAATGGCTCAATCAAAACTAAGGTTCAACTCTTTTAGTTGAACAAACAGAACAGAAAGAAGTTTCACACAATTCTTCTGTGTAGTTTTTATTTGTAGACATTCTTTTTCCCAATATAGGCCTCTTAGCGCTCAGAATGTCCAATTGCAGTTTCTACAGAAAGAGTGTTTCAGAACGGCTCAATCAAAAGTAAGGTTCAACTCTGTTAGTTGAATGCACAGAACAGAAAGAAGTTTCATACAATGCTTCTGTGTAGTTTATATTTGAACATATTCTTTTTTCCACTATTACCCACTTAGCGCTACGAATGTCCAGTTGCATTTTCTACAGACAGAGTGTTTCAAAACTGCTCAATCAAAAGTATGGTTTAACTCTGTTAGCTGAATGCTCAGATCAGAAAGAAGTTTCACAGAATGCTTCTGTGTAGTTTATATGTGAATACATTCCTTTTTCCACTACTACGCTCTTAGCGCTCCAAATGTCCAGTTGCATTTTCTACACAAAGAGTGTTCAGATCTGCTCAATCAAATGTATGGTTTAACTCTGTTAGCTGAATGCACAGATCAGAAAGAAGTTTCACCGAATCATTCTGTGTAGTTTATATTTGAAGACATTCCTTTTTCCACTATTACCCTCTTAGCGCTCCGAATCTCCACTTGCATTTTCTACAAAAAGAGTGTTTCGTAACTGCTCAATCAAAAATATGTTTTATCTCTGTTAACTGAATTTACAGATCAGAAAAAAGTGTCACAGAATGCATCTGTGTAGTTTTTATTTGAAGATATTCTTTTTCCCAATGTAGGCCTCTTAGCGCTTAGCCTGTCCAATTGCAGTTTCTACAGAATGAGTGTTTCAGAACGGCTCAATCAAAAGTAAGGTTCAACCCTGTTAGTTGAATGCACAGAACAGAAAGAATTTTCACAGAATGCTACTGTGTAGTTTATATTTGAATATATTCCTTTTTCCACTATTACCCTCTTAGCGCTCCGAATGTCCACTTGCATTTTCTACAGAAAGAGTGTTCAGAACTGCGCAATCAAAAGTATGGTTTAATTCTGTTAGCTTAATGAACATATCAGAAATAAGTTTCACACAATGCTTCTGTGTAGTTTTTATTTGAAGATATTATTTTTCCCAATATAGGCCTCTTAGCGCTCAGAATGTCCAATTGCAGTTTCTACAGAAAGAGTGTTTCAGAAAGGCTCAATCAAAACTAAGGTTCAACTCTGTTAGTTGAATGCACAGAACAGAATGAAATTTCATACAATGCTTCTGTGTAGTTTATATTTGAACATATTCTTTTTTCCACTATTACCCACTTGGCGCTACGAATGTCCAGTTGCATTTTCTACAGACAGAGTGTTTCAAAACTGCTCAATCAAAAGTATGGTTTAACTCTGTTAGCTGAATGCTCAGATCAGAAAGAAGTTTCACCGAATGTTTCTGTGTAGTTTATATTTGAATATATTCCTTTTTCCACTACTACACTCTTAGCGCTCCAAATGTCCAGTTGCATTTTCTACAGAAAGAGTGTTTAGATCTGCTCAATCAAAAGTATGGTTTAACTCTGTTAGCTGAATGCACAGACCAGAAAGAAGTTTCACAGAATGATTCTGTGTAGTTTATATTTGGAGACATTCCTTTTTCCACTATTACCCTCTTAGCGCTCCGAATCTCCACTTGCATTTTCTACAGAAAGAGTGTTTCAGAACGGCTCAATCAAAACTAAGGTTCAACTCTTTTAGTTGAACAAACAGAACAGAAAGAAGTTTCACACAATTCTTCTGTGTAGTTTTTATTTGTAGACATTCTTTTTCCCAATATAGGCCTCTTAGCGCTCAGAATGTCCAATTGCAGTTTCTACAGAAAGAGTGTTTCAGAACGGCTCAATCAAAAGTAAGGTTCAACTCTGTTAGTTGAATGCACAGAACAGAAAGAAGTTTCATACAATGCTTCTGTGTAGTTTATATTTGAACATATTCTTTTTTCCACTATTACCCACTTAGCGCTACGAATGTCCAGTTGCATTTTCTACAGACAGAGTGTTTCAAAACTGCTCAATCAAAAGTATGGTTTAACTCTGTTAGCTGAATGCTCAGATCAGAAAGAAGTTTCACAGAATGCTTCTGTGTAGTTTATATTTGAATATATTCCTTTTTCCACTACTACTCTCTTAGCGCTCCAAATGTCCATTTGCATTTTCTACAGAAAGAGTGTTCAGATCTGCTCAATCAAAAGTATGGTTTAACTCTGTTAGCTGAATGCACAGATCAGAAAGAAGTTTCACAGAATGATTCTGTGTAGTTTATATTTGGAGAAATTCCTTTTTCCACTATTACCCTCTTAGCGCTCCGAATCTCCACTTGCATTTTCTACAGAAAGAGTGTTTCAGAACGGCTCAATCAAAACTAAGGTTCAACTCTTTTAGTTGAACAAAGAGAACAGAAAGAAGTTTCACACAATTCTTCTGTGTAGTTTTTATTTGTAGACATTCTTTTTCCCAATATAGGCCTCTTAGCGCTCAGAATGTCCAATTGCAGTTTCTACAGAAAGAGTGTTTCAGAACGGCTCAATCAAAAGTAAGGTTCAACTCTGTTAGTTGAATGCACAGAACAGAAAGTAGTTTCATACAATGCTTCTGTGTAGTTTATATTTGAACATATTCTTTTTTCCACTATTACCCACTTAGCGCTACGAATGTCCAGTTGCATTTTCTACAGACAGAGTGTTTCAAAACTGCTCAATCAAAAGTATGGTTTAACTCTGTTAGCTGAATGCTCAGATCAGAATGAAGTTTCACAGAATGCTTCTGTGTAGTTTATATTTGAATATATTCCTTTTTCCACTACTACGCTCTTAGCGCTCCAAATGTCCAGTTGCATTTTCTACAGAAAGAGTGTTCAGATCTGCTCAATCAAAAGTATGGTTTAACTCTGTTAGCTGAATGCACAGATCAGAAAGAAGTTTCACCGAATGATTCTGTGTAGTTTATAGTTGAAGACATTACTTTTTCCACTATTACCCTCTTAGCGCTCCGAATCTCCACTTGCATTTTCTACAAAAAGAGTGTTTCATAACTGCTCAATCAAAAATATGTTTTATCTCTGTTAACTGAATTTACAGATCAGAAATAAGTTTCACAGAATGCATCTGTGTAGTTTTTATTTGAAGATATTCTTTTTCCCAATGTAGGCCTCTTAGCGCTTAGCATGTCCAATTGCAGTTTCTACAGAAAGAGTGTTTCAGAACGGCTCAATCAAAAGTAGGGTTCAACTCTGTTAGTTGAATGCACAGAACAGGAAGAATTTTCACAGAATGCTACTGTGTAGTTTATATTTGAATATATTCCTTTTTCCACTATTACCCTCTTAGCGCTCCGAATGTCCACTTGCATTTTCTACAGAAAGAGTGTTCAGAACTGCGCAATCAAAAGTATGGTTTAACTCTGTTAGCTTAATGAACATATCAGAAATAAGTTTCACACAATGCTTCTGTGTAGTTTTTATTTGAAGATATTATTTTTCCCAATAGAGGCCTCTTAGCGCTCAGAATGTCCAATTGCAGTTTCTACAGAAAGAGTGTTTCAGAAAGGCTCAATCAAAAGTAAGGTTCAACTCTGTTAGTTGAATGCACAGAACAGAAAGAAATTTCATACAATGCTTCTGTGTAGTTTATATTTGAACATATTCTTTTTTCCACTATTACCCACTTGGCGCTACGAATGTCCAGTTGCATTTTCTACAGACAGAGTGTTTCAAAACTGCTCAATCAAAAGTATGGTTTAACTCTGTTAGCTGAATGCTCAGATCAGAAAGAAGTTTCACAGAATGCTTCTGTGTAGTTTATATTTGAATATATTCCTTTTTCCACTACTACTCTCTTAGCGCTCCAAATGTCCAGTTGCATTTTCTACAGAAAGAGTGTTCAGATCTGCTCAATCAAAAGTATGGTTTAACTCTGTTAGCTGAATGCACAGATCAGAAAGAAGTTTCACAGAATGATTCTGTGTAGTTTATATTTGGAGACATTCCTTTTTCCACTATTACCCTCTTAGCGCTCCGAATCTCCACTTGCATTTTCTACAGAAAGAGTGTTTCAGAACGGCTCAATCAAAACTAAGGTTCAACTCTTTTAGTTGAACAAACAGAACAGAAAGAAGTTTCACACAATTCTTCAGTGTAGTTTTTATTTGTAGACATTTTTTTCCCAATATAGGCCTCTTAGCGCTCAGAATGTCCAATTGCAGTTTCTACAGAAAGAGTGTTTCAGAACGGCTCAATCAAAAGTAAGGTACAACTCTGTTAGTTGAATGCACAGAACAGAAAGAAGTTTCATACAATGCTTCTGTGTAGTTTATATTTGAACATATTCTTTTTTCCACTATTACCCACTTAGCGCTACGAATGTCCAGTTGCATTTTCTACAGACAGAGTGTTTCAAAACTGCTCAATCATAATTATGGTTTAACTCTGTTAGCTGAATGCTCAGATCAGAAAGAAGTTTCACAGAATGCTTCTGTGTAGTTTATATTTGAATACATTACTTTTTCCACTACTACGCTCTTAGCGCTCCAAATGTCCAGTTGCATTTTCTACACAAAGAGTGTTCAGATCTGCTCAATCAAAAGTATGGTTTAACTCTGTTAGCTGAATGCACAGATCAGAAAGAAGTTTCACCGAATGATTCTTTGTAGTTTATATTTGAAGACATTCCTTTTTCCACTATTACCCCCTTAGCGCTCCGAATCTCCACTTGCATTTTCTACAAAAAGAGTGTTTCATAACTGCTCAATCAAAAATATGTTTTATCTCTGTTAACTGAATTTACAGATCAGGAATAAGTTTCACAGAATGCATCTGTGTAGTTTTTATTTGAAGATATTCTTTTTCCCAATGTAGGCCTCTTAGCGCTTAGCATGTCCAATTGCAGTTTCTACAGAAAGAGTGTTTCAGAACGCCTCAATTAAAAGTATGGTTCAACTCTGTTAGTTGAATGCACAGAACAGAAAGAATTTTCACAGAATGCTACTGTGTAGTTTATATTTGAATATATTCCTTTTTCCACTATTACCCTCTTAGCGCTCCGAATGTCCACTTGCATTTTCTACAGAAAGAGTGTTCAGAACTGCGCAATCAAAATATGGTTTAACTCTGTTAGCTTAATGAACATATCAGAAATAAGTTTCACACAATGCTTCTGTGTAGTTTTTATTTGAAGATATTATTTTTCCCAATAGAGGCCTCTTAGCGCTCAGAATGTCCAATTGCAGTTTCTACAGAAGGAGTTTTTCAGAAAGGCTCAATCAAAAGTAAGGTTCAACTCTGTTAGTTGAATGCACAGAACAGAAAGTAGTTTCATACAATGCTTCTGTGTAGTTTATATTTGAACATATTCTTTTTTCCACTATTACCCACTTCGCGCTACGAATGTCCAGTTGCATTTTCTACAGACAGAGTGTTTCAAATCTGCTCAATCAACTGTATGGTTTAACTCTGTTAGCTGAATGCTCAGATCAGAAAGAAGTTTCACAGAATGCTTCTGTGTAGTTTATATTTGAATATATTACTTTTTCCACTACTACTCTCTTAGCGCTCCAAATGTCCAGTTGCATTTTCTACAGAAAGAGTGTTCAGATCTGCTCATTCAAAAGTATGGTTTAACTCTGTTAGCTGAATGCACAGATCAGAAAGAAGTTTCACAGAATGATTCTGTGTAGTTTATATTTGGAGACATTCCTGTTTCCACTATTACCCTCTTAGCGCTCCGAATCTCCACTTGCATTTTCTACAGAAAGAGTGTTTCAGAACGGCTCAATCAAAACTAAGTTTCAACTCTTTTAGTTGAACAAACAGAACAGAAAGAAGTTTCACACAATTCTTCTGTGTAGTTTTTATTTGTAGACATTCTTTTTCCCAATATAGGCCTCTTAGCGCTCAGAATATCCAATTGCAGTTTCTACAGAAAGAGTGTTTCAGAACGGCTCAATCAAAAGTAAGGTTCAACTCTGTTAGTTGAATGCACAGAACAGAAAGAAGTTTCATACAATGCTTCTGTGTAGTTTATATTTGAACATATTCTTTTTTCCACTATTACCCACTTAGCGCTACGAATGTCCAGTTGCATTTTCTACAGACAGAGTGTTTCAAAACTGCTCAATCAAAATTATGGTTTAACTCTGTTAGCTGAATGCTCAGATCAGAAAGAAGTTTCACAGAATGCTTCTGTGTAGTTTATATTTGAATATATTCCTTTTTCCACTACTACGCTCTTAGCGCTCCAAATGTCCAGTTGCATTTTCTACAGAAAGAGTGTTCAGATCTGCTCAATCAAAAGTATGGTTTAACTCTGTTAGCTGAATGCACACATCAGAAGGATGTTTCACCGAATGATTCTGTGTAGTTTATATTTGAAGACATTCCTTTTTCCACTATTTCCCTCTTAGCGCTCCGAATCTCCACTTGCATTTTCTACAAAAGGAGTGTTTCATAACGGCTCAATCAAAAATATGTTTTATCTCTGTTAACTGAATTTACAGATCAGAAATAAGTTTCACAGAATGCATCTGTGTAGTTTTTATTTGAAGATATCTTTTTCCCAATGTAGGCCTCTTAGCGCTTAGCATGTCCAATTGCAGTTTCTACAGAAAGAGTGTTTCAGAACGGCTCAATCAAAAGTAAGGTTCAACTCTGTTAGTTGAATGCACAGAACAGAAAGAATTTTCACAGAATGCTACTGTGTAGTTTATATTTGAATATATTCCTTTTTCCACTATTACCCTCTTAGCACTCCGAATGTCCACTTGCATTTTCTACAGAAAGAGTGTTCAGAACTGCACAATCAAAAGTATGGTTTAACACTGTTAGCTTAATGAACATATCAGAAATAAGTTTCACACAATGCTTCTGTGTAGTTTTTATTTGAAGATATTATTTTTCCCAATATAGGCCTCTTAGCGCCCAGAATGTCCAATTGCAGTTTCTACAGAAAGAGTGTTTCAGAAAGGCTCAATCAAAAGTAAGGTTCAACTCTGTTAGTTGAATGCACAGAACAGAAAGAAGTTTCATACAATGCTTCTGTGTAGTTTATATTTGAACATATTCTTTTTTCCACTATTACCCACTTAGCGCTACGAATGTCCAGTTGCATTTTCTACAGACAGAGTGTTTCAAATCTGCTCAATCAAATGTATGGTTTAACTCTGTTAGCTGAATGCTCAGATCAGAAAGAAGTTTCACAGAATGCTTCTGTGTAGTTTATATTTGAATATATTCCTTTTTCCACTACTACTCTCTTAGCGCTCCAAATGTCCAGTTGCATTTTCTACAGAAAGAGTGTTCAGATCTGCTCAATCAAAAGTATGGTTTAACTCTGTTAGCTGAATGCACAGATCAGAAAGAAGTTTCACAGAATGTTTCTGTGTAGTTTATATTTGGAGACATTCCTGTTTCCACTATTACCCTCTTAGCGCTCCGAATCTCCACTTGCATTTTCTACAGAAAGAGTGTTTCAGAACGGCTCAATCAAAACTAAGGTTCAACTCTTTTAGTTGAACAAACAGAACAGAAAGAAGTTTCACACAATTCTTCTGTGTAGTTTTTATTTGTAGACATTCTTTTTCCCAATATAGGCCTCTTAACCCTCAGAATGTCCAATTGCAGTTTCTACAGAAAGAGTGTTTCAGAACGGCTCACTCAAAAGTAAGGTTCAACTCTGTCAGTTGAATGCACAGAACAGAAAGAAGATTCATACAATGCTTCTGTGTAGTTTATATTTGAACATATTCTTTTTTCCACTATTACCCACTTAGCGCTACGAATGTCCAGTTGCATTTTCTACAGACAGAGTGTTTCAAAACTGCTCAATCAAAAGTATGGTTTAACTCTGTTAGCTGAATGCTCAGATCAGAAAGAAGTTTCACAGAATGATTCTGTGTAGTTTATATTTGGAGACATTCCTTTTTCCACTATTACCCTCTTAGCGCTCCGAATCTCCACTTGCATTTTCTACAGAAAGAGTGTTTCAGAACGGCTCAATCAAAACTAAGGTTCAACTCTTTTAGTTGAACAAACAGAACTGAAAGTAGTTTCACACAATTCTTCTGTGTAGTTTTTATTTGTAGACATTCTTTTTCCCAATATAGGCCTCTTAGCGCTCAGAATGTCCAATTGCAGTTTCTACAGAAAGAGTGTTTCAGAACGGCTCAATCAAAAGTAAGGTTCAACTCTGTTAGTTGAATGCACAGAACAGAAAGAAGTTTCATACAATGCTTCTGTGTAGTTTATATTTGAACATATTCTTTTTTCCACTATTACCCACTTAGCGCTACGAATGTCCAGTTGCATTTTCTACAGACAGAGTGTTTCAAAACTGCTCAATCAAAAGTATGGTTTAACTCTGTTAGCTGAATGCTCAGATCAGAAAGAAGTTTCACAGAATGCTTCTGTGTAGTTTATATTTGAATATATTCCTTTTTCCACTACTACGCTCTTAGCGCTCCAAATGTCCAGTTGCATTTTCTACAGAAAGATTGTTCAGATCTGCTCAATCAAAAGTATGGTTTAACTCTGTTAGCTGAATGCACAGATCAGAAAGAAGTTTCACCGAATGATTCTGTGTAGTTTATAGTTGAAGACATTCCTTTTTCCACTATTACCCTCTTAGCGCTCCGAATCTCCACTTGCATTTTCTACAAAAACAGTGTTTCATAACTGCTCAATCAAAAATATGTTTTATCTCTGTTAACTGAATTTACAGGTCAGAAATAAGTTTCACAGAATGCATCTGTGTAGTTTTTATTTGAAGATATTCTTTTTCCCAATGTAGGCCTCTTAGCGCTTAGCATGTCCAATTGCAGTTTCTACAGAAAGAGTGTTTCAGAACGGCTCAATCAAAAGTAAGGTTCAACTCTGTTAGTTGAATGCACAGAACAGAAAGAATTTTCACAGAATGCTACTGTGTAGTTTATATTTGAATATATTCCTTTTTCCACTATTACCCTCTTAGCGCTCCGAATGTCCACTTGCATTTTCTACAGAAAGAGTGTTCAGAACTGCGCAATCAAAAGTATGGTTTAACTCTGTTAGCTTAATGAACATATCAGAAATAAGTTTCACACAATGCTTCTGTGTAGTTTTTATTTGAAGATATTATTTTTCCCAATATAGGCCTCTTAGCGCTCAGAATGTCCAATTGCAGTTTCTACAGAAAGAGTGTTTCAGAAAGGCTCAATCAAAAGTAAGGTTCAACTCTGTTAGTTGAATGCACAGAACAGAAAGAAATTTCATACAATGCTTCTGTGTAATTTATATTTGAACATATTCTTTTTTCCACTATTACCCACTTGGCGCTACGAATGTCCAGTTGCATTTTCTACAGACAGAGTGTTTCAAAACTGCTCAATCAAAAGTATGGTTTAACTCTGTTAGCTGAATGCTCAGATCAGAAAGAAGTTTCACAGAATGCTTCTGTGTAGTTTATATTTGAATATATTCCTTTTTCCACTACTACTCTCTTAGCGCTCCAAATGTCCAGTTGCATTTTCTACAGAAAGAGTGTTCAGATCTGCTCAATCAAAAGTATGGTTTAACTCTGTTAGCTGAATGCACAGATCAGAAAGAAGTTTCACAGAATGATTCTGTGTAGTTTATATTTGGAGAAATTCCTTTTTCCACTATTACCCTCTTAGCGCTCCGAATCTCCACTTGCATTTTCTACAGAAAGAGTGTTTCAAAACGGCTCAATCAAAACTAAGGTTCAACTCTTTTAGTTGAACAAAGAGAACAGAAAGAAGTTTCACACAATTCTTCTGTGTAGTTTTTATTTGTAGACATTCTTTTTCCCAATATAGGCCTCTTAGCGCTCAGAATGTCCAATTGCAGTTTCTACAGAAAGAGTGTTTCAGAACGGCTCAATCAAAAGTAAGGTTCAACTCTGTTAGTTGAATGCACAGAACAGAAAGTAGTTTCATACAATGCTTCTGTGTAGTTTATATTTGAACATATTCTTTTTTCCACTATTACCCACTTAGCGCTACGAATGTCCAGTTGCATTTTCTACAGACAGAGTGTTTCAAAACTGCTCAATCAAAAGTATGGTTTAACTCTGTTAGCTGAATGCTCAGATCAGAATGAAGTTTCACAGAATGCTTCTGTGAAGTTTATATTTGAATATATTCCTTTTTCCACTACTACGCTCTTAGCGCTCCAAATGTCCAGTTGCATTTTCTACAGAAAGAGTGTTCAGATCTGCTCAATCAAAAGTATGGTTTAACTCTGTTAGCTGAATGCACAGATCAGAAAGAAGTTTCACCGAATGATTCTGTGTAGTTTATAGTTGAAGACATTACTTTTTCCACTATTACCCTCTTAGCGCTCCGAATCTCCACTTGCATTTTCTACAAAAAGAGTGTTTCATAACTGCTCAATCAAAAATATGTTTTATCTCTGTTAACTGAATTTACAGATCAGAAATAAGTTTCACAGAATGCATCTGTGTAGTTTTTATTTGAAGATATTCTTTTTCCCAATGTAGGCCTCTTAGCGCTTAGCATGTCCAATTGCAGTTTCTACAGAAAGAGTGTTTCAGAACGGCTCAATCAAAAGTAAGGTTCAACTCTGTTAGTTGAATGCACAGAACAGAAAGAATTTTCACAGAATGCTACTGTGTAGTTTATATTTGAATATATTCCTTTTTCCACTATTACCCTCTTAGCGCTCCGAATGTCCACTTGCATTTTCTACAGAAAGAGTGTTCAGAACTGCGCAATCAAAAGTATGGTTTAACTCTGTTAGCTTAATGAACATATCAGAAATAAGTTTCACACAATGCTTCTGTGTAGTTTTTATTTGAAGATATTATTTTTCCCAATAGAAGCCTCTTAGCGCTCGGAATGTCCAATTGCAGTTTCTACAGAAAGAGTGTTTCAGAAAGGCTCAATCAAAAGTAAGGTTCAACTCTGTTAGTTGAATGCACAGAACAGAAAGAAATTTCATACAATGCTTCTGTGTAGTTTATATTTGAACATATTCTTTTTTCCACTATTACCCACTTGGCGCTACGAATGTCCAGTTGCATTTTCTACAGACAGAGTGTTTCAAAACTGCTCAATCAAAAGTATGGTTTAACTCTGTTAGCTGAATGCTCAGATCAGAAAGAAGTTTCACAGAATGCTTCTGTGTAGTTTATATTTGAATATATTCCTTTTTCCACTACTACTCTCTTAGCGCTCCAAATGTCCAGTTGCATTTTCTACAGAAAGAGCGTTCAGATCTGCTCAATCAAAAGTATGGTTTAACTCTGTTAGCTGAATGCACAGATCAGAAAGAAGTTTCACAGAATGATTCTGTGTAGTTTATATTTGGAGACATTCCTTTTTCCACTATTACCCTCTTAGCGCTCCGAATCTCCACTTGCATTTTCTACAGAAAGAGTGTTTCAGAACGGCTCAATCAAAACTAAGGTTCAACTCTTTTAGTTGAACAAACAGAACAGAAAGAAGTTTCACACAATTCTTCAGTGTAGTTTTTATTTGTAGACATTCTTTTTCCCAATATAGGCCTCTTAGCGCTCAGAATGTCCAATTGCAGTTTCTACAGAAAGAGTGTTTCAGAACGGCTCAATCAAAAGTAAGGTTCAACTCTGTTAGTTGAATGCACAGAACAGAAAGTAGTTTCATACAATGCTTCTGTGTAGTTTATATTTGAACATATTCTTTTTTCCACTATTACCCACTTAGCGCTACGAATGTCCAGTTGCATTTTCTACAGAAAGAGTGTTTCAAAACTGCTCAATCATAATTATGGTTTAACTCTGTTAGCTGAATGCTCAGATCAGAAAGAAGTTTCACAGAATGCTTCTGTGTAGTTTATATTTGAATACATTCCTTTTTCCACTACTACGCTCTTAGCGCTCCAAATGTCCAGTTGCATTTTCTACACAAAGAGTGTTCAGATCTGCTCAATCAAAAGTATGGTTTAACTCTGTTAGCTGAATGCACAGATCAGAAAGAAGTTTCACCGAATGATTCTTTGTAGTTTATATTTGAAGACATTCCTTTTTCCACTATTACCCTCTTAGCGCTCCGAATCTCCACTTGCATTTTCTACAAAAAGAATGTTTCATAACTGCTCAATCAAAAATATGTTTTATCTCTGTTAACTGAATTTACAGATCAGGAATAAGTTTCACAGAATGCATCTGTGTAGTTTTTATTTGAAGATATTCTTTTTCCCAATGTAGGCCTCTTAGCGCTTAGCATGTCCAATTGCAGTTTCTACAGAAAGAGTGTTTCAGAACGGCTCAATTAAAAGTATGGTTCAACTCTGTTAGTTGAATGCACAGAACAGAAAGAATTTTCACAGAATGCTACTGTGTAGTTTATATTTGAATATATTCCTTTTTCCACTATTACCCTCTTAGCGCTCCGAATGTCCACTTGCATTTTCTACAGAAAGAGTGTTCAGAACTGCGCAATCAAAAGTATGGTTTAACTCTGTTAGCTTAATGAACATATCAGAAATAAGTTTCACACAATGCTTCTGTGTAGTTTTTATTTGAAGATATTATTTTTCCCAATAGAGGCCTCTTAGCGCTCAGAATGTCCAATTGCAGTTTCTACAGAAAGAGTGTTTCAGAAAGGCTCAATCAAAAGTAAGGTTCAACTCTGTTAGTTGAATGCACAGAACAGAAAGAAGTTTCATACAATGCTTCTGTGTAGTTTATATTTGAACATATTCTTTTTTCCACTATTACCCACTTCGCGCTACGAATGTCCACTTGCATTTTCTACAGACAGAGTGTTTCAAATCTGCTCAATCAAATGTATGGTTTAACTCTGTTAGCTGAATGCTCAGATCAGAAAGAAGTTTCACAGAATGCTTCTGTGTAGTTTATATTTGAATATATTACTTTTTCCACTACTACTCTCTTAGCGCTCCAAATGTCCAGTTGCATTTTCTACAGAAAGAGTGTTCAGATCTGCTCATTCAAAAGTATGGTTTAACTCTGTTAGCTGAATGCACAGATCAGAAAGAAGTTTCACAGAATGATTCTGTGTAGTTTATATTTGGAGACATTCCTGTTTCCACTATTACCCTCTTAGCGCTCCGAATCTCCACTTGCATTTTCTACAGAAAGAGTGTTTCTGAACGGCTCAATCAAAACTAAAGTTCAACTCTTTTAGTTGAACAAACAGAACAGAAAGAAGTTTCACACAATTCTTCTGTGTAGTTTTTATTTGTAGACATTCTTTTTCCCAATATAGGCCTCTTAGCGCTCAGAATATCCAATTGCAGTTTCTACAGAAAGAGTGTTTCAGAACGGCTCAATCAAAAGTAAGGTTCAACTCTGTTAGTTGAATGCACAGAACAGAAAGAAGTTTCATACAATGCTTCTGTGTAGTTTATATTTGAACATATTCTTTTTTCCACTATTTCCCACTTAGCGCTACGAATGTCCAGTTGCATTTTCTACAGACAGAGTGTTTCAAAACTGCTCAATCAAAAGTATGGTTTAAATCTGTTAGCTGAATGCTCAGATCAGAAAGTAGTTTCACAGAATGCTTCTGTGTAGTTTATATTTGAATATATTCCTTTTTCCACTACTACGCTCTTAGCGCTCCAAATGTCCAGTTGCATTTTCTACAGAAAGAGTGTTCAGATCTGCTCAATCAAAGGTATGGTTTAACTCTGAGAGCTGAATACACAGATCAGAAAGAAGTTTCACCGAATGATTCCGTGTAGTTTATATTTGAAGACATTCCTTTTTCCACTATTACCAACTTAGCGCTCCGAATCTCCACTTGCATTTTCTACAAAAAGAGTGTTTCATAACTGCTCAATCAAAAATATGTTTTATCTCTGTTAACTGAATTTACAGATCAGAAATAAGTTTCACAGAATGCATCTGTGTAGTTTTTATTTGAAGATATTCTTTTTCCCAATGTAGGCCTCTTAGCGCTTAGCATGTCCAATTGCAGTTTCTACAGAAAGAGTGTTTCAGAACGGCTCAATCAAAAGTAAGGTTCAACTCTGTTAGTTGAATGCACAGAACAGAAAGAATTTTCATAGAATGCTACTGTGTAGTTAATATTTGAATATATTCCTTTCTCCACTATTACACTATTAGCGCTCCGAATGTCCACTTGCATTTTCTACAGAAGGAGTGTTCTGAACTGTGCAATCAAAAGTATGGTTTAACTCTGTTAGCTTAATGAACATATCAGAAATAAGTTTCACACAATGCTTCTGTGTAGTTTTTATTTGAAGATATTATTTTTCCCAATATAGGCCTCTTAGCGCTCAGAACGTCCAATTGCAATTTCTACAGAAAGAGTGTTTCAGAAAGGCTCAATCAAAAGTAAGGTTCAACTCTGTTAGTTGAATGCACAGAACAGAAAGAAATTTCATACAATGCTTCTGTGTAGTTTATATTTGAACATATTATTTTTTCCACTATTACCCACTTGGCGCTACGAATGTCCAGCTGCATTTTCTACAGACAGAGTGTTTCAAAACTGCTCAATCAAAAGTATGGTTTAACTCTGTTAGCTGAATGCTCAGATCAGAAAGAAGTTTCACAGAATGCTTCTGTGTAGTTTATATTTGAATATATTCCTTTTTACACTACTACTCTCTTAGCGCTCCAAATGTCCAGTTGCATATTCTACAGAAAGAGTGTTCAGATCTGCTCAATCAAAAGTATGGTTTAACTCTGTTAGCTGAATGCACAGATCAGAAAGAAGTTTCACAGAATGATTCTGTGTAGTTTATATTTGGAGACATTCCTTTTTCCACTATTACCCTCTTAGCGCTCCGAATCTCCACTTGCATTTTCTACAGAAAGAGTGTTTCAGAACGGCTCAATCAAAACTAAGGTTCAACTCTTTTAGTTGAACAAACAGAACAGAAAGAAGTTTCACACAATTCTTCTGTGTAGTTTTTATTTGTAGACATTCTTTTTCCCAATGTAGGCCTCTTAGCGCTCAGAATGTCCAATTGCAGTTTCTACAGAAAGAGTGTTTCAGAACGGCTCAATCAAAAGTAAGGTTCAACTCTGTCAGTTGAATGCACAGAACAGAAAGAAGATTCATACAATGCTTCTGTGTAGTTTATATTTGAAAATATTCTTTTTTCCACTATTACCCACTTAGCGCTACGAATGTCCAGTTGCATTTTCTACAGACAGAGTGTTTCAAAACTGCTCAATCAAAAGTATGGTTTAATTCTGTTAGCTGAATGCTCAGATCAGAAAGAAGTTTCACAGAATGATTCTGTGTAGTTTATATTTGGAGACATTCCTTTTTCCACTATTACCCTCTTAGCGCTCCGAATCTCCACTTGCATTTTCTACAGAAAGAGTGTTTCAGAACGGCTCAATCAAAACTAAGGTTCAACTCTTTTAGTTGAACAAAGAGAACAGAAAGAAGTTTCACACAATTCTTCTGTGTAGTTTTTATTTGTAGACATTCTTTTTCCCAATATAGGCCTCTTAGCGCTCAGAATGTCCAATTGCAGTTTCTACAGAAAGAGTGTTTCAGAACGGCTCAATCAAAAGTAAGGTTCAACTCTGTTAGTTGAATGCACAGAACAGAAAGTAGTTTCATACAATGATTCTGTGTAGTTTATATTTGAACATATTCTTTTTTCCACTATTACCCACTTAGCGCTACGAATGTCCAGTTGCATTTTCTACAGACAGAGTGTTTCAAAACTGCTCAATCAAAAGTATGGTTTAACTCTGTTAGCTGAATGCTCAGATCAGAATGAAGTTTCAAGGAATGCTTCTGTGTAGTTTATATTTGAATATATTCCTTTTTCCACTACTACGCTCTTAGCGCTCCAAATGTCCAGTTGCATTTTCTACAGAAAGAGTGTTCAGATCTGCTCAATCAAAAGTATGGTTTAACTCTGTTAGCTGAATGCACAGATCAGAAAGAAGTTTCACCGAATGATTCTGTGTAGTTTATAGTTGAAGACATTACTTTTTCCACTATTACCCTCTTAGCGCTCCGAATCTCCACTTGCATTTTCTACAAAAAGAGTGTTTCATAACTGCTCAATCAAAAATATGTTTTATCTCTGTTAACTGAATTTACAGATCAGAAATAAGTTTCACAGAATGCATCTGTGTAGTTTTTATTTGAAGATATTCTTTTTCCCAATGTAGGCCTCTTAGCGCTTAGCATGTCCAATTGCAGTTACTACAGAAAGAGTGTTTCAGAACGGCTCAATCAAAAGTAAGGTTCAACTCTGTTAGTTGAATGCACAGAACAGAAAGAATTTTCACAGAATGCTACTGTGTAGTTTATATTTGAATATATTCCTTTTTCCACTATTACCCTCTTAGCGCTCCGAATGTCCACTTGCATTTTCTACAGAAAGAGTGTTCAGAACTGCGCAATCAAAAGTATGGTTTAACTCTGTTAGCTTAATGAACATATCAGAAATAAGTTTCACACAATGCTTCTGTGTAGTTTTTATTTGAAGATATTATTTTTCCCAATAGAAGCCTCTTAGCGCTCGGAATGTCCAATTGCAGTTTCTACAGAAAGAGTGTTTCAGAAAGGCTCAATCAAAAGTAAGGTTCAACTCTGTTAGTTGAATGCACAGAACAGAAAGAAATTTCATACAATGCTTCTGTGTAGTTTATATTTGAACATATTCTTTTTTCCACTATTACCCACTTGGCGCTACGAATGTCCAGTTGCATTTTCTACAGACAGAGTGTTTCAAAACTGCTCAATCATAATTATGGTTTAACTCTGTTAGCTGAATGCTCAGATCAGAAAGAAGTTTCACAGAATGCTTCTGTGTAGTTTATATTTGAATACATTCCTTTTTCCACTACTACGCTCTTAGCGCTCCAAATGTCCAGTTGCATTTTCTACACAAAGAGTGTTCAGATCTGCTCAATCAAAAGTATGGTTTAACTCTGTTAGCTGAATGCACAGATCAGAAAGAAGTTTCACCGAATGATTCTTTGTAGTTTATATTTGAAGACATTCCTTTTTCCACTATTACCCTCTTAGCGCTCCGAATCTCCACTTGCATTTTCTACAAAAAGAGTGTTTCATAACTTCTCAATCAAAAATATGTTTTATCTCTGTTAACTGAATTTACAGATCAGGAATAAGTTTCACAGAATGCATCTGTGTAGTTTTTATTTGAAGATATTCTTTTTCCCAATGTAGGCCTCTTAGCGCTTAGCATGTCCAATTGCAGTTTCTACAGAAAGAGTGTTTCAGAACGGCTCAATTAAAAGTATGGTTCAACTCTGTTAGTTGAATGCACAGAACAGAAAGAATTTTCACAGAATGCTACTGTGTAGTTTATATTTGAATATATTCCTTTTTCCACTATTACCCTCTTAGCGCTCCGAATGTCCACTTGCATTTTCTACAGAAAGAGTGTTCAGAACTGCGCAATCAAAAGTATGGTTTAACTCTGTTAGCTTAATGAACATATCAGAAATAAGTTTCACACAATGCTTCTGTGTAGTTTTTATTTGAAGATATTATTTTTCCCAATAGAGGCCTCTTAGCGCTCAGAATGTCCAATTGCAGTTTCTACAGAAAGAGTGTTTCAGAAAGGCTCAATCAAAAGTAAGGTTCAACTCTGTTAGTTGAATGCACAGAACAGAAAGAAGTTTCATACAATGCTTCTGTGTAGTTTATATTTGAACATATTCTTTTTTCCACTATTACCCACTTCGCGCTACGAATGTCCACTTGCATTTTCTACAGACAGAGTGTTTCAAATCTGCTCAATCAAATGTATGGTTTAACTCTGTTAGCTGAATGCTCAGATCAGAAAGAAGTTTCACAGAATGCTTCTGTGTAGTTTATATTTGAATATATTACTTTTTCCACTACTACTCTCTTAGCGCTCCAAATGTCCAGTTGCATTTTCTACAGAAAGAGTGTTCAGATCTGCTCATTCAAAAGTATGGTTTAACTCTGTTAGCTGAATGCACAGATCAGAAAGAAATTTCACAGAATGATTCTGTGTAGTTTATATTTGGAGACATTCCTGTTTCCACTATTACCCTCTTAGCGCTCCGAATCTCCACTTGCATTTTCTACAGAAAGAGTGTTTCTGAACGGCTCAATCAAAACTAAAGTTCAACTCTTTTAGTTGAACAAACAGAACAGAAAGAAGTTTCACACAATTCTTCTGTGTAGTTTTTATTTGTAGACATTCTTTTTCCCAATATAGGCCTCTTAGCGCTCAGAATATCCAATTGCAGTTTCTACAGAAAGAGTGTTTCAGAACGGCTCAATCAAAAGTAAGGTTCAACTCTGTTAGTTGAATGCACAGAACAGAAAGAAGTTTCATACAATGCTTCTGTGTAGTTTATATTTGAACATATTCTTTTTTCCACTATTTCCCACTTAGCGCTACGAATGTCCAGTTGCATTTTCTACAGACAGAGTGTTTCAAAACTGCTCAATCAAAAGTATGGTTTAAATCTGTTAGCTGAATGCTCAGATCAGAAAGTAGTTTCACAGAATGCTTCTGTGTAGTTTATATTTGAATATATTCCTTTTTCCACTACTACGCTCTTAGCGCTCCAAATGTCCAGTTGCATTTTCTACAGAAAGAGTGTTCAGATCTGCTCAATCAAAGGTATGGTTTAACTCTGAGAGCTGAATACACAGATCAGAAAGAAGTTTCACCGAATGATTCCGTGTAGTTTATATTTGAAGACATTCCTTTTTCCACTATTACCAACTTAGCGCTCCGAATCTCCACTTGCATTTTCTACAAAAAGAGTGTTTCATAACTGCTCAATCAAAAATATGTTTTATCTCTGTTAACTGAATTTACAGATCAGAAATAAGTTTCACAGAATGCATCTGTGTAGTTTTTATTTGAAGATATTCTTTTTCCCAATGTAGGCCTCTTAGCGCTTAGCATGTCCAATTGCAGTTTCTACAGAAAGAGTGTTTCAGAACGGCTCAATCAAAAGTAAGGTTCAACTCTGTTAGTTGAATGCACAGAACAGAAAGAATTTTCATAGAATGCTACTGTGTAGTTAATATTTGAATATATTCCTTTCTCCACTATTACACTATTAGCGCTCCGAATGTCCACTTGCATTTTCTACAGAAGGAGTGTTCTGAACTGTGCAATCAAAAGTATGGTTTAACTCTGTTAGCTTAATGAACATATCAGAAATAAGTTTCACACAATGCTTCTGTGTAGTTTTTATTTGAAGATATTATTTTTCCCAATATAGGCCTCTTAGCGCTCAGAACGTCCAATTGCAATTTCTACAGAAAGAGTGTTTCAGAAAGGCTCAATCAAAAGTAAGGTTCAACTCTGTTAGTTGAATGCACAGAACAGAAAGAAATTTCATACAATGCTTCTGTGTAGTTTATATTTGAACATATTATTTTTTCCACTATTACCCACTTGGCGCTACGAATGTCCAGCTGCATTTTCTACAGACAGAGTGTTTCAAAACTGCTCAATCAAAAGTATGGTTTAACTCTGTTAGCTGAATGCTCAGATCAGAAAGAAGTTTCACAGAATGCTTCTGTGTAGTTTATATTTGAATATATTCCTTTTTACACTACTACTCTCTTAGCGCTCCAAATGTCCAGTTGCATATTCTACAGAAAGAGTGTTCAGATCTGCTCAATCAAAAGTATGGTTTAACTCTGTTAGCTGAATGCACAGATCAGAAAGAAGTTTCACAGAATGATTCTGTGTAGTTTATATTTGGAGACATTCCTTTTTCCACTATTACCCTCTTAGCGCTCCGAATCTCCACTTGCATTTTCTACAGAAAGAGTGTTTCAGAACGGCTCAATCAAAACTAAGGTTCAACTCTTTTAGTTGAACAAACAGAAGAGAAAGAAGTTTCACACAATTCTTCTGTGTAGTTTTTATTTGTAGACATTCTTTTTCCCAATGTAGGCCTCTTAGCGCTCAGAATGTCCAATTGCAGTTTCTACAGAAAGAGTGTTTCAGAACGGCTCAATCAAAAGTAAGGTTCAACTCTGTCAGTTGAATGCACAGAACAGAAAGAAGATTCATACAATGCTTCTGTGTAGTTTATATTTGAAAATATTCTTTTTTCCACTATTACCCACTTAGCGCTACGAATGTCCAGTTGCATTTTCTACAGACAGAGTGTTTCAAAACTGCTCAATCAAAAGTATGGTTTAATTCTGTTAGCTGAATGCTCAGATCAGAAAGAAGTTTCACAGAATGATTCTGTGTAGTTTATATTTGGAGACATTCCTTTTTCCACTATTACCCTCTTAGCGCTCCGAATCTCCACTTGCATTTTCTACAGAAAGAGTGTTTCAGAACGGCTCAATCAAAACTAAGGTTCAACTCTTTTAGTTGAACAAAGAGAACAGAAAGAAGTTTCACACAATTCTTCTGTGTAGTTTTTATTTGTAGACATTCTTTTTCCCAATATAGGCCTCTTAGCGCTCAGAATGTCCAATTGCAGTTTCTACAGAAAGAGTGTTTCAGAACGGCTCAATCAAAAGTAAGGTTCAACTCTGTTAGTTGAATGCACAGAACAGAAAGTAGTTTCATACAATGATTCTGTGTAGTTTATATTTGAACATATTCTTTTTTCCACTATTACCCACTTAGCGCTACGAATGTCCAGTTGCATTTTCTACAGACAGAGTGTTTCAAAACTGCTCAATCAAAAGTATGGTTTAACTCTGTTAGCTGAATGCTCAGATCAGAATGAAGTTTCACAGAATGCTTCTGTGTAGTTTATATTTGAATATATTCCTTTTTCCACTACTACGCTCTTAGCGCTCCAAATGTCCAGTTGCATTTTCTACAGAAAGAGTGTTCAGATCTGCTCAATCAAAAGTATGGTTTAACTCTGTTAGCTGAATGCACAGATCAGAAAGAAGTTTCACCGAATGATTCTGTGTAGTTTATAGTTGAAGACATTACTTTTTCCACTATTACCCTCTTAGCGCTCCGAATCTCCACTTGCATTTTCTACAAAAAGAGTGTTTCATAACTGCTCAATCAAAAATATGTTTTATCTCTGTTAACTGAATTTACAGATCAGAAATAAGTTTCACAGAATGCATCTGTGTAGTTTTTATTTGAAGATATTCTTTTTCCCAATGTAGGCCTCTTAGCGCTTAGCATGTCCAATTGCAGTTACTACAGAAAGAGTGTTTCAGAACGGCTCAATCAAAAGTAAGGTTCAACTCTGTTAGTTGAATGCACAGAACAGAAAGAATTTTCACAGAATGCTACTGTGTAGTTTATATTTGAATATATTCCTTTTTCCACTATTACCCTCTTAGCGCTCCGAATGTCCACTTGCATTTTCTACAGAAAGAGTGTTCAGAACTGCGCAATCAAAAGTATGGTTTAACTCTGTTAGCTTAATGAACATATCAGAAATAAGTTTCACACAATGCTTCTGTGTAGTTTTTATTTGAAGATATTATTTTTCCCAATAGAAGCCTCTTAGCGCTCGGAATGTCCAATTGCAGTTTCTACAGAAAGAGTGTTTCAGAAAGGCTCAATCAAAAGTAAGGTTCAACTCTGTTAGTTGAATGCACAGAACAGAAAGAAATTTCATACAATGCTTCTGTGTAGTTTATATTTGAACATATTCTTTTTTCCACTATTACCCACTTGGCGCTACGAATGTCCAGTTGCATTTTCTACAGACAGAGTGTTTCAAAACTGCTCAATCAAAAGTATGGTTTAACTCTGTTAGCTGAATGCTCAGATCAGAAAGAAGTTTCACAGAATGCTTCTGTGTAGTTTATATTTGAATATATTCCTTTTTCCACTACTACTCTCTTAGCGCTCCAAATGTCCAGTTGCATTTTCTACAGAAAGAGTGTTCAGATCTGCTCAATCAAAAGTATGGTTTAACTCTGTTAGCTGAATGCACAGATCAGAAAGAAGTTTCACAGAATGATTCTGTGTAGTTTATATTTGGAGACATTCCTTTTTCCACTATTACCCTCTTAGCGCTCCGAATCTCCACTTGCATTTTCTACAGAAAGAGTGTTTCAGAACGGCTCAATCAAAACTAAGGTTCAACTCTTTTAGTTGAACAAACAGAACAGAAAGAAGTTTCACACAATTCTTCAGTGTAGTTTTTATTTGTAGACATTCTTTTTCCCAATATAGGCCTCTTAGCGCTCAGAATGTCCAATTGCAGTTTCTACAGAAAGAGTGTTTCAGAACGGCTCAATCAAAAGTAAGGTTCAACTCTGTTAGTTGAATGCACAGAACAGAAAGTAGTTTCATACAATGCTTCTGTGTAGTTTATATTTGAACATATTCTTTTTTCCACTATTACCCACTTAGCGCTACGAATGTCCAGTTGCATTTTCTACAGACAGAGTGTTTCAAAACTGCTCAATCATAATTATGGTTTAACTCTGTTAGCTGAATGCTCAGATCAGAAAGAAGTTTCACAGAATGCTTCTGTGTAGTTTATATTTGAATACATTCCTTTTTCCACTACTACGCTCTTAGCGCTCCAAATGTCCAGTTGCATTTTCTACACAAAGAGTGTTCAGATCTGCTCAATCAAAAGTATGGTTTAACTCTGTTAGCTGAATGCACAGATCAGAAAGAAGTTTCACCGAATGATTCTTTGTAGTTTATATTTGAAGACATTCCTTTTTCCACTATTACCCTCTTAGCGCTCCGAATCTCCACTTGCATTTTCTACAAAAAGAGTGTTTCATAACTGCTCAATCAAAAATATGTTTTATCTCTGTTAACTGAATTTACAGATCAGGAATAAGTTTCACAGAATGCATCTGTGTAGTTTTTATTTGAAGATATTCTTTTTCCCATTGTAGGCCTCTTAGCGCTTAGCATGTCCAATTGCAGTTTCTACAGAAAGAGTGTTTCAGAACGGCTCAATTAAAAGTATGGTTCAACTCTGTTAGTTGAATGCACAGAACAGAAAGAATTTTCACAGAATGCTACTGTGTAGTTTATATTTGAATATATTCCTTTTTCCACTATTACCCTCTTAGCGCTCCGAATGTCCACTTGCATTTTCTACAGAAAGAGTGTTCAGAACTGCGCAATCAAAAGTATGGTTTAACTCTGTTAGCTTAATGAACATATCAGAAATAAGTTTCACACAATGCTTCTGTGTAGTTTTTATTTGAAGATATTATTTTTCCCAATAGAGGCCTCTTAGCGCTCAGAATGTCCAATTGCAGTTTCTACAGAAAGAGTGTTTCAGAAAGGCTCAATCAAAAGTAAGGTTCAACTCTGTTAGTTGAATGCACAGAACAGAAAGAAGTTTCATACAATGCTTCTGTGTAGTTTATATTTGAACATATTCTTTTTTCCACTATTACCCACTTCGCGCTACGAATGTCCACTTGCATTTTCTACAGACAGAGTGTTTCAAATCTGCTCAATCAAATGTATGGTTTAACTCTGTTAGCTGAATGCTCAGATCAGAAAGAAGTTTCACAGAATGCTTCTGTGTAGTTTATATTTGAATATATTACTTTTTCCACTACTACTCTCTTAGCGCTCCAAATGTCCAGTTGCATTTTCTACAGAAAGAGTGTTCAGATCTGCTCATTCAAAAGTATGGTTTAACTCTGTTAGCTGAATGCACAGATCAGAAAGAAGTTTCACAGAATGATTCTGTGTAGTTTATATTTGGAGACATTCCTGTTTCCACTATTACCCTCTTAGCGCTCCGAATCTCCACTTGCATTTTCTACAGAAAGAGTGTTTCAGAACGGCTCAATCAAAACTAAGGTTCAACTCTTTTAGTTGAACAAACAGAACAGAAAGAAGTTTCACACAATTCTTCTGTGTAGTTTTTATTTGTAGACATTCTTTTTCCCAATATAGGCCTCTTAGCGCTCAGAATATCCAATTGCAGTTTCTACAGAAAGAGTGTTTCAGAACGGCTCAATCAAAAGTAAGGTTCAACTCTGTTAGTTGAATGCACAGAACAGAAAGAAGTTTCATACAATGCTTCTGTGTAGTTTATATTTGAACATATTCTTTTTTCCACAATTTCCCACTTAGCGCTACGAATGTCCAGTTGCATTTTCTACAGACAGAGTGTTTCAAAACTGCTCAATCAAAAGTATGGTTTAAATCTGTTAGCTGAATGCTCAAATCAGAAAGTAGTTTCACAGAATGCTTCTGTGTAGTTTATATTTGAATATATTCCTTTTTCCACTACTACGCTCTTAGCGCTCCAAATGTCCAGTTGCATTTTCTACAGAAAGAGTGTTCAGATCTGCTCAATCAAAGGTATGGTTTAACTCTGAGAGCTGAATACACAGATCAGAAAGAAGTTTCACCGAATGATTCCGTGTAGTTTATATTTGAAGACATTCCTTTTTCCACTATTACCAACTTAGCGCTCCGAATCTCCACTTGCATTTTCTACAAAAAGAGTGTTTCATAACTGCTCAATCAAAAATATGTTTTATCTCTGTTAACTGAATTTACAGATCAGAAATAAGTTTCACAGAATGCATCTGTGTAGTTTTTATTTGAAGATATTCTTTTTCCCAATGTAGGCCTCTTAGCGCTTAGCATGTCCAATTGCAGTTTCTACAGAAAGAGTGTTTCAGAACGGCTCAATCAAAAGTAAGGTTCAACTCTGTTAGTTGAATGCACAGAACAGAAAGAATTTTCATAGAATGCTACTGTGTAGTTAATATTTGAATATATTCCTTTCTCCACTATTACACTATTAGCGCTCCGAATGTCCACTTGCATTTTCTACAGAAAGAGTGTTCAGAACTGCGCAATCAAAATTATGGTTTAACTCTGTTAGCTTAATGAACATATCAGAAATAAGTTTCACACAATGCTTCTGTGTAGTTTTTATTTGAAGATATTATTTTTCCCAATAGAAGCCTCTTAGCGCTCGGAATGTCCAATTGCAGTTTCTACAGAAAGAGTGTTTCAGAAAGGCTCAATCAAAAGTAAGGTTCAACTCTGTTAGTTGAATGCACAGAACAGAAAGAAATTTCATACAATGCTTCTGTGTAGTTTATATTTGAACATATTCTTTTTTCCACTATTACCCACTTGGCGCTACGAATGTCCAGTTGCATTTTCTACAGACAGAGTGTTTCAAAACTGCTCAATCAAAAGTATGGTTTAACTCTGTTAGCTGAATGCTCAGATCAGAAAGAAATTTCACAGAATGCTTCTGTGTAGTTTATATTTGAATATATTCCTTTTTCCACTACTACTCTCTTAGCGCTCCAAATGTCCAGTTGCATTTTCTACAGAAAGAGTGTTCAGATCTGCTCAATCAAAAGTATGGTTTAACTCTGTTAGCTGAATGCACAGATCAGAAAGAAGTTTCACAGAATGATTCTGTGTAGTTTATATTTGGAGACATTCCTTTTTCCACTATTACCCTCTTAGCGCTCCGAATCTCCACTTGCATTTTCTACAGAAAGAGTGTTTCAGAACGGCTCAATCAAAACTAAGGTTCAACTCTTTTAGTTGAACAAACAGAACAGAAAGAAGTTTCACACAATTCTTCAGTGTAGTTTTTATTTGTAGACATTCTTTTTCCCAATATAGGCCTCTTAGCGCTCAGAATGTCCAATTGCAGTTTCTACAGAAAGAGTGTTTCAGAACGGCTCAATCAAAAGTAAGGTTCAACTCTGTTAGTTGAATGCACAGAACAGAAAGTAGTTTCATACAATGCTTCTGTGTAGTTTATATTTGAACATATTCTTTTTTCCACTATTACCCACTTAGCGCTACGAATGTCCAGTTGCATTTTCTACAGACAGAGTGTTTCAAAACTGCTCAATCATAATTATGGTTTAACTCTGTTAGCTGAATGCTCAGATCAGAAAGAAGTTTCACAGAATGCTTCTGTGTAGTTTATATTTGAATACATTCCTTTTTCCACTACTACGCTCTTAGCGCTCCAAATGTCCAGTTGCATTTTCTACACAAAGAGTGTTCAGATCTGCTCAATCAAAAGTATGGTTTAACTCTGTTAGCTGAATGCACAGATCAGAAAGAAGTTTCACCGAATTATTCTTTGTAGTTTATATTTGAAGACATTCCTTTTTCCACTATTACCCTCTTAGCGCTCCGAATCTCCACTTGCATTTTCTACAAAAAGAGTGTTTCATAACTGCTCAATCAAAAATATGTTTTATCTCTGTTAACTGAATTTACAGATCAGGAATAAGTTTCACAGAATGCATCTGTGTAGTTTTTATTTGAAGATATTCTTTTTCCCAATGTAGGCCTCTTAGCGCTTAGCATGTCCAATTGCAGTTTCTACAGAAAGAGTGTTTCAGAACGGCTCAATTAAAAGTATGGTTCAACTCTGTTAGTTGAATGCACAGAACAGAAAGAATTTTCACAGAATGCTACTGTGTAGTTTATATTTGAATATATTCCTTTTTCCACTATTACCCTCTTAGCGCTCCGAATGTCCACTTGCATTTTCTACAGAAAGAGTGTTCAGAACTGCGCAATCAAAAGTATGGTTTAACTCTGTTAGCTTAATGAACATATCAGAAATAAGTTTCACACAATGCTTCTGTGTAGTTTTTATTTGAAGATATTATTTTTCCCAATAGAGGCCTCTTAGCGCTCAGAATGTCCAATTGCAGTTTCTACAGAAAGAGTGTTTCAGAAAGGCTCAATCAAAAGTAAGGTTCAACTCTGTTAGTTGAATGCACAGAACAGAAAGAAGTTTCATACAATGCTTCTGTGTAGTTTATATTTGAACATATTCTTTTTTCCACTATTACCCACTTCGCGCTACGAATGTCCACTTGCATTTTCTACAGACAGAGTGTTTCAAATCTGCTCAATCAAATATATGGTTTAACTCTGTTAGCTGAATGCTCAGATCAGAAAGAAGTTTCACAGAATGCTTCTGTGTAGTTTATATTTGAATATATTTCTTTTTCCACTACTACTCTCTTAGCGCTCCAAATGTCCAGTTGCATTTTCTACAGAAAGAGTGTTCAGATCTGCTCATTCAAAAGTATGGTTTAACTCTGTTAGCTGAATGCACAGATCAGAAAGAAGTTTCACAGAATGATTCTGTGTAGTTTATATTTGGAGACATTCCTGTTTCCACTATTACCCTCTTAGTGCTCCGAATCTCCACTTGCATTTTCTACAGAAAGAGTGTTTCAGAACGGCTCAATCAAAACTAAGGTTCAACTCTTTTAGTTGAACAAACAGAACAGAAAGAAGTTTCACACAATTCTTCTGTGTAGTTTTTATTTGTAGACATTCTTTTTCCCAATATAGGCCTCTTAGCGCTCAGAATATCCAATTGCAGTTTCTACAGAAAGAGTGTTTCAGAACGGCTCAATCAAAAGTAAGGTTCAACTCTGTTAGTTGAATGCACAGAACAGAAAGAAGTTTCATACAATGCTTCTGTGTAGTTTATATTTGAACATATTCTTTTTTCCACTATTTCCCACTTAGCGCTACGAATGTCCAGTTGCATTTTCTACAGACAGAGTGTTTCAAAACTGCTCAATCAAAAGTATGGTTTAAATCTGTTAGCTGAATGCTCAAATCAGAAAGTAGTTTCACAGAATGCTTCTGTGTAGTTTATATTTGAATATATTCCTTTTTCCACTACTACGCTCTTAGCGCTCCAAATGTCCAGTTGCATTTTCTACAGAAAGAGTGTTCAGATCTGCTCAATCAAAGGTATGGTTTAACTCTGAGAGCTGAATACACAGATCAGAAAGAAGTTTCACCGAATGATTCCGTGTAGTTTATATTTGAAGACATTCCTTTTTCCACTATTACCAACTTAGCGCTCCGAATCTCCACTTGCATTTTCTACAAAAAGAGTGTTTCATAACTGCTCAATCAAAAATATGTTTTATCTCTGTTAACTGAATTTACAGATCAGAAATAAGTTTCACAGAATGCATCTGTGTAGTTTTTATTTGAAGATATTCTTTTTCCCAATGTAGGCCTCTTAGCGCTTAGCATGTCCAATTGCAGTTTCTACAGAAAGAGTGTTTCAGAACGGCTCAATCAAAAGTAAGGTTCAACTCTGTTAGTTGAATGCACAGAACAGAAAGAATTTTCATAGAATGCTACTGTGTAGTTAATATTTGAATATATTCCTTTCTCCACTATTACACTATTAGCGCTCCGAATGTCCACTTGCATTTTCTACAGAAGGAGTGTTCTGAACTGTGCAATCAAAAGTATGGTTTAACTCTGTTAGCTTAATGAACATATCAGAAATAAGTTTCACACAATGCTTCTGTGTAGTTTTTATTTGAAGATATTATTTTTCCCAATATAGGCCTCTTAGCGCTCAGAACGTCCAAATGCAATTTCTACAGAAAGAGTGTTTCAGAAAGGCTCAATCAAAAGTAAGGTTCAACTCTGTTAGTTGAATGCACAGAACAGAAAGAAATTTCATACAATGCTTCTGTGTAGTTTATATTTGAACATATTATTTTTTCCACTATTACCCACTTGGCGCTACGAATGTCCAGCTGCATTTTCTACAGACAGAGTGTTTCAAAACTGCTCAATCAAAAGTATGGTTTAACTCTGTTAGCTGAATGCTCAGATCAGAAAGAAGTTTCACAGAATGCTTCTGTGTAGTTTATATTTGAATATATTCCTTTTTACACTACTACTCTCTTAGCGCTCCAAATGTCCAGTTGCATATTCTACAGAAAGAGTGTTCAGATCTGCTCAATCAAAAGTATGGTTTAACTCTGTTAGCTGAATGCACAGATCAGAAAGAAGTTTCACAGAATGATTCTGTGTAGTTTATATTTGGAGACATTCCTTTTTCCACTATTACCCTCTTAGCGCTCCGAATCTCCACTTGCATTTTCTACAGAAAGAGTGTTTCAGAACGGCTCAATCAAAACTAAGGTTCAACTCTTTTAGTTGAACAAACAGAACAGAAAGAAGTTTCACACAATTCTTCTGTGTAGTTTTTATTTGTAGACATTCTTTTTCCCAATATAGGCCTCTTAGCGCTCAGAATGTCCAATTGCAGTTTCTACAGAAAGAGTGTTTCAGAACGGCTCAATCAAAAGTAAGGTTCAACTCTGTCAGTTGAATGCACAGAACAGAAAGAAGATTCATACAATGCTTCTGTGTAGTTTATATTTGAACATATTCTTTTTTCCACTATTACCCACTTAGCGCTACGAATGTCCAGTTGCATTTTCTACAGACAGAGTGTTTCAAAACTGCTCAATCAAAAGTATGGTTTAATTCTGTTAGCTGAATGCTCAGATCAGAAAGAAGTTTCACAGAATGATTCTGTGTAGTTTATATTTGGAGACATTCCTTTTTCCACTATTACCCTCTTAGCGCTCCGAATCTCCACTTGCATTTTCTACAGAAAGAGTGTTTCAGAACGGCTCAATCAAAACTAAGGTTCAACTCTTTTAGTTGAACAAACAGAACTGAAAGAAGTTTCACACAATTCTTCTGTGTAGTTTTTATTTGTAGACATTCTTTTTCCCAATATAGGCCTCTTAGCGCTCAGAATGTCCAATTGCAGTTTCTACAGAAAGAGTGTTTCAGAACGGCTCAATCAAAAGTAAGGTTCAACTCTGTTAGTTGAATGCACAGAACAGAAAGAAGTTTCATACAATGCTTCTGTGTAGTTTATATTTGAACATATTCTTTTTTCCACTATTACCCACTTAGCGCTACGAATGTCCAGTTGCATTTTCTACAGACAGAGTGTTTCAAAACTGCTCAATCAAAAGTATGGTTTAACTCTGTTAGCTGAATGCTCAGATCAGAAAGAAGTTTCACAGAATGCTTCTGTGTAGTTTATATTTGAATATATTACTTTTTCCACTACTACTCTCTTAGCGCTCCAAATGTCCAGTTGCATTTTCTACAGAAAGAGTGTTCAGATCTGCTCATTCAAAAGTATGGTTTAACTCTGTTAGCTGAATGCACAGATCAGAAAGAAGTTTCACAGAATGATTCTGTGTAGTTTATATTTGGAGACATTCCTGTTTCCACTATTACCCTCTTAGCGCTCCGAATCTCCACTTGCATTTTCTACAGAAAGAGTGTTTCAGAACGGCTCAATCAAAACTAAGGTTCAACTCTTTTAGTTGAACAAACAGAACAGAAAGAAGTTTCACACAATTCTTCTGTGTAGTTTTTATTTGTAGACATTCTTTTTCCCAATATAGGCCTCTTAGCGCTCAGAATATCCAATTGCAGTTTCTACAGAAAGAGTGTTTCAGAACGGCTCAATCAAAAGTAAGGTTCAACTCTGTTAGTTGAATGCACAGAACAGAAAGAAGTTTCATACAATGCTTCTGTGTAGTTTATATTTGAACATATTCTTTTTTCCACAATTTCCCACTTAGCGCTACGAATGTCCAGTTGCATTTTCTACAGACAGAGTGTTTCAAAACTGCTCAATCAAAAGTATGGTTTAAATCTGTTAGCTGAATGCTCAAATCAGAAAGTAGTTTCACAGAATGCTTCTGTGTAGTTTATATTTGAATATATTCCTTTTTCCACTACTACGCTCTTAGCGCTCCAAATGTCCAGTTGCATTTTCTACAGAAAGAGTGTTCAGATCTGCTCAATCAAAGGTATGGTTTAACTCTGAGAGCTGAATACACAGATCAGAAAGAAGTTTCACCGAATGATTCCGTGTAGTTTATATTTGAAGACATTCCTTTTTCCACTATTACCAACTTAGCGCTCCGAATCTCCACTTGCATTTTCTACAAAAAGAGTGTTTCATAACTGCTCAATCAAAAATATGTTTTATCTCTGTTAACTGAATTTACAGATCAGAAATAAGTTTCACAGAATGCATCTGTGTAGTTTTTATTTGAAGATATTCTTTTTCCCAATGTAGGCCTCTTAGCGCTTAGCATGTCCAATTGCAGTTTCTACAGAAAGAGTGTTTCAGAACGGCTCAATCAAAAGTAAGGTTCAACTCTGTTAGTTGAATGCACAGAACAGAAAGAATTTTCATAGAATGCTACTGTGTAGTTAATATTTGAATATATTCCTTTCTCCACTATTACACTATTAGCGCTCCGAATGTCCACTTGCATTTTCTACAGAAAGAGTGTTCAGAACTGCGCAATCAAAATTATGGTTTAACTCTGTTAGCTTAATGAACATATCAGAAATAAGTTTCACACAATGCTTCTGTGTAGTTTTTATTTGAAGATATTATTTTTCCCAATAGAAGCCTCTTAGCGCTCGGAATGTCCAATTGCAGTTTCTACAGAAAGAGTGTTTCAGAAAGGCTCAATCAAAAGTAAGGTTCAACTCTGTTAGTTGAATGCACAGAACAGAAAGAAATTTCATACAATGCTTCTGTGTAGTTTATATTTGAACATATTCTTTTTTCCACTATTACCCACTTGGCGCTACGAATGTCCAGTTGCATTTTCTACAGACAGAGTGTTTCAAAACTGCTCAATCAAAAGTATGGTTTAACTCTGTTAGCTGAATGCTCAGATCAGAAAGAAGTTTCACAGAATGCTTCTGTGTAGTTTATATTTGAATATATTCCTTTTTCCACTACTACTCTCTTAGCGCTCCAAATGTCCAGTTGCATTTTCTACAGAAAGAGTGTTCAGATCTGCTCAATCAAAAGTATGGTTTAACTCTGTTAGCTGAATGCACAGATCAGAAAGAAGTTTCACAGAATGATTCTGTGTAGTTTATATTTGGAGACATTCCTTTTTCCACTATTACCCTCTTAGCGCTCCGAATCTCCACTTGCATTTTCTACAGAAAGAGTGTTTCAGAACGGCTCAATCAAAACTAAGGTTCAACTCTTTTAGTTGAACAAACAGAACAGAAAGAAGTTTCACACAATTCTTCAGTGTAGTTTTTATTTGTAGACATTCTTTTTCCCAATATAGGCCTCTTAGCGCTCAGAATGTCCAATTGCAGTTTCTACAGAAAGAGTGTTTCAGAACGGCTCAATCAAAAGTAAGGTTCAACTCTGTTAGTTGAATGCACAGAACAGAAAGTAGTTTCATACAATGCTTCTGTGTAGTTTATATTTGAACATATTCTTTTTTCCACTATTACCCACTTAGCGCTACGAATGTCCAGTTGCATTTTCTACAGACAGAGTGTTTCAAAACTGCTCAATCATAATTATGGTTTAACTCTGTTAGCTGAATGCTCAGATCAGAAAGAAGTTTCACAGAATGCTTCTGTGTAGTTTATATTTGAATACATTCCTTTTTCCACTACTACGCTCTTAGCGCTCCAAATGTCCAGTTGCATTTTCTACACAAAGAGTGTTCAGATCTGCTCAATCAAAAGTATGGTTTAACTCTGTTAGCTGAATGCACAGATCAGAAAGAAGTTTCACCGAATGATTCTTTGTAGTTTATATTTGAAGACATTCCTTTTTCCACTATTACCCTCTTAGCGCTCCGAATCTCCACTTGCATTTTCTACAAAAAGAGTGTTTCATAACTGCTCAATCAAAAATATGTTTTATCTCTGTTAACTGAATTTACAGATCAGGAATAAGTTTCACAGAATGCATCTGTGTAGTTTTTATTTGAAGATATTCTTTTTCCCAATGTAGGCCTCTTAGCGCTTAGCATGTCCAATTGCAGTTTCTACAGAAAGAGTGTTTCAGAACGGCTCAATTAAAAGTATGGTTCAACTCTGTTAGTTGAATGCACAGAACAGAAAGAATTTTCACAGAATGCTACTGTGTAGTTTATATTTGAATATATTCCTTTTTCCACTATTACCCTCTTAGCGCTCCGAATGTCCACTTGCATTTTCTACAGAAAGAGTGTTCAGAACTGCGCAATCAAAAGTATGGTTTAACTCTGTTAGCTTAATGAACATATCAGAAATAAGTTTCACACAATGCTTCTGTGTAGTTTTTATTTGAAGATATTATTTTTCCCAATAGAGGCCTCTTAGCGCTCAGAATGTCCAATTGCAGTTTCTACAGAAAGAGTGTTTCAGAAAGGCTCAATCAAAAGTAAGGTTCAACTCTGTTAGTTGAATGCACAGAACAGAAAGAAGTTTCATACAATGCTTCTGTGTAGTTTATATTTGAACATATTCTTTTTTCCACTATTACCCACTTCGCGCTACGAATGTCCACTTGCATTTTCTACAGACAGAGTGTTTCAAATCTGCTCAATCAAATGTATGGTTTAACTCTGTTAGCTGAATGCTCAGATCAGAAAGAAGTTTCACAGAATGCTTCTGTGTAGTTTATATTTGAATATATTTCTTTTTCCACTACTACTCTCTTAGCGCTCCAAATGTCCAGTTGCATTTTCTACAGAAAGAGTGTTCAGATCTGCTCATTCAAAAGTATGGTTTAACTCTGTTAGCTGAATGCACAGATCAGAAAGAAGTTTCACAGAATGATTCTGTGTAGTTTATATTTGGAGACATTCCTGTTTCCACTATTACCCTCTTAGTGCTCCGAATCTCCACTTGCATTTTCTACAGAAAGAGTGTTTCAGAACGGCTCAATCAAAACTAAGGTTCAACTCTTTTAGTTGAACAAACAGAACAGAAAGAAGTTTCACACAATTCTTCTGTGTAGTTTTTATTTGTAGACATTCTTTTTCCCAATATAGGCCTCTTAGCGCTCAGAATATCCAATTGCAGTTTCTACAGAAAGAGTGTTTCAGAACGGCTCAATCAAAAGTAAGGTTCAACTCTGTTAGTTGAATGCACAGAACAGAAAGAAGTTTCATACAATGCTTCTGTGTAGTTTATATTTGAACATATTCTTTTTTCCACTATTTCCCACTTAGCGCTACGAATGTCCAGTTGCATTTTCTACAGACAGAGTGTTTCAAAACTGCTCAATCAAAAGTATGGTTTAAATCTGTTAGCTGAATGCTCAAATCAGAAAGTAGTTTCACAGAATGCTTCTGTGTAGTTTATATTTGAATATATTCCTTTTTCCACTACTACGCTCTTAGCGCTCCAAATGTCCAGTTGCATTTTCTACAGAAAGAGTGTTCAGATCTGCTCAATCAAAGGTATGGTTTAACTCTGAGAGCTGAATACACAGATCAGAAAGAAGTTTCACCGAATGATTCCGTGTAGTTTATATTTGAAGACATTCCTTTTTCCACTATTACCAACTTAGCGCTCCGAATCTCCACTTGCATTTTCTACAAAAAGAGTGTTTCATAACTGCTCAATCAAAAATATGTTTTATCTCTGTTAACTGAATTTACAGATCAGAAATAAGTTTCACAGAATGCATCTGTGTAGTTTTTATTTGAAGATATTCTTTTTCCCAATGTAGGCCTCTTAGCGCTTAGCATGTCCAATTGCAGTTTCTACAGAAAGAGTGTTTCAGAACGGCTCAATCAAAAGTAAGGTTCAACTCTGTTAGTTGAATGCACAGAACAGAAAGAATTTTCATAGAATGCTACTGTGTAGTTAATATTTGAATATATTCCTTTCTCCACTATTACACTATTAGCGCTCCGAATGTCCACTTGCATTTTCTACAGAAGGAGTGTTCTGAACTGTGCAATCAAAAGTATGGTTTAACTCTGTTAGCTTAATGAACATATCAGAAATAAGTTTCACACAATGCTTCTGTGTAGTTTTTATTTGAAGATATTATTTTTCCCAATATAGGCCTCTTAGCGCTCAGAACGTCCAAATGCAATTTCTACAGAAAGAGTGTTTCAGAAAGGCTCAATCAAAAGTAAGGTTCAACTCTGTTAGTTGAATGCACAGAACAGAAAGAAATTTCATACAATGCTTCTGTGTAGTTTATATTTGAACATATTATTTTTTCCACTATTACCCACTTGGCGTTACGAATGTCCAGCTGCATTTTCTACAGACAGAGTGTTTCAAAACTGCTCAATCAAAAGTATGGTTTAACTCTGTTAGCTGAATGCTCAGATCAGAAAGAAGTTTCACAGAATGCTTCTGTGTAGTTTATATTTGAATATATTCCTTTTTACACTACTACTCTCTTAGCGCTCCAAATGTCCAGTTGCATATTCTACAGAAAGAGTGTTCAGATCTGCTCAATCAAAAGTATGGTTTAACTCTGTTAGCTGAATGCACAGATCAGAAAGAAGTTTCACAGAATGATTCTGTGTAGTTTATATTTGGAGACATTCCTTTTTCCACTATTACCCTCTTAGCGCTCCGAATCTCCACTTGCATTTTCTACAGAAAGAGTGTTTCAGAACGGCTCAATCAAAACTAAGGTTCAACTCTTTTAGTTGAACAAACAGAACAGAAAGAAGTTTCACACAATTCTTCTGTGTAGTTTTTATTTGTAGACATTCTTTTTCCCAATATAGGCCTCTTAGCGCTCAGAATGTCCAATTGCAGTTTCTACAGAAAGAGTGTTTCAGAACGGCTCAATCAAAAGTAAGGTTCAACTCTGTCAGTTGAATGCACAGAACAGAAAGAAGATTCATACAATGCTTCTGTGTAGTTTATATTTGAACATATTCTTTTTTCCACTATTACCCACTTAGCGCTACGAATGTCCAGTTGCATTTTCTACAGACAGAGTGTTTCAAAACTGCTCAATCAAAAGTATGGTTTAATTCTGTTAGCTGAATGCTCAGATCAGAAAGAAGTTTCACAGAATGATTCTGTGTAGTTTATATTTGGAGACATTCCTTTTTCCACTATTACCCTCTTAGCGCTCCGAATCTCCACTTGCATTTTCTACAGAAAGAGTGTTTCAGAACGGCTCAATCAAAACTAAGGTTCAACTCTTTTAGTTGAACAAACAGAACTGAAAGAAGTTTCACACAATTCTTCTGTGTAGTTTTTATTTGTAGACATTCTTTTTCCCAATATAGGCCTCTTAGCGCTCAGAATGTCCAATTGCAGTTTCTACAGAAAGAGTGTTTCAGAACGGCTCAATCAAAAGTAACGTTCAACTCTGTTAGTTGAATGCACAGAACAGAAAGAAGTTTCATACAATGCTTCTGTGTAGTTTATATTTGAACATATTCTTTTTTCCACTATTACCCACTTAGCGCTACGAATGTCCAGTTGCATTTTCTACAGACAGAGTGTTTCAAAACTGCTCAATCAAAAGTATGGTTTAACTCTGTTAGCTGAATGCTCAGATCAGAAAGAAGTTTCACAGAATGCTTCTGTGTAGTTTATATTTGAATATATTCCTTTTTCCACTACTACGCTCTTAGCGCTCCAAATGTCCAGTTGCATTTTCTACAGAAAGAGTGTTCAGATCTGCTCAATCAAAAGTATGGTTTAACTCTGTTAGCTGAATGCACAGATCAGAAAGAAGTTTCACCGAATGATTCTGTGTAGTTTATAGTTGAAGACATTCCTTTTTCCACTATTACCCTCTTAGCGCTCCGAATCTCCACTTGCATTTTCTACAAAAACAGTGTTTCATAACTGCTCAATCAAAAATATGTTTTATCTCTGTTAACTGAATTTACAGGTCAGAAATAAGTTTCACAGAATGCATCTGTGTAGTTTTTATTTGAAGATATTCTTTTTCCCAATGTATGCCTCTTAGCGCTTAGCATGGCCAATTGCAGTTTCTACAGAAAGAGTGTTTCAGAACGGCTCAATCAAAAGTAAGGTTCAACCCTGTTAGTTGAATGCACAGAACAGAAAGAATTTTCACAGAATGCTACTGTGTAGTTTATATTTGAATATATTCCTTTTTCCACTATTACCCTCTTAGCGCTCCGAATGTCCACTTGCATTTTCTACAGAAAGAGTGTTCAGAACTGCGCAATCAAAAGTATGGTTTAACTCTGTTAGCTTAATGAACATATCAGAAATAAGTTTCACACAATGCTTCTGTGTAGTTTTTATTTGAAGATATTATTTTTCCCAATATAGGCCTCTTAGCGCTCAGAATGTCCAATTGCAGTTTCTACAGAAAGAGTGTTTCAGAAAGGCTCAATCAAAAGTAAGGTTCAACTCTGTTAGTTGAATGCACAGAACAGAAAGAAATTTCATACAATGCTTCTGTGTAGTTTATATTTGAACATATCCTTTTTTCCACTATTACCCACTTGGCGCTACGAATGTCCAGTTGCATTTTCTACAGACAGAGTGTTTCAAAACTGCTCAATCAAAAGTATGGTTTAACTCTGTTAGCTGAATGCTCAGATCAGAAAGAAGTTTCACAGAATGCTTCTGTGTAGTTTATATTTGAATATATTCCTTTTTCCACTACTACTCTCTTAGCGCTCCAAATGTCCAGTTGCATTTTCTACAGAAAGAGTGTTCAGATCTGCTCAATCAAAAGTATGGTTTAACTCTGTTAGCTGAATGCACAGATCAGAAAGAAGTTTCACAGAATGATTCTGTGTAGTTTATATTTGGAGAAATTCCTTTTTCCACTATTACCCTCTTAGCGCTCCGAATCTCCACTTGCATTTTCTACAGAAAGAGTGTTTCAGAACGGCTCAATCAAAACTAAGGTTCAACTCTTTTAGTTGAACAAAGAGAACAGAAAGAAGTTTCACACAATTCTTCTGTGTAGTTTTTATTTGTAGACATTCTTTTTCCCAATATAGGCCTCTTAGCGCTCACAATGTCCAATTGCAGTTTCTACAGAAAGAGTGTTTCAGAACGGCTCAATCAAAAGTAAGGTTCAACTCTGTTAGTTGAATGCACAGAACAGAAAGTAGTTTCATACAATGCTTCTGTGTAGTTTATATTTGAACATATTCTTTTTTCCACTATTACCCACTTAGCGCTACGAATGTCCAGTTGCATTTTCTACAGACAGAGTGTTTCAAAACTGCTCAATCAAAAGTATGGTTTAATTCTGTTAGCTGAATGCTCAGATCAGAAAGAAGTTTCACAGAATGATTCTGTGTAGTTTATAATTGGAGACATTCCTTTTTCCACTATTACCCTCTTAGCGCTCCGAATCTCCACTTGCATTTTCTACAGAAAGAGTGTTTCAGAACGGCTCAATCAAAACTAAGGTTCAACTCTTTTAGTTGAACAAACAGAACTGAAAGAAGTTTCACACAATTCTTCTGTGTAGTTTTTATTTGTAGACATTCTTTTTCCCAATATAGGCCTCTTAGCGCTCAGAATGTCCAATTGCAGTTTCTACAGAAAGAGTGTTTCAGAACGGCTCAATCAAAAGTAAGGTTCAACTCTGTTAGTTGAATGCACAGAACAGAAAGAAGTTTCATACAATGCTTCTGTGTAGTTTATATTTGAACATATTCTTTTTTCCACTATTACCCACTTAGCGCTACGAATGTCCAGTTGCATTTTCTACAGACAGAGTGTTTCAAAACTGCTCAATCAAAAGTATGGTTTAACTCTGTTAGCTGAATGCTCAGATCAGAAAGAAGTTTCACAGAATGCTTCTGTGTAGTTTATATTTGAATATATTCCTTTTTCCACTACTACGCTCTTAGCGCTCCAAATGTCCAGTTGCATTTTCTACAGAAAGAGTGTTCAGATCTGCTCAATCAAAAGTATGCTTTAACTCTGTTAGCTGAATGCACAGATCAGAAAGAAGTTTCACCGAATGATTCTGTGTAGTTTATAGTTGAAGACATTCCTTTTTCCACTATTACCCTCTTAGCGCTCCGAATCTCCACTTGCATTTTCTACAAAAACAGTGTTTCATAACTGCTCAATCAAAAATATGTTTTATCTCTGTTAACTGAATTTACAGGTCAGAAATAAGTTTCACAGAATGCATCTGTGTAGTTTTTATTTGAAGATATTCTTTTTCCCAATGTAGGCCTCTTAGCGCTTAGCATGGCCAATTGCAGTTTCTACAGAAAGAGTGTTTCAGAACGGCTCAATCAAAAGTAAGGTTCAACTCTGTTAGTTGAATGCACAGAACAGAAAGAATTTTCACAGAATGCTACTGTGTAGTTTATATTTGAATATATTCCTTTTTCCACTATTACCCTCTTAGCGCTCCGAATGTCCACTTGCATTTTCTACAGAAAGAGTGTTCAGAACTGCGCAATCAAAAGTATGGTTTAACTCTGTTAGCTTAATGAACATATCAGAAATAAGTTTCACACAATGCTTCTGTGTAGTTTTTATTTGAAGATATTATTTTTCCCAATATAGGCCTCTTAGCGCTCAGAATGTCCAATTGCAGTTTCTACAGAAAGAGTGTTTCAGAAAGGCTCAATCAAAACTAAGGTTCAACTCTGTTAGTTGAATGCACAGAACAGAAACAAATTTCATACAATGCTTCTGTGTAGTTTATATTTGAACATATTCTTTTTTCCACTATTACCCACTTGGCGCTACGAATGTCCAGTTGCATTTTCTACAGACAGAGTGTTTCAAAACTGCTCAATCAAAAGTATGGTTTAACTCTGTTAGCTGAATGCTCAGATCAGAAAGAAGTTTCACAGAATGCTTCTGTGTAGTTTATATTTGAATATATTCCTTTTTCCACTACTATTCTCTTAGCGCTCCAAATGTCCAGTTGCATTTTCTACAGAAAGAGTGTTCAGATCTGCTCAATCAAAAGTATGGTTTAACTCTGTTAGCTGAATGCACAGATCAGAAAGAAGTTTCACAGAATGATTCTGTGTAGTTTATATTTGGAGAAATTCCTTTTTCCACTATTACCCTCTTAGCGCTCCGAATCTCCACTTGCATTTTCTACAGAAAGAGTGTTTCAGAACGGCTCAATCAAAACTAAGGTTCAACTCTTTTAGTTGAACAAAGAGAACAGAAAGAAGTTTCACACAATTCTTCTGTGTAGTTTTTATTTGTAGACATTCTTTTTCCCAATATAGGCCTCTTAGCGCTCAGAATGTCCAATTGCAGTTTCTACAGAAAGAGTGTTTCAGAACGGCTCAATCAAAAGTAAGGTTCAACTCTGTTAGTTGAATGCACAGAACAGAAAGTAGTTTCATACAATGCTTCTGTGTAGTTTATATTTGAACATATTCTTTTTTCCACTATTACCCACTTAGCGCTACGAATGTCCAGTTGCATTTTCTACAGACAGAGTGTTTCAAAACTGCTCAATCAAAAGTATGGTTTAACTCTGTTAGTTGAATGCTCAGATCAGAATGAAGTTTCACAGAATGCTTCTGTGTAGTTTATATTTGAATATATTCCTTTTTCCACTACTACGCTCTTAGCGCTCCAAATGTCCAGTTGCATTTTCTACAGAAAGAGTGTTCAGATCTGCTCAATCAAAAGTATGGTTTAACTCTGTTAGCTGAATGCACAGATCAGAAAGAAGTTTCACCGAATGATTCTGTGTAGTTTATAGTTGAAGACATTACTTTTTCCACTATTACCCTCTTAGCGCTCCGAATCTCCACTTGCATTTTCTACAAAAAGAGTGTTTCATAACTGCTCAATCAAAAATATGTTTTATCTCTGTTAACTGAATTTACAGATCAGAAATAAGTTTCACAGAATGCATCTGTGTAGTTTTTATTTGAAGATATTCTTTTTCCCAATGTAGTCCTCTTAGCGCTTAGCATGTCCAATTGCAGTTTCTACAGAAAGAGTGTTTCAGAACGGCTCAATCAAAAGTAAGGTTCAACTCTGTTAGTTGAATGCACAGAACAGAAAGAATTTTCACAGAATGCTACTGTGTAGTTTATATTTGAATATATTCCTTTTTCCACTATTACCCTCTTAGCGCTCCGAATGTCCACTTGCATTTTCTACAGAAAGAGTGTTCAGAACTGCGCAATCAAAAGTATGGTTTAACTCTGTTAGCTTAATGAACATATCAGAAATAAGTTTCACACAATGCTTCTGTGTAGTTTTTATTTGAAGATATTATTTTTCCCAATAGAGGCCTCTTAGCACTCAGAATGTCCAATTGCAGTTTCTACAGAAAGAGTGTTTCAGAAAGGCTCAATCAAAAGTAATGTTCAACTCTGTTAGTTGAATGCACAGAACAGAAAGAAATTTCATACAATGCTTCTGTGTAGTTTATATTTGAACATATTCTTTTTTCCACTATTACCCACTTGGCGCTACGAATGTCCAGTTGCATTTTCTACAGACAGAGTGTTTCAAAACTGCTCAATCAAAAGTATGGTTTAACTCTGTTAGCTGAATGCTCAGATCAGAAAGAAGTTTCACAGAATGCTTCTGTGTAGTTTATATTTGAATATATTCCTTTTTCCACTACTACTCTCTTAGCGCTCCAAATGTCCAGTTGCATTTTCTACAGAAAGAGTGTTCAGATCTGCTCAATCAAAAGTATGGTTTAACTCTGTTAGCTGAATGCACAGATCAGAAAGAAGTTTCACAGAATGATTCTGTGTAGTTTATATTTGGAGACATTCCTGTTTCCACTATTACCCTCTTAGCGCTCCGAATCTCCACTTGCATTTTCTACAGAAAGAGTGTTTCAGAACGGCTCAATCAAAACTAAGGTTCAACTCTTTTAGTTGAACAAACAGAACAGAAAGAAGTTTCACACAATTCTTCTGTGTAGTTTTTATTTGTAGACATTCTTTTTCCCAATATAGGCCTCTTAACGCTCAGAATGTCCAATTGCAGTTTCTACAGAAAGAGTGTTTCAGAACGGCTCAATCAAAAGTAAGGTTCAACTCTGTTAGTTGAATGCACAGAACAGAAAGAAGTTTCATACAATGCTTCTGTGTAGTTTATATTTGAACATATTCTTTTTTCCACTATTACCCACTTAGCGCTACGAATGTCCAGTTGCATTTTCTACAGTCAGAGTGTTTCAAAACTGCTCAATCAAAAGTATGGTTTAAATCTGTTAGCTGAATGCTCAGATCAGAAAGAAGTTTCACAGAATGCTTCTGTGTAGTTTATATTTGAATATATTCCTTTTTCCACTACTACGCTCTTAGCGCTCCAAATGTCCAGTTGCATTTTCTACAGAAAGAGTGTTCAGATCTGCTCAATCAAAAGTATGGTTTAACACTGTTAGCTGAATGCACACATCAGAAGGAAGTTTCACCGAATAATTCTGTGTAGTTTATATTTGAAGACATTCCTTTTTCCACTATTTCCCTCTTAGCGCTCCGAATCTCCACTTGCATTTTCTACAAAAAGAGTGTTTCATAACTGCTCAATCAAAAATATGTTTTATCTCTGTTAACTGAATTTACAGATCAGAAATAAGTTTCACAGAACGCATCTGTGTAGTTTTTATTTGAAGATATTCTTTTTCCCAATGTAGGCCTCTTAGCGCTTAGCATGTCCAATTGCAGTTTCTACAGAAGGAGTGTTTCAGAACGGCTCAATCAAAAGTAAGGTTCAACTCTGTTAGTTGAATGCACAGAACAGAAAGAATTTTCACAGAATGCTACTGTGTAGTTTATATTTGAATATATTCCTTTTTCCACTATTACCCTCTTAGCGCTCCGAATGTCCACTTGCATTTTCTACAGAAAGAGTGTTCAGAACTGCGCAATCAAAAGTATGGTTTAACTCTGTTAGCTTAATGAACATATCAGAAATAAGTTTCACACAATGCTTCTGTGTAGTTTTTATTTGAAGATATTATTTTTCCCAATAGAGGCCTCTTAGCGCTCAGAATGTCCAATTGCAGTTTCTACAGAAAGAGTGTTTCAGAAAGGCTCAATCAAAAGTAAGGTTCAACTCTGTTAGTTGAATGCACAGAACAGAAAGAAGTTTCATACAATGCTTCTGTGTAGTTTATATTTGAACATATTCTTTTTTCCACTATTACCCACTTAGCGCTACGAATGTCCAGTTGCATTTTCTACAGACAGAGTGTTTCAAATCTGCTCAATCAAATGTATGGTTTAACTCTGTTAGCTGAATGCTCAGATCAGAAAGAAGTTTCACAGAATGCTTCTGTGTAGTTTATATTTGAATATATTCCTTTTTCCACTACTACTCTCTTAGCGCTCCAAATGTCCAGTTGCATTTTCTACAGAAAGACTGTTCAGATCTGCTCAATCAAAAGTATGGTTTAACTCTGTTAGCTGAATGTACAGATCAGAAAGAAGTTTCACAGAATGATTCTGTGTAGTTTATATTTGGAGACATTCCTTTTTCCACTATTACCCTCTTAGCGCTCCGAATCTCCACTTGCATTTTCTACAAAAGAGTGTTTCAGAACGGCTCAATCAAAACTAAGGTTCAACTCTTTTAGTTGAACAAACAGAACAGAAAGAAGTTTCACACAATTCTTCTGTGTAGTTTTTATTTGTAGACATTCTTTTTCCCAATATAGGCCTCTTAGCGCTCAGAATGTCCAATTGCAGTTTCTACAGAAAGAGTGTTTCAGAACGGCTCAATCAAAAGTAACGTTCAACTCTGTTAGTTGAATGCACAGAACAGAAAGAAGTTTCATACAATGCTTCTGTGTAGTTTATATTTGAACATATTCTTTTTTCCACTATTACCCACTTAGCGCTACGAATGTCCAGTTGCATTTTCTACAGACAGAGTGTTTCAAAACTGCTCAATCAAAAGTATGGTTTAACTCTGTTAGCTGAATGCTCAGATCAGAAAGAAGTTTCACAGAATGCTTCTGTGTAGTTTATATTTGAATATATTCCTTTTTCCACTACTACGCTCTTAGCGCTCCAAATGTCCAGTTGCATTTTCTACAGAAAGAGTGTTCAGATCTGCTCAATCAAAAGTATGGTTTAACTCTGTTAGCTGAATCCACAGAACAGAAAGAAGTTTCCCCGAATGATTCTGTGTAGTTTATATTTGAAGACATTCATTTTTCCACTATTACCCTCTTAGCGCTCCGAATCTCCACTTGCATTTTCTACAAAAAGTGTGTTTCATAACTGCTCAATCAAAAATATGTTTTATCTCTGTTAACTGAATTTACAGATCAGAAATATGTTTCACAGAATGCATCTGTGTAGTTTTTATTTGAAGATATTCTTTTTCCCAATGTAGGCCTCTTCGCGCTTAGCATGTCCAATTGCAGTTTCTACAGAAAGAGTGTTTCAGAATGGCTCAATTAAAACTAAGGTTCAACTCTGTTAGTTGAATGCACAGAACAGAAAGAATTTTCACAGAATGCTACTGTGTAGTTTATATTTGAATATATTCCTTTTTCCACTATTACCCTCTTAGCGCTCAGAATGTCCACTTGCATTTTCTACAGAAAGAGTGTTCAGATCTGCACAATCAAAAGTATGGTTTAACTCTGTTAGCTTAATGAACATATCAGAAATAAGTTTCACACAATGCTTCTGTGTAGTTTTTATTTGAAGATATTATTTTTCCCAATAGAGGCCTCTTAGCGCTCAGAATGTCCAATTGCAGTTTCTACAGAAAGAGTGTTTCAGAAAGGATCAATCAAAAGTAAGGTTCAACTCTGTTAGTTGAATGCACAGAACAGAAAGAATTTTCATACAATGCTTCTGTGTAGTTTATATTTGAACATATTCTTTTTTCCACTATTACCCACTTAGTGCTACGAATGTCCAGTTGCATTTTCTACAGACAGAGTGTTTCAAAACTGCTCAATCAAAAGTATGGTTTAACTCTGTTAGCTGAATGCTCAGATCAGAAAGAAGTTTCACAGAATGCTTCTGTGTAGTTTATATTTGAATATATTCCTTTTTCCAGTACTACTCTCTTAGCGCTCCGAATCTCCACTTGCATTTTCTACAGAAAGAGTGTTTCAGAACGGCTCAATCAAAACTAAGGTTCAACTCTTTTAGTTGAACAAACAGAACAGAAAGAAGTTTCACACAATTCTTCTGTGTAGTTTTTATTTGTAGACATTCTTTTTCCCAATATAGGCCTCTTAGCGCTCAGAATGTCCAATTGCAGTTTCTACAGAAAGAGTGTTTCAGAACGGCTCAATCAAAAGTAAGGTTCAACTCTGTTAGTTGAATGCACAGAACAGAAAGAAGTTTCATACAATGCTTCTGTGTAGTTTATATTTGAACATATTCTTTTTTCCACTATTTCCCACTTAGCGCTACGAATGTCCAGTTGCATTTTCTACAGACAGAGTGTTTCAAAACTGCTCAATCAAAAGTATGGTTTAACTCTGTTAGCTGAATGCTCAGATCAGCAAGAAGTTTCACAGAATGCTTCTGTGTAGTTTATATTTGAATATATTCCTTTTTCCACTACTACGCTCTTAGCGCTCCAAATGTCCAGTTGCATTTTCTACAGAAAGAGTGTTCAGATCTGCTCAATCAAAAGTATGGTTTAACTCTGTTAGCTGAATGCACAGATCAGAAAGAAGTTTCACAGAATGATTCTGTGTAGTTTATATTTGGAGACATTCCTTTTTCCACTATTACCCTCTCAGCGCTCCGAATCTCCACTTGCATTTTCTACAGAAAGAGTGTTTCAGAACGGCTCAGTCAAAACTAAAGTCCAACTCTTTTAGTTGAAGAAACAGAACAGAAAGAAGTTTCACACAATTCTTCTGTGTAGTTTTTATTTGTAGACATTCTTTTTCCCAATATACGCCTCTTAGCGCTCAGAATGTCCAATTGAAGTTTATACAGAAAGAGTGTTTCAGAACGGCTCAATCAAAAGTAAGATTCAACTCTGTTAGTTGAATGCACTGAACAGAAAGTAGTTTCATAGAATGCTTCTGTGTAGTTTATATTTGAACATATTCTTTTTTCCACTATTACCCACTTAGCGCTACGAATGTCCAGTTGCATTTTCTACAGACAGAGTGTTTCAAAACTGCTCAATCAAAAGTATGGTTTAACTCTGTTAGCTGAATGCTCAGATCAGAAAGAAGTTTCACAGAATGCTTCTGTGTAGTTTATATTTGAATATATTCCTTTTTCCAGTACTACTCTCTTAGCGCTCCGAATCTCCACTTGCATTTTCTACAGAAAGAGTGTTTCAGAACGGCTCAATCAAAACTAAGGTTCAACTCTTTTAGTTGAACAAACAGAACAGAAAGAAGTTTCACACAATTCTTCTGTGTAGTTTTTATTTGTAGACATTCTTTTTCCCAATATAGGCCTCTTAGCGCTCAGAATGTCCAATTGCAGTTTCTACAGAAAGAGTGTTTCAGAACGGCTCAATCAAAAGTAAGGTTCAACTCTGTTAGTTGAATGCACAGAACAGAAAGAAGTTTCATACAATGCTTCTGTGTAGTTTATATTTGAACATATTCTTTTTTCCACTATTTCCCACTTAGCGCTACGAATGTCCAGTTGCATTTTCTACAGACAGAGTGTTTCAAAACTGCTCAATCAAAAGTATGGTTTAACTCTGTTAGCTGAATGCTCAGATCAGCAAGAAGTTTCACAGAATGCTTCTGTGTAGTTTATATTTGAATATATTCCTTTTTCCACTACTACGCTCTTAGCGCTCCAAATGTCCAGTTGCATTTTCTACAGAAAGAGTGTTCAGATCTGCTCAATCAAAAGTATGGTTTAACTCTGTTAGCTGAATGCACAGATCAGAAAGAAGTTTCACAGAATGATTCTGTGTAGTTTATATTTGGAGACATTCCATTTTCCACTATTACCCTCTCAGCGCTCCGAATCTCCACTTGCATTTTCTACAGAAAGAGTGTTTCAGAACGGCTCAGTCAAAACTAAAGTCCAACTCTTTTAGTTGAAGAAACAGAACAGAAAGAAGTTTCACACAATTCTTCTGTGTAGTTTTTATTTGTAGACATTCTTTTTCCCAATATACGCCTCTTAGCGCTCAGAATGTCCAATTGAAGTTTATACAGAAAGAGTGTTTCAGAACGGCTCAATCAAAAGTAAGATTCAACTCTGTTAGTTGAATGCACTGAACAGAAAGTAGTTTCATAGAATGCTTCTGTGTAGTTTATATTTGAACATATTCTTTTTTCCACTATTACCCACTTAGCGCTACGAATGTCCAGTTGCATTTTCTACAGACAGAGTGTTTCAAAACTGCTCAATCAAAAGTATGGTTTAACTCTGTTAGCTGAATGCTCAGATCAGAAAGAAGTTTCACAGAATGCTTCTGTGTAGTTTATATTTGAATATATTCCTTTTTCCACTACTACGCTCTTAGCGCTCCAAAAGTCCAGTTGCATTTTCTACACAAAGAGTGTTCAGATCTGCTCAATCAAAAGTATGGTGTAACTCTGTTAGCTGAATGCACAGATCAGAAAGAAGTTTCACCGAATGATTCTGTGTAGTTTATATTTGAAGACATTCCATTTTCCACTATTACCCCCTTAGCGCTCCGAATCTCCACTTGCATTTTCTACAAAAAGAGTGTTTCATAACTGCTCAATCAAAAATATGTTTTATCTCTGTTAACTGAATTTACAGATCAGAAATAAGTTTCACAGAATGCATCTGTGTAGTTTTTATTTGAAGATATTCTTTTTCCCAATGTAGGCCTCTTAGCGCTTAGCATGTCCAATTGCAGTTTCTACAGAAAGAGTGTTTCAGAACGGCTCAATCAAAAGTAAGGTTCAACTCTGTTAGTTGAATGCACAGAACAGAAAGAATTTTCACAGAATGCTACTGTGTAGTTTATATTTGAATATATTCCTTTTTCCACTATTACCCTCTTAGCGCTCCGAATGTCCACTTGCATTTTCTACAGAAAGAGTGTTCAGAACTGCGCAATCAAAAGTATGGTTTAACTCTGTTAGCTTAATGAACATATCAGAAATAAGTTTCACACAATGCTTCTGTGTAGTTTTTATTTGAAGATATTATTTTTCCCAATATAGGCCTCTTAGCGCTCAGAATGTCCAATTGCAGTTTCTACAGAAAGAGTGTTTCAGAAAGGCTCAATCAAAACTAAGGTTGAAGTCTGTTAGTTGAATGCACCGAACAGAAAGGAATTTCATACAATACTTCTGTGTAGTTTATATTTGAACATATTCTTTTTTCCACTATTACCCACTTGGCGCTACGAATGTCCAGTTGCATTTTCTACAGACAGAGTGTTTCAAAACTGCTCAATCAAAAGTATGGTTTAACTCTGTTAGCTGAATGCTCAGATCAGAAAGTAGTTTCACAGAATGCTTCTGTGTAGTTTATATTTGAATATATTCCTTTTTCCACTACTACTCTCTTAGCGCTCCAAATGTCCAGTTGCATATTCTACAGAAAGAGTGTTCAGATCTGCTCAATCAAAAGTATGGTTTAACTCTGTTAGCTGAATGCACAGATCAGAAAGAAGTTTCACAGAATGATTCTGTGTAGTTTATATTTGGAGACATTCCTTTTTCCACTATTACCCTCTTAGCGCTCCGAATCTCCACTTGCATTTTCTACAGAAAGAGTGTTTCAGAACGGCTCAATCAAAACTAAGGTTCAACTCTTTTAGTTGAACAAACAGAACAGAAAGAAGTTTCACACAATTCTTCTGTGTAGTTTTTATTTGTAGACATTCTTTTTCCCAATATAGGCCTCTTAGCGCTCAGAATGTCCAATTGCAGTTTCTACAGAAAGAGTGTTTCAGAACGGCTCAATCAAAAGTAAGGTTCAACTCTGTTAGTTGAATGCACAGAACAGAAAGAAGTTTCATACAATGATTCTGTGTAGTTTATATTTGAACATATTCTTTTTTCCACTATTACCCACTTAGCGCTACGAATGTCCAGTTGCATTTTCTACAGACAGAGTGTTTCAAAACTGCTGAATCAAAAGTATGGTTTAACTCTGTTAGCTGAATGCTCAGATCAGAAAGAAGTTTCACAGAATGATTCTGTGTAGTTTATATTTGGAGACATTCCTTTTTCCACTATTAACCTCTTAGCGCTCCGAATCTCCACTTGCATTTTCTACAGAAAGAGTGTTTCAGAACGGCTCAATCAAAACTAAGGTTCAACTCTTTTAGTTGAACAAACAGAACTGAAAGAAGTTTCACACAATTCTTCTGTGTAGTTTTTATTTGTAGACATTCTTTTTCCCAATATAGGCCTCTTAGCGCTCCGAATCTCCACTTGCATTTTCTACAAAAAGAGTGTTTCATAACTGCTCAATCAAAAATATGTTTTATCTCTGTTAACTGAATTTACAGATCAGAAATAAGTTTCACAGAATGCATCTGTGTAGTTTTTATTTGAAGATATTCTTTTTCCCAATGTAGGCCTCTTAGCGCTTAGCATGTCCAATTGCAGTTTCTACAGAAAGAGTGTTTCAGAACGGCTCAATCAAAAGTAAGGTTCAACTCTGTTAGTTGAATGCACAGAACAGAAAGAATTTTCACAGAATGCTACTGTGTAGTTTATATTTGAATATATTCCTTTTTCCACTATTACCCTCTTAGCGCTCCGAATGTCCACTTGCATTTTCTACAGAAAGAGTGTTCAGAACTGCGCAATCAAAATTATGGTTTAACTCTGTTAGCTTAATGAACATATCAGAAATAAGTTTCACACAATGCTTCTGTGTAGTTTTTATTTGAAGATATTATTTTTCCCAATAGAGGCCTCTTATCGCTCAGAATGTCCAATTGCAGTTTCTACAGAAAGAGTGTTTCAGAAAGGATCAATCAAAAGTAAGGTTCAACTCTGTTAGTTGAATGCACAGAACAGAAAGAATTTTCATACAATGCTTCTGTGTAGTTTATATTTGAACATATTCTTTTTTCCACTATTACCCACTTAGTGCTACGAATGTCCAGTTGCATTTTCTACAGACAGAGTGTTTCAAAACTGCTCAATAAAAAGTATGGTTTAACTCTGTTAGCTGAATGCTCAGATCAGAAAGAAGTTTCACAGAATGCTTCTGTGTAGTTTATATTTGAATATATTCCTTTTTCCAGTACTACTCTCTTAGCGCTCCAAATGTCCAGTTGCATTTTCTACAGAAAGAGTGTTCAGATCTGCTCAATCAAAAGTATTTTTTAACTCTGTTAGCTGAATGCACAGGTCAGAAAGAAGTTTCACAGAATGATTCTGTGTAGTTTATATTTGGAGACATTACTTTTTCCACTATTACCCTCTTAGCGCTCCGAATCTCCACTTGCATTTTCTACAGAAAGAGTGTTTCAGAACGGCTCAATCAAAACTAAGGTTCAACTCTTTTAGTTGAACAAACAGAACAGAAAGAAGTTTCACACAATTCTTCTGTGTAGTTTTTATTTGTAGACATTATTTTTCCCAATATAGGCCTCTTAGCGCTCAGAATGTCCAATTGCAGTTTCTACAGAAAGAGTGTTTCAGAACGGCTCAATCAAAAGTAAGGTTCAACTCTGTTAGTTGAATGCACAGAACAGAAAGAAGTTTCATACAATGCTTCTGTGTAGTTTATATTTGAACATATTCTTTTTTCCACTATTTCCCACTTAGCGCTACGAATGTCCAGTTGCATTTTCTACAGACAGAGTGTTTCAAAACTGCTCAATCAAAAGTATGGTTTAACTCTGTTAGCTGAATGCTCAGATCAGCAAGAAGTTTCACAGAATGCTTCTGTGTAGTTTATATTTGAATATATTCCTTTTTCCACTACTACGCTCTTAGCGCTCCAAATGTCCAGTTGCATTTTCTACAGAAAGAGTGTTCAGATCTGCTCAATCAAAAGTATGGTTTAACTCTGTTAGCTGAATGCACAGATCAGAAAGAAGTTTCACAGAATGATTCTGTGTAGTTTATATTTGGAGACATTCCTTTTTCCACTATTACCCTCTTAGCGCTCCGAATCTCCACTTGCATTTTCTACAGAAAGAGTGTTTCAGAACGGCTCAGTCAAAACTAAAGTTCAACTCTTTTAGTTGAAGAAACAGAACAGAAAGAAGTTTCACACAATTCTTCTGTGTAGTTTTTATTTGTAGACATTCTTTTTCCCAATATACGCCTCTTAGCGCTCAGAATGTCCAATTGAAGTTTATACAGAAAGAGTGTTTCAGAACGGCTCAATCAAAAGTAAGATTCAACTCTGTTAGTTGAATGCACTGAACAGAAAGAAGTTTCATAGAATGCTTCTGTGTAGTTTATATTTGAACATATTCTTTTTTCCACTATTACCCACTTAGCGCTACGAATGTCCAGTTGCATTTTCTACAGACAGAGTGTTTCAAAACTGCTCAATCAAAAGTATGGTTTAACTCTGTTAGCTGAATGCTCAGATCAGAAAGAAGTTTCACAGAATGCTTCTGTGTAGTTTATATTTGAATATATTCCTTTTTCCACTACTACGCTCTTAGCGCTCCAAATGTCCAGTTGCATTTTCTACACAAAGAGTGTTCAGATCTGCTCAATCAAAAGTATGGTGTAACTCTGTTAGCTGAATGCACAGATCAGAAAGAAGTTTCACCGAATGATTCTGTGTAGTTTATATTTGAAGACATTCCATTTTCCACTATTACCCCCTTAGCGCTCCGAATCTCCACTTGCATTTTCTACAAAAAGAGTGTTTCATAACTGCTCAATCAAAAATATGTTTTATCTCTGTTAACTGAATTTACAGATCAGAAATAAGTTTCACAGAATGCATCTGTGTAGTTTATATTTGAAGATATTCTTTTTCCCAATGTAGGCCTCTTAGCGCTTAGCATGTCCAATTGCAGTTTCTACAGAAAGAGTGTTTCAGAACGGCTCAATCAAAAGTAAGGTTCAACTCTGTTAGTTGAATGCACAGAACAGAAAGAATTTTCACAGAATGCTACTGTGTAGTTTATATTTGAATATATTCCTTTTTCCACTATTACCCTCTTAGCGCTCCGAATGTCCACTTGCATTTTCTACAGAAAGAGTGTTCAGAACTGCGCAATCAAAAGTATGGTTTAACTCTGTTAGCTTAATGAACATATCAGAAATAAGTTTCACACAATGCTTCTGTGTAGTTTTTATTTGAAGATATTATTTTTCCCAATATAGGCCTCTTAGCGCTCAGAATGTCCAATTGCAGTTTCTACAGAAAGAGTGTTTCAGAAAGGCTCAATCAAAACTAAGGTTGAAGTCTGTTAGTTGAATGCACCGAACAGAAAGGAATTTCATACAATACTTCTGTGTAGTTTATATTTGAACATATTCTTTTTTCCACTATTACCCACTTGGCGCTACGAATGTCCAGTTGCATTTTCTACAGACAGAGTGTTTCAAAACTGCTCAATCAAAAGTATGGTTTAACTCTGTTAGCTGAATGCTCAGATCAGAAAGTAGTTTCACAGAATGCTTCTGTGTAGTTTATATTTGAATATATTCCTTTTTCCACTACTACTCTCTTAGCGCTCCAAATGTCCAGTTGCATATTCTACAGAAAGAGTGTTCAGATCTGCTCAATCAAAAGTATGGTTTAACTCTGTTAGCTGAATGCACAGATCAGAAAGAAGTTTCACAGAATGATTCTGTGTAGTTTATATTTGGAGACATTCCTTTTTCCACTATTACCCTCTTAGCGCTCCGAATCTCCACTTGCATTTTCTACAGAAAGAGTGTTTCAGAACGGCTCAATCAAAACTAAGGTTCAACTCTTTTAGTTGAACAAACAGAACAGAAAGAAGTTTCACACAATTCTTCTGTGTAGTTTTTATTTGTAGACATTCTTTTTCCCAATATAGGCCTCTTAGCGCTCAGAATGTCCAATTGCAGTTTCTACAGAAAGAGTGTTTCAGAACGGCTCAATCAAAAGTAAGGTTCAACTCTGTTAGTTGAATGCACAGAACAGAAAGAAGTTTCATACAATGCTTCTGTGTAGTTTATATTTGAACATATTCTTTTTTCCACTATTACCCACTTAGCGCTACGAATGTCCAGTTGCATTTTCTACAGACAGAGTGTTTCAAAACTGCTGAATCAAAAGTATGGTTTAACTCTGTTAGCTGAATGCTCAGATCAGAAAGAAGTTTCACAGAATGATTCTGTGTAGTTTATATTTGGAGACATTCCTTTTTCCACTATTACCCTCTTAGCGCTCCGAATCTCCACTTGCATTTTCTACAGAAAGAGTGTTTCAGAACGGCTCAATCAAAACTAAGGTTCAACTCTTTTAGTTGAACAAACAGAACTGAAAGAAGTTTCACACAATTCTTCTGTGTAGTTTTTATTTGTAGACATTCTTTTTCCCAATATAGGCCTCTTAGCGCTCCGAATCTCCACTTGCATTTTCTACAAAAAGAGTGTTTCATAACTGCTCAATCAAAAATATGTTTTATCTCTGTTAACTGAATTTACAGATCAGAAATAAGTTTCACAGAATGCATCTGTGTAGTTTTTATTTGAAGATATTCTTTTTCCCAATGTAGGCCTCTTAGCGCTTAGCATGTCCAATTGCAGTTTCTACAGAAAGAGTGTTTCAGAACGGCTCAATCAAAAGTAAGGTTCAACTCTGTTATTTGAATGCACAGAACAGAAAGAATTTTCACAGAATGCTACTGTGTAGTTTATATTTGAATATATTCCTTTTTCCACTATTACCCTCTTAGCGCTCCGAATGTCCACTTGCATTTTCTACAGAAAGAGTGTTCAGAACTGCGCAATCAAAATTATGGTTTAACTCTGTTAGCTTAATGAACATATCAGAAATAAGTTTCACACAATGCTTCTGTGTAGTTTTTATTTGAAGATATTATTTTTCCCAATAGAGGCCTCTTAGCGCTCAGAATGTCCAATTGCAGTTTCTACAGAAAGAGTGTTTCAGAAAGGATCAATCAAAAGTAAGGTTCAACTCTGTTAGTTGAATGCACAGAACAGAAAGAATTTTCATACAATGCTTCTGTGTAGTTTATATTTGAACATATTCTTTTTTCCACTATTACCCACTTAGTGCTACGAATGTCCAGTTGCATTTTCTACAGACAGAGTGTTTCAAAACTGCTCAATCAAAAGTATGGTTTAACTCTGTTAGCTGAATGCTCAGATCAGAAAGAAGTTTCACAGAATGCTTCTGTGTAGTTTATATTTGAATATATTCCTTTTTCCAGTACTACTCTCTTAGCGCTCCAAATGTCCAGTTGCATTTTCTACAGAAAGAGTGTTCAGATCTGCTCAATCAAAAGTATTTTTTAACTCTGTTAGCTGAATGCACAGGTCAGAAAGAAGTTTCACAGAATGATTCTGTGTAGTTTATATTTGGAGACATTACTTTTTCCACTATTACCCTCTTAGCGCTCCGAATCTCCACTTGCATTTTCTACAGAAGGAGTGTTTCAGAACGGCTCAATCAAAACTAAGGTTCAACTCTTTTAGTTGAACAAACAGAACAGAAAGAAGTTTCACACAATTCTTCTGTGTAGTTTTTATTTGTAGACATTATTTTTCCCAATATAGGCCTCTTAGCGCTCAGAATGTCCAATTGCAGTTTCTACAGAAAGAGTGTTTCAGAACGGCTCAATCAAAAGTAAGGTTCAACTCTGTTAGTTGAATGCACAGAACAGAAAGAAGTTTCATACAATGCTTCAGTGTAGTTTATATTTGAACATATTCTTTTTTCCACTATTTCCCACTTAGCGCTACGAATGTCCAGTTGCATTTTCTACAGACAGAGTGTTTCAAAACTGCTCAATCAAAAGTATGGTTTAACTCTGTTAGCTGAATGCTCAGATCAGCAAGAAGTTTCACAGAATGCTTCTGTGTAGTTTATATTTGAATATATTCCTTTTTCCACTACTACGCTCTTAGCGCTCCAAATGTCCAGTTGCATTTTCTACAGAAAGAGTGTTCAGATCTGCTCAATCAAAAGTATGGTTTAACTCTGTTAGCTGAATGCACAGATCAGAAAGAAGTTTCACAGAATGATTCTGTGTAGTTTATATTTGGAGACATTCCTTTTTCCACTATTACCCTCTTAGCGCTCCGAATCTCCACTTGCATTTTCTACAGAAAGAGTGTTTCAGAACGGCTCAGTCAAAACTAAAGTTCAACTCTTTTAGTTGAAGAAACAGAACAGAAAGAAGTTTCACACAATTCTTCTGTGTAGTTTTTATTTGTAGACATTCTTTTTCCCAATATACGCCTCTTAGCGCTCAGAATGTCCAATTGAAGTTTATACAGAAAGAGTGTTTCAGAACGGCTCAATCAAAAGTAAGATTCAACTCTGTTAGTTGAATGCACTGAACAGAAAGAAGTTTCATAGAATGCTTCTGTGTAGTTTATATTTGAACATATTCTTTTTTCCACTATTACCCACTTAGCGCTACGAATGTCCAGTTGCATTTTCTACAGACAGAGTGTTTCAAAACTGCTCAATCAAAAGTATGGTTTAACTCTGTTAGCTGAATGCTCAGATCAGAAAGAAGTTTCACAGAATGCTTCTGTGTAGTTTATATTTGAATATATTCCTTTTTCCACTACTACGCTCTTAGCGCTCCAAATGTCCAGTTGCATTTTCTACACAAAGAGTGTTCAGATCTGCTCAATCAAAAGTATGGTGTAACTCTGTTAGCTGAATGCACAGATCAGAAAGAAGTTTCACCGAATGATTCTGTGTAGTTTATATTTGAAGACATTCCATTTTCCACTATTACCCCCTTAGCGCTCCGAATCTCCACTTGCATTTTCTACAAAAAGAGTGTTTCATAACTGCTCAATCAAAAATATGTTTTATCTCTGTTAACTGAATTTACAGATCAGAAATAAGTTTCACAGAATGCATCTGTGTAGTTTATATTTGAAGATATTCTTTTTCCCAATGTAGGCCTCTTAGCGCTTAGCATGTCCAATTGCAGTTTCTACAGAAAGAGTGTTTCAGAACGGCTCAATCAAAAGTAAGGTTCAACTCTGTTAGTTGAATGCACAGAACAGAAAGAATTTTCACAGAATGCTACTGTGTAGTTTATATTTGAATATATTCCTTTTTCCACTATTACCCTCTTAGCGCTCCGAATGTCCACTTGCATTTTCTACAGAAAGAGTGTTCAGAACTGCGCAATCAAAAGTATGGTTTAACTCTGTTAGCTTAATGAACATATCAGAAATAAGTTTCACACAATGCTTCTGTGTAGTTTTTATTTGAAGATATTATTTTTCCCAATATAGGCCTCTTAGCGCTCAGAATGTCCAATTGCAGTTTCTACAGAAAGAGTGTTTCAGAAAGGCTCAATCAAAACTAAGGTTGAAGTCTGTTAGTTGAATGCACCGAACAGAAAGGAATTTCATACAATACTTCTGTGTAGTTTATATTTGAACATATTCTTTTTTCCACTATTACCCACTTGGCGCTACGAATGTCCAGTTGCATTTTCTACAGACAGAGTGTTTCAAAACTGCTCAATCAAAAGTATGGTTTAACTCTGTTAGCTGAATGCTCAGATCAGAAAGTAGTTTCACAGAATGCTTCTGTGTAGTTTATATTTGAATATATTCCTTTTTCCACTACTACTCTCTTAGCGCTCCAAATGTCCAGTTGCATATTCTACAGAAAGAGTGTTCAGATCTGCTCAATCAAAAGTATGGTTTAACTCTGTTAGCTGAATGCACAGATCAGAAAGAAGTTTCACAGAATGATTCTGTGTAGTTTATATTTGGAGACATTCCTTTATCCACTATTACCCTCTTAGCGCTCCGAATCTCCACTTGCATTTTCTACAGAAAGAGTGTTTCAGAACGGCTCAATCAAAACTAAGGTTCAACTCTTTTAGTTGAACAAACAGAACAGAAAGAAGTTTCACACAATTCTTCTGTGTAGTTTTTATTTGTAGACATTCTTTTTCCCAATATAGGCCTCTTAGCGCTCAGAATGTCCAATTGCAGTTTCTACAGAAAGAGTGTTTCAGAACGGCTCAATCAAAAGTAAGGTTCAACTCTGTTAGTTGAATGCACAGAACAGAAAGAAGTTTCATACAATGCTTCTGTGTAGTTTATATTTGAACATATTCTTTTTTCCACTATTACCCACTTAGCGCTACGAATGTCCAGTTGCATTTTCTACAGACAGAGTGTTTCAAAACTGCTGAATCAAAAGTATGGTTTAACTCTGTTAGCTGAATGCTCAGATCAGAAAGAAGTTTCACAGAATGATTCTGTGTAGTTTATATTTGGAGACATTCCTTTTTCCACTATTACCCTCTTAGCGCTCCGAATCTCCACTTGCATTTTCTACAGAAAGAGTGTTTCAGAACGGCTCAATCAAAACTAAGGTTCAACTCTTTTAGTTGAACAAACAGAACTGAAAGAAGTTTCACACAATTCTTCTGTGTAGTTTTTATTTGTAGACATTCTTTTTCCCAATATAGGCCTCTTAGCGCTCCGAATCTCCACTTGCATTTTCTACAAAAAGAGTGTTTCATAACTGCTCAATCAAAAATATGTTTTATCTCTGTTAACTGAATTTACAGATCAGAAATAAGTTTCACAGAATGCATCTGTGTAGTTTTTATTTGAAGATATTCTTTTTCCCAATGTAGGCCTCTTAGCGCTTAGCATGTCCAATTGCAGTTTCTACAGAAAGAGTGTTTCAGAACGGCTCAATCAAAAGTAAGGTTCAACTCTGTTAGTTGAATGCACAGAACAGAAAGAATTTTCACAGAATGCTACTGTGTAGTTTATATTTGAATATATTCCTTTTTCCACTATTACCCTCTTAGCGCTCCGAATGTCCACTTGCATTTTCTACAGAAAGAGTGTTCAGAACTGCGCAATCAAAAGTATGATTTAACTCTGTTAGCTTAATGAACATATCAGAAATAAGTTTCACACAATGCTTCTGTGTAGTTTTTATTTGAAGATATTATTTTTCCCAATAGAGGCCTCTTAGCGCTCAGAATGTCCAATTGCAGTTTCTACAGAAAGAGTGTTTCAGAAAGGCTCAATCAAAACTAAGGTTGAAGTCTGTTAGTTGAATGCACCGAACAGAAAGGAATTTCATACAATACTTCTGTGTAGTTTATATTTGAACATATTCTTTTTTCCACTATTACCCACTTGGCGCTACGAATGTCCAGTTGCATTTTCTACAGACAGAGTGTTTCAAAACTGCTCAATCAAAAGTATGGTTTAACTCTGTTAGCTGAATGCTCAGATCAGAAAGTAGTTTCACAGAATGCTTCTGTGTAGTTTATATTTGAATATATTCCTTTTTCCACTACTACTCTCTTAGCGCTCCAAATGTCCAGTTGCATATTCTACAGAAAGAGTGTTCAGATCTGCTCAATCAAAAGTATGGTTTAACTCTGTTAGCTGAATGCACAGATCAGAAAGAAGTTTCACAGAATGATTCTGTGTAGTTTATATTTGGAGACATTCCTTTTTCCACTATTACCCTCTTAGCGCTCCGAATCTCCACTTGCATTTTCTACAGAAAGAGTGTTTCAGAACGGCTCAATCAAAACAAAGGTTCAACTCTTTTAGTTGAACAAACAGAACAGAAAGAAGTTTCACACAATTCTTCTGTGTAGTTTTTATTTGTAGACATTCTTTTTCCCAATATAGGCCTCTTAGCGCTCAGAATGTCCAATTGCAGTTTCTACAGAAAGAGTGTTTCAGAACGGCTCAATCAAAAGTAAGGTTCAACTCTGTTAGTTGAATGCACAGAACAGAAAGAAGATTCATACAATGCTTCTGTGTAGTTTATATTTGAACATATTCTTTTTTCCACTATTACCCACTTAGCGCTACGAATGTCCAGTTGCATTTTCTACAGACAGAGTGTTTCAAAACTGCTCAATCAAAAGTATGGTTTAACTCTGTTAGCTGAATGCTCAGATCAGAAAGAAGTTTCACAGAATGATTCTGTGTAGTTTATATTTGGAGACATTCCTTTTCCCACTATTACCCTCTTAGCCCTCCGAATCTCCACTTGCATTTTCTACAGAAAGAGTGTTTCAGAACGGCTCAATCAAAACTAAGGTTCAACTCTTTTAGTTGAACAAACAGAACTGAAAGAAGTTTCACACAATTCTTCTGTGTAGTTTTTATTTGTAGACATTCTTTTTCCCAATATAGGCCTCTTAGCGCTCAGAATGTCCAATTGCAGTTTCTACAGAAAGAGTGTTTCAGAACGGCTCAATTAAAAGTAAGGTTCAACTCTGTTAGTTGAATGCACAGAACAGAAAGAAGTTTCATACAATGCTTTTGTGTAGTTTATATTTGAACATATTCTTTTTTCCACTATTACCCACTTAGCGCTACGAATGTCCAGTTGCATTTTCTACAGACAGAGTGTTTCAAAACTGCTCAATCAAAAGTATGGTTTAAATCTGTTAGCTGAATGCTCAGATCAGAAAGAAGTTTCACAGAATGCTTCTGTGTAGTTTATATTTGAATATATTCCTTTTTCCACTACTACGCTCTTAGCGCTCCAAATGTCCAGTTGCATTTTCTACAGAAAGAGTGTTCAGATCTGCTCAATCAAATGTATGGTTTAACTCTGTTAGCTGAATACACAGATCAGAAAGAAGTTTCACCGAATGATTCCGTGTAGTTTATATTTGAAGACATTCCTTTTTCCACTATTACCAACTTAGCGCTCCGAATCTCCACTTGCATTTTCTACAAAAAGAGTGTTTCATAACTGCTCAATCAAAAATATGTTTTATCTCTGTTAACTGAATTTACAGTTCAGAAATAAGTTTCACAGAATGCATCTGTGTAGTTTTTATTTGAAGATATTCTTTTTCCCAATGTAGGCCTCTTAGCGCTTAGCATGTCCAATTGCAGTTTCTACAGAAAGAGTGTTTCAGAACGGCTCAATCAAAAGTAAGGTTCAACTCTGTTAGTTGAATGCACAGAACAGAAAGAATTTTCACAGAATGCTACTGTGTAGTTTATATTTGAATATATTCCTTTTTCCACTATTACCCTCTTAGCGCTCCGAATGTCCACTTGCATTTTCTACAGAAAGAGTGTTCAGAACTGCGCAATCAAAAGTATGGTTTAACTCTGTTAGCTTAATGAACATATCAGAAATAAGTTTCACACAATGCTTCTGTGTAGTTTTTATTTGAAGATATTATTTTTCCCAATATAGGCCTCTTAGCGCTCAGAATGTCCAATTGCAGTTTCTACAGAAAGAGTGTTTCAGAAAGGCTCAATCAAAAGTAAGGTTCAACTCTGTTAGTTGAATGCACAGAACAGAAAGAAGATTCATACAATGCTTCTGTGTAGTTTATATTTGAACATATTCTTTTTTCCACTATTACCCACTTAGCGCTACGAATGTCCAGTTGCATTTTCTACAGACAGAGTGTTTCAAAACTGCTCAATCAAAAGTATGGTTTAACTCTGTTAGCTGAATGCTCAGATCAGAAAGAAGTTTCACAGAATGCTTCTGTGTAGTTTATATTTGAATATATTCCTTTTTCCACTACTACGCTCTTAGCGCCTCAAATGTCCAGTTGCATTTTCTACACAAAGAGTGTTCAGATCTGCTCAATCAAAAGTATGGTTTAACTCTGTTAGCTGAATGCACAGATCAGAAAGAAGTTTCACCGAATGATTCTGTGTAGTTTATATTTGAAGACATTCCTTGTTCCACTATTACCTTCTTAGCGCTCCGAATCTCCACTTGCATTTTCTACAAAAAGAGTGTTTCATAACTGCTCAATCAAAAATATGTTTTATCTCTGTTAACTGAATTTACAGATCAGAAATAAGTTTCACAGAATGCATCTGTGTAGTTTTTATTTGAAGATATTCTTTTTCCCAATGTAGGCCTCTTAGCGCTTAGCATGTCCAATTGCAGTTTCTACAGAAAGAGTGTTTCAGAACGGCTCAATCAAAAGTAAGGTTCAACTCTGTTAGTTGAATGCACAGAACAGAAAGTATTTTCATAGAATGCTACTGTGTAGTTTATATTTGAATATATTCCTTTCTCCACTATTACACTCTTAGCACTCCGAATGTCCACTTGCATTTTCTACAGAAGGAGTGTTCTGAACTGTGCAATCAAAAGTATGGTTTAACTCTGTTAGCTTAATGAACATATCAGAAATAAGTTTCACACAATGCTTCTGTGTAGTTTTTATTTGAAGATATTATTTTTCCCAATATAGGCCTCTTAGCGCTCAGAACGTCCAATTGCAATTTCTACAGAAAGAGTGTTTCAGAAAGGCTCAATCAAAAGTAAGGTTCAACTCTGTTAGTTGAATGCACAGAACAGAAAGAAATTTCATACAATGCTTCTGTGTAGTTTATATTTGAACATATTCTTTTTTCCACTATTACCCACTTGGCGCTACGAATGTCCAGTTGCATTTTCTACAGACAGAGTGTTTCAAAACTGCTCAATTAAAAGTATGGTTTAACTCTGTTAGCTGAATGCTCAGATCAGAAAGAAGTTTCACAGAATGCTTCTGTGTAGTTTATATTTGAATATATTCCTTTTTCCACTACTACTCTCTTAGCGCTCCAAATGTCCAGTTGCATTTTCTACAGAAAGAGTGTTCAGATCTGCTCAATCAAAAGTATGGTTTAACTCTGTTAGCTGAATGCACAGATCAGAAAGAAGTTTCACAGAATGATTCTGTGTAGTTTATATTTGGAGACATTCCTTTTTCCACTATTACCCTCCTAGCGCTCCGAATCTCCACTTGCATTTTCTACAGAAAGAGTGTTTCAGAACGGCTCAATCAAAACTAAGGTTCAACTCTTTTAGTTGAACAGACAGAACAGAAAGAAGTTTCACACAATTCTTCTGTGTAGTTTTTACTTGTAGACATTCTTTTTCCCAATATAGGCCTCGTAGCGCTCAGAATGTCCAATTGCAGTTTCTACAGAAAGAGTGTTGCAGAACAGCTCAATCAAAAGTAAGGTTCAACACTGTTAGTTGAATGCACAGAACAGAAAGAAGTTTCATACAATGCTTCTGTGTAGTTTATATTTGAACATATTCTTTTTTCCACTATTACCCACTTAGCGCTACGAATATCCAGTTGCATTTTCTACAGACAGAGTGTTTCAAAACTGCTCAATCAAAAGTATGGTTTAAATCTGTTAGCTGAATGCTCAGATCAGAAAGAAGTTTCACAGAATGCTTCTGTGTAGTTTATATTTGAATATATTCCTTTTTCCACTACTATTCTCTTAGCGCTCCAAATGTCCAGTTGCATTTTCTACACAAAGATTGTTCAGATCTGCTCAATCAAAAGTATGGTTTAACACTGTTAGCTGAATGCACAGATCAGAAAGAAGTTTCACCGAATGATTCTGTGTAGTTTATATTTGAAGACATTCCTTTTTCCACTATTACCCTCTTAGCGCTCCGAATCTCCACTTGCATTTTCTACAAAAAGAGTGTTTCATAACTGCTCAATCAAAAATATGTTTTATCTCTGTTAACTGAATTTACAGATCAGAAATAAGTTTCACAGAATGCATATGTGTAGTATCTATTTGAAGATATTCTTTTTCCCAATGTAGGCCTCTTAGCGCTTAGCATGTCGAATTGCAGTTTCTACAGAAAGAGTGTTTCAGAACGGCTCAATCAAAAGTAAGGTTCAACTCTGTTAGTTGAATGCACAGAACAGAAAGAATTTTCACAGAATGCTACTGTGTAGTTTATATTTGAATATATTCCTTTTTCCACTATTACCCTCTTTGCGCTCCGAATGTCCACTTGCATTTTCTACAGAAGGAGTGTTCAGAACTGCGCAATCAAAAGTATGGTTTAACTCTGTTAGCTTAATGAACATATCAGAAATAAGTTTCACACAATGCTTCTGTGTAGTTTTTATTTGAAGATATTCTTTTTCCCAATGTAGGCCTCTTAGCGCTTAGCATGTCCAATTGCAGTTTCTACAGAAAGAGTGTTTCAGAACGGCTCAATCAAAAGTAAGGTTCAACTCTGTTAGTTGAATGCACAGAACAGAAAGAATTTTCATAGAATGCTACTGTGTAGTTAATATTTGAATATATTCCTTTCTCCACTATTACACTATTAGCGCTCCGAATGTCCACTTGCATTTTCTACAGAAGGAGTGTTCTGAACTGTGCAATCAAAAGTATGGTTTAACTCTGTTAGCTTAATGAACATATCAGAAATAAGTTTCACACAATGCTTCTGTGTAGTTTTTATTTGAAGATATTATTTTTCCCAATATAGGCCTCTTAGCGCTCAGAACGTCCAATTGCAATTTCTACAGAAAGAGTGTTTCAGAAAGGCTCAATCAAAAGTAAGGTTCAAATCTGTTAGTTGAATGCACAGAACAGAAAGAAATTTCATACAATGCTTCTGTGTAGTTTATATTTGAACATATTCTTTTTTCCACTATTACCCACTTGGTGCTACGAATGTCCAGTTGCATTTTCTACAGACAGAGTGTTTCAAAACTGCTCAATCAAAAGTATGGTTTAACTCTGTTAGCTGAATGCTCAGATCAGAAAGAAGTTTCACAGAATGCTTCTGTGTAGTTTATATTTGAATATATTCCTTTTTCCACTACTACTCTCTTAGCGCTCCAAATGTCCAGTTGCATATTCTACAGAAAGAGTGTTCAGATCTGCTCAATCAAAAGTATGGTTTAACTCTGTTAGCTGAATGCACAGATCAGAAAGAAGTTTCACAGAATGATTCTGTGTAGTTTATATTTGGAGACATTCCTTTTTCCACTATTACCCTCTTAGCGCTCCGAATCTCCACTTGCATTTTCTACAGAAAGAGTGTTTCAGAACGGCTCAATCAAAACTAAGGTTCAACTCTTTTAGTTGAACAGACAGAACAGAAAAAAGTTTCACACAATTCTTCTGTGTAGTTTTTACTTGTAGACATTCTTTTTCCCAATATAGGCCTCGTAGCGCTCAGAATGTCCAATTGCAGTTTCTACAGAAAGAGTGTTGCAGAACAGCTCAATCAAAAGTAAGGTTCAACACTGTTAGTTGAATGCACAGAACAGAAAGAAGTTTCATACAATGCTTCTGTGTAGTTTATATTTGAACATATTCTTTTTTCCACTATTACCCACTTAGCGCTACGAATATCCAGTTGCATTTTCTACAGACAGAGTGTTTCAAAACTGCTCAATCAAAAGTATGGTTTAACTCTGTTAGCTGAATGCTCAGATCAGAAAGAAGTTTCACAGAATGCTTCTGTGTAGTTTATATTTGAATATATGCCTTTTTCCACTACTACGCTCTTAGCGCTCCAAATGTCCAGTTGCATTTTCTACACAAAGATTGTTCAGATCTGCTCAATCAAAAGTATGGTTTAACACTGTTAGCTGAATGCACAGATCAGAAAGAAGTTTCACCGAATGATTCTGTGTAGTTTATATTTGAAGACATTCCTTTTTCCACTATTACCCTCTTAGCGCTCCGAATCTCCACTTGCATTTTCTACAAAAAGAGTGTTTCATAACTGCTCAATCAAAAATATGTTTTATCTCTGTTAACTGAATTTACAGATCAGAAATAAGTTTCACAGAATGCATATGTGTAGTATCTATTTGAAGATATTCTTTTTCCCAATGTAGGCCTCTTAGCGCTTAGCATGTCCAATTGCAGTTTCTACAGAAAGAGTGTTTCAGAACGGCTCAATCAAAAGTAAGGTTCAACTCTGTTAGTTGAATGCACAGAACAGAAAGAATTTTCACAGAATGCTACTGTGTAGTTTATATTTGAATATATTCCTTTTTCCACTATTACCCTCTTTGCGCTCCAAATGTCCACTTGCATTTTCTACAGAAGGAGTGTTCAGAACTGCGCAATCAAAAGTATGGTTTAACTCTGTTAGCTTAATGAACATATCAGAAATAAGTTTCACACAATGCTTCTGTGTAGTTTTTATTTGAAGATATTCTTTTTCCCAATGTAGGCCTCTTAGCGCTTAGCATGTCCAATTGCAGTTTCTACAGAAAGAGTGTTTCAGAACGGCTCAATCAAAAGTAAGGTTCAACTCTGTTAGTTGAATGCACAGAACAGAAAGAATTTTCATAGAATGCTACTGTGTAGTTAATATTTGAATATATTCCTTTCTCCACTATTACACTATTAGCGCTCCGAATGTCCACTTGCATTTTCTACAGAAGGAGTGTTCTGAACTGTGCAATCAAAAGTATGGTTTAACTCTGTTAGCTTAATGAACATATCAGAAATAAGTTTCACACAATGCTTATGGGTAGTTTTTATTTGAAGATATTATTTTTCCCAATATAGGCCTCTTAGCGCTCAGGACGTCCAATTGCATTTTCTACAGAAAGAGTGTTTCAGAAATGCTCAATCAAAAGTAAGGTTCAACTCTGTTAGTTGAATGCACAGAACAGAAAGAAATTTCATACAATGCTTCTGTGTAGTTTATATTTGAACATATTCTTTTTTCCACTGTTACCCACTTGGTGCTACGAATGTCCAGTTGCATTTTCTACAGACAGAGTGTTTCAAAACTGCTCAATCAAAAGTATGGTTTAACTCTGTTAGCTGAATGCTCAGATCAGAAAGAAGTTTCACAGAATGCTTCTGTGTAGTTTATATTTGAATATATTCCTTTTTCCACTACTACTCTCTTAGCGCTCCAAATGTCCAGTTGCATATTCTACAGAAAGAGTGTTCAGATCTGCTCAATCAAAAGTATGGTTTAACTCTGTTAGCTGAATGCACCGATCAGAAAGAAGTTTCACAGAATGATTCTGTGTAGTTTATATTTGGAGACATTCCTTTTTCCACTATTACCCTCTTAGCGCTCCGAATCTCGACTTGCATTTTCTACAGAAAGAGTGTTTCAGAACGGCTCAATCAAAACTAAGGTTCAACTCTTTTAGTTGAACAAACAGAACAGAAAGAAGTTTCACACAATTCTTCTGTGTAGTTTTTATTTGTAGACATTCTTTTTCCCAATATAGGCCTCTTAGCGCTCAGAATGTCCAATTGCAGTTTCTACAGAAAGAGTGTTTCAGAACGGCTCAATCAAAAGTAAGGTTCAACTCTGTTAGTTGAATGCACAGAACAGAAAGAAGATTCATACAATGCTTCTGTGTAGTTTATATTTGAACATATTCTTTTTTCCACTATTACCCACTTAGCGCTACGAATGTCCAGTTGCATTTTCTACAGACAGAGTGTTTCAAAACTGCTCAATCAAAAGTATGGTTTAACTCTGTTAGCTGAATGCTCAGATCAGAAAGAAGTTTCACAGAATGATTCTGTGTAGTTTATATTTGGAGACATTCCTTTTTCCACTATTACCCTCTTAGCGCTCCGAATCTCCACTTGCATTTTCTACAGAAAGAGTGTTTCAGAACGGCTCAATCAAAACTAAGGTTCAACTCTTTTAGTTGAACAAACAGAACTGAAAGAAGTTTCACACAATTCTTCTGTGTAGTTTTTATTTGTAGACATTCTTTTTCCCAATAGAGGCCTCTTAGCGCTCAGAATGTCCAATTGCAGTTTCTACAGAAAGAGTGTTTCAGAACGGCTCAATTAAAAGTAAGGTTCAACTCTGTTAGTTGAATGCACAGAACAGAAAGAAGTTTCATACAATGCTTTTGTGTAGTTTATATTTGAACATATTGTTTTTTCCACTATTACCCACTTAGCGCTACAAATGTCCAGTTGCATTTTCTACAGACAGAGTGTTTCAAAACTGCTCAATCAAAAGTATGGTTTAAATCTGTTAGCTGAATGCTCAGATCAGAAAGAAGTTTCACAGAATGCTTCTGTGTAGTTTATATTTGAATATATTCCTTTTTCCACTACTACGCTCTTAGCGCTCCAAATGTCCAGTTGCATTTTCTACAGAAAGAGTGTTCAGATCTGCTCAATCAAAGGTATGGTTTAACTCTGTTAGCTGAATACACAGATCAGAAAGAAGTTTCACCGAATGATTCCGTGTAGTTTATATTTGAAGACATTCCTTTTTCCACTATTACCAACTTAGCGCTCCGAATCTCCACTTGCATTTTCTACAAAAAGAGTGTTTCATAACTGCTCAATCAAAAATATGTTTTATCTCTGTTAACTGAATTTACAGTTCAGAAATAAGTTTCACAGAATGCATCTGTGTAGTTTTTATTTGAAGATATTCTTTTTCCCAATGTAGGCCTCTTAGCGCTTAGCATGTCCAATTGCAGTTTCTACAGAAAGAGTGTTTCAGAACGGCTCAATCAAAAGTAAGGTTCAACTATGTTAGTTGAATGCACAGAACAGAAAGAATTTTCACAGAATGCTACTGTGTAGTTTATATTTGAATATATTACTTTTTCCACTATTACCCTCTTAGCGCTCCGAATGTCCACTTGCATTTTCTACAGAAAGAGTGTTCAGAACTGCGCAATCAAAAGTATGGTTTAACTCTGTTAGCTTAATGAACATATCAGAAATAAGTTTCACACAATGCTTCTGTGTAGTTTTTATTTGAAGATATTATTTTTCCCAATATAGGCCTCTTAGCGCTCAGAATGTCCAATTGCAGTTTCTACAGAAAGAGTGTTTCAGAAAGGCTCAATCAAAACTAAGGTTGAAGTCTGTTAGTTGAATGCACCGAACAGAAAGAAATTTCATACAATGCTTCTGTGTAGTTTATATTTGAACATATTCTTTTTTCCACTATTACCCCCTTGGCGCTACGAATGTCCAGTTGCATTTTCTACAGACAGAGTGTTTCAAAACTGCTCAATCAAAAGTATGGTTTAATTCTGTTAGCTGAATGCTCAGATCAGAAAGAAGTTTCACAGAATGCTTCTGTGTAGTTTATATTTGTATATATTCCTTTTTCCACTACTACTCTCTTAGCGCTCCAAATGTCCAGTTGCATTTTCTACAGAAAGAGTGTTCAGATCTGCTCAATCAAAAGTATGGTTTAACTCTGTTAGCTGAATGCACAGATCAGAAAGAAGTTTCACAGAATGATTCTGTGTAGTTTATATTTGGAGACATTCCTTTTTCCACTATTACCCTCTTAGCGCTCCGAATCTCCACTTGCATTTTCTACAGAAAGAGTGTTTCAGAACGGCTCAATCAAAACTAAGGTTCAACTCTTTTAGTTGAACAAACAGAACAGAAAGAAGTTTCACACAATTCTTCTGTGTAGTTTTTATTTGTAGACATTCTTTTTCCCAATATAGGCCTCTTAGCGCTCAGAATGTCCAATTGCAGTTTCTACAGAAAGAGTGTTTCAGAACGGCTCAATCAAAAGTAAGGTTCAACTCTGTTAGTTGAATGCACAGAACAGAAAGAAGTTTCATACAATGCTTCTGTGTAGTTTATATTTGAACATATTCTTTTTTCCACTATTACCCACTTAGCGCTACGAATGTCCAGTTGCATTTTCTACAGACAGAGTGTTTCAAAACTGCTCAATCAAAAGTATGGTTTAACTCTGTTAGCTGAATGCTCAGATCAGAAAGAAGTTTCACAGAATGATTCTGTGTAGTTTATATTTGGAGACATTCCTTTTTCCACTATTACCCTCTTAGCGCTCCGAATCTCCACTTGCATTTTCTACAGAAAGAGTGTTTCAGAACGGCTCAATCAAAACTAAGGTTCAACTCTTTTAGTTGAACAAACAGAACTGAAAGAAGTTTCACACAATTCTTCTGTGTAGTTTTTATTTGTAGACATTCTTTTTCCCAATATAGGCCTCTTAGCGCTCAGAATGTCCAATTGCAGTTCGTACAGAAAGAGTGTTTCAGAACGGCTCAATCAAAAGTAAGGTTCAACTCTGTTAGTTGAATGCACAGAACAGCAAGAAGTTTCATACAATGCTTTTGTGTAGTTTATATTTGAACATATTCTTTTTTCCACTATTACCCACTTAGCGCTACGAATGTCCAGTTGCATTTTCTACAGACAGAGTGTTTCAAAACTGCTCAATCAAAAGTATGGTTTAAATCTTTTAGCTGAATGCTCAGATCAGAAAGTAGTTTCACAGAATGCTTCTGTGTAGTTTATATTTGAATATATTCCTTTTTCCACTACTACGCTCTTAGCGCTCCAAATGTCCAGTTGCATTTTCTACAGAAAGAGTGTTCAGATCTGCTCAATCAAAGGTATGGTTTAACTCTGTTAGCTGAATACACAGATCAGAAAGAAGTTTCACCGAATGATTCCGTGTAGTTTATATTTGAAGACATTCCTTTTTCCACTATTACCAACTTAGCGCTCCGAATCTCCACTTGCATTTTCTACAAAAAGAGTGTTTCATAACTGCTCAATCAAAAATATGTTTTATCTCTGTTAACTGAATTTACAGATCAGAAATAAGTTTCACAGAATGCATCTGTGTAGTTTTTATTTGAAGATATTCTTTTTCCCAATGTAGGCCTCTTAGCGCTTAGCATGTCCAATTGCAGTTTCTACAGAAAGAGTGTTTCAGAACGGCTCAATCAAAAGTAAGGTTCAACTCTGTTAGTTGAATGCACAGAACAGAAAGAATTTTCATAGAATGCTACTGTGTAGTTAATATTTGAATATATTCCTTTCTCCACTATTACACTCTTAGCGCTCCGAATGTCCACTTGCATTTTCTACAGAAGGAGTGTTCTGAACTGTGCAATCAAAAGTATGGTTTAACTCTGTTAGCTTAATGAACATATCAGAAATAAGTTTCACACAATGCTTCTGTGTAGTTTTTATTTGAAGATATTATTTTTCCCAATATAGGCCTCTTAGCACTCAAAACGTCCAATTGAAATTTCTACAGAAAGAGTGTTTCAGAAAGGCTCAATCAAAAGTAAGGTTCAACTCTGTTAGTTGAATGCACAGAACAGAAAGAAATTTCATACAATGCTTCTGTGTAGTTTATATTTGAACATATTCTTTTTTCCACTATTACCCACTTGGCGCTACGAATGTCCAGTTGCATTTTCTACAGACAGAGTGTTTCAAAACTGCTCAATCAAAAGTATGGTTTAACTCTGTTAGCTGAATGCTCAGATCAGAAAGAAGTTTCACAGAATGCTTCTTTGTAGTTTATATTTGAATATATTCCTTTTTCCACTACTACTCTCTTAGCGCTCCAAATGTCCATTTGCATATTCTACAGAAAGAGTGTTCAGATCTGCTCAATCAAAAGTATGGTTTAACTCTGTTAGCTGAATGCACAGATCAGAAAGAAGTTTCACAGAATGATTCTGTGTAGTTTATATTTGGAGACATTCCTTTTTCCACTATTACCCTCTTAGCGCTCCGAATCTCCACTTGCATTTTCTACAGAAAGAGTGTTTCAGAACGGCTCAATCAAAACTAAGGTTCAACTCTTTTAGTTGAACAAACAGAACAGAAAGAAGTTTCACACAATTCTTCTGTGTAGTTTTTATTTGTAGACATTCTTTTTCCCAATATAGGCCTCTTAGCGCTCAGAATGTCCAATTGCAGTTTCTACAGAAAGAGTGTTTCAGAACGGCTCAATCAAAAGTAAGGTTCAACTCTGTTAGTTGAATGCACAGAACAGAAAGAAGATTCATACAATGCTTCTGTGTAGTTTATATTTGAACATATTCTTTTTTCCACTATTACCCACTTAGCGCTACGAATGTCCAGTTGCATTTTCTACAGACAGAGTGTTTCAAAACTGCTCAATCAAAAGTATGGTTTAACTCTGTTAGCTGAATGCTCAGATCAGAAAGAAGTTTCACAGAATGCTTCTGTGTAGTTTATATTTGAATATATTCCTTTTTCCACTACTACGCTCTTAGCGCCCCAAATGTCCAGTTGCATTTTCTACACAAAGAGTGTTCAGATCTGCTCAATCAAAAGTATGGTTTAACTCTGTTAGCTGAATGCACAGATCAGAAAGAAGTTTCACCGAATGATTCTGTGTAGTTTATATTTGAAGACATTCCTTGTTTCACTATTACCCTCTTAGCGCTCCGAATCTCCACTTGCATTTTCTACAAAAAGAGTGTTTCATAACTGCTCAATCAAAAATATGTTTTATCTCTGATAACTGAATTTACAGATCAGAAATAAGTTTCACAGAATGCATCTGTGTAGTTTTTATTTGAAGATATTCTTTTTCCCAATGTAGGCCTCTTAGCGCTTAGCATGTCCAATTGCAGTTTCTACAGAAAGAGTGTTTCAGAACGGCTCAATCAAAAGTAAGGTTCAACTCTGTTAGTTGAATTCACAGAACAGAAAGTATTTTCATAGAATGCTACTGTGTAGTTTATATTTGAATATATTCCTTTCTCCACTATTACACTCTTAGCACTCCGAATGTCCACTTGCATTTTCTACAGAAGGAGTGTTCTGAACTGTGCAATCAAAAGTATGGTTTAACTCTGTTAGCTTAATGAACATATCAGAAATAAGTTTCACACAATGCTTCTGTGTAGTTTTTATTTGAAGATATTATTTTTCCCAATATAGGCCTCTTAGCGCTCAGAACGTCCAATTGCAATTTCTACAGAAAGAATGTTTCAGAAAGGCTCAATCAAAAGTAAGGTTCAACTCTGTTAGTTGAATGCACAGAACAGAAAGAAATTTCATACAATGCTTCTGTGTAGTTTATATTTGAACATATTCTTTTTTCCACTATTACCCACTTGGCGCTACGAATGTCCAGTTGCATTTTCTACAGACAGAGTGTTTCCAAACTGCTCAATCAAAAGTATGGTTTAACTCTGTTAGCTGAATGCTCAGATCAGAAAGAAGTTTCACAGAATGCTTCTGTGTAGTTTATATTTGAATATATTCCTTTTTCCACTACTACTCTCTTAGCGCTCCAAATGTCCAGTTGCATTTTCTACAGAAAGAGTGTTCAGATCTGCTCAATCAAAAGTATGGTTTAACTCTGTTAGCTGAATGCACAGATCAGAAAGAAGTTTCACAGAATGATTCTGTGTAGTTTATATTTGGAGACATTCCTTTTTCCACTATTACCCTCCTAGCGCTCCGAATCTCCACTTGCATTTTCTACAGAAAGAGTGTTTCAGAACGGCTCAATCAAAACTAAGGTTCAACTCTTTTAGTTGAACAGACAGAACAGAAAGAAGTTTCACACAATTCTTCTGTGTAGTTTTTACTTGTAGACATTCTTTTTCCCAATATAGGCCTCGTAGCGCTCAGAATGTCCAATTGCAGTTTCTACAGAAAGAGTGTTGCAGAACAGCTCAATCAAAAGTAAGGTTCAACACTGTTAGTTGAATGCACAGAACAGAAAGAAGTTTCATACAATGCTTCTGTGTAGTTTATATTTGAACATATTCTTTTTTCCACTATTACCCACTTAGCGCTACGAATATCCAGTTGCATTTTCTACAGACAGAGTGTTTCAAAACTGCTCAATCAAAAGTATGGTTTAACTCTGTTAGCTGAATGCTCAGATCAGAAAGAAGTTTCACAGAATGCTTCTGTGTAGTTTATATTTGAATATATTCCTTTTTCCACTACTACGCTCTTAGCGCTCCAAATGTCCAGTTGCATTTTCTACACAAAGATTGTTCAGATCTGCTCAATCAAAAGTATGGTTTAACACTGTTAGCTGAATGCACAGATCAGAAAGAAGTTTCACCGAATGATTCTGTGTAGTTTATATTTGAAGACATTCCTTTTTCCACTATTACCCTCTTAGCGCTCCGAATCTCCACTTGCATTTTCTACAAAAAGAGTGTTTCATAACTGCTCAATCAAAAATATGTTTTATCTCTGTTAACTGAATTTACAGATCAGAAATAAGTTTCACAGAATGCATATGTGTAGTATCTATTTGAAGATATTCTTTTTCCCAATGTAGGCCTCTTAGCGCTTAGCATGTCCAATTGCAGTTTCTACAGAAAGAGTGTTTCAGAACGGCTCAATCAAAAGTAAGGTTCAACTCTGTTAGTTGAATGCACAGAACAGAAAGAATTTTCACAGAATGCTACTGTGTAGTTTATATTTGAATATATTCCTTTTTCCACTATTACCCTCTTTGCGCTCCGAATGTCCACTTGCATTTTCTACAGAAGGAGTGTTCAGAACTGCGCAATCAAAAGTATGGTTTAACTCTGTTAGCTTAATGAACATATCAGAAATAAGTTTCACACAATGCTTCTGTGTAGTTTTTATTTGAAGATTTTATTTTTCCCAATAGAGGCCTCTTAGCGCTCAGAATGTCCAATTGCAGTTTCTACAGAAAGAGTGTTTCAGAAAGGCTCAATCAAAAGTAAGGTTCAACTCTGTTAGTTGAATGCACAGAACAGAAAGAAGTTTCATACAATGCTTCTGTGTAGTTTATATTTGAACATATTCTTTTTTCCACTATTACCCACTTAGCGCTACGAATGTCCAGTTGCATTTTCTACAGACAGAGTGTTTCAAAACTGCTCAATCAAAAGTATGGTTTAACTCTGTTAGCTGAATGCTCAGATCAGAAAGAAGTTTCACAGAATGCTTCTGTGTAGTTTATATTTGAATATATTCCTTTTTCCACTACTACTCTCTTAGCGCTCCAAATGTCCAGTTGCATTTTCTACAGAAAGAGTGTTCAGATTTGCTCAATCAAAAGTATGGTTTAACTCTGTTAGCTGAATGCACAGATCCGAAAGAAGTTTCACAGAATGATTCTGTGTAGTTTATATTTGGAGACATTCCTTTTTCCACTATTACCCTCTTAGCGCTCCGAATCTCCACTTTCATTTTCTACAGAAAGAGTTTTTCAGAACGGCTCAATCAAAACTAAGGTTCAACTCTTTTAGTTGAACAAACAGAACAGAAAGAAGTTTCACACAATTCTTCTGTGTAGTTTTTATTTGTAGACATTCTTTTTCCCAATATAGGCCTCTTAGCGCTCAGAATGTCCAATTGCAGTTTCTACAGAAAGAGTGTTTCAGAACGGCTCAATCAAACGTAAGGTTCAACTCTGTTAGTTGAATGCACAGAACAGAAAGTAGTTTCATACAATGCTTCTGTGTAGTTTATATTTGAACATATTCTTTTTTCCACTATTACCCACTTAGCGCTACGAATGTCCAGTTGCATTTTCTACAGAAAGAGTGTTCAGATCTGCTCAATCAAAAGTATGGTTTAACTCTGTTAGCTGAATGCACAGATCAGAAAGAAGTTTCACCGAATGATTCCGTGTACTTTATACTTGAAGACATTCCTTTTTCCACTATTACCCTCTTAGCGCTCCGAATCTCCACTTGCATTTTCTACTAAAAGAGTGTTTCATAACTGCTCAATCAAAAATATGTTTTATCTCTTAACTGAATTTACAGATCAGAAATAAGTTTCACAGAATGCATCTGTGTAGTTTTTATTTGAAGATATTCTTTTTCCCAATGTAGGCCTCTTAGCGCTTAGCATGTCCAATTGCAGTTTCTACAGAAAGAGTGTTTCAGAACGGCTCAATCAAAAGTAAGGTTCAACTCTGTTAGTTGAATGCAAAGAACAGAAAGAATTTTCACAGAATGCTACTGTGTAGTTTATATTTGAATATATTCCTTTTTCCACTATTACCCTCTTAGCGCTCCGAATGTCCACTTGCATTTTCTACAGAAAGGGTGTTCAGAACTGCGCAATCAAAACTATGGTTTAACTCTGTTAGCTTAATGAATATATCAGAAATAAGTTTCACACAATGCTTCTGTGTAGTTTTTATTTGAAGATATTATTTTTCCCAATATAGGCCTCTTAGCGCTCAGAATGTCCAATTGCAGTTTCTACAGAAAGAGTGTTTCAGAAAGGCTCAATCAAAAGTAAGGTTCAACTCTGTTAGTTGAATGCACAGAACAGAAAGAAATTTCATACAATGCTTCTGTGTAGTTTATATTTGAACATATTCTTTTTTCCACTATTACCCACTTGGCGCTACGAATGTCCAGTTGCATTTTCTACAGACAGAGTGTTTCAAAACTGCTCAATCAAAAGTATGGTTTAACTCTGTTAGCTGAATGCTCAGATCAGAAAGAAGTTTCACAGAATGCTTCTGTGTAGTTTATATTTGAATATATTCCTTTTTCCACTACTACTCTCTTAGCGCTCCAAATGTCCAGTTGCATTTTCTACAGAAAGAGTGTTCAGATCTGCTCAATCAAAAGTATGGTTTAACTCTGTTAGCTGAATGCACAGATCAGAAAGAAGTTTCACAGAATGATTCTGTGTAGTTTATATTTGGAGACATTCCTTTTTCCACTATTACCCTCCTAGCGCTCCGAATCTCCACTTGCATTTTCTACAGAAAGAGTGTTTCAGAACGGCTCAATCAAAACTAAGGTTCAACTCTTTTAGTTGAACAGACAGAACAGAAAGAAGTTTCACACAATTCTTCTGTGTAGTTTTTACTTGTAGACATTCTTTTTCCCAATATAGGCCTCGTAGCGCTCAGAATGTCCAATTGCAGTTTCTACAGAAAGAGTGTTGCAGAACAGCTCAATCAAAAGTAAGGTTCAACACTGTTAGTTGAATGCACAGAACAGAAAGAAGTTTCATACAATGCTTCTGTGTAGTTTATATTTGAACATATTCTTTTTTCCACTATTACCCACTTAGCGCTACGAATATCCAGTTGCATTTTCTACAGACACAGTGTTTCAAAACTGCTCAATCAAAAGTATGGTTTAACTCTGTTAGCTGAATGCTCAGATCAGAAAGAAGTTTCACAGAATGCTTCTGTGTAGTTTATATTTGAATATATGCCTTTTTCCACTACTACGCTCTTAGCGCTCCAAATGTCCAGTTGCATTTTCTACACAAAGATTGTTCAGATCTGCTCAGTCAAAAGTATGGTTTAACTCTGTTAGCTGAATGCACAGATCAGAAAGAAGTTTCACCGAATGATTCTGTGTAGTTTATATTTGAAGACATTCCTTTTTCCACTATTACCCTCTTAGCGCTCCGAATCTCCACTTGCATTTTCTACAAAAAGAGTGTTTCATAACTGCTCAATCAAAAATATGTTTTATCTCTGTTAACTGAATTTACAGATCAGAAATAAGTTTCACAGAATGCATATGTGTAGTATCTATTTGAAGATATTCTTTTTCCCAATGTAGGCCTCTTAGCGCTTAGCATGTCCAATTGCAGTTTCTACAGAAAGAGTGTTTCAGAACGGCTCAATCAAAAGTAAGGTTCAACTCTGTTAGTTGAATGCACAGAACAGAAAGAATTTTCACAGAATGCTACTGTGTAGTTTATATTTGAATATATTCCTTTCTCCACTATTACCCTCTTTGCGCTCCGAATGTCCACTTGCATTTTCTACAGAAGGAGTGTTCAGAACTGCGCAATCAAAAGTATGGTTTAACTCTGTTAGCTTAATGAACATAGCAGAAATAAGTTTCACACAATGCTTCTGTGTAGTTTTTATTTGAAGATTTTATTTTTCCCAATAGAGGCCTCTTAGCGCTCAGAATGTCCAATTGCAGTTTCTACAGAAAGAGTGTTTCAGAAAGGCTCAATCAAAAGTAAGGTTCAACTCTGTTAGTTGAATGCACAGAACAGAAAGAAGTTTCATACAATGCTTCTGTGTAGTTTATATTTGAACATATTCTTTTTTCCACTATTACCCACTTAGCGCTACGAATGTCCAGTTGCATTTTCTACAGACAGAGTGTTTCAAAACTGCTCAATCAAAAGTATGGTTTAACTCTGTTAGCTGAATGCTCAGATCAGAAAGAAGTTTCACAGAATGCTTCTGTGTAGTTTATATTTGAATATATTCCTTTTTCCACTACTACTCTCTTAGCGCTGCAAATGTCCAGTTGCATTATTCTACAGAAAGAGTGTTCAGATCTGCTCAATCAAAAGTATGGTTTAACTCTGTTAGCTGAATGCACAGATCAGAAAGAAGTTTCACAGAATGATTCTGTGTAGTTTATATTTGGAGACATTCCTTTTTCCACTATTACCCTCTTAGCGCTCCGAATCTCCACTTGCATTTTCTACAGAAAGAGTGTTTCAGAACGGCTCAATCAAAACTAAGGTTCAACTCTTTTAGTTGAACAAACAGAACAGAAAGAAGTTTCACACAATTCTTCTGTGTAGTTTTTATTTGTAGACATTCTTTTTCCCAATATAGGCCTCTTAGCGCTCAGAATGTCCAATTGCAGTTTCTACAGAAAGAGTGTTTCAGAAAGGCTCAATCAAAAGTAAGGTTCAACTCTGTTAGTTGAATGCACAGAACAGAAAGAAGTTTCATACAATGCTTCTGTGTAGTTTATATTTGAACATATTCTTTTTTCCACTATTACCCACTTAGCGCCACGAATGTCCAGTTGCATTTTCTACAGACAGAGTGTTTCAAAACTGCTCAATCAAAAGTATGGTTTAACTCTGTTAGCTGAATGCTCAGATCAGAAAGAAGTTTCACAGAATGCTTCTGTGTAGTTTATATTTGAATATATTCGTTTTTCCACTACTACTCTCTTAGCGCTCCAAATGTCCAGTTGCATTTTCTACAGAAAGAGTGTTCAGATTTGCTCAATCAAAAGTATGGTTTAACTCTGTTAGCTGAATGCACAGATCCGAAAGAAGTTTCACAGAATGATTCTGTGTAGTTTATATTTGGAGACATTCCTTTTTCCACTATTACCCTCTTAGCGCTCCGAATCTCCACTTGCATTTTCTACAGAAAGAGTTTTTCAGAACGGCTCAATCAAAACTAAGGTTCAACTCTTTTAGTTGAACAAACAGAACAGAAAGAAGTTTCACACAATTCTTCTGTGTAGTTTTTATTTGTAGACATTCTTTTTCCCAATATAGGCCTCTTAGCGCTCAGAATGTCCAATTGCAGTTTCTACAGAAAGAGTGTTTCAGAACGGCTCAATCAAACGTAAGGTTCAACTCTGTTAGTTGAATGCACAGAACAGAAAGTAGTTTCATACAATGCTTCTGTGTAGTTTATATTTGAACATATTCTTTTTTCCACTATTACCCACTTAGCGCTACAAATGTCCAGTTGCATTTTCTACAGACAGAGTGTTTCAAAACTGCTCAATCAAAAGTATGGTTTAACTCTGTTAGCTGAATGCTCAGATCAGAAAGAAGTTTCACAGAATGCTTCTGTGTAGTTTATATTTGAATATATTCCTTTTTCCACTACTACGCTCTTAGCGCTCCAAATGTCCAGTTGCATTTTCTACAGAAAGAGTGTTCAGATCTGCTCAATCAAAAGTATGGTTTAACTCTGTTAGCTGAATGCACAGATCAGAAAGATGTTTCACCGAATGATTCCGTGTACTTTATACTTGAAGACATTCCTTTTTCCACTATTACCCTCTTAGCGCTCCGAATCTCCACTTGCATTTTCTACAAAAAGAGTGTTTCATAACTGCTCAATCAAAAATATGTTTTATCTCTGTTAACTGAATTTACAGATCAGAAATAAGTTTCACAGAATGCATATGTGTAGTATCTATTTGAAGATATTCTTTTTCCCAATGTAGGCCTCTTAGCGCTTAGCATGTCCAATTGCAGTTTCTACAGAAAGAGTGTTTCAGAACGGCTCAATCAAAAGTAAGGTTCAACTCTGTTAGTTGAATGCACAGAACAGAAAGAATTTTCACAGAATGCTACTGTGTAGTTTATATTTGAATATATTCCTTTCTCCACTATTACCCTCTTTGCGCTCCGAATGTCCACTTGCATTTTCTACAGAAGGAGTGTTCAGAACTGCGCAATCAAAAGTATGGTTTAACTCTGTTAGCTTAATGAACATAGCAGAAATAAGTTTCACACAATGCTTCTGTGTAGTTTTTATTTGAAGATTTTATTTTTCCCAATAGAGGCCTCTTAGCGCTCAGAATGTCCAATTGCAGTTTCTACAGAAAGAGTGTTTCAGAAAGGCTCAATCAGAAGTAAGGTTCAACTCTGTTAGTTGAATGCACAGAACAGAAAGAAGTTTCATACAATGCTTCTGTGTAGTTTATATTTGAACATATTCTTTTTTCCACTATTACCCTCTTAGCGCTACGAATGTCCAGTTGCATTTTCTACAGACAGAGTGTTTCAAAACTGCTCAATCAAAAGTATGGTTTAACTCTGTTAGCTGAATGCTCAGATCAGAAAGAAGTTTCACAGAATGCTTCTGTGTAGTTTATATTTGAATATATTCCTTTTTCCACTACTACTCTCTTAGCGCTGCAAATGTCCAGTTGCATTTTTCTACAGAAAGAGTGTTCAGATCTGCTCAATCAAAAGTATGGTTTAACTCTGTTAGCTGAATGCACAGATCAGAAAGAAGTTTCACAGAATGATTCTGTGTAGTTTATATTTGGAGACATTCCTTTTTCCACTATTACCCTCTTAGCGCTCCGAATCTCCACTTGCATTTTCTACAGAAAGAGTGTTTCAGAACGGCTCAATCAAAACTAAGGTTCAACTCTTTTAGTTGAACAAACAGAACAGAAAGAAGTTTCACACAATTCTTCTGTGTAGTTTTTATTTGTAGACATTCTTTTTCCCAATATAGGCCTCTTAGCGCTCAGAATGTCCAATTGCAGTTTCTACAGAAAGAGTGTTTCAGAACGGCTCAATCAAAAGTAAGGTTCAACTCTGTTAGTTGAATGCACAGAACAGAAAGAAGTTTCATACAATGCTTCTGTGTAGTTTATATTTGAACATATTCTTTTTTCCACTATTACCCACTTAGCGCTACGAATGTCCAGTTGCATTTTCTACAGACAGAGTGTTTCAAAACTGCTCAATCAAAAGTATGGTTTAACTCTGTTAGCTGAATGCTCAGATCAGAAAGAAGTTTCACAGAATGATTCTGTGTAGTTTATATTTGGAGACATTCCTTTTTCCACTATTACCCTCTTAGCGCTCCGAATCTCCACTTGCATTTTCTACAGAAAGAGTGTTTCAGAACGGCTCAATCAAAACTAAGGTTCAACTCTTTTAGTTGAACAAACAGAACTGAAAGAAGTTTCACACAATTCTTCTGTGTAGTTTTTATTTGTAGACATTCTTTTTCCCAATATAGGCCTCTTAGCGCTCAGAATGTCCAATTGCAGTTTCTACAGAAAGAGTGTTTCAGAACGGCTCAATCAAAAGTAAGGTTCAACTCTGTTAGTTGAATGCACAGAACAGAAAGAAGTTTCATACAATGCTTTTGTGTAGTTTATATTTGAACATATTCTTTTTTCCACTATTACCCACTTAGCGCTACGAATGTCCAGTTGCATTTTCTACAGACAGAGTGTTTCAAAACTGCTCAATCAAAAGTACGGTTTAACTCTGTTAGCTGAATGCTCAGATCAGAAAGAAGTTTCACAGAATGCTTCTGTGTAGTTTATATTTGAATATATTCCTTTTTCCACTACTACGCTCTTAGCGCTCCAAATGTCCAGTTGCATTTTCTACAGAAAGAGTGTTCAGATCTTCTCAATCAAAGGTATGGTTTAACTCTGTTAGCTGAATACACAGATCAGAAAGAAGTTTCACCGAATGATTCCGTGTAGTTTATATTTGAAGACATTCCTTTTTCCACTATTACCAACTTAGCGCTCCGAATCTCCACTTGCATTTTCTACAAAAAGAGTGTTTCATAACTGCTCAATCAAAAATATGTTTTATCTCTGTTAACTGAATTTACAGATCAGAAATAAGTTTCACAGAATGCATCTGTGTAGTTTTTATTTGAAGATATTCTTTTTCCCAATGTAGGCCTCTTAGCGCTTAGCATGTCCAATTGCAGTTTCTACAGAAAGAGTGTTTCAGAACGGCTCAATCAAAAGTAAGGTTCAACTCTGTTAGTTGAATGCACAGAACAGAAAGTATTTTCATAGAATGCTACTGTGTAGTTTATATTTGAATATATTCCTTTCTCCACTATTACACTCTTAGCGCTCCGAATGTCCACTTGCATTTTCTACAGAAGGAGTGTTCTGAACTGTGCAATCAAAAGTATGGTTTAACTCTGTTAGCTTAATGAACATATCAGAAATAAGTTTCACACAATGCTTCTGTGTAGTTTTTATTTGAAGATATTTTTTTTCCCAATATAGGCCTCTTAGCACTCAGAACGTCCAATTGCAATTTCTACAGAAAGAGTGTTTCAGAAAGGCTCAATCAAAAGTAAGGTTCAACTCTGTTAGTTGAATGCACAAAACAGAAAGAAATTTCATACAATGCTTCTGTGTAGTTTATATTTGAACATATTCTTTTTTCCACTATTACCCACTTGGCGCTACGAATGTCCAGTTGCATTTTCTACAGACAGAGTGTTTCAAAACTGCTCAATCAAAAGTATGGTTTAACTCTGTTAGCTGAATGCTCAGATCAGAAAGAAGTTTCACAGAATGCTTCTGTGTAGTTTATATTTGAATATATTCCTTTTTCCACTACTAATCTCTTAGCGCTCCAAATGTCCAGTTGCATTTTCTACAGAAAGAGTGTTCAGATCTGCTCAATCAAAAGTATGGTTTAACTCTGTTAGCTGAATGCACAGATCAGAAAGAAGTTTCACAGAATGATTCTGTGTAGTTTATATTTGGAGACATTCCTTTTTCCACTATTACCCTCTTAGCGCTCCGAATCTCCACTTGCATTTTCTACAGAAAGAGTGTTTCAGAACGGCTCAATCAAAACTAAGGTTCAACTCTTTTAGTTGAACAGACAGAACAGAAAGAAGTTTCACACAATTCTTCTGTGTAGTTTTTATTTGTAGACATTCTTTTTCCCAATATAGGCCTCTTAGCGCTCAGAATGTCCAATTGCAGTTTCTACAGAAAGAGTGTTGCAGAACGGCTCAGTCAAAAGTAAGGTTCAACACTGTTAGTTGAATGCACAGAACAGAAAGAAGTTTCATACAATGCTTCTGTGTAGTTTATATTTGAACATATTCTTTTTTCCACTATTACCCACTTAGCGCTACGAATATCCAGTTGCATTTTCTACAGACAGAGTGTTTCAAAACTGCTCAATCAAAAGTATGGTATAACTCTGTTAGCTGAATGCTCAGATCAGAAAGAAGTTTCACAGAATGCTTCTGTGTATTTTATATTTGAATATATGCCTTTTTCCACTACTACGCTCTTAGCGCTCCAAATGTCCAGTTGCATTTTCTACACAAAGAGTGTTCAGATCTGCTCAATCAAAAGTATGGTTTAACTCTGTTAGCTGAATGCACAGATCAGAAAGAAGTTTCACCGAATGATTCTGTGTAGTTTATATTTGAAGACATTCCTTTTTCCACTATTACCCTCTTAGCGCTCCGAATCTCCACTTGCATTTTCTACAAAAAGAGTGTTTCATAACTGCTCAATCAAAAATATGTTTTATCTCTGTTAACTGAATTTACAGATAAGAAATAAGTTTCACAGAATGCATATGTGTAGTATCTATTTGAAGATATTATTTTTCCCAATGTAGGCCTCTTAGCGCTTAGCATGTCCAATTGCAGTTTCTACAGAAAGAGTGTTTCAGAACGGCTCAATCAAAAGTAAGGTTCAACTCTGTTAGTTGAATGCACAGAACAGAAAGAATTTTCACAGAATGCTACCGTGTAGTTTATATTTGTATATATTCCTTTCTCCACTATTACCCTCTTTGCGCTCCGATTGTCCACTTGCATTTTCTACAGAAGGAGTGTTCAGAACTGCGCAATCAAAAGTATGGTTTAACTCTGTTAGCTTAATGAACATATCAGAAATAAGTTTCACAAAATGCTTCTGTGTAGTTTTTATTTGAAGATTTTATTTTTCCCAATAGAGGCCTCTTAGCGCTCAGAATGTCCAATTGCAGTTTCTACAGAAAGAGTGTTTCAGAAAGGCTCAATCAAAAGTAAGGTTCAACTCTGTTAGTTGAATGCACAGAACAGAAAGAAGTTTCATACAATGCTTCTGTGTAGTTTATATTTGAACATATTCTTATTTCCACTATTACCCACTTAGCGCTACGAATGTCCAGTTGCATTTTCTACAGACAGAGTGTTTAAAAACTGCTCAATCAAAAGTATGGTTTAACTCTGTTAGCTGAATGCTCAGATCAGAAAGAAGTTTCACAGAATGCTTCTGTGTAGTTTATATTTGAATATATTCCTTTTTCCACTACTACTCTCTTAGCTCTCCAAATGTCCAGTTGCATTTTCTACAGAAAGAGTGTTCAGATTTGCTCAATCAAAAGTATGGTTTAACACTGTTAGCTGAATGCACAGATCCGAAAGAAGTTTCACAGAATGATTCTGTGTAGTTTATATTTGAAGACATTCCTTTTTCCACTATTACCCTCTTAGCGCTCCGAATCTCCACTTGCATTTTCTACAGAAAGAGTTTTTCAGAACGGCTCAATCAAAACTAAGGTTCAACTCTTTTAGTTGAACAAACGGAACAGAAAGAAGTTTCACACAATTCTTCTGTGTAGTTTTTATTTGTAGACATTCTTTTTCCCAATATAGGCCTCTTAGCGCTCAGAATGTCCAATTGCAGTTTCTACAGAAAGAGTGTTTCAGAACGGCTCAATCAAACGTAAGGTTCAACTCTGTTATTTGAATGCACAGAACAGAAAGTAGTTTCATACGATGCTTCTGTGTAGTTTATATTTGAACATATTCTTTTTTCCACTATTACCCACTTAGCGCTACGAATGTCCAGTTGCATTTTCTACAGACAGAGTGTTTCAAAACTGCTCAATCAAAAGTATGGTTTAACTCTGTTAGCTGAATGCTCAGATCAGAAAGAAGTTTCACAGAATGCTTCTGTGTAGTTTATATTTGAATATATTCCTTTTTCCACTACTACGCTCTTAGCGCTCCAAATGTCCAGTTGCATTTTCTACAGAAAGAGTGTTCAGATCTGCTCAATCAAAAGTATGGTTTAACTCTGTTTGCTGAATGCACAGATCAGAAAGAAGTTTCACCGAATGATTCCGTGTAGTTTATACTTGAAGACATTCCTTTTTCCACTATTACCCTCTTAGCGCTCCGAATCTCCACTTGCATTTTCTACTAAAAGAGTGTTTCATAACTGCTCAATCAAAAATATGTTTTATCTCTGTTAACTGAATTTACAGATCAGAAATAAGTTTCACAGAATGCATCTGTGTAGTTTTTATTTGAAGATATTCTTTTTCCCAATGTAGGCCTCTTAGCGCTTAGCATGTCCAATTGCAGTTTCTACAGAAAGAGTGTTTCAGAACGGCTCAATCAAAAGTAAGGTTCAACACTGTTAGTTGAATGCAAAGAACAGAAAGAATTTTCACAGAATGCTACTGTGTAATTTATATTTGAATATATTCCTTTTTCCACTATTACCCTCTTAGCGCTCCGAATGTCCACTTGCATTTTCTACAGAAAGAGTGTTCAGAACTGCGCAATCAAAACTATGGTTTAACTCTGTTAGCTTAATGAATATATCAGAAATAAGTTTCACACAATGCTTCTGTGTAGTTTTTATTTGAAGATATTATTTTTCCCAATATAGGCCTCTTAGCGCTCAGAATGTCCAATTGCAGTTTCTACAGAAAGAGTGTTTCAGAAAGGCTCAATCAGAAGTAAGGTTCAACTCTGTTAGTTGAATGCACAGAACAGAAAGAAGTTTCATACAATGCTTCTGTGTAGTTTATATTTGAACATATTCTTTTTTCCACTATTACCCACTTAGCGCTACGAATGTCCAGTTGCATTTTCTACAGACAGAGTGTTTCAAAACTGCTCAATCAAAAGTATGGTTTAACTCTGTTAGCTGAATGCTCAGATCAGAAAGAAGTTTCACAGAATGCTTCTGTGTAGATTATATTTGAATATATTCCTTTTTCCACTACTACTCTCTTAGCGCTGCAAATGTCCAGTTGCATTTTTCTACAGAAAGAGTGTTCAGATCTGCTCAATCAAAAGTATGGTTTAACTCTGTTAGCTGAATGCACAGATCAGAAAGAAGTTTCACAGAATGATTCTGTGTAGTTTATATTTGGAGACATTCTTTTTCCACTATTACCCTCTTAGCGCTCCGAATCTCCACTTGCATTTTCTACAGAAAGAGTGTTTCAGAACGGCTCAATCAAAGCTAAGGTTCAACTCTTTTAGTTGAACAAACAGAACAGAAAGAAGTTTCACACAATTCTTCTGTGTAGTTTTTATTTGTAGACATTCTTTTTCCCAATATAGGCCTCTTAGCGCTCAGAATGTCCAATTGCAGTTTCTACAGAAAGAGTGTTTCAGAAAGGCTCAATCAAAAGTAAGGTTCAACTCTGTTAGTTGAATGCACAGAACAGAAAGAAGTTTCATACAATGCTTCTGTGTAGTTTATATTTGAACATATTCTTTTTTCCACTATTACCCACTTAGCGCTACGAATGTCCAGTTGCATTTTCTACAGACAGAGTGTTTCAAAACTGCTCAATCAAAAGTATGGTTTAACTCTGTTAGCTGAATGCTCAGATCAGAAAGAAGTTTCACAGAATGCTTCTGTGTAGTTTATATTTGAATATATTCGTTTTTCCACTACTACTCTCTTAGCGCTCCAAATGTCCAGTTGCATTTTCTACAGAAAGAGTGTTCAGATTTGCTCAATCAAAAGTATGGTTTAACTCTGTTAGCTGAATGCACAGATCCGAAAGAAGTTTCACAGAATGATTCTGTGTAGTTTATATTTGGAGACATTCCTTTTTCCACTATTACCCTCTTAGCGCTCCGAATCTCCACTTGCATTTTCTACAGAAAGAGTTTTTCAGAACGGCTCAATCAAAACTAAGGTTCAACTCTTTTAGTTGAACAAACAGAACAGAAAGAAGTTTCACACAATTCTTCTGTGTAGTTTTTATTTGTAGACATTCTTTTTCCCAATATAGGCCTCTTAGCGCTCAGAATGTCCAATTGCAGTTTCTACAGAAAGAGTGTTTCAGAACGGCTCAATCAAACGTAAGGTTCAACTCTGTTAGTTGAATGCACAGAACAGAAAGTAGTTTCATACAATGCTTCTGTGTAGTTTATATTTGAACATATTCTTTTTTCCACTATTACCCACTTAGCGCTACGAATGTCCAGTTGCATTTTCTACAGACAGAGTGTTTCAAAACTGCTCAATCAAAAGTATGGTTTAACTCTGATAGCTGAATGCTCAGATCAGAAAGAAGTTTCACAGAATGCTTCTGTGTAGTTTATATTTGAATATATTCCTTTTTCCACTACTACGCTCTTAGCGCTCCAAATGTCCAGTTGCATTTTCTACAGAAAGAGTGTTCAGATCTGCTCAATCAAAAGTATGGTTTAACTCTGTTAGCTGAATGCACAGATCAGAAAGAAGTTTCACCGAATGATTCCGTGTAGTTTATACTTGAAGACATTCCTTTTTCCACTATTACCCTCTTAGCGCTCCGAATCTCCACTTGCATTTTCTACTAAAAGAGTGTTTCATAACTGCTCAATCAAAAATATGTTTTATCTCTGTTAACTGAATTTACAGATCAGAAATAAGTTTCACAGAATGCATCTGTGTAGTTTTTATTTGAAGATATTCTTTTTCCCAATGTAGGCCTCTTAGCGCTTAGCATGTCCAATTGCAGTTTCTACAGAAAGAGTGTTTCAGAACGGCTCAATCAAAAGTAAGGTTCAACTCTGTTAGTTGAATGCAAAGAACAGAAAGTATTTTCACAGAATGCTACTGTGTAGTTTATATTTGAATATATTCCTTTTTCCACTATTACCCTCTTAGCGCTCCGAATGTCCACTTGCATTTTCTACAGAAAGAGTGTTCAGAACTGCGCAATCAAAACTATGGTTTAACTCTGTTAGCTTAATGAATATATCAGAAATAAGTTTCACACAATGCTTCTGTGTAGTTTTTATTTGAAGATATTATTTTTCCCAATATAGGCCTCTTAGCGCTCAGAATGTCCAATTGCAGTTTCTACAGAAAGAGTGTTTCAGAAAGGCTCAATTAGAAGTAAGGTTCAACTCTGTTAGTTGAATGCACAGAACAGAAAGAAGTTTCATACAATGCTTCTGTGTAGTTTATATTTGAACATATTCTTTTTTCCACTATTACCCACTTAGCGCTACGAATGTCCAGTTGCATTTTCTACAGACAGAGTGTTTCAAAACTGCTCAATCAAAAGTATGGTTTAACTCTGTTAGCTGAATGCTCAGATTAGAAAGAAGTTTCACAGAATGCTTCTGTGTAGTTTATATTTGAATATATTCCTTTTTCCACTACTACTCTCTTAGCGCTGCAAATGTCCAGTTGCATTTTTCTACAGAAAGAGTGTTCAGATCTGCTCAATCAAAAGTATGGTTTAACTCTGTTAGCTGAATGCACAGATCAGAAAGAAGTTTCACAGAATGATTCTGTGTAGTTTATATTTGGAGACATTCTTTTTCCACTATTACCCTCTTAGCGCTCCGAATCTCCACTTGCATTTTCTACAGAAAGAGTGTTTCAGAACGGCTCAATCAAAACTAACGTTCAACTCTTTTAATTGAACAAACAGAACAGAAAGAAGTTTCACACAATTCTTCTGTGTAGTTTTTATTTGTAGACATTCTTTTTCCCAATATAGGCCTCTTAGCGCTCAGAATGTCCAATTGCAGTTTCTACAGAAAGAGTGTTTCAGAACGGCTCAATCAAAAGTAAGGTTCAACTCTGTTAGTTGAATGCACAGATCAGAAAGAAGTTTCATACAATGCTTCTGTGTAGTTTATATTTGAACATATTCTTTTTTCCACTATTACCCACTTAGCGCTACGAATGTCCAGTTGCATTTTCTACAGACAGAGTGTTTCAAAACTGCTCAATCAAAACTATGGTTTAACTCTGTTAGCTGAATGCTCAGATCAGAAAGAAGTTTCACAGAATGATTCTGTGTAGTTTATATTTGGAGACATTCCTTTTTCCACTATTACCCTCTTAGCGCTCCGAATCTCCACTTGCATTTTCTACAGAAAGAGTGTTTCAGAACGGCTCAATCAAAACTAAGGTTCAACTCTTTTAGTTGAACAAACAGAACTGAAAGAAGTTTCACACAATTCTTCTGTGTAGTTTTTATTTGTAGACATTCTTTTTCCCAATATAGGCCTCTTAGCGCTCAGAATGTCCAATTGCAGTTTCTACAGAAAGAGTGTTTCAGAACGGCTCAATCAAAAGTAAGGTTCAACTCTGTTAGTTGAATGCACAGAACAGAAAGAAGTTTCATACAATGCTTTTGTGTAGTTTATATTTGAACATATTCTTTTTTCCACTATTACCCACTTAGCGCTACGAATGTCCAGTTGCATTTTCTACAGACAGAGTGTTTCAAAACTGCTCAATCAAAAGTATGGTTTAAATCTGTTAGCTGAATGCTCAGATCAGAAAGATGTTTCACAGAATGCTTCTGTGTAGTTTATATTTGAATATATTCCTTTTTCCACTACTACGCTCTTAGCGCTCCAAATGTCCAGTTGCATTTTCTTCAGAAAGAGTGTTCAGATCTGCTCAATCAAAGGTATGGTTTAACTCTGTTAGCTGAATACACAGATCAGAAAGAAGTTTCACCGAATGATTCCGTGTAGTTTATATTTGAAGACATTCCTTTTTCCACTATTACCAACTTAGCGCTCCGAATCTCCACTTGCATTTTCTACAAAAAGAGTTTTTCATAACTGCTCAATCAAAAATATGTTTTATCTCTGTTAACTGAATTTACAGATCAGAAATAAGTTTCACAGAATGCATCTGTGTAGTTTTTATTTGAAGATATTCTTTTTCCCAATGTAGGCCTCTTAGCGCTTAGCATGTCCAATTGCAGTTTCTACAGAAAGAGTGTTTCAGAACGGCTCAATCAAAAGTAAGGTTCAACTCTGTTAGTTGAATGCACAGAACAGAAAGAATTTTCATAGAATGCTACTGTGTAGTTTATATTTGAATATATTCCTTTCTCCACTATTACACTCTTAGCGCTCCGAATGTCCACTTGCATTTTCTACAGAAGGAGTGTTCTGAACTGTGCAATCAAAAGTATGGTTTAACTCTGTTAGCTTAATGAACATATCAGAATTAAGTTTCACACAATGCTTCTGTGTAGTTTTTATTTGAAGATATTATTTTTCCCAATATAGGCCTCTTAGCACTCAGAACGTCCAATTGCAATTTCTACAGAAAGAGTGTTTCAGAAAGGCTCAATCAAAAGTAAGGTTCAACTCTGTTAGTTGAATGCACAGAACAGAAAGTAATTTCATACAATGCTTCTGTGTAGTTTATATTTGAACATATTCTTTTTTCCACTATTACCCACTTGGCGCTACGAATGTCCAGTTGCATTTTCTACAGACAGAGTTTTTCAAAACTGCTCAATCAAAAGTATGGTTTAACTCTGTTAGCTGAATGCTCAGATCAGAAAGAAGTTTCACAGAATGCTTCTGTGTAGTTTATATTTGAATATATTCCTTTTTCCACTACTAATCTCTTAGCGCTCCAAATGTCCAGTTGCATTTTCTACAGAAAGAGTGTTCAGATCTGCTCAATCAAAAGTATGGTTTAACTCTGTTACCTGAATGCACAGATCTGAAAGAAGTTTCACAGAATGATTCTGTGTAGTTTACATTTGGAGACATTCCTTTTTCCACTATTACCCTCTTAGCGCTCCGAATCTCCACTTGCATTTTCTACAGAAAGAGTGTTTCAGAACGGCTCAATCAAAACTAAGGTTCAACTCTTTTAGTTGAACAGACAGAACAGAAAGAAGTTTCACACAATTCTTCTGTGTAGTTTTTATTTGTAGACATTCTTTTTCCCAATATAGGCCTCTTAGCGCTCAGAATGTCCAATTGCAGTTTCTACAGAAAGAGTGTTGCAGAACGGCTCAATCAAAAGTAAGGTTCAACACTGTTAGTTGAATGCACAGAACAGAAAGAAGTTTCATACAATGCTTCTGTGTAGTTTATATTTGAACATATTCTTTTTTCCACTATTACCCACTTAGCGCTACGAATATCCAGTTGCATTTTCTACAGACAGAGTGTTTCAAAACTGCTCAATCAAAAGTATGGTTTAACTCTGTTAGCTGAATGCTCAGATCAGAAAGAAGTTTCACAGAATGCTTCTGTGTAGTTTATATTTGAATATATGCCTTTTTCCACTACTACGCTCTTAGCGCTCCAAATGTCCAGTTGCATTTTCTACACAAAGAGTGTTCAGATCTGCTCAATCAAAAGTATGGTTTAACTCTGTTAGCTGAATGCACAGATCAGAAAGAAGTTTCACCGAATGATTCTGTGTAGTTTATATTTGAAGACATTCCTTTTTCCACTATTACCCTCTTAGCGCTCCGAATCTCCACTTGCATTTTCTACAAAAAGAGTGTTTCATAACTGCTCAATCAAAAATATGTTTTATCTCTGTTAACTGAATTTACAGATCAGAAATAAGTTTCACAGAATGCATATGTTTAGTATCTATTTGAAGATATTCTTTTTCCCAATGTAGGCCTCTTAGCGCTTAGCATGTCCAATTGCAGTTTCTACAGAAAGAGTGTTTCAGAACGGCTCAATCAAAAGTAAGGTTCAACTCTGTTAGTTGAATGCACAGAACAGAAAGAATTTTCACAGAATGCTACCGTGTAGTTCATATTTGAATATATTCCTTTCTCCACTATTACCCTCTTTGCGCTCCGAATGTCCACTTGCATTTTCTACAGAAGGAGTGTTCAGAACTGCGCAATCAAAAGTATGGTTTAACTCTGTGAGCTTAATGAACATATCAGAAATAAGTTTCACACAATGCTTCTGTGTATTTTTTATTTGAAAATTTTATTTTTCCCAATAGAGGCCTCTTAGCGCTCAGAATGTCCAATTGCAGTTTCTACAGAAAGAGTGTTTCAGAAAGGCTCAATCAAAGTAAGGTTCAACTCTGTTAGTTGAATGCACAGAACAGAAAGAAATTTCATACAATGCTTCTGTGTAGTTTATATTTGAACATATTCTTTTTTCCACTATTACCCACTTAGCGCTACGAATATCCAGTTGCATTTTCTACAGACAGAGTGTTTCAAAACTGCTCAATCAAAAGTATGGTTTAACTCTGTTAGCTGAATGCTCAGATCAGAAAGAAGTTTCACAGAATGCTTCTGTGTAGTTTATATTTGAATATATGCCTTTTTCCCCTACTACGCTCTTAGCGCTCCATATGTCCAGTTGCATTTTCTACACAAAGAGTGTTCAGATCTGCTCAATCAAAATTATGGTTTAACTCTGTTAGCTGAATGCACAGATCAGAAAGAAGTTTCACCGAATGATTCTGTGTAGTTTATATTTGAAGACATTCCTTTTTCCACTATTACCCTCTTAGCGCTCCGAATCTCCACTTGCATTTTCTAAAGAAAGAGTGTTTCAGAACGGCTCAATCAAAACTATGGTTCAACTCTTTTAGTTGAACAAACAGAAGAGAAAGAAGTTTCACACAATTCTTCTGTGTAGTTTTTATTTGTAGACATTCTTTTTCCCAATATAGGCCTCTTAGCGCTCAGAATGTCCAATTGCAGTTTCTACAGAAAGAGTGTTTCAGAACGGCTCAATCAAAAGTAAGGTTCAACTCTGTTAGTTGAATGCACAGAACAGAAAGAAGTTTCATACAATGCTTCTGTGTAGTTTATATTTGAACATATTCTTTTTTCCACTATTACCCACTTAGCGCTACGAATGTCCAGTTGCATTTTCTACAGACAGAGTGTTTCAAAACTGCTCAATCAAAAGTATGGTTTAACTCTGTTAGCTGAATGCTCAGATCAGAAAGAAGTTTCACAGAATGCTTCTGTGTAGTTGATATTTGAATATATTCCTTTTTCCACTACTACGCTCTTAGCGCTCCAAATGTCCAGTTGCATTTTCTACAGAAAGAGTGTTCAGATCTGCTCAATCAAAAGTATGGTTTAACTCTGTTAGCTGAATGCACAGATCAGAAAGAAGTTTCACCGAATGATTCCGTGTAGTTTATATTTGAAGACATTCCTTTTTCCACTATTACCAACTTAGCGCTCCGAATCTCCACTTGCATTTTCTACAAAAAGAGTGTTTCATAACTGCTCAATCAAAAATATGTTTTATCTCTGTTAACTGAATTTACAGATCAGAAATAAGTTTCACAGAATGCATCTGTGTAGTTTTTATTTGAAGATATTCTTTTTCCCAATGTAGGCCTCTTAGCGCTTAGCATGTCCAATTACAGTTTCTACAGAAAGAGTGTTTCAGAACGGCTCAATCAAAAGTAAGGTTCAACTCTGTTAGTTGAATGCACAGAACAGAAAGAATTTTCACAGAATGCTACTGTGTAGTTTATATTTGAATATATTCCTTTTTCCACTATTACCCTCTTAGCGCTCCGAATGTCCACTTGCATTTTCTACAGAAAGAGTGTTCAGATCTGTGCAATCAAAAGTATGGTTTAACTCTGTTAGCTTAATGAACATATCAGAAATAAGTTTCACACAATGCTTCTGTGTAGTTTTTATTTGAAGATATTATTTTTCCCAATAGAGGCCTCTTAGCGCTCAGAATGTCCAATTGCAGTTTCTACAGAAAGAGTGTTTCAGAAAGGCTCAATCAAAAGTAAGGTTCAACTCTGTTAGTTGAATGCACACAACAGAAAGAAGTTTCATACAATGCTTCTGTGTAGTTTATATTTGAACATATTCTTTTTTCCACTATTACCCACTTAGCGCTACGAATGTCCAGTTGCATTTTCTACAGACAGAGTGTTTCAAAACTGCTCAATCAAAAGTATGGTTTAACTCTGTTAGCTGAATGCTCAGATCAGAAAGAAGTTTCACAGAATGCTTCTGTGTAGTTTATATTTGAATATATTCCTTTTTCCACTACTACTCTCTTAGCGCTCCAATTGTCCAGTTGCATTTTCTACAGAAAGAGTGTTCAGATCTGCTCAATCAAAAGTATGGTTTAACTCTGTTAGCTGAATGCACAGATCAGAAAGAAGTTTCACAGAATGATTCTGTGTAGTTTATATTTGGAGACATTCCTTTTTCCACTATTACCCTCTTAGCGCTCCGAATCTCCACTTGCATTTTCTACAGAAAGAGTGTTTCAGAACGGCTCAATCAAAACTAAGGTTCAATTCTTTTAGTTGAACAAACAGAACAGAAAGAAGTTTCACACAATTCTTCTGTGTAGTTTTTATTTGTAGACATTCTTTTTCCCAATATAGGCCTCTTAGCGCTCAGAATGTCCAATTGCAGTTTCTACAGAAAGAGTGTTTCAGAACGGCTCAATCAAAAGTAAGGTTCAACTCTGTTAGTTGAATGCACAGAACAGAAAGAAGTTTCATACAATGCTTCTGTGTAGTTTATATTTGAACATATTCTTTTTTCCACTATTACCCACTTAGCGCTACGAATGTCCAGTTGCATTTTCTACAGACAGAGTGTTTCAAAACTTCTCAATCAAAAGTATGGTTTAACTCTGTTAGCTGAATGCTCAGATCAGAAAGAAGTTTCACAGAATGCTTCTGTGTAGTTTATATTTGAATATATTCCTTTTTCCACTACTACGCTCTTAGCGCTCCAAATGTCCAGTTGCATTTTCTACAGAAAGAGTGTTCAGATCTGCTCAATCAAAAGTATGTTTAACTCTGTTATCTGAATGCACAGATCACAAAGAAGTTTCACAGAATTATTCTGTGTAGTTTATATTTGGAGACATTCCTTTTTCCACTATTACCCTCTTAGCGCTCCGAATCTCCACTTGCATTTTCTACAGAAAGAGTGTTTCAGAACGGCTCAATCAAAACTAAGGTTCAACTCTTTTAGTTGAACAAACAGAACAGAAAGAAGTTTCACACAATTCTTCTGTGTAGTTTTTATTTGAAGACATTCTTTTTCCCAATATAGGCCTCTTAGCGCTCAGAATGTCCAATTGCAGTTTCTACAGAAAGAGTGTTTCAGAACGGCTCAATCAAAAGTAAGGTTCAACTCTGTTAGTCGAATGCACAGAACAGAAAGAAGTTTCATACAATGCTTCTGTGTAGTTTATATTTGAACATATTCTTTTTTCCACTATTACCCACTTAGCGCTACGAATGTCCAGTTGCATTTTCTACAGACAGAGTGTTTCAAAACTGCTCAATCAAAAGCATGGTTTAACTCTGTTAGCTGAATGCTCAGATCAGAAAGAAGTTTCACAGAATGCTTCTGTGTAGTTTATATTTGAATATATTCCTTTTTCCACTACAACGCTCTTAGCGCTCCAAATGTCCAGTTGCATTATCTACTGAAAGAGTGTTCAGATCTGCTCATTCAAAAGTATGGTTTAACTCTGTTAGCTGAATGCACAGATCAGAAAGAAGTTTCACCGAATGATTCTGTGTAGTTTATATTTGAAGACATTCCTTTTTCCACTATTACCCCCTTAGCGCTCCGAATCTCCACTTGCATTTTCTACAAAAAGAGTGTTTCATAACTGCTCAATCAAAAATATGTTTTATCTCTGTTAACTGAATTTACAGATCAGAAATAAGTTTCACAGAATGCATCTGTGTAGTTTTTATTTGAAGATATTCTTTTTCCCAATGTAGGCCTCTTAGCGCTTAGCATGTCCAATTGCAGTTTCTACAGAAAGAGTGTTTCAGAACGGCTCAATCAAAAGTAGGGTTCAACTCTGTTAGTTGAATGCACAGAACAGGAAGTATTTTCACAGAATGCTACTGTGTAGTTTATATTTGAATATATTCCTTTTCCACTATTACCCTCTTAGCGCTCCGAATGTCCACTTGAATTTTCTACAGAAAGAGTGTTCAGAACTGCGCAATCAAAAGTATGGTTTAACTCTGTTAGCTTAATGAACATATCAGAAAGAAGTTTCACAGAATTATTCTGTGTAGTTTATATTTGGAGACATTCCTTTTTCCACTATTACCCTCTTAGCGCTCCGAATCTCCACTTGCATTTTCTACAGAAAGAGTGTTTCAGAACGGCTCAATCAAAACTAAGGTTCAACTCTGTTAGTTGAACAAACAGAACAGAAAGAAGTTTCACACAATTCTTCTGTGTAGTTTTTATTTGTAGACATTCTTTTTCCCAATATAGGCCTCTTAGCGCTCAGAATGTCCAATTGCAGTTTCTACAGAAAGAGTGTTTCAGAACGGCTCAATCAAAAGTAAGGTTCAACACTGTTAGTTGAATGCACAGAACAGAAAGAAGTTTCATACAATGCTTCTGTGTAGTTTATATTTGAACATATTCTTTTTTCCACTATTACCCACTTAGCGCTACGAATATCCAGTTGCATTTTCTACAGACAGAGTGTTTCAAAACTGCTCAATCAAAAGTATGGTTTAAATCTGTTAGCTGAATGCTCAGATCAGAAAGAAGTTTCACAGAATGCTTCTGTTTAGTTTATATTCGAATATATTGCTTTTTCCACTACTACGCCCTTAGCGCTCCAAATGTCCAGTTGCATTTTCTACAGAAAGAGCGTTCAGATCTGCTCAATCAAAAGTATGGTTTAACCCTGTTAGCTGAATGCACAGATCAGAAAGAAGTTTCACCGAATGATTCCGTGTAGTTTATATTTGAAGACATTCCTTTTTCCACTATTACCCACTTAGCGCTCCGAATCTCCACTTGCATTTTCTACAAAAAGAGTGTTTCATAACTGCTCAATCAAAAATATGTTTTATCTCTGTTAACTGAATTTACAGATCAGAAATAAGTTTCACAGAATGCATCTGTGTAGTTTTTATTTGAAGATATTCTTTTTCCCAATGTAGGCCTCTTAGCGCTTAGCATGTCCAATTGCAGTTTCTACAGAAAGAGTGTTTCAGAACGGCTCAATCAAAAGTAAGGTTCAACTCTGTTAGTTGAATGCACAGAACAGATAGAATTTTCACAGAATGCTACTGTGTAGTTTATATTTGAATATATTCCTTTTTCCACTATTACCCTCTTAGCGCTCCGAATGTCCACTTGCAATTTCTACAGAAAGAGTGTTCAGAACTGCGCAATCAAAAGTATGGTTTAACTCTGTTAGCTTAATGAACATATCAGAAATAAGTTTCACACAATGCTTCTGTGTAGTTTTTATTTGAAGATATTATTTTTCCCAATATAGGCCTCTTAGCGCTCAGAATGTCCAATTGCAGTTTCTACAGAAAGAGTGTTTCAGAACGGCTCAATCAAAAGTAAGGTTCAACTCTGTTAGTTGAATGCACAGAAGAGAAAGAAGTTTCATACAATGCTTCTGTGTAGTTTATATTTGAACATATTCTTTTTTCCACTATTACCCACTTAGCGCTACGAATGTCCAGTTGCATTTTCTACAGACAGAGTGTTTCAAAACTGCTCAATCAAAAGTATGGTTTAACTCTGTTAGCTGAATGCTCAGATCAGAAAGAAGTTTCACAGAATGCTTCTGTGTAGTTTATATTTGAATATATTCCTTTTTCCACTACTACGCTCTTAGCGCTCCAAATGTCCAGTTGCATTTTCTACAGAAAGAGTGTTCAGATCTGCTCAATCAAAAGTATGGTTTAACTCTGTTAGCTGAATGCACAGATCAGAAAGAAGTTTCACCGAATGATTCCGTGTAGTTTATATTTGAAGACATTCCTTTTTCCACTATTACCAACTTAGCGCTCCGAATCTCCACTTGCATTTTCTACAAAAAGAGTGTTTCATAACTGCTCAATCAAAAATATGTTTTATCTCTGTTAACTGAATTTACAGATCAGAAATAAGTTTCACAGAATGCATCTGTGTAGTTTTTATTTGAAGATATTCTTTTTCCCAATGTAGGCCTCTTAGCGCTTAGCATGTCCAATTGCAGTTTCTACAGAAAGAGTGTTTCAGAACGGCTCAATCAAAAGTAAGGTTCAACTCTGTTAGTTGAATGCACAGAACAGAAAGAATTTTCACAGAATGCTACTGTGTAGTTTATATTTGAATATATTCCTTTTTCCACTATTACCCTCTTAGCGCTCCGAATGTCCACTTGCATTTTCTACAGAAAGAGTGTTCAGAAATGTGCAATCAAAAGTATGGTTTAACTCTGTTTGCTTAATGAACATATCAGAAATAAGTTTCACACAATGCTTCTGTGTAGTTTTTATTTGAAGATATTATTTTTCCCAATAGAGGCCTCTTAGCGCTCAGAATGTCCAATTGCAGTTTCTACAGAAAGAGTGTTTCAGAAAGGCTCAATCAAAAGTAAGGTTCAACTCTGTTAGTTGAATGCACAGAACAGAAAGATGTTTCATACAATGCTTCTGTGTAGTTTATATTTGAACATATTCTTTTTTCCACTATTACCCACTTAGCGCTACGAATGTGCAGTTGCATTTTCTACAGACAGAGTGTTTCAAAACTGCTCAATCAAAAGTATGGTTTAACTCTGTTAGCTGAATGCTCAGATCAGAAAGAAGTTTCACAGAATGCTTCTGTGTAGTTTATATTTGAATATATTCCTTTTTCCACTACTACTCTCTTAGCGCTCCAAATGTCCAGTTGCATTTTCTACAGAAAGAGTGTTCAGATCTGCTCAATCAAAAGTATGGTTTAACTCTGTTAGCTGAATGCACAGATCAGAAAGAAGTTTCACAGAATGATTCTGTGTAGTTTATATTTGGAGACATTCCTTTTTCCACTATTACCCTGTTAGCGCTCCAAATCTCCACTTGCATTTTCTACAGAAAGAGTGTTTGAGAACGGCTCAATCAAAACTAAGGTTCAACTCTTTTAGGTGAACAAACAGAACAGAAAGAAGTTTCACACAATTCTTCTGTGTAGTTTTTATTTGTAGACATTCTTTTTCCCAATATAGGCCTCTTAGCGCTCAGAATGTCCAATTGCACTTTCTACAGAAAGAGTGTTTCAGAACGGCTCAATCAAAAGTAAGGTTCAACTCTGTTAGTTGAATGCACAGAACAGAAAGAAGTTTCATACAATGCTTCTGTGTAGTTTATATTTGAACATATTCTTTTTTCCACTATTTCCCACTTAGCGCTACGAATGTCCAGTTGCATTTTCTACAGACAGAGTGTTTCAAAACTGCTCAATCAAAAGTATGGTTTAACTCTGTTAGCTGAATGCTCAGATCAGAAAGAAGTTTCACAGAATGCTTCTGTGTAGTTTATATTTGAATATATTCCTTTTTCCACTACTACGCTCTTAGCGCTCCAAATGTCCAGTTGCATTTTCTACAGAAAGAGTGTTCAGATCTGCTCAATCAAAAGTATGGTTTAACTCTGTTAGCTGAATGCACAGATCACAAAGAATTTTCACAGAACGATTCTGTGTAGTTTATATTTGGAGACATTCCTTTTTCCACTATTACCCTCTTAGCGCTCCGAATCTCCACTAGCATTTTCTACAGAAAGAGTGTTTCAGAACGGCTCAATAAAAACTAAGGTTCAACTCTTTTAGTTGAACAAACAGAACAGAAAGTAGTTTCACACAATTCTTCTGTGTAGTTTTTATTTGTAGACATTCTTTTTCCCAATATAGGCCTCTTAGCGCTCAGAATGTCCAATTGCAGTTTCTACAGAAAGAGTGTTTCAGAACGGCTCAATCAAAAGTAAGGTTCAACTCTGTTATTCGAATGCACAGAACAGAAAGAAGTTTCATACAAGGCTTCTGTGTAGTTTATATTTGAACATATTCTTTTTTCCACTATTACCCACTTAGCGCTACGAATGTCCAGTTGCATTTTCTACAGACAGAGTGTTTCAAAACTGCTCAATCAAAAGCATGGTTTAACTCTGTTAGCTGAATGCTCAGATCAGAAAGAAGTTTCACAGAATGCTTCTGTGTAGTTTATATTTGAATATATTCCTTTTTCCACTACTACGCTCTTAGCGCTCCAAATGTCCAGTTGCATTATCTACAGAAAGAGTGTTCAGATCTGCTCAATCAAAAGTATGGTTTAACTCTGTTAGCTGAATGCACAGATCAGAAAGAAGTTTCACCGAATGATTCTGTGTAGTTTATATTTGAAGACATTCCTTTTTGCACTATTACCCTCTTAGCGCTCCGAATCTCCACTTGCATTTTCTACAAAAAGAGTGTTTCATAACTGCTCAATCAAAAATATGTTTTATCTCTGTTAACTGAATTTACAGATCAGAAATAAGTTTCACAGAATGCATCTGTGTAGTTTTTATTTGAAGATATTCTTTTTCCCAATGTAGGCCTCTTAGCGCTTAGCATGTCCAATTGCAGTTTCTACAGAAAGAGTGTTTCAGAACGGCTCAATCTAAAGTAAGGTTCAACTCTGTTAGTTGAATGCACAGAACAGGAAGGATTTTCACAGAATGCTATTGTGTAGTTTATATTTGAATATATACCTTTTTCGACTATTACCCTCTTAGCGCTCCGAATGTCCACTTGAATTTTCTACAGAAAGAGTGTTCAGCACTGCGCAATCAAAAGTATGGCTTAACTCTGTTAGCTTAATGAACATATCAGAAATAAGTTTCACACAATGCTTCGGTGTAGTTTTTATTTGAAGATATTATTTTTCCCAATAGAGGCCTCTTAGCGCTCAGAATGTCCAATTGCAGTTTCTACAGAAAGAGTGTTTCAGAAAGGCTCAATCAAACTTAAGGTTCAACTCTGTTAGTCGAATGCACAGAACAGAACGAAGTTTCATACAAGGCTTCTGTGTAGTTTATATTTGAACATATTCTTTTTTCCACTATTACCCACTTAGCGCTACGAATGTCCAGTTGCATTTTCTACAGACAGAGTGTTTCAAAACTGCTCAATCAAAAGCATGGTTTAACTCTGTTAGCTGAATGCTCAGATCAGAAAGAAGTTTCACAGAATGCTTCTGTGTAGTTTATATTTGAATATATTCCTTTTTCCACTACTACGCTCTTAGCGCTCCAAATGTCCAGTTGCATTATCTACAGAAAGAGTGTTCAGATCTGCTCAATCAAAAGTATGGTTTAACTCTGTTAGCTGAATGCACAGATCAGAAAGAAGTTTCACCGAATGATTCTGTGTAGTTTATAGTTGAAGACATTCCTTTTCCACTATTACCCTCTTAGCGCTCCGAATCTCCACTTGCATTTTCTACAAAAAGAGTGTTTCAGAACGGCTCAATCAAAACTAAGGTTCAACTCTTTTAGTTGAACAAACAGAACAGAAAGAAGTTTCACACAATTCTTCTGTGTAGTTTTTATTTGTAGACATTCATTTTCCCAATATAGGCCTATTAGCGCTCAGAATGTCCAATTGCAGTTTCTACAGAAAGAGTGTTTCAGAACGGCTCAATCAAAAGTAAGGTTCAACTCTGTTAGTCGAATGCACAGAACAGAAAGAAGTTTCATACAAGGCTTCTGTGTAGTTTATATTTGAACATATTCTTTTTTCCACTATTACCCACTTAGCGCTACGAATGTCCAGTTGCATTTTCTACAGACAGAGTGTTTCAAAACTGCTCAATAAAAAGTATGGTTTAACTCTGTTAACTGAATGCTCAGATCAGAAAGAAGTTTCACAGAATGCTTCTGTGTAGTTTATATTTGAATATATTCCTTTTTCCACTACTACACTCTTAGCGCTCCAAATGTCCAGTTGCATTATCTACAGAAAGAGTGTTCAGATCTGCTCAATCAAAAGTATGGTTTAACTCTGTTAGCTGAATGCACAGATCAGAAAGAAGTTTCACCGAATGATTCTGTGTAGTTTATATTTGAAGACATTCCTTTTTCCACTATTACCCTCTTAGCGCTCCGAATCTCCACTTGCATTTTCTACAAAAAGAGTGTTTCATAACTGCTCAATCAAAAATATGTTTTATCTCTGTTAACTGAATTTACAGATCAGAAATAAGTTTCACAGAATGCATCTGTGTAGTTTTTATTTGAAGATATTCTTTTTCCCAATGTAGGCCTCTTAGCGCTTAGCATGTCCAATTCCAGTTTCTACAGAAAGAGTGTTTCAGAACGGCTCAATCAAAAGTAAGGTTCAACTCTGTTAGTTGAATGCACAGGACAGGAAGAATTTTCACAGAATGCTACTTTGTAGTTTATATTTGAATATATTCCTTTTTCCACTATTACCCTCTTAGCGCTCCGAATGTCCACTTGAATTTTCTACAGAAAGAGTGTTCAGAACTGCGCAATCAAAAGTATCGTTTAACTCTGTTAGCTTAATGAACATATCAGAAATAAGTTTCACACAATGCTTCTGTGTAGTTTTTATTTGAAGATATTATTTTTCCAAATAGAGGCCTCTTAGCGCTCAGAATGTCCAATTGCAGTTTCTACAGAAAGAGTGTTTCAGAAAGGCTCAATCAAAAGTAAGGTTCAACTCTGTTAGTTGAATGCACAGAACAGAAAGAAGTTTCATACAATGCTTCTGTGTAGTTTATATTTGAACATATACTTTTTTCCACTATTACCCTCTTAGCGCTACGAATGTCCAGTTGCATTTTCTACAGACAGAGTGTTTCAAAACTGCTCAATCAAAAGTATGGTTTAACTCTGTTAGCTGAATGCTCAGATCAGAAAGAAGTTTCACAGAATGCTTCTGTGTAGTTTATATTTGTATATATTCCTTTTTCCAGAACTACTTTCTTAGCGCTCCAAATGTCCAGTTGCATTTTCTACAGAAAGAGAGTTCAGATCTCCTCAATCAAAAGTATGGTTTAACACTGTTAGCTGAATGCACAGATCAGAAAGAAGTTTCACAGAATGATTCTGTGTAGTTTATATTTGGAGACATTCTTTTTTCCACTATTACCCTCTTAGCGCTCCGAATCTCCACTTGCATTTTCTACAGAATGTGTGTTTCAGAACGGCTCAATCAAAACTAAGGTTCAACTCTTTTAGTTGAACAAACAGAACAGAAAGTAGTTTCACACAATTCTTCTGTGTAGTTTTTATTTGTAGACATACTTTTTCCCAATATAGGCCTCTTAGCGCTCAGAATGTCCAATTGCAGTTTCTACAGAAAGAGTGTTTCAGAACGGCTCAATCAAAAGTAAGGTTCAACTCTGTTAGTTGAATGCACAGAACAGAAAGAAGTTTCATACAATGCTTCTGTGTAGTTTATATTTGAACATATACTTTTTTCCACTATTACCCACTTAGCGCTACGAATGTCCAGTTGCATTTTCTACAGACAGAGTGTTTCAAAACTGCTCAATCAAAAGTAAGGTTCAACTCTGTTAGTTGAATGCACAGAACAGAAAGAATTTTCACAGAATGCTACTGTGTAGTTTATATTTGAATATATTCCTTTTTCCACTATTACCCTCTTAGCGCTCCGAATGTCCACTTGCATTTTCTACAGAAAGAGTGTTCAGAACTGCGCAATCAAAAGTATGGTTTAACTCTGTTAGCTTAATGAACATATCAGAAATAAGTTTCACACAATGCTTCTGTGTAGTTTTTATTTGAAGATATTATTTTGCCCAATAGAGGCCTCTTAGCGCTCAGAATGTCCAATTGCAGTTTCTACAGAAAGAGTGTTTCAGAAAGGCTCAATCAAAAGTAAGGTTCAACTCTGTTAGTTGAATGCACAGAACAGAAAGAAGTTTCATACAATGCTTCTGTGTAGTTTATATTTGAACATACTCTTTTTTCCACTATTACCCACTTAGCGCTACGAATGTCCAGTTGCATTTTCTACAGACAGAGTGTTTCAAAACTGCTCAATCAAAAGTATGGTTTAACTCTGTTAGCTGAATGCTCAGATCAGAAAGAAGTTTCACAGAATGCTTCTGTGTAGTTTATATTTGAATATATTCCTTTTTCCACTACTACTCTCTTAGCGCTCCAAATGTCCAGTTGCATTTTCTACAGAAAGAGTGTTCAGATCTGCTCTATCAAAAGTATGGTTTAACTCTGTTAGCTGAATGCACAGATCAGAAAGAAGTTTCACAGAATGATTCTGTGTAGTTTATATTTGGAGACATTCCTTTTTCCACTATTACCCTCTTAGCGCTCCGAATCTCCACTTGCATTTCCTACAGAAAGAGTTTCTCAGAACGGCTCAATCAAAACTAAGGTTCAACTCTTTTAGTTGAACAAACAGAACAGAAAGAAGTTTCACACAATTCTTCTCTGTAGTTTTTATTTGTAGAAATTCTTTTTCCCAATATAGGCCTCCTAGCGCTCAGAATGTCCAATTGCTGTTTCTACAGAAAGAGTGTTTCAGAACGGCTCAATCAAAAGTAAGGTTCAACTCTATTAGTTGAATGCACAGAACAGAAAGAAGTTTCATACAATGCTTCTGTGTAGTTTATATTTGAACATATTCTTTTTTCCACTATTACCCACTTAGCGCTACGAATGTCCAGTTGCATTTTCTACAGACAGAGTGTTTCAAAACTGCTCAATCAAAAGTATGGTTTAACTCTGTTAGCTGAATGCTCAGATCAGAAAGAAGTTTCACAGAATGCTTCTGTGTAGTTTATATTTGAATATATTCCTTTTTCCACTACTACGCTCTTAGCGCTCCAAATGTCCAGTTGCATTTTCTACAGAAAGAGTGTTCAGATCTGCTCAATCAAAAGTATGGTTTAACTCTGTTAGCTGAATGCACAGATCAGAAAGAAGTTTCACCGAATGATTCCGTGTAGTTTATATTTGAAGACATTCCTTTTTCCACTATTACCAACTTAGCGCTCCGAATCTCCACTTGCATTTTCTACAAAAAGAGTGTTTCATAACTGCTCAATCAAAAATATGTTTTATCTCTGTTAACTGAATTTACAGATCAGAAATAAGTTTCACAGAATGCATCTGTGTAGTTTTTATTTGAAGATATTCTTTTTCCCAATGTAGGCCTCTTAGCGCTTAGCATGTCCAATTGCAGTTTCTACAGAAAGAGTGTTTCAGAACGGCTCAATCAAAAGTAAGGTTCAACTCTGTTAGTTGAATGCACAGAACAGAAAGAATTTTCACAGAATGCTACTGTGTAGTTTATATTTGAATATATTCCTTTTTCCACTATTACCCTCTTAGCGCTCCGAATGTGCAGTTGCATTTTCTACAGACAGAGTGTTTCAAAACTGCTCAATCAAAAGTATGGTTTAACTCTGTTAGCTGAATGCTCAGATCAGAAAGAAGTTTCACAGAATGCTTCTGTGTAGTTTATATTTGAATATATTCCTTTTTCCACTACTACTCTCTTAGCGCTCCAAATGTCCAGTTGCATTTTCTACAGAAAGAGTGTTCAGATCTGCTCAATCAAAAGTATGGTTTAACTCTGTTAGCTGAATGCACAGATCAGAAAGAAGTTTCACAGAATGATTCTGTGTAGTTTATATTTGGAGACATTCCTTTTTCCACTATTACCCTGTTAGCGCTCCAAATCTCCACTTGCATTTTCTACAGAAAGAGTGTTTGAGAACGGCTCAATCAAAACTAAGGTTCAACTCTTTTAGGTGAACAAACAGAACAGAAAGAAGTTTCACACAATTCTTCTGTGTAGTTTTTATTTGTAGACATTCTTTTTCCCAATATAGGCCTCTTAGCGCTCAGAATGTCCAATTGCACTTTCTACAGAAAGAGTGTTTCAGAACGGCTCAATCAAAAGTAAGGTTCAACTCTGTTAGTTGAATGCACAGAACAGAAAGAAGTTTCATACAATGCTTCTGTGTAGTTTATATTTGAACATATTCTTTTTTCCACTATTTCCCACTTAGCGCTACGAATGTCCAGTTGCATTTTCTACAGACAGAGTGTTTCAAAACTGCTCAATCAAAAGTATGGTTTAACTCTGTTAGCTGAATGCTCAGATCAGAAAGAAGTTTCACAGAATGCTTCTGTGTAGTTTATATTTGAATATATTCCTTTTTCCACTACTACGCTCTTAGCGCTCCAAATGTCCAGTTGCATTTTCTACAGAAAGAGTGTTCAGATCTGCTCAATCAAAAGTATGGTTTAACTCTGTTAGCTGAATGCACAGATCACAAAGAATTTTCACAGAACGATTCTGTGTAGTTTATATTTGGAGACATTCCTTTTTCCACTATTACCCTCTTAGCGCTCCGAATCTCCACTAGCATTTTCTACAGAAAGAGTGTTTCAGAACGGCTCAATAAAAACTAAGGTTCAACTCTTTTAGTTGAACAAACAGAACAGAAAGTAGTTTCACACAATTCTTCTGTGTAGTTTTTATTTGTAGACATTCTTTTTCCCAATATAGGCCTCTTAGCGCTCAGAATGTCCAATTGCAGTTTCTACAGAAAGAGTGTTTCAGAACGGCTCAATCAAAAGTAAGGTTCAACTCTGTTATTCGAATGCACAGAACAGAAAGAAGTTTCATACAAGGCTTCTGTGTAGTTTATATTTGAACATATTCTTTTTTCCACTATTACCCACTTAGCGCTACGAATGTCCAGTTGCATTTTCTACAGACAGAGTGTTTCAAAACTGCTCAATCAAAAGCATGGTTTAACTCTGTTAGCTGAATGCTCAGATCAGAAAGAAGTTTCACAGAATGCTTCTGTGTAGTTTATATTTGAATATATTCCTTTTTCCACTACTACGCTCTTAGCGCTCCAAATGTCCAGTTGCATTATCTACAGAAAGAGTGTTCAGATCTGCTCAATCAAAAGTATGGTTTAACTCTGTTAGCTGAATGCACAGATCAGAAAGAAGTTTCACCGAATGATTCTGTGTAGTTTATATTTGAAGACATTCCTTTTTGCACTATTACCCTCTTAGCGCTCCGAATCTCCACTTGCATTTTCTACAAAAAGAGTGTTTCATAACTGCTCAATCAAAAATATGTTTTATCTCTGTTAACTGAATTTACAGATCAGAAATAAGTTTCACAGAATGCATCTGTGTAGTTTTTATTTGAAGATATTCTTTTTCCCAATGTAGGCCTCTTAGCGCTTAGCATGTCCAATTGCAGTTTCTACAGAAAGAGTGTTTCAGAACGGCTCAATCTAAAGTAAGGTTCAACTCTGTTAGTTGAATGCACAGAACAGGAAGGATTTTCACAGAATGCTATTGTGTAGTTTATATTTGAATATATACCTTTTTCGACTATTACCCTCTTAGCGCTCCGAATGTCCACTTGAATTTTCTACAGAAAGAGTGTTCAGCACTGCGCAATCAAAAGTATGGCTTAACTCTGTTAGCTTAATGAACATATCAGAAATAAGTTTCACACAATGCTTCGGTGTAGTTTTTATTTGAAGATATTATTTTTCCCAATAGAGGCCTCTTAGCGCTCAGAATGTCCAATTGCAGTTTCTACAGAAAGAGTGTTTCAGAAAGGCTCAATCAAACTTAAGGTTCAACTCTGTTAGTCGAATGCACAGAACAGAACGAAGTTTCATACAAGGCTTCTGTGTAGTTTATATTTGAACATATTCTTTTTTCCACTATTACCCACTTAGCGCTACGAATGTCCAGTTGCATTTTCTACAGACAGAGTGTTTCAAAACTGCTCAATCAAAAGCATGGTTTAACTCTGTTAGCTGAATGCTCAGATCAGAAAGAAGTTTCACAGAATGCTTCTGTGTAGTTTATATTTGAATATATTCCTTTTTCCACTACTACGCTCTTAGCGCTCCAAATGTCCAGTTGCATTATCTACAGAAAGAGTGTTCAGATCTGCTCAATCAAAAGTATGGTTTAACTCTGTTAGCTGAATGCACAGATCAGAAAGAAGTTTCACCGAATGATTCTGTGTAGTTTATAGTTGAAGACATTCCTTTTCCACTATTACCCTCTTAGCGCTCCGAATCTCCACTTGCATTTTCTACAAAAAGAGTGTTTCAGAACGGCTCAATCAAAACTAAGGTTCAACTCTTTTAGTTGAACAAACAGAACAGAAAGAAGTTTCACACAATTCTTCTGTGTAGTTTTTATTTGTAGACATTCATTTTCCCAATATAGGCCTATTAGCGCTCAGAATGTCCAATTGCAGTTTCTACAGAAAGAGTGTTTCAGAACGGCTCAATCAAAAGTAAGGTTCAACTCTGTTAGTCGAATGCACAGAACAGAAAGAAGTTTCATACAAGGCTTCTGTGTAGTTTATATTTGAACATATTCTTTTTTCCACTATTACCCACTTAGCGCTACGAATGTCCAGTTGCATTTTCTACAGACAGAGTGTTTCAAAACTGCTCAATAAAAAGTATGGTTTAACTCTGTTAACTGAATGCTCAGATCAGAAAGAAGTTGCACAGAATGCTTCTGTGTAGTTTATATTTGAATATATTCCTTTTTCCACTACTACACTCTTAGCGCTCCAAATGTCCAGTTGCATTATCTACAGAAAGAGTGTTCAGATCTGCTCAATCAAAAGTATGGTTTAACTCTGTTAGCTGAATGCACAGATCAGAAAGAAGTTTCACCGAATGATTCTGTGTAGTTTATATTTGAAGACATTCCTTTTTCCACTATTACCCTCTTAGCGCTCCGAATCTCCACTTGCATTTTCTACAAAAAGAGTGTTTCATAACTGCTCAATCAAAAATATGTTTTATCTCTGTTAACTGAATTTACAGATCAGAAATAAGTTTCACAGAATGCATCTGTGTAGTTTTTATTTGAAGATATTCTTTTTCCCAATGTAGGCCTCTTAGCGCTTAGCATGTCCAATTCCAGTTTCTACAGAAAGAGTGTTTCAGAACGGCTCAATCAAAAGTAAGGTTCAACTCTGTTAGTTGAATGCACAGGACAGGAAGAATTTTCACAGAATGCTACTTTGTAGTTTATATTTGAATATATTCCTTTTTCCACTATTACCCTCTTAGCGCTCCGAATGTCCACTTGAATTTTCTACAGAAAGAGTGTTCAGAACTGCGCAATCAAAAGTATCGTTTAACTCTGTTAGCTTAATGAACATATCAGAAATAAGTTTCACACAATGCTTCTGTGTAGTTTTTATTTGAAGATATTATTTTTCCAAATAGAGGCCTCTTAGCGCTCAGAATGTCCAATTGCAGTTTCTACAGAAAGAGTGTTTCAGAAAGGCTCAATCAAAAGTAAGGTTCAACTCTGTTAGTTGAATGCACAGAACAGAAAGAAGTTTCATACAATGCTTCTGTGTAGTTTATATTTGAACATATACTTTTTTCCACTATTACCCTCTTAGCGCTACGAATGTCCAGTTGCATTTTCTACAGACAGAGTGTTTCAAAACTGCTCAATCAAAAGTATGGTTTAACTCTGTTAGCTGAATGCTCAGATCAGAAAGAAGTTTCACAGAATGCTTCTGTGTAGTTTATATTTGTATATATTCCTTTTTCCAGAACTACTTTCTTAGCGCTCCAAATGTCCAGTTGCATTTTCTACAGAAAGAGAGTTCAGATCTCCTCAATCAAAAGTATGGTTTAACACTGTTAGCTGAATGCACAGATCAGAAAGAAGTTTCACAGAATGATTCTGTGTAGTTTATATTTGGAGACATTCTTTTTTCCACTATTACCCTCTTAGCGCTCCGAATCTCCACTTGCATTTTCTACAGAATGTGTGTTTCAGAACGGCTCAATCAAAACTAAGGTTCAACTCTTTTAGTTGAACAAACAGAACAGAAAGTAGTTTCACACAATTCTTCTGTGTAGTTTTTATTTGTAGACATACTTTTTCCCAATATAGGCCTCTTAGCGCTCAGAATGTCCAATTGCAGTTTCTACAGAAAGAGTGTTTCAGAACGGCTCAATCAAAAGTAAGGTTCAACTCTGTTAGTTGAATGCACAGAACAGAAAGAAGTTTCATACAATGCTTCTGTGTAGTTTATATTTGAACATATACTTTTTTCCACTATTACCCACTTAGCGCTACGAATGTCCAGTTGCATTTTCTACAGACAGAGTGTTTCAAAACTGCTCAATCAAAAGTAAGGTTCAACTCTGTTAGTTGAATGCACAGAACAGAAAGAATTTTCACAGAATGCTACTGTGTAGTTTATATTTGAATATATTCCTTTTTCCACTATTACCCTCTTAGCGCTCCGAATGTCCACTTGCATTTTCTACAGAAAGAGTGTTCAGAACTGCGCAATCAAAAGTATGGTTTAACTCTGTTAGCTTAATGAACATATCAGAAATAAGTTTCACACAATGCTTCTGTGTAGTTTTTATTTGAAGATATTATTTTGCCCAATAGAGGCCTCTTAGCGCTCAGAATGTCCAATTGCAGTTTCTACAGAAAGAGTGTTTCAGAAAGGCTCAATCAAAAGTAAGGTTCAACTCTGTTAGTTGAATGCACAGAACAGAAAGAAGTTTCATACAATGCTTCTGTGTAGTTTATATTTGAACATACTCTTTTTTCCACTATTACCCACTTAGCGCTACGAATGTCCAGTTGCATTTTCTACAGACAGAGTGTTTCAAAACTGCTCAATCAAAAGTATGGTTTAACTCTGTTAGCTGAATGCTCAGATCAGAAAGAAGTTTCACAGAATGCTTCTGTGTAGTTTATATTTGAATATATTCCTTTTTCCACTACTACTCTCTTAGCGCTCCAAATGTCCAGTTGCATTTTCTACAGAAAGAGTGTTCAGATCTGCTCTATCAAAAGTATGGTTTAACTCTGTTAGCTGAATGCACAGATCAGAAAGAAGATTCACAGAATGATTCTGTGTAGTTTATATTTGGAGACATTCCTTTTTCCACTATTACCCTCTTAGCGCTCCGAATCTCCACTTGCATTTCCTACAGAAAGAGTTTCTCAGAACGGCTCAATCAAAACTAAGGTTCAACTCTTTTAGTTGAACAAACAGAACAGAAAGAAGTTTCACACAATTCTTCTCTGTAGTTTTTATTTGTAGAAATTCTTTTTCCCAATATAGGCCTCCTAGCGCTCAGAATGTCCAATTGCTGTTTCTACAGAAAGAGTGTTTCAGAACGGCTCAATCAAAAGTAAGGTTCAACTCTATTAGTTGAATGCACAGAACAGAAAGAAGTTTCATACAATGCTTCTGTGTAGTTTATATTTGAACATATTATTTTTTCCACTATTACCCACTTAGCGCTAGGAATGTCCAGTTGTATTTTCTACAGACAGAGTGTTTGAAAACTGCTCAATCAAAAGTATGGTTTAACTCTGTTAGCTGAATGCTCAGATCAGAAAGAAGTTTCACAGAATGCTTCTGTGTAGTTTATATTTGAATATATTCCTTTTTCCACTACTACCCTCTTAGCGCTCCAAATGTCCAGTTGCATTTTTTACAGAAAGAGTCTTCAGATCTGCTCAATCAAAAGTATGGTTTAACTCTGTTAGCTGAATGCACAGATCAGAAAGAAGTTTCACAGAATGATTCTGTGTAGTTTATATTTGGAGACATTCTTTTTCCACTATTACCCTCTTAGCGCTCCGAATCTCCACTTGCATTTTCTACAGAAAGAGTGTTTCAGAACGGCTCAATCAAAACTAAGGTTCAACTCTTTTAGTTGGACAAACAGAACAGAAAGAAGTTTCACACAATTCTTCTGTGTAGTTTTTATTTGTAGACATTCTTTTTCCCAATATAGGCCTCCTAGCGCTCAAAATGTCCAATTGCAGTTTCTACAGAAAGAGTGTTTCAGAACGGCTCAATCAAAAGTAAGGTTCAACTCTGTTAGTTGAATGCACAGAACAGAAAGAAGTTTCATACAATGCTTCTGTGTAGTTTATATTTGAACATATTCTTTTTTCCACTATTACCCACTTAGCGCTACGAATGTCCAGTTGCATTTTCTACAGACAGAGTGTTTCAAAACTGCTCAATCAAAAGTATGGTTTAACTCCGTTAGCTGAATGCTCAGATCAGAAAGAAGTTTCACAGAATGCTTCTGTGTAGTTTATATTTGAATATATTCCTTTTTCCACTACTACTCTCTTAGGGCTCCAAATGTCCAGTTGCATTTTCTACAGAAAGAGTGTTCAGATCTGCTCAATCAAAAGTATGGTTTAACTCTGTTAGCTGAATGCACAGATCAGAAAGATGTTTCACAGAATGATTCTGTGTAGTTTATATTTGGAGACATTCCTTTTTCCACTATTAACCTCTTAGCGCTCCGAATCTCCACTTGCATTTTCTACAGAAAGAATCTTTCAGAACGGCTCAATCAAAACTGAGGTTCAACTCTTTTAGTTGAACAAACAGAACAGAAAGAAGTTTCACACAATTCTTCTCTGTAGTTTTTATTTGTAGACATTCTTTTTCCCAATATAGGCCTCCTAGCACTCAGAATGTCCAATTGCAGTTTCTACAGAAAGAGTGTTTCAGAACGGCTCAATCAAAAGTAAGGTTCAACTCTGTTAGTTGAATGCACAGAACAGAAAGAAGTTTCATACAATGCTTCTGTGTAGTTTATATTTGAACATATTCCTTTTTCCACTATTACCCACTTAGCGCTACGAATGTCCAGTTGCATTTTCTACAGACAGAGTGTTTCAAAACTGCTCAATCAAAAGTATGGTTTAACTCTGTTAGCTGAATGCTCAGATCAGAAAGAAGTTTCACAGAATGCTTCTGTGTAGTTTATATTTGAATATATTCCTTTTTCCACTACTACGCACTTAGCGCTCGAAATGTCCAGTTGCATGTTCTACAGAAAGAGTGTTCAGATCTGCTCAATCAAAAGTATGGTTTAACTCTGTTAGCTGAATGCACAGATCAGAAAGAAGTTTCACCGAATGATTCTGTGTAGTTTATATTTGAAGACATTCCTTTTTCCACTATTACCCTCTTAGCGCTCCGAATCTCCACTTGCATTTTCTACAAAAAGAGTGTTTCATAACTGCTCAATCAAAAATATGTTTTATCTCTGTTAACTGAATTTACAGATCAGAAATAAGTTTCACAGAATGCATCTGTGTAGTTTTTATTTGAAGATATTCTTTTTCCCAATGTAGGCCTCTTAGCACTTAGCATGTCCAATTGCAGTTTCTACAGAAAGAGTGTTTCAGAACGGCTCAATCAAAAGTAAGGTTCAACTCTGTTAGTTGAATGCACAGAACAGAAAGAATTTTCACAGAATGCTACTGTGTAGTTTATATTTGAATATATTCCTTTTTCCACTATTACCCTCTTAGCGCTCCGAATGTCCACTTGCATTTTCTACAGAAAGAGTGTTCAGAACTGCGCAATCAAAATATGGTTTAACTCTGTTAGCTTAATGAACATATCAGAAATAAGTTTCACACAATGCTTCTGTGTAGTTTTTATTTGAAGATATTATTTTTCCCAATAGAGGCCTCTTAGCGCTCTGAATGTCCAATTGCAGTTTCTACAGAAAGAGTGTTTCAGAACGGCTCAATCAAAAGTAAGGTTCAACTCTGTTAGTTGAATGCACAGAACAGAAAGAAGTTTCATACAATGCTTCTGTGTAGTTTATATTTGAACATATTCTTTTTTCCACTATTACCCACTTAGCGCTACGAATGTCCAGTTGCCTTTTCTACAGACAGAGTGTTTCAAAACTGCTCAATCAAAAGTATGGTTTAACTCTGTTAGCTGAATGCTCAGATCAGAAAGAAGTTTCACAGAATGTTTCTGTGTAGTTTATATTTGAATATATTCCTTTTTCCACTACTACTCTCTTAGCGCTCGAAATGTCCAATTGCATTTTCTACAGAAAGAGTGTTCAGATCTGCTCAATCAAAAGTATGGTTTAACTCTGTTAGCTGAATGCACAGATCAGAAAGAAGTTTCACAAAATGATTCTGTGTAGTTTATATTTGGAGACATTCCTTTTTCCACTATTACCCTCTTAGCGCTCCGAATCTCCACTTGCATTTTCTACAGAAAGAGTGTTTCAGAACGGCTCAATCAAAACTAAGGTTCAACTCTTTTAGTTGAACAAACAGAACAGAAAGAAGTTTCACACAATTCTTCTGTGTAGTTTTTATTTGTAGACATTCTTTTTCCCAATATAGGCCTCCTAGCGCTCAGAATGTCCAATTGCAGTTTATACAGAAAGAGTGTTTCAGAATGGCTCAATCAAAAGTAAGGTTCAACTCTGTTAGTTGAATGCACAGAACAGAAAGAAGTTTCATACAATGCTTCTGTGTAGTTTATATTTGAACATATTCTTTTTTCTACTATTACCCACTTAGCGCTACTAATGTCCAGTTGCATTTTCTACAGACAGAGTGTTTCAAAACTGCTCAATCAAAAGTATGGTTTAACTCTGTTAGCTGAATGCTCAGATCAGAAAGAAGTTTCACAGAATGCTTCTGTGTAGTTTATATTTGAATATATTCCTTTTTCCACTAGTACGCTCTTAGCGCTCCAAATGTCCAGTTGCATTTTCTACAGAAAGAGTGTTCAGATCTGCTCAATCAAAAGTATGGTTTAACTCTGTTAGCTGAATGCACAGATCAGAAAGAAGTTTCACCGAATGATTCTGTGTAGTTTGTATTTGAAGACATTCCTTTTTCCACTATTACCCTCTTAGCGCTCCGAATCTCCACTTGCATTTTCTACAAAAAGAATGTTTCATAACTGCTCAATCAAAAATATGTTTTATCTCTGTTAACTGAATTTACAGATCAGAAATAAGTTTCACAGAATGCATCTGTGTAGTTTTTATTTGAAGATATTCTTTTTCCCAATGTAGGCATCTTAGCGCTTAGCATGTCCAATTGCAGTTTCTACAGAAAGAGTGTTTCAGAACGGCTCAATCAAAAGTAAGGTTCAACTCTGTTAGTTGAATGCACAGAACAGAAAGAATTTTCACAGAATGCTACTGTGTAGTTTATATTTGAATATATTCCTTTTTCCACTATTACCCTCTTAGCGCTCCGAATGTCCACTTGCATTTTCTACAGAAAGAGTGTTCAGAACTGCGCAATCAAAAGTATGGTTTAACTCTGTTAGCTTAATGAACATATCAGAAATAAGTTTCACACAATGCTTCTGTGTAGTTTTTATTTGAAGATATTATTTTTCCCAATATAGGCCTCTTAGCGCTCAGAATGTCCAATTGCAGTTTCTTCAGAAAGAGTGTTTCAGACAGGCTCAATCAAATGTAAGGTTCAACTCTGTTAGTTGAATGCACAGAACAGAAAGTAGTTTCATAGAATGCTTCTGTGTAGTTTATATTTGAACATATTCTTTTTTCCACTATTACCCACTTAGCGCTACGAATATCCAGTTGCATTTTCTACAGACAGAGTGTTTCAAAACTGCTCAATCCAAAGTATGGTTTAACTCTGTTAGCTGAATGCTCAGATCAGAAAGAAGTTTCACAGAATGCTTCTGTGTAGTTTATATTTGAATATATTCCTTTTTCCACTACTACTCTCTTAGCGCTCCAAATGTCCAGTTGCATTTTCTACAGAAAGAGTGTTCAGATCTGCTCAATCAAAAGTATGGTTTAACTCTGTTAGCTGAATGCACAGATCAGAAAGAAGTTTCACAAAATGATTCTGTGTAGTTTATATTTGGAGACATTCCTTTTTCCACTATTACCCTCTTAGCGCTCCGAATCTCCACTTGCATTTTCTACAGAAAGAGTGTTTCAGAACGGCTCAATCAAAACTAAGGTTCAACTCTTTTAGTTGAACAAACAGAACAGAAAGAAGTTTCACACAATTCTTCTGTGTAGTTTTTATTTGTAGACATTCTTTTTCCCAATATAGGCCTCCTAGCGCTCAGAATTTCCAATAGCAGTTTCTACAGAAAGATTGTTTCAGAACGGCTCAATCAAAAGTAAGGTTCAACTCTGTTAGTTGAATGCACTGAACAGAAAGAAGTTTCATACAATGCTTCTGTGTAGTTTATATTTGAACATATTCTTTTTTCCACTATTACCCACTTAGCGCTACGAATGTCCAGTTGCATTTTCTACAGACAGAGTGTTTCAAAACTGCTCAATCAAAAGTATGGTTTAACTCTGTTAGCTGAATGCTCAGATCAGAAAGTAGTTTCACAGAATGCTTCTGTGTAGTTTATATTTGAATATATTCCTTTTTCCACTACTATGCTCTTAGCGCTCCAAATGTCCAGTTGCATTTTCTACAGAAAGAGTGTTCAGATCTGCTCAATCAAAAGTATGGTTTAACTCTTTTAGCTGAATGCACAGATCAGGAGGAAGTTTCACCGAATGATTCTGTGTAGTTTATATTTCAAGACATTCCTTTTTCCACTATTACCCTCTTAGTGCTCCGAATCTCCACTTGCATTTTCTACAAAAAGAGTGTTTCATAACTGCTCAATCAAAAATATGTTTTATCTCTGTTAACTGAATTTACAGATCAGAAATAAGTTTCACAGAATGCATCTGTGTAGTTTTTATTTGAAGATATTCTTTTTCCCAATGTAGGCCTCTTAGCGCTTAGCATGTCCAATTGCAGTTTCTACAGAAAGAGTGTTTCAGAACGGCTCAATCAAAAGTAAGGTTCAACTCTGTTAGTTGAATGCACAGAACAGAAAGAATTTTCACAGAATGCTATTGTGTAGTTTATATTTGAATATACTCCTTTTTCCACTATTACCATCTTAGCGCTCCGAATGTCCACTTGCATTTTCTACAGAAAGAGTGTTCAGAACTGTGCAATCAAAAGTATGGTTTAACTCTGTTAGCTTAATGAACATATCAGAAATAAGTTTCACACAATTCTTCTGTGTAGTTTTTATTTGTAGACATTCTTTTTCCCAATATAGGCCTCCTAGCGCTCAGAATGTCCAATTGCAGTTTCTACAGAAAGAGTGTTTCAGAACGGCTCAATCAAAAGTAAGGTTCAACTCTGTTAGTTGAATGCACAGAACAGAAAGAAGTTTCATACAATGCTTCTGTGTAGTTTATATTTGAACATATTCTTTTTTCCACTATTACTCACTTAGCGCTACGAATGTTTAGTTGCATTTTCTACATACAGAGTGTTTCAAAACTGCTCAATCAAAAGTATGGTTTAACTCTGTTAGCTGAATGCTCAGATCAGAAATAAGTTTCACAGAATGCTTCTGTGTAGTTTATATTTGAATATATTCCTTTTTCCACTACTACGCTCTTAGCGCTCCAAATGTCCAGTTGCATTTTCTACAGAAAGAGTGTTCAGATCTGCTCAATCAAAAGTATGGTTTAACTCTGTTAGCTGAATGCACAGATCAGAAAGAAGTTTCACCGAATGATTCTGTGTAGTTTATATTTGAAGACATTCCTTTTTCCACTATTACCCTCTTAGCGCTCCGAATCTCCACTTGCATTTTCTACAAAAAGAGTGTTTCATAACTGCTCAATCAAAAATATGTTTTATCTCTGTTAACTGAATTTACAGATCAGAAATAAGTTTCACAGAATGCATCTGTGTAGTTTTTATTTGAAGATATTTTTTTCCCAATGTAGGCCTCTTAGCGCTTAGCATGTCCAATTGCAGTTTCTACAGAAAGAGTGTTTCAGAACGGCTCAATCAAAAGTAAGGTTCAACTCTGTTAGTTGAATGCACAGAACAGAAAGAATTTTCACAGAATGCTACTGTGTAGTTTATATTTGAATATATTCCTTTTTCCACTATTACCCTCTTAGCGCTCCGAATGCCCACTTGCATTTTCTACAGAAAGAGTGTTCAGAACTGCGCAATCAAAAGTATGGTTTAACTCTGTTAGCTTAATGAACATATCAGAAATAAGTTTCACACAATGCTTCTGTGTAGTTTTTATTTGAAGATATTATTTTTCCCAATATAGGCCTCTTAGCGCTCAGAATGTCCAATTGCAGTTTCTACAGAAAGAGTGTTTCAGAAAGGCTCAATCAAAAGTAAGGTTCAACTCTGTTAGTTGAATGCACAGAACAGAAAGAAGTTTCATAGAATGCTTCTGTGTAGTTTATATTTGAACATATTCTTTTTTCCACTATTACCCACTTAGCGCTACGAATATCCAGTTGCATTTTCTACAGACAGAGGGTTTCAAAACTGCTCAATCAAAAGTATGGTTTAACTCTGTTAGCTGAATGCTCAGATCAGAAAGAAGTTTCACAGAATGCTTCTGTGTAGTTTATATTTGAATATATTCCTTTTTCCACTACTACTCTCTTAGGGCTCCAAATGTCCAGTTGCATTTTCTACAGAAAGAGTGTTCAGATCTGCTCAATCAAAAGTATGGTTTAACTCTGTTAGCTGAATGCACAGATCAGAAAGATGTTTCACAGAATGATTCTGTGTAGTTTATATTTGGAGACATTCCTTTTTCCACTATTACCCTCTTAGCGCTCCGAATCTCCACTTGCATTTTCTACAGAAAGAATGTTTCAGAACGGCTCAATCAAAACTGAGGTTCAACTCTTTTAGTTGAACAAACAGAACAGAAAGAAGTTTCACACAATTCTTCTCTGTAGTTTTTATTTGTAGACATTCTTTTTCCCAATATAGGCCTCCTAGCACTCAGAATGTCCAATTGCAGTTTCTACAGAAAGAGTGTTTCAGAACGGCTCAATCAAAAGTAAGGTTCAACTCTGTTAGTTGAATGCACAGAACAGAAAGAAGTTTCATACAATGCTTCTGTGTAGTTTATATTTGAACATATTCCTTTTTCCACTATTACCCACTTAGCGCTACGAATGTCCAGTTGCATTTTCTACAGACAGAGTGTTTCAAAACTGCTCAATCAAAAGTATGGTTTACCTCTGTTAGCTGAATGCTCAGATCAGAAAGAAGTTTCACAGAATGCTTCTGTGTAGTTTATATTTGAATATATTCCTTTTTCCACTACTACGCTCTTAGCGCTCCAAATGTCCAGTTGCATGTTCTACAGAAAGAGTGTTCAGATCTGCTCAATCAAAAGTATGGTTTAACTCTGTTAGCTGAATGCACAGATCAGAAAGAAGTTTCACCGAATGATTCTGTGTAGTTTATATTTGAAGACATTCCTTTTTCCACTATTACCCTCTTAGCGCTCCGAATCTCCACTTGCATTTTCTACAAAAAGAGTGTTTCATAACTGCTCAATCAAAAATATGTTTTATCTCTGTTAACTGAATTTACAGATCAGAAATAAGTTTCACAGAATGCATCTGTGTAGTTTTTATTTGAAGATATTCTTTTTCCCAATGTAGGCCTCTTAGCGCTTAGCATGTCCAATTGCAGTTTCTACAGAAAGAGTGTTTCAGAACGGCTCAATCAAAAGTAAGGTTCAACTCTGTTAGTTGAATGCACAGAACAGAAAGAATTTTCACAGAATGCTACTGTGTAGTTTATATTTGAATATATTCCTTTTTCCACTATTACCCTCTTAGCGCTCCGAATGCCCACTTGCATTTTCTACTGAAAGAGTGTTCAGAACTGCGCAATCAAAAGTATGGTTTAACTCTGTTAGCTTAATGAACATATCAGAAATAAGTTTCACACAATGCTTCTGTGTAGTTTTTATTTGAAGATATTATTTTTCCCAATATAGGCCTCTTAGCGCTCAGAATGTCCAATTGCAGTTTCTACAGAAAGAGTGTTTCAGAAAGGCTCAATCAAAAGTAAGGTTCAACTCTGTTAGTTGAATGCACAGAACAGAAAGAAGTTTCATAGAATGCTTCTGTGTAGTTTATATTTGAACATATTCTTTTTTCCACTATTACCCACTTAGCGCTACGAATGTCCAGTTGCATTTTCTACAGACAGAGTGTTTCAAAACTGCTCAATCAAAAGTATGGTTTAACTCTGTTAGCTGAATGCTCAGATCAGAAAGAAGTTTCACAGAATGCTTCTGTGTAGTTTATATTTGAATATATTCCTTTTTCCACTACTACTCTCTTAGTGCTCCAAATGTCCAGTTGCATTTTCTACAGAAAGAGTGTTCAGATCTGCTCAATCAAAAGTATGGTTTAACTCTGTTAGCTGAATGCACAGATCAGAAAGAAGTTTCACAAAATGATTCTGTGTAGTTCATATTTGGAGACATTCCTTTTTCCACTATTACCCTCTTAGCGCTCCGAATCTCCACTTGCATTTTCTACAGAAAGAGTGTTTCAGAACGGCTCAATCAAAACTAAGGTTCAACTCTTTTACTTGAACAAACAGAACAGAAAGAAGTTTCACACAATTCTTCTGTGTAGTTTTTATTTGTAGACATTCTTTTTCCCAATATAGGCCTCCTAGCGCTCAGAATGTCCAATTGCAGTTTCTATAGAAAGAGTGTTTCAGAACGGATCAATCAAAAGTAAGGTTCAACTCTGTTAGTTGAATGCACAGAACAGAAATAAGTTTCATACAATGCTTCTGTGTAGTTTATATTTGAACATATTTTTTTTCCACTATTACCCACTTAGCGCTACGAATGTCCAGTTGCATTTTCTACAGACAGAGTGTTTCAAAACTGCTCAATAAAAAGTATGGTTTAACTCTGTTAGCTGAATGCTCAGATCAGAAAGAAGTTTCACAGAATGCTTCTGTGTAGTTTATATTTGAATATATTCCTTTTTCAACTACTACGATCTTAGCGCTCCAAATGTCCAGTTGCATTTTCTACAGAAAGAGTGTTCAGATCTGCTCAATCAAAAGTATGGTTTAACTCTGTTAGCTGAATGCACAGATCAGAAGGAATTTTCACCGAATGATTCTGTGTAGTTTATATTTGAAGACATTCCTTTTTCCACTATTACCCTCTTAGCGCTCCGAATCTCCACTTGCATTTTCTACAAAAAGAGTGTTTCGTAACTGCTCAATCAAAAATATGTTTTATCTCTGTTAACTGAATTTACAGATCAGAAATAAGTTTCACAGAATGCATCTGTGTAGTTTTTATTTGAAGATATTCTTTATCCCAATGTAGGCCTCTTAGCGCTTAGCATGTCCAATTGCAGTTTCTACAGAAAGAGTGTTTCAGAACGGCTCAATCAAAAGTAAGGTTCAACTCTGTTAGTTGAATGCACAGAACAGAAAGAATTTTCACAGAATGCTACTGTGTAGTTTATATTTGAATATATTCCTTTTTCCACTATTACCCTCTTAGCGCTCCGAATGCCCACTTGCATTTTCTACTGAAAGAGTGTTCAGAACTGCGCAATCAAAAGTATGGTTTAACTCTGTTAGCTTAATGAACATATCAGAAATAAGTTTCACACAATGCTTCTGTGTAGTTTTTATTTGAAGATATTATTTTTCCCAATATAGGCCTCTTAGCGCTCAGAATGTCCAATTGCAGTTTCTACAGAAAGAGTGTTTCAGAAAGGCTCAATCAAAAGTAAGGTTCAACTCTGTTAGTTGAATGCACAGAACAGAAAGAAGTTTCATAGAATGCTTCTGTGTAGTTTATATTTGAACATATTCTTTTTTCCACTATTACCCACTTAGCGCTACGAATGTCCAGTTGCATTTTCTACAGACAGAGTGTTTCAAAACTGCTCAATCAAAAGTATGGTTTAACTCTGTTAGCTGAATGCTCAGATCAGAAAGAAGTTTCACAGAATGCTTCTGTGTAGTTTATATTTGAATATATTCCTTTTTCCACTACTACTCTCTTAGTGCTCCAAATGTCCAGTTGCATTTTCTACAGAAAGAGTGTTCAGATCTGCTCAATCAAAAGTATGGTTTAACTCTGTTAGCTGAATGCACAGATCAGAAAGAAGTTTCACAAAATGATTCTGTGTAGTTCATATTTGGAGACATTCCTTTTTCCACTATTACCCTCTTAGCGCTCCGAATCTCCACTTGCATTTTCTACAGAAAGAGTGTTTCAGAACGGCTCAATCAAAACTAAGGTTCAACTCTTTTACTTGAACAAACAGAACAGAAAGAAGTTTCACACAATTCTTCTGTGTAGTTTTTATTTGTAGACATTCTTTTTCCCAATATAGGCCTCCTAGCGCTCAGAATGTCCAATTGCAGTTTCTATAGAAAGAGTGTTTCAGAACGGATCAATCAAAAGTAAGGTTCAACTCTGTTAGTTGAATGCACAGAACAGAAATAAGTTTCATACAATGCTTCTGTGTAGTTTATATTTGAACATATTTTTTTTCCACTATTACCCACTTAGCGCTACGAATGTCCAGTTGCATTTTCTACAGACAGAGTGTTTCAAAACTGCTCAATAAAAAGTATGGTTTAACTCTGTTAGCTGAATGCTCAGATCAGAAAGAAGTTTCACAGAATGCTTCTGTGTAGTTTATATTTGAATATATTCCTTTTTCAACTACTACGATCTTAGCGCTCCAAATGTCCAGTTGCATTTTCTACAGAAAGAGTGTTCAGATCTGCTCAATCAAAAGTATGGTTTAACTCTGTTAGCTGAATGCACAGATCAGAAGGAATTTTCACCGAATGATTCTGTGTAGTTTATATTTGAAGACATTCCTTTTTCCACTATTACCCTCTTAGCGCTCCGAATCTCCACTTGCATTTTCTACAAAAAGAGTGTTTCGTAACTGCTCAATCAAAAATATGTTTTATCTCTGTTAACTGAATTTACAGATCAGAAATAAGTTTCACAGAATGCATCTGTGTAGTTTTTATTTGAAGATATTCTTTATCCCAATGTAGGCCTCTTAGCGCTTAGCATGTCCAATTGCAGTTTCTACAGAAAGAGTGTTTCAGAACGGCTCAATCAAAAGTAAGGTTCAACTCTGTTAGTTGAATGCACAGAACAGAAAGAATTTTCACAGAATGCTACTGTGTAGTTTATATTTGAATATATTCCTTTTTCCACTATTACCCTCTTAGCGCTCCGAATGTCCACTTGCATGTTCTACAGAAAGAGTGTTCAGAACTGCGCAATCAAAAGTATGTTTTAACTCTGTTAGCTTAATGAACATATCAGAAATAAGTTTCACATAATGCTTCTGTGTAGTTTTTATTTGAAGATATTATTTTTCCCAATATAGGCCTCTTAGCGCTCAGAATGTCCAATTGCAGTTTCTACAGAAAGAGTGTTTCAGAAAGGCTCAATCAAATGTAAGGTTCAACTCTGTTAGTTGAATGCACAGAACAGAAAGATGTTTCATAGAATGCTTCTGTGTAGTTTATATTTGAACATATTCTTTTTTCCACTATTACCCACTTAGCGCTACGAATGTCCAGTTGCATTTTCTACAGACAGAGTGTTTCAAAAGTGCTCAATCAAAAGTATGGTTTAACTCTGTTAGCTGAATGCTCAGATCAGAAAGAAGTTTCACAGAATGCTTCTGTGTAGTTTATATTTGAATATATTCCTTTTTCCACTACTACTCTCTTAGCGCTCGAAATGTCCAGTTGCATTTTCTACAGAAAGAGTGTTCAGATCTGCTCAATCAAAAGTATGGTTTAACTCTGTTAGCTGAATGCACAGATCAGAAAGAAGTTTCACAGAATGATTCTGTGTAGTTTATATTTGGAGACATTCCTTTTTCCATTACCCTCTTAGCGCTCCGAATCTCCACTTGCATTTTCTACAGAAAGAATGTTTCAGAACGGCTCAATCAAAACTGAGGTTCAACTCTTTTAGTTGAACAAACAGAACAGAAAGAAGTTTCACACAATTCTTCTGTGCAGTTTTTATTTGTAGACATTCTTTTTCCCAATATAGGCCTCCTAGCGCTCAGAATGTCCAATTGCATTTTCTACAGAAAGAGTGTTTCAGAACGGCTCAATCAAAAGTAAGGTTCAACTCTGTTAGTTGAATGCACAGAACAGAAAGAAGTTTCATACAATGCTTCTGTGTAGTTTATATTTGAACATATTCTTTTTTCCACTATTACCCACTTAGCGCTACGAATGTCCAGTTGCATTTTCTACAGACAGAGTGTTTCAAAACTGCTCAATCAAAAGTATGGTTTAACTCTGTTAGCTGAATGCTCAGATCAGAATTAAGTTTCACAGAATGCTTCTGTGTAGTTTATATTTGAATATATTCCTTTTTCCACTACTACGCTCTTAGCGCTCCAAATGTCCAGTTGCATTTTCTACAGAAAGAGTGTTCAGATCTGCTCAATCAAAAGTATGGTTTAACTCTGTTAGCTGAATGCACAGATCAGAAAGAAGTTTCACCGAATGATTCTGTGTAGTTTATATTTGAAGACATTCCTTTTTCCACTATTACCCTCTTAGCGCTCCGAATCTCCACTTGCATTTTCTACAAAAAGAGTGTTTCATATCTGCTCAATCAAAAATATGTTTTATCTCTGTTAACTGAATTTACAGATCAGAAATAAGTTTCACAGAATGCATCTGTGTAGTTTTTATTTGAAGATATTCTTTTTCCCAATGTAGGCCTCTTAGCGCTTAGCATGTCCAATTGCAGTTTCTACAGAAAGAGTGTTTCAGAACGGCTCAATCAAAAGTAAGGTTCAACTCTGTTAGTTGAATGCACAGAACAGAAAGAATTTTCACAGAATGCTATTGTGTAGTTTATATTTGAATATACTCCTTTTTCCACTATTACCCTCTTAGCGCTCCGAATGTCCACTTGCATTTTCTACAGAAAGAGTGTTCAGAACTGCGCAATCAAAAGTATGGTTTAACTCTGTTAGCTTAATGAACATATCAGAAATAAGTTTCACACAATGCTTCTGTGTAGTTTTTATTTGAAGATATTATTTTTCCCAATAGAGGCCTCTTAGCGCTCAGAATGTCCAATTGCAGTTTCTACAGTAAGAGTGTTTCAGAAAGGCTCAATCAAAAGTAAGGTTCAAATCCGTTAGTTGAATGCACAGAACAGAAAGAAGTTTCATACAATGCTTCTGTGTAGTTTATATTTGAACATATTCTTTTTTCCACTATTACCCACTTAGCGCTACGAATGTCCAGTTGCATTTTCTACAGACAGAGTGTTTCAAAACTGCTCAATCAAAAGTATGGTTTAACTCTGTTAGCTGAATGCTCAGATCAGAAAGAAGTTTCACAGAATGCTTTTGTGTAGTTTATATTTGAATATATTCCTTTTTCCACTACTACTCTCTTAGCGCTCCAAATGTCCAGTTGCATTTTCTACAGAAAGAGTGTTCAGATCTGCTCAATCAAAAGTATGGTTTAACTCTGTTAGCTGAATGCACAGATCAGAAAGAAGTTTCACAGAATGATTCTGTGTAGTTTATATTTGGAGACATTCCTTTTTCCAATATTACCCTCTTAGCGCTCCGAATCTCCACTTGCATTTTCTACAGAAACAGTGTTTCAGAACGGCTCAATCAAAACTAAGGTTCAACTCTTTTACTTGAACAAACAGAACAGAAAGAAGTTTCACACAATTCTTCTGTGTAGTTTTTATTTGTAGACATTCTTTTTCCCAATATAGGCCTCCTAGCGCTCAGAAAGTCCAATTGCAGTTTCTATAGAAAGAGTGTTTCAGAACGGCTCAATCAAAAGTAAGGTTCATCTCTGTTAGTTGAATGCACAGAACAGAAATAAGTTTCATACAATGCTTCTGTGTAGTTTATATTTGAACATATTTTTTTTCCACTATTACCCACTTAGCGCTACGAATGTCCAGTTGCATTTTCTACAGACAGAGTGTTTCAAAACTGCTCAATCAAAAGTATGGTTTAACTCTGTTAGCTGAATGCTCAGATCAGAAAGAAGTTTCACAGAATGCTTCTGTGTAGTTTATATTTGAATATATTCCTTTTTCCACTACTACGCTCTTAGCGCTCCAAATGTCCAGTTGCATTTTCTACAGAAAGAGTGTTCAGATATGCTCAATCAAAAGTATGGTTTAACTCTGTTAGCTGAATGCACAGATCAGAAAGAAGTTTCACCGAATGATTCTGTGTAGTTTATATTTGAAGACATTCCTTTTTCCACTATTACATACTTAGCGCTCCGAATCTCCACTTGCATTTTCTACAAAAAGAGTGTTTCATAACTGCTCAATCAAAAATATGTTTTATCTCTGTTAACTGAATTTACAGATCAGAAATAAGTTTCACAGAATGCATCTGTGTAGTTTTTATTTGAAGATATTCTTTTTCCCAATGTAGGCCTCTTAGCGCTTAGCATGTCCAATTGCAGTTTCTACAGAAAGAGTGTTTCAGAACGGCTCAATCAAAAGTAAGGTTCAACTCTGTTAGTTGAATGCACAGAACAGAAAGAATTTTCACAGACTGCTACTGTGTAGTTTATATTTGAATATATTCCTTTTTCCACTATTACCCTCTTAGCGCTCCAAATGTCCACTTGCATTTTCTACAGAAAGAGTGTTCAGAACTGCGCAATCAAAAGTATGGTTTAACTCTGTTAGCTTAATGAACATATCAGAAATAAGTTTCACACAATGCTTCTGTGTAGTTTTTATTTGAAGATATTATTTTTCCCAATAGAGGCCTCTTAGCGCTCAGAATGTCCAATTGCAGTTTCTACAGAAAGAGTGTTTCAGAAAGGCTCAATCAAAAGTAAGGTTCAACTCTGTTAGTTGAATGCACAGAACAGAAAGAAGTTTCATACAATGCTTCTGTGTAGTTTATATTTGAACATATTCTTTTTTCCACTATTACCCACTTAGCGCTACGAATGTCCAGTTGCATTTTCTACAGATAGAGTGTTTCAAAACTGCTCAATCAAAAGTATGGTTTAACTCTGTTAGCTGAAGGCTCAGATCAGAAAGAAGTTTCACAGAATGCTTTTGTGTAGTTTATATTTGAATATATTCCTTTTTCCACTACTACTCACTTAGCGCTCCAAATGTCCAGTTGCATTTTCTACAGAAAGAGTGTTCAGATCTGCTCAATCAAAAGTATGGTTTAACTCTGTTAGCTGAATGCACAGATCAGAAAGAAGTTTCACAGAATGATTCTGTGTAGTTTATATTTGGAGACATTCCTTTTTCCACTATTACCCTTTTAGCGCTCCGAATCTCCACTTGCATTTTCTACAGAAAGAGTGTTTCAGAACGGCTCAATCAAAACTAAGGTTCAACTCTTTTACTTGAACAAACAGAACAGAAAGAAGTTTCACACAATTCTTCTGTGTAGTTTTTATTTGTAGACATTCTTTTTCCCAATATAGGCCTCCTAGCGCTCAGAATGTCCAATTGCAGTTTCTACAGAAAGATTGTTTCAGAACGGCTCAATCAAAAGTAAGGTTCAACTCTGTTAGTTGAATGCACAGAACAGAAAGAAGTTTCATACAATGCTTCTGTGTAGTTTATATTTGAACATATTCTTTTTTCCACTATTACCCACTTAGCGCTACGAATGTCCAGTTGCATTTTCTACAGACAGAGTGTTTCAAAACTGCTCAATCAAAAGTATGATTTAACTCTGTTAGCTGAATGCTCAGATCAGAAAGAAGTTTCACAGAATGCTTCTGTGTAGTTTATATTTGAATATATTCCTTTTTCCACTACTACGCTCTTAGCGCTCCAAATGTCCAGTTGCATTTTCTACAGAAAGAGTGTTCAGATCTGCTCAATCAAAAGTATGGTTTAACTCTGTTAGCTGAATGCACAGATCAGAAGGAAGTTTCACCGCATGATTCTGTGTAGTTTATATTTGAAGACATTCCTTTTTCCACTATTACTCTCTTAGCGCTCCGAATCTCCACTTGCATTTTCTACAAAAAGAGTGTTTCATAACTGCTCAATCAAAAATATGTTTTATCTCTGTTAACTGAATTTACAGATCAGAAATAAGTTTCACAGAATGCATCTGTGTAGTTTTTATTTGAAGATATTCTTTTTCCCAATGTAGGCCTCTTAGCGCTTAGCATGTCCAATTGCAGTTTCTACATAAAGAGTGTTTCAGAACGGCTCAATCAAAAGTAAGGTTCAACTCTGTTAGTTGAATGCACAGAACAGAAAGAATTTTCACAGAATGCTATTGTGTAGTTTATATTTGAATGTACTCCTTTTTCCACTGTTACTCTCTTAGCGCTCCGAATGTCCACTTGCATTTTCTACAGAAAGAGTGTTCAGAACTGCGCAATCAAAACTATGTTTTAACTCTGGTAGCTTAATGAACATATCAGAAATAAGTTTCACACAATGCTTCTGTGTAGTTTTTATTTGAAGATATTATTTTTCCCAATATAGGCCTCTTAGCGCTCAGAATGTCCAATTGCAGTTTCTACAGAAAGAGTGTTTCAGAAAGGCTCAATCAAATGTAAGGTTCAACTCTGTTAGTTGAATGCACAGAACAGAAAGATGTTTCATAGAATGCTTCTGTGTAGTTTATATTTGAACATATTCTTTTTTCCACTATTACCCACTTAGCGCTACGAATGTCCAGTTGCATTTTATACAGACAGAGTGTTTCAAAACTGCTCAATCAAAAGTATGGTTTAACTCTGTTAGCTGAATGCTCAGATCAGAAAGAAGTTTCACAGAATGCTTCTGTGTAGTTTATATTTGAATATATTCCTTTTTCCACTACTACTCTCTTAGCGCTCGAAATGTCCAGTTGCATTTTCTACAGAAAGAGTGTTCAGATCTGCTCAATCAAAAGTATGGTTTAACTCTGTTAGCTGAATGCACAGATCAGAAAGAAGTTTCACAGAATGATTCTGTGTAGTTTATATTTGGAGACATTCCTTTTACCATTACCCTCTTAGCGCTCCGAATCTCCACTTGCATTTTCTACAGAAAGAATGTTTCAGAACGGCTCAATCAAAACTGAGGTTCAACTCTTTTAGTTGAACAAAGAGAACAGAAAGAAGTTTCACACAATTCTTCTGTGTAGTTTTTTTTGTAGACATTCTTTTTCACAATATAGGCCTCCTAGCGCTCAGAATGTCCAATTGCAGTTTCTACAGAAAGAGTGTTTCAGAACGGCTCAATCAAAAGTAAGGTTCAACTCTGTTAGTTGAATGCACAGAACAGAAAGAAGTTTCATACAATGCTTCTGTGTAGTTTATATTTGAACATATTCTTTTTTCCACTATTACCCACTTAGCGCTACGAATGTCCAGTTGCATTTTCTACAGACAGAGTGTTTCAAAACTGCTCAATCAAAAGTATGGTTTAACTCTGTTAGCTGAATGCTCAGATCAGAATTAAGTTTCACAGAATGCTTCTGTGTAGTTTATATTTGAATATATTCCTTTTTCCACTACTACGCTCTTAGCGCTCCAAATGTCCAGTTGCATTTTCTACAGAAGAGTGTTCAGATCTGCTCAATCAAAAGTATGGTTTAACTCTGTTAGCTGAATGCACAGATCAGAAAGAAGTTTCACCGAATGATTCTGTGTAGTTTATATTTGAAGACATTCCTTTTTCCACTATTACCCTCTTAGCGCTCCGAATCTCCACTTGCATTTTCTACAAAAAGAGTGTTTCATATCTGCTCAATCAAAAATATGTTTTATCTCTGTTAACTGAATTTACAGATCAGAAATATGTTTCACAGAATGCATCTGTGTAGTTTTTATTTGAAGATATTCTTTTTCCCAATGTAGGCCTCTTAGCGCTTAGCATGTCCAATTGCAGTTTCTACAGAAAGAGTGTTTCAGAACGGCTCAATCAAAAGTAAGGTTCAACTCTGTTAGTTGAATGCACAGAACAGAAAGAATTTTCACAGAATGCTATTGTGTAGTTTATATTTGAATATACTCCTTTTTCCACTATTACCCTCTTAGCGCTCCGAATGTCCACTTGCATTTTCTACAGAAAGAGTGTTCAGAACTGCGCAATCAAAAGTATGGTTTAACTCTGTTAGCTTAATGAACATATCAGAAATAAGTTTCACACAATGCTTCTGTGTAGTTTTTATTTGAAGATATTATTTTTCCCAATAGAGGCCTCTTAGCGCTCAGAATGTCCAATTGCAGTTTCTACAGTAAGAGTGTTTCAGAAAGGCTCAATCAAAAGTAAGGTTCAACTCTTTTACTTGAACAAACAGAACAGAAAGAAGTTTCACACAATTCTTCTGTGTAGTTTTTATTTGTAGACATTCTTTTTCCCAATATAGGCCTCTTAGCGCTCAGAATGTCCAATTGCAGTTTCTACAGAAAGAGTGTTTCAGAACGGCTCAATCAAAAGTAAGGTTCAACTCTGTTAGTTGAATGCACAGAACAGAAAGAAGTTTCATACAATGCTTCTGTGTAGTTTATATTTGAAAATATTCTTTTTTCCACTATTACCCACTTAGCGCTACGAATGTCCAGTTGCATTTTCTACAGACAGAGTGTTTCAAAACTGCTCAATCAAAAGTATGGTTTAACTCTGTTAGCTGAATGCTCAGATCAGAAAGAAGTTTCACAGAATGCTTCTGTGTAGTTTATATTTGAATATATTCCTTTTTCCACTACTACGCTCTTAGCGCTCCAAATGTCCAGTTGCATTTTCTACAGAAAGAGTGTTCAGATCTGCTCAATCAAAAGTATGGTTTAACTCTGTTAGCTGAATGCACAGATCAGAAAGATGTTTCACCGAATGATTCTGTGTAGTTTATATTTGAAGACATTCCTTTTTCCACTATTACCCTCTTAGCGCTCCGAATCTCCACTTGCATTTTCTACAAAAAGAGTGTTTCATAACTGCTCAATCAAAAATATATTTTATCTCTGTTAACTGAATTTACAGATCAGAAATAAGTTTCACAGAATGCATCTGTGTAGTTTTTATTTGAAGATATTCTTTTTCCCAATGTAGGCCTCTTAGCGCTTAGCATGTCCAATTGCAGTTTCTACAGAAAGAGTGTTTCAGAACGGCTCAATCAAAAGTAAGGTTCAACTCTGTTAGTTGAATGCACAGAACAGAAAGAATTTTCACAGAATGCTACTGTGTAGTTTATATTTGAATATATTCCTTTTTCCACTATTACCCTCTTAGCGCTCCGAAAGTCCACTTGCATTTTCTACAGAAAGAGTGTTCAGAACTGCGCAATCAAAAGTATGGTTTAACTCTGTTAGCTTAATGAACATATCAGAAATAAGTTTCACACAATGCTTCTGTGTAGTTTTTATTTGAAGATATTATTTTTCCCAATATAGGCCTCTTAGCGCTCAGAATGTCCAATTGCAGTTTCTACAGAAAGAGTGTTTCAGAAAGGCTCAATCAACAGTAAGGTTCAACTCTGTTAGTTGAATGCACAGAACAGAAAGAAGTTTCATACAATGCTTCTGTGTAGTTTATATTTGAACATATTCTTTTTTCCACTATTACCCACTTAGCGCTACGAATGTCCAGTTGCATTTTCTACAGACAGAGTGTTTCAAAACTGCTCAATCAAAAGTATGGTTTAACTCTGTTAGCTGAATGCTCAGATCAGAAAGAAGTTTCACAGAATGCTTCTGTGTAGATTATATTTGAATATATTCCTTTTTCCACTACTACTCTCTTAGCGCTCCAAATGTCCAGTTGCATTTTCTACAGAAAGAGAGTTCAGATCTGCTCAATCAAAAGTATGGTTTAACTCTGTTAGCTGAATGCTCAGATCAGAAAGAAGTTTCACAGAATGATTCTGTGTAGTTTATATTTGGAGACATTCCTTTTTCCACTATTACCCTCTTAGCGCTCCGAATCTCCACTTGCATTTTCTACAGAAAGAGTGTTTCAGAACGGCTCAATCAAAACTAAGGTTCAACTCTTTTAGTTGAACAAACAGAACAGAAAGAAGTTTCACAAAATTCTTCTGTGTAGTTTTTATTTGTAGACATTCTTTTTCCCAATATAGGCCTCTTAGCGCTCAGAATGTCCAATTGCAGTTTCTACAGAAAGAGTGTTTCAGAACGGCTCAATCAAAAGTAAGGTTCAACTCTGTTAGTTGAATGCACAGAACAGAAAGAAGTTTCATACAATGCTTCTGTGTATTTTATATTTGAACATATTCTTTTTTCCACTATTACCCAATTAGCGCTACGAATGTCCAGTTGCATTTTCTACAGACAGAGTGTTTCAAAACTGCTCAATCAAAAGTATGGTTTAACTCTGTTAGCTGAATGCTCAGATCAGAAAGAAGTTTCACAGAATGCTTCTGTGTAGTTTATATTTGAATATATTCCTTTTTCCACTACTACGCTCTTAGCGCTCCAAATGTCCAGTTGCATTTTCTACAGAAAGAGTGTTCAGATCTGCTCAATCAAAAATATGGTTTAACTCTGTTAGCTGAATGCACAGATCAGAAAGAAGTTTCACCGAATGATTCTGTGTAGTTTATATTTGAAGACATTCCTTTTTCCACTATTACCCTCTTAGCGCTCCGAATCTCCACTTGCATTTTCTACAAAAAGAGTGTTTCATAACTGCTCAATCAAAAATATGTTTTATCTCTGTTAACTGAATTTACAGATCAGAAATAAGTTTCACAGAATGCATCTGTGTAGTTTTTACTTGAAGATATTCTTTTTCTCAATGTAGGCCTCTTAGCGCTTAGCATGTCCAATTGCAGTTTCTATAGAAAGAGTGTTTCAGAACGGCTCAATCAAAAGTAAGGTTCAACTCTGTTAGTTGAATGCACAGAACAGAAAGAATTTTCACAGAATGCTACTGTGTAGTTTATATTTGAATATATTCCTTTTTCCACTATTACCCTCTTAGCGCTCCGAATGTCCACTTGCATTTTCTACAGAAAGAGTGTTCAGATCTGCTCAATCAAAAGTATGGTTTAACTCTGTTAGCTGAATGCACAGATCAGAAAGAAGTTTCACAGAATGATTCTGTGTAGTTTATATTTGGAGACATTCCTTTTTCCACTATTACCCTCTTAGCGCTCCGAATCTCCACTTGCATTTTCTACAGAAAGAGTGTTTCAGAACGGCTCAATCAAAACTAAGGTTCAACTGTTTTAGTTGAACAAACAGAACAGAAAGAAGTTTCACACAATTCTTCTGTGTAGTTTTTATTTGTAGACATTCTTTTTCCCAATATAGGCCTCTTAGCGCTCAGAATGTCCAATTGCAGTTTCTACAGAAAGAGTGTTTCAGAACGGCTCAATCAAAAGTAAGGTTCAACTCTGTTAGTTGAATGCACAGAACAGAAAGAAGTTTCATACAATGCTTCTGTGTATTTTATATTTGAACATATTCTTTTTTCCACTATTACCCACTTAGCGCTACGAATGTCCAGTTGCATTTTCTACAGACAGAGTGTTTCAAAACTGCTCAATCAAAAGTATGGTTTAACTCTGTTAGCTGAATGCTCAGATCAGAAAGAAGTTTCACAGAATGTTTCTGTGTAGTTTATATTTGAATATATTCCTTTTTCCACTACTACGCTCTTAGCGCTCCAAATGTCCAGTTGCATTTTCTACAGAAAGAGTGTTCAGATCTGCTCAATCAAAAGTATGGTTTAACTCTGTTAGCTGAATGCACAGATCAGAAAGAAGTTTCACCGAATGATTCTGTGTAGTTTATATTTGAAGACATTCCTTTTTCCACTATTACCCTCTTAGCGCTCCGAATCTCCACTTGCATTTTCTACAAAAAGAGTGTTTCATAACTGCTCAATCAAAAATATGTTTTATCTCTGTTAACTGAATTTACAGATCAGAAATAAGTTTCACAGAATGCATCTGTGTAGTTTTTATTTGAAGATATTCTTTTTCCCAATGTAGGCCTCTTAGCGCTTAGCATGTCCAATTGCAGTTTCTACAGAAAGAGTGTTTCACAACGGCTCAATCAATAGTAAGGTTCAATTCTGTTAGTTGAATGCACAGAACAGAAAGAATTTTCACAGAATGCTACTGTGTAGTTTATATTTGAATATATTCATTTTTCCAATATTACCCTCTTAGCGCTCCGAATGTCCACTTGCATTTTCTACAGAAAGAGTGTTCAGAACTGCGCAATCAAAAGTATGGTTTAACTCTGTTAGCTTAATGAACATATCAGAAATAAGTTTCACACAATGCTTCTGTGTAATTTTTATTTGAAGATATTATTTTTCCCAATAGAGGCCTCTTAGCGCTCAGAATGTCCAATTGCAGTTTCTACAGAAAGAGTGTTTCAGAAAGGCTCAATCAAAAGTAAGGTTCAACTCTGTTAGTTGAATGCACAGAACAGAAAGTAGTTTCATACAATGCTTCTGTGTAGTTTATATTTGAACATATTCTTTTTTCCACTATTACCCACTTAGCGCTACGAATGTCCAGTTGCATTTTCTACAGACAGAGTGTTTCAAAACTGCTCAATCAAAAGTATGGTTTAAGTCTGTTAGCTGAATGCTCAGATCAGAAAGAAGTTTCACAGAATGCTTCTGTGTAGTTTATATTTGAATATATTCCTTTTTCCACTACTACGCTCTTAGCGCTCCAAATGTCCAGTTGCATTTTCTACAGAAAGAGTGTTCAGATCTGCTCAATCAAAAGTATGGTTTAACTCTGTTAGCTGAATGCACAGATCAGAAAGAAGTTTCACAGAATGATTCTGTGTAGTTTATATTTGGAGACATTCCTTTTTCCACTATTACCCTCTTAGCGCTCCGAATCTCCACTTGCATTTCCTACAGAAAGTGTGTTTCAGAACGGCTCAATCAAAACTAAGGTTCAACTCTTTTAGTTGAACGAACAGAACAGAAAGAAGTTTCACACAATTCTTCTGTGTAGTTTTTATTTGTAGACATTCTTTTTCCCAATATAGGCCTCTTAGCGCTCAGAATGTCCAATTGCAGTTTCTACAGAAAGAGTGTTTCAGAACGGCTCAATCAAAAGTAAGGTTCAACTCTGTTAGTTGAATGCACAGAACAGAAAGAAGTTTCATACAATGCTTCTGTGTAGTTTATATTTGAACATATTCCTTTTTCCACTATTACCCACTTAGCGCTACGAATGTCCAGTTGCATTCTCTACAGACAGAGTGTTTCAAAACTGGTCAATCAAAAGTGTGGTTTAACTCTGTTAGCTGAATGCTCAGATCAGAAAGAAGTTTCACAGAATGCTTCTGTGTAGTTTATATTTGAATATATTGCTTTTTCCACTACTACGCTCTTAGCGCTCCAAATGTCCAGTTGCATTTTCTACAGAAAGAGTGTTCAGATCTGCTCAATCAAATGTATGGTTTAACCCTGTTAGCTGAATGCACAGATCAGAAAGAAGTTTCACCGAATGATTCTGTGTAGTTTATATTTGAAGACATTCCTTTTTCCACTATTACCCTCATAGCGCTCCGAATCTCCACTTGCATTTTCTACAAAAAGAGTGTTTCATAACTGCTCAATCAAAAATATATTTTATCTCTGTTAACTGAATTTACAGATCAGAAATAAGTTTCACAGAATGCATCTGTGTAGTTTTTATTTGAAGATATTCTTTTTCCCAATGTAGGCCTCTTAGCGCTTAGCATGTCCAATTGCAGTTTCTACAGAAAGAGTGTTTCAGAACGGCTCAATCAAAAGTAAGGTTCAACTCTGTTAGTTGAATGCACAGAACAGAAAGAATTTTCACAGAATGCTACTGTGTAGTTTATATTTGAATATATTCCTTTTTCCACTATTACCCTCTTAGCGCTCCGAAAGTCCACTTGCATTTTCTACAGAAAGAGTGTTCAGAACTGCGCAATCAAAAGTATGGTTTAACTCTGTTAGCTTAATGAACATATCAGAAATAAGTTTCACACAATGCTTCTGTGTAGTTTTTATTTGAAGATATTATTTTTCCCAATATAGGCCTCTTAGCGCTCAGAATGTCCAATTGCAGTTTCTACAGAAAGAGTGTTTCAGAAAGGCTCAATCAACAGTAAGGTTCAACTCTGTTAGTTGAATGCACAGAACAGAAAGAAGTTTCATACAATGCTTCTGTGTAGTTTATATTTGAACATATTCTTTTTTCCACTATTACCCACTTAGCGCTATGAATATCAAGTTGCATTTTCTACAGACAGAGTGTTTCAAAACTGCTCAATCAAAAGTATGGTTTAACTCTGTTAGCTGAATGCTCAGATCAGAAAGAAGTTTCACAGAATGCTTCTGTGTAGATTATATTTGAATATATTCCTTTTTCCACTACTACTCTCTTAGCGCTCCAAATGTCCAGTTGCATTTTCTACAGAAAGAGAGTTCAGATCTGCTCAATCAAAAGTATGGTTTAACTCTGTTAGCTGAATGCTCAGATCAGAAAGAAGTTTCACAGAATGATTCTGTGTAGTTTATATTTGGAGACATTCCTTTTTCCACTATTACCCTCTTAGCGCACCGAATCTCCACTTGCATTTTCTACAGAAAGAGTGTTTCAGAACGGCTCAATCAAAACTAAGGTTCAAATCTTTTAGTTGAACAAAAAAAACAGAAAGAAGTTTCACACAATTCTTCAGTGTAGTTTTTATTTGTAGACATTCTTTTTCCCAATAGAGGCCTCTTAGCGCTTAGAATGTCCAATTGCAGTTTCTACAGAAAGAGTGTTTCAGAACGGCTCAATCAAAAGTAAGGTTCAACTCTGTTAGTTGAATGCACAGAACAGAAAGAAGTTTCATACAATGCTTCTGTGTAGTTTATATTTGAACATATTCTTTTTTCCACTATTACCCACTTAGCGCTACGAATGTCCAGTTGCATTTTCTACAGACAGAGTGTTTCAAAACTGCTCAATCAAAAGTATGGTTTAACTCTGTTAGCTGAATGCTCAGATCAGAAAGAAGTTTCACAGAATGCTTCTGTGTAGTTTATATTTGAATATATTCCTTTTTCCACTACTACGCTCTTAGCGCTCCAAATGTCCAGTTGCATTTTCTACAGAAAGAGTGTTCAGATCTGCTCAATCAAAAGTATGGTTTAACTCTGTTAGCTGAATGCACAGATCAGAAAGAAGTTTCACCGAATGATTCTGTGTAGTTTATATTTGAAGACATTCCTTTTTCCACAATTACCCTCTTAGCGCTCCGAATCTCCACTTGCATTTTCTACAAAAAGAGTGTTTCATAACTGCTCAATCAAAAATATGTTTTATCTCTGTTAACTGAATTTACAGATCAGAAATAAGTTTCACAGAATGCATCTGTGTAGTTTTTATTTGAAGATATTCTTTTTCCCAATGTAGGCCTCTTAGCGCTTAGCATGTCCAATTGCAGTTTCTACAGAGAGAGTGTTTCAGAACAGCTCAATCAAAAGTAAGGTTCAACTCTGTTAGTTGAATGAACAGAACAGAAAGAATTTTCACAGAATGCTACTGTGTAGTTTATATTTGAATATATTCCTTTTTCCACTATTACCCTCTTAGCGCTCCGAATGTCCACTTGCATTTTCTACAGAAAGAGTGTTCAGAACTGCGCAATCAAAAGTATGGTTTAACTCTGTTAGCTTAATGAACATATCAGAAATAAGTTTCACACAATGCTTCTGTGTAGTTTTTATTTGAAGATATTATTTTTCCCAATAGAGGCCTCTTAGCGCTCAGAATGTCCAATTGCAGTTTCTACAGAAAGAGTGTTTCAGAAAGGCTCAATCAAAAGTAAGGTTCAACTCTGTTAGTTGAATGCACAGAACAGAAAGAAGTTTCATACAATGCTTCTGTGTAGTTTATATTTGAACATATTCTTTTTTCCACTATTACCCACTTAGCGCTACGAATGTCCAGTTGCATTTTCTACAGACAGAGTGTTTCAAAACTGCTCAATCAAAAGTATGGTTTAACTCTGTTAGCTGAATGCTCAGATCAGAAAGAAGTTTCACAGAATGCTTCTGTGTAGTTTATATTTGAATATATTCCTTTTTCCACTACTACTCTCTTAGCGCTCCAAATGTCCAGTTGCATTTTCTACAGAAAGAGTGTTCAGATCTGCTCAATCAAAAGTATGGTTTAACTCTGTTAGCTGAATGCACAGATCAGAAAGAAGTTTCACAGAATGATTCTGTGTAGTTTATATTTGGAGGCATTCCTTTTTCCACTATTACCCTCTTAGCGCTCCGAATCTCCACTTGCATTTTCTACAGAAAGTGTGTTTCAGAACGGCTCAATCAAAACTAAGGTTCAACTCTTTTAGTTGAACAAACAGAACAGAAACAAGTTTCACACAACTCTTCTGTGTAGTTTTTATTTGTAGACATTCTTTTTCCCAATATAGGCCTCTTAGCGCTCAGAATGTCCAATTGCAGTTTCTACAGAAAGAGTGTTTCAGAACGGCTCAATCAAAAGTAAGGTTCAACTCTCTTAGTTGAATGCACAGAATAGAAAGAAGTTTCATACAATGCTTCTGTGTAGTTTATATTTGAACATATTTTTTTCCACTATTACCCACTTAGCGCTACGAATGTCCAGTTGCATTTTCTACAGACAGAGTGTTTCAAAACTGCTCAATCAAAAGTATGGTTTAACTCTGTTAGCTGAATGCTCAGATCAGAAAGAAGTTTCACAGAATGCTTCTGTGTAGTTTATATTTGAATATATTCCTTTTTCCACTACTACGCTCTTAGCGCTCCAAATGTCCAGTTGCATTTTCTACAGAAAGAGTGTTCAGATCTGCTCAATCAAAAGTATGGTTTAACTCTGTTAGCTGAATGCACAGATCAGAAAGAAGTTTCACCGAATGATTCTGTGTAGTTTATATTTGAAGACATTCCTTTTTCCACTATTACCCTCTTAGCGCTCCGAATCTCCACTTGCATTTTCTACAAAAAGAGTGTTTCATAACTGCTCAATCAAAAATATGTTTTATCTCTGTTAACTGAATTTACAGATCAGAAATAAGTTTCACAGAATGCATCTGTGTAGTTTTTATTTGAAGATATTTTTTTTCCCAATGTAGGCCTCTTAGCGCTTAGCATGTCCAATTGCAGTTTCTACAGAAAGAGTGTTTCAGAACGGCTCAATCAAAAGTAAGGTTCAACTCTGTTAGTTGAATGCACAGAACAGAAAGAATTTTCACAGAATGCTACTGTGTAGTTTATATTTGAATATATTCCTTTTTCCACTATTACCCTCTTAGCGCTCCGAATGTCCACTTGCATTTTCTACAGAAGGAGTGTTCAGAACTGCGCAATCAAAAGTATGGTTTAACTCTGTTAGCTTAATGAACATATCAGAAATAAGTTTCACACAATGCTTCTGTGTAGTTTTTATTTGAAGATATTATTTTTCCCAATAGAGGCCTCTTAGCGCTCCGAATCTCCACTTGCATTTTCTACAGAAAGAGTGTTTCATAACTGCTCAATCAAAAATATGTTTTATCTCTGTTAACTGAATTTACAGATCAGAAATAAGTTTCACAGAATGCATCTGTGTAGTTTTTACTTGAAGATATTGTTTTTCCCAATGTAGGCCTCTTAGCGCTTAGCATGTCCAATTGCAGTTTCTATAGAAAGAGTGTTTCAGAACGGCTCAATCAAAAGTAAGGTTCAACTCTGTTAGTTGAATGCACAGAACAGAAAGAATTTTCACAGAATGCTACTGTGTAGTTTATATTTGAATATATTCCTTTTTCCACTATTACCCTCTTAGCGCTCCGAATGTCCACTTGCATTTTCTACAGAAAGAGTGTTCAGAACTGCGCAATCAAAAGTATGGTTTAACTCTGTTAGCTTAATGAACATATCAGAAATAAGTTTCACAAAATGCTTCTGTGTAATTTTTATTTGAAGATATTATTTTTCCCAATAGAGGCCTCTTAGCGCTCAGAATGTCCAATTGCAGTTTCTACAGAAAGAGTGTTTCAGAAAGGCTCAATCAAAAGTAAGGTTCAACTCTGTTAGTTGAATGAACAGAACAGAAAGAAGTTTCATACAATGCTTCTGTGTAGTTTATATTTGAACATATTCTTTTTTCCACTATTACCCACTTAGCGCTACGAATGTCCAGTTGCATTTTCTACAGACAGAGTGTTTCAAAACTGCTCGATCAAAAGTATGGTTTAACTCTGTTAGCTGAATGCTCAGATCAGAAAGAAGTTTCACAGAATGCTTCTGTGTAGTTTATATTTGAATATATTACTTTTTCCACTACTACGCTCTTAGCGCTCCAAATGTCCAGTTGCATTTTCTACAGAAAGAGTGTTCAGATCTGCTCAATCAAAAGTATGGTTTAACTCTGTTAGCTGAATGCACAGATCAGAAAGAAGTTTCACCGAATGATTCTGTGTAGTTTATATTTGAAGACATTCCTTTTTCAACTATTACCCTCTTAGCGCTCCGAATCTCCACTTGCATTTTCTACAAAAAGAGTGTTTCATAACTGCTCAATCAAAAATATGTTTTATCTCTGTTAACTGAATTTACAGATCAGAAATAAGTTTCACAGAATGCATCTGTGTAGTTTTTATTTGAAGATATTCTTTTTCCCAATGTAGGCCTCTTAGCGCTTAGCATGTCCAATTGCAGTTTCTACAGAAAGAGTGTTTCAGAACGGCTCAATCAATAGTAAGGTTCAACTCTGTTAGTTGAATGCACAGAACAGAAAGAATTTTCACAGAATGCTACTGTGTAGTTTATATTTGAATATATTCCTTTTTCCACTATTACCCTCTTAGCGCTCCGAATGTCCACTTGCATTTTCTACAGAAAGAGTGTTCAGAACTGCGCAATCAAAAGTATGGTTTAACTCTGTTAGCTTAATGAACATATCAGAAATAAGTTTCACACAATGCTTCTGTGTAGTTTTTATTTGAAGATATTATTTTTCCCAATAGAGGCCTCTTAGCGCTCAGAATGTCCAATTGCAGTTTCTACAGAAAGAGTGTTTCAGAAAGGCTCAATCAAAAGTAAGGTTCAACTCTGTTAGTTGAATGCACAGAACAGAAAGTAGTTTCATACAATGCTTCTGTGTAGTTTATATTTGAACATATTCTTTTTTCCACTATTACCCACTTAGCGCTACGAATGTCCAGTTGCATTTTCTACAGACAGAGTGTTTCAAAACTGCTCAATCAAAAGTATGGTTTAACTCTGTTAGCTGAATGCTCAGATCAGAAAGAAGTTTCACAGAATGCTTCTGTGTAGTTTATATTTGAATATATTCCTTTTTCCACTACTACGCTCTTAGCGCTCCAAATGTCCAGTTGCATTTTCTACAGAAAGAGTGTTCAGATCTGCTCAATCAAAAGTATGGTTTAACTCTGTTAGCTGAATGCACAGATCAGAAAGAAGTTTCACAGAATGATTCTGTGTAGTTTATATTTGGAGACATTCCTTTTTCCACTATTACCCTCTTAGCGCTCCGAATCTCCACTTGCATTTTCTACACAAAGTGTGTTTCAGAACGGCTCAATCAAAACTAAGGTTCAACTCTTTTAGTTGAACAAACAGAACAGAAAGAAGTTTCACACAATTCTTCTGTGTAGTTTTTATTTGTAGAGATTCTTTTTCCCAATATAGGCCTCTTAGCGCTCAGAATGTCCAATTGCAGTTTCTACAGAAAGAGTGTTTCAGAACGGCTCAATCAACAGTAAGGTTCAACTCTGTTAGTTGAATGCACAGAACAGAAAGAAGTTTCATACAATGCTTCTGTGTAGATTGTATTTGAACATATTCTTTTTTCCACTATTACCCACTTAGCGCTACGAATGTCCAGTTGCATTTTCTACAAACAGAGTGTTTCAAAACTGCTCAATCAAAAGTATGGTTTAACTCTGTTAGCTGAATGCTCAGATCAGAAAGAAGTTTCACAGAATGCTTCTGTGTAGATTATATTTGAATATATTCCTTTTTCCACTACTACTCTCTTAGCGCTCAAAATGTAGAGTTGCATTTTCTACAGAAAGAGAGTTCAGATCTGCTCAATCAAATGTATGGTTTAACTCTGTTAGCTGAATGCTCAGATCAGAAAGAAATTTCACAGAATGATTCTGTGTAGTTTATATTTGGAGACATTCCTTTTTCCACTATTACCCTCTTAGCGCTCCGAATGTCCACTTGCATTTTCTACAGAAAGAGTGTTCAGAACTGCGCAATCAAAGTATGGTTTAACTCTGTTAGCTTAATGAACATATCAGAAATAAGTTTCACACAATGCTTCTGTGTAGTTTTTATTTGAAGATATTTTTTTTCCCAATATATGCCTCTTAGCGCTCAGAATGTCCAATAGCAGTTTCTACAGAAAGAGTGTTTCAGAAAGGCTCAATCAAAAGTAAGGTTCAACTCTGTTAGTTGAATGCACAGAACAGAAAGAAGTTTCATACAATGCTTCTGTGTAGTTTATATTTGAACATATTCTTTTTTCCACTATTACCCACTTAGCGCTACGAATGTCCAGTTGCATTTTCTACAGACAGAGTGTTTCAAAACTGCTCAAACAAAAGTATGGTTTAACTCTGTTAGCTGAATGCTCAGATCAGAAAGAAGTTTCACAGAATGCTTCTGTGTAGTTTATATTTGAATATATTCCTTTTTCCACTACTACGCTCTTAGTGCTCCAAATGTCCAGTTGCATTTTCTACAGAAAGAGTGTTCAGATCTGCTCAATCAAAAGTATGGTTTAACTCTGTTAGCTGAATGCACAGATCAGAAAGAATTTTCACCGAATGATTCTGTGTAGTTTATATTTGAAGACATTCTTTTTTCCACTATTACCCTCTTAGCGCTCCGAATCTCCACTTGCATTTTCTACAAAAAGAGTGTTTCATAACTGCTCAATCAAAAATATGTTTTATCTCTGTTAAGTGAATTTACAGATCAGAAATAAGTTTCACAGAATGCATCTGTGTAGTTTTTATTTGAAGATATTCTTTTTCCCAATGTAGGCCTCTTAGCGCTTAGCATGTCCAATTGCAGTTTCTACAGAAAGAGTGTTTCAGAACGGCTCAATCAATAGTAAGGTTCAACTCTGTTAGTTGAATGCACAGAACAGAAAGAATTTTCACAGAATGCTACTGTGTAGTTTATATTTGAATATATTCCTTTTTCCACTATTACCCTCTTAGCGCTCCGAATGTCCACTTGCATTTTCTACAGAAAGAGTGTTCAGAACTGCGCAATCAAAAGTATGGTTTAACTCTGTTAGCTTAATGAACATATCAGAAATAAGTTTCACACAATGCTTCTGTGTAGTTTTTATTTGAAGATATTATTTTTCCCAATAGAGGCCTCTTAGCGCTCAGAATGTCCAATTGCAGTTTCTACAGAAAGAGTGTTTCAGAAAGGCTCAATCAAATGTAAGGTTCAACTCTGTTAGTTGAATGCACAGAACAGAAAGTAGTTTCATACAATGCTTCTGTGTAGTGTATATTTGAACATATTCTTTTTTCCACTATTACCCACTTAGCGCTACGAATGTCCAGTTGCATTTTCTACAGACAGAGTGTTTCAAAACTGCTCAATCAAAAGTATGGTTTAACTCTGTTAGCTGAATGCTCAGATCAGAAAGAAGTTTCACAGAATGCTTCTGTGTAGTTTATATTTGAATATATTCCTTTTTCCACTACTACGCTCTTAGCGCTCCAAATGTCCAGTTGCATTTTCTACAGAAAGAGTGTTCAGATCTGCTCAATCAAAAGTATGGTTTAACTCTGTTAGCTGAATGCACAGATCAGAAAGAAGTTTCACAGAATGATTCTGTGCAGTTTATATTTGGAGACATTCCTTTTTCCACTATTACCCTCTTAGCGCTCTGAATCTCCACTTGCATTTCCTACAGAAAGTGTGTTTCAGAACGGCTCAATCAAAACTAAGGTTCAACTCTTTTAGTTGAACAAACAGAACAGAAAGAAGTTTCACACAATTCTTCTGTGTAGTTTTTATTTGTAGACATTCTTTTTCCCAATATAGGCCTCTTAGCGCTCAGAATGTCCAATTGCAGTTTCTACAGAAAGAGTGTTTCAGAACGGCTCAATCAAAAGTAAGGTTCAACTCTGTTAGTTGAATGCACAGAACAGAAAGTAGTTTCATACAATGCTTCTGTGTAGTTTATATTTGAACATATTCCTTTTTCCACTATTACCCACTTAGCGATACGAATGTCCAGTTGCATTCTCTACAGACAGAGTGTTTCAAAACTGTTCAATCAAAAGTGTGGTTTAACTCTGTTAGCTGAATGCTCAGATCAAAAAGAAGTTTCACAGAATGCTTCTGTGTAGTTTATATTTGAATATATTGCTTTTTCCACTACTACGCTCTTAGCGCTCCAAATGTCCAGTTGCATTTTCTACAGAAAGAGTGTTCAGATCTGCTCAATCAAAAGTATGGTTTAACTCTGTTAGCTGAATGCACAGATCAGAAAGAAGTTTCACCGAATGATTCTGTGTAGTTTATATTTGAAGACATTCCTTTTTCCACAATTACCCTCTTAGCGCTCCGAATCTCCACTTGCATTTTCTACAAAAAGAGTGTTTCATAACTGCTCAATCAAAAATATGTTTTATCTCTGTTAACTGAATTTACAGATCAGAAATAAGTTTCACAGAATGCATCTGTGTAGTTTTTATTTGAAGATATACTTTTTCCCAATGTAGGCCTCTTAGCGCTTAGCATGTCCAATTGCAGTTTCTACAGAAAGAGTGTTTCAGAACAGCTCAATCAAAAGTAAGGTTCAACTCTGTTAGTTGAATGAACAGAACAGAAAGAATTTTCACAGAATGCTACTGTGTAGTTTATATTTGGAGACATTCCTTTTTCCACTATTACCCTCTTAGCGCTCCGAATGTCCACTTGCATTTTCTACAGAAAGAGTGTTCAGAACTGCGCAATCAAAGTATGGTTTAACTCTGTTAGCTTAATGAACATATCAGAAATAAGTTTCACACAATGCTTCTGTGTAGTTTTTATTTGAAGATATTTTTTTTCCCAATATATGCCTCTTAGCGCTCAGAATGTCCAATAGCAGTTTCTACAGAAAGAGTGTTTCAGAAAGGCTCAATCAAAAGTAAGGTTCAACTCTGTTAGTTGAATGCACAGAACAGAAAGAAGTTTCATACAATGCTTCTGTGTAGTTTATATTTGAACATATTCTTTTTTCCACTATTACCCACTTAGCGCTACGAATGTCCAGTTGCATTTTCTACAGACAGAGTGTTTCAAAACTGCTCAAACAAAAGTATGGTTTAACTCTGTTAGCTGAATGCTCAGATCAGAAAGAAGTTTCACAGAATGCTTCTGTGTAGTTTATATTTGAATATATTCCTTTTTCCACTACTACGCTCTTAGTGCTCCAAATGTCCAGTTGCATTTTCTACAGAAAGAGTGTTCAGATCTGCTCAATCAAAAGTATGGTTTAACTCTGTTAGCTGAATGCACAGATCAGAAAGAATTTTCACCGAATGATTCTGTGTAGTTTATATTTGAAGACATTCTTTTTTCCACTATTACCCTCTTAGCGCTCCGAATCTCCACTTGCATTTTCTACAAAAAGAGTGTTTCATAACTGCTCAATCAAAAATATGTTTTATCTCTGTTAAGTGAATTTACAGATCAGAAATAAGTTTCACAGAATGCATCTGTGTAGTTTTTATTTGAAGATATTCTTTTTCCCAATGTAGGCCTCTTAGCGCTTAGCATGTCCAATTGCAGTTTCTACAGAAAGAGTGTTTCAGAACGGCTCAATCAATAGTAAGGTTCAACTCTGTTAGTTGAATGCACAGAACAGAAAGAATTTTCACAGAATGCTACTGTGTAGTTTATATTTGAATATATTCCTTTTTCCACTATTACCCTCTTAGCGCTCCGAATGTCCACTTGCATTTTCTACAGAAAGAGTGTTCAGAACTGCGCAATCAAAAGTATGGTTTAACTCTGTTAGCTTAATGAACATATCAGAAATAAGTTTCACACAATGCTTCTGTGTAGTTTTTATTTGAAGATATTATTTTTCCCAATAGAGGCCTCTTAGCGCTCAGAATGTCCAATTGCAGTTTCTACAGAAAGAGTGTTTCAGAAAGGCTCAATCAAATGTAAGGTTCAACTCTGTTAGTTGAATGCACAGAACAGAAAGTAGTTTCATACAATGCTTCTGTGTAGTGTATATTTGAACATATTCTTTTTTCCACTATTACCCACTTAGCGCTACGAATGTCCAGTTGCATTTTCTACAGACAGAGTGTTTCAAAACTGCTCAATCAAAAGTATGGTTTAACTCTGTTAGCTGAATGCTCAGATCAGAAAGAAGTTTCACAGAATGCTTCTGTGTAGTTTATATTTGAATATATTCCTTTTTCCACTACTACGCTCTTAGCGCTCCAAATGTCCAGTTGCATTTTCTACAGAAAGAGTGTTCAGATCTGCTCAATCAAAAGTATGGTTTAACTCTGTTAGCTGAATGCACAGATCAGAAAGAAGTTTCACAGAATGATTCTGTGCAGTTTATATTTGGAGACATTCCTTTTTCCACTATTACCCTCTTAGCGCTCTGAATCTCCACTTGCATTTCCTACAGAAAGTGTGTTTCAGAACGGCTCAATCAAAACTAAGGTTCAACTCTTTTAGTTGAACAAACAGAACAGAAAGAAGTTTCACACAATTCTTCTGTGTAGTTTTTATTTGTAGACATTCTTTTTCCCAATATAGGCCTCTTAGCGCTCAGAATGTCCAATTGCAGTTTCTACAGAAAGAGTGTTTCAGAACGGCTCAATCAAAAGTAAGGTTCAACTCTGTTAGTTGAATGCACAGAACAGAAAGTAGTTTCATACAATGCTTCTGTGTAGTTTATATTTGAACATATTCCTTTTTCCACTATTACCCACTTAGCGATACGAATGTCCAGTTGCATTCTCTACAGACAGAGTGTTTCAAAACTGTTCAATCAAAAGTGTGGTTTAACTCTGTTAGCTGAATGCTCAGATCAAAAAGAAGTTTCACAGAATGCTTCTGTGTAGTTTATATTTGAATATATTGCTTTTTCCACTACTACGCTCTTAGCGCTCCAAATGTCCAGTTGCATTTTCTACAGAAAGAGTGTTCAGATCTGCTCAATCAAAAGTATGGTTTAACTCTGTTAGCTGAATGCACAGATCAGAAAGAAGTTTCACCGAATGATTCTGTGTAGTTTATATTTGAAGACATTCCTTTTTCCACAATTACCCTCTTAGCGCTCCGAATCTCCACTTGCATTTTCTACAAAAAGAGTGTTTCATAACTGCTCAATCAAAAATATGTTTTATCTCTGTTAACTGAATTTACAGATCAGAAATAAGTTTCACAGAATGCATCTGTGTAGTTTTTATTTGAAGATATACTTTTTCCCAATGTAGGCCTCTTAGCGCTTAGCATGTCCAATTGCAGTTTCTACAGAAAGAGTGTTTCAGAACAGCTCAATCAAAAGTAAGGTTCAACTCTGTTAGTTGAATGAACAGAACAGAAAGAATTTTCACAGAATGCTACTGTGTAGTTTATATTTGAATATATTCCTTTTTCCACTATTACCCTCTTAGCGCTCCGAATGTCCACTTGCATTTTCTACAGAAAGAGTGTTCAGAACTGCGCAATCAAAAGTATGGTTTAACTCTGTTAGCTTAATGAACATATCAGAAATAAGTTTCACACAATGCTTCTGTGTAGTTTTTATTTGAAGATATTATTTTTCCCAATAGAGGCCTCTTAGCGCTCAGAATGTCCAATTGCAGTTTCTACAGAAAGAGTGTTTCAGAAAGGCTCAATCAAAAGTAAGGTTCAACTCTGTTAGTTGAATGCACAGAACAGAAAGAAGTTTCATACAATGCTTCTGTGTAGTTTATATTTGAACATATTCTTTTTTCCACTATTACCCACTTAGCGCTACGAATGTCCAGTTGCATTTTCTACAGACAGAGTGTTTCAAAACTGCTCAATCAAAAGTATGGTTTAACTCTGTTAGCTGAATGCTCAGATCAGAAAGAAGTTTCACAGAATGCTTCTGTGTAGTTTATATTTGAATATATTCCTTTTTCCACTACTACTCTCTTAGCGCTCCAAATGTCCAGTTGCATTTTCTACAGAAAGAGTGTTCAGATCTGCTCAATCAAAAGTATGGTTTAACTCTGTTAGCTGAATGCACAGATCAGAAAGAAGTTTCACAGAATGATTCTGTGTAGTTTATATTTGGAGGCATTCCTTTTTCCACTATTACCCTCTTAGCGCTCCGAATCTCCACTTGCATTTTCTACAGAAAGTGTGTTTCAGAACGGCTCAATCAAAACTAAGGTTCAACTCTTTTAGTTGAACAAACAGAACAGAAACAAGTTTCACACAACTCTTCTGTGTAGTTTTTATTTGTAGACATTCTTTTTCCCAATATAGGCCTCTTAGCGCTCAGAATGTCCAATTGCAGTTTCTACAGAAAGAGTGTTTCAGAACGGCTCAATCAAAAGTAAGGTTCAACTCTGTTAGTTGAATGCACAGAATAGAAAGAAGTTTCATACAATGCTTCTGTGTAGTTTATATTTGAACATATTTTTTTCCACTATTACCCACTTAGCGCTACGAATGTCCAGTTGCATTTTCTACAGACAGAGTGTTTCAAAACTGCTCAATCAAAAGTATGGTTTAACTCTGTTAGCTGAATGCTCAGATCAGAAAGAAGTTTCACAGAATGCTTCTGTGTAGTTTATATTTGAATATATTCCTTTTTCCACTACTACGCTCTTAGCGCTCCAAATGTCCAGTTGCATTTTCTACAGAAAGAGTGTTCAGATCTGCTCAATCAAAAGTATGGTTTAACTCTGTTAGCTGAATGCACAGATCAGAAAGAATTTTCACCGAATGATTCTGTGTAGTTTATATTTGAAGACATTCCTTTTTCCACTATTACCCTCTTAGCGCTCCGAATCTCCACTTGCATTTTCTACAAAAAGAGTGTTTCATAACTGCTCAATCAAAAATATGTTTTATCTCTGTTAAGTGAATTTACAGATCAGAAATAAGTTTCACAGAATGCATCTGTGTAGTTTTTATTTGAAGATATTCTTTTTCCCAATGTAGGCCTCTTAGCGCTTAGCATGTCCAATTGCAGTTTCTAGAGAAAGAGTGTTTCAGAACGGCTCAATCAATAGTAAGGTTCAACTCTGTTAGTTGAATGCACAGAACAGAAAGAATTTTCACAGAATGCTACTGTGTAGTTTATATTTGAATATATTCCTTTTTCCACTATTACCCTCTTAGCGCTCCGAATGTCCACTTGCATTTTCTACAGAAAGAGTGTTCAGAACTGCGCAATCAAAAGTATGGTTTAACTCTGTTAGCTTAATGAACATATCAGAAATAAGTTTCACACAATGCTTCTGTGTAGTTTTTATTTGAAGATATTATTTTTCCCAATAGAGGCCTCTTAGCGCTCAGAATGTCCAATTGCAGTTTCTACAGAAAGAGTGTTTCAGAAAGGCTCAATCAAATGTAAGGTTCAACTCTGTTAGTTGAATGCACAGAACAGAAAGTAGTTTCATACAATGCTTCTGTGTAGTGTATATTTGAACATATTCTTTTTTCCACTATTACCCACTTAGCGCTACGAATGTCCAGTTGCATTTTCTACAGACAGAGTGTTTCAAAACTGCTCAATCAAAAGTATGGTTTAACTCTGTTAGCTGAATGCTCAGATCAGAAAGAAGTTTCACAGAATGCTTCTGTGTAGTTTATATTTGAATATATTCCTTTTTCCACTACTACGCTCTTAGCGCTCCAAATGTCCAGTTGCATTTTCTACAGAAAGAGTGTTCAGATCTGCTCAATCAAAAGTATGGTTTAACTCTGTTAGCTGAATGCACAGATCAGAAAGAAGTTTCACAGAATGATTCTGTGTAGTTTATATTTGGAGACATTCCTTTTTCCACTATTACCCTCTTAGCGCTCCGAATCTCCACTTGCATTTCCTACAGAAAGTGTGTATCAGAACGGCTCAATCAAAACTAAGGTTCAACTCTTTTAGTTGAACAAACAGAACAGAAAGAAGTTTCACACAATTCTTCTGTGTAGTTTTTATTTGTAGACATTCTTTTTCCCAATATAGGCCTCTTAGCGCTCAGAATGTCCAATTGCAGTTTCTACAGAAAGAGTGTTTCAGAACGGCTCAATCAAAAGTAAGGTTCAACTCTGTTAGTTGAATGCACAGAACAGAAAGAAGTTTCATACAATGCTTCTGTGTAGTTTATATTTGAACATATTCCTTTTTCCACTATTACCCACTTAGCAATACGAATGTCCAGTTGCATTCTCTACAGACAGAGTGTTTCAAAACTGGTCAATCAAAAGTGTGGTTTAACTCTGTTAGCTGAATGCTCAGATCAGAAAGAAGTTTCACAGAATGCTTCTGTGTAGTTTATATTTGAATATATTGCTTTTTCCACTACTACGCTCTTAGCGCTCCAAATGTCCAGTTGCATTTTCTACAGAAAGAGTGTTCAGATCTGCTCAATCAAAAGTATGGTTTAACTCTGTTAGCTGAATGCACAGATCAGAAAGAAGTTTCACCGAATGATTCTGTGTAGTTTATATTTGAAGACATTCCTTTTTCCACTATTACCCTCTTAGCGCTCCGAATCTCCACTTGCATTTTCTACAAAAAGAGTGTTTCATAACTGCTCAATCAAAAATATATTTTATCTCTGTTAACTGAATTTACAGATCAGAAATAAGTTTCACAGAATGCATCTGTGTAGTTTTTATTTGAAGATATTCTTTTTCCCAATGTAGGCCTCTTAGCGCTTAGCATGTCCAATTGCAGTTTCTACAGAAAGAGTGTTTCAGAACGGCTCAATCAAAAGTAAGGTTCAACTCTGTTAGTTGAATGCACAGAACAGAAAGAATTTTCACAGAATGCTACTGTGTAGTTTATATTTGAATATATTCCTTTTTCCACTATTACCCTCTTAGCGCTCCGAAAGTCCACTTGCATTTTCTACAGAAAGAGTGTTCAGAACTGCGCAATCAAAAGTATGGTTTAACTCTGTTAGCTTAATGAACATATCAGAAATAAGTTTCACACAATGCTTCTGTGTAGTTTTTATTTGAAGATATTATTTTTCCCAATATAGGACTCTTAGCGCTCAGAATGTCCAATTGCAGTTTCTACAGAAAGAGTGTTTCAGAAAGGCTAAATCAACAGTAAGGTTCAACTCTGTTAGTTGAATGCACAGAACAGAAAGAAGTTTCATACAATGTTTCTGTGTAGTTTATATTTGAACATATTCTTTTTTCCACTATTACCCACTTAGCGCTACGAATGTCCAGTTGCATTTTCTACAGACAGAGTGTTTCAAAACTGCTCAATCAAAAGTATGGTTTAACTCTGTTAGCTGAATGCTCAGATCAGAAAGAAGTTTCACAGAATGCTTCTGTGTAGTTTATATTTGAATATATTCCTTTTTCCACTACTACTCTCTTAGCGCTCCAAATGTCCAGTTGCATTTTCTACAGAAAGAGTGTTCAGATCTGCTCAATCAAAAGTATGGTTTAACTCTGTTAGCTGAATGCACAGATCAGAAATAAGTTTCACAGAATGATTCTGTGTAGTTTATATTTGGAGGCATTCCTTTTTCCACTATTACCCTCTTAGCGCTCCGAATCTCCACTTGCATTTTCAACAGAAAGTGTGTTTCAGAACGGCTCAATCAAAACAAAGGTTCAACTCTTTTAGTTGAACAAACAGAACAGAAACAAGTTTCACACAACTCTTCTGTGTAGTTTTTATTTGTAGACATTCTTTTTCCCAATATAGGCCTCTTAGCGCTCAGAATGTCCAATTGCAGTTTCTACAGAAAGAGTGTTTCAGAACGGCTCAATCAAAAGTAAGGTTCAACTCTGTTAGTTGAATGCACAGAACAGAAAGAAGTTTCATACAATGCTTCTGTGTAGTTTATATTTGAACATATTCTTTTTTCCACTATTACCCACTTAGCGCTACGAATGTCCAGTTGCATTTTCTACAGACAGAGTGTTTCAAAACTGCTCAATCAAAAGTATGGTTTAACTCTGTTAGCTGAATGCTCAGATCAGAAAGAAGTTTCACAGAATGCTTCTGTGTAGTTTATATTTGTATATATTCCTTTTTCCACTACTACGCTCTTAGCGCTCCAAATGTCCAGTTGCATTTTCTACAGAAAGAGTGTTCAGATCTGCTCAATCAAAAGTATGGTTTAACTCTGTTAGCTGAATGCACAGATCAGAAAGAAGTTTCACCGAATGATTCTGTGTAGTTTATATTTGAAGACATTCCTTTTTCCACTATTACCCTCTTAGCGCTCTGAATCTCCACTTGCATTTTCTACAAAAAGAGTGTTTCATAACTGCTCAATCAAAAATATGTTTTATCTCTGTTAACTGAATTTACAGATCAGAAATAAGTTTCACAGAATGCATCTGTGTAGTTTTTACTTGAAGATATTCTTTTTCCTAATGTAGGCCTCTTAGCGCTTAGCATGTCCAATTGCAGTTTCTACAGAAAGAGTGTTTCAGAACGGCTCAATCAAAAGTAAGGTTCAACTCTGTTAGTTGAATGCACAGAACAGAAAGAATTTTCACAGAATGCTACTGTGTAGTTTATATTTGAATATATTCCTTTTTCCACTATTACCCTCTTAGCGCTCCGAATGTCCACTTGCATTTTCTACAGAAAGAGTGTTCAGAACTGCGCAATCAAAAGTATGGTTTAACTCTGTTAGCTTAATGAACATATCAGAAAAAAGTTTCACAAAATGCTTCTGTGTAATTTTTATTTGAAGATATTATTTTTCCCAATAGAGGCCTCTTAGCGCTCAGAATGTCCAATTGCAGTTTCTACAGAAAGAGTGTTTCAGAAAGGCTCAATCAAAAGTAAGGTTCAACTCTGTTAGTTGAATGCACAGAACAGAAAGAAGTTTCATACAATGCTTCTGTGTAGTTTATATTTGAACATATTCTTTTTTCCACTATTACCCACTTAGCGCTACGAATGTCCAGTTGCATTTTCTACAGACAGAGTGTTTCAAAACTGCTCAATCAAAAGTATGGTTTAACTCTGTTAGCTGAATGCTCAGATCAGAAAGAAGTTTCACAGAATGCTTCTGTGTAGTTTATATTTGAATATATTCCTTTTTCCACTACTACTCTCTTAGCGCTCCAAATGTCCAGTTGCATTTTCTACAGAAAGAGTGTTCAGATCTGCTCAATCAAAAGTATGGTTTAACTCTGTTAGCTGAATGCACAGATCAGAAAGAAGTTTCACAGAATGATTCTGTGTAGTTTATATTTGGAGACATTCCTTTTTCCACTATTACCCTCTTAGCGCTCCGAATCTCCACTTGCATTTTCTACAGAAAGAGTGTTTCAGAACGGCTCAATCAAAACTAAGGTTCAACTCTTTTAGTTGAACAAACAGAACAGAAAGAAGTTTCACACAATTCTTCTGTGTAGTTTTTATTTGTAGACATTCTTTTTCCCAATATAGGCCTCTTAGCGCTCAGAATGTCCAATTGCAGTTTCTACAGAAAGAGTGTTTCAGAACGGCTCAATCAAAAGTAAGGTTAAACTCTGTTAGTTGAATGCACAGAACAGAAAGAAGTTTCATACAATGCTTCTGTGTAGTTTATATTTGAACATATTCTTTTTTCCACTATTACCCACTTAGCGCTACGAATGTCCAGTTGCATTTTCTACAGACAGAGTGTTTCAAAACTGCTCAATCAAAAGTATGGTTTAACTCTGTTAGCTGAATGCTCAGATCAGAAAGAAGTTTCACAGAATGCTTCTGTGTAGTTTATATTTGAATATATTCCTTTTTCCACTACTACGCTCTTAGCGCTCCAAATGTCCAGTTGCATTTTCTACAGAAAGTGTGTTCAGATCTGCTCAATCAAAAGTATGGTTTAAGTCTGTTAGCTGAATGCACAGATCAGAAAAAAGTTTCACCGAATGATTCTGTGTAGTTTATATTTGAAGACATTCCTTTTTCCACTATTACCCTCTTAGCGCTCCGAATCTCCACTTGCATTTTCTACAAAAAGAGTGTTTCATAACTGCTCAATCAAAAATATGTTTTATCTCTGTTAACTGAATTTACAGATCAGAAATAAGTTTCACAGAATGCATCTGTGTAGTTTTTATTTGAAGATATTCTTTTTCCCAATGTAGGCCTCTTAGCGCTTAGCATGTCCAATTGCAGTTTCTACAGAAAGAGTGTTTCAGAACAGCTCAATCAAAAGTAAGGTTCAACTCTGTTAGTTGAATGCACAGAACAGAAAGAATTTTCACAGAATGCTACTGTGTAGTTTATATTTGAATATATTCCTTTTTCCACTATTACCCTCTTAGCGCTCCGAATGTCCACTTGCATTTTCTACAGAAAGAGTGTTCAGAACTGCGCAATCAAAAGTATGGTTTAACTCTGTTAGCTTAATGAACATATCAGAAATAAGTTTCACACAATGCTTCTGTGTAGTTTTTATTTGAAGATATTATTTTTCCCAATATAGGCCTCTTAGTGCTCAGAATGTCCAATTGCAGTTTCTACAGAAAGAGTGTTTCAGAAAGGCTCAATCAAAAGTAAGGTTCAACTCTGTTATTTGAATGCTCAGAACAGAAAGAAGTTTCATACAATGCTTCTGTGTAGTTTATATTTGAACATATTCTTTTTTCCACTATTACCCACTTAGCGCTACGAATGTCCAGTTGCATTTTCTACAGACAGAGTGTTTCAAAACTGCTCAATCAAAAGTATGGTTTAACTCTGTTAGCTGAATGCTCAGATCAGAAAGAAGTTTCACAAAATGCTGCTGTGTAGATTATATTTGAATATATTCCTTTTTCCACTACTACTCTCTTAGCGCTCAAAATGTAGAGTTGCATTTTCTACAGAAAGAGAGTTCAGATCTGCTCAATCAAAAGTATGGTTTAACTCTGTTAGCTGAATGCTCAGATCAGAAAGAAATTTCACGGAATGATTCTGTGTAGTTTATATTTGGAGACATTCCTTTTTCCACTATTACCCTCTTAGCGCTCCGAGTCTCCACTTGCATTTTCTACAGAAAGAGTGTTTAAGAACGGCTCAATCAAAACTAAGGTTCAACTCTTTTAGTTGAACAAACAGAACAGAAAGAAGTTTCACACAATTCTTCTGTGTAGTTTTTATTTGTAGACATTCTTTTTCCCAATATAGGCCTCTTAGCGCTCAGAATGTCCAATTGCAGTTTCTACAGAAAGAGTGTTTCAGAACGGCTCAATCAAAAGTAAGGTTCAACTCTGTTAGTTGAATGCACAGAACAGAAAGAAGTTTCATACAATGCTTCTGTGTAGTTTATATTTGAACATATTCTTTTTTCCACTATTACCCACTTAGCGCTACGAATGTCCAGTTGCATTTTCTACAGACAGAGTGTTTCAAAACTGCTCAATCAAAAGTATGGTTTAACTCTGTTAGCTGAATGCTCAGATCAGAAAGAAGTTTCACAGAATGCTTCTGTGTAGTTTATATTTGAATATATTCCTTTTTCCACTACTACGCTCTTAGCGCTCCAAATGTCCAGTTGCATTTTCTACAGAAAGAGTGTTCAGATCTGCTCAATCAAAAGTATGGTTTAACTCTGTTAGCTGAATGCACAGATCAGAAAGAAGTTTCACCGAATGATTCTGTGTAGTTTATATTTGAAGACATTCCTTTTTCCACTATTACCCTCTTAGCGCTCCGAATCTCCACTTGCATTTTCTACAAAAAGAGTGTTTCATAACTGCTCAATCAAAAATATGTTTTATCTCTGTTAACTGAATTTACAGATCAGAAATAAGTTTCACAGAATGCATCTGTGTAGTTTTTATTTGAAGATATTCTTTTTCCCAATGTAGGCCTCTTAGCGCTTAGCATGTCCAATTGCAGTTTCTACAGAAAGAGTGTTTCAGAACGGCTCAATCAAAAGTAAGGTTCAACTCTGTTAGTTGAATGCACAGAACAGAAAGAATTTTCACAGAATGCTACTGTGTAGTTTATATTTGAATATATTCCTTTTTCCACTATTACCCTCTTAGCGCTCCGAATGTCCACTTGCATTTTCTACAGAAAGAGTGTTCAGAACTGCGCAATCAAAAGTATGGTTTAACTCTGTTAGCTTAATGAACATATCAGAAATAAGTTTCACACAATGCTTCTGTGTAGTTTTTGTTTGAAGATATTCTTTTTCCCAATATAGGCCTCTTAGCGCTCAGAATGTCCAATAGCAGTTTCTACAGAAAGAGTGTTTCAGAAAGGCTCAATCAAAAGTAAGGTTCAACTCTGTTAGTTGAATGCACAGAACAGAAAGAAGTTTCATACAATGCTTCTGTGTAGTTTATATTTGAACATATTCTTTTTTCCACTATTACCCACTTAGCGCTACGAATGTCCAGTTGCATTTTCTACAGACAGAGTGTTTCAAAACTGCTCAATCAAAAGTATGGTTTAACTCTGTTAGCTGAATGCTCAGATCAGAAAGAAGTTTCACAGAATGCTTCTGTGTAGTTTATATTTGAATATATTCCTTTTTCCACTACTACGCTCTTAGCGCTCCAAATGTCCAGTTGCATTTTCTACAGAAAGAGTGTTCAGATCTGCTCAATCAAAAGTATGGTTTAACTCTGTTAGCTGAATGCACAGATCAGAAATAATTTTCACCGAATGATTCTGTGTAGTTTATATTTGAAGACACTCCTTTTTCCACTATTACCCTCTTAGCGCTCCGAATCTCCACTTGCATTTTCTACAAAAAGAGTGTTTCATAACTGCTCAATCAAAAATATGTTTTATCTCTGTTAACTGAATTTACAGATCAGAAATAAGTTTCACAGAATGCATCTGTGTAGTTTTTATTTGAAGATATTCTTTTTCCCAATGTAGGCCTCTTAGCGCTTAGCATGTCCAATTGCAGTTTCTACAGAAAGAGTGTTTCAGAACAGCTCAATCAAAAGTAAGGTTCAACTCTGTTAGTTGAATGCACAGAACAGAAAGAATTTTCACAGAATGCTACTGTGTAGTTTATATTTGAATATATTCCTTTTTCCACTATTACCCTCTTAGCGCTCCGAATGTCCACTTGCATTTTCTACAGAAAGAGTGTTCAGAACTGCGCAATCAAAAGTATGGTTTAACTCTGTTAGCTTAATGAACATATCAGAAATAAGTTTCACACAATGCTTCTGTGTAGTTTTTATTTGAAGATATTATTTTTCCCAATATAGGCCTCTTAGCGCTCAGAATGTCCAATTGCAGTTTCTACAGAAAGAGTGTTTCAGAAAGGCTCAATCAAAAGTAAGGTTCAACTCTGTTAGTTGAATGCACAGAACAGAAAGAAGTTTCATACAATGCTTCTGTGTAGTTTATATTTGAACATATTCTTTTTTCCACTATTACCCACTTAGCGCTACGAATGTCCAGTTGCATTTTCTACAGACAGAGTGTTTCAAAACTGCTCAATCAAAAGTATGGTTTAACTCTGTTAGCTGAATGCTCAGATCAGAAAGAAGTTTCACAGAATGCTTCTGTGTAGTTTATATTTGAATATATTCCTTTTTCCACTACTACTCTCTTAGCGCTCCAAATGTCCAGTTGCATTTTCTACAGAAAGAGTGTTCAGATCTGCTCAATCAAAAGTATGGTTTAACTCTGTTAGCTGAATGCACAGATCAGAAAGAAGTTTCACAGAATGATTCTGTGTAGTTTATATTTGGAGGCATTCCTTTTTCCACTATTACCCTCTTAGCGCTCCGAATCTCCACTTGCATTTTCTACAGAAAGTGTGTTTCAGAACGGCTCAATCAAAACTAAGGTTCAACTCTTTTAGTTGAACAAACAGAACAGAAACAAGTTTCACACAACTCTTCTGTGTAGTTTTTATTTGTAGACATTCTTTTTCCCAATATAGGCCTCTTAGCGCTCAGAATGTCCAATTGCAGTTTCTACAGAAAGAGTGTTTCAGAACGGCTCAATCAAAAGTAAGGTTCAACTCTGTTAGTTGAATGCACAGAACAGAAAGAAGTTTCATACAATGCTTCTGTGTAGTTTATATTTGAACATATTCTTTTTTCCACTATTACCCACTTAGCGCTACGAATGTCCAGTTGCATTTTCTACAGACAGTGTGTTTCAAAACTGCGCAATCAAAAGTATGGTTTAACTCTGTTAGCTGAATGCTCAGATCAGAAAGAAGTTTCACATAATGCTTCTGTGTAGTTTATATTTTAATATATTCCTTTTTCCACTACTACGCTCTTAGCGCTCCAAATGTCCAGTTGCATTTTCTACAGAAAGAGTGTTCAGATCTGCTCAATCAAAAGTATGGTTTAACTCTGTTAGCTGAATGCACAGATCAGAAAGAAGTTTCACCGAATGATTCTGTGTAGTTTATATTTGAAGACATTCCTTTTTCCACTATTACCCTCTTAGCGCTCCGAATCTCCACTTGCATTTTCTACAAAAAGAGTGTTTCATAACTGCTCAATCAAAAATATGTTTTATCTCTGTTAACTGAATTTACAGATCAGAAATAAGTTTCACAGAATGCATCTGTGTAGTTTTTATTTGAAGATATTCTTTTTCCCAATGTAGGCCTCTTAGCGCTTAGCATGTCCAATTGCAGTTTCTACAGAAAGAGTGTTTCAGAACGGCTCATTCAAAAGTAAGGTTCAACTCTGTTAGTTGAATGCACAGAACAGAAAGAATTTTCACAGAATGCTACTGTGTAGTTTATATTTGAATATATTCCTTTTTCCACTATTACCCTCTTAGCGCTCCGAATGTCCACTTGCATTTTCTACAGAAAGAGTGTTCAGAACTGCGCATTCAAAAGTATGGTTTAACTCTGTTAGCTTAATGAACATATCAGAAATAAGTTTCACACAATGCTTCTGTGTAGTTTTTATTTGAAGATATTATTTTTCCCAATATAGGCCTCTTAGCGCTCAGAATGTCCAATAGCAGTTTCTACAGAAAGAGTGTTTCAGAAAGGCTCAATCAAAAGTAAGGTTCAACTCTGTTAGTTGAATGCACAGAACAGAAAGAAGTTTCATACAAAGCTTCTGTGTAGTTTATATTTGAACATATTCTTTTTTCCACTATTACCCACTTAGCGCTACGAATGTCCAGTTGCATTTTCTACAGACAGAGTGTTTCAAAACTGCTCAATCAAAGTATGGTTTAACTCTGTTAGCTGAATGCTCAGATCAGAAAGAAGTTTCACAGAATGCTTCTGTGTAGTTTATATTTGAATATATTCCTTTTTCCACTACTACGCTCTTAGCGCTCCAAATGTCCAGTTGCATTTTCTACAGAAAGAGTGTTCAGATCTGCTCAATCAAAAGTATGGTTTAACTCTGTTAGCTGAATGCACAGATCAGAAAGAAGTTTCACCGAATGATTCTGTGTAGTTTATATTTGAAGACACTCCTTTTTCCACTATTACCCTCTTAGCGCTCCGAATCTCCACTTGCATTTTCTACAAAAAGAGTGTTTCATAACTGCTCAATCAAAAATATGTTTTATCTCTGTTAACTGAATTTACAGATCAGAAATAAGTTTCACAGAATGCATCTGTGTAGTTTTTATTTGAAGATATTCTTTTTCCCAATGTAGGCCTCTTAGCGCTTAGCATGTCCAATTGCAGTTTCTACAGAAAGAGTGTTTCAGAACAGCTCAATCAAAAGTAAGGTTCAACTCTGTTAGTTGAATGCACAGAACAGAAAGAAGTTTCACAGAATGCTTCTGTGTAGTTTATATTTGAATATATTCCTTTTTCCACTACTACTCTCTTAGCGCTCCAAATGTCCAGTTGCATTTTCTACAGAAAGAGTGTTCAGATCTGCTCAATCAAAAGTATGGTTTAACTCTGTTAGCTGAATGCACAGATCAGAAAGAAGTTTCACAGAATGATTCTGTGTAGTTTATATTTGGAGGCATTCCTTTTTCCACTATTACCCTCTTAGCGCTCCGAATCTCCACTTGCATTTTCTACAGAAAGTGTGTTTCAGAACGGCTCAATCAAAACTAAGGTTCAACTCTTTTAGTTGAACAAACAGAACAGAAACAAGTTTCACACAACTCTTCTGTGTAGTTTTTATTTGTAGACATTCTTTTTCCCAATATAGGCCTCTTAGCGCTCAGAATGTCCAATTGCAGTTTCTACAGAAAGAGTGTTTCAGAACGGCTCAATCAAAAGTAAGGTTCAACTCTGTTAGTTGAATGCACAGAACAGAAAGAAGTTTCATACAATGCTTCTGTGTAGTTTATATTTGAACATATTCTTTTTTCCACTATTACCCACTTAGCGCTACGAATGTCCAGTTGCATTTTCTACAGACAGTGTGTTTCAAAACTGCGCAATCAAAAGTATGGTTTAACTCTGTTAGCTGAATGCTCAGATCAGAAAGAAGTTTCACATAATGCTTCTGTGTAGTTTATATTTTAATATATTCCTTTTTCCACTACTACGCTCTTAGCGCTCCAAATGTCCAGTTGCATTTTCTACAGAAAGAGTGTTCAGATCTGCTCAATCAAAAGTATGGTTTAACTCTGTTAGCTGAATGCACAGATCAGAAAGAAGTTTCACCGAATGATTCTGTGTAGTTTATATTTGAAGACATTCCTTTTTCCACTATTACCCTCTTAGCGCTCCGAATCTCCACTTGCATTTTCTACAAAAAGAGTGTTTCATAACTGCTCAATCAAAAATATGTTTTATCTCTGTTAACTGAATTTACAGATCAGAAATAAGTTTCACAGAATGCATCTGTGTAGTTTTTATTTGAAGATATTCTTTTTCCCAATGTAGGCCTCTTAGCGCTTAGCATGTCCAATTGCAGTTTCTACAGAAAGAGTGTTTCAGAACGGCTCATTCAAAAGTAAGGTTCAACTCTGTTAGTTGAATGCACAGAACAGAAAGAATTTTCACAGAATGCTACTGTGTAGTTTATATTTGAATATATTCCTTTTTCCACTATTACCCTCTTAGCGCTCCGAATGTCCACTTGCATTTTCTACAGAAAGAGTGTTCAGAACTGCGCATTCAAAAGTATGGTTTAACTCTGTTAGCTTAATGAACATATCAGAAATAAGTTTCACACAATGCTTCTGTGTAGTTTTTATTTGAAGATATTATTTTTCCCAATATAGGCCTCTTAGCGCTCACAATGTCCAATAGCAGTTTCTACAGAAAGAGTGTTTCAGAAAGGCTCAATCAAAAGTAAGGTTCAACTCTGTTAGTTGAATGCACAGAACAGAAAGAAGTTTCATACAAAGCTTCTGTGTAGTTTATATTTGAACATATTCTTTTTTCCACTATTACCCACTTAGCGCTACGAATGTCCAGTTGCATTTTCTACAGACAGAGTGTTTCAAAACTGCTCAATCAAAGTATGGTTTAACTCTGTTAGCTGAATGCTCAGATCAGAAAGAAGTTTCACAGAATGCTTCTGTGTAGTTTATATTTGAATATATTCCTTTTTCCACTACTACGCTCTTAGCGCTCCAAATGTCCAGTTGCATTTTCTACAGAAAGAGTGTTCAGATCTGCTCAATCAAAAGTATGGTTTAACTCTGTTAGCTGAATGCACAGATCAGAAAGAAGTTTCACCGAATGATTCTGTGTAGTTTATATTTGAAGACACTCCTTTTTCCACTATTACCCTCTTAGCGCTCCGAATCTCCACTTGCATTTTCTACAAAAAGAGTGTTTCATAACTGCTCAATCAAAAATATGTTTTATCTCTGTTAACTGAATTTACAGATCAGAAATAAGTTTCACAGAATGCATCTGTGTAGTTTTTATTTGAAGATATTCTTTTTCCCAATGTAGGCCTCTTAGCGCTTAGCATGTCCAATTGCAGTTTCTACAGAAAGAGTGTTTCAGAACAGCTCAATCAAAAGTAAGGTTCAACTCTGTTAGTTGAATGCACAGAACAGAAAGAAGTTTCACAGAATGCTTCTGTGTAGTTTATATTTGAATATATTCCTTTTTCCACTACTACTCTCTTAGCGCTCCAAATGTCCAGTTGCATTTTCTACAGAAAGAGTGTTCAGATCTGCTCAATCAAAAGTATGGTTTAACTCTGTTAGCTGAATGCACAGATCAGAAAGAAGTTTCACAGAATGATTCTGTGTAGTTTATATTTGGAGGCATTCCTTTTTCCACTATTACCCTCTTAGCGCTCCGAATCTCCACTTGCATTTTCTACAGAAAGTGTGTTTCAGAACGGCTCAATCAAAACTAAGGTTCAACTCTTTTAGTTGAACAAACAGAACAGAAACAAGTTTCACACAACTCTTCTGTGTAGTTTTTATTTGTAGACATTCTTTTTCCCAATATAGGCCTCTTAGCGCTCAGAATGTCCAATTGCAGTTTCTACAGAAAGAGTGTTTCAGAACGGCTCAATCAAAAGTAAGGTTCAACTCTGTTAGTTGAATGCACAGAACAGAAAGAAGTTTCATACAATGCTTCTGTGTAGTTTATATTTGAACATATTCTTTTTTCCACTATTACCCACTTAGCGCTACGAATGTCCAGTTGCATTTTCTACAGACAGTGTGTTTCAAAACTGCGCAATCAAAAGTATGGTTTAACTCTGTTAGCTGAATGCTCAGATCAGAAAGAAGTTTCACATAATGCTTCTGTGTAGTTTATATTTTAATATATTCCTTTTTCCACTACTACGCTCTTAGCGCTCCAAATGTCCAGTTGCATTTTCTACAGAAAGAGTGTTCAGATCTGCTCAATCAAAAGTATGGTTTAACTCTGTTAGCTGAATGCACAGATCAGAAAGAAGTTTCACCGAATGATTCTGTGTAGTTTATATTTGAAGACATTCCTTTTTCCACTATTACCCTCTTAGCGCTCCGAATCTCCACTTGCATTTTCTACAAAAAGAGTGTTTCATAACTGCTCAATCAAAAATATGTTTTATCTCTGTTAACTGAATTTACAGATCAGAAATAAGTTTCACAGAATGCATCTGTGTAGTTTTTATTTGAAGATATTCTTTTTCCCAATGTAGGCCTCTTAGCGCTTAGCATGTCCAATTGCAGTTTCTACAGAAAGAGTGTTTCAGAACGGCTCATTCAAAAGTAAGGTTCAACTCTGTTAGTTGAATGCACAGAACAGAAAGAATTTTCACAGAATGCTACTGTGTAGTTTATATTTGAATATATTCCTTTTTCCACTATTACCCTCTTAGCGCTCCGAATGTCCACTTGCATTTTCTACAGAAAGAGTGTTCAGAACTGCGCATTCAAAAGTATGGTTTAACTCTGTTAGCTTAATGAACATATCAGAAATAAGTTTCACACAATGCTTCTGTGTAGTTTTTATTTGAAGATATTATTTTTCCCAATATAGGCCTCTTAGCGCTCACAATGTCCAATAGCAGTTTCTACAGAAAGAGTGTTTCAGAAAGGCTCAATCAAAAGTAAGGTTCAACTCTGTTAGTTGAATGCACAGAACAGAAAGAAGTTTCATACAAAGCTTCTGTGTAGTTTATATTTGAACATATTCTTTTTTCCACTATTACCCACTTAGCGCTACGAATGTCCAGTTGCATTTTCTACAGACAGAGTGTTTCAAAACTGCTCAATCAAAGTATGGTTTAACTCTGTTAGCTGAATGCTCAGATCAGAAAGAAGTTTCACAGAATGCTTCTGTGTAGTTTATATTTGAATATATTCCTTTTTCCACTACTACGCTCTTAGCGCTCCAAATGTCCAGTTGCATTTTCTACAGAAAGAGTGTTCAGATCTGCTCAATCAAAAGTATGGTTTAACTCTGTTAGCTGAATGCACAGATCAGAAAGAAGTTTCACCGAATGATTCTGTGTAGTTTATATTTGAAGACACTCCTTTTTCCACTATTACCCTCTTAGCGCTCCGAATCTCCACTTGCATTTTCTACAAAAAGAGTGTTTCATAACTGCTCAATCAAAAATATGTTTTATCTCTGTTAACTGAATTTACAGATCAGAAATAAGTTTCACAGAATGCATCTGTGTAGTTTTTATTTGAAGATATTCTTTTTCCCAATGTAGGCCTCTTAGCGCTTAGCATGTCCAATTGCAGTTTCTACAGAAAGAGTGTTTCAGAACAGCTCAATCAAAAGTAAGGTTCAACTCTGTTAGTTGAATGCACAGAACAGAAAGAAGTTTCACAGAATGCTTCTGTGTAGTTTATATTTGAATATATTCCTTTTTCCACTACTACTCTCTTAGCGCTCCAAATGTCCAGTTGCATTTTCTACAGAAAGAGTGTTCAGATCTGCTCAATCAAAAGTATGGTTTAACTCTGTTAGCTGAATGCACAGATCAGAAAGAAGTTTCACAGAATGATTCTGTGTAGTTTATATTTGGAGGCATTCCTTTTTCCACTATTACCCTCTTAGCGCTCCGAATCTCCACTTGCATTTTCTACAGAAAGTGTGTTTCAGAACGGCTCAATCAAAACTAAGGTTCAACTCTTTTAGTTGAACAAACAGAACAGAAACAAGTTTCACACAACTCTTCTGTGTAGTTTTTATTTGTAGACATTCTTTTTCCCAATATAGGCCTCTTAGCGCTCAGAATGTCCAATTGCAGTTTCTACAGAAAGAGTGTTTCAGAACGGCTCAATCAAAAGTAAGGTTCAACTCTGTTAGTTGAATGCACAGAACAGAAAGAAGTTTCATACAATGCTTCTGTGTAGTTTATATTTGAACATATTCTTTTTTCCACTATTACCCACTTAGCGCTACGAATGTCCAGTTGCATTTTCTACAGACAGTGTGTTTCAAAACTGCGCAATCAAAAGTATGGTTTAACTCTGTTAGCTGAATGCTCAGATCTGAAAGAAGTTTCACATAATGCTTCTGTGTAGTTTATATTTTAATATATTCCTTTTTCCACTACTACGCTCTTAGCGCTCCAAATGTCCAGTTGCATTTTCTACAGAAAGAGTGTTCAGATCTGCTCAATCAAAAGTATGGTTTAACTCTGTTAGCTGAATGCACAGATCAGAAAGAAGTTTCACCGAATGATTCTGTGTAGTTTATATTTGAAGACATTCCTTTTTCCACTATTACCCTCTTAGCGCTCCGAATCTCCACTTGCATTTTCTACAAAAAGAGTGTTTCATAACTGCTCAATCAAAAATATGTTTTATCTCTGTTAACTGAATTTACAGATCAGAAATAAGTTTCACAGAATGCATCTGTGTAGTTTTTATTTGAAGATATTCTTTTTCCCAATGTAGGCCTCTTAGCGCTTAGCATGTCCAATTGCAGTTTCTACAGAAAGAGTGTTTCAGAACGGCTCATTCAAAAGTAAGGTTCAACTCTGTTAGTTGAATGCACAGAACAGAAAGAATTTTCACAGAATGCTACTGTGTAGTTTATATTTGAATATATTCCTTTTTCCACTATTACCCTCTTAGCGCTCCGAATGTCCACTTGCATTTTCTACAGAAAGAGTGTTCAGAACTGCGCATTCAAAAGTATGGTTTAACTCTGTTAGCTTAATGAACATATCAGAAATAAGTTTCACACAATGCTTCTGTGTAGTTTTTATTTGAAGATATTATTTTTCCCAATATAGGCCTCTTAGCGCTCAGAATGTCCAATAGCAGTTTCTACAGAAAGAGTGTTTCAGAAAGGCTCAATCAAAAGTAAGGTTCAACTCTGTTAGTTGAATGCACAGAACAGAAAGAAGTTTCATACAAAGCTTCTGTGTAGTTTATATTTGAACATATTCTTTTTTCCACTATTACCCACTTAGCGCTACGAATGTCCAGTTGCATTTTCTACAGACAGAGTGTTTCAAAACTGCTCAATCAAAGTATGGTTTAACTCTGTTAGCTGAATGCTCAGATCAGAAAGAAGTTTCACAGAATGCTTCTGTGTAGTTTATATTTGAATATATTCCTTTTTCCACTACTACGCTCTTAGCGCTCCAAATGTCCAGTTGCATTTTCTACAGAAAGAGTGTTCAGATCTGCTCAATCAAAAGTATGGTTTAACTCTGTTAGCTGAATGCACAGATCAGAAAGAAGTTTCACCGAATGATTCTGTGTAGTTTATATTTGAAGACACTCCTTTTTCCACTATTACCCTCTTAGCGCTCCGAATCTCCACTTGCATTTTCTACAAAAAGAGTGTTTCATAACTGCTCAATCAAAAATATGTTTTATCTCTGTTAACTGAATTTACAGATCAGAAATAAGTTTCACAGAATGCATCTGTGTAGTTTTTATTTGAAGATATTCTTTTTCCCAATGTAGGCCTCTTAGCGCTTAGCATGTCCAATTGCAGTTTCTACAGAAAGAGTGTTTCAGAACAGCTCAATCAAAAGTAAGGTTCAACTCTGTTAGTTGAATGCACAGAACAGAAAGAAGTTTCACAGAATGCTTCTGTGTAGTTTATATTTGAATATATTCCTTTTTCCACTACTACTCTCTTAGCGCTCCAAATGTCCAGTTGCATTTTCTACAGAAAGAGTGTTCAGATCTGCTCAATCAAAAGTATGGTTTAACTCTGTTAGCTGAATGCACAGATCAGAAAGAAGTTTCACAGAATGATTCTGTGTAGTTTATATTTGGAGGCATTCCTTTTTCCACTATTACCCTCTTAGCGCTCCGAATCTCCACTTGCATTTTCTACAGAAAGTGTGTTTCAGAACGGCTCAATCAAAACTAAGGTTCAACTCTTTTAGTTGAACAAACAGAACAGAAACAAGTTTCACACAACTCTTCTGTGTAGTTTTTATTTGTAGACATTCTTTTTCCCAATATAGGCCTCTTAGCGCTCAGAATGTCCAATTGCAGTTTCTACAGAAAGAGTGTTTCAGAACGGCTCAATCAAAAGTAAGGTTCAACTCTGTTAGTTGAATGCACAGAACAGAAAGAAGTTTCATACAATGCTTCTGTGTAGTTTATATTTGAACATATTCTTTTTTCCACTATTACCCACTTAGCGCTACGAATGTCCAGTTGCATTTTCTACAGACAGTGTGTTTCAAAACTGCGCAATCAAAAGTATGGTTTAACTCTGTTAGCTGAATGCTCAGATCAGAAAGAAGTTTCACATAATGCTTCTGTGTAGTTTATATTTTAATATATTCCTTTTTCCACTACTACGCTCTTAGCGCTCCAAATGTCCAGTTGCATTTTCTACAGAAAGAGTGTTCAGATCTGCTCAATCAAAAGTATGGTTTAACTCTGTTAGCTGAATGCACAGATCAGAAAGAAGTTTCACCGAATGATTCTGTGTAGTTTATATTTGAAGACATTCCTTTTTCCACTATTACCCTCTTAGCGCTCCGAATCTCCACTTGCATTTTCTACAAAAAGAGTGTTTCATAACTGCTCAATCAAAAATATGTTTTATCTCTGTTAACTGAATTTACAGATCAGAAATAAGTTTCACAGAATGCATCTGTGTAGTTTTTATTTGAAGATATTCTTTTTCCCAATGTAGGCCTCTTAGCGCTTAGCATGTCCAATTGCAGTTTCTACAGAAAGAGTGTTTCAGAACGGCTCATTCAAAAGTAAGGTTCAACTCTGTTAGTTGAATGCACAGAACAGAAAGAATTTTCACAGAATGCTACTGTGTAGTTTATATTTGAATATATTCCTTTTTCCACTATTACCCTCTTAGCGCTCCGAATGTCCACTTGCATTTTCTACAGAAAGAGTGTTCAGAACTGCGCATTCAAAAGTATGGTTTAACTCTGTTAGCTTAATGAACATATCAGAAATAAGTTTCACACAATGCTTCTGTGTAGTTTTTATTTGAAGATATTATTTTTCCCAATATAGGCCTCTTAGCGCTCAGAATGTCCAATAGCAGTTTCTACAGAAAGAGTGTTTCAGAAAGGCTCAATCAAAAGTAAGGTTCAACTCTGTTAGTTGAATGCACAGAACAGAAAGAAGTTTCATACAAAGCTTCTGTGTAGTTTATATTTGAACATATTCTTTTTTCCACTATTACCCACTTAGCGCTACGAATGTCCAGTTGCATTTTCTACAGACAGAGTGTTTCAAAACTGCTCAATCAAAGTATGGTTTAACTCTGTTAGCTGAATGCTCAGATCAGAAAGAAGTTTCACAGAATGCTTCTGTGTAGTTTATATTTGAATATATTCCTTTTTCCACTACTACGCTCTTAGCGCTCTAAATGTCCAGTTGCATTTTCTACAGAAAGAGTGTTCAGATCTGCTCAATCAAAAGTATGGTTTAACTCTGTTAGCTGAATGCACAGATCAGAAAGAAGTTTCACCGAATGATTCTGTGTAGTTTATATTTGAAGACACTCCTTTTTCCACTATTACCCTCTTAGCGCTCCGAATCTCCACTTGCATTTTCTACAAAAAGAGTGTTTCATAACTGCTCAATCAAAAATATGTTTTATCTCTGTTAACTGAATTTACAGATCAGAAATAAGTTTCACAGAATGCATCTGTGTAGTTTTTATTTGAAGATATTCTTTTTCCCAATGTAGGCCTCTTAGCGCTTAGCATGTCCAATTGCAGTTTCTACAGAAAGAGTGTTTCAGAACAGCTCAATCAAAAGTAAGGTTCAACTCTGTTAGTTGAATGCACAGAACAGAAAGAAGTTTCACAGAATGCTTCTGTGTAGTTTATATTTGAATATATTCCTTTTTCCACTACTACTCTCTTAGCGCTCCAAATGTCCAGTTGCATTTTCTACAGAAAGAGTGTTCAGATCTGCTCAATCAAAAGTATGGTTTAACTCTGTTAGCTGAATGCACAGATCAGAAAGAAGTTTCACAGAATGATTCTGTGTAGTTTATATTTGGAGGCATTCCTTTTTCCACTATTACCCTCTTAGCGCTCCGAATCTCCACTTGCATTTTCTACAGAAAGTGTGTTTCAGAACGGCTCAATCAAAACTAAGGTTCAACTCTTTTAGTTGAACAAACAGAACAGAAACAAGTTTCACACAACTCTTCTGTGTAGTTTTTATTTGTAGACATTCTTTTTCCCAATATAGGCCTCTTAGCGCTCAGAATGTCCAATTGCAGTTTCTACAGAAAGAGTGTTTCAGAACGGCTCAATCAAAAGTAAGGTTCAACTCTGTTAGTTGAATGCACAGAACAGAAAGAAGTTTCATACAATGCTTCTGTGTAGTTTATATTTGAACATATTCTTTTTTCCACTATTACCCACTTAGCGCTACGAATGTCCAGTTGCATTTTCTACAGACAGTGTGTTTCAAAACTGCGCAATCAAAAGTATGGTTTAACTCTGTTAGCTGAATGCTCAGATCAGAAAGAAGTTTCACATAATGCTTCTGTGTAGTTTATATTTTAATATATTCCTTTTTCCACTACTACGCTCTTAGCGCTCCAAATGTCCAGTTGCATTTTCTACAGAAAGAGTGTTCAGATCTGCTCAATCAAAAGTATGGTTTAACTCTGTTAGCTGAATGCACAGATCAGAAAGAAGTTTCACCGAATGATTCTGTGTAGTTTATATTTGAAGACATTCCTTTTTCCACTATTACCCTCTTAGCGCTCCGAATCTCCACTTGCATTTTCTACAAAAAGAGTGTTTCATAACTGCTCAATCAAAAATATGTTTTATCTCTGTTAACTGAATTTACAGATCAGAAATAAGTTTCACAGAATGCATCTGTGTAGTTTTTATTTGAAGATATTCTTTTTCCCAATGTAGGCCTCTTAGCGCTTAGCATGTCCAATTGCAGTTTCTACAGAAAGAGTGTTTCAGAACGGCTCATTCAAAAGTAAGGTTCAACTCTGTTAGTTGAATGCACAGAACAGAAAGAATTTTCACAGAATGCTACTGTGTAGTTTATATTTGAATATATTCCTTTTTCCACTATTACCCTCTTAGCGCTCCGAATGTCCACTTGCATTTTCTACAGAAAGAGTGTTCAGAACTGCGCATTCAAAAGTATGGTTTAACTCTGTTAGCTTAATGAACATATCAGAAATAAGTTTCACACAATGCTTCTGTGTAGTTTTTATTTGAAGATATTATTTTTCCCAATATAGGCCTCTTAGCGCTCAGAATGTCCAATAGCAGTTTCTACAGAAAGAGTGTTTCAGAAAGGCTCAATCAAAAGTAAGGTTCAACTCTGTTAGTTGAATGCACAGAACAGAAAGAAGTTTCATACAAAGCTTCTGTGTAGTTTATATTTGAACATATTCTTTTTTCCACTATTACCCACTTAGCGCTACGAATGTCCAGTTGCATTTTCTACAGACAGAGTGTTTCAAAACTGCTCAATCAAAGTATGGTTTAACTCTGTTAGCTGAATGCTCAGATCAGAAAGAAGTTTCACAGAATGCTTCTGTGTAGTTTATATTTGAATATATTCCTTTTTCCACTACTACGCTCTTAGCGCTCCAAATGTCCAGTTGCATTTTCTACAGAAAGAGTGTTCAGATCTGCTCAATCAAAAGTATGGTTTAACTCTGTTAGCTGAATGCACAGATCAGAAAGAAGTTTCACCGTATGATTCTGTGTAGTTTATATTTGAAGACACTCCTTTTTCCACTATTACCCTCTTAGCGCTCCGAATCTCCACTTGCATTTTCTACAAAAAGAGTGTTTCATAACTGCTCAATCAAAAATATGTTTTATCTCTGTTAACTGAATTTACAGATCAGAAATAAGTTTCACAGAATGCATCTGTGTAGTTTTTATTTGAAGATATTCTTTTTCCCAATGTAGGCCTCTTAGCGCTTAGCATGTCCAATTGCAGTTTCTACAGAAAGAGTGTTTCAGAACAGCTCAATCAAAAGTAAGGTTCAACTCTGTTAGTTGAATGCACAGAACAGAAAGAAGTTTCACAGAATGCTTCTGTGTAGTTTATATTTGAATATATTCCTTTTTCCACTACTACTCTCTTAGCGCTCCAAATGTCCAGTTGCATTTTCTACAGAAAGAGTGTTCAGATCTGCTCAATCAAAAGTATGGTTTAACTCTGTTAGCTGAATGCACAGATCAGAAAGAAGTTTCACAGAATGATTCTGTGTAGTTTATATTTGGAGGCATTCCTTTTTCCACTATTACCCTCTTAGCGCTCCGAATCTCCACTTGCATTTTCTACAGAAAGTGTGTTTCAGAACGGCTCAATCAAAACTAAGGTTCAACTCTTTTAGTTGAACAAACAGAACAGAAACAAGTTTCACACAACTCTTCTGTGTAGTTTTTATTTGTAGACATTCTTTTTCCCAATATAGGCCTCTTAGCGCTCAGAATGTCCAATTGCAGTTTCTACAGAAAGAGTGTTTCAGAACGGCTCAATCAAAAGTAAGGTTCAACTCTGTTAGTTGAATGCACAGAACAGAAAGAAGTTTCATACAATGCTTCTGTGTAGTTTATATTTGAACATATTCTTTTTTCCACTATTACCCACTTAGCGCTACGAATGTCCAGTTGCATTTTCTACAGACAGTGTGTTTCAAAACTGCGCAATCAAAAGTATGGTTTAACTCTGTTAGCTGAATGCTCAGATCAGAAAGAAGTTTCACATAATGCTTCTGTGTAGTTTATATTTTAATATATTCCTTTTTCCACTACTACGCTCTTAGCGCTCCAAATGTCCAGTTGCATTTTCTACAGAAAGAGTGTTCAGATCTGCTCAATCAAAAGTATGGTTTAACTCTGTTAGCTGAATGCACAGATCAGAAAGAAGTTTCACCGAATGATTCTGTGTAGTTTATATTTGAAGACATTCCTTTTTCCACTATTACCCTCTTAGCGCTCCGAATCTCCACTTGCATTTTCTACAAAAAGAGTGTTTCATAACTGCTCAATCAAAAATATGTTTTATCTCTGTTAACTGAATTTACAGATCAGAAATAAGTTTCACAGAATGCATCTGTGTAGTTTTTATTTGAAGATATTCTTTTTCCCAATGTAGGCCTCTTAGCGCTTAGCATGTCCAATTGCAGTTTCTACAGAAAGAGTGTTTCAGAACGGCTCATTCAAAAGTAAGGTTCAACTCTGTTAGTTGAATGCACAGAACAGAAAGAATTTTCACAGAATGCTACTGTGTAGTTTATATTTGAATATATTCCTTTTTCCACTATTACCCTCTTAGCGCTCCGAATGTCCACTTGCATTTTCTACAGAAAGAGTGTTCAGAACTGCGCATTCAAAAGTATGGTTTAACTCTGTTAGCTTAATGAACATATCAGAAATAAGTTTCACACAATGCTTCTGTGTAGTTTTTATTTGAAGATATTATTTTTCCCAATATAGGCCTCTTAGCGCTCAGAATGTCCAATAGCAGTTTCTACAGAAAGAGTGTTTCAGAAAGGCTCAATCAAAAGTAAGGTTCAACTCTGTTAGTTGAATGCACAGAACAGAAAGAAGTTTCATACAAAGCTTCTGTGTAGTTTATATTTGAACATATTCTTTTTTCCACTATTACCCACTTAGCGCTACGAATGTCCAGTTGCATTTTCTACAGACAGAGTGTTTCAAAACTGCTCAATCAAAGTATGGTTTAACTCTGTTAGCTGAATGCTCAGATCAGAAAGAAGTTTCACAGAATGCTTCTGTGTAGTTTATATTTGAATATATTCCTTTTTCCACTACTACGCTCTTAGCGCTCCAAATGTCCAGTTGCATTTTCTACAGAAAGAGTGTTCAGATCTGCTCAATCAAAAGTATGGTTTAACTCTGTTAGCTGAATGCACAGATCAGAAAGAAGTTTCACCGAATGATTCTGTGTAGTTTATATTTGAAGACACTCCTTTTTCCACTATTACCCTCTTAGCGCTCCGAATCTCCACTTGCATTTTCTACAAAAAGAGTGTTTCATAACTGCTCAATCAAAAATATGTTTTATCTCTGTTAACTGAATTTACAGATCAGAAATAAGTTTCACAGAATGCATCTGTGTAGTTTTTATTTGAAGATATTCTTTTTCCCAATGTAGGCCTCTTAGCGCTTAGCATGTCCAATTGCAGTTTCTACAGAAAGAGTGTTTCAGAACAGCTCAATCAAAAGTAAGGTTCAACTCTGTTAGTTGAATGCACAGAACAGAAAGAAGTTTCACAGAATGCTTCTGTGTAGTTTATATTTGAATATATTCCTTTTTCCACTACTACTCTCTTAGCGCTCCAAATGTCCAGTTGCATTTTCTACAGAAAGAGTGTTCAGATCTGCTCAATCAAAAGTATGGTTTAACTCTGTTAGCTGAATGCACAGATCAGAAAGAAGTTTCACAGAATGATTCTGTGTAGTTTATATTTGGAGGCATTCCTTTTTCCACTATTACCCTCTTAGCGCTCCGAATCTCCACTTGCATTTTCTACAGAAAGTGTGTTTCAGAACGGCTCAATCAAAACTAAGGTTCAACTCTTTTAGTTGAACAAACAGAACAGAAACAAGTTTCACACAACTCTTCTGTGTAGTTTTTATTTGTAGACATTCTTTTTCCCAATATAGGCCTCTTAGCGCTCAGAATGTCCAATTGCAGTTTCTACAGAAAGAGTGTTTCAGAACGGCTCAATCAAAAGTAAGGTTCAACTCTGTTAGTTGAATGCACAGAACAGAAAGAAGTTTCATACAATGCTTCTGTGTAGTTTATATTTGAACATATTCTTTTTTCCACTATTACCCACTTAGCGCTACGAATGTCCAGTTGCATTTTCTACAGACAGTGTGTTTCAAAACTGCGCAATCAAAAGTATGGTTTAACTCTGTTAGCTGAATGCTCAGATCAGAAAGAAGTTTCACATAATGCTTCTGTGTAGTTTATATTTTAATATATTCCTTTTTCCACTACTACGCTCTTAGCGCTCCAAATGTCCAGTTGCATTTTCTACAGAAAGAGTGTTCAGATCTGCTCAATCAAAAGTATGGTTTAACTCTGTTAGCTGAATGCACAGATCAGAAAGAAGTTTCACCGAATGATTCTGTGTAGTTTATATTTGAAGACATTCCTTTTTCCACTATTACCCTCTTAGCGCTCCGAATCTCCATTTGCATTTTCTACAAAAAGAGTGTTTCATAACTGCTCAATCAAAAATATGTTTTATCTCTGTTAACTGAATTTACAGATCAGAAATAAGTTTCACAGAATGCATCTGTGTAGTTTTTATTTGAAGATATTTTTTTTCCCAATGTAGGCCTCTTAGCGCTTAGCATGTCCAATTGCAGTTTCTACAGAAAGAGTGTTTCAGAACGGCTCATTCAAAAGTAAGGTTCAACTCTGTTAGTTGAATGCACAGAACAGAAAGAATTTTCACAGAATGCTACTGTGTAGTTTATATTTGAATATATTCCTTTTTCCACTATTACCCTCTTAGCGCTCCGAATGTCCACTTGCATTTTCTACAGAAAGAGTGTTCAGAACTGCGCATTCAAAAGTATGGTTTAACTCTGTTAGCTTAATGAACATATCAGAAATAAGTTTCACACAATGCTTCTGTGTAGTTTTTATTTGAAGATATTATTTTTCCCAATATAGGCCTCTTAGCGCTCAGAATGTCCAATAGCAGTTTCTACAGAAAGAGTGTTTCAGAAAGGCTCAATCAAAAGTAAGGTTCAACTCTGTTAGTTGAATGCACAGAACAGAAAGAAGTTTCATACAAAGCTTCTGTGTAGTTTATATTTGAACATATTCTTTTTTCCACTATTACCCACTTAGCGCTACGAATGTCCAGTTGCATTTTCTACAGACAGAGTGTTTCAAAACTGCTCAATCAAAGTATGGTTTAACTCTGTTAGCTGAATGCTCAGATCAGAAAGAAGTTTCACAGAATGCTTCTGTGTAGTTTATATTTGAATATATTCCTTTTTCCACTACTACGCTCTTAGCGCTCCAAATGTCCAGTTGCATTTTCTACAGAAAGAGTGTTCAGATCTGCTCAATCAAAAGTATGGTTTAACTCTGTTAGCTGAATGCACAGATCAGAAAGAAGTTTCACCGAATGATTCTGTGTAGTTTATATTTGAAGACACTCCTTTTTCCACTATTACCCTCTTAGCGCTCCGAATCTCCACTTGCATTTTCTACAAAAAGAGTGTTTCATAACTGCTCAATCAAAAATATGTTTTATCTCTGTTAACTGAATTTACAGATCAGAAATAAGTTTCACAGAATGCATCTGTGTAGTTTTTATTTGAAGATATTCTTTTTCCCAATGTAGGCCTCTTAGCGCTTAGCATGTCCAATTGCAGTTTCTACAGAAAGAGTGTTTCAGAACAGCTCAATCAAAAGTAAGGTTCAACTCTGTTAGTTGAATGCACAGAACAGAAAGAAGTTTCACAGAATGCTTCTGTGTAGTTTATATTTGAATATATTCCTTTTTCCACTACTACTCTCTTAGCGCTCCAAATGTCCAGTTGCATTTTCTACAGAAAGAGTGTTCAGATCTGCTCAATCAAAAGTATGGTTTAACTCTGTTAGCTGAATGCACAGATCAGAAAGAAGTTTCACAGAATGATTCTGTGTAGTTTATATTTGGAGGCATTCCTTTTTCCACTATTACCCTCTTAGCGCTCCGAATCTCCACTTGCATTTTCTACAGAAAGTGTGTTTCAGAACGGCTCAATCAAAACTAAGGTTCAACTCTTTTAGTTGAACAAACAGAACAGAAACAAGTTTCACACAACTCTTCTGTGTAGTTTTTATTTGTAGACATTCTTTTTCCCAATATAGGCCTCTTAGCGCTCAGAATGTCCAATTGCAGTTTCTACAGAAAGAGTGTTTCAGAACGGCTCAATCAAAAGTAAGGTTCAACTCTGTTAGTTGAATGCACAGAACAGAAAGAAGTTTCATACAATGCTTCTGTGTAGTTTATATTTGAACATATTCTTTTTTCCACTATTACCCACTTAGCGCTACGAATGTCCAGTTGCATTTTCTACAGACAGTGTGTTTCAAAACTGCGCAATCAAAAGTATGGTTTAACTCTGTTAGCTGAATGCTCAGATCAGAAAGAAGTTTCACATAATGCTTCTGTGTAGTTTATATTTTAATATATTCCTTTTTCCACTACTACGCTCTTAGCGCTCCAAATGTCCAGTTGCATTTTCTACAGAAAGAGTGTTCAGATCTGCTCAATCAAAAGTATGGTTTAACTCTGTTAGCTGAATGCACAGATCAGAAAGAAGTTTCACCGAATGATTCTGTGTAGTTTATATTTGAAGACATTCCTTTTTCCACTATTACCCTCTTAGCGCTCCGAATCTCCACTTGCATTTTCTACAAAAAGAGTGTTTCATAACTGCTCAATCAAAAATATGTTTTATCTCTGTTAACTGAATTTACAGATCAGAAATAAGTTTCACAGAATGCATCTGTGTAGTTTTTATTTGAAGATATTCTTTTTCCCAATGTAGGCCTCTTAGCGCTTAGCATGTCCAATTGCAGTTTCTACAGAAAGAGTGTTTCAGAACGGCTCATTCAAAAGTAAGGTTCAACTCTGTTAGTTGAATGCACAGAACAGAAAGAATTTTCACAGAATGCTACTGTGTAGTTTATATTTGAATATATTCCTTTTTCCACTATTACCCTCTTAGCGCTCCGAATGTCCACTTGCATTTTCTACAGAAAGAGTGTTCAGAACTGCGCATTCAAAAGTATGGTTTAACTCTGTTAGCTTAATGAACATATCAGAAATAAGTTTCACACAATGCTTCTGTGTAGTTTTTATTTGAAGATATTATTTTTCCCAATATAGGCCTCTTAGCGCTCAGAATGTCCAATAGCAGTTTCTACAGAAAGAGTGTTTCAGAAAGGCTCAATCAAAAGTAAGGTTCAACTCTGTTAGTTGAATGCACAGAACAGAAAGAAGTTTCATACAAAGCTTCTGTGTAGTTTATATTTGAACATATTCTTTTTTCCACTATTACCCACTTAGCGCTACGAATGTCCAGTTGCATTTTCTACAGACAGAGTGTTTCAAAACTGCTCAATCAAAGTATGGTTTAACTCTGTTAGCTGAATGCTCAGATCAGAAAGAAGTTTCACAGAATGCTTCTGTGTAGTTTATATTTGAATATATTCCTTTTTCCACTACTACGCTCTTAGCGCTCCAAATGTCCAGTTGCATTTTCTACAGAAAGAGTGTTCAGATCTGCTCAATCAAAAGTATGGTTTAACTCTGTTAGCTGAATGCACAGATCAGAAAGAAGTTTCACCGAATGATTCTGTGTAGTTTATATTTGAAGACACTCCTTTTTCCACTATTACCCTCTTAGCGCTCCGAATCTCCACTTGCATTTTCTACAAAAAGAGTGTTTCATAACTGCTCAATCAAAAATATGTTTTATCTCTGTTAACTGAATTTACAGATCAGAAATAAGTTTCACAGAATGCATCTGTGTAGTTTTTATTTGAAGATATTCTTTTTCCCAATGTAGGCCTCTTAGCGCTTAGCATGTCCAATTGCAGTTTCTACAGAAAGAGTGTTTCAGAACAGCTCAATCAAAAGTAAGGTTCAACTCTGTTAGTTGAATGCACAGAACAGAAAGAAGTTTCACAGAATGCTTCTGTGTAGTTTATATTTGAATATATTCCTTTTTCCACTACTACTCTCTTAGCGCTCCAAATGTCCAGTTGCATTTTCTACAGAAAGAGTGTTCAGATCTGCTCAATCAAAAGTATGGTTTAACTCTGTTAGCTGAATGCACAGATCAGAAAGAAGTTTCACAGAATGATTCTGTGTAGTTTATATTTGGAGGCATTCCTTTTTCCACTATTACCCTCTTAGCGCTCCGAATCTCCACTTGCATTTTCTACAGAAAGTGTGTTTCAGAACGGCTCAATCAAAACTAAGGTTCAACTCTTTTAGTTGAACAAACAGAACAGAAACAAGTTTCACACAACTCTTCTGTGTAGTTTTTATTTGTAGACATTCTTTTTCCCAATATAGGCCTCTTAGCGCTCAGAATGTCCAATTGCAGTTTCTACAGAAAGAGTGTTTCAGAACGGCTCAATCAAAAGTAAGGTTCAACTCTGTTAGTTGAATGCACAGAACAGAAAGAAGTTTCATACAATGCTTCTGTGTAGTTTATATTTGAACATATTCTTTTTTCCACTATTACCCACTTAGCGCTACGAATGTCCAGTTGCATTTTCTACAGACAGTGTGTTTCAAAACTGCGCAATCAAAAGTATGGTTTAACTCTGTTAGCTGAATGCTCAGATCAGAAAGAAGTTTCACATAATGCTTCTGTGTAGTTTATATTTTAATATATTCCTTTTTCCACTACTACGCTCTTAGCGCTCCAAATGTCCAGTTGCATTTTCTACAGAAAGAGTGTTCAGATCTGCTCAATCAAAAGTATGGTTTAACTCTGTTAGCTGAATGCACAGATCAGAAAGAAGTTTCACCGAATGATTCTGTGTAGTTTATATTTGAAGACATTCCTTTTTCCACTATTACCCTCTTAGCGCTCCGAATCTCCACTTGCATTTTCTACAAAAAGAGTGTTTCATAACTGCTCAATCAAAAATATGTTTTATCTCTGTTAACTGAATTTACAGATCAGAAATAAGTTTCACAGAATGCATCTGTGTAGTTTTTATTTGAAGATATTCTTTTTCCCAATGTAGGCCTCTTAGCGCTTAGCATGTCCAATTGCAGTTTCTACAGAAAGAGTGTTTCAGAACGGCTCATTCAAAAGTAAGGTTCAACTCTGTTAGTTGAATGCACAGAACAGAAAGAATTTTCACAGAATGCTACTGTGTAGTTTATATTTGAATATATTCCTTTTTCCACTATTACCCTCTTAGCGCTCCGAATGTCCACTTGCATTTTCTACAGAAAGAGTGTTCAGAACTGCGCATTCAAAAGTATGGTTTAACTCTGTTAGCTTAATGAACATATCAGAAATAAGTTTCACACAATGCTTCTGTGTAGTTTTTATTTGAAGATATTATTTTTCCCAATATAGGCCTCTTAGCGCTCAGAATGTCCAATAGCAGTTTCTACAGAAAGAGTGTTTCAGAAAGGCTCAATCAAAAGTAAGGTTCAACTCTGTTAGTTGAATGCACAGAACAGAAAGAAGTTTCATACAAAGCTTCTGTGTAGTTTATATTTGAACATATTCTTTTTTCCACTATTACCCACTTAGCGCTACGAATGTCCAGTTGCATTTTCTACAGACAGAGTGTTTCAAAACTGCTCAATCAAAGTATGGTTTAACTCTGTTAGCTGAATGCTCAGATCAGAAAGAAGTTTCACAGAATGCTTCTGTGTAGTTTATATTTGAATATATTCCTTTTTCCACTACTACGCTCTTAGCGCTCCAAATGTCCAGTTGCATTTTCTACAGAAAGAGTGTTCAGATCTGCTCAATCAAAAGTATGGTTTAACTCTGTTAGCTGAATGCACAGATCAGAAAGAAGTTTCACCGAATGATTCTGTGTAGTTTATATTTGAAGACACTCCTTTTTCCACTATTACCCTCTTAGCGCTCCGAATCTCCACTTGCATTTTCTACAAAAAGAGTGTTTCATAACTGCTCAATCAAAAATATGTTTTATCTCTGTTAACTGAATTTACAGATCAGAAATAAGTTTCACAGAATGCATCTGTGTAGTTTTTATTTGAAGATATTCTTTTTCCCAATGTAGGCCTCTTAGCGCTTAGCATGTCCAATTGCAGTTTCTACAGAAAGAGTGTTTCAGAACAGCTCAATCAAAAGTAAGGTTCAACTCTGTTAGTTGAATGCACAGAACAGAAAGAAGTTTCACAGAATGCTTCTGTGTAGTTTATATTTGAATATATTCCTTTTTCCACTACTACTCTCTTAGCGCTCCAAATGTCCAGTTGCATTTTCTACAGAAAGAGTGTTCAGATCTGCTCAATCAAAAGTATGGTTTAACTCTGTTAGCTGAATGCACAGATCAGAAAGAAGTTTCACAGAATGATTCTGTGTAGTTTATATTTGGAGGCATTCCTTTTTCCACTATTACCCTCTTAGCGCTCCGAATCTCCACTTGCATTTTCTACAGAAAGTGTGTTTCAGAACGGCTCAATCAAAACTAAGGTTCAACTCTTTTAGTTGAACAAACAGAACAGAAACAAGTTTCACACAACTCTTCTGTGTAGTTTTTATTTGTAGACATTCTTTTTCCCAATATAGGCCTCTTAGCGCTCAGAATGTCCAATTGCAGTTTCTACAGAAAGAGTGTTTCAGAACGGCTCAATCAAAAGTAAGGTTCAACTCTGTTAGTTGAATGCACAGAACAGAAAGAAGTTTCATACAATGCTTCTGTGTAGTTTATATTTGAACATATTCTTTTTTCCACTATTACCCACTTAGCGCTACGAATGTCCAGTTGCATTTTCTACAGACAGTGTGTTTCAAAACTGCGCAATCAAAAGTATGGTTTAACTCTGTTAGCTGAATGCTCAGATCAGAAAGAAGTTTCACATAATGCTTCTGTGTAGTTTATATTTTAATATATTCCTTTTTCCACTACTACGCTCTTAGCGCTCCAAATGTCCAGTTGCATTTTCTACAGAAAGAGTGTTCAGATCTGCTCAATCAAAAGTATGGTTTAACTCTGTTAGCTGAATGCACAGATCAGAAAGAAGTTTCACCGAATGATTCTGTGTAGTTTATATTTGAAGACATTCCTTTTTCCACTATTACCCTCTTAGCGCTCCGAATCTCCACTTGCATTTTCTACAAAAAGAGTGTTTCATAACTGCTCAATCAAAAATATGTTTTATCTCTGTTAACTGAATTTACAGATCAGAAATAAGTTTCACAGAATGCATCTGTGTAGTTTTTATTTGAAGATATTCTTTTTCCCAATGTAGGCCTCTTAGCGCTTAGCATGTCCAATTGCAGTTTCTACAGAAAGAGTGTTTCAGAACGGCTCATTCAAAAGTAAGGTTCAACTCTGTTAGTTGAATGCACAGAACAGAAAGAATTTTCACAGAATGCTACTGTGTAGTTTATATTTGAATATATTCCTTTTTCCACTATTACCCTCTTAGCGCTCCGAATGTCCACTTGCATTTTCTACAGAAAGAGTGTTCAGAACTGCGCATTCAAAAGTATGGTTTAACTCTGTTAGCTTAATGAACATATCAGAAATAAGTTTCACACAATGCTTCTGTGTAGTTTTTATTTGAAGATATTATTTTTCCCAATATAGGCCTCTTAGCGCTCAGAATGTCCAATAGCAGTTTCTACAGAAAGAGTGTTTCAGAAAGGCTCAATCAAAAGTAAGGTTCAACTCTGTTAGTTGAATGCACAGAACAGAAAGAAGTTTCATACAAAGCTTCTGTGTAGTTTATATTTGAACATATTCTTTTTTCCACTATTACCCACTTAGCGCTACGAATGTCCAGTTGCATTTTCTACAGACAGAGTGTTTCAAAACTGCTCAATCAAAGTATGGTTTAACTCTGTTAGCTGAATGCTCAGATCAGAAAGAAGTTTCACAGAATGCTTCTGTGTAGTTTATATTTGAATATATTCCTTTTTCCACTACTACGCTCTTAGCGCTCCAAATGTCCAGTTGCATTTTCTACAGAAAGAGTGTTCAGATCTGCTCAATCAAAAGTATGGTTTAACTCTGTTAGCTGAATGCACAGATCAGAAAGAAGTTTCACCGAATGATTCTGTGTAGTTTATATTTGAAGACACTCCTTTTTCCACTATTACCCTCTTAGCGCTCCGAATCTCCACTTGCATTTTCTACAAAAAGAGTGTTTCATAACTGCTCAATCAAAAATATGTTTTATCTCTGTTAACTGAATTTACAGATCAGAAATAAGTTTCACAGAATGCATCTGTGTAGTTTTTATTTGAAGATATTCTTTTTCCCAATGTAGGCCTCTTAGCGCTTAGCATGTCCAATTGCAGTTTCTACAGAAAGAGTGTTTCAGAACAGCTCAATCAAAAGTAAGGTTCAACTCTGTTAGTTGAATGCACAGAACAGAAAGAAGTTTCACAGAATGCTTCTGTGTAGTTTATATTTGAATATATTCCTTTTTCCACTACTACTCTCTTAGCGCTCCAAATGTCCAGTTGCATTTTCTACAGAAAGAGTGTTCAGATCTGCTCAATCAAAAGTATGGTTTAACTCTGTTAGCTGAATGCACAGATCAGAAAGAAGTTTCACAGAATGATTCTGTGTAGTTTATATTTGGAGGCATTCCTTTTTCCACTATTACCCTCTTAGCGCTCCGAATCTCCACTTGCATTTTCTACAGAAAGTGTGTTTCAGAACGGCTCAATCAAAACTAAGGTTCAACTCTTTTAGTTGAACAAACAGAACAGAAACAAGTTTCACACAACTCTTCTGTGTAGTTTTTATTTGTAGACATTCTTTTTCCCAATATAGGCCTCTTAGCGCTCAGAATGTCCAATTGCAGTTTCTACAGAAAGAGTGTTTCAGAACGGCTCAATCAAAAGTAAGGTTCAACTCTGTTAGTTGAATGCACAGAACAGAAAGAAGTTTCATACAATGCTTCTGTGTAGTTTATATTTGAACATATTCTTTTTTCCACTATTACCCACTTAGCGCTACGAATGTCCAGTTGCATTTTCTACAGACAGTGTGTTTCAAAACTGCGCAATCAAAAGTATGGTTTAACTCTGTTAGCTGAATGCTCAGATCAGAAAGAAGTTTCACATAATGCTTCTGTGTAGTTTATATTTTAATATATTCCTTTTTCCACTACTACGCTCTTAGCGCTCCAAATGTCCAGTTGCATTTTCTACAGAAAGAGTGTTCAGATCTGCTCAATCAAAAGTATGGTTTAACTCTGTTAGCTGAATGCACAGATCAGAAAGAAGTTTCACCGAATGATTCTGTGTAGTTTATATTTGAAGACATTCCTTTTTCCACTATTACCCTCTTAGCGCTCCGAATCTCCACTTGCATTTTCTACAAAAAGAGTGTTTCATAACTGCTCAATCAAAAATATGTTTTATCTCTGTTAACTGAATTTACAGATCAGAAATAAGTTTCACAGAATGCATCTGTGTAGTTTTTATTTGAAGATATTCTTTTTCCCAATGTAGGCCTCTTAGCGCTTAGCATGTCCAATTGCAGTTTCTACAGAAAGAGTGTTTCAGAACGGCTCATTCAAAAGTAAGGTTCAACTCTGTTAGTTGAATGCACAGAACAGAAAGAATTTTCACAGAATGCTACTGTGTAGTTTATATTTGAATATATTCCTTTTTCCACTATTACCCTCTTAGCGCTCCGAATGTCCACTTGCATTTTCTACAGAAAGAGTGTTCAGAACTGCGCATTCAAAAGTATGGTTTAACTCTGTTAGCTTAATGAACATATCAGAAATAAGTTTCACACAATGCTTCTGTGTAGTTTTTATTTGAAGATATTATTTTTCCCAATATAGGCCTCTTAGCGCTCAGAATGTCCAATAGCAGTTTCTACAGAAAGAGTGTTTCAGAAAGGCTCAATCAAAAGTAAGGTTCAACTCTGTTAGTTGAATGCACAGAACAGAAAGAAGTTTCATACAAAGCTTCTGTGTAGTTTATATTTGAACATATTCTTTTTTCCACTATTACCCACTTAGCGCTACGAATGTCCAGTTGCATTTTCTACAGACAGAGTGTTTCAAAACTGCTCAATCAAAGTATGGTTTAACTCTGTTAGCTGAATGCTCAGATCAGAAAGAAGTTTCACAGAATGCTTCTGTGTAGTTTATATTTGAATATATTCCTTTTTCCACTACTACGCTCTTAGCGCTCCAAATGTCCAGTTGCATTTTCTACAGAAAGAGTGTTCAGATCTGCTCAATCAAAAGTATGGTTTAACTCTGTTAGCTGAATGCACAGATCAGAAAGAAGTTTCACCGAATGATTCTGTGTAGTTTATATTTGAAGACACTCCTTTTTCCACTATTACCCTCTTAGCGCTCCGAATCTCCACTTGCATTTTCTACAAAAAGAGTGTTTCATAACTGCTCAATCAAAAATATGTTTTATCTCTGTTAACTGAATTTACAGATCAGAAATAAGTTTCACAGAATGCATCTGTGTAGTTTTTATTTGAAGATATTCTTTTTCCCAATGTAGGCCTCTTAGCGCTTAGCATGTCCAATTGCAGTTTCTACAGAAAGAGTGTTTCAGAACAGCTCAATCAAAAGTAAGGTTCAACTCTGTTAGTTGAATGCACAGAACAGAAAGAAGTTTCACAGAATGCTTCTGTGTAGTTTATATTTGAATATATTCCTTTTTCCACTACTACTCTCTTAGCGCTCCAAATGTCCAGTTGCATTTTCTACAGAAAGAGTGTTCAGATCTGCTCAATCAAAAGTATGGTTTAACTCTGTTAGCTGAATGCACAGATCAGAAAGAAGTTTCACAGAATGATTCTGTGTAGTTTATATTTGGAGGCATTCCTTTTTCCACTATTACCCTCTTAGCGCTCCGAATCTCCACTTGCATTTTCTACAGAAAGTGTGTTTCAGAACGGCTCAATCAAAACTAAGGTTCAACTCTTTTAGTTGAACAAACAGAACAGAAACAAGTTTCACACAACTCTTCTGTGTAGTTTTTATTTGTAGACATTCTTTTTCCCAATATAGGCCTCTTAGCGCTCAGAATGTCCAATTGCAGTTTCTACAGAAAGAGTGTTTCAGAACGGCTCAATCAAAAGTAAGGTTCAACTCTGTTAGTTGAATGCACAGAACAGAAAGAAGTTTCATACAATGCTTCTGTGTAGTTTATATTTGAACATATTCTTTTTTCCACTATTACCCACTTAGCGCTACGAATGTCCAGTTGCATTTTCTACAGACAGTGTGTTTCAAAACTGCGCAATCAAAAGTATGGTTTAACTCTGTTAGCTGAATGCTCAGATCAGAAAGAAGTTTCACATAATGCTTCTGTGTAGTTTATATTTTAATATATTCCTTTTTCCACTACTACGCTCTTAGCGCTCCAAATGTCCAGTTGCATTTTCTACAGAAAGAGTGTTCAGATCTGCTCAATCAAAAGTATGGTTTAACTCTGTTAGCTGAATGCACAGATCAGAAAGAAGTTTCACCGAATGATTCTGTGTAGTTTATATTTGAAGACATTCCTTTTTCCACTATTACCCTCTTAGCGCTCCGAATCTCCACTTGCATTTTCTACAAAAAGAGTGTTTCATAACTGCTCAATCAAAAATATGTTTTATCTCTGTTAACTGAATTTACAGATCAGAAATAAGTTTCACAGAATGCATCTGTGTAGTTTTTATTTGAAGATATTCTTTTTCCCAATGTAGGCCTCTTAGCGCTTAGCATGTCCAATTGCAGTTTCTACAGAAAGAGTGTTTCAGAACGGCTCATTCAAAAGTAAGGTTCAACTCTGTTAGTTGAATGCACAGAACAGAAAGAATTTTCACAGAATGCTACTGTGTAGTTTATATTTGAATATATTCCTTTTTCCACTATTACCCTCTTAGCGCTCCGAATGTCCACTTGCATTTTCTACAGAAAGAGTGTTCAGAACTGCGCAATCAAAAGTATGGTTTAACTCTGTTAGCTTAATGAACATATCAGAAATAAGTTTCACACAATGCTTCTGTGTAGTTTTTATTTGAAGATATTATTTTTCCCAATATAGGCCTCTTAGCGCTCAGAATGTCCAATTGCAGTTTCTACAGAAAGAGTGTTTCAGAAAGGCTCAATCAAAAGTAAGGTTCAACTCTGTTAGTTGAATGCACAGAACAGAAAGAAGTTTCATACAATGCGTCTGTGTAGTTTATATTTGAACATATTCTTTTTTCCACTATTACCCACTTAGCGCTACGAATGTCCAGTTGCATTTTCTACAGACAGAGTGTTTCAAAACTGCTCAATCAAAAGTATGGTTTAACTCTGTTAGCTGAATGCTCAGATCAGAAAGAAGTTTCACCGAATGCTTCTGTGTAGTTTATATTTGAATATATTCCTTTTTCCACTACTACTCTCTTAGCGCTCCAAATGTCCAGTTGCATTTTCTACAGAAAGAGTGTTCAGATCTGCTCAATCAAAAGTATGGTTTAACTCTGTTAGCTGAATGCACAGATCAGAAAGAAGTTTTACAGAATGATTCTGTGTAGTTTATATTTGGAGGCATTCCTTTTTCCACTATTACCCTCTTAGCGCTCCGAATCTCCACTTGCATTTTCTACAGAAAGTGTGTTTCAGAACGGCTCAATCAAAACTAAGGTTCAACTCTTTTAGTTGAACAAACAGAACAGAAACAAGTTTCACACAACTCTTCTGTGTAGTTTTTATTTGTAGACATTCTTTTTCCCAATATAGGCCTCTTAGCGCTCAGAATGTCCAATTGCAGTTTCTACAGAAAGAGTGTTTCAGAACGGCTCAATCAAAAGTAAGGTTCAACTCTGTTAGTTGAATGCACAGAACAGAAAGAAGTTTCATACAATGCTTCTGTGTAGTTTATATTTGAACATATTCTTTTTTCCACTATTACGCACTTAGCGCTACGAATGTCCAGTTGCATTTTCTACAGACAGTGTGTTTCAAAACTGCGCAATCAAAAGTATGGTTTAACTCTGTTAGCTGAATGCTCAGATCAGAAAGAAGTTTCACATAATGCTTCTGTGTAGTTTATATTTTAATATATTCCTTTTTCCACTACTACGCTCTTAGCGCTCCAAATGTCCAGTTGCATTTTCTACAGAAAGAGTGTTCAGATCTGCTCAATCAAAAGTATGTTTTAACTCTGTTAGCTGAATGCACAGATGAGAAAGAAGTTTCACCGAATGATTCCGTGTAGTTTATATTTTAAGACATTCCTTTTTCCACTATTACCCTCTTAGCGCTCCGAATCTCCACTTGCATTTTCTACAAAAAGAGTGTTTAGTAACTGCTCAATCAAAAATATGTTTTATCTCTGTTAACTGAATTTACAGATCAGAAATATGTTTCACAGAATGCATCTGTGTAGTTTTTATTTGAAGATATTCTTTTTCCCAATGCAGGCCTCTTAGCGCTTAGCATGTCCAATTGCAGTTCCTACAGAAAGAGTGTTTCAGAACGGCTCAATCAAAAGTAAGGTTCAACTCTGTTAGTTGAATGCACAGAACAGAAAGAATTTTCACAGAATGCTACTGTGTAGTTTATATTTGAATATATTCCTTTTTCCACTATTTCCCTCTTAGCGTTCAGAATGTCCACTTGCATTTTCTACAGAAAGAGTTTTCAGAACTGCGCAATCAAAAGTATGGTTTAACTCTGTTAGCTTAATGAACATATCAGAAGTAAGTTTCACACAATGCTTCTGTGTAGTTTTTATTTGAAGATTTTATTTTTCCCAATAGAGGCCTCTTAGCGCTGAGAATGTCCAATAGCAGTTTCTACAGAAAGAGTGTTTCAGAAAGGCTCAATCAAAAGTAAGGTTCAACTCTGTTAGTTGAATGCACAGAACAGAAAGAAGTTTCATACAATGCTTCTGTGTAGTTTATATTTGAACATATTCTTTTTTCCACTATTACCCACTTAGCGCTACGAATGTCCAGTTGCATTTTCTACAGACAGAGTGTTTCAAAACTGCTCAATCAAAAGTATGGTTTAACTCTGTTAGCTGAATGCTCAGATCAGAAAGAAGTTTCACAGAATGCTTCTGTGTAGTTTATATTTGAATATATTCCTTTTTCCACTACTACTCTCTTAGCGCTCCAAATGTCCAGTTGCATTTTCTACAGAAAGTGTGTTCAGATCTGCTCAATCAAAAGTATGGTTTAACTCTGTTAGCTGAATGCACAGATCAGAAAGAAGTTTCACAGAATGATTCTGTGTAGTTTATATTTGGAGACATTCCTTTTTCCACTATTACCCTCTTAGCGCTCCGAATCTCCACTTGCATTTTCTACAGAAAGAGTGTTTCAGAACGGCTCAATCAAAACTAAGGTTCAACTCTTTTAGTTGAACAAACAGAACAGAAAGAAGTTTCACACAATTCTTCTGTGTAGTTTTTATTTGTAGACATTCTTTTTCCCAATATAGGCCTCTTAGCGCTCAGAATGTCCAATTGCAGTTTCTACAGAAAGAGTGTTTCAGAACGGCTCAATCAAAAGTAAGGTTCAACTCTGTTATTTGAATGCACAGAACAGAAAGAAGTTTCATACAATGCTTCTGTGTAGTTTATATTTGAACATATTCTTTTTTCCACTATTACCCACTTAGCGCTACGAATGTCCAGTTGCATTTTCTACAGACAGTGTGTTTCAAAACTGCTCAATCAAAAGTATGGTTTAACTCTGTTAGCTGAATGCTCAGATCAGAAAGAAGTTTCACAGAATGCTTCTGTGTAGTTTATATTTGAATATATTCCTTTTTCCACTACTACGCTCTTAGCGCTCCAAATGTCCAGTTGCATTTTCAACAGAAAGAGTGTTCAGATCTGCTCAATCAAAAGTATGGTTTAACTCTGTTAGCTGAATGCACAGATCAGAAAGAAGTTTCACAGAATATTCTGTGTAGTTCATATTTGGAGACATTCCTTTTTCCAATATTACCCCCTTAGCGCTCCGAATCTCCACTTGCATTTTCTACAGAAAGAGTGTTTCAGAACGGCTCAATCAAAACTAAGGTTCATCTCTTTTAGTTGAACAAACAGAACAGAAAGAAGTTTCACACAATTCTTCTGTGTAGTTTTTATTTGTAGACATTCATTTTCCCAATATAGGCCTCTTAGCTCTCAGAATTTCCAATTGCAGTTTTTACAGAAAGAGTGTTTCAGAACGGCTCAATCAAAAGTAAGGTTCAACTCTGTTAGTTGAATGCACAGAACAGAAAGAAGTTTCATACAATGCTTCTGTGTAGTTTATATTTGAACATATTCTTTTTTCCACTATTACCCACTTAGCGCTACGAATGTCCAGTTGCATTTTCTACAGACAGAGTGTTTCAAAACTGCTCAATCAAAAGTATGGTTTAACTCTGTTAGCTGTATGCTCAGATCAGAAACAAGTTTCACAGAATGCTTCTGTGTAGTTTATATTGAATATATTCCTTTTTCCACTGCTACGCTCTTAGCGCTCCAAATGTCCAGTTACAATTTCAACAGAAAGAGTGTTCAGATCTGCTCAATCAAAGGTATGGTTTAACTCTGTTAGCTGAATGCACAGATCAGAAAGAAGTTTCACCGAATGATTCTGTGTAGTTTATATTTGAAGACATTCCTTTTTCCACTATTACCCTCTTAGCGCTCCGAATCTCCACTTGCATTTTCTACAAAAAGAGTGTTTAATAACTGCTCAATCAAAAATATGTTTTATCTCTGTTAACTGAATTTACAGATCAGAAATAAGTTTCACAGAATGCATCTGTGTAGTTTTTATTTGAAGATATTTTTTCCCAATGTAGGCCTCTTAGCGCTTAGCATGTCCAATTGCAGTTTCTACAGAAAGAGTGTTTCAGAACGGCTCAATCAAAAGTAAGGTTCAACTCTGTTAGTTGAATGCACAGAACAGAAAGAATTTTCACAGAATGCTACTGTGTAGTTTATATTTGAATATATTCCTTTTTCCACTATTTCCCTCTTAGCGTTCAGAATGTCCACTTGCATTTTCTACAGAAAGAGTTTTCAGAACTGCGCAATCAAAAGTATGGTTTAACTCTGTTAGCTTAATGAACATATCAGAAGTAAGTTTCACACAATGCTTCTGTGTAGTTTTTATTTGAAGATTTTATTTTTCCCAATAGAGGCCTCTTAGCGCTGAGAATGTCCAATAGCAGTTTCTACAGAAAGAGTGTTTCAGAAAGGCTCAATCAAAAGTAAGGTTCAACTCTGTTAGTTGAATGCACAGAACAGAAAGAAGTTTCATACAATGCTTCTGTGTAGTTTATATTTGAACATATTCTTTTTTCCACTATTACCCACTTAGCGCTACGAATGTCCAGTTGCATTTTCTACAGACAGAGTGTTTCAAAACTGCTCAATCAAAAGTATGGTTTAACTCTGTTAGCTGAATGCTCAGATCAGAAAGAAGTTTCACAGAATGCTTCTGTGTAGTTTATATTTGAATATATTCCTTTTTCCACTACTACTCTCTTAGCGCTCCAAATGTCCAGTTGCATTTTCTACAGAAAGAGTGTTCAGATCTGCTCAATCAAAAGTATGGTTTAACTCTGTTAGCTGAATGCACAGATCAGAAAGAAGTTTCACAGAATGATTCTGTGTAGTTTATATTTGGAGGCATTCCTTTTTCCACTATTACCCTCTTAGCGCTCTGAATCTCCACTTGCATTTTCTACAGAAAGTGTGTTTCAGAACGGCTCAATCAAAACTAAGGTTCAACTCTTTTAGTTGAACAAACAGAACAGAAACAAGTTTCACACAACTCTTCTGTGTAGTTTTTATTTGTAGACATTCTTTTTCCCAATATAGGCCTCTTAGCGCTCAGAATGTCCAATTGCAGTTTCTACAGAAAGAGTGTTTCAGAACGGCTCAATCAAAAGTAAGGTTCAACTCTGTTAGTTGAATGCACAGAACAGAAAGAAGTTTCATACAATGCTTCTGTGTAGTTTATATTTGAACATATTCTTTTTTCCACTATTACCCACTTAACGCTACGAATGTCCAGTTGCATTTTCTACAGACAGAGTGTTTCAAAACTGCGCAATCAAAAGTATGGTTTAACTCTGTTAGCTGAATGCTCAGATCAGAAAGAAGTTTCACAGAATGCTTCTGTGTAGTTTATATTTTAATATATTCCTTTTTCCACTACTACGCTCTTAGCGCTCCAAATGTCCAGTTGCATTTTCTACAGAAAGAGTGTTCAGATCTGCTCAATCAAAAGTATGGTTTAACTCTGTTAGCTGAATGCACAGATCAGAAAGAAGTTTCACCGAATGATTCTGTGTAGTTTATATTTGAAGACATTCCTTTTTCCACTATTACCCTCTTAGCGCTCTGAATCTCCACTTGCATTTTCTACAAAAAGAGTGTTTCATAACTGCTCAATCAAAAATATGTTTTATCTCTGTTAACTGAATTTACAGATCAGAAATAAGTTTCACAGAATGCATCTGTGTAGTTTTTATTTGAAGATATTCTTTTTCCCAATGTAGGCCTCTTAGCGCTTAGCATGTCCAATTGCAGTTTCTACAGAAAGAGTGTTTCAGAACGGCTCAATCAAAAGTAAGGTTCAACTCTGTTAGTTGAATGCACAGAACAGAAAGAATTTTCACAGAATGCTACTGTGTAGTTTATATTTGAATATATTACTTTTTCCACTATTACCCTCTTAGCGCTCCGAATGTCCACTTGCATTTTCTACAGAAAGAGTGTTCAGAACTGCGCAATCAAAAGTATGGTTTAACTCTGTTAGCTTAATGAACATATCAGAAATAAGTTTCACACAATGCTTCTGTGTAGTTTTTATTTGAAGATATTATTTTTCCCAATATAGGCCTCTTAGCGCACAGAATGTCCAATAGCAGTTTCTACAGAAAGAGTGTTTCAGAAAGGCTCAATCAAAAGTAAGGTTCAACTCTGTTAGTTGAATGCACAGAACAGAAAGAAGTTTCATACAATGCTTCTGTGTAGTTTATATTTGAACATATTCTTTTTTCCCCTATTACCCACTTAGCGCTACGAATGTCAAGTTGCATTTTCTACAGACAGAGTGTTTCAAAACTGCTCAATCAAAAGTATGGTTTAACTCTGTTAGCTGAATGCTCAGATCAGAAAGAAGTTTCACAGAATGCTTCTGTGTAGTTTATATTTGAATATATTCCTTTTTCCACTACTACGCTCTTAGCGCTCCAAATGTCCAGTTGCATTTTCTACAGAAAGAGTGTTCAGATCTGCTCAATCAAAAGTATGGTTTAACTCTGTTAGCTGAATGCACAGATCAGAAAGAAGTTTCACCGAATGATTCTGTGTAGTTTATATTTGAAGACACTCCTTTTTCCACTATTACCCTCTTAGCGCTCCGAATCTCCACTTGCATTTTCTACAAAAAGAGTGTTTCATAACTGCTCAATCAAAAATATGTTTTATCTCTGTTAACTGAATTTACAGATCAGAAATAAGTTTCACAGAATGCATCTGTGTAGTTTTTATTTGAAGATATTCTTTTTCCCAATGTAGGCCTCTTAGCGCTTAGCATGTCCAATTGCAGTTTCTACAGAAAGAGTGTTTCAGAACAGCTCAATCAAAAGTAAGGTTCAACTCTGTTAGTTGAATGCACAGAACAGAAAGAATTTTCACAGAATGCTACTGTGTAGTTTATATTTGAATATATTCCTTTTTCCACTATTACCCTCTTAGCGCTCCGAATGTCCACTTGCATTTTCTACAGAAAGAGTGTTCAGAACTGCGCAATCAAAAGTATGGTTTAACTCTGTTAGCTTAATGAACATATCAGAAATAAGTTTCACACAATGCTTCTGTGTAGTTTTTATTTGAAGATATTATTTTTCCCAATATAGGCCTCTTAGCGCTCAGAATGTCCAATTGCAGTTTCTACAGAAAGAGTGTTTCAGAAAGGCTCAATCAAAAGTAAGGTTCAACTCTGTTAGTTGAATGCACAGAACAGAAAAAAGTTTCATACAATGCTTCTGTGTAGTTTATATTTGAACATATTCTTTTTTCCACTATTACCCACTTAGCGCTACGAATGTCCAGTTGCATTTTCTACAGACAGAGTGTTTCAAAACTGCTCAATCAAAAGTATGGTTTAACTCTGTTAGCTGAATGCTCAGATCAGAAAGAAGTTTCACAGAATGCTTCTGTGTAGTTTATATTTGAATATATTCCTTTTTCCACTACTACTCTCTTAGCGCTCCAAATGTCCAGTTGCATTTTCTACAGAAAGAGTGTTCAGATCTGCTCAATCAAAAGTATGGTTTAACTCTGTTAGCTGAATGCACAGATCAGAAAGAAGTTTCACAGAATGATTCTGTGTAGTTTATATTTGGAGGCATTCCTTTTTCCACTATTACCCTCTTAGCGCTCCGAATCTCCACTTGCATTTTCTACAGAAAGTGTGTTTCAGAACGGCTCAATCAAAACTAAGGTTCAACTCTTTTAGTTGAACAAACAGAACAGAAACAAGTTTCACACAACTCTTCTGTGTAGTTTTTATTTGTAGACATTCTTTTTCCCAATATAGGCCTCTTAGCGCTCAGAATGTCCAATTGCAGTTTCTACAGAAAGAGTGTTTCAGAACGGCTCAATCAAAAGTAAGGTTCAACTCTGTTAGTTGAATGCACAGAACAGAAAGAAGTTTCATACAATGCTTCTGTGTAGTTTATATTTGAACATATTCTTTTTTCCACTATTACCCACTTAGCGCTACGAATGTCCAGTTGCATTTTCTACAGACAGAGTGTTTCAAAACTGCGCAATCAAAAGTATGGTTTAACTCTGTTAGCTGAATGCTCAGATCAGAAAGAAGTTTCACATAATGCTTCTGTGTAGTTTATATTTTAATATATTCCTTTTTCCACTACTACGCTCTTAGCGCTCCAAATGTCCAGTTGCATTTTCTACAGAAAGAGTGTTCAGATCTGCTCAATCAAAAGTATGGTTTAACTCTGTTAGCTGAATGCACAGATCAGAAAGAAGTTTCACCGAATGATTCTGTGTAGTTTATATTTGAAGACATTCCTTTTTCCACTATTACCCTCTTAGCGCTCCGAATCTCCACTTGCATTTTCTACAAAAAGAGTGTTTCATAACTGCTCAATCAAAAATATGTTTTATCTCTGTTAAGTTAATTTACAGATCAGAAATAAGTTTCACAGAATGCATCTGTCTAGTTTTTATTTGAAGATATTCTTTTTCAAAATGTAGGCCTCTTAGCGCTTAGCATGTCCAATTGCAGTTTCTACAGAAAGAGTGTTTCAGATCGGCTCAATCAAAAGTAAGGTTCAACTCTGTTAGTTGAATGCACAGAACAGAAAGAATTTTCACAGAATGCTACTGTGTAGTGTATATTTGAATATATTCCTTTTTCCACTATTAGCCTCTTAGCGCTCCGAATGTCCACTTGCATTTTCTACAGAAAGAGTGTTCAGAACTGCACAATCAAAAGTATGGTTTAACTCTGTTAGCTTAATGAACATATCAGAAATAAGTTTCACACAATGCTTCTGTGTAGTTTTTATTTGAAGATATTATTTTTCCCAATATAGGCCTCTTAGCGCTCAGAATGTCCAATTGCAGTTTCTACAGAAAGAGTGTTTCAGAAAGGCTCAATCAAAAGTAAGGTTCAACTCTGTTAGTTGAATGCACAGAACAGAAAGAAGTTTCATACAATGCTTCTGTGTAGTTTATATTTGAACATATTCTTTTTTCCACTGTTACCCACTTAGCGCTACGAATGTCCAGTTGCATTTTCTACAGACAGAGTGTTTTAAAACTGCTCAATCAAAAGTGTGGTTTAACTCTGTTAGCTGAATGCTTAGATCAGAAAGAAGTTTCACAGAATGCTTCTGTGTAGTTTATATTTGAATATATTCCTTTTTCCACTACTACTCTCTTAGCGCTCCAAATGTCCAGTTGCATTTTCTACAGAAAGATTGTTCAGATCTGCTCAATCAAAAGTATGGTTTAACTCTGTTAGCTGAATGCACAGATCAGAAAGAAGTTTCACAGAATGATTCTCTGTAGTTTATATTTGGAGACATTCCTTTTTCCACTATTACCCTCTTAGCGCTCCGAATCTCCACTTGCATTTTCTACAGAAAGAGTGTTTCAGAACGGCTCAATCAAAACTAAGGTTCAAATCTTTTAGTTGAACAAACAGAACAGAAAGAAGTTTCACACAATTCTTCTGTGTAGTTTTTATTTGTAGACATTCTTTTTCCCAATATAGGCCTCTTAGGGCTCAGAATGTCCAATTGCAGTTTCTACAGAAAGAGTGTTTCAGAACGGCTCAATCAAAAGTAAGGTTCAACTCTGTTAGTTGAATGCACAGAACAGAAAGAAGTTTCATACAATGCTTCTGTGTAGTTTATATTTGAACATATTCTTTTTTCCACTATTACCCACTTAGCGCTACGAATGTCCAGTTGCATTTTCTACAGACAGAGTGTTTCAAAACTGCTCAATCAAAAGTATGGTTTAACTCTGTTAGCTGAATGCTCAGATCAGAAAGAAGTTTCACAGAATGCTTCTGTGTAGTTTATATTTGAATATATTCATTTTTCCACAACTACGCTCTTAGCGCTCCAAATGTCCAGTTGCATTTTCTACAGAAAGAGTGTTCAGATCTGCTCAATCAAAAGTATGGTTTAACTCTGTTAGCTGAATGCACAGATCAGAAAGAAATTTCACCGAATGATTCTGTGTAGTTTATATTTGAAGACATTACTTTTTCCACTATTACCCTCTTAGCGCTCCGAATCTCCACTTGCATTTTCTACAAAAAGAGTGTTTCATAACTGCTCAATCAAAAATATGTTTTATCTCTGTTAACTGAATTTACAGATCAGAAATAAGTTTCACAGAATGCATCTGTGTAGTTTTTATTTGAAGATATTCTTTTTCCCAATGTAGGCCTCTTAGCGCTTAGCATGTCCAATTGCAGTTTCTACAGAAAGAGTGTTTCAGAACGGCTCAATCAAAAGTAAGGTTCAACTCTGTTAGTTGAATGCACAGAACAGAAAGAATTTTCACAGAATGCTACTGTGTAGTTTATATTTGAATATATTCCTTTTTCCACTATTACCCTCTTAGCGCTCAGAATGTCCACTTGCATTATCTACAGAAAGAGTGTTCACAACTGCGCAATCAAAAGTATGGTCTAACTCTGTTAGCTTAATGAACATATCAGAAATAAGTTTCACAAAATGCTTCTGTGTAGTTTTTATTTGAAGATATTATTTTTCCCAATAGAGGCCTCTTAGCGCTCAGAATGTCCAATTGCAGTTTCTACAGAAAGAGTGTTTCAGAAAGGCTCAATCAAAAGTAAGGTTCAACTCTGTTAGTTGAATGCACAGAACAGAAAGAAGTTTCATACAATGCTTCTGTGTAGTTTATATTTGAACATATTCTTTTTTCCACTATTACCCACTTAGCGCTACGAATGTCCAGTTGCATTTTCTACAGACAGAGTGTTTCAAAACTGCTCAATCAAAAGTATGGTTTAACTCTGTTAGCTGAATGCTCAGATCAGAAAGAAGTTTCACAGAATGCTTCTGTGTAGTTTATATTTGAATATATTCCTTTTTCCACTAATACTCTCTTAGCGCTCCAAATGTCCAGTTGCATTTTCTACAGAAAGAGTGTTCAGATCTGCTCAATCAAAAGAATGGTTTAACTCTGTTAGCTGAATGCACAGATCAGAAAGAAGTTTCACAGAATGATTCTGTGTAGTTTATATTTGGAGACATTCCTTTTTCCACTATTACCCTCTTAGCGCTCCGAATCTCCACTTGCATTTTCTACAGAAAGAGTGTTTCAGAACGGCTCAATCAAAGCTAAGGTTCAACTCTTTTAGTTGAACAAACAGAACAGAAAGAAGTTTCACACAATTCTTCTGTGTAGTTTTTATTTGTAGACATTCTTTTTCCCAATATAGGCCTCTTAGCGCTCAGAATGTCCAATTGCAGTTTCTACAGAAAGAGTGTTTCAGAACGGCTCAATCAAAAGTAAGGTTCAACTCTGTTAGTTGAATGCACAGAACAGAAAGAAGTTTCATACAATGCTTCTGTGTAGTTTATATTGGAACATATTCTTTTTTCCACTATTACCCACTTAGCGCTACGAATGTCCAGTTGCATTTTCTACAGACAGAGTGTTTCAAAACTGCTCAATCAAAAGTATGGTTTAACTCTGTTAGCTGAATGCTCAGATCAGAAAGAAGTTTCACAGAATGCTTCTGTGTAGTTTATATTTGAATATATTCCTTTTTCCACTACTACTCTCTTAGCGCTCCAATTGTCCAGTTGCATTTTCTACAGAAAGAGAGTTCAGATCTGCTCAATCAAAAGTATGGTTTAACTCTGTTAGCTGAATGCACAGATCAGAAAGAAGTTTCACAGAATGATTCTGTGTAGTTTATATTTAGAGAAATTCCTTTTTCCACTATTACCCTCTTAGCGCTCCGAATCTCCACTTGCATTTTCTACAGAAAGAGTGTTTCAGAACGGCTCAATCAAAACTAAGGTTCAACTCTTTTAGTTGAACAAACAGAACAGAAAGAAGTTTCACACAATTCTTCTGTGTAGTTTTTATTTGTAGACATTCTTTTTCCCAATATAGGCCTCTTAGCGCTCAGAATGTCCAATTGCAGTTTCTACAGAAAGAGTGTTTCAGAACGGCTCAATCAAAAGTAAGGTTCAACTCTGTTAGTTGAATGCACAGAACAGAAAGAAGTTTCATACAATGCTTCTGTGTAGTTTATATTTGAACATATTCTTTTTTCCACTCTTACCCACTTAGCGCTACGAATGTGCAGTTGCATTTTCTACAGACAGAGTGTTTCAAAACTGCTCAACCAAAAGTACGGTTTAACTCTGTTAGCTGAATGCTCAGATCAGAAAGAAGTTTCACAGAATGCTTCTGTGTAATTTATATTTGAATATATTCCTTTTTCCACTACTACTCTCTTAGCGCTCCAAATGTCCAGTTGCATTTTCTACAGAAAGAGTGTTCAGATCTGCTCAATCAAAAGTATGGTTTAACTCTGTTAGCTGAATGCACAGATCAGAAAGAAGTTTCACCGAATGATTCTGTGTAGTTTATATTTGAAGACATTCCTTTTTCCACTATTATCCTCTTAGCGCTCCGAATCTCCACTTGCATTTTCTACAAAAAGAGTGTTTCATAACTGCTCAATCAAAAATATGTTTTATCTCTGTTAACTGAATTTACAGATCAGAAATAAGTTTCACAGAATGCATCTGTGTAGTTTTTATTTGAAGATATTCTTTTTCCCAATGTAGGCCTCTTAGCGCTTAGCATGTCCAATTGCAGTTTCTACAGAAAGAGTGTTTCAGAACGGCTCAATCAAAAGTAAGGTTCAACTCTGTTAGATGAATGCACAGAACAGAAAGAATTTTCACAGAATGCTACTGTGTAGTTTATATTTGAATATATTCCTTTTTCCACAATTACCCTCTTAGCGCTCCGAATGTCCACTTGCATTTTCTACAGAAAGAGTGTTCAGAACTGCGCAATCAAAAGTATGGTTTAACTCTGTTAGCTTAATGAACATATCAGAAATAAGTTTCACACAATGCTTCTGTGTAGTTTTTATTTGAAGATATTATTTTTCCCAATAGAGGCCTCTTAGCGCTCAGAATGTCCAATTGCAGTTTCTACAGAAAGAGTGTTTCAGAAAGGCTCAATCAAATGTAAGGTTCAACTCTGTTAGTTGAATGCACAGAACAGAAAGGAGTTTCATACAATGCTTCTGTGTAGTTTATATTTGAACATATTCTTTCTTCCACTATTACCCACTTAGCGCTACGAATGTCCAGTTGCATTTTCTACAGACAGAGTGTTTCAAAACTGCTCAATCAAAAGTATGGTTTAACTCTGTTAGCTGAATGCTCAGATCAGAAAGAAGTTTCACAGAATGCTTCTGTGTAGTTTATATTTGAATATATTCCTTTTTCCACTACTACTCTCTTAGCGCTCAAATTGTCCAGTTGCATTTTCTACAGAAAGAGAGTTCAGATCTGCTCAATCAAAAGTATGGTTTAACCCTGTTAGCTGAATGCACATATCAGAAAGAAGTTTCACAGAATGATTCTGTGTAGTTTATATTTGGAGAAATTCCTTTTTCCACTATTACCCTCTTAGCGCTCCGAATCTCCACTTGCATTTTCTACAGAATGAGTGTTTCAGAACGGCTCAATCAAAACTAAGGTTCAACTCTTTTAGTTGAACAAACAGAACAGAAAGAAGTTTCACACAATTCTTCTGTGTAGTTTTTATTTGTAGACATTCTTTTTCCCAATATAGGCCTCTTAGCGCTCAGAATGTCCAATTGCAGTTTCTACAGAAAGAGTGTTTCAGAACGGCTCAATCAAAAGTAAGGTTCAACTCTGTTAGTTGAATGCACAGAACAGAAAGAAGTTTCATACAATGCTTCTGTGTAGTTTATATTTGAACATATTCTTTTTTCCACTATTACCCACTTAGCGCTACGAATGTGCAGTTGCATTTTCTACAGACAGAGTGTTTCAAAACTGCTCAATAAAAAGTATGGTTTAACTCTGTTAGCTGAATTCTCAGATCAGAAAAAAGTTTCACAGAATGCTTCTGTGTAGTTTATATTTGAATATATTCCTTTTTCCACTACTACGCTCTTAGCGCTCCAAATGTCCAGTTGCATTTTCTACAGAAAGAGTGTTCAGATCTGCTCAATCAAAAGTATGGTTTAACTCTGTTAGCTGAATGCACAGATCAGAAAAAAATTTCACCGAATGATTCTGTGTAGTTTATATTTGAAGACATTCCTTTTTCCACTATTACCCTCTTAGCGCTCCGAATCTCCACTTGCATTTTCTACAAAAAGAGTGTTTCATAACTGCTCAATCAAAAATATGTTTTATCTCTGTTAACTGAATTTACAGATCAGAAATAAGTTTCACAGAATGCATCTGTGTAGTTTTTATTTGAAGATATTCTTTTTCCCAATGTAGGCCTCTTAGCGCTTAGCATGTCCAATTGCAGTTTCTACAGAAAGAGTGTTTCAGAACGGCTCAATCAAAAGTAAGGTTCAACTCTGTTAGTTGAATGCACAGAACAGAAAGAATTTTCACAGAATGCTACTGTGTAGTTTATATTTGAATATATTCCTTTTTCCACTATTACCCTCTTAGCGCTCCGAATGTCCACTTGCATTTTCTACAGAAAGAGTGTTCAGAACTGCGCAATCAAAAGTATGGTTTAAATCTGTTAGCTTAATGAACATATCAGAAACAAGTTTCACACAATGCTTCTGTGTAGTTTTTATTTGAAGATATTATTTTTCCCAATAGAGGCCTCTTAGCGCTCAGAATGTCCAATTGCAGTTTCTACAGAAAGAGTGTTTCAGAAAGGCTCAATCAAATGTAAGGTTCAACTCTGTTAGTTGAATGCACAGAACAGAAAGAAGTTTCATACAATGCTTCTGTGTAGTTTATATTTGAACATATACTTTTTTCCACTATTACCCACTTAGCGCTACGAATGTCCAGTTGCATTTTCTACAGACAGAGTGTTTCAAAACTGCTCAATCAAAAGTATGGTTTAACTCTGTTAGCTGAATGCTCAGATCAGAAAGAAGTTTCACAGAATGCTTCTGTGTAGTTTATATTTGAATATATTCCTTTTTCCACTACTACTCTCTTAGCGCTCCAATTGTCCAGTTGCATTTTCTACAGAAAGAGAGTTCAGATCTGCTCAATCAAAAGTATGGTTTAACCCTGTTAGCTGAATGCTCAGATCAGAAAGAATTTTCACAGAATGATTCTGTGTAGTTTATATTTGGAGAAATTCCTTTTTCCACTATTACCCTCTTAGCGCTCCGAATCTCCACTTGCATTTTCTACAGAAAGAGTGTTTCAGAACGGCTCAATCAAAACTAAGGTTCAACTCTTTTAGTTGAACAAACAGAACAGAAAGAAGTTTCACACAATTCTTCTGTGTAGTTTTTATTTGTAGACATTCTTTTTCCCAATATAGGCCTCTTAGCGCTCAGAATGTCCAATTGCAGTTTCTACAGAAAGAGAGTTTCAGAACGGCTCAATCAAAAGTAAGGTTCAACTCTGTTAGTTGAATGCACAGAACAGAAAGAAGTTTCATACAATGCTTCTGTGTAGTTTATATTTGAACATATTCTTTTTTCCACTATTACCCACTTAGCGCTACGAATGTGCAGTTGCATTTTCTACAGACAGAGTGTTTCAAAACTGCTCAATCAAAAGTATGGTTTAACTCTGTTAGCTGAATTCTCAGATCAGAAAAAAGTTTCACAGAATGCTTCTGTGTAGTTTATATTTGAATATATTCCTTTTTCCACTACTACGCTCTTAGAGCTCCAAATGTCCAGTTGCATTTTCTACAGAAAGAGTGTTCAGATCTGCTCAATCAAAAGTATGGTTTAACTCTGTTAGCTGAATGCACAGATCAGAAAGAAATTTCACCGAATGATTCTGTGTAGTTTATATTTGAAGACATTCCTTTTTCCACTATTACCCTCTTAGCGCTCCGAATCTCCACTTGCATTTTCTACAAAAAGAGTGTTTCATAACTGCTCAATCAAAAATATGTTTTATCTCTGTTAACTGAATTTACAGATCAGAAATAAGTTTCACAGAATGCATCTGTGTAGTTTTTATTTGAAGATATTCTTTTTCCCAATGTAGGCCTCTTAGCGCTTAGCATGTCCAATTGCAGTTTCTACAGAAAGAGTGTTTCAGAACGGCTCAATCAAAAGTAAGGTTCAACTCTGTTAGTTGAATGCACAGAACAGAAAGAATTTTCACAGAATGCTACTGTGTAGTTTATATTTGAATATATTCCTTTTTCCACTATTACCCTCTTAGCGCTCCGAATGTCCACTTGCATTATCTACAGAAAGAGTGTTCAGAACTGCGCAATCAAAAGTATGGTCTAACTCTGTTAGCTTAATGAACATATCAGAAATAAGTTTCACAAAATGCTTCTGTGTAGTTTTTATTTGAAGATATTATTTTTCCCAATAGAGGCCTCTTAGCGCTCAGAATGTCCAATTGCAGTTTCTACAGAAAGAGTGTTTCAGAAAGGCTCAATCAAAAGTAAGGTTCAACTCTGTTAGTTGAATGCACAGAACAGAAAGAAGTTTCATACAATGCTTCTGTGTAGTTTATATTTGAACATATTCTTTTTTCCACTATTACCCACTTAGCGCTACGAATGTCCAGTTGCATTTTCTACAGACAGAGTGTTTCAAAACTGCTCAATCGAAAGTATGGTTTAACTCTGTTAGCTGAATGCTCAGATCAGAAAGAAGTTTCACAGAATGCTTCTGTGTAGTTTATATTTGAATGTATTCCTTTTTCCACTAATACTCCCTTAGCGCTCCAAATGTCCAGTTGCATTTTCTAAAGAAAGAGTGTTCAGATCTGCTCAATCAAAAGAATGGTTTAACTCCGTTAGCTGAATGCACAGATCAGAAAGAAGTTTCACAGAATGATTCTGTGTAGTTTATATTTGGAGACATTCCTTTTTCCACTATTACCCTCTTAGCGCTCCAAATCTCCACTTGCATTTTCTACAGAAAGAGTGTTTCAGAACGGCTCAATCAAAATTAAGGTTCAACTCTTTTAGTTGAGCAAACAGAACAGAAAGAAGTTTCACACAATTCTTCTGTGTAGTTTTTATTTGTAGACATTCTTTTTCCCAACATAGGCCTCTTAGCGCTCAGAATGTCCAATTGCAGTTTCTACAGAAAGAGTGTTTCAGAACGGCTCAATCAAAAGTAAGGTTCAACTCTGTTAGTTGAATGCACAGAACAGAAAGAAGTTTCATACAATGCTTCTGTGTAGTTTATATTTGAACATATTCTTTTTTCCACTATTACCCACTTAGCCCTACGAATGTCCAGTTGCATTTTCTACAGACAGAGTGTTTCAAAACTGCTCAATCAAAAGTATGGTTTAACTCTGTTAGCTGAATGCTCAGATCAGAAAGAAGTTTCACAGAATGCTTCTGTGTAGTTTATATTTGAATATATTCCTTTTTCCACTACTACTCTCTTAGCGCTCCAATTGTCCAGTTGCATTTTCTACAGAAAGAGAGTTCAGATCTGCTCAATCAAAAGTATGGTTTAACTCTGTTAGCTGAATGCACAGATCAGAAAGAAGTTTCACAGAATGATTCTGTGTAGTTTATATTTAGAGAAATTCCTTTTTCCACTATTACCCTCTTAGCGCTCCGAATCTCCACTTGCATTTTCTACAGAAAGAGTGTTTCAGAACGGCTCAATCAAAACTAAGGTTCAACTCTTTTAGTTGAACAAACAGAACAGAAAGGAGTTTCACACAATTCTTCTGTGTAGTTTTTATTTGTAGACATTCTTTTTCCCAATATAGGCCTCTTAGCGCTCAGAATGTCCAATTGCAGTTTCTACAGAAAGAGTGTTTCAGAACGGCTCAATCAAAAGTAAGGTTCAACTCTGTTAGTTGAATGCACATAACAGAAAGAAGTTTCATACAATGCTTCTGTGTAGTTTATATTTGAACATATTCTTTTTTCCACTATTACCCACTTAGCGCTACGAATGTGCAGTTGCATTTTCTACAGACAGAGTGTTTCAAAACTGCTCAATCAAAAGTATGGTTTAACTCTGTTAGCTGAATGCTCAGATCAGAAAGAAGTTTCACAGAATGCTTCTGTGTAGTTTATATTTGAATATATTTCATTTTCCACTACTACGCTCTTAGCGCTCCAAATGTCCAGTTGCATTTTCTACAGAAAGAGTGTTCAGATCTGCTCAATCAAAAGTATGGTTTAACTCTGTTAGCTGAATGCACAGATCAGAAAGATGTTTCACCGAATGATTCTGTGTAGTTTATATTTGAAGACATTCCTTTTTCCACTATTACCCTCTTAGCGCTCCGAATCTCCAATTGCATTTTCTACAAAAAGAGTGTTTCATAACTGCTCAATCAAAAATATGTTTTATCTATGTTAACTGAATTTACAGATCAGAAATAAGTTTCACAGAATGCATCTGTGTAGTTTTTATTTGAAGATATTTTTTTTCCCAATGTAGGCCTCTTAGCGCTTAGCATGTCCAATTGCAGTTTCTACAGAAAGAGTGTTTCAGAACGGCTCAATCAAAAGTAAGGTTCAACTCTGTTAGTTGAATGCACAGAACAGAAAGAATTTTCACAGAATGCTACTGTGTAGTTTATATTTGAATATATTCCTTTTTCCACTATTACCCTCTTAGCGCTCCGAATGTCCACTTGCATTTTCTACAGAAAGAGTGTTCAGAACTGCGCAATCAAAAGTATGGTTTAACTGTTAGCTTAATGAACATATCAGAAATAAGTTTCACACAATGCTTCTGTGTAGTTTTTATTTGAAGATATTATTTTTCCCAATATAGGCCTCTTAGCGCTCAGAATGTCCAATTGCAGTTTCTACAGAAAGAGTGTTTCAGAAAGGCTCAATCAAAAGTAAGGTTCAACTCTGTTTGTTGAATGCACAGAACAGGAAGAAGTTTCATACAATGCTTCTGTGTAGTTTATATTTGAACATATTCTTTTTTCCACTATTACCCACTTAGCGCTACGAATGTAAAGTTGCATTTTCTACAGACAGAGTGTTTCAAAACTGCTCAATCAAAAGTATGGTTTAACTCTGTTAGCTGAATGCTCAGATCAGAAAGAAGTTTCACAGAATGCTTCTGTGTAATTTATATTTGAATATATTCCTTTTTCCACTACTACTCTCTTAGCGCTCCAAATGTCCAGTTGCATTTTCTACAGAAAGAGTGTTCAGATCTGCTCAATCAAAAGTATGGTTTAACTCTGTTAGCTGAATGCACAGATCAGAAAGAAGTTTCACCGAATGATTCTGTGTAGTTTATATTTGAAGACATTCCTTTTTCCACTATTACCCTCTTAGCGCTCCGAATCTACACTTGCATTTTCTACAAAAAGTGTGTTTCATAACTGCTCAATCAAAAATATGTTTTATCTCTGTTAACTGAATTTACAGATCAGAAATAAGTTTCACAGAATGCATCTGTGTCGTTTTTATTTGAAGATATTCTTTTTCCCAATGTAGGCCTCTTAGCGCTGAGCATGTCCAATTGCAGTTTCTACAGAAAGAGTGTTTCAGAACGGCTCAATCAAAAGTAAGGTTCAACTCTGTTAGTTGAATGCACAGAACAGAAAGAATTTTCACAGAATGCTACTGTGTAGTTTATATTTGAATATATTCCTTTTTCCACTATTACCCTCTTAGCGCTCCGAATGTCCACTTGCATTTTCTACAGAAAGAGTGTTCAGAACTGCGCAATCAAAAGTATGGTTTAACTGTTAGCTTAACGAACATATCAGAAATAAGTTTCACACAATGCTTCTGTGTAGTTTTTATTTGAAGATATTATTTTTCCCAATAGAGGCCTCTTAGCGCTCAGAATGTCCAATTGCAGTTTCTACAGAAAGAGTGTTTCAGAAAGGCTCAATCAAAAGTAAGATTCAACTATGTTAGTTGAATGCACAGAACAGGAAGAAGTTTCATACAATGCTTCTGTGTAGTTTATATTTGAACATATTCTTTTTTCCACTATTACCCACTTAGCGCTACGAATGTCCAGTTGCATTTTCTACAGACAGAGTGTTTCAAAACTGCTCAATCAAAAGTATGGTTTAACTCTGTTAGCTGAATGCTCAGATCAGAAAGAAGTTTCACAGAATGCTTCTGTGTAATTTATATTTGAATATATTCCTTTTTCCACTACTACGCTCTTAGCGCTCCAAATGTCCAGTTGCATTTTCTACAGAAAGTGTGTTCAGATCTGCTCAATCAAAAGTATGGTTTAACTCTGTTAGCTGAATGCACAGATCAGAAAGAAGTTTCACCGAATGATTCTGTGTAGTTTATATTTGAAGACATTCCTTTTTCCACTATTACCCTCTTAGCGCTCCGAATCTCCACTTGCATTTTCTACAAAAAGAGTGTTTCATAACTGCTCAATCAAAAATATGTTTTATCTCTGTTAACTGAATTTACAGATCAGAAATAAGTTTCACAGAATGCATCTGTGTAGTTTTTATTTGAAGATATTCTTTTTCCCAATGTAGGCCTCTTAGCGCTTAGCATGTCCAATTGCAGTTTCTACAGAAAGAGTGTTTCAGAACGGCTCAATCAAAAGTAAGGTTCAACTCTGTTAGTTGAATGCACAGAACAGAAAGAATTTTCACAGAATGCTACTGTGTAGTTTATATTTGAATATATTCCTTTTTCAACTATTACCCTCTTAGCGCTCCGAATGTCCACTTGCATTTTCTACAGAAAGAGTGTTCAGAACTGCGCAATCAAAAGTATGGTTTAACTCTGTTAGCTTAATGAACATATCAGAAATAAGTTTCACACAATGCTTCTGTGTAGTTTTTATTTGAAGATATTATTTTTCCCAATAGAGGCCTCTTAGCGCTCAGAATGTCCAATTGCAGTTTCTACAGAAAGAGTGTTTCAGAAAGGCTCAATCAAAAGTAAGATTCAACTATGTTAGTTGAATGCACAGAACAGGAAGAAGTTTCATACAATGCTTCTGTGTAGTTTATATTTGAACATATTCTTTTTTCCACTCTTACCCACTTAGCGCTACGAATGTCCAGTTGCATTTTCTACAGACAGAGTGTTTCAAAACTGCTCAATCAAAAGTATGGTTTAACTCTGTTAGCTGAATGCTCAGATCAGAAAGAAGTTTCACAGAATGCTTCTGTGTAATTTATATTTGAATATATTCCTTTTTCCACTACTACGCTCTTAGCGCTCCAAATGTCCAGTTGCATTTTCTACAGAAAGAGTGTTCAGATCTGCTCAATCAAAAGTATGGTTTAACTCTGTTAGCTGAATGCACAGATCAGAAAGAAGTTTCACCGAATGATTCTGTGTAGTTTATATTTGAAGACATTCCTTTTTCCACTATTACCCTCTTAGCGCTCCGAATCTCCACTTGCATTTTCTACAAAAAGAGTGTTTCATAACTGCTCAATCAAAAATATGTTTTATCTCTGTTAACTGAATTTACAGATCAGAAATAAGTTTCACAGAATGCATCTGTGTAGTTTTTATTTGAAGATATTCTTTTTCCCAATGTAGGCCTCTTAGCGCTTAGCATGTCCAATTGCAGTTTCTACAGAAAGAGTGTTTCAGAACGGCTCAATCAAAAGTAAGGTTCAACTCTGTTAGTTGAATGCACAGAACAGAAAGAATTTTCACAGAATGCTACTGTGTAGTTTATATTTGAATATATTCCTTTTTCAACTATTACCCTCTTAGCGCTCCGAATGTCCACTTGCATTTTCTACAGAAAGAGTGTTCAGAACTGCGCAATCAAAAGTATGGTTTAACTCTGTTAGCTTAATGAACATATCAGAAATAAGTTTCACACAATGCTTCTGTGTAGTTTTTATTTGAAGATATTATTTTTCCCAATAGAGGCCTCTTAGCGCTCAGAATGTCCAATTGAAGTTTCTACAGAAAGAGTGATTCAGAAAGGCTCAATCAAAAGTAAGGTTCAACTCTGTTAGTTGAATGCACAGAACAGAAAGAAGTTTCATACAATGCTTCTGTGTAGTTTATATTTGAATATATTCTTTTTTCCACTATTACCCACTTAGCGCTACGAATGTCCAGTTGCATTTTCTACAGACAGAGTGTTTCAAAACTGCTCAATCAAAAGTATGGTTTAACTCTGTTAGCTGAATGCTCAGATCAGAAAGAAGTTTCACAGAATGCTTCTGTGTACTTTATATTTGAATATATTCCTTTTTCCACTACTACTCTCTTAGCGCTCCAAATGTCCAGTTGCATTTTCTACAGAAAGAGTGTTCAGATCTGCTCAATCAAAAGTATGGTTTAACTCTGTTAGCTGAATGCACAGATCAGAAAGAAGTTTCACAGAATGATTCTGTGTAGTTTATATTTGGAGACATTCCTTTTTCCACTGTTACCCTCTTAGCGCTCCGAAACTCCACTTGCATTTTCTACAGAAAGAGTGTTTCAGAACGGCTCAATCAAAACTAAGGTTCAACTCTTTTAGTTGAACAAACAGAACAGAAAGTAGTTTCACACAATTCTTCTGTGTAGTTTTTATTTGTAGACATTCTTTTTCCCAATATAGGCCTCTTAGCGCTCAGAATGTCCAATTGCAGTTTCTACAGAAAGAGTGTTTCAGAACGGCTCAATCAAAAGTAAGGTTCAACTCTGTTAGTTGAATGCACAGAACAGAAAGAATTTTCACAGAATGCTACTGTGTAGTTTATATTTGAATATATTCCTTTTTCCACTATTTCCCTCTTAGCGCTCAGAATGTCCACTTGCATTTTCTACAGAAAGAGTGTTCAGAACTGCGCAATCAAAAGTATGGTTTAACTCTGTTAGCTTAATGAACATATCAGAAATAAGTTTCACAAAATGCTTCTGTGTAGTTTTTATTTGAAGATTTTATTTTTCCCAATAGAGGCCTCTTAGCGCTCAGAATGTCCAATTGCAGTTTCTACAGAAAGAGTGTTTCAGAAAGGCTCAATCAAAAGTAAGGTTCAACTCTGTTAGTTGAATGCACAGAACAGAAAGAAGTTTCATACAATGCTTCTGTGTAGTTTATATTTGAACATATTCTTTTTTCCACTATTACCCACTTAGCGCTACGAATGTCCAGTTGCATTTTCTACAGACAGAGTGTTTCAAAACTGCTCAATCAAAAGTATGGTTTAACTCTGTTAGCTGAATGCTCAGATCAGAAAGAAGTTTCACAGAATGCTTCTGTGTAGTTTATATTTGAATATATTCCTTTTTCCACTACTACGCTCTTAGCGCTCCAAATGTCCAGTTGCATTTTCTACAGAAAGAGTGTTCAGATCTGCTCAATCAAAAGTATGGTTTAACTCTGTTAGCTGAATGCACAGATCAGAAAGAAGTTTCACCGAATGATTCTGTGTCGTTTATATTGGAAGACATTCCTTTTTCCACTATTACCCTCTTAGCGCTCCGAATCTCCAATTGCATTTTCTACAAAAAGAGTGTTTCATAACTGCTCAATCAAAAATATGTTTTATCTCTGTTAACTGAATTTACAGATCAGAAATAAGTTTCACAGAATGCATCTGTGTAGTTTTTATTTGAATATATTCTTTTTCCCAATGTAGGCCTCTTAGCGCATAGCATGTCCAATTGCAGTTTCTACAGAAAGAGTGTTTCAGAACGGCTCAATCAAAAGTAAGGTTCAACTCTGTTAGTTGAATGCACAGAACAGAAAGAATTTTCACAGAATGCTACTGTATAGTTTATATTTGAATATATTCCTTTTTCCACTATTACCCTCTTAGCGCTCCGAATGTCCACTTGCATTTTCTACAGAAAGAGTGTTCAGAACTGTGCAATCAAAAGTATGGTTTAACTCTGTTAGCTTAATGAACATATCAGAAATAAGTTTCACACAATGCTTCTGTGTAGTTTTTAATTGAAGATATTATTTTTCCCAATAGAGGCCTCTTAGCGCTCTGAATGTCCAATTGCAGTTTCTACAGAAAGAGTGTTTCAGAAAGGCTCAATCAAAAGTAAGGTTCAACTCTGTTTGTTGAATGCACAGAACAGGAAGAAGTTTCATACAATGCTTCTGTGTAGTTTATATTTGAACATATTCTTTTTTCCACTATTACCCACTTAGCGCTACGAATGTAAAGTTGCATTTTCTACAGACAGAGTGTTTCAAAACTGCTCAATCAAAAGTATGGTTTAACTCTGTTAGCTGAATGCTCAGATCAGAAAGAAGTTTCACAGAATGCTTCTGTGTAATTTATATTTGAATATATTCCTTTTTCCACTACTACTCTCTTAGCGCTCCAAATGTCCAGTTGCATTTTCTACAGAAAGAGTGTTCAGATCTGCTCAATCAAAAGTATGGTTTAACTCTGTTAGCTGAATGCACAGATCAGAAAGAAGTTTCACCGAATGATTCTGTGTAGTTTATATTTGAAGACATTCCTTTTTCCACTATTACCCTCTTAGCGCTCCGAATCTACACTTGCATTTTCTACAAAAAGAGTGTTTCATAACTGCTCAATCAAAAATATGTTTTATCTCTGTTAACTGAATTTACAGATCAGAAATAAGTTTCACAGAATGCATCTGTGTCGTTTTTATTTGAAGATATTCTTTTTCCCAATGTAGGCCTCTTAGCGCTGAGCATGTCCAATTGCAGTTTCTACAGAAAGAGTGTTTCAGAACGGCTCAATCAAAAGTAAGGTTCAACTCTGTTAGTTGAATGCACAGAACAGAAAGAATTTTCACAGAATGCTACTGTGTAGTTTATATTTGAATATATTCCTTTTTCCACTATTACCCTCTTAGCGCTCCGAATGTCCACTTGCATTTTCTACAGAAAGAGTGTTCAGAACTGCGCAATCAAAAGTATGGTTTAACTGTTAGCTTAATGAACATATCAGAAATAAGTTTCACACAATGCTTCTGTGTAGTTTTTATTTGAAGATATTATTTTTCCCAATAGAGGCCTCTTAGCGCTCAGAATGTCCAATTGCAGTTTCTACAGAAAGAGTGTTTCAGAAAGGCTCAATCAAAAGTAAGATTCAACTATGTTAGTTGAATGCACAGAACAGGAAGAAGTTTCATACAATGCTTCTGTGTAGTTTATATTTGAACATATTCTTTTTTCCACTCTTACCCACTTAGCGCTACGAATGTCCAGTTGCATTTTCTACAGACAGAGTGTTTCAAAACTGCTCAATCAAAAGTATGGTTTAACTCTGTTAGCTGAATGCTCAGATCAGAAAGAAGTTTCACAGAATGCTTCTGTGTAATTTATATATGAATATATTCCTTTTTCCACTACTACGCTCTTAGCGCTCCAAATGTCCAGTTGCATTTTCTACAGAAAGAGTGTTCAGATCTGCTCAATCAAAAGTATGGTTTAACTCTGTTAGCTGAATGCACAGATCAGAAAGAAGTTTCACCGAATGATTCTGTGTAGTTTATATTTGAAGACATTCCTTTTTCCACTATTACCCTCTTAGCGCTCCGAATCTCCACTTGCATTTTCTACAAAAAGAGTGTTTCATAACTGCTCAATCAAAAATATGTTTTATCTCTGTTAACTGAATTTACAGATCAGAAATAAGTTTCACAGAATGCATCTGTGTAGTTTTTATTTGAAGATATTCTTTTTCCCAATGTAGGCCTCTTAGCGCTTAGCATGTCCAATTGCAGTTTCTACAGAAAGAGTGTTTCAGAACGGCTCAATCAAAAGTAAGGTTCAACTCTGTTAGTTGAATGCACAGAACAGAAAGAATTTTCACAGAATGCTACTGTGTAGTTTATATTTGAATATATTCCTTTTTCAACTATTACCCTCTTAGCGCTCCGAATGTCCACTTGCATTTTCTACAGAAAGAGTGTTCAGAACTGCGCAATCAAAAGTATGGTTTAACTCTGTTAGCTTAATGAAAATATCAGAAATAAGTTTCACACAATGCTTCTGTGTAGTTTTTATTTGAAGATATTATTTTTCCCAATAGAGGCCTCTTAGCGCTCAGAATGTCCCATTGAAGTTTCTACAGAAAGAGTGATTCAGAAAGGCTCAATCAAAAGTAAGGTTCAACTCTGTTAGTTGAATGCACAGAACAGAAAGAAGTTTCATACAATGCTTCTGTGTAGTTTATATTTGAATATATTCTTTTTTCCACTATTACCCACTTAGCGCTACGAATGTCCAGTTGCATTTTCTACAGACAGAGTGTTTCAAAACTGCTCAATCAAAAGTATGGTTTAACTCTGTTAGCTGAATGCTCAGATCAGAAAGAAGTTTCACAGAATGCTTCTGTGTACTTTATATTTGAATATATTCCTTTTTCCACTACTACTCTCTTAGCGCTCCAAATGTCCAGTTGCATTTTTAACAGAAAGAGTGTTCAGATCTGCTCAATCAAAAGTATGGTTTAACTCTGTTAGCTGAATGCACAGATCAGAAAGAAGTTTCACAGAATGATTCTGTGTAGTTTATATTTGGAGACATTCCTTTTTCCACTGTTACCCTCTTAGCGCTCCGAAACTCCACTTGCATTTTCTACAGAAAGAGTGTTTCAGAACGGCTCAATCAAAACTAAGGTTCAACTCTTTTAGTTGAACAAACAGAACAGAAAGTAGTTTCACACAATTCTTCTGTGTAGTTTTTATTTGTAGACATTCTTTTTCCCAATATAGGCCTCTTAGCGCTCAGAATGTCCAATTGCAGTTTCTACAGAAAGAGTGTTTCAGAACGGCTCAATCAAAAGTAAGGTTCAACTCTGTTAGTTGAATGCACAGAACAGAAAGAATTTTCACAGAATGCTACTGTGTAGTTTATATTTGAATATATTCCTTTTTCCACTATTTCCCTCTTAGCGCTCAGAATGTCCACTTGCATTTTCTACAGAAAGAGTGTTCAGAACTGCGCAATCAAAAGTATGGTTTAACTCTGTTAGCTTAATGAACATATCAGAAATAAGTTTCACACAATGCTTCTGTGTAGTTTTTATTTGAAGATTTTATTTTTCCCAATAGAGGCCTCTTAGCGCTCAGAATGTCCAATTGCAGTTTCTACAGAAAGAGTGTTTCAGAAAGGCTCAATCAAAAGTAAGGTTCAACTCTGTTAGTTGAATGCACAGAACAGAAAGAAGTTTCATACAATGCTTCTGTGTAGTTTATATTTGAACATATTCTTTTTTCCACTATTACCCACTTAGCGCTACGAATGTCCAGTTGCATTTTCTACAGACAGAGTGTTTCAAAACTGCTCAATCAAAAGTATGGTTTAACTCTGTTAGCTGAATGCTCAGATCAGAAAGAAGTTTCACAGAATGCTTCTGTGTAGTTTATATTTGAATATATTCCTTTTTCCACTACTACGCTCTTAGCGCTCCAAATGTCCAGTTGCATTTTCTACAGAAAGAGTGTTCAGATCTGCTCAATCAAAAGTATGGTTTAACTCTGTTAGCTGAATGCACAGATCAGAAAGAAGTTTCACCGAATGATTCTGTGTCGTTTATATTGGAAGACAATCCTTTTTCCACTATTACCCTCTTAGCGCTCCGAATCTCCAATTGCATTTTCTACAAAAAGAGTGTTTCATAACTGCTCAATCAAAAATATGTTTTATCTCTGTTAACTGAATTTACAGATCAGAAATAAGTTTCACAGAATGCATCTGTGTAGTTTTTATTTGAATATATTCTTTTTCCCAATGTAGGCCTCTTAGCGCATAGCATGTCCAATTGCAGTTTCTACAGAAAGAGTGTTTCAGAACGGCTCAATCAAAAGTAAGGTTCAACTCTGTTAGTTGAATGCACAGAACAGAAAGAATTTTCACAGAATGCTACTGTATAGTTTATATTTGAATATATTCCTTTTTCCACTATTACCCTCTTAGCGCTCCGAATGTCCACTTGCATTTTCTACAGAAAGAGTGTTCAGAACTGTGCAATCAAAAGTATGGTTTAACTCTGTTAGCTTAATGAACATATCAGAAATAAGTTTCACACAATGCTTCTGTGTAGTTTTTAATTGAAGATATTATTTTTCCCAATAGAGGCCTCTTAGCGCTCTGAATGTCCAATTGCAGTTTCTACAGAAAGAGTGTTTCAGAACGGCTCAATCAAAAGTAAGGTTCAACTCTGTTAGTTGAATGCACAGAACAGAAAGAAGTTTCATACAATGCTTCTGTGTAGTTTATATTTGAACATATTCTTTTTTCCACTATTACCCACTTAGTGCTACGAATGTCCAGTTGCATTTTCTACAGACAGAGTGTTTCAAAACTGCTCAATCAAAAGTATGGTTTAACTCTGTTAGCTGAATGCTCAGATCAGAAAGAAGTTTCACAGAATGCTTCTGTGTAGTTTATATTTGAATATATTCCTTTTTCCACTACTACTCTCTTAGCGCTCCAAATGTCCAGTTGCATTTTCTACAGAAAGAGTGTTCAGATCTGCTCAATCAAAAGTATGGTTTAACTCTGTTAGCTGAATGCACAGATCAGAAAGAAGTTTCACAGAATGATTCTGTGTAGTTTATGTTTGGAGACATTCCTTTTTCCACTATTACCCTCTTAGCGCTCCGAATCTCCACTTGCATTTTCTACAGAAAGAGTGTTTCAGAACGGCTCAATCAAAACTAAGGTTCAACTCTTTTAGTTGAACAAACAGAACAGAAAGAAGTTTCACACAATTCTTCTGTGTAGTTTTTATTTGTAGACATTCTTTTTCCCAATATAGGCCTCTTAGCGCTCAGAATGTCCAATTGCAGTTTCTACAGAAAGAGTGTTTCAGAACGGCTCAATCAAAAGTAAGGTTCAACACTGTTAGTTGAATGCACAGAACAGAAAGAAGTTTCATACAATGCTTCTGTGTAGTTTATATTTGAACATATACTTTTTTCCACTATTACCCACTTAGCGCTATGAATGTCCAGTTGCATTTTCTACAGACAGAGTGTTTCAAAACTGCTCAATCAAAAGTATGGTTTAACTCTGTTAGCTGAATGCTCAGATCAGAAAGAAGTTTCACAGAATGCTTCTGTGTAGTTTATATTTGAATATATTCCTTTTTCCACTACTACGCTCTTAGCGCTCCAAATGTCCAGTTGCATTTTCTACAGAAAGAGTGTTCAGATCTGCTCAATCAAAAGTATGGTTTAACTCTGTTAGCTGAATGCACAGATCAGAAAGAAGTTTCACCGAATGATTCTGTGTAGTTTATATTTGAAGTCATTCCTTTTTCCACTATTACCCTCTTAGCGCTCCGAATCTCCACTTGCATTTTCTACAAAAAGAGTGTTTCATAACTGCTCAATCAAAAATATGTTTTATCTCTGTTAACTGAATTTACAGATCAGAAATAAGTTTCACAGAATGCATCTGTGTAGTTTTTATTGGAAGATATTCTTTTTCCCAATGTAGGCCTCTTAGCGCTTAGCATGTCCAATTGCAGTTTCTACAGAAAGAGTGTTTCAGAACGGCTCAATCAAAAGTAAGGTTCAACTCTGTTAGTTGAATGCACAGAACAGAGATAATTTTCACAGAATGCTACTGTGTAGTTTATATTTGAATATATTCCTTTTTCCACTATTACCCTCTTAGCGCTCCGAATGTCCACTTGCATTTTCTACAGAAAGAGTGTTCAGAACTGCGCAATCAAAAGTATGGTTTAACTCTGTTAGCTTAATGAACATATCAGAAATAAGTTTCACACAATGCTTCTGTGTAGTTTTTATTTGAAGATATTATTTTTCCCAATAGAGGCCTCTTAGCGCTCAGAATGTCCAATTGCAGTTTCTACAGAAAGAGAGTTTCAGAAAGGCTCAATCAAAAGTAAGGTTCAACTCTGTTAGTTGAATGCACAGAACAGAAAAAAGTTTCATACAATGTTTCTGTGTAGTTTATATTTGAACATATTCTTTTTTCCACTATTACCCACTTAGCGCTACGAATGTCCAGTTGCATTTTCTACAGACAGAGTGTTTCAAAACTGCTCAATCAAAAGTATGGTTTAACTCTGTTAGCTGAATGCTCAGATCAGAAAGAAGTTTCACAGAATGCTTCTGTGTAGTTTATATTTGAATATATTCCTTTCTCCACTACTACTCTCTTAGCGCTCCAAATATCCAGTTGCATTTTCTACAGAAAGAGTGTTCAGATCTGCTCAATCAAAAGTATGGTTTAACTCTGTTAGCTGAATGCACGGATCAGAAAGAAGTTTCACAGAATGATTCTGTGTAGTTTATATTTGGAGACATTCCTTTTTCCACTATTACCCTCTTAGCGCTCCGAATCTCCACTTGCATTTTCTACAGAAAGAGTGTTTCAGAACGGCTCAATCAAAACTAAGGTTCAACTCTTTTTGTTGAACAAACAGAACAGAAAGAAGTTTCACACAATTCTTCTGTGTAGTTTTTATTTGTAGACATTCTTTTTCCCAATATAGGCCTCTTAGCGCTCAGAATGTCCAATTGCAGTTTCTACAGAAAGAGTGTTTCAGAACGGCTCAATCAAAAGTAAGGTTCAACTCTGTTAGTTGAATGCACAGAACAGAAAGAAGTTTCATACAATGCTTCTGTGTAGTTTATATTTGAACATATTCTTTTTTCCACTATTACCCACTTAGCGCTACGAATGTCCAGTTGCATTTTCTACAGACAGAGTGTTTCAAAACTGCTCAATCAAAAGTATGGTTTAACTCTGTTAGCTGAATGCTCAGATCAGAAAGAAGTTACACAGAATGCTTCTGTGTAGTTTATATTTGAATATATTCCTTTTTCCACTACTACGCTCTTAGCGCTCCAAATGTCCAGTTGCATTTTCTACAGAAAGAGTGTTCAGATCTGCTCAATCAAAAGTATGGTTTAACTATGTTATCTGAATGCACAGATCAGAAAGAAGTTTCACCGAATGATTCTGTGTAGTTTATATTTGAAGACATTCCTTTTTCCACTATTACCAACTTAGCGCTCCGAATCTCCACTTGCATTTTCTACAAAAAGAGTGTTTCATAACTGCTCAATCAAAAATATCTTTTATCTCTGTTAACTGAATTTACAGATCAGAAATAAGTTTCACAGAATGCATCTGTGTAGTTTTTATTTGAAGATATTCTTTTTCCCAATGTAGGCCTCTTAGCGCTTAGCATGTCCAATTGCAGTTTCTACAGAAAGTGTGTTTCAGAACGGCTCAATCAAAAGTAAGGTTCAACTCTGTTAGTTGAATGCACAGAACAGAAAGAATTTTCACAGAATGCTACTGTGTAGTTTATATTTGAATATATTCCTTTTTCCACTATTACCCTCTTAGCGCTCGGAATGTTCTCTTGCATTTTCTACAGAAAGAGTGTTCAGAACTGCGCAATCAAAAGTATGGTTTAACTCTGTTAGCTTAATGAACATATCAGAAATAAGTTTCACACAATGCTTCTGTGTAGTTTTTATTTGAAGATATTATTTTTCCCAATAGAGGCCTCTTAGCGCTCAGAATGTCCAATTGCAGTTTCTACAGAAAGGGTGTTTCAGAAAGGCTCAATCAAAAGTAAGGTTCAACTCTGTTAGTTGAATGCACAGAACAGAAAGAAGTTTCATACAATGCTTCTGTGTAGTTTATATTTGAACATATTCTTTTTTCCACTATTACCCACTTAGCGCTACGAATGTCCAGTTGCATTTTCTACAGAGAGAGTGTTTCAAAACTGCTCAATCAAAAGTATGGTTTAACTCTGTTAGCTGAATGCTCAGATCAGAAAGAAGTTTCACAGAATGCTTCTGTGTAGTTTATATTTGAATATATTCCTTTCTCCACTACTACTCTCTTAGCGCTCCAAATGTTCAGTTGCATTTTCTACAGAAAGAGTGTTCAGATCTGCTCAATCAAAAGTATGGTTTAACTCTGTTAGCTGAATGCACGGATCAGAAAGATGTTTCACAGAATGATTCTGTGTAGTTTATATTTGGAGACATTCCTTTTTCCACTATTACCCTCTTAGCGCTCCGAATCTCCACTTGCATTTTCTACAGAAAGAGTGTTTCAGAACGGCTCAATCAAAACTAAGGTTCAACTCTTTTAGTTGAACAAACAGAACAGAAAGAAGTTTCACACAATTCTTCTGTGTAGTTTTTATTTGTAGACATTCTTTTTCCCAATATAGGCCTCTTAGCGCTCAGAATGTCCAATTGCAGTTTCTACAGAAAGAGTGTTTCAGAACGGCTCAATCAAAAGTAAGGTTCAACACTGTTAGTTGAATGCACAGAACAGAAAGAAGTTTCATACAATGCTTCTGTGTAGTTTATATTTGAACATATACTTTTTTCCACTATTACCCACTTAGCGCTACGAATGTCCAGTTGCATTTTCTACAGACAGAGTGTTTCAAAACTGCTCAATCAAAAGTATGGTTTAACTCTGTTAGCTGAATGCTCAGATCAGAAAGAAGTTTCACAGAATGCTTCTGTGTAGTTTATATTTGAATATATTCCTTTTTCCACTACTACGCTCTTAGCGCTCCAAATGTCCAGTTGCATTTTCTACAGAAAGAGTGTTCAGATCTGCTCAATCAAAAGTATGGTTTAACTCTGTTAGCTGAATGCACAGATCAGAAAGAAGTTTCACCGAATGATTCTGTGTAGTTTATATTTGAAGTCATTCCTTTTTCCACTATTACCCTCTTAGCGCTCCGAATCTCCACTTGCATTTTCTACAAAAAGAGTGTTTCATAACTGCTCAATCAAAAATATGTTTTATCTCTGTTAACTGAATTTACAGATCAGAAATAAGTTTCACAGAATGCATCTGTGTAGTTTTTATTGGAAGATATTCTTTTTCCCAATGTAGGCCTCTTAGCGCTTAGCATGTCCAATTGCAGTTTCTACAGAAAGAGTGTTTCAGAACGGCTCAATCAAAAGTAAGGTTCAACTCTGTTAGTTGAATGCACAGAACAGAGATAATTTTCACAGAATGCTACTGTGTAGTTTATATTTGAATATATTCCTTTTTCCACTATTACCCTCTTAGCGCTCCGAATGTCCACTTGCATTTTCTACAGAAAGAGTGTTCAGAACTGCGCAATCAAAAGTATGGTTTAACTCTGTTAGCTTAATGAACATATCAGAAATAAGTTTCACACAATGCTTCTGTGTAGTTTTTATTTGAAGATATTATTTTTCCCAATAGAGGCCTCTTAGCGCTCAGAATGTCCAATTGCAGTTTCTACAGAAAGAGAGTTTCAGAAAGGCTCAATCAAAAGTAAGGTTCAACTCTGTTAGTTGAATGCACAGAACAGAAAAAAGTTTCATACAATGTTTCTGTGTAGTTTATATTTGAACATATTCTTTTTTCCACTATTACCCACTTAGCGCTACGAATGTCCAGTTGCATTTTCTACAGACAGAGTGTTTCAAAACTGCTCAATCTAAAGTATGGTTTAACTCTGTTAGCTGAATGCTCAGATCAGAAAGAAGTTTCACAGAATGCTTCTGTGTAGTTTATATTTGAATATATTCCTTTCTCCACTACTACTCTCTTAGCGCTCCAAATATCCAGTTGCATTTTCTACAGAAAGAGTGTTCAGATCTGCTCAATCAAAAGTATGGTTTAACTCTGTTAGCTGAATGCACGGATCAGAAAGAAGTTTCACAGAATTATTCTGTGTAGTTTATATTTGGAGACATTCCTTTTTCCACTATTACCCTCTTAGCGCTCCGAATCTCCACTTGCATTTTCTACAGAAAGAGTGTTTCAGAACGGCTCAATCAAAACTAAGGTTCAACTCTTTTTGTTGAACAAACAGAACAGAAAGAAGTTTCACACAATTCTTCTGTGTAGTTTTTATTTGTAGACATTCTTTTTCCCAATATAGGCCTCTTAGCGCTCAGAATGTCCAATTGCAGTTTCTACAGAAAGAGGGTTTCAGAACGGCTCAATCAAAAGTAAGGTTCAACTCTGTTAGTTGAATGCACAGAACAGAAAGAAGTTTCATACAATGCTTCTGTGTAGTTTATATTTGAACATATTCTTTTTTCCACTATTACCCACTTAGCGCTACGAATGTCCAGTTGCATTTTCTACAGACAGAGTGTTTCAAAACTGCTCAATCAAAAGTATGGTTTAACTCTGTTAGCTGAATGCTCAGATCAGAAAGAAGTTACACAGAATGCTTCTGTGTAGTTTATATTTGAATATATTCCTTTTTCCACTACTACGCTCTTAGCGCTCCAAATGTCCAGTTGCATTTTCTACAGAAAGAGTGTTCAGATCTGCTCAATCAAAAGTATGGTTTAACTATGTTATCTGAATGCACAGATCAGAAAGAAGTTTCACCGAATGATTCTGTGTAGTTTATATTTGAAGACATTCCTTTTTCCACTATTACCAACTTAGCGCTCCGAATCTCCACTTGCATTTTCTACAAAAAGAGTGTTTCATAACTGCTCAATCAAAAATATCTTTTATCTCTGTTAACTGAATTTACAGATCAGAAATAAGTTTCACAGAATGCATCTGTGTAGTTTTTATTTGAAGATATTCTTTTTCCCAATGTAGGCCTCTTAGCGCTTAGCATGTCCAATTGCAGTTTCTACAGAAAGTGTGTTTCAGAACGGCTCAATCAAAAGTAAGGTTCAACTCTGTTAGTTGAATGCACAGAACAGAAAGAATTTTCACAGAATGCTACTGTGTAGTTTATATTTGAATATATTCCTTTTTCCACTATTACCCTCTTAGCGCTCGGAATGTTCTCTTGCATTTTCTACAGAAAGAGTGTTCAGAACTGCGCAATCAAAAGTATGGTTTAACTCTGTTAGCTTAATGAACATATCAGAAATAAGTTTCACACAATGCTTCTGTGTAGTTTTTATTTGAAGATATTATTTTTCCCAATAGAGGCCTCTTAGCGCTCAGAATGTCCAATTGCAGTTTCTACAGAAAGGGTGTTTCAGAAAGGCTCAATCAAAAGTAAGGTTCAACTCTGTTAGTTGAATGCACAGAACAGAAAGAAGTTTCATACAATGCTTCTGTGTAGTTTATATTTGAACATATTCTTTTTTCCACTATTACCCACTTAGCGCTACGAATGTCCAGTTGCATTTTCTACAGAGAGAGTGTTTCAAAACTGCTCAATCAAAAGTATGGTTTAACTCTGTTAGCTGAATGCTCAGATCAGAAAGAAGTTTCACAGAATGCTTCTGTGTAGTTTATATTTGAATATATTCCTTTCTCCACTACTACTCTCTTAGCGCTCCAAATGTTCAGTTGCATTTTCTACAGAAAGAGTGTTCAGATCTGCTCAATCAAAAGTATGGTTTAACTCTGTTAGCTGAATGCACGGATCAGAAAGATGTTTCACAGAATGATTCTGTGTAGTTTATATTTGGAGACATTCCTTTTTCCACTATTACCCTCTTAGCGCTCCGAATCTCCACTTGCATTTTCTACAGAAAGAGTGTTTCAGAACGGCTCAATGAAAACTAAGGTTCAACTCTTTTAGTTGAACAAACAGAACAGAAAGTAGTTTCACACAATTCTTCTGTGTAGTTTTTATTTGTAGACATTCTTTTTCCCAATATAGGCCTCTTAGCGCTCAGAATGTCCAATTGCAGTTTCTACAGAAAGAGTGTTTCAGAACGGCTCAATCAAAAGTAAGGTTCAACTCTGTTAGCTGAATGCACAGAACAGAAAGAAGTTTCATACAATGCTTCTGTGTAGTTTATATTTGAACATATTCTTTTTTCCACTATTACCCACTTAGCGCTACGAATGTCCAGTTGCATTTTCTACAGACAGAGTGTTTCAAAACTGCTCAATCAAAAGTATGGTTTAACTCTGTTAGCTGAATGCTCAGATCAGAAAGAAGTTTCACAGAATGTTTCTGTGTAGTTTATATTTGAATATATTCCTTTTTCCACTACTACGCTCGTAGCGCTCCAAATGTCCAGTTGCATTTTCTACAGAAAGAGTGTTCAGATCTGCTCAATCAAAAGTATGGTTTAACTCTGTTAGCTGAATGCACAGATCAGAAAGAAGTTTCACCGAATGATTCTGTGTAGTTTATATTTGAAGACATTCCTTTTTCCACTATTACCCTCTTAGCGCTCCGAATCTCCACTTGCATTTTCTACAAAAAGAGTGTTTCATAACTGCTCAATCAAAAATATATTTTATCTCTGTTAACTGAATTTACAGATCAGAAATAAGTTTCACAGAATGCATCTGTGTAGTTTTTATTTGAAGATATTCTTTTTCCCAATGTAGGCCTCTTAGCGCTTAGCATGTCCAATTGCAGTTTCTACAGAAAGAGTGTTTCAGAACGGCTCAATCAAAAGTAAGGTTCAACTCTGTTAGTTGAATGCACAGAACAGAAAGAATTTTCACAGAATGCTACTGTGTAGTTTATATTTGAATATATTCCTTTTTCCACTATTACCCTCTTAGCGCTCCGAATGTCCACTTGCATTTTCTACAGAAAGAGTGTTCAGAACTGCGCAATCAAAAGTATGGTTTAACTCTGTTAGCTTAATGAACATATCAGAAATAAGTTTCACACAATGCTTCTGTGTAGTTTTTATTTGAAGATATTATTTTTCCCAATAGAGGCCTCTTAGCGCTCAGAATGTCCAATTGCAGTTTATACAGAAAGAGTGTTTCAGAAAGGCTCAATCAAAAGTAAGGTTCAACTCTGTTAGTTGAATGCACAGAACAGAAAGAAGTTTCATACAATGCTTCTGTGTAGTTTATATTTGAACATATTCTTTTTTCCACTATTACCCACTTAGCGCTACGAATGTCCAGTTGCATTTTCTACAGACAGAGTGTTTCAAAACTGCTCAATCAAAAGTATGGTTTAACTCTGTTAGCTGAATGCTCAGATCAGAAAGAAGTTTCACAGAATGCTTCTGTGTAGTTTATATTTGAATATATTCCTTTCTCCACTACTACTCTCTTAGCGCTCCAAATGTCCAGTTGCATTTTCTACAGAAAGAGTGTTCAGATCTGCTCAATCAAAAGTATGGTTTAACTCTGTTAGCTGAATGCACGGATCAGAAAGAAGTTTCACAGAATGATTCTGTGTAGTTTATATTTGGAGACATTCCTTTTTCCACTATTACCCTCTTAGCGCTCCGAATCTCCACTTGCATTTTCTACAGAAAGAGTGTTTCAGAACGGCTCAATCAAAACTAAGGTTCAACTCTTTTAGTTGAACAAACAGAACAGAAAGAAGTTTCACACAATTCTTCTGTGTAGTTTTTATTTGTAGACATTCTTTTTCCCAATATAGGCCTCTTAGCGCTCAGAATGTCCAATTGCAGTTTCTACAGAAAGAGTGTTTCAGAACGGCTCAATCAAAAGTAAGGTTCAACTCTGTTAGTTGAATGCACAGAACAGAAAGAAGTTTCATACAATGCTTCTGTGTAGTTTATATTTGAACATATTCTTTTTTCCACTATTACCCACTTAGCGCTACGAATGTCCAGTTGCATTTTCTACAGACAGAGTGTTTCAAAACTGCTCAATCAAAAGTATGGTTTAACTCTGTTAGCTGAATGCTCAGATCAGAAAGAAGTTTCACAGAATGCTTCTGTGTAGTTTATATTTGAATATCTTCCTTTTTCCACTACTACGCTCTTAGCGCTCCAAATGTCCAGTTGCATTTTCTACAGAAAGAGTGTTCAGATCTGCTCAATCAAAAGTATGGTTTAACTCTGTTAGCTGAATGCAGAGATCAGAAAGAAGTTTCACCGAATGATTCTGTGTAGTTTATATTTGAAGACATTCCTTTTTCCACTATTACCCTCTTAGCGCTCCGAATCTCCACTTGCATTTTCTACAAAAAGAGTGTTTCATAACTGCTGAATCAAAAATATGTTTTATCTCTGTTAACTGAATTTACAGATCAGAAATAAGTTTCACAGAATGCATCTGTGTAGTTTTTATTTGAAGATATTCTTCTTCCCAATGTAGGCCTCTTAGCGCTTAGCATGTCCAATTGCAGTTTCTACAGAAAGAGTGTTTCAGAACGGCTCAATCAAAAGTAAGGTTCAACTCTGTTAGTTGAATGCACAGAACAGAAAGAATTTTCACAGAATGCTACTGTGTAGTTTATATTTGAATATATTCCTTTTTCCACTATTACCCTCTTAGCGCTCCGAATGTCCACTTGCATTTTCTACAGAAAGAGTGTTCAGAACTGCGCAATCAAAAGTATGGTTTAACTCTGTTATCTTAATGAACATATCAGAAATAAGTTTCACACAATGCTTCTGTGTAGTTTTTATTTGAAGATATTATTTTTCCCAATAGAGGCCTCTTAGCGCTCAGAATGTCCAATTGCAGTTTCTACAGAAAGAGTGTTTCAGAAAGGCTCAATGAAAACTAAGGTTCAACTCTGTTAGTTGAATGCACAGAACAGAAAGTAGTTTCATACAATGCTTCTGTGTAGTTTATATTTGAACATATTCTTTTTTCCACTATTACCCACTAAGCGCTACGAATGTCCAGTTGCATTTTCTACAGACAGAGTGTTTCAAAACTGCTCACTCAAAAGTATGGTTTAACTCTGTTAGCTGAATGCTCAGATCAGAAAGAAGTTTCACAGAATGCTTCTGTGTAGTTTATATTTGAATATATTCCTTTCTCCACTACTACTCTCTTAGCGCTCCAAATGTCCAGTTGCATTTTCTACAGAAATAGTGTTCAGATCTGCTCAATCAAAAGTATGGTTTAACTCTGTTAGCTGAATGCACGGATCAGAAAGAAGTTTCACAGAATGATTCTGTGTAGTTTATATTTGGAGACATTCCTTTTTCCACTACTACCCTCTTAGCGCTCCGAATCTCCACTTGCAGTTTCTACAGAAAGAGTGTTTCAGAACGGCTCAATCAAAAGTAAGGTTCAACTCTGTTAGTTGAATGCACAGAACAGAAAGAAGTTTCATACAATGCTTCTGTGTAGTTTATATTTGAACATATTCTTTTTTCCACTATTACCCACTTAGCGCTACGAATGTCCAGTTGCATTTTCTACAGACAGAGTGTTTCAAAACTGCTCAATCAAAAGTATGGTTTAACTCTGTTAGCTGAATGCTCAGATCAGAAAGAAGTTTCACAGAATGCTTCTGTGTAGTTTATATTTGAATATATTCCTTTTTCCACTACTACGCTCTTAGCGCTCCAAATGTCCAGTTGCATTTTCTACAGAAAGAGTGTTCAGATCTGCTCAATCAAAAGTATGGTTTAACTCTGTTAGCTGAATGCACAGATCAGAAAGAAGTTTCACCGAATGATTCTGTGTAGTTTATATTTGAAGACATTCCTTTTTCCACTATTACCAACTTAGCGCTCCGAATCTCCACTTGCATTTTCTACAAAAAGAGTGTTTCATAACTGCTCAATCAAAAATATCTTTTATCTCTGTTAACTGAATTTACAGATCAGAAATAAGTTTCACAGAATGCATCTGTGTAGTTTTTATTTGAATATATTCTTTTTCCCAATGTAGGCCTCTTAGCGCTTAGCATGTCCAATTGCAGTTTCTACAGAAAGAGTGTTTCAGAACGGCTCAATCAAAAGTAAGGTTCAACTCTGTTAGTTGAATGCACAGAACAGAAAGAATTTTCACAGAATGCTACTGTATAGTTTATATTTGAATATATTCCTTTTTCCACTATTACCCTCTTAGCGCTCCGAATGTCCACTTGCATTTTCTACAGAAAGAGTGTTCAGAACTGTGCAATCAAAAGTATGGTTTAACTCTGTTAGCTTAATGAACATATCAGAAATAAGTTTCACACAATGCTTCTGTGTAGTTTTTATTTGAAGATATTATTTTTCCCAATAGAGGCCTCTTAGCGCTCTGAATGTCCAATTGCAGTTTCTACAGAAAGAGTGTTTCAGAACGGCTCAATCAAAAGTAAGGTTCAACTCTGTTAGTTGAATGCACAGAACAGAAAGAAGTTTCATACAATGCTTCTGTGTAGTTTATATTTGAACATATTCTTTTTTCCACTATTACCCACTTAGCGCTGCGAATGTCCAGTTGCATTTTCTACAGAGAGAGTGTTTCAAAACTGCTCAATCAAAAGTATGGTTTAACTCTGTTAGCTGAATGCTCAGATCAGAAAGAAGTTTCACAGAATGCTTCTGTGTAGTTTATATTTGAATATATTCCTTTCTCCACTACTACTCTCTTAGCGCTCCAAATGTTCAGTTGCATTTTCTACAGAAAGAGTGTTCAGATCTGCTCAATCAAAAGTATGGTTTAACTCTGTTAGCTGAATGCACGGATCAGAAAGAAGTTTCACAGAATGATTCTGTGTAGTTTATATTTGGAGACATTCCTTTTTCCACTATTACCCTCTTAGCGCTCCGAATCTCCACTTGCATTTTCTACAGAAAGAGTGTTTCAGAACGGCTCAATGAAAACTAAGGTTCAACTCTTTTAGTTGAACAAACAGAACAGAAAGTAGTTTCACACAATTCTTCTGTGTAGTTTTTATTTGTAGACATTCTTTTTCCCAATATAGGCCTCTTAGCGCTCAGAATGTCCAATTGCAGTTTCTACAGAAAGAGTGTTTCAGAACGGCTCAATCAAAAGTAAGGTTCAACTCTGTTAGTTGAATGCACAGAACAGAAAGAAGTTTCATACAATGCTTCTGTGTAGTTTATATTTGAACATATTCTTTTTTCCACTATTACCCACTTTGCGCTACGAATGTCCAGTTGCATTTTCTACAGACAGAGTGTTTCAAAACTGCTCAATCAAAAGTATGGTTTAACTCTGTTAGATGAATGCTCAGATCAGAAAGAAGTTTCACAGAATGTTTCTGTGTAGTTTATATTTGAATATATTCCTTTTTCCACTACTACGCTCGTAGCGCTCCAAATGTCCAGTTGCATTTTCTACAGAAAGAGTGTTCAGATCTGCTCAATCAAAAGTATGGTTTAACTCTGTTAGCTGAATGCACAGATCAGAAAGAAGTTTCACCGAATGATTCTGTGTAGTTTATATTTGAAGACATTCCTTTTTCCACTATTACCCACTTAGCGCTCCGAATCTCCACTTGCATTTTCTACAAAAAGAGTGTTTCATATCTGCTCAATCAAAAATATCTTTTATCTCTGTTAACTGAATTTACAGATCAGAAATAAGTTTCACAGAATGCATCTGTGTAGTTTTTATTTGAAGATATTCTTTTTCCCAATGTAGGCCTCTTAGCGCTTAGCATGTCCAATTGCAGTTTCTACAGAAAGAGTGTATCAGAACGGTTCAGTCAAAAGTAAGGTTCAACTCTGTTAGTTGAATGCACAGAACAGAAAGAATTTTCACAGAATGCTACTGTGTAGTTTATATTTGAATATATTCCTTTTTCCACTAATACCCTCTTAGCGCTCCGAATGTCCACTTGCATTTTCTACAGAAAGAGTGTTCAGAACTGCGCAATCAAAAGTATGGTTTAACTCTGTTAGCTTAATGAACATATCAGAAATAAGTTTCACACAATGCTTCTGTGTAGTTTTTATTTGAAGATATTATTTTTCCCAATAGAGGCCTCTTAGCGCTCAGAATGTCCAATTGCAGTTTCTACAGAAAGAGTGTTTCAGAAAGGCTCAATCAAAAGTAAGGTTCAACTCTGTTAGTTGAATGCACAGAACAGAAAGAAGTTTCATTCAATGCTTCTGTGTAGTTTATATTTGAACATATTCTTTTTTCCACTATTACCCACTTAGCGCTACGAATGTCCAGTTGCATTTTCTACAGACAGAGTGTTTCAAAACTGCTCAATCAAAAGTATGGTTTAACTCTGTTAGCTGAATGCTCAGATCAGAAAGAAGTTTCACAGAATGCTTCTGTGTAGTTTATATTTGAATATATTCCTTTCTCCACTACTACTCTCTTAGCGCTCCAAATGTCCAGTTGCATTTTCTACAGAAAGAGTGTTCAGATCTGCTCAATCAAAAGTATGGTTTAACTCTGTTAGCTGAATGCACGGATCAGAAAGAAGTTTCACAGAATGATTCTGTGTAGTTTATATTTGGAGACATTCCTTTTTCCACTATTACCCTCTTAGCGCTCCGAATCTCCACTTGCATTTTCTACAGAAAGAGTGTTTCAGAACGGCTCAATCAAAACTAAGGTTCAACTCTTTTAGTTGAACAAACAGAACAGAAAGAAGTTTCACACAATTCTTCTGTGTAGTTTTTATTTGTAGACATTCTTTTTCCCAATATAGGCCTCTTAGCGCTCAGAATGTCCAATTGCAGTTTCTACAGAAAGAGTGTTTCAGAACGGCTCAATCAAAAGTAAGGTTCAACTCTGTTAGTTGAATGCACAGAACAGAAAGAAGTTTCATACAATGCTTCTGTGTAGTTTATATTTGAACATATTCTTTTTTCCACTATTACCCACTTAGCGCTACGAATGTCCAGTTGCATTTTCTACAGACAGAGTGTTTCAAAACTGCTCAATCAAAAGTATGGTTTAACTCTGTTAGCTGAATGCTCAGATCAGAAAGAAGTTTCACAGAATGCTTCTGTGTAGTTTATATTTGAATATCTTCCTTTTTCCACTACTACGCTCTTAGCGCTCCAAATGTCCAGTTGCATTTTCTACAGAAAGAGTGTTCAGATCTGCTCAATCAAAAGTATGGTTTAACTCTGTTAGCTGAATGCAGAGATCAGAAAGAAGTTTCACCGAATGATTCTGTGTAGTTTATATTTGAAGACATTACTTTTTCCACTATTACCCTCTTAGCGCTCCGAATCTCCTCTTGCATTTTCTACAAAAAGAGTGTTTCATAACTGCTCAATCAAAAATATGTTTTATCTCTGTTAACTGAATTTACAGATCAGAAATAAGTTTCACAGAATGCATCTGTGTAGTTTTTATTTGAAGATATTCTTCTTCCCAATGTAGGCCTCTTAGCGCTTAGCATGTCCAATTGCAGTTTCTACAGAAAGAGTGTTTCAGAACGGCTCAATCAAAAGTAAGGTTCAACTCTGTTAGTTGAATGCACAGAACAGAAAGAATTTTCACAGAATGCTACTGTGTAGTTTATATTTGAATATATTCCTTTTTCCACTATTACCCTCTTAGCGCTCCGAATGTCCACTTGCATTTTCTGCAGAAAGAGTGTTCAGAACTGCGCAATCAAAAGTATGGTTTAACTCTGTTATCTTAATGAACATATCAGAAATAAGTTTCACACAACGCTTCTGTGTAGTTTTTATTTGAAGATATTATTTTTCCCAATAGAGGCCTCTTAGCGCTCAGAATGTCCAATTGCAGTTTCTACAGAAAGAGTGTTTCAGAAAGGCTCAATCAAAACTAAGGTTCAACTCTGTTAGTTGAATGCACAGAACAGAAAGTAGTTTCATACAATGCTTCTGTGTAGTTTATATTTGAACATATTCTTTTTTCCACTATTACCCACTAAGCGCTACGAATGTCCAGTTGCATTTTCTACAGACAGAGTGTTTCAAAATTGCTCACTCAAAAGTATGGTTTAACTCTGTTAGCTGAATGCTCAGATCAGAAAGAAGTTTCACAGAATGCTTCTGTGTAGTTTATATTTGAATATATTCCTTTCTCCACTACTACTCTCTTAGCGCTCCAAATGTCCAGTTGCATTTTCTACAGAAATAGTGTTCAGATCTGCTCAATCAAAAGTATGGTTTAACTCTGTTAGCTGAATGCACGGATCAGAAAGAAGTTTCACAGAATGATTCTGTGTAGTTTATATTTGGAGACATTCCTTTTTCCACTACTACCCTCTTAGCGCTCCGAATCTCCACTTGCAGTTTCTACAGAAAGAGTGTTTCAGAACGGCTCAATCAAAACTAAGGTTCAACTCTTTTAGTTGAACAAACAGAACAGAAAGAAGTTTCACACAATTCTTCTGTGTAGTTTTTATTTGTAGACATTCTTTTTCCCAATATAGGCCTCTTAGCGCTCAGAATGTCCAATTGCAGTTTCTACAGAAAGAGTGTTTCAGAACGGCGCAATCAAAAGTAAGGTTCAACTCTGTTAGTTGAATGCACAGAACAGAAAGAAGTTTCATACAATGCTTCTGTGTAGTTTATATTTGAACATATTATTTTTTCCACTATTACCCACTTAGCGCTACGAATGTCCAGTTGCATTTTCTACAGACAGAGTGTTTCAAAACTGCTCAATCAAAAGTATGGTTTAACTCTGTTAGCTGAATGCTCAGATCAGAAAGAAGTTTCACAGAATGCTTCTGTGTAGTTTATATTTGAATATATTCCTTTTTCCACTACTACGCTCTTAGCGCTCCAAATGTCCAGTTGCATTATCTACAGAAAGAGTGTTCAGATCTGCTCAATCAAAAGTATGGTTTAACTCTGTTAGCTGAATGCACAGATCAGAAAGAAGTTTCACCGAATGATTCTGTGTAGTTTATATTTGAAGACATTCCTTTTTCCACTATTACCCACTTAGCGCTCCGAATCTCCACTTGCATTTTCTACAAAAAGAGTGTTTCATAACTGCTCAATCAAAAATATCTTTTATCTCTGTTAACTGAATTTACAGATCAGAAATAAGTTTCACAGAATGCATCTGTGTAGTTTTTATTTGAAGATATTCTTTTTCCCAATGTAGGCCTCTTAGCGCTTAGCATGTCCAATTGCAGTTTCTACAGAAAGAGTGTTTCAGAACGGCTCAATCAAAAGTAAGGTTCAACTCTGTTAGTTGAATGCACAGAACAGAAAGAATTTTCACAGAATGCTACTGTGTAGTTTATATTTGAATATATTCCTTTTTCCACTATTACCCTCTTAGCGCTCCGAATGTCCACTTGCATTTTCTACAGAAAGAGTGTTCAGAACTGCGCAATCAAAAGTATGGTTTAACTCTGTTAGCTTAATGAACATATAAGAAATAAGTTTCACACAATGCTTCTGTGTAGTTTTTATTTGAAGATATTATTTTTCCCAATAGAGGCCTCTTAGCGCTCAGAATGTCCAATTGCAGTTTCTACAGAAAGAGTGTTTCAGAAAGGCTCAATCAAAAGTAAGGTTCAACTCTGTTAGTTGAATGCACAGAACAGAAAGAAGTTTCATACAATGCTTCTGTGTAGTTTATATTTGAACATATTCTTTTTTCCACTATTACCCACTTAGCGCTACGAATGTCCAGTTGCATTTTCTACAGACAGAGTGTTTCAAAACTGCTCAATCAAAGGTATGGTTTAACTCTGTTAGCTGAATGCTCAGATCAGAAAGAAGTTTCACAGAATGCTTCTGTGTAGTTTATATTTGAATATATTCCTTTTTCCACTACTACGCTCTTAGCGCTCCAAATGTCCAGTTGCATTTTCTACAGAAAGAGTGTTCAGATCTGCTCAATCAAAAGTATGGTTTAACTCTGTTAGCTGAATGTACAGATCAGAAAGAAGTTTCACCGAATGATTCTGTGTAGTTTATATTTGAAGACATTCCTTTTTCCACTATTACCCTCTTAGCGCTCCGAATCTCCACTTGCATTTTCTACAAAAAGAGTGTTTCATAACTGCTCAATCAAAAATATGTTTTATCTCTGTTAACTGAATTTACAGATCAGAAATAAGTTTCACAGAATGCATCTGTGTAGTTTTTATTTGAAGATATTCTTCTTCCCAATGTAGGCCTCTTAGCGCTTAGCATGTCCAAATGCAGTTTCTACAGAAAGAGTGTTTCAGAATGGCTCAATCAAAAGTAAGGTTCAACTCTGTTAGTTGAATGCACAAAACAGAAAGAATTTTCACAGAATGCTACTGTGTAGTTTATATTTGAATATATTCCTTTTTCCACTCTTACCCTCTTAGCGCTCCGAATGTCCACTTGCATTTTCTACAGAAAGAGTGTTCAGAACTGCGCAATCAAAAGTATGGTTTAACTCTGTTAGCTTAATGAACATATCAGAAATAAGTTTCACACAATGCTTCTGTGTAGTTTTTATTTGAAGATATTATTTTTCCCAATAGAGGCCTCTTAGCGCTCAGAATGTCCAATTGCAGTTTCTACAGAAAGAGTGTTTCAGAAAGGCTCAATCAAAAGTAAGGTTCAACTCTGTTAGTTGAATGCACAGAACAGAAAGTAGTTTCATACAATGCTTCTGTGTAGTTTATATTTGAACATATTCTTTTTTCCACTATTACCCACTTAGCGCTAGGAATGTCCAGTTGCATTTTCTACAGACAGAGTGTTTCAAAACTGCTCAATCAAAAGTATGGTTTAACTCTGTTAGCTGAATGCTCAGATCAGAAAGAAGTTTCACAGAATGCTTCTGTGTAGTTTATATTTGAATATATTCCTTTCTCCACTACTATTCTCTTAGCGTTCCAAATGTCCAGTTGCATTTTCTACAGAAAGAGTGTTCAGATCTGCTCAATCAAAAGTATGGTTTAACTCTGGTAGCTGAATGCATGGATCAGAAAGAAGTTTCACAAAATGATTCTGTGTAGTTTATATTTGGAGACATTCCTTTTTCCACTACTACCCTCTTAGCACTCCGAATCTCCTCTTGCATTTTCTACAGAAAGAGTGTTTCAGAACGGCTCAATCAAAACTAAGGTTCAACTCTTTTATTTGAACAAACAGAACAGAAAGAAGTTTCACACAATTCTTCTGTGTAGTTTTTATTTGTAGACATTCTTTTTCCCAATATAGGCCTCTTAGCGCTTAGCATGTCCAATTGCAGTTTCTACAGAAAGAGTGTTTCAGAACGGCTCAATCAAAAGTAAGGTTCAACTCTGTTAGTTGAATGCACAGAACAGAAAGAATTTTCACAGAATGCTACTGTGTAGTTTATATTTGAATATATTCCTTTTTCCACTATTACCCTCTTAGCGCTCCGAATGTCCACTTGCATTTTCTACAGAAAGAGTGTTCAGAACTGCGCAATCAAAAGTATGGTTTAACTCTGTTAGCTTAATGAACATATCAGAAATAAGTTTCACACAATGCTTCTGTGTAGTTTTTATTTGAAGATATTATTTTTCCCAATAGAGGCCTCTTAGCGCTCAGAATGTCCAATTGCAGTTTCTACAGAAAGAGTGTTTCAGAAAGGCTCAATCAAAAGTAAGGTTCAACTCTGTTAGTTGAATGCACAGAACAGAAAGAAGTTTCATACAATGCTTCTGTGTAGTTTATATTTGAACATATTCTTTTTTCCACTATTACCCACTTAGCGCTACGAATGTCCAGTTGCATTTTCTACAGACAGAGTGTTTCAAAACTGCTCAATCAAAAGTATGGTTTAACTCTGTTAGCTGAAGGCTCAGATCAGAAAGAAGTTTCACAGAATGCTTCTGTGTAGTTTATATTTGAATATATTACTTTCTCCACTACTACTCTCTTAGCACTCCAAATGTCCAGTTGCATTTTCTACAGAAAGAGTGTTCAGATCTGCTCAATCAAAAGTATGGTTTAACTCTGTTAGCTGAATGCACGGATCAGAAAGAAGTTTCACCGAATGATTCTGTGTAGTTTATATTTGAAGACATTCCTTTTTCCACTATTACCCTCTTAGCGCTCCGAACCTCCACTTGCATTTTCTACAAAAAGAGTGTTTCATAACTGCTCAATCAAAAATATCTTTTATCTCTGTTAACTGAATTTACAGATCAGAAATAAGTTTCACAGAATGCATCTGTGTAGTTTTTATTTGAAGATATTCTTTTTCCCAATGTAGGCCTCTTAGCGCTTAGCATGTCCAATTGCAGTTTCTACAGAAAGAGTGTTTCAGAACGGCTCAATCAAAAGTAAGGTTCAACTCTGTTAGTTGAATGCACAGAACAGAAAGAATTTTCACAGAATGCTACTGTGTAGTTTATATTTGAATATATTCCTTTTTCCACTATTACTCTCTTAGCGCTCCGAATGTCCACTTGCATTTTCTACAGAAAGAGTGTTCAGAACTGCGCAATCAAAAGTATGGTTTAACTCTGTTAGCTTAATGAACATATCAGAAATAAGTTTCACACAATGCTTCTGTGTAGTTTTTATTTGAAGATATTATTTTTCCCAATAGAGGCCTCTTAGCGCTCAGAATGTCCAATTGCAGTTTCTACAGAAAGAGTGTTTCAGAAAGGCTCAATCAAAAGTAAGGTTCAACTCTGTTAGTTGAATGCACAGAACAGAAAGAAGTTTCATACAATGCTTCTGTGTAGTTTATATTTGAACATATTCTTTTTTCCACTATTACCCACTTAGCGCTACGAATGTCCAGTTGCATTTTCTACAGACAGAGTGTTTCAAAACTGCTCAATCAAAAGTATGGTTTAACTCTGTTAGCTGAAGGCTCAGATCAGAAAGAAGTTTCACAGAATGCTTCTGTGTAGTTTATATTTGAATATATTACTTTCTCCACTACTACTCTCTTAGCACTCCAAATGTCCAGTTGCATTTTCTACAGAAAGAGTGTTCAGATCTGCTCAATCAAAAGTATGGTTTAACTCTGTTAGCTGAATGCACGGATCAGAAAGAAGTTTCACCGAATGATTCTGTGTAGTTTATATTTGAAGACATTCCTTTTTCCACTATTACCCTCTTAGCGCTCCGAATCTCCACTTGCATTTTCTACAAAAAGAGTGTTTCATAACTGCTCAATGAAAAATATGTTTTATCTCTGTTAACTGAATTTACAGATCAGAAATAAGTTTCACAGAATGCATCTGTGTAGTTTTTATTTGAAGATATTCTTTTTCCCAATGTAGGCCTCTTAGCGCTTAGCATGTCCAATTGCAGTTTCTACAGAAAGAGTGTTTCAGAACGGCTCAATCAAAAGTAAGGTTCAACTCTGTTAGTTGAATGCACAGAACAGAAAGAATTTTCACAGAATGCTACTGTGTAGTTTATATTTGAATATATTCCTTTTTCCACTATTACCCTCTTAGCGCTCCGAATGTCCACTTGCATTTTCTACAGAAAGAGTGTTCAGAACTGCGCAATCAAAAGTATGGTTTAACTCTGTTAGCTTAAAGAACATATAAGAAATAAGTTTCACACAATGCTTCTGTGTAGTTTTTATTTGAAGATATTATTTTTCCCAATAGAGGCCTCTTAGCGCTCAGAATGTCCAATTGCAGTTTCTACAGAAAGAGTGTTTCAGAAAGGCTCAATCAAAAGTAAGGTTCAACTCTGTTAGTTGAATGCACAGAACAGAAAGTAGTTTCATACAATGCTTCTGTGTAGTTTATATTTGAACATATTCTTTTTTCCACTATTACCCACTTAGCGCTACGAATGTCCAGTTGCATTTCCTACAGACAGAGTGTTTCAAAACTGCTCACTCAAAAGTATGGTTTAACTCTGTTAGCTGAATGCTCAGATCAGAAAGAAGTTTCACAGAATGATTCTGTGTAGTTTATATTTGAATATATTCCTTTCTCCACTACTACTCTCTTAGCGCTCCAAATGTCCAGTTGCATTTTCTACAGAAAGAGTGTTCAGATCTGCTCAATCAAAAGTATGGTTTAAATCTGTTAGCTGAATGCACGGATCAGAAAGAAGTTTCACAAAATGATTCTGTGTAGTTTATATTTGGAGACATTCCTTTTTCCACTACTACCCTCTTAGCACTCCGAATCTCCTCTTGCATTTTCTACAGAAAGAGTGTTTCAGAACGGCTCAATCAAAACTAAGTTTCAACTCTTTTAATTGAACAAACAGAACAGAAAGAAGTTTCACACAATTCTTCTGTGTAGTTTTTATTTGTAGACATTCTTTTTCCCAATAGAGGCCTCTTAGCGCTCAGAATGTCCAATTGCAGTTTCTACAGAAAGAGTGTTTCAGAACGGCTCAATCAAAAGTAAGGTTCAACTCTGTTAGTTGAATGCACAGAACAGAAAGAAGTTTCATACAATGCTTCTGTGTAGTTTATATTTGAACATATTCTTTTTTCCACTATTACCCACTTAGCGCTACGAATGTCCAGTTGCATTTTCTACAGACAGAGTGTTTCAAAACTGCTCAATCAAATGTATGGTTTAACTCTGTTAGCTGAATGCTCAGATCAGAAAGAAGTTTCACAGAATGCTTCTGTGTAGTTTATATTTGAATATATTCCTTTTTCCACTACTACGCTCTTAGCGCTCCAAATGTCCAGTTGCATTTTCTACAGAAAGAGTGTTCAGATCTGCTCAATCAAAAGTATGGTTTAACTCTGTTAGCTGAATGCACAGATCACAAAGAAGTTTCACAGAATGATTCTGTGTAGTTTATATTTGGAGACATTCCTATTTCCACTATTACCCTCTTAGCGCTCCGAATCTCCACTTGCATTTTCTACAGAAAGAGTGTTTCAGAACGGCTCAATCAAAACTAAGGTTCAACTCTTTTAGTTGAACAAACAGAACAGAAAGAAGTTTCACACAATTCTTCTGTGTAGTTTTTATTTGTAGACATTCTTTTTCCCAATATAGGCCTCTTAGCGCTCAGAATGTCCAATTGCAGTTTCTACAGAAAGAGTGTTTCAGAAAGGCTCAATCAAAAGTAAGGTTCAACTCTGTTAGTCGAATGCACAGAACAGAAAGAAGTTTCATACAAGGCTTCTGTGTAGTTTATATTTGAACATATTCTTTTTTCCACTATTACCCACTTAGCGCTACGAATGTCCAGTTGCATTTTCTACAGACAGAGTGTTTCAAAACTGCTCAATCAAAAGTAAGGTTTAACTCTGTTAGCTGAATGCTCAGATCAGAAAGAAGTTTCACAGAATGCTTCTGTGTAGTTTATATTTGAATATATTCCTTTTTCCACTACTACGCTCTTAGCGCTCCAAATGTCCAGTTGCATTATCTACTGAAAGAGTGTTCAGATCTGCTCAATCAAAAGTATGGTTTAACTCTGTTAGCTGAATGCACAGATCAGAAAGAAGTTTCACCGAATGATTCTGTGTAGTTTATATTTGAAGTCATTCCCTTTTCCACTATTACCCTCTTAGCGCTCCGAATCTCCACTTGCATTTTCTACAAAAAGAGTGTTTCATAACTGCTCAATCAAAAATATGTTTTATCTCTGTTAACTGAATTTACAGATCAGAAATAAGTTTCACAGAATGCATCTGTGTAGTTTTTATTTGAAGATATTCTTTTTCCCAATGTAGGCCTCTTAGCGCTTAGCATGTCCAATTGCAGTTTCTACAGAAAGAGTGTTTCAGAACGGCTCAATCAAAAGTAAGGTTCAACTCTGTTAGTTGAATGCACAGAACAGGAAGAATTTTCACAGAATGCTACTGTGTAGTTTATATTTGAATATATTCCTTTTCCACTATTACCCTCTTAGCGCTCCGAATGCCCACTTGAATTTTCTACAGAAAGAGTGTTCAGAACTGCGCAATCAAAAGTATGGTTTAACTCTGTTAGCTTAATGGACATATCAGAAAGAAGTTTCACAGAATTAATCTGTGTAGTTTATATTTGGAGACATTCCTTTTTCCACTATTACCCTCTTAGCGCTCCGAATCTCCACTTGCATTTTCTACAGAAAGAGTGTTTCAGAACGGCTCAATCAAAACTAAGGTTCAACTCTTTTAGTTGAACAAACAGAACAGAAAGAAGTTTCACACAATCCTTCTGTGTAGTTTTTATTTGTAGACATTCTTTTTCCCAATATAGGCCTCTTAGCGCTCAGAATGTCCAATTGCAATTTCTACAGAAAGAGTGTTTCAGAACGGCTCAATCAAAAGTAAGGTTCAACTCTGTTAGTTGAATGCACAGAACAGAAAGAAGTTTCATACAATGCTTCTGTGTAGTTTATATTTGAACATATTCTTTTTTCCACTATTACCCACTTAGCGCTACGAATGTCCAGTTGCATTTCCTACAGACAGAGTGTTTCAAAACTGCTCAATCAAAAGTATGGTTTAAATCTGTTAGCTGAATGCTCAGATCAGAAAGAAGTTTCACAGAATGCTTCTGTGTAGTTTATATTTGAATATATTCCTTTTTCCACTACTACGCCCTTAGCGCTCCAAATGTCCAGTTGCATTTTCTACAGAAAGAGCGTTCAGATCTGCTCAATCAAAAGTATGGTTTAACTCTGTTAGCTGAATGCACAGATCAGAAAGAAGTTTCACCGAATGATTCCGTGTAGTTTATATTTGAAGACATTCCTTTTTCCACTATTACCCACTTAGCGCTCCGAATCTCCACTTGAATTTTCTACAAAAAGAGTGTTTCATAACTGCTCAATCAAAAATATGTTTTATCTCTGTTAACTGAATTTACAGATCAGAAATAAGTTTCACAGAATGCATCTGTGTAGTTTTTATTTGAAGATATTCTTTTTCCCAATGTAGGCCTCTTAGCGCTTAGCATGTCCAATTGCAGTTTCTACAGAAAGAGTGTTTCAGAACGGCTCAATCAAAAGTAAGGTTCAACTCTGTTAGTTGAATGCACAGAACAGAAAGAATTTTCACAGAATGCTACTGTGTAGTTTATATTTGAATATATTCCTTTTTCCACTATTACCCTCTTAGCGCTCCGAATGTCCACTTGCATTTTCTACAGAAAGAGTGTTCAGAACTGCGCAATCAAAAGTATGGTTTAACTCTGTTAGCTTAATGAACATATCAGAAATAAGTTTCACACAATGCTTCTGTGTAGTTTTTATTTGAAGATATTATTTATCCCAATAGAGGCCTCTTAGCGCTCAGAATGTCCAATTGCAGTTTCTACAGAAAGAGTGTTTCAGAAAGGCTCAATCAAAAGTAAGGTTCAACTCTGTTAGTTGAATGCACAGAACAGAAAGGAGTTTCATACAATGCTTCTGTGTAGTTTATATTTGAACATATTCTTTTTTCCACTATTACCCACTTAGCGCTACGAATGTCCAGTTGCATTTTCTACAGACAGAGTGTTTCAAAACTGCTCAATCAAAAGTATGGTTTAACTCTGTTAGCTGAATGCTCAGATCAGAAAGAAGTTTCACAGAATGCTTCTGTGTAGTTTATATTTGAATATATTCCTTTTTCCACTACTACTCTCTTAGCGCTCCAAATGTCCAGTTGCATTTTCTACAGAAAGAGTGTTCAGATCTGCTCAATCAAAAGTATGGTTTAACTCTGTTAGCTGAATGCACAGATCAGAAAGAAGTTTCACAGAATGATTCTGTGTAGTTTATATTTGGAGACATTCCTTTTTCCACTATTACCCTCTTAGCGCTCCGAATCTCCACTTGCATTTTCTACAGAAAGTGTGTTTCAGAACGGCTCAATCAAAACTAAGGTTCAACTCTTTTAGTTGAACAAACAGAACAGAAAGAAGTTTCACACAATTCTTCTGTGTAGTTTTTATTTGTAGACATTCTTTTTCCCAATATAGGCCTCTTAGCGCTCAGAATGTCCAATTGCAGTTTCTATAGAAAGAGTGTTTCAGAACGGCTCAATCAAAAGTAAGGTTCAACTCTGTTAGTTGAATGCACAGAACAGAAAGAAGTTTCATACAATGCTTCTGTGTAGTTTATATTTGAACATATTCTTTTTTCCACTATTACCCACTTAGCGCTACGAATGTCCAGTTGCATTTTCTACAGACAGAGTGTTTCAAACTGCTCAATCAAAAGTATGGTTTAACTCTGTTAGCTGAATGCTCAGATCAGAAAGAAGTTTCACAGAATGCTTCTGTGTAGTTTATATTTGAATATATTCCTTTTTCCACTACTACGCTCTTAGCGCTCAAAATGTCCAGTTGCATTTTCTACAGAAAGAGTGTTCAGATCTGCTCAATCAAAAGTATGGTTTAACTCTGTTAGCTGAATGCACAGATCACAAAGAAGTTTCACAGAATGATTCTGTGTAGTTTATATTTGGAGACATTCCTTTTTCCACTATTACCCTCTCAGCGCTCCGAATCTCCAATTGCATTTTCTACAGAAAGAGTGTTTCAGAACGGCTCAATCAAAACTAAGGTTCAACTCTTTTAGTTGAACAAACAGAACAGAAAGAAGTTTCACACAATTCTTCTGTGTAGTTTTTATTTGTAGACATTCTTTTTCCCAATATAGGCCTCTTAGCGCTCAGAATGTCCAATTGCAGTTTCTACAGAAAGAGTGTTTCAGAAAGGCTCAATCAAAAGTAAGGTTCAACTCTGTTAGTCGAATGCACAGAACAGAAAGAAGTTTCATACAAGGCTTCTGTGTAGTTTATATTTGAACATATTCTTTTTTCCACTATTACCCACTTAGCGCTACGAATGTCCAGTTGCATTTTCTACAGACAGAGTGTTTCAAAACTGCTCAATCAAAAGTAAGGTTTAACTCTGTTAGCTGAATGCTCAGATCAGAAAGAAGTTTCACAGAATGCTTCTGTGTAGTTTATATTTGAATATATTCCTTTTTCCACTACTACGCTCTTAGCGCTCCAAATGTCCAGTTGCATTATCTACTGAAAGAGTGTTCAGATCTGCTCAATCAAAAGTATGGTTTAACTCTGTTAGCTGAATGCACAGATCAGAAAGAAGTTTCACCGAATGATTCTGTGTAGTTTATATTTGAAGTCATTCCCTTTTCCACTATTACCCTCTTAGCGCTCCGAATCTCCACTTGCATTTTCTACAAAAAGAGTGTTTCATAACTGCTCAATCAAAAATATGTTTTATCTCTGTTAACTGAATTTACAGATCAGAAATAAGTTTCACAGAATGCATCTGTGTAGTTTTTATTTGAAGATATTCTTTTTCCCAATGTAGGCCTCTTAGCGCTTAGCATGTCCAATTGCAGTTTCTACAGAAAGAGTGTTTCAGAACGGCTCAATCAAAAGTAAGGTTCAACTCTGTTAGTTGAATGCACAGAACAGGAAGAATTTTCACAGAATGCTACTGTGTAGTTTATATTTGAATATATTCCTTTTCCACTATTACCCTCTTAGCGCTCCGAATGCCCACTTGAATTTTCTACAGAAAGAGTGTTCAGAACTGCGCAATCAAAAGTATGGTTTAACTCTGTTAGCTTAATGGACATATCAGAAAGAAGTTTCACAGAATTAATCTGTGTAGTTTATATTTGGAGACATTCCTTTTTCCACTATTACCCTCTTAGCGCTCCGAATCTCCACTTGCATTTTCTACAGAAAGAGTGTTTCAGAACGGCTCAATCAAAACTAAGGTTCAACTCTTTTAGTTGAACAAACAGAACAGAAAGAAGTATCACACAATTCTTCTGTGTAGTTTTTATTTGTAGACATTCTTTTTCCCAATATAGGCCTCTTAGCGCTCAGAATGTCCAATTGCAATTTCTACAGAAAGAGTGTTTCAGAACGGCTCAATCAAAAGTAAGGTTCAACTCTGTTAGTTGAATGCACAGAACAGAAAGAAGTTTCATACAATGCTTCTGTGTAGTTTATATTTGAACATATTCTTTTTTCCACTATTACCCACTTAGCGCTACGAATGTCCAGTTGCATTTCCTACAGACAGAGTGTTTCAAAACTGCTCAATCAAAAGTATGGTTTAAATCTGTTAGCTGAATGCTCAGATCAGAAAGAAGTTTCACAGAATGCTTCTGTGTAGTTTATATTTGAATATATTACTTTTTCCACTACTACGCCCTTAGCGCTCCAAATGTCCAGTTGCATTTTCTACAGAAAGAGCGTTCAGATCTGCTCAATCAAAAGTATGGTTTAACTCTGTTAGCTGAATGCACAGATCAGAAAGAAGTTTCACCGAATGATTCCGTGTAGTTTATATTTGAAGACATTCCTTTTTCCACTATTACCCACTTAGCGCTCCGAATCTCCACTTGAATTTTCTACAAAAAGAGTGTTTCATAACTGCTCAATCAAAAATATGTTTTATCTCTGTTAACTGAATTTACAGATCAGAAATAAGTTTCACAGAATGCATCTGTGTAGTTTTTATTTGAAGATATTCTTTTTCCCAATGTAGGCCTCTTAGCGCTTAGCATGTCCAATTGCAGTTTCTACAGAAAGAGTGTTTCAGAACGGCTCAATCAAAAGTAAGGTTCAACTCTGTTAGTTGAATGCACAGAACAGAAAGAATTTTCACAGAATGCTACTGTGTAGTTTATATTTGAATATATTCCTTTTTCCACTATTACCCTCTTAGCGCTCCGAATGTCCACTTGCATTTTCTACAGAAAGAGTATTCAGAACTGCGCAATCAAAAGTATGGTTTAACTCTGTTAGCTTAATGAACATATCAGAAATAAGTTTCACACAATGCTTCTGTGTAGTTTTTATTTGAAGATATTATTTTTCCCAATAGAGGCCTCTTAGCGCTCAGAATGTCCAATTGCAGTTTCTACAGAAAGAGTGTTTCAGAAAGGCTCCATCAAAAGTAAGGTTCAACTCTGTTAGTTGAATGCACAGAACAGAAAGAAGTTTCATACAATGCTTCTGTGTAGTTTATATTTGAACATATTCTTTTTTCCACTATTACCCACTTAGCGCTACGAATGTCCAGTTGCATTTTCTACAGACAGAGGGTTTCAAAACTGCTCAATCAAAAGTATGGTTTAACTCTGTTAGCTGAATGCTCAGATCAGAAAGAAGTTTCACAGAATGCTTCTGTGTAGTTTATATTTGAATATATTCCTTTTTCCACTACTACTCTCTTAGCGCTCCAAATGTCCAGTTGCATTTTCTACAGAAAGAGTGTTCAGATCTGCTCAATCAAAAGTATGGTTTAACTCTGTTAGCTGAATGCACAGATCAGAAAGAAGTTTCACAGAATGATTCTGTGTAGTTTATATTTGGAGACATTCCTTTTTCCACTATTACCCTCTTAGCGCTCCGAATCTCCACTTGCATTTTCTACAGAAAGTGTGTTTCAGAACGGCTCAATCAAAACTAAGGTTCAACTCTTTTAGTTGAACAAACAGAACAGAAAGAAGTTTCACACAATTCTTCTGTGTAGTTTTTATTTGTAGACATTCTTTTTCCCAATATAGGCCTCTTAGCGCTCAGAATGTCCAATTGCAGTTTCTACAGAAAGAGTGTTTCAGAACGGCTCAATCAAAAGTAAGGTTCAACTCTGTTAGTTGAATGCACAGAACAGAAAGAAGTTTCATACAATGCTTCTGTGTAGTTTATATTTGAACATATTCTTTTTTCCACTATTACCCACTTAGCGCTACGAATGTCCAGTTGCATTTTCTACAGACAGAGTGTTTCAAAACTGCTCAATCAAAAGTATGGTTTAACTCTGTTAGCTGAATGCTCAGATCAGAAAGAAGTTTCACAGAATGCTTCTGTGTAGTTTATATTTGAATATATTCCTTTTTCCACTACTACGCTCTTAGCATTCAAAATGTCCAGTTGCATTTTCTACAGAAAGAGTGTTCAGATCTGCTCAATCAAAAGTATGGTTTAACACTGTTAGCTGAATGCACAGATCACAAAGAAGTTTCACAGAATGATTCTGTGTAGTTTATATTTGGAGACATTCCTATTTCCACTATTACCCTCTTAGCGCTCCGAATCTCCACTTGCATTTTCTACAGAAAGAGTGTTTCAGAACGGCTCAATCAAAACTAAGGTTCAACTCTTTTAGTTGAACAAACAGAACAGAAAGAAGTTTCACACAATTCTTCTTTGTAGTTTTTATTTGTAGACATTCTTTTTCCCAATATAGGCCTCTTAGCGCTCAGAATATCCAATTGCAGTTTCTACAGAAAGAGTGTTTCAGAACGGCTCAATCAAAAGTAAGGTTCAACTCTGTTAGTCGAATGCACAGAACAGAAAGAAGTTTCATACAAGGCTTCTGTGTAGTTTATATTTGAACATATTCTTTTTTCCACTATTACCCACTTAGCGCTACGAATGTCCAGTTGCATTTTCTACAGACAGAGTGTTTTAAAACTGCTCAATCAAAAGTAAGGTTTAACTCTGTTAGCTGAATGCTCAGATCAGAAAGAAGTTTCACAGAATGCTTCTGTGTAGTTTATATTTGAATATATTCCTTTTTCCACTACTACGCTCTTAGCGCTCCAAATGTCCAGTTGCATTATCTACTGAAAGAGTGTTCAGATCTGCTCAATCAAAAGTATGGTTTAACTCTGTTAGCTGAATGCACAGATCAGAAAGAAGTTTCACCGAATGATTCTGTGTAGTTTATATTTGAAGTCATTCCCTTTTCCAATATTACCCTCTTAGCGCTCCGAATCTCCACTTGCATTTTCTACAAAAAGAGTGTTTCATAACTGCTCAATCAAAAATATGTTTTATCTCTGTTAACTGAATTTACAGATCAGAAATAAGTTTCACAGAATGCATCTGTGTAGTTTTTATTTGAAGATATTCTTTTTCCCAATGTAGGCCTCTTAGCGCTTAGCATGTCCAATTGCAGTTTCTACAGAAAGAGTGTTTCAGAACGGCTCAATCAAAAGTAAGGTTCAACTCTGTTAGTTGAATGCACAGAACAGGAAGAATTTTCACAGAATGCTACTGTGTAGTTTATATTTGAATATATTCCTTTTCCACTATTACCCTCTTAGCGCTCCGAATGCCCACTTGAATTTTCTACAGAAAGAGTGTTCAGAACTGCGCAATCAAAAGTATGGTTTAACTCTGTTAGCTTAATGGACATATCAGAAAGAAGTTTCACAGAATTATTCTGTGTAGTTTATATTTGGAGACATTCCTTTTTCCACTATTACCCTCTTAGCGCTCCGAATCTCCACTTGCATTTTCTACAGAAAGAGTGTTTCAGAACGGCTCAATCAAAACTAAGGTTCAACTCTTTTAGTTGAACAAACAGAACAGAAAGAAGTTTCACACAATTCTTCTGTGTAGTTTTTATTTGTAGACATTCTTTTTCCCAATATAGGCCTCTTAGCGCTCAGAATGTCCAATTGCAATTTCTACAGAAAGAGTGTTTCAGAACGGCTCAATCAAAAGTAAGGTTCAACTCTGTTAGTTGAATGCACAGAACAGAAAGAAGTTTCATACAATGCTTCTGTGTAGTTTATATTTGAACATATTCTTTTTTCCACTATTACCCACTTAGCGCTACGAATGTCCAGTTGCATTTCCTACAGACAGAGTGTTTCAAAACTGCTCAATCAAAAGTATGGTTTAAATCTGTTAGCTGAATGCTCAGATCAGAAAGAAGTTTCACAGAATGCTTCTGTGTAGTTTATATTTGAATATATTCCTTTTTCCACTACTACGCCCTTAGCGCTCCAAATGTCCAGTTGCATTTTCTACAGAAAGAGCGTTCAGATCTGCTCAATCAAAAGTATGGTTTAACTCTGTTAGCTGAATGCACAGATCAGGAAGAAGTTTCACCGAATGATTCCGTGTAGTTTATATTTGAAGACATTCCTTTTTCCACTATTACCCACTTAGCGCTCCGAATCTCCACTTGAATTTTCTACAAAAAGAGTGTTTCATAACTGCTCAATCAAAAATATGTTTTATCTCTGTTAACTGAATTTACAGATCAGAAATAAGTTTCACAGAATGCATCTGTGTAGTTTTTATTTGAAGATATTCTTTTTCCCAATGTAGGCCTCTTAGCGCTTAGCATGTCCAATTGCAGTTTCTACAGAAAGAGTGTTTCAGAACGGCTCAATCAAAAGTAAGGTTCAACTCTGTTAGTTGAATGCACAGAACAGAAAGAATTTTCACAGAATGCTACTGTGTAGTTTATATTTGAATATATTCCTTTTTCCACTATTACCCTCTTAGCGCTCCGAATGTCCACTTGCATTTTCTACAGAAAGAGTGTTCAGAACTGCGCAATCAAAAGTATGGTTTAACTCTGTTAGCTTAATGAACATATCAGAAATAAGTTTCACACAATGCTTCTGTGTAGTTTTTATTTGAAGATATTATTTTTCCCAATAGAGGCCTCTTAGCGCTCAGAATGTCCAATTGCAGTTTCTACAGAAAGAGTGTTTCAGAAAGGCTCAATCAAAAGTAAGGTTCAACTCTGTTAGTTGAATGCACAGAACAGAAAGAAGTTTCATACAATGCTTCTGTGTAGTTTATATTTGAACATATTCTTTTTTCCACTATTACCCACTTAGCGCTACGAATGTCCAGTTGCATTTTCTACAGACAGAGTGTTTCAAAACTGCTCAATCAAAAGTATGGTTTAACTCTGTTAGCTGAATGCTCAGATCAGAAAGAAGTTTCACAGAATGCTTCTGTGTAGTTTATATTTGAATATATTCCTTTTTCCACTACTACTCTCTTAGCGCTCCAAATGTCCAGTTGCATTTTCTACAGAAAGAGTGTTCAGATCTGCTCAATCAAAAGTATGGTTTAACTCTGTTAGCTGAATGCACAGATCAGAAAGAAGTTTCACCGAATGATTCTGTGTAGTTTATATTTGGAGACATTCCTTTTTCCACTATTACCCTCTTAGCGCTCCGAATCTCCACTTGCATTTTCTACAGAAAGTGTGTTTCAGAACGGCTCAATCAAAACTAAGGTTCAACTCTTTTAGTTGAACAAACAGAACAGAAAGAAGTTTCACACAATTCTTCTGTGTAGTTTTTATTTGTAGACATTCTTTTTCCCAATATAGGCCTCTTAGCGCTCAGAATGTCCAATTGCAGTTTCTACAGAAAGAGTGTTTCAGAACGGCTCAATCAAAAGTAAGGTTCAACTCTGTTAGTTGAATGCACAGAACAGAAAGAAGTTTCATACAATGCTTCTGTGTAGTTTATATTTGAACATATTCTTTTTTCCACTATTACCCACTTAGCGCTACGAATGTCCAGTTGCATTTTCTACAGACAGAGTGTTTCAAAACTGCTCAATCAAAAGTATGGTTTAACTCTGTTAGCTGAATGCTCAGATCAGAAAGAAGTTTCACAGAATGCTTCTGTGTAGTTTATATTTGAATATATTCCTTTTTCCACTACTACGCTCTTAGCGCTCCAAATGTCCAGTTGCATTTTCTACAGAAAGAGTGTTCAGATCTGCTCAATCAAAAGTATGGTTTAACTCTGTTAGCTGAATGCACAGATCACAAAGAAGTTTCACAGAATGATTCTGTGTAGTTTATATTTGGAGACATTCCTTTTTCCACTATTACCCTCTTAGCGCTCCGAATCTCCACTTGCATTTTCTACAGAAAGAGTGTTTCAGAACGGCTCAATCAAAACTAAGGTTCAACTCTTTTAGTTGAACAAACAGAACAGAAAGAAGTTTCACACAATTCTTCTGTGTAGTTTTTATTTGTAGACATTCTTTTTCCCAATATAGGCCTCTTAGCGCTCAGAATGTCCAATTGCAGTTTCTACAGAAAGAGTGTTTCAGAACGGCTCAATCAAAAGTAAGGTTCAACTCTGTTAGTTGAATGCACAGAACAGAAAGAAGTTTCATACAATGCTTCTGTGTAGTTTATATTTGAACATATTCTTTTTTCCACTATTACCCACTTAGCGCTACGAATGTCCAGTTGCATTTTCTACAGACAGAGTGTTTCAAAACTGCTCAATCAAAAGTATGGTTTAACTCTGTTAGCTGAATGCTCAGATCAGAAAGAAGTTTCACAGAATGCTTCTGTGTAGTTTATATTTGAATATATTCCTTTTTCCACTACTACGCTCTTAGCGCTCCAAACGTCCAGTTGCATTTTCAACAGAAAGAGTGTTCAGATCTGCTCAATCAAAAGTATGGTTTAACACTGTTAGCTGAATGCACAGATCAGAAAGAAGTTTCACCGAATGATTCTGTGTAGTTTATATTTGAAGACATTCCTTTTTCCACTATTACCCTCTTAGCGCTCCGAATCTCCACTTGCATTTTCTACAAAAAGAGTGTTTCATAACTGCTCAATCAAAAATATGTTTTATCTCTGTTAACTGAATTTACAGATCAGAAATAAGTTTCACAGAATGCATCTGTGTAGTTTTTATTTGAAGATATTCTTTATCCCAATGTAGGCCTCTTAGCGCTTAGCATGTCCAATTGCAGTTTCTACAGAAAGAGTGTTTCAGAACGGCTCAATCAAAAGTAAGGTTCAACTCTGTTAGTTGAATGCACAGAACAGAAAGAATTTTCACAGAATGCTACTGTGTAGTTTATATATGAATATATTCCTTTTTCCACTATTACCCTCTTAGCGCTCCGAATGTCCACTTGCATTTTCTACAGAAAGAGTATTCAGAACTGCGCAATCAAAAGTATGGTTTAACTCTGTTAGCTTAATGAACATATCAGAAATAAGTTTCACACAATGCTTCTGTGTAGTTTTTATTTGAAGATATTATTTTTCCCAATAGAGGCCTCTTAGCGCTCAGAATGTCCAATTGCAGTTTCTACAGAAAGAGTGTTTCAGAAAGGCTCCATCAAAAGTAAGGTTCAACTCTGTTAGTTGAATGCACAGAACAGAAAGAAGTTTCATACAATGCTTCTGTGTAGTTTATATTTGAACATATTCTTTTTTCCACTATTACCCACTTAGCGCTACGAATGTCCAGTTGCATTTTCTACAGACAGAGGGTTTCAAAACTGCTCAATCAAAAGTATGGTTTAACTCTGTTAGCTGAATGCTCAGATCAGAAAGAAGTTTCACAGAATGCTTCTGTGTAGTTTATATTTGAATATATTCCTTTTTCCACTACTACTCTCTTAGCGCTCCAAATGTCCAGTTGCATTTTCTACAGAAAGAGTGTTCAGATCTGCTCAATCAAAAGTATGGTTTAACTCTGTTAGCTGAATGCACAGATCAGAAAGAAGTTTCACAGAATGATTCTGTGTAGTTTATATTTGGAGACATTCCTTTTTCCACTATTACCCTCTTAGCGCTCCGAATCTCCACTTGCATTTTCTACAGAAAGTGTGTTTCAGAACGGCTCAATCAAAACTAAGGTTCAACTCTTTTAGTTGAACAAACAGAACAGAAAGAAGTTTCACACAATTCTTCTGTGTAGTTTTTATTTGTAGACATTCTTTTTCCCAATATAGGCCTCTTAGCGCTCAGAATGTCCAATTGCAGTTTCTACAGAAAGAGTGTTTCAGAACGGCTCAATCAAAAGTAAGGTTCAACTCTGTTAGTTGAATGCACAGAACAGAAAGAAGTTTCATACAATGCTTCTGTGTAGTTTATATTTGAACATATTCTTTTTTCCACTATTACCCACTTAGCGCTACGAATGTCCAGTTGCATTTTCTACAGACAGAGTGTTTCAAAACTGCTCAATCAAAAGTATGGTTTAACTCTGTTAGCTGAATGCTCAGATCAGAAAGAAGTTTCACAGAATGCTTCTGTGTAGTTTATATTTGAATATATTCCTTTTTCCACTACTACGCTCTTAGCATTCAAAATGTCCAGTTGCATTTTCTACAGAAAGAGTGTTCAGATCTGCTCAATCAAAAGTATGGTTTAACACTGTTAGCTGAATGCACAGATCACAAAGAAGTTTCACAGAATGATTCTGTGTAGTTTATATTTGGAGACATTCCTATTTCCACTATTACCCTCTTAGCGCTCCGAATCTCCACTTGCATTTTCTACAGAAAGAGTGTTTCAGAACGGCTCAATCAAAACTAAGGTTCAACTCTTTTAGTTGAACAAACAGAACAGAAAGAAGTTTCACACAATTCTTCTTTGTAGTTTTTATTTGTAGACATTCTTTTTCCCAATATAGGCCTCTTAGCGCTCAGAATATCCAATTGCAGTTTCTACAGAAAGAGTGTTTCAGAACGGCTCAATCAAAAGTAAGGTTCAACTCTGTTAGTCGAATGCACAGAACAGAAAGAAGTTTCATACAAGGCTTCTGTGTAGTTTATATTTGAACATATTCTTTTTTCCACTATTACCCACTTAGCGCTACGAATGTCCAGTTGCATTTTCTACAGACAGAGTGTTTTAAAACTGCTCAATCAAAAGTAAGGTTTAACTCTGTTAGCTGAATGCTCAGATCAGAAAGAAGTTTCACAGAATGCTTCTGTGTAGTTTATATTTGAATATATTCCTTTTTCCACTACTACGCTCTTAGCGCTCCAAATGTCCAGTTGCATTATCTACTGAAAGAGTGTTCAGATCTGCTCAATCAAAAGTATGGTTTAACTCTGTTAGCTGAATGCACAGATCAGAAAGAAGTTTCACCGAATGATTCTGTGTAGTTTATATTTGAAGTCATTCCCTTTTCCAATATTACCCTCTTAGCGCTCCGAATCTCCACTTGCATTTTCTACAAAAAGAGTGTTTCATAACTGCTCAATCAAAAATATGTTTTATCTCTGTTAACTGAATTTACAGATCAGAAATAAGTTTCACAGAATGCATCTGTGTAGTTTTTATTTGAAGATATTCTTTTTCCCAATGTAGGCCTCTTAGCGCTTAGCATGTCCAATTGCAGTTTCTACAGAAAGAGTGTTTCAGAACGGCTCAATCAAAAGTAAGGTTCAACTCTGTTAGTTGAATGCACAGAACAGGAAGAATTTTCACAGAATGCTACTGTGTAGTTTATATTTGAATATATTCCTTTTCCACTATTACCCTCTTAGCGCTCCGAATGCCCACTTGAATTTTCTACAGAAAGAGTGTTCAGAACTGCGCAATCAAAAGTATGGTTTAACTCTGTTAGCTTAATGGACATATCAGAAAGAAGTTTCACAGAATTATTCTGTGTAGTTTATATTTGGAGACATTCCTTTTTCCACTATTACCCTCTTAGCGCTCCGAATCTCCACTTGCATTTTCTACAGAAAGAGTGTTTCAGAACGGCTCAATCAAAACTAAGGTTCAACTCTTTTAGTTGAACAAACAGAACAGAAAGAAGTTTCACACAATTCTTCTGTGTAGTTTTTATTTGTAGACATTCTTTTTCCCAATATAGGCCTCTTAGCGCTCAGAATGTCCAATTGCAATTTCTACAGAAAGAGTGTTTCAGAACGGCTCAATCAAAAGTAAGGTTCAACTCTGTTAGTTGAATGCACAGAACAGAAAGAAGTTTCATACAATGCTTCTGTGTAGTTTATATTTGAACATATTCTTTTTTCCACTATTACCCACTTAGCGCTACGAATGTCCAGTTGCATTTCCTACAGACAGAGTGTTTCAAAACTGCTCAATCAAAAGTATGGTTTAAATCTGTTAGCTGAATGCTCAGATCAGAAAGAAGTTTCACAGAATGCTTCTGTGTAGTTTATATTTGAATATATTCCTTTTTCCACTACTACGCCCTTAGCGCTCCAAATGTCCAGTTGCATTTTCTACAGAAAGAGCGTTCAGATCTGCTCAATCAAAAGTATGGTTTAACTCTGTTAGCTGAATGCACAGATCAGGAAGAAGTTTCACCGAATGATTCCGTGTAGTTTATATTTGAAGACATTCCTTTTTCCACTATTACCCACTTAGCGCTCCGAATCTCCACTTGAATTTTCTACAAAAAGAGTGTTTCATAACTGCTCAATCAAAAATATGTTTTATCTCTGTTAACTGAATTTACAGATCAGAAATAAGTTTCACAGAATGCATCTGTGTAGTTTTTATTTGAAGATATTCTTTTTCCCAATGTAGGCCTCTTAGCGCTTAGCATGTCCAATTGCAGTTTCTACAGAAAGAGTGTTTCAGAACGGCTCAATCAAAAGTAAGGTTCAACTCTGTTAGTTGAATGCACAGAACAGAAAGAATTTTCACAGAATGCTACTGTGTAGTTTATATTTGAATATATTCCTTTTTCCACTATTACCCTCTTAGCGCTCCGAATGTCCACTTGCATTTTCTACAGAAAGAGTGTTCAGAACTGCGCAATCAAAAGTATGGTTTAACTCTGTTAGCTTAATGAACATATCAGAAATAAGTTTCACACAATGCTTCTGTGTAGTTTTTATTTGAAGATATTATTTTTCCCAATAGAGGCCTCTTAGCGCTCAGAATGTCCAATTGCAGTTTCTACAGAAAGAGTGTTTCAGAAAGGCTCAATCAAAAGTAAGGTTCAACTCTGTTAGTTGAATGCACAGAACAGAAAGAAGTTTCATACAATGCTTCTGTGTAGTTTATATTTGAACATATTCTTTTTTCCACTATTACCCACTTAGCGCTACGAATGTCCAGTTGCATTTTCTACAGACAGAGTGTTTCAAAACTGCTCAATCAAAAGTATGGTTTAACTCTGTTAGCTGAATGCTCAGATCAGAAAGAAGTTTCACAGAATGCTTCTGTGTAGTTTATATTTGAATATATTCCTTTTTCCACTACTACTCTCTTAGCGCTCCAAATGTCCAGTTGCATTTTCTACAGAAAGAGTGTTCAGATCTGCTCAATCAAAAGTATGGTTTAACTCTGTTAGCTGAATGCACAGATCAGAAAGAAGTTTCACCGAATGATTCTGTGTAGTTTATATTTGGAGACATTCCTTTTTCCACTATTACCCTCTTAGCGCTCCGAATCTCCACTTGCATTTTCTACAGAAAGTGTGTTTCAGAACGGCTCAATCAAAACTAAGGTTCAACTCTTTTAGTTGAACAAACAGAACAGAAAGAAGTTTCACACAATTCTTCTGTGTAGTTTTTATTTGTAGACATTCTTTTTCCCAATATAGGCCTCTTAGCGCTCAGAATGTCCAATTGCAGTTTCTACAGAAAGAGTGTTTCAGAACGGCTCAATCAAAAGTAAGGTTCAACTCTGTTAGTTGAATGCACAGAACAGAAAGAAGTTTCATACAATGCTTCTGTGTAGTTTATATTTGAACATATTCTTTTTTCCACTATTACCCACTTAGCGCTACGAATGTCCAGTTGCATTTTCTACAGACAGAGTGTTTCAAAACTGCTCAATCAAAAGTATGGTTTAACTCTGTTAGCTGAATGCTCAGATCAGAAAGAAGTTTCACAGAATGCTTCTGTGTAGTTTATATTTGAATATATTCCTTTTTCCACTACTACGCTCTTAGCGCTCCAAATGTCCAGTTGCATTTTCTACAGAAAGAGTGTTCAGATCTGCTCAATCAAAAGTATGGTTTAACTCTGTTAGCTGAATGCACAGATCACAAAGAAGTTTCACAGAATGATTCTGTGTAGTTTATATTTGGAGACATTCCTTTTTCCACTATTACCCTCTTAGCGCTCCGAATCTCCACTTGCATTTTCTACAGAAAGAGTGTTTCAGAACGGCTCAATCAAAACTAAGGTTCAACTCTTTTAGTTGAACAAACAGAACAGAAAGAAGTTTCACACAATTCTTCTGTGTAGTTTTTATTTGTAGACATTCTTTTTCCCAATATAGGCCTCTTAGCGCTCAGAATGTCCAATTGCAGTTTCTACAGAAAGAGTGTTTCAGAACGGCTCAATCAAAAGTAAGGTTCAACTCTGTTAGTTGAATGCACAGAACAGAAAGAAGTTTCATACAATGCTTCTGTGTAGTTTATATTTGAACATATTCTTTTTTCCACTATTACCCACTTAGCGCTACGAATGTCCAGTTGCATTTTCTACAGACAGAGTGTTTCAAAACTGCTCAATCAAAAGTATGGTTTAACTCTGTTAGCTGAATGCTCAGATCAGAAAGAAGTTTCACAGAATGCTTCTGTGTAGTTTATATTTGAATATATTCCTTTTTCCACTACTACGCTCTTAGCGCTCCAAACGTCCAGTTGCATTTTCAACAGAAAGAGTGTTCAGATCTGCTCAATCAAAAGTATGGTTTAACACTGTTAGCTGAATGCACAGATCAGAAAGAAGTTTCACCGAATGATTCTGTGTAGTTTATATTTGAAGACATTCCTTTTTCCACTATTACCCTCTTAGCGCTCCGAATCTCCACTTGCATTTTCTACAAAAAGAGTGTTTCATAACTGCTCAATCAAAAATATGTTTTATCTCTGTTAACTGAATTTACAGATCAGAAATAAGTTTCACAGAATGCATCTGTGTAGTTTTTATTTGAAGATATTCTTTATCCCAATGTAGGCCTCTTAGCGCTTAGCATGTCCAATTGCAGTTTCTACAGAAAGAGTGTTTCAGAACGGCTCAATCAAAAGTAAGGTTCAACTCTGTTAGTTGAATGCACAGAACAGAAAGAATTTTAACAGAATGCTACTGTGTAGTTTATATATGAATATATTCCTTTTTCCACTATTACCCTCTTAGCGCTCCGAATGTCCACTTGCATTTTCTACAGAAAGAGTGTTCAGAACTGCGCAATCAAAAGTATGGTTTAACTCTGTTAGCTTAATGAACATATCAGAAATAAGTTTCACACAATGCTTCTGTGTGGTTTTTATTTGAAGATATTATTTTTCCCAATATAGGCCTCTTAGCGCTCAGAATGTCCAATTGCAGTTTCTACAGAAAGAGTGTTTCAGAAAGGCTCAATCAAAAGTAAGGTTCAACTCTGTTAGTTGAATGCACAGAACAGAAAGAAGTTTCATACAATGCTTCTGTGTAGTTTATATTTGAACATATACTTTTTTCCACTATTACCCACTTAGCGCTACGAATGTCCAGTTGCATTTTCTACAGACAGAGTGTTTCAAAACTGCTCAATCAAAAGTATGGTTTAACTCTGTTAGCTGAATGCTCAGATCAGAAAGAAGTTTCACAGAATGCTTCTGTGTAGTTTATATTTGAATATATTCCTTTTTCCACTACTACTCTCTTAGCGCTCCAAATGTCCAGTTGCATTTTCTACAGAAAGAGTGTTCAGATCTGCTCAATCAAAAGTATGGTTTAACTCTGTTAGCTGAATGCACAGATCAGAAAGAAGTTTCACAGAATGATTCTGTGTAGTTTATATTTGGAGACATTCCTTTTTCCACTATTACCCTCTTAGCGCTCCGAATCTCCACTTGCATTTTCTACAGAAAGAGTGATTCAGAACGGCTCAATCAAAACTAAGGTTCAACTCTTTTAGTTGAACAAACAGAACAGAAAGAAGTTTCACACAATTCTTCTGTGTAGTTTTTATTTGTAGACATTCTTTTTCCCAATATAGGCCTCTTAGCGCTCAGAATGTCCAATTGCAGTTTCTACAGAAAGAGTGTTTCAGAACGGCTCAATCAAAAGTAAGGTTCAACTCTGTCAGTTGAATGCACAGAACAGAAAGAAGTTTCATACAATGCTTCTGTGTAGTTTATATTTGAACATATTCTTTTTTCCACTATTACCCACTTAGCGCTACGAATGTCCAGTTGCATTTTCTACAGACAGAGTGTTTCAAAACTGCTCAATCAAAAGTATGGTTTAACTCTGTTAGCTGAATGCTCAGATCAGAAAGAAGTTTCACAGAATGCTTCTGTGTACTTTATATTTGAATATATTCCTTTTTCCACTACTACGCTCTTAGCGCTCCAAATGTCCAGTTGCATTTTCTACAGAAAGAGTGTTCAGATCTGCTCAATCAAAAGTATGGTTTAACTCTGTTAGCTGAATGCACAGATCAGAAAGAAGTTTCACAGAATGATTCTGTGTAGTTTATATTTGGAGACATTCCTTTTTCCACTATTACCCTCTTAGCGCTCCGAATCTCCACTTGCATTTTCTACAGAAAGAGTGTTACAGAACGGCTCAATCAAAACTAAGGTTCAACTCTTTTAGTTGAACAAACAGAACAGAAAGAAGTTTCACACAATTCTTCTGTGTAGTTTTTATTTGTAGACATTCTTTTTCCCAATATAGGCCTCTTAGCGCTCAGAATGTCCAATTGCAGTTTCTACAGAAAGAGTGTTTCAGAACGGCTCAATCAAAAGTAAGGTTCAACTCTGTTAGTTGAATGCACAGAACAGAAAGAAGTTTCATACAATGCTTCTGTGTAGTTTATATTTGAACATATTCTTTTTTCCACTATTACCCACTTAGCGCTACGAATGTCCAGTTGCATTTTCTACAGACAGAGTGTTTCAAAACTGCTCAATCAAAAGTGTGGTTTAACTCTGTTAGCTGAATGCTCAGATCAGAAAGAAGTTTCACAGAATGCTTCTGTGTAGTTTATATTTGAATATATTCCTTTTTCCACTACTACGCTCTTAGCGCTCCAAACGTCCAGTTGCATTTTCAACAGAAAGAGTGTTCAGATCTGCTCAATCAAAAGTATGGTTTAACACTGTTAGCTGAATGCACAGATCAGAAAGAAGTTTCACCGAATGATTCTGTGTAGTTTATATTTGAAGACATTCCTTTTTCCACTATTACCCTCTTAGCGCTCCGAATCTCCACTTGCATTTTCTACAAAAAGAGTGTTTCATAACTGCTCAATCAAAAATATGTTTTATCTCTGTTAACTGAATTTACAGATCAGAAATAAGTTTCACAGAATGCATCTGTGTAGTTTTTATTTGAAGATATTCTTTTTCCCAATGTAGGCCTCTTAGCGCTTAGCATGTCCAATTGCAGTTTCTACAGAAAGAGTGTTTCAGAACGGCTCAATCAAAAGTAAGGTTCAACTCTGTTAGTTGAATGCACAGAACAGAAAGAATTTTCACAGAATGCTACTGTGTAGTTTATATTTGAATATATTCCTTTTTCCACTATTACCCTCTTAGCGCTCCGAATGTCCACTTGCATTTTCTACAGAAAGAGTGTTCAGAACTGCGCAATCAAAAGTATGGTTTAACTCTGTTAGCTTAATGAACATATCAGAAATAAGTTTCACACAATGTTTCTGTGTAGTTTTTATTTGAAGATATTATTTTTCCCAATAGAGGCCTCTTAGCGCTCAGAATGTCCAATTGCAGTTTCTACAGAAAGAGTGTTTCAGAAAGGCTCAATCAAAAGTAAGGTTCAACTCTGTTAGTTGAATGCACAGAACAGAAAGAAGTTTCATACAATGCTTCTGTGTAGTTTATATTTGAACATATTCTTTTTTCCACTATTACCCACTTAGCGCTACGAATGTCCAGTTGCCTTTTCTACAGACAGAGTGTTTCAAAACTGCTCAATCAAAAGTATGGTTTAACTCTGTTAGCTGAATGCTCAGATCAGAAAGAAGTTTCACAGAATGCTTCTGTGTAGTTTATATTTGAATATATTCCTTTTTCCACTACTACTCTCTTAGCGCTCCAAATGTCCAGTTGCATTTTCTACAGAAAGAGTGTTCAGATCTGCTCAATCAAAAGTATGGTTTAACACTGTTAGCTGAATGCACAGATCAGAAAGAAGTTTCACAGAATGATTCTGTGTAGTTTATATTTGGAGACATTCCTTTTTCCACTATTACCCTCTTAGCGATCCGAATCTCCACTTGCATTTTCTACAGAAAGAGTGTTTCAGAACGGCTCAATCAAAACTAAGGTTCAACTCTTTTAGTTGAACAAACAGAACAGAAAGAAGTTTCACACAATTCTTCTGTGTAGTTTTTATTTGTAGACATTCTTTTTCCCAATATAGGCCTCTTAGCGCTCTGAATGTCCAATTGCAGTTTCTACAGAAAGAGTGTTTCAGAACGGCTCAATCAAAAGTAAGGTTCAACTCTGTTAGTTGAATGCACAGAACAGGAAGAATTTTCTCAGAATGCTACTGTGTAGTTTATATTTGAATATATTCCTTTTCCACTATTACCCTCTTAGCGCTCCGAATGCCCACTTGAATTTTCTACAGAAAGAGTGTTCAGAACTGCGCAATCAAAAGTATGGTTTAACTCTGTTAGCTTAATGGACATATCAGAAAGAAGTTTCACAGAATTATTCTGTGTAGTTTATATTTGGAGACATTCCTTTTTCTACTATTACCTTCTTAGCGCTCCGAATCTCCACTTGCATTTTCTACAGAAAGAGTGTTTCAGAACGGCTCAATCAAAACTAAGGTTCAACTCTTTTAGTTGAACAAACAGAACAGAAAGAAGTTTCACACAATTCTTCTGTGTAGTTTTTATTTGTAGACATTCTTTTTCCCAATATAGGCCTCTTAGCGCTCAGAATGTCCAATTGCAATTTCTACAGAAAGAGTGTTTCAAAACGGCTCAATCAAAAGTAAGGTTCAACTCTGTTAGTTGAATGCACAGAACAGAAAGAAGTTTCATACAATGCTTCTGTGTAGTTTATATTTGAACATATTCTTTTTTCCACTATTACCCACTTAGCGCTACGAATGTCCAGTTGCATTTCCTACAGACAGAGTGTTTCAAAACTGCTCAATCAAAAGTATGGTTTAAATCTGTTAGCTGAATGCTCAGATCAGAAAGAAGTTTCACAGAATGCTTCTGTGTAGTTTATATTTGAATATATTCCTTTTTCCACTACTAAGCCCTTAGCGCTCCAAATGTCCAGTTGCATTTTCTACAGAAAGAGCGTTCAGATCTGCTCAATCAAAAGTATGGTTTAACTCTGTTAGCTGAATGCACAGATCAGAAATAAGTTTCACCGAATGATTCCGTGTAGTTTATATTTGAAGACATTCCTTTTTCCACTATTACCCACTTAGCGCTCCGAATCTCCACTTGAATTTTCTACAAAAAGAGTCTTTCATAACTGCTCAATCAAAAATATGTTTTATCTCTGTTAACTGAATTTACAGATCAGAAATAAGTTTCACAGAATGCATCTGTGTAGTTTTTATTTGAAGATATTCTTTTTCCCAATGTAGGCCTCTTAGTGCTTAGCATGTCCAATTGCAGTTTCTACAGAAAGAGTGTTTCAGAACGGCTCAATCAAAAGTAAGATTCAACTCTGTTAGTTGAATGCACAGAACAGAAAGAATTTTCACAGAATGCTACTGTGTAGTTTATATTTGAATATATTCCTTTTTCCACTATTACCCTCTTAGCGCTCCGAATGTCCACTTGCATTTTCTACAGAAAGAGTGTTCAGAACTGCGCAATCAAAAGTATGGTTTAACTCTGTTAGCTTAATGAACATATCAGAAATAAGTTTCACACAATGTTTCTGTGTGGTTTTTATTTGAAGATATTATTTTTCCCAATATAGGCCTCTTAGCGCTCAGAATGTCCAATTGCAGTTTCTACAGAAAGAGTGTTTCAGAAAGGCTCAATCAAAAGTAAGGTTCAACTCTGTTAGTTGAATGCACAGAACAGAAAGAAGTTTCATACAAGGCTTCTGTGTAGTTTATATTTGAACATATTCTTTTTTCCATTATTACCCACTTAGCGCTACGAATGTCCAGTTGCATTTTCTACAGACAGAGTGTTTCAAAACTGCTCAATCAAAAGTAAGGTTTAACTCTGTTAGCTGAATGCTCAGATCAGAAAGAAGTTTCACAGAATGCTTCTGTGTAGTTTATATTTGAATATATTCCTTTTTCCACTACTACGCTCTTAGCGCTCCAAATGTCCAGTTGCATTATCTACTGAAAGAGTGTTCAGATCTGCTCAATCAAAAGTATGGTTTAACTCTGTTAGCTGAATGCACAGATCAGAAAGAAGTTTCACCGAATGATTCTGTGTAGTTTATATTTGAAGTCATTCCTTTTTCCACAATTACCCTCTTAGCGCTCCGAATCTCCACTTGCATTTTCTACAAAAAGAGTGTTTCATAACTGCTCAATCAAAAATATGTTTTATCTCTGTTAACTGAATTTACAGATCAGAAATAAGTTTCACAGAATGCATCTGTGTAGTTTTTATTTGAAGATATTCTTTTTCCCAATGTAGGCCTCTTAGCGCTTAGCATGTCCAATTGCAGTTTCTACAGAAAGAGTGTTTCAGAATGGCTCAATCAAAAGTAAGGTTCAACTCTGTTAGTTGAATGCACAGAACAGGAAGAATTTTCACAGAATGCTACTGTGTAGTTTATATTTGAATATATTCCTTTTCCACTATTACCCTCTTAGCGCTCCGAATGCCCACTTGAATTTTCTACAGAAAGAGTGTTCAGAACTGCGCAATCAAAAGTATGGTTTAACTCTGTTAGCTTAATGGACATATCAGAAAGAAGTTTCACAGAATTATTCTGTGTAGTTTATATTTGGAGACATTCCTTTTTCTACTATTACCCTCTTAGCGCTCCGAATCTCCACTTGCATTTTCTACAGAAAGAGTGTTTCAGAACGGCTCAATCAAAACTAAGGTTCAACTCTTTTAGTTGAACAAACAGAAAAGAAAGAAGTTTCACACAATTCTTCTGTGTAGTTTTTATTTGTAGACATTCTTTTTCCCAATATAGGCCTCTTAGCGCTCAGAATGTCAAATTGCAGTTTCTACAGAAAGAGTGTTTCAGAACGGCTGAATCAAAAGTAAGGTTCAACTCTGTTAGTTGAATGCACAGAACAGAAAGAACTTTCATACAATGCTTCTGTGTAGTTTATATTTGACCATATTCTTTTTTCCACTATTACCCACTTAGCGCTACGAATGTCCAGTTGCATTTTCTACAGACAGAGTGTTTCAAAACTGCTCAATCAAAAGTATGGTTTAACTCTGTTAGCTGAATGCTCAGATCAGAAAGAAGTTTCACAGAATGCTTCTGTGTAGTTTATATTTGAATATATTCCTTTTTCCACTACTACTCTCTTAGCGCTCCAAATGTCCAGTTGCATTTTCTACAGAAAGAGTGTTCAGATCTGCTCAATCAAAAGTATGGTTTAACTCTGTTAGCTGAATGCACAGATCAGAAAGAAGTTTCACAGAATGATTCTGTGTAGTTTATATTTGGAGACATTCCTTTTTCCACTTTTACCCTCTTAGCGCTCCGAATCTCCACTTGCATTTTCTACAGAAAGAGTGTTTCAGAACGGCTCAATCAAAACTAAGGTTCAACTCTTTTAGTTGAACAAACAGAACAGAAAGAAGTTTCACACAATTCTTCTGTGTAGTTTTTATTTGTAGACATTCTTTTTCCCAATATAGGCCTCTTAGCGCTCAGAATGTCCAATTGCAGTTTCTACAGAAAGAGTGTTTCAGAACGGCTCAATCAAAAGTAAGGTTCAACTCTGTTAGTCGAATGCACAGAACAGAAAGAAGTTTCATACAAGGCTTCTGTGTAGTTTATATTTGAACATATTCTTTTTTCCACTATTACCCACTTAGCGCTACGAATGTCCAGTTGCATTTTCTACAGACAGAGTGTTTCAAAACTGCTCAATCAAAAGTATGGTTTAACTCTGTTACCTGAATGCTCAGATCAGAAAGAAGTTTCACAGAAGGTTTCTGTGTAGTTTATATTTGAATATATTCCGTTTTCCACTACTACGCTCTTAGCGCTCCAAATGTCCAGTTGCATTTTCTACAGAAAGAGTGTTCAGATCTGCTCAATCAAAAGTATGGTTTAACTCTGTTAGCTGAATGCACAGATCAGAAAGAAGTTTCACCGAATGATTCTGTGTAGTTTATATTTGAAGACATTCCTTTTTCCACTATTACCCTCTTAGCGCTCCGAATCTCCACTTGCATTTTCTACAAAAAGAGTGTTTCATAACTGCTCAATCAAAAATATGTTTTATCTCTGTTAACTGAATTTACAGATGAGAAATAAGTTTCACAGAATGCATCTGTGTAGTTTTTATTTGAAGATATTCTTTTTCCCAATGTAGGCCTCTTAGCGCTTAGCATGTCCAATTGCAGTTTCTACAGAAAGAGTGTTTCAGAACGGCTCAATCAAAATAAGGTTCAACCCTGTTAGTTGAATGCACAGAACAGGAAAACTTTTCACAGAATGCTACTGTGTAGTTTATATTTGAATATATTCCTTTTCCACTATTACCCTCTTAGCGCTCCGAATGCCCACTTGAATTTTCTACAGAAAGAGTGTTCAGAACTGCGCAATCAAAAGTATGGTTTAACTCTGTTAGCTTAATGAACATATCAGAAAGAAGTTTCACAGAATTATTCTGTGTAGTTTATATTTGGAGACATTCCTTTTTCCACTATTACCCTCGTAGCGCTCCGAATCTCCACTTGCATTTTCTACAGAAAGAGTGTTTCAGAACGGCTCAATCAAAACTAAGGTTCAACTCTTTTAGTTGAACAAACAGAACAGAAAGAAGTTTCACACAATTCTTCTGTGTAGTTTTTATTTGTAGACATTCTTTTTCCCAATATAGGCCTCTTAGCGCTCAGAATGTCCAATTGCAGTTTCTACAGAAAGAGTGTTTCAGAACGGCTCAATCAAAAGTAAGGTTCAACTCTGTTAGTTGAATGCACAGAACAGAAAGAAGTTTCATACAATGCTTCTGTGTAGTTTATATTTGAACATATTCTTTTTTCCACTATTACCCACTTAGCGCTACGAATGTCCAGTTGCATTTCCTACAGACAGAGTGTTTCAAAACTGCTCAATCAAAAGTATGGTTTAAATCTGTTAGCTGAATGCTCAGATCAGAAAGAAGTTTCACAGAATGCTTCTGTGTAGTTTATATTTGAATATATTACTTTTTCCACTACTACGCCCTTAGCGCTCCAAATGTCCAGTTGCATTTTCTACAGAAAGAGCGTTCAGATCTGCTCAATCAAAAGTATGGTTTAACTCTGTTAGCTGAATGCACAGATCAGAAAGAAGTTTCACCGAATGATTCCGTGTAGTTTATATTTGAAGACATTCCTTTTTCCACTATTACCCACTTAGCGCTCCGAATCTCCACTTGCATTTTCTACAAAAAGAGTGTTTCATAACTGCTCAATCAAAAATATGTTTTATCTCTGTTAACTGAATTTACAGATCAGAAATAAGTTTCACAGAATGCATCTGTGTAGTTTTTATTTGAAGATATTCTTTTTCCCAATGTAGGCCTCTTAGCGCTTAGCATGTCCAATTGCAGTTTCTACAGAAAGAGTGTTTCAGAACGGCTCAATCAAAAGTAAGATTCAACTCTGTTAGTTGAATGCACAGAACAGAAAGAATTTTCACAGAATGCTACTGTGTAGTTTATATTTGAATATATTACTTTTTCCACTATTACCCTCTTAGCGCTCCGAATGTCCACTTGCATTTTCTACAGAAAGAGTGTTCAGAACTGCGCAATCAAAAGTATGGTTTAACTCTGTTAGCTTAATGAACATATCAGAAATAAGTTTCACACAATGCTTCTGTGTGGTTTTTATTTGAAGATATTATTTTTCCCAATATAGGCCTCTTAGCGCTCAAAATGTCCAATTGCAGTTTCTACAGAAAGAGTGTTTCAGAAAGGCTCAATCAAAAGTAAGGTTCAACTCTGTTAGTTGAATGCACAGAACAGAAAGAAGTTTCATACAATGCTTCTGTGTAGTTTATATTTGAACATATTCTTTTTTCCACTATTACCCACTTAGCGCTACGAATGTCCAGTTGCATTTTCTACAGACAGAGTGTTTCAAAACTGCTCAATCAAAAGTATGGTTTAACTCTGTTAGCTGAATGCTCAGATCAGAAAGAAGTTTCACAGAATGCTTCTGTGTAGTTTATATTTGCATATATTCCTTTTTCCACTACTACTCTCTTAGCGCTCCAAATGTCCAGTTGCATTTTCTACAGAAAGAGTGTTCAGATTTGCTCAATCAAAAGTATGGTTTACCTCTGTTAGCTGAATGCACAGATCAGAAAGAAGTTTCACAGAATGATTCTGTGTAGTTTATATTTGGAGACATTCCTTTTTCCACTATTACCCTATTAGCGCTCCGAATCTCCACTTGCATTTTCTACAGAAAGAGTGATTCAGAACGGCTCAATCAAAACTAAGGTTCAACTCTTTTAGTTGAACAAACAGAACAGAAAGAAGTTTCACACAATTCTTCTGTGTAGTTTTTATTTGTAGACATTCTTTTTCCCAATATAGGCCTCTTAGCGCTCAGAATGTACAATTGCAGATTCTACAGAAAGAGTGTTTCAGAACGGCTCAATCAAAAGTAAGGTTCAACTCTGTTAGTTGAATGCACAGAACAGAAAGAAGTTTCATACAATTCTTCTGTGTAGTTTATATTTGAACATATTCTTTTTTCCACTATTACCCACTTAGCGCTACGAATGTCCAGTTGCATTTTCTACAGACAGAGTGTTTCAAAACTGCTCAATCAAAAGTATGGTTTAACTCTGTTAGCTGAATGCTCAGATCAGAAAGAAGTTTCACAGAATGCTTCTGTGTAGTTTATATTTGAATATATTCCTTTTTCCACTACTACTCTCTTAGCGCTCCAAATGTCCAGTTGCATTTTCTACAGAAAGAGTGTTCAGATTTGCTCAATCAAAAGTATGGTTTACCTCTGTTAGCTGAATGCACAGATCAGAAAGAAGTTTCACAGAATGATTCTGTGTAGTTTATATTTGGAGACATTCCTTTTTCCACTATTACCCTCTTAGCGCTCCGTATGTCCACTTGCATTTTCTACAGAAAGAGTGTTCAGAACTGCGCAATCAAAAGTATGGTTTAACTCTGTTAGCTTAATGAACATATCAGAAATAAGTTTCACACAATGCTTCTGTGTAGTTTTTATTTGAAGATATTATTTTTCCCAATAGAGGCCTCTTAGCGCTCAGAATGTCCAATTGCAGTTTCTACAGAAAGAGTGTTTCAGAACGGCTCAATCAAAAGTAAGGTTCAACTCTGTTAGTAGAATGCACAGAACAGAAAGAAGTTTCATATAATGCTTCTGTGTAGTTTATATTTGAACGTATTCTTTTTTCCACTATTACCCACTTAGCGCTACGAATGTCCAGTTGCATTTTCTACAGACAGAGTGTTTCAAAACTGCTCAATCAAAAGTATGGTTTAACTCTGTTAGCTGAATGCTCAGATCAGAAAGAAGTTTCACAGAATGCTTCTGTGTAGTTTATATTTGAATATATTACTTTTTCCACTAATACGCTCTTAGCGCTCCAAATGTCCAGTTGCATTTTCAACAGAAAGAGTGTTCAGATCTGCTCAGTCAAAAGTATGGTTTAACTCTGTTAGCTGAATGCACAGATCAGAAAGAAGTTTCACCGAATGATTCTGTGTAGTTTATATTTGAAGTCATTCCTTTTTCCACTATTACCCTCTTAGCGCTCCGAATCTCCACTTGCATTTTCTACAAAAAGAGTGTTTCATAACTGCTCAATCAAAAATATGTTTTATCTCTGTTAACTGAATTTACAGATCAGAAATAAGTTTCACAGAATGCATCTGTGTAGTTTTTATTTGAAGATATTCTTTTTCCCAATGTAGGCCTCTTAGCGCTTAGCATGTCCAATTGCAGTTTCTACAGAAAGAGTGTTTCAGAATGGCTCAATCAAAAGTAAGGTTCAACTCTGTTAGTTGAATGCACAGAACAGAAAGAAGTTTCATACAATGCTTCTGTGTAGTTTATATTTGAACATATTCTTTTTTCCACTATTACCCACTTAGCGCTACGAATGTCCAGTTGCATTTTCTACAGACAGAGTGTTTCAAAACTGCTCAATCAAAAGTATGGTTTAACTCTGTTAGCTGAATGCTCAGATCAGAAAGAAGTTTCACAGAATGCTTCTGTGTAGTTTATATTTGCATATATTCCTTTTTCCACTACTACTCTCTTAGCGCTCCAAATGTCCAGTTGCATTTTCTACAGAAAGAGTGTTCAGATTTGCTCAATCAAAAGTATGGTTTACCTCTGTTAGCTGAATGCACAGATCAGAAAGAAGTTTCACAGAATGATTCTGTGTAGTTTATATTTGGAGACATTCCTTTTTCCACTATTACCCTATTAGCGCTCCGAATCTCCACTTGCATTTTCTACAGAAAGAGTGATTCAGAACGGCTCAATCAAAACTAAGGTTCAACTCTTTTAGTTGAACAAACAGAACAGAAAGAAGTTTCACACAATTCTTCTGTGTAGTTTTTATTTGTAGACATTCTTTTTCCCAATATAGGCCTCTTAGCGCTCAGAATGTACAATTGCAGATTCTACAGAAAGAGTGTTTCAGAACGGCTCAATCAAAAGTAAGGTTCAACTCTGTTAGTTGAATGCACAGAACAGAAAGAAGTTTCATACAATGCTTCTGTGTAGTTTATATTTGAACATATTCTTTTTTCCACTATTACCCACTTAGCGCTACGAATGTCCAGTTGCATTTTCTACAGACAGAGTGTTTCAAAACTGCTCAATCAAAAGTATGGTTTAACTCTGTTAGCTGAATGCTCAGATCAGAAAGAAGTTTCACAGAATGCTTCTGTGTAGTTTATATTTGAATATATTCCTTTTTCCACTACTACTCTCTTAGCGCTCCAAATGTCCAGTTGCATTTTCTACAGAAAGAGTGTTCAGATCTGCTCAATCAAAAGTATGGTTTAACTCTGTTAGCTGAATGCACAGATCAGAAAGAAGTTTCACAGAATGATTCTGTGTAGTTTATATTTGGAGACATTCCTTTTTCCACTTTTACCCTCTTAGCGCTCCGAATCTCCACTTGCATTTTCTACAGAAAGAGTGTTTCAGAACGGCTCAATCAAAACTAAGATTCAACTCTTTTAGTTGAACAAACAGAACAGAAAGAAGTTTCACACAATTCTTCTGTGTAGTTTTTATTTGTAGACATTCTTTTTCCCAATATAGGCCTCTTAGCGCTCAGAATGTCCAATTGCAGTTTCTACAGAAAGAGTGTTTCAGAACGGCTCAATCAAAAGTAAGGTTCAACTCTGTTATTTGAATGCACAGAACAGAAAGAAGTTTCATACAATGCTTCTGTGTAGTTCATATTTGAACATATTCTTTTTTCCACTATTACCCACTTAGCGCTACGAATGTCCAGTTGCATTTTCTACAGACAGAGTGTTTCAAAACTGCTCAATCAAAAGTATGGTTTAACTCTGTTAGCTGTATGCTCAGATCAGAAAGAAGTTTCACAGAATGCTTCTGTGTGGTTTGTATTTGAATATATTCCTTTTTCCACTACTACGCTCTTAGCGCTCCAAATGTCCAGTTGCATTTTCAACAGAAAGAGTGTTCAGATCTGCTCAATCAAAAGTGTGGTTTAACTCTGTTAGCTGAATGCACAGATCAGAAAGAAGTTTCACCGAAAGATTCTGTGGAGTTTATATTTGAAGACATTCCTTTTTCCACTATTACCCACATAGCGCTCTGAATCTCCACTTGCATTTTCTACAAAAAGAGTGTTTCATAACTGCTCAATCAAAAATATGTTTTATCTCTGTTAACTGAATTTACAGATCAGAAATAAGTTTCACAGAATGCATCTGTGTAGTTTTTATTTGAAGATATTCTTTTTCCCAATGTAGGCCTCTTAGCGCTTATCATGTCCAATTGCAGTTTCTACAGAAAGAGTGTTTCAGAACGGCTCAATCAAAAGTAAGGTTCAACTCTGTTAGTTGAATGCACAGAACAGAAAGAATTTTCACAGAATGCTACTGTGTAGTTTATATTTGAATATATTCTTTTTCCACTATTACCCTCTTAGCGCTCCGAATGTCCACTTGCATTTTCTACAGAAAGAGTGTTCAGAACTGCGCAATCAAAAGTATGGTTTAACTCTGTTAGCTTAATGAACATATCAGAAATAAGTTTCACACAATGCTTCTGTGTAGTTTTTATTTGAAGATATTATTTTTCCCAATAGAGGCCTCTTAGCGCTCAGAATGTCCAATTGCAGTTTCTACAGAAAGAGTGTTTCAGAACGGCTCAATCAAAAGTAAGGTTCAACTCTGTTAGTAGAATGCACAGAACAGAAAGAAGTTTCATATAATGCTTCTGTGTAGTTTATATTTGAACGTATACTTTTTTCCACTATTACCCACTTAGCGCTACGAATGTCCAGTTGCATTTTCTACAGACAGAGTGTTTCAAAACTGCTCAATCAAAAGTATGGTTTAACTCTGTTAGCTGAATGCTCAGATCAGAAAGAAGTTTCACAGAATGCTTCTGTGTAGTTTATATTTGAATATATTACTTTTTCCACTAATACGCTCTTAGCGCTCCAAATGTCCAGTTGCATTTTCAACAGAAAGAGTGTTCAGATCTGCTCAGTCAAAAGTATGGTTTAACTCTGTTAGCTGAATGCACAGATCAGAAAGAAGTTTCACCGAATGATTCTGTGTAGTTTATATTTGAAGTCATTCCTTTTTCCACTATTACCCTCTTAGCGCTCCGAATCTCCACTTGCATTTTCTACAAAAAGAGTGTTTCATAACTGCTCAATCAAAAATATGTTTTATCTCTGTTAACTGAATTTACAGATCAGAAATAAGTTTCACAGAATGCATCTGTGTAGTTTTTATTTGAAGATATTCTTTTTCCCAATGTAGGCCTCTTAGCGCTTAGCATGTCCAATTGCAGTTTCTACAGAAAGAGTGTTTCAGAATGGCTCAATCAAAAGTAAGGTTCAACTCTGTTAGTTGAATGCACAGAACAGGAAGAATTTTCACAGAATGCTACTGTGTAGTTTATATTTGAATATATTCCTTTTCCACTATTACCCTCTTAGCGCTCCGAATGCCCACTTGCATTTTCTACAGAAAGAGTGTTCAGAACTGCGCAATCAAAAGTATGGTTTAACTCTGTTAGCTTAATGGACATATCAGAAAGAAGTTTCACAGAATTATTCTGTGTAGTTTATATTTGGAGACATTCCTTTTTCTACTATTACCCTCTTAGCGCTCCGAATCTCCACTTGCATTTTCTACAGAAAGAGTGTTTCAGAACGGCTCAATCAAAACTAAGGTTCAACTCTTTTAGTTGAACAAACAGAACAGAAAGAAGTTTCACACAATTCTTCTGTGTAGTTTTTATTTGTAGACATTCTTTTTCCCAATATAGGCCTCTTAGCGCTCAGAATGTCCAATTGCAATTTCTACAGAAAGAGTGTTTCAGAACGGCTCAATCAAAAGTAAGGTTCAATTCTGTTAGTTGAATGCACAGAACAGAAAGAATTTTCACAGAATGCTACTGTGTAGTTTATATTTGAATATATTCCTTTTTCCACTATTACCCTCTTAGCGCTCCGAATGTCCACTTGCATTTTCTACAGAAAGAGTGTTCAGAACTGCGCAATCAAAAGTATGGTTTAACTCTGTTAGCTTAATTAACATATCAGAAATAAGTTTCACACAATGCTTCTGTGTAGTTTTTATTTGAAGATATTATTTTTCCCAATAGAGGCCTCTTAGCGCTCAGAATGTCCGATTGCAGTTTCTACAGAAAGAGTGTTTCAGAAAGGCTCAATCAAAAGTAAGGTTCAACTCTGTTAGTTGAATGCACAGAACAGAAAGAAGTTTCATACAATGCTTCTGTGTAGTTTATATTTGAACATATTCTTTTTTCCACTATTACCCACTTAGCGCTACGAATGTCCAGTTGCATTTTCTACAGACAGAGTGTTTCAAAACTGCTCAATCAAAAGTATGGTTTAACTCTGTTAGCTGAATGCTCAGATCAGAAAGTAGTTTCACAGAATGCTTCTGTGTAGTTTATATTTGAATATATTCCTTTTTCCACTACTACTCTCTTAGCGCTCCAAATGTCCAGTTGCATTTTCTACAGAAAGAGTGTTCAGATCTGCTGAATCAAAAGTATGGTTTAACTCTGTTAGCTGAATGCACAGATCAGAAAGAAGTTTCACAGAATGATTCTGTGTAGTTTATATTTGGAGACATTCCTTTTTCCACTATTACCCTCTTAGCGCTCCGAATCTCCACTTGCATTTTCTACAGAAAGAGTGTTTCAGAACGGCTCAATCAAAACTAAGGTTCAAATCTTTTAGTTGAACAAACAGAACAGAAAGAAGTTTCACACAATTTTTCTGTGTAGTTTTTATTTGTAGACATTCTTTTTCCCAATATAGGCCTCTTAGCGCTCAGAATGTCCAATTGCAGTTTCTACAGAAAGAGTGTTTCAGAACGGCTCAATCAAAAGTAAGGTTCAACTCTGTTAGCTGAATGCTCAGATCAGAAAGAAGTTTCACAGAATGCTTCTGTGTAGTTTATATTTGAATATATTCCTTTATCCACTACTACGCTCTTAGCGCTCCAAATGTCCAGTTGCATTTTCTACAGAAAGAGTGTTCAGATCTGCTCAATCAAAAGTATGGTTTAACTCTGTTAGCTGAATGCACAGATCTGAAAGAAGTTTCACCGAATGATTCTGTGTAGTTTATATTTGAAGACATTTCTTTTTCCACTATTACCCACTTAGCGCTCTGAATCTCCACTTGCATTTTCTACAAAAAGAGTGTTTCATAAATGCTCAATCAAAAATATGTTTTATCTCTGTTAACTGAATTTACAGATCAGAAATAAGTTTCACAGAATGCATCTGTGTAGTTTTTATTTGAAGATATTCTTTTTCCCAATGTAGGCCTCTTAGCGCTTAGCCTGTCCAATTGCAGTTTCTACAGAAAGAGTGTTTCAGAACGGCTCAATCAGAAGTAAGGTTCAACTCTGTTAGTTGAATGCACAGAACAGAAAGAATTTTCACAGAATGCTACTGTGTAGTTTATATTTGTGTATATTCCTTTTTCCACTATTACCCTCTTAGCGCTCTGAATGTCCACTTGCATTTTCTACAGAAAGAGTGTTCAGAACTACGCAATCAAAAGTATGGTTTAACTCTGTTAGCTTAATGAACATATCAGAAATAAGTTTCACACAATGCTTCTGTGTAGTTTTTATTTGAAGATATTATTTTTCCCAATAGAGGCCTCTTAGCGCTCAGAATGTCCAATTGCAGTTTCTACAGAAAGAGTGTTTCAGAAAGGCTCAACCAAAAGTAAGGTTCAACTCTGTTAGTTGAATGCACAGAACAGAAAGAAGTTTCATACAATGCTTCTGTGTAGTTTATATTTGAACATATTCTTTTTTCCACTATTACCCACTTAGCGCTACGAATGTCCAGTTGCATTTCCTACAGACAGAGTGTTTCAAAACTGCTCAATCAAAATTATGGTTTAACTCTGTTAGCTGAATGCTCAGATCAGAAAGAAGTTTCACAGAATGCTTCTGTGTAGTTTATATTTGAATATATTCCTTTTTCCACTACTACTCTCTTAGCGCTCCAAATGTCCAGTTTCATTTTCTACAGAAAGAGTGTTCAGATCTGCTCAATCAAAAGTATGGTTTAACTCTGTTAGCTGAATGCACAGATCAGAAAGAAGTTTCACAGAATGATTCTGTGTAGTTTATATTTGGAGACATTCCTTTTTCCACTATTACCCTCTTAGCGCTCCGAATCTCCACTTGCATTTTCTACAGAAAGAGTGTTTCAGAACGGCTCAATCAAAACTAAGGTTCAACTCTTTTAGTTGAACAAACAGAACAGAAAGAAGTTTCACACAATTCTTCTGTGTAGTTTTTATTTGTAGACATTCTTTTTCCCAATATAGGCCTCTTAGCGCTCAGAATGTCTAATTGCAGTTTCTACAGAAAGAGTGTTTCAGAACGGCTCAATCAAAAGTAAGGTTCAACTCTGTTAGTTGAATGCACAGAACAGAAAGAAGTTTCATACAATGCTTCTGTGTAGTTTATATTTGAACATATACTTTATTCCACTATTACCCACTTAGCGCTACGAATGTCCAGTTGCATTTTCTACAGACAGAGTTTTTCAAAACTGCTCAATCAAAAGTATGGTTTAACTCTGTTAGCTGAATGCTCAGATCAGAAAGAAGTTTCACAGAATGCTTCTGTGTAGTTTATATTTGAATATATTCCTTTTTCCACTACTACTCTCTTAGCGCTCCAAATGTCCAGTTGCATTTTCTACAGAAAGAGTGTTCAGATCTGCTGAATCAAAAGTATGGTTTAACTCTGTTAGCTGAATGCACAGATCAGAAAGAAGTTTCACAGAATGATTCTGTGTAGTTTATATTTGGAGACATTCCTTTTTCCACTATTACCCTCTTAGCGCTCCGAATCTCCACTTGCATTTTCTACAGAAAGAGTGTTTCAGAACGGCTCAATCAAAACTAAGGTTCAAATCTTTTAGTTGAACAAACAGAACAGAAAGAAGTTTCACACAATTTTTCTGTGTAGTTTTTATTTGTAGACATTCTTTTTCCCAATATAGGCCTCTTAGCGCTCAGAATGTCCAATTGCAGTTTCTACAGAAAGAGTGTTTCAGAACGGCTCAATCAAAAGTAAGGTTCAACTCTGTTAGTTGAATGCACAGAACAGAAAGAAGTTTCATACAATGATTCTGTGTAGTTTATATTTGAATATATTCTTTTTTCCACTATTACCCACTTAGCGCTACGAATGTCCAGTTGCATTTTCTACAGAAAGAATGTTCAGATCTGCTCAATCAAAAGTATGGTTTAACTCTGTTAGCTGAATGCACAGATCAGAAAGAAGTTTCACCGAATGATTCTCTCTAGTTTATATTTGAAGACATTCCTTTTTCCACTATTACCCTCTTAGCGCTCCGAATCTCCACTTGCATTTTCTACAAAAAGAGTGTTTCATAACTGCTCAATCAAAAATATGTTTTATCTCTCTTAACTGAATTTACAAATCAGAAATAAGTTTCAAAGAATGCATCTGTGTAGTTTTTATTTGAAGATATTCTTTTTCCCAATGTGGCCTCTTAGCGCTTAGCATGTCCAATTGCAGTTTCTACAGAAAGAGTGTTTCAGAACGGCTCAATCAAAAGTAAAGTTCAACTCTGTTAGTTGAATGCACAGAACAGAAAGAATTTTCACAGAATGCTACTGTGTAGATTATATTTGAATATATTCCTTTTTCCACTATTACCCTCTTAGCGCTCCGAATGTCCACTTGCATTTTCTACAGAAAGAGTGTTCAGAACTGCGCAATCAAAAGTATGGTTTAACTCTGTTAGCTTAATGAACATATCAGAAATAAGTTTCACACAATGCTTCTGTGTAGTTTTTATTTGAAGATATTTTTTTTCCCAATAGAGGCCTCTTAGCGCTCAGAATGTCCAATTGCAGTTTCTACGGAAAGAGTGTTTCAGAAAGGCTCAATCAAAAGTGAGGTTCAACTCTGTTAGTTGAATGCACAGAACAGAAAGAAGTTTCATACAATGCTTCTGTGTAGTTTATATTTGAACATATTCTTTTTTCCACTATTACCCACTTAGCGCTACGAATGTCCAGTTGCATTTTCTACAGACAGAGTGTTTCAAAACTGCTCAATCAAAAGTATGGTTTAACTCTGTTAGCTGAATGCTCAGATCAGAAAGAAGTTTCACAGAATGCTTCTGTGTAGTTTATATTTGAATATATTCCTTTTTCCACTACTACTCTCTTAGCGCTCCAAATGTCCAGTTGCATTTTCTACAGAAAGAGTGTTCAGATCTGCTCAATAAAAAGTATGGTTTAACTCTGTTAGTTGAATGCACAGATCAGAAAGAAGTTTCACAGAATGATTCTGTGTAGTTTATATTTGGAGACATTCCTTTTTCCACTATTACCCTCTTAGCGCTCCGAATCTCCACTTGCATTTTCTACAGAAAGAGTGTTTCAGAACGGCTCAATCAAAACTAAGGTTCAAATCTTTTAGTTGAACAAACAGAACAGAAAGAAGTTTCACACAATTCTTCTGTGTAGTTTTTATTTGTAGACATCCTTTTTCCCAATATAGGCCTCTTAGCGCTCAGAATGTCCAATTGCAGATTCTACAGAAAGAGTGTTTCAGAACGGCTCAATCAAAAGTAAGGTTCAACTCTGTTAGTTGAATGCACAGAACAGAAAGAAGTTTCATACAATGCTTCTGTGTAGTTTATATTTGAACATATTCTTTTTTCCACTATTACCCACTTAGCGCTACGAATGTCCAGTTGCATTTTCTACAGACAGAGTGTTTCAAAACTGCTCAATCAAAAGTATGGTTTAACTCTGTTAGCTGAGTGCTCAGATCAGAAAGAAGTTTCACAGAATGCTTCTGTGTAGTTTATATTTGAATATATTCCTTTTTCCACTACTACGCTCTTAGCGCTCCAAATGTCCAGTTGCATTATCTACAGAAAGAGTGTTCAGATCTGCTCAATCAAAACTATGGTTTAACTCTGTTAGCTGAATGCACAGATCAGAAAGAAGTTTCACCGAATGATTCTGTGTAGTTTATATTTGAAGACATTCCTTTTTCCACTATTACCCTCTTAGCGCTCCGAATCTCCACTTGCATTTTCTACAAAAAGAGTGTTTCATAACTGCTCAATCAAAAATATGTTTTATCTCTGTTAACTGAATTTACAGATCAGAAATAAGTTTCACAGAATGCATCTGTGTAGTTTTTATTTGAAGATATTCTTTTTCCCAATGTAGGCCTCTTAGCGCTTAGCATGTCCAATTGCAATTACTACAGAAAGAGTGTTTCAGAACGGCTCAATCAAAAGTAGGGTTCAACTCTGTTATTTGAATGCACAGAACAGAAAGAATTTTCACAGAATGCTACTGTGTAGTTTATATTTGAATATATTCCTTTTTCCACTATTACCCTCTTAGCGCTCCGAATGTCCACTTGCATTTTCTACAGAAAGAGTGTTCAGAACTGCGCAATCAAAAGTATGGTTTAACTCTGTTAGCTTAATGCACAGATCAGAAAGAAGTTTCACAGAATGATTCTGTGTAGTTTATATTTGGAGACATTCCTTTTTCCACTATTACCCTATTAGCGCTCCGAATCTAAACTTGCATTTTCTACAGAAACAGTGTTTCAGAACGGCTCAATCAAAACTAAGGTTCAACTCTCTTAGTTGAACAAACAGAACAGAAAGGAGTTTCACACCATTCTTCTGTGTAGTTTTTATTTGTAGACATTCTTTTTCCCAATATGGGCCTCTTAGCGCTCAGAATGTCCAATTGCAGTTTCTACAGAAAGAGTGTTTCAGAACGGCTCAATCAAAAGTAAGGTTCAACTCTGTTAGTTGAATGCACAGAACAGAAAGTAGTTTCATACAATGCTTCTGTGTAGTTTATATTTGAACATATTCTTTTTTCCACTATTACCCACTTAGCGCTCCAAATGTCCAGTTGCATTTTCTACAGAAAGAGTTTTCAGATCTGCTCAATCAAAAGTATGGTTTAACTCTGTTAGCTGAATGCACAGATCAGAAAGAAGTTTCACCGAATGATTCTGTGTAGTTTATATTTGAAGACATTCCTTTTTCCACTATTACCCACTTAGCGCTCCGAATCTCCACTTGCATTTTCTACAAAAAGAGTGTTTCATAACTGCTCAATCAAAAATATGTTTTATCTCTGTTAACTGAATTTACAGATGAGAAATAAGTTTCACAGAATGCATCTGTGTAGTTTTTATTTGAAGATATTCTTTTTCCCAATGTAGGCCTCTTAGCGCTTAGCATGTCCAATTGCAGTTTCTTCAGAAAGAGTGTTTCAGAACGGCTCAATCAAAAGTAAGGTTCAACTCTGTTAGTTGAATGCACAGAACAGAAAGAATTTACACAGAATGCTACTGTGTAGTTTATATTTGAATATATTCCTTTTTCCACTATTACCCTCTTAGCGCTCCGAATGTCCACTTGCATTTTCTACAGAAAGAGTGTTCAGAACTGCGCAATCAAAAGTATGGTTTAACTCTGTTAGCTTAATGAACATATCAGAAATAAGTTTCACACAATGCTTCTGTGTAGTTTTTATTTGAAGATATTATTTTTCCCAATAGAGTCTTCTTAGCGCTCAAAATATCCAATTGCAGTTTCTACAGAAAGAGTGTTTCTGAAAGGCTCAATCAAATGTGAGGTTCAACTCTGTTAGTTGAATGCACAGAACAGAAAGAAGTTTCATACAATGCTTCTGTGTAGGTTATATTTGAACATATTCTTTTTTCCACTATTACCCACTTAGCGCTACGAATGTCCAGGTGCATTTTCTACAGACAGAGTGTTTCAAAACTGCTCAATCAAAAGTATGGTTTAACTCTGTTTGCTGAATGCTCAGATCAGAAAGAAGTTTCACAGAATGCTTCTGTGTAGTTTATATTTGAATATATTCCTTTTTCCACTACTACTCTCTTAGCGCTCCAAATGTCCAGTTGCATTTTCTACAGAAAGAGTGTTCAGATCTGCTGAATCAAAAGTATGGTTTAACTCTGTTAGCTGATTGCACAGATCAGAAAGAAGTTTCACAGAATGACTCTGTGTAGTTTATATTTGGAGACATTACTTTTTCCACTATTACCCTCTTAGCGCTCCGAGTCTCCACTTGCATTTTCTACAGAAAGAGTGCTTCAGAACGGCTCAATCAAAACTAAGGTTCAACTCTTTTAGTTGAACAAACAGAACAGAAAGGAGTTTCACACAATTCTTCTGTGTAGTTTTTATTTGTAGACATTCTTTTTCCCAATATAGGCCTCTTAGCGCTCAGAATGTCCAATTGCAGTTTCTACAGAAAGAGTGTTTCAGAACGGCTCAATCAAAAGTAAGGTTCAACTCTGTTAGTTGAATGCACAGAACAGAAAGAATTTTCACAGAATGCTACTGTGTAGTTTATATTTGAATATATTCCTTTTTCCACTATTACCCTCTTAGCGCTCCGAATGTCCACTTGCATTTTCTACAGAAAGAGTGTTCAGAACTGCGCAATCAAAAGTATGGTTTAACTCTGTTAGCTTAATGAACATATCAGAAATAAGTTTCACACAATGCTTCTGTGTAGTTTTTATTTGAAGATATTATTTTTCCCAATAGAGGCCTCTTAGCGCTCAGAATGTCCGATTGCAGTTTCTACAGAAAGAGTGTTTCAGAAAGGCTCAATCAAAAGTAAGGTTCAACTCTGTTAGTTGAATGCACAGAACAGAAAGAAGTTTCATACAATGCTTCTGTGTAGTTTATATTTGAACATATTCTTTTTTCCACTATTACCCACTTAGCGCTACGAATGTCCAGTTGCATTTTCTACAGACAGAGTGTTTCAAAACTGCTCAATCAAAAGTATGGTTTAACTCTGTTAGCTGAATGCTCAGATCAGAAAGAAGTTTCACAGAATGCTTCTGTGTAGTTTATATTTGAATATATTCCTTTTTCCACTACTACTCTCTTAGCGCTCCAAATGTCCAGTTGCATTTTCTACAGAAAGAGTGTTCAGATCTGCTGAATCAAAAGTATGGTTTAACTCTGTTAGCTGAATGCACAGATCAGAAAGAAGTTTCACAGAATGATTCTGTGTAGTTTATATTTGGAGACATTCCTTTTTCCACTATTACCCTCTTAGCGCTCCGAATCTCCACTTGCATTTTCTTCAGAAAGAGTGTTTCAGAACGGCTCAATCAAAACTAAGGTTCAAATCTTTTAGTTGAACAAACAGAACAGAAAGAAGTTTCACACAATTTTTCTGTGTAGTTTTTATTTGTAGACATTCTTTTTCCCAATATAGGCCTCTTAGCGCTCAGAATGTCCAATTGCAGTTTCTACAGAAAGAGTGTTTCAGAACGGCTCAATCAAAAGTAAGGTTCAACTCTGTTAGCTGAATGCTCAGATCAGAAAGAAGTTTCACAGAATGCTTCTGTGTAGTTTATATTTGAATATATTCCTTTATCCACTACTACGCTCTTAGCGCTCCAAATGTCCAGTTGCATTTTCTACAGAAAGAGTGTTCAGATCTGCTCAATCAAAAGTATGGTTTAACTCTGTTAGCTGAATGCACAGATCTGAAAGAAGTTTCACCGAATGATTCTGTGTAGTTTATATTTGAAGACATTTCTTTTTCCACTATTATCCACTTAGCGCTCTGAATCTCCACTTGCATTTTCTACAAAAAGAGTGTTTCATAAATGCTCAATCAAAAATATGTTTTATCTCTGTTAACTGAATTTACAGATCAGAAATAAGTTTCACAGAATGCATCTGTGTAGTTTTTATTTGAAGATATTCTTTTTCCCAATGTAGGCCTCTTAGCGCTTAGCCTGTCCAATTGCAGTTTCTACAGAAAGAGTGTTTCAGAACGGCTCAATCAGAAGTAAGGTTCAACTCTGTTAGTTGAATGCACAGAACAGAAAGTATTTTCACAGAATGCTACTGTGTAGTTTATATTTGTATATATTCCTTTTTCCACTATTACCCTCTTAGCGCTCTGAATGTCCACTTGCATTTTCTACAGAAAGAGTGTTCAGAACTACGCAATCAAAAGTATGGTTTAACTCTGTTAGCTTAATGAACATATCAGAAATAAGTTTCACACAATGCTTCTGTGTAGTTTTTATTTGAAGATATTATTTTTCCCAATAGAGGCCTCTTAGCGCTCAGAATGTCCAATTGCAGTTTCTACAGAAAGAGTGTTTCAGAAAGGCTCAACCAAAAGTAAGGTTCAACTCTGTTAGTTGAATGCACAGAACAGAAAGAAGTTTCATACAATGCTTCTGTGTAGTTTATATTTGAACATATTCTTTTTTCCACTATTACCCACTTAGCGCTACGAATGTCCAGTTGCATTTCCTACAGACAGAGTGTTTCAAAACTGCTCAATCAAAATTATGGTTTAACTCTGTTAGCTGAATGCTCAGATCAGAAAGAAGTTTCACAGAATGCTTCTGTGTAGTTTATATTTGAATATATTCCTTTTTCCACTACTACTCTCTTAGCGCTCCAAATGTCCAGTTGCATTTTCTACAGAAAGAGTGTTCAGATCTGCTCAATCAAAAGTATGGTTTAACTCTGTTAGCTGAATGCACAGATCAGAAAGAAGTTTCACAGAATGATTCTGTGTAGTTTATATTTGGAGACATTCCTTTTTCCACTATTACCCTCTTAGCGCTCCGAATCTCCACTTGCATTTTCTACAGAAAGAGTGTTTCAGAACGGCTCAATCAAAACTAAGGTTCAACTCTTTTAGTTGAACAAACAGAACAGAAAGAAGTTTCACACAATTCTTCTGTGTAGTTTTTATTTGTAGACATTCTTTTTCCCAATATAGGCCTCTTAGCGCTCAGAATGTCTAATTGCAGTTTCTACAGAAAGAGTGTTTCAGAACGGCTCAATCAAAAGTAAGGTTCAACTCTGTTAGTTGAATGCACAGAACAGAAAGAAGTTTCATACAATGCTTCTGTGTAGTTTATATTTGAACATATACTTTATTCCACTATTACCCACTTAGCGCTACGAATGTCCAGTTGCATTTTCTACAGACAGAGTTTTTCAAAACTGCTCAATCAAAAGTATGGTTTAACTCTGTTAGCTGAATGCTCAGATCAGAAAGAAGTTTCACAGAATGCTTCTGTGTAGTTTATATTTGAATATATTCCTTTTTCCACTACTACTCTCTTAGCGCTCCAAATGTCCAGTTGCATTTTCTACAGAAAGAGTGTTCAGATCTGCTGAATCAAAAGTATGGTTTAACTCTGTTAGCTGAATGCACAGATCAGAAAGAAGTTTCACAGAATGATTCTGTGTAGTTTATATTTGGAGACATTCCTTTTTCCACTATTACCCTCTTAGCGCTCCGAATCTCCACTTGCATTTTCTACAGAAAGAGTGTTTCAGAACGGCACAATCAAAACTAAGGTTCAAATCTTTTAGTTGAACAAACAGAACAGAAAGAAGTTTCACACAATTTTTCTGTGTAGTTTTTATTTGTAGACATTCTTTTTCCCAATATAGGCCTCTTAGCGCTCAGAATGTCCAATTGCAGTTTCTACAGAAAGAGTGTTTCAGAACGGCTCAATAAAAAGTAAGGTTCAACTCTGTTAGTTGAATGCACAGAACAGAAAGAAGTTTCATACAATGATTCTGTGTAGTTTATATTTGAACATATTCTTTTTTCCACTATTACCCACTTAGCGCTACGAATGTCCAGTTGCATTTTCTACAGAAAGAATGTTCAGATCTGCTCAATCAAAAGTATGGTTTAACTCTGTTAGCTGAATGCACAGATCAGAAAGAAGTTTCACCGAATGATTCTCTCTAGTTTATATTTGAAGACATTCCTTTTTCCACTATTACCCTCTTAGCGCTCCGAATCTCCACTTGCATTTTCTACAAAAAGAGTGTTTCATAACTGCTCAATCAAAAATATGTTTTATCTCTCTTAACTGAATTTACAAATCAGAAATAAGTTTCAAAGAATGCATCTGTGTAGTTTTTATTTGAAGATATTCTTTTTCCCAATGTGGCCTCTTAGCGCTTAGCATGTCCAATTGCAGTTTCTACAGAAAGAGTGTTTCAGAACGGCTCAATCAAAAGTAAAGTTCAACTCTGTTAGTTGAATGCACAGAACAGAAAGAATTTTCACAGAATGCTACTGTGTAGATTATATTTGAATATATTCCTTTTTCCACTATTACCCTCTTAGCGCTCCGAATGTCCACTTGCATTTTCTACAGAAAGAGTGTTCAGAACTGCGCAATCAAAAGTATGGTTTAACTCTGTTAGCTTAATGAACATATCAGAAATAAGTTTCACAGAATGCTTCTGTGTAGTTTTTATTTGAAGATATTTTTTTTCCCAATAGAGGCCTCTTAGCGCTCAGAATGTCCAATTGCAGTTTCTACGGAAAGAGTGTTTCAGAAAGGCTCAATCAAAAGTGAGGTTCAACTCTGTTAGTTGAATGCACAGAACAGAAAGAAGTTTCATACAATGCTTCTGTGTAGTTTATATTTGAACATATTCTTTTTTCCACTATTACCCACTTAGCGCTACGAATGTCCAGTTGCATTTTCTACAGACAGAGTGTTTCAAAACTGCTCAATCAAAAGTATGGTTTAACTCTGTTAGCTGAATGCTCAGATCAGAAAGAAGTTTCACAGAATGCTTCTGTGTAGTTTATATTTGAATATATTCCTTTTTCCACTACTACTCTCTTAGCGCTCCAAATGTCCAGTTGCATTTTCTACAGAAAGAGTGTTCAGATCTGCTCAATAAAAAGTATGGTTTAACTCTGTTAGTTGAATGCACAGATCAGAAAGAAGTTTCACAGAATGATTCTGTGTAGTTTATATTTGGAGACATTCCTTTTTCCACTATTACCCTCTTAGCGCTCCGAATCTCCACTTGCATTTTCTACAGAAAGAGTGTTTCAGAACGGCTCAATCAAAACTAAGGTTCAAATCTTTTAGTTGAACAAACAGAACAGAAAGAAGTTTCACACAATTCTTCTGTGTAGTTTTTATTTGTAGACATCCTTTTTCCCAATATAGGCCTCTTAGCGCTCAGAATGTCCAATTGCAGATTCTACAGAAAGAGTGTTTCAGAACGGCTCAATCAAAAGTAAGGTTCAACTCTGTTAGTTGAATGCACAGAACAGAAAGAAGTTTCATACAATGCTTCTGTGTAGTTTATATTTGAACATATTCTTTTTTCCACTATTACCCACTTAGCGCTACGAATGTCCAGTTGCATTTTCTACAGACAGAGTGTTTCAAAACTGCTCAATCAAAAGTATGGTTTAACTCTGTTAGCTGATTGCTCAGATCAGAAAGATGTTTCACAGAATGCTTCTGTGTAGTTTATATTTGAATATATTCCTTTTTCCACTACTACGCTCTTAGCGCTCCAAATGTCCAGGTGCATTTTCTACAGAAAGAGTGTTCAGATCTGCTCAATCAAAAGTATGGTTTAACTCTGTTAGCTGAATGCACAGATCTGAAAGAAGTTTCACCGAATGATTCTGTGTAGTTTATATTTGAAGACATTTCTTTTTCCACTATTACCCACTTAGCGCTCTGAATCTCCACTTGCATTTTCTACAAAAAGAGTGTTTCATAACTGCTCAATCAAAAATATGTTTTATCTCTGTTAACTGAATTTACAGATCAGAAATAAGTTTCACAGAATGCATCTGTGTAGTTTTTATTTGAAGATATTCTTTTTCCCAATGTAGGCCTCTTAGCGCTTAGCCTGTCCAATTGCAGTTTCTACAGAAAGAGTGTTTCAGAACGGCTCAATCAGAAGTAAGGTTCAACTGTGTTAGCTGAATGCACAGAACAGAAAGAATTTTCACAGAATGCTACTGTGTAGTTTATATTTGAATATATTCCTTTTTCCACTATTACCCTCTTAGCGCTCCGAATGTCCACTTGCATTTTCTACAGAAAGAGTGTTCAGAACTGCGCAATCAAAAGTATGGTTTAACTCTGTTAGCTTAATGAACATATCAGAAATAAGTTTCACACAATGCTTCTGTGTAGTTTTTATTTGAAGATATTATTTTTCCCAATAGAGGCCTCTTAGCGCTCAGAATGTCCAATTGCAGTTTCTACAGAAAGAGTGTTTCAGAAAGGCTCAATCAAAAGTAAGGTTCAACTCTGTTAGTTGAATGCACAGAACAGAAAGAAGTTTCATACAATGCTTCTGTGTAGTTTATATTTGAACATATTCTTTTTTCCACTATTACCCACTTAGCGCTACGAATGTCCAGTTGCATTTTCTACAGACAGAGTGTTTCAAAACTGCTCAATCAAAAGTATGGTTTAACTCTGTTAGCTGAATGCTCAGATCAGAAAGAAGTTTCACAGAATGCTTCTGTGTAGTTTATATTTGAATATATTCCTTTTTCCACTACTACGCTCTTAGCGCTCCAAATGTCCAGTTGCATTTTCTACAGAAAGAGTGTTCAGATCTGCTCAATCAAAAGTATGGTTTAACTCTGTTAGCTGAATGCACAGATCAGAAAGAAATTTCACCGAATGATTCTGTGTAGTTTATATTTGGAGACATTCCTTTTTCCACTATTACCCTCTTAGCGCTCCGAATCTCCACTTGCATTTTCTACAGAAAGAGTGTTTCAGAACGGCTCAATCAAAACTAAGGTTCAACTCTTTTAGTTGAACAAACAGAACAGAAAGAAGTTTCACACAATTCTTCTGTGTAGTTTTTATTTGTAGACATTCTTTTTCCCAATATAGGCCTCTTAGCGCTCAGAATGTCCAATTGCAGTTTCTACAGAAAGAGTGTTTCAGAACGGCTCAATCAAAAGTAAGGTTCAACTCTGTTAGTTGAATGCACAGAACAGAAAGAATTTTCACAGAATGCTACTGTGTAGTTTATATTTGAATATATTCCTTTTTCCACTATTACCCTCTTAGCGCTCCGAATGTCCACTTGCATTTTCTACAGAAAGAGTGTTCAGAACTGCGCAATCAAAAGTATGGTTTAACTCTGTTAGCTTAATGAACATATCAGAAATAAGTTTCACACAATGCTTCTGTGTAGTTTTTATTTGAAGATATTATTTTTCCCAATATAGGCCTCTTAGCGCTCAGAATGTCCAATTGCAGTTTCTACAGAAGGAGTGTTTCAGAAAGGCTCAATCAAAAGTAAGGTTCAACTCTGTTAGTTGAATGCACAGAACAGAAAGAAGTTTCATACAATGCTTCTGTGTAGTTTATATTTGAACATATTCTTTTTTCCACTATTACCCACTTAGCGCTACGAATGTCCAGTTGCATTTTCTACAGACAGAGTGTTTCAAAACTGCTCAATCAAAAGTATGGTTTAACTCTGTTAGCTGAATTCTCAGATCAGAAAGAAGTTTCACAGAATGCTTCTGTGTAGTTTATATTTGAATATATTCCTTTTTCCACTACTACTCTCTTAGCGCTCCAAATTTCCAGTTGCATTTTCTACAGAAAGAGAGTTCAGATCTGCTCAATCAAAAGTATGGTTTAAATCTGTTAGCTGAATTCCCAGATCAGAAAGAAGTTTCACAGAATGATTCTGTGTAGTTTATATTTGGAGACATTCCTTTTTCCACTATTACCTTCTTAGCGCTCCGAATCTCCACTTGCATTTTCTACAGAAAGGGTGTTTCAGAACGGCTCAATCAAAACTAAGGTTCAACTCTTTTAGTTGAACAAACAGAACAGAAAGAAGTTTCACACAATTCTTCTGTGTAGTTTTTATTTGTAGACATTCTTTTTCCCAATATAGGCCTCTTAGGGCTCAGAATGTCCAACTGCAGTTTCTACAGAAAGAGTGTTTCAGAACGGCTCAATCAAAAGTAAGGTTCAACTCTGTTAGTTGAATGCACAGAACAGAAAGAAGTTTCATACAATGCTTCTGTGTAGTTTATATTTGAACATATTCTTTTTTCCACTATTACCCACTTAGCGCTACGAATGTCCAGTTGCATTTTCTACAGACAGAGTGTTTCAAAACTGCTCAATCAAAAGTATGGTTTAACTCTGTTAGCTGAATGCTCAGATCAGAAAGAAGTTTCACAGAATGCTTCTGTGTAGTTTATATTTGAATATATTCCTTTTTCCACTACTACGCTCTTAGCGCTCCAAATGTCCAGTTGCATTTTCTACAGAAAGTGTTCAGATCTGCTCAATCAAAAGTATGGTTTAACTCTGTTAGCTGAATGCACAGATCAGAAAGAAATTTCACCGAATGATTCTGTGTAGTTTATATTTGGAGACATTCCTTTTTCCACTATTACCCTCTTAGCGCTCCGAATCTCCACTTGCATTTTCTACAGAAAGAGTGTTTCAGAACGGCTCAATCAAAACTAAGGTTCAACTCTTTTAGTTGAACAAACAGAACAGAAAGAAGTTTCACACAATTCTTCTGTGTAGTTTTTATTTGTAGACATTCTTTTTCCCAATATAGGCCTCTTAGCGCTCAGAATGTCCAATTGCAGTTTCTACAGAAAGAGTGTTTCAGAACGGCTCAATCAAAAGTAAGGTTCAACTCTGTTAGTTGAATGCACAGAACAGAAAGTAGTTTCATACAATGCTTCTGTGTAGTTCATATTTGAACATATTCTTTTTTCCACTATTACCCACTTAGCGCTACGAATGTCCAGTTGCATTTTCTACAGACAGAGTGTTTCAAAACTGCTCAATCAAAAGTATGGTTTAACTCTGTTAGCTGAATGCTCAGATCAGAAAGAAGTTTCACAGAATGCTTCTGTGTAGTTTATATTTGAATATATTCCTTTTTCCACTACTACGCTCTTAGCGCTCCAAATGTCCAGTTGCATTTTCTAAAGAAAGAGTGTTCAGATCTGCTCAATCAAAAGTATGGTTTAACACTGTTAGCTGAATGCACAGATCAGAAAGAAATTTCACCGAATGATTCTCTGTAGTTTATATTTGAAGACATTCCTTTTTCCACTATTACCCACTTAGCGCTCCGAATCTCCACTTGCATTTTCTACAAAAAGAGTGTTTCATAACTGCTCAATCAAAAATATGTTTTATCTCTGTTAACTGAATTTACAGATCAGAAATAAGTTTCACAGAATGCATCTGTGTAGTTTTTATTTGAAGATATCCTTTTTCCCAATGTAGGCCTCTTAGCGCTTAGCATGTCCAATTGCAGTTTCTACAGAAAGAGTGTTTCAGAACGGCTCAATCAAAAGTAAGGTTCAACTCTGTTAGTTGAATGCACAGAACAGAAAGAATTTTCACAGAATGCTACTGTGTAGTTTATATTTGAATATATTCCTTTTTCCACTATTACCCTCTTAGCGCTCCGAATGTCCACTTGCATTTTCTACAGAAAGAGTGTTCAGAACTGCGCAATCATAAGTATGGTCTAACTCTGTTAGCTTAATGAACATATCAGAAATAAGTTTCACAAAATGCTTCTGTGTAGTTTTTATTTGAAGATATTATTTTTCCCAATAGAGGCCTCTTAGCGCTCAGAATGTCCAATTGCAGTTTCTACAGAAAGAGTGTTTCAGAAAGGCTCAATCAAATGTAAGTTTCAACTCTGTTACTTGAATGCACAGAACAGAAAGAAGTTTCATACAATGCTTCTGTGTAGTTTATATTTGAACATATTCTTTTTTCCACTATTACCCTCTTAGCGCTACGAATGTCCAGTTGCATTTTCTACAGACAGAGTGTTTCAAAACTGCTCAATCAAAAGTATGGTTAAACTCTGTTAGCTGAATGCTCAGATCAGAAAGAAGTTTCACAGAATGCTTCTGTGTAGTATATATTTGAATATATTCCTTTTTCCACTACTACTCTCTTAGCGCTCCAAATTTCCAGTTGCATTTTCTACAGAAAGAGAGTTCAGATCTGCTCAATCAAAAGTATGGTTTAAATCTGTTAGCTGAGGGCCGGGCGCGGTGGCTCACGCTTGTAATCCCAGGACTTTGGGAGGCCGAGGCGGGCGGATCACGAGGTCAGGAGATCGAGACCACGGTGAAACCCCGTCTCTACTAAAAAAGACAAAAAATTAGCCGGGCGCGGTGGCGGGCGCCTGTAGTCCCAGCTACTCGGAGGCTGAGGCAGGAGAATGGCGTGAACCCGGGAGGCGGAGCTTGCAGTGAGCCGAGTTTGCGCCACTGCACTCCAGCCCGGGCGACAGAGCCAGACTCTGTCTCAAAAAAAAAAAAAAAAAAAAAAAAAAAAAAAAAAAATCTGTTAGCTGAATGCCCAGATCAGAAAGAAGTTTCACAGAATGATTCTGTGTAGTTTATATTTGGAGACATTCCTTTTTCCACTATTACCCTCTTAGCGCTCCGAATCTCCACTTGCATTTTCTACAGAAAGAGTGTTTCAGAACGGCTCAATCAAAACTAAGGTTCAACTCTTTTAGTTGAACAAACAGAACAGAAAGAAGTTTCACACAATTTTTCTGTGTAGTTTTTATTTGTAGACATTCTTTTTCCCAATATAGGCCTCTTAGGGCTCAGAATGTCCAATTGCAGTTTCTACAGAAAGAGTGTTTCAGAACGGCTCAATCAAACGTAAGGTTCAACTCTGTTAGTTGAATGCACAGAACAGAAAGAAGTTTCATACAATGCTTCTGTGTAGTTTATATTTGAACATATTCTTTTTTCCACTATTACCCACTTAGCGCTACGAATGTCCAGTTGCATTTTCTACAGACAGAGTGTTTCAAAACTGCTCAATCAAAAGTATGGTTTAACTCTGTTAGCTGAATGCTCAGATCAGAAAGAAGTTTCACAGAATGCTTCTGTGTACTTTATATTTGAATATATTACTTTTTCCACTACTACGCTCTTAGCGCTCCAAATGTCCAGTTGCATTTTCTACAGAAAGAGTGTTCAGATCTGCTCAATCAAAAGTATGTTTTAACTCTGTTAGCTGAATGCACAGATCAGAAAGAAATTTCACCGAATGATTCTGTGTAGTTTATATTTGAAGACATTCCTTTTTCCACTATTACCCTCTTAGCGCTCCGAATCTCCACTTGCATTTTCTACAAAAAGAGTGTTTCATAACTGCTCAATCAAAAATATGTTTTATCTCTGTTAACTGAATTTACAGATCAGAAATAAGTTTCACAGAATGCATCTGTGTAGTTTTTATTTGAAGATATCCTTTTTCCCAATGTAGGCCTCTTAGCGCTTAGCATGTCCAATTGCAGTTTCTACAGAAAGAGTGTTTCAGAACGGCTCAATCAAAAGTAAGGTTCAACTCTGTTAGTTGAATGCACAGAACAGAAAGAATTTTCACAGAATGCTACTGTGTAGTTTATATTTGAATATATTCCTTTTTCCACTATTACCCTCTTAGCGCTCCGAATGTCCACTTGCATTTTCTACAGAAAGAGTGTTCAGAACTGCGCAATCATAAGTATGGTCTAACTCTGTTAGCTTAATGAACATATCAGAAATAAGTTTCACAAAATGCTTCTGTGTAGTTTTTATTTGAAGATATTATTTTTCCCAATAGAGGCCTCTTAGCGCTCAGAATGTCCAATTGCAGTTTCTACAGAAAGAGTGTTTCAGAAAGGCTCAATCAAATGTAAGTTTCAACTCTGTTAGTTGAATGCACAGAACAGAAAGAAGTTTCATACAATGCTTCTGTGTAGTTTATATTTGAACATATTCTTTTTTCCACTATTACCCTCTTAGCGCTACGAATGTCCAGTTGCATTTTCTACAGACAGAGTGTTTCAAAACTGCTCAATCAAAAGTATGGTTAAACTCTGTTAGCTGAATGCTCAGATCAGAAAGAAGTTTCACAGAATGCTTCTGTGTAGTTTATATTTGAATATATTCCTTTTTCCACTACTACTCTCTTAGCGCTCCAAATGTCCAGTTGCATTTTCTAAGGAAAGAGTGTTCAGATCTGCTCAATCAAAAGAATGGTTTAACTCTGTTAGCTGAATGCACAGATCAGAAAGAAGTTTCACAGAATGATTCTGTGTAGTTTATATTTGGAGACATTCCTTTTTCCACTATTACCCTCTTAGCGCTCCGAATCTCCACTTGCATTTTCTACAGAAAGAGTGTTTCAGAACGGCTCAATCAAAACTAAGGTTCAACTCTTTTAGTTGAACAAACAGAACAGAAAGAAGTTTCACACAATTCTTCTGTGTAGTTTTTATTTGTAGACATTCTTTTTCCCAATATAGGCCTCTTAGCGCTCAGAATGTCCAATTGCAGTTTCTACAGAAAGAGTGTTTCAGAACGGCTCAATCAAAAGTAAGGTTCAACTCTGTTAGTTGAATGCACAAAACAGAAAGTAGTTTCATACAATGCTTCTGTGTAGTTTATATTTGAACATATTCTTTTTTCCACTATTACCCACTTAGCGCTACGAATGTGCAGTTGCATTTTCTACAGACAGAGTGTTTCAAAACTGCTCAATCAAAAGTATGGTTTAACTCTGTTAGCTGAATTCTCAGATCAGAAAAAAGTTTCACAGAATGCTTCTGTGTAGTTTATATTTGAATATATTCCTTTTTCCACTACTACGCTCTTAGCGCTCCAAATGTCCAGTTGCATTTTCTACAGAAAGAGTGTTCAGATCTGCTCAATCAAAAGTATGGTTTAACTCTGTTAGCTGAATGCACAGATCAGAAAGAAGTTTCACCGAATGATTCTGTGTAGTTTATATTTGAAGACATTCCTTTTTCCACTATTACCCTCTTAGCGCTCCGAATCTCCAATTGCATTTTCTACAAAAAGAGTGTTTCATAACTGCTCAATCAAAAATATGTTTTATCTCTGTTAACTGAATTTACAGATCAGGAATAAGTTTCACAGAATGCATCTGTGTAGTTTTTATTTGAAGATATTCTTTTTCACAATGTAGGCCTCTTAGCGCTTAGCATGTCCAATTGCAGTTTCTACAGAAAGAGTGTTTCAGAACGGCTCAATCAAAAGTAAGGTTCAACTCTGTTAGTTGAATGCACAGAACAGAAAGGATTTTCACAGAATGCTACTGTGTAGTTTATATTTGAATATATTCCTTTATCCACTATTACCCTCTTAGCGCTCCGAATGTCCACTTGCATTTTCTACAGAAAGAGTGTTCAGAACTGCGCAATCAAAAGTATGGTTTAACTGTTAGCTTAATGAACATATCAGAAATAAGTTTCACACAATGCTTCTGTGTAGTTTTTATTTGAAGATATTATTTTTCCCAATATAGGCCTCTTAGCGCTCAGAATGTCCAATTGCAGTTTCTACAGAAAGAGTGTTTCAGAAAGGCTCAATCAAAAGTAAGGTTCAACTCTGTTAGTTGAATGCACAGAACAGGAAGAAGTTTCATACAATGCTTCTGTGTAGTTTATATTTGAACATATTCTTTTTTCCACTATTACCCACTTAGCGCTACGAATGTCCAGTTGCATTTTCTACAGACAGAGTGTTTCAAAACTGCTCAATCAAAAGTATGGTTTAACTCTGTTAGCTGAATGCTCAGATCAGAAAGAAGTTTCACAGAATGCTTCTGTGTAATTTATATTTGAATATATTCCTTTTTCCACTACTACTCTCTTAGCGCTCCAAATGTCCAGTTGCATTTTCTACAGAAAGAGTGTTCAGATCTGCTCAATCAAAAGTATGGTTTAACTCTGTTAGCTGAATGCACAGATCAGAAAGAAGTTTCACCGAATGATTCTGTGTAGTTTTTATTGGAAGACATTCCTTTTTCCACTATTACCCTCTTAGCGCTCCGAATCTCCACTTGCATTTTCTACAAAAAGAGTGTTTCATAACTGCTCAATCAAAAATATGTTTTATCTCGGTTAACTGAATTTACAGATCAGAAATAAGTTTCACAGAATGCATCTGTGTAGTTTTTATTTGAAGATATTCTTTTTCCCAATGTAGGCCTCTTAGCGCTTAGCATGTCCAATTGCAGGTTCTACAGAAATAGTGTTTCAGAACGGCTCAATCAAAAGTAAGGTTCAACTGTGTTAGTTGAATGCACTGAACAGAAAGAATTTTCACAGAATGCTACTGTGTAGTTTATATTTGAATATATTCCTTTTTCCACTATTACCCTCTTAGGGCTCCGAATGTCCACTTGCATTTTCTACAGAAAGAGTGTTCAGAACTGCGCAATCAAAAGTATGGTTTAACTCTGTTAGCTTAATGAACATATCAGAAATAAGTTTCACACAATGCTTCTGTGTAGTTTTTATTTGAAGATATTATTTTTCCCAATAGAGGCCTCTTAGCGCTCAGAATGTCCAATTGCAGTTTCTACAGAAAGAGTGTTTCAGAAAGGCTCAATCAAAAGTAAGGTTCAACACTGTTAGTTGAATGCACAGAACAGAAAGTAGTTTCATACAATGCTTCTGTGTAGTTTATATTTGAATATATTCTTTTTTCCACTATTACCCACTTAGCGCTACGAATGTCCAGTTGCATTTTCTACAGACAGAGTGTTTCAAAACTGCTCAATCAAAAGTATGGTTTAACTCTGTTAGCTGAATGCTCAGATCAGAAAGAAGTTTCACAGAATGCTTCTGTGTAGTTTATATTTGAATATATTCCTTTTTCCACTACTACTATCTTAGCGCTCCAAATGTCCAGTTGCATTTTCTACAGAAAGAGTGTTCAGATCTGCTCAATCAAAAGTATGGTTTAACTCTATTAGCTGAATGCACAGATCAGAAAGAAGTTTCACAGAATGATTCTGTGTAGTTTATATTTGGAGACATTCCTTTTTCCACTGTTACCCTCTTAGCGCTCCGAATGTCCACTTGCATTTTCTACAGAAAGAGTGTTCAGAACTGCGCAATCAAAAGTACGGTTTAACTCTGTTAGCTTAATGAACATATCAGAAATAAGTTTCACACAATGCTTCTGTGTAGTTTTTATTTGAAGATATTATTTTTCCCAATATAGGCCTCTTAGCGCTCAGAATGTCCAATTGCAGTTTCTACAGAAAGAGTGTTTCAGAAAGGCTCAATCAAAAGTAAGGTTCAACTCTGTTAGTTGAATGCACAGAACAGAAAGAAGTTTCATACAATGCTTCTGTGTAGTTTATATTTGAACATATTCTTTTTTCCACTATTACCCACTTAGCGCTACGAATGTCCAGTTGCATTTTCTACAGACAGAGTGTTTCAAAACTGCTCAATCAAAAGTATGGTTTAACTCTGTTAGCTGAATTCTCAGATCAGAAAGAAGTTTCACAGAATGCTTCTGTGTAGTATATATTTGAATATATTCCTTTTTCCACTACTACTCTCTTAGCGCTCCAAATTTCCAGTTGCATTTTCTACAGAAAGAGAGTTCAGATCTGCTCAATCAAAAGAATGGTTTAACTCTGTTAGCTGAATGCACAGATCAGAAAGAAGTTTCACAGAATGATTCTGTGTAGTTTATATTTGGAGACATTCCTTTTTCCACTATTACCCTCTTAGCGCTCCGAATCTCCACTTGCATTTTCTACAGAAAGAGTGTTTCAGAACGGCTCAATCAAAACTAAGGTTCAACTCTTTTAGTTGAACAAACAGAACAGAAAGAAGTTTCACACAATTCTTCTGTGTAGTTTTTATTTGTAGACATTCTTTTTCCCAATATAGGCCTCTTAGCGCTCAGAATGTCCAATTGCAGTTTCTACAGAAAGAGTGTTTCAGAACGGCTCAATCAAAAGTAAGGTTCAACTCTGTTAGTTGAATGCACAGAACAGAAAGTAGTTTCATACAATGCTTCTGTGTAGTTTATATTTGAACATATTCTTTTTTCCACTATTACCCACTTAGCGCTACGAATGTGCAGTTGCATTTTCTACAGACAGAGTGTTTCAAAACTGCTCAATCAAAAGTATGGTTTAACTCTGTTAGCTGAATTCTCAGATCAGAAAAAAGTTTCACAGAATGCTTCTGTGTAGTTTATATTTGAATATATTCCTTTTTCCACTACTACGCTCTTAGCGCTCCAAATGTCCAGTTGCATTTTCTACAGAAAGAGTGTTCAGATCTGCTCAATCAAAAGTATGGTTTAACTCTGTTAGCTGAATGCACAGATCAGAAAGAAGTTTCACCGAATGATTCTGTGTAGTTTATATTTGAAGACATTCCTTTTTCCACTATTACCCACTTAGCGCTCCGAATCTCCAATTGCATTTTCTACAAAAAGAGTGTTTCATAACTGCTCAATCAAAAATATGTTTTATCTCTGTTAACTGAATTTACAGATCAGAAATAAGTTTCACAGAATGCATCTGTGTAGTTTTTATTTGAAGATATTCTTTTTCCCAATGTAGGCCTCTTAGCGCATAGCATGTCCAATTGCAGTTTCTACAGAAAGAGTGTTTCAGAACGGCTCAATCAAAAGTAAGGTTCAACTCTGTTAGTTGAATGCACAGAACAGAAAGGATTTTCACAGAATGCTACTGTGTAGTTTATATTTGAATATATTCCTTTATCCACTATTACCCTCTTAGCGCTCCGAATCTCCACTTGCATTTTCTACAGAAAGAGTGTTCAGAACTGCGCAATCAAAAGTATGGTTTAACTCTGTTAGCTTAATGAACATATCAGAAATAAGTTTCACACAATGCTTCTGTGTAGTTTTTATTTGAAGATATTATTTTTCCCAATAGAGGCCTCTTAGCGCTCAGAATGTCCAATTGCAGTTTCTACAGAAATAGTGTTTCAGAAAGGCTCAATCAAAAGTAAGGTTCAACTCTGTTAGTTGAATGCACAGAACAGAAAGAAGTTTCATACAATGCTTCTGTGTAGTTTATATTTGAACATATTCTTTTTTCCACTATTACCCACTTAGCGCTACGAATGTCCAGTTGCATTTTCTACAGAAAGAGTGTTTCAAAACTGCTCAATCAAAAGTATGGTTTAACTCTGTTAGCTGAATGCTCAGATCAGAAAGAAGTTTCACAGTATGCTTCTGTGTAGTTTATATTTGAATATATTCCTTTCTCCACTACTACTCTCTTAGCGCTCCAAATGACCAGTTGCATTTTCTACAGAAAGAGTGTTCAGATCTGCTCAATCAAAAGTATGGTTTAACTCTGTTAGCTGAATGCACGGATCAGAAAGAAGTTTCACAGAATGATTCTGTGTAGTTTATATTTGGAAACATTCCTTTTTCCACTATTACCCTCTTAGCGCTCCGAATCTCCACTTGCATTTTCTACAGAAAGAGTGTTTCAGAACGGCTCAATCAAAACTAAGGTTCAACTCTTTTAGTTGAACAAACAGAACAGAAAGAAGTTTCACACAATTCTTCTGTGTAGTTTTTATTTGTAGACATTCTTTTTCCCACTATAGGCCTCTTAGCGCTCAGAATGTCCAATTGCAGTTTCTACAGAAAGAGTGTTTCAGAACGGCTCAATCAAAAGTAAGGTTCAACTCTGTTAGTTGAATGCACAGAACAGAAAGAAGTTTCATACAATGCTTCTGTGTAGTTTATATTTGAACATATTCTTTTTTCCACTATTACCCACTTAGCGCTACGAATGTCCAGTTGCATTTTCTACAGACAGAGTGTTTCAAAACTGCTCAATCAAAAGTATGGTTTAACTCTGTTAGCTGAATGCTCAGATCAGAAAGAAGTTTCACAGAATGCTTCTGTGTAGTTTATATTTGAATATATTCCTATTTCCACTACTACGCTCTTAGCGCTCCAAATGTCCAGTTGCATTTTCTACAGAAAGAGTGTTCAGATCTGCTCAATCAAAAGTATGGATTAACTCTGTTAGCTGAATGCACAGATCAGAAAGAAGTTTCACCGAATGATTCTGTGTAGTTTTTATTTGAAGACATTCCTTTTTCCACTATTACCCTCTTAGCGCTCCGAATCTCCTCTTGCATTTTCTACAAAAAGAGTGTTTCATAACTGCTCAATCAAAAATATGTTTTATCTCGGTTAACTGAATTTACAGATCAGAAATAAGTTTCACAGAATGCATCTGTGTAGTTTTTATTTGAAGATATTCTTTTTCCCAATGTAGGCCTCTTAGCGCTTAGCATGTCCAATTGCAGTTTCTACAGAAATAGTGTTTCAGAACGGCTCAATCAAAAGTAAGGTTCAACTGTGTTAGTTGAATGCACTGAACAGAAAGAATTTTCACAGAATGCTACTGTGTAGTTTATATTTGAATATATTCCTTTTTCCACTATTACCCTCTTAGGGCTCCGAATGTCCACTTGCATTTTCTACAGAAAGAGTGTTCAGAACTGCGCAATCAAAAGTATGGTTTAACTCTGTTAGCTTAATGAACATATCAGAAATAAGTTTCACACAATGCTTCTGTGTAGTTTTTATTTGAAGATATTATTTTTCCCAATAGAGGCCTCTTAGCGCTCAGAATGTCCAATTGCAGTTTCTACAGAAAGAGTGTTTCAGAAAGGCTCAATCAAATGTAAGGTTCAACTCTGTTAGTTGAATGCACAGAACAGAAAGAAGTTTCATACAATGCTTCTGTGTAGTTTATATTTGAACATATTTTTTTTCCACTATTACCCTCTTAGCGCTACGAATGTCCAGTTGCATTTTCTACAGACAGAGTGTTTCAAAACTGCTCAATCAAAAGTATGGTTAAACTCTGTTAGCTGAATGCTCAGATCAGAAAGAAGTTTCACAGAATGCTTCTGTGTAGTTTATATTTGAATATATTCCTTTTTCCACTACTACTCTCTTAGCGCTCCAAATGTCCAGTTGCATTTTCTAAGGAAAGAGTGTTCAGATCTGCTCAATCAAAAGTATGGTTTAACTCTGTTAGCTGAATGCACAGATCAGAAAGAAGTTTCACAGAATGATTCTGTGTAGTTTATATTTGGAGACATTCCTTTTTCCACTATTACCCTCTTAGCGCTCCGAATCTCCACTTGCATTTTCTACAGAAAGAGTGTTTCAGAACGGCTCAATCAAAACTAAGGTTCAACTCTTTTAGTTGAACAAACAGAACAGAAAGAAGTTTCACACAATTCTTCTGTGTAGTTTTTATTTGTAGACATTCTTTTTCCCAATATAGGCCTCTTAGCGCTCAGAATGTCCAATTGCAGTTTCTACAGAAAGAGTGTTTCAGAACGGCTCAATCAAAAGTAAGGTTCAACTCTGTTAGTTGAATGCACAGAACAGAAAGTAGTTTCATACAATGCTTCTGTGTAGTTTATATTTGAACATATTCTTTTTTCCACTATTACCCACTTAGCGCTACGAATGTGCAGTTGCATTTTCTACAGACAGAGTGTTTCAAAACTGCTCAATCAAAAGTATGGTTTAACTCTGTTAGCTGAATTCTCAGATCAGAAAAAAGTTTCACAGAATGCTTCTGTGTAGTTTATATTTGAATATATTCCTTTTTCCACTACTACGCTCTTAGCGCTCCAAATGTCCAGTTGCATTTTCTACAGAAAGAGTGTTCAGATCTGCTCAATCAAAAGTATGGTTTAACTCTGTTAGCTGAATGCACAGATCAGAAAGAAGTTTCACCGAATGATTCTGTGTAGTTTATATTTGAAGACATTCCTTTTTCCACTATTACCCACTTAGCGCTCCGAATCTCCAATTGCATTTTCTACAAAAAGAGTGTTTCATAACTGCTCAATCAAAAATATGTTTTATCTCTGTTAACTGAATTTACAGATCAGAAATAAGTTTCACAGAATGCATCTGTGTAGTTTTTATTTGAAGATATTCTTTTTCCCAATGTAGGCCTCTTAGCGCATAGCATGTCCAATTGCAGTTTCTACAGAAAGAGTGTTTCAGAACGGCTCAATCAAAAGTAAGGTTCAACTCTGTTAGTTGAATGCACAGAACAGAAAGGATTTTCACAGAATGCTACTGTGTAGTTTATATTTGAATATATTCCTTTATCCACTATTACCCTCTTAGCGCTCCGAATCTCCACTTGCATTTTCTACAGAAAGAGTGTTCAGAACTGCGCAATCAAAAGTATGGTTTAACTCTGTTAGCTTAATGAACATATCAGAAATAAGTTTCACACAATTCTTCTGTGTAGTTTTTATTTGAAGATATTATTTTTCCCAATAGAGGCCTCTTAGCGCTCAGAATGTCCAATTGCAGTTTCTACAGAAATAGTGTTTCAGAAAGGCTCAATCAAAAGTAAGGTTCAACTCTGTTAGTTGAATGCACAGAACAGAAAGAAGTTTCATACAATGCTTCTGTGTAGTTTATATTTGAACATATTCTTTTTTCCACTATTACCCACTTAGCGCTACGAATGTCCAGTTGCATTTTCTACAGAAAGAGTGTTTCAAAACTGCTCAATCAAAAGTATGGTTTAACTCTGTTAGCTGAATGCTCAGATCAGAAAGAAGTTTCACAGTATGCTTCTGTGTAGTTTATATTTGAATATATTCCTTTCTCCACTACTACTCTCTTAGCGCTCCAAATGACCAGTTGCATTTTCTACAGAAAGAGTGTTCAGATCTGCTCAATCAAAAGTATGGTTTAACTCTGTTAGCTGAATGCACGGATCAGAAAGAAGTTTCACAGAATGATTCTGTGTAGTTTATATTTGGAAACATTCCTTTTTCCACTATTACCCTCTTAGCGCTCCGAATCTCCACTTGCATTTTCTACAGAAAGAGTGTTTCAGAACGGCTCAATCAAAACTAAGGTTCAACTCTTTTAGTTGAACAAACAGAACAGAAAGAAGTTTCACACAATTCTTCTGTGTAGTTTTTATTTGTAGACATTCTTTTTCCCACTATAGGCCTCTTAGCGCTCAGAATGTCCAATTGCAGTTTCTACAGAAAGAGTGTTTCAGAACGGCTCAATCAAAAGTAAGGTTCAACTCTGTTAGTTGAATGCACAGAACAGAAAGAAGTTTCATACAATGCTTCTGTGTAGTTTATATTTGAACATATTCTTTTTTCCACTATTACCCACTTAGCGCTACGAATGTCCAGTTGCATTTTCTACAGACAGAGTGTTTCAAAACTGCTCAATCAAAAGTATGGTTTAACTCTGTTAGCTGAATGCTCAGATCAGAAAGAAGTTTCACAGAATGCTTCTGTGTAGTTTATATTTGAATATATTCCTATTTCCACTACTACGCTCTTAGCGCTCCAAATGTCCAGTTGCATTTTCTACAGAAAGAGTGTTCAGATCTGCTCAATCAAAAGTATGGATTAACTCTGTTAGCTGAATGCACAGATCAGAAAGAAGTTTCACCGAATGTTTCTGTGTAGTTTTTATTTGAAGACATTCCTTTTTCCACTATTACCCTCTTAGCGCTCCGAATCTCCTCTTGCATTTTCTACAAAAAGAGTGTTTCATAACTGCTCAATCAAAAATATGTTTTATCTCGGTTAACTGAATTTACAGATCAGAAATAAGTTTCACAGAATGCATCTGTGTAGTTTTTATTTGAAGATATTCTTTTTCCCAATGTAGGCCTCTTATCGCTTAGCATGTCCAATTGCAGTTTCTACAGAAATAGTGTTTCAGAACGGCTCAATCAAAAGTAAGGTTCAACTGTGTTAGTTGAATGCACTGAACAGAAAGAATTTTCACAGAATGCTACTGTGTAGTTTATATTTGAATATATTCCTTTTTCCACTATTACCCTCTTAGGGCTCCGAATGTCCACTTGCATTTTCTACAGAAAGAGTGTTCAGAACTGCGCAATCAAAAGTATGGTTTAACTCTGTTAGCTTAATGAACATATCAGAAATAAGTTTCACACAATGCTTCTGTGTAGTTTTTATTTGAAGATATTATTTTTCCCAATAGAGGCCTCTTAGCGCTCAGAATGTCCAATTGCAGTTTCTACAGAAAGAGTGTTTCAGAAAGGCTCAATCAAAAGTAAGGTTCAACACTGTTAGTTGAATGCACAGAACAGAAAGTAGTTTCATACAATGCTTCTGTGTAGTTTATATTTGAATATATTCTTTTTTCCACTATTACCCACTTAGCGCTACGAATGACCAGTTGCATTTTCTACAGACAGAGTGTTTCAAAACTGCTCAATCAAAAGTATGGTTTAACTCTGTTAGCTGAATGCTCAGATCAGAAAGAAGTTTCACAGAATGCTTCTGTGTAGTTTATATTTGAATATATTCCTTTTTCCACTACTACTATCTTAGCGCTCCAAATGTCCAGTTGCATTTTCTACAGAAAGAGTGTTCAGATCTGCTCAATCAAAAGTATGGTTTAACTCTATTAGCTGAATGCACAGATCAGAAAGAAGTTTCACAGAATGATTCTGTGTAGTTTATATTTGGAGACATTCCTTTTTCCACTGTTACCCTCTTAGCGCTCCGAATTTCCACTTGCATTTTCTACAGAAAGAGTGTTTCAGAACGGCTCAATCAAAACTAAGGTTCAACTCTTTTAGTTGAACAAACAGAACAGAAAGAAGTTTCACACAATTCTTCTGTGTAGTTTTTATTTGTAGACATTCTTTTTCCCAATATAGGCCTCTTAGCGCTCAGAATGTCCAATTGCACTTTCTACAGAAAGAGTGTTTCAGAACGGCTCAATCAAAAGTAAGATTCAACTCTGTTAGTTGAATGCACAGAACAGAAAGAAGTTTCATACAATGCTTCTGTGTAGTTTATATTTGAACATATTCTTTTTTCCACTATTACCCACTTAGCGCTACGAATGTCCAGTTGCATTTTCTACAGACAGAGTGTTTAAAAACTGCTCAAACAAAAGTATGTTTTAACTCTGTTAGCTGAATGCTCAGATCAGAAAGAAGTTTCACAGAATGTTTCTGTGTAGTTTATATTGGAATATATTCCTTTTTCCACTACTACTCTCTTAGCGCTCCAAATGTCCAGTTGCATTTTCTACAGAAAGAGTGTTCAGATCTGCTCAATCAAACGTATGGTTTAACTCTGTTAGCTGAATGCACAGATCAGAAAGAAGTTTCACAGAATGATTCTGTGTAGTTTATATTTGGGGACATTCCTTTTTCCACTATTACCCTCTTAGAGCTCCGAATCTCCACTTGCATTTTCTACAGAAAGAGTGCTTCAGAACGGCTCAATCAAAACTAAGGTTCAACACTATTAGTTGAACAATCAGAACAGAAAGAAGTTTCACACAATTCTTCTGTGTAGTTTTTATTTGTAGACATTCTTTTTCCCAATATAGGCCTCTTAGCGCTCAGAATGTCCAATAGCAGTTTCTACAGAAAGAGTGTTTCAGAACGGCTCAATCAAAAGTAAGGTTCAACTCTGTTAGTTGAATGCACAGAACAGAAAGAAGTTTCATACAATGCTTCTGTGTAGTTTATATTTGAACATATTCTTTTTTCCACTATTACCCACTTAGCGCTACGAATGTCCAGTTGCATTTTCTACAGACAGAGTGTTTCAAAACTGCTCAATCAAAAGTATGGTTTAACTCTGTTAGCTGAATGCTCAGATCAGAAAGAAGTTTCACAGAATGCTTCTGTGTAGTTTATATTTGAATATATTCCTTTTTCCACTACTACGCTGTTAGCGCTCCAAATGTCCAGTTGCATTTTCTACAGAAAGAGTGTTCAGATCTGCTCAATCAAAAGTATGGTTTAACTCTGTTAGCTGAATGCACAGATCAGAAAGAAGTTTCACCGAATGATTCTGTGTAGTTTTTATTGGAAGACATTCCTTTTTCCACTATTACCCTCTTAGCGCTCCGAATCTCCACTTGCATTTTCTACAAAAAGAGTGTTTCATAACTGCTCAATCAAAAATATGTTTTATCTCGGTTAACTGAATTTACAGATCAGAAATAAGTTTCACAGAATGCATCTGTGTAGTTTTTATTTGAAGATATTCTTTTTCCCAATGTAGGCCTCTTAGCGCTTAGCATGTCCAATTGCAGTTTCTACAGAAAGAGTGTTTCACAACGGCTCAATCAAAAGTAAGGTTCAACTGTGTTAGTTGAATGCACTGAACAGAAAGAATTTTCACAGAATGCTACTGTGTAGTTTATATTTGAATATATTCCTTTTTCCACTATTACCCTCTTAGCGCTCCGAATGTCCACTTGCATTTTCTACAGAAAGAGTGTTCAGAACTGCGCAATCAAAAGTATGGTTTAACTCTGTTAGCTTAATGAACATATCAGAAATAAGTTTCACACAATGCTTCTGTGTAGTTTTTATTTGAAGATATTATTTTTCCCAATAGAGGCCTCTTAGCGCTCAGAATGTCCAATTGCAGTTTCTACAGAAAGAGTGTTTCAGAAAGGCTCAATCAAAAGTAAGGTTCAACTCTGTTAGTTGAATGCACAGAACAGAAAGAAGTTTCATACAATGCTTCTGTGTAGTTTATATTTGAATATATTCTTTTTTCCACTATTACCCACTTAGCGCTACGAATGTCCAGTTGCATTTTCTACAGACAGAGTGTGTCAAAACTGCTCAATCAAAAGTATGGTTTAACTCTGTTAGCTGAATGCTCAGATCAGAAATAAGTTTCACAGAATGCTTCTGTGTAGTTTATATTTGAATATATTCCTTTTTCCACTACTACTCTCTTAGCGCTCCAAATGTCCAGTTGCATTTTCTACAGAAAGAGTGTTCAGATCTGCTCAATCAAAAGTATGGTTTAACTCTGTTAGCTGAATGCACAGATCAGAAAGAAGTTTCACAGAATGATTCTGTGTAGTTTATATTTGGAGACATTCCTTTTTCCACTGTTACCCTCTTTGCGCTCCGAATCTCCACTTGCATTTTCTATAGAAAGTGTGTTTCAGAACGGCTCAATCAAAACTAAGGTTCAACTCTTTTAGTTGAACAAACAGAACAGAAAGAAGTTTCACACAATTCTTCTGTGTAGTTTTTATTTGTAGACATTCTTTTTCCCAATATAGGCCTCTTAGCGCTCAGAATGTCCAATTGCAGTTTCTACAGAAAGAGTGTTTCAGAACGGCTCAATCAAAAGTAAGGTTCAACTCTGTTAGTTGAATGCACAGAACAGAAAGAAGTTTCATACAATGCTTCTATGTAGTTTATATTTGAACATATTCTTTTTTCCACTATTACCAACTTAGCGCTACGAATGTCCAGTTGCATTTTCTACAGACAGAGTGTTTAAAAACTGCTCAATCAAAAGTATGGTTTAACTCTGTTAGCTGAATGCTCAGATCAGAAAGAAGTTTCACAGAATGCTTCTGTGTAGTTTATATTTGAATATATTCCTTTTTCCACTACTACT